>NC_090358.1:22741414-24171414 GCF_035084215.1 Heptranchias perlo
TAGAGGTGGGCGGGAGGAGTGAGAGGGACTGGGGAGGGAGGGAATAATGGAGGGAGGGCTGGGAAAGGAGGGGGTAGGGAGGAAGGGATGGGGAGGGGAAGGAAGTAGAGGGAGGGAAGGGGCGAGGAAATGGGGGAGAGGAGAATGGAAGGAGGGGTGGAAGCGGGGAAAGGAATGTGGAAGGAGGGAGGGCAGGCAGGCAGGCAGAGACAGAGGAGGGAGAATGGGAGGGATGGAGGGGAAGAGGGAGGAAAGGAGGGAGGGATAGAGGTGGGAGAAAAGTGGGAAGGGGAAGGAAAGGGAGGGAGGGGAATGAAAAGGAAGCATCGGGGTCTGTCTCTCTCTCTCACTCATGCCTCCGTTAGCCAGGCAAATGTCCATAAATGATTTTGCAGCCTTGAATGACCTCCATCCCTGACTTCTCCATTGCTTGTTTAACCTTGGCTCTCTGCATAATCATTCTCAGGCTGGAAAATGTAGTGGATCCGGGGCAAAGGCAATTGTTCATAATCAGGATGACATAATTACTAAAAGGAAAACTGGGTCACACTGCTCTGTGAAGTGGAATAATCTACAGATGGTGTGAAGGTTTCTCCATACGCTCACAGTCTAGAGTTTCTCATTCAGTAATTTAAGATGTCATTTTAGAGACAAATGAATAAGAATTGGACAATCAGATAAATAAAGAGAAAACTTATTTTGTGCCTGAATCTGTCTGGAACAAAATAGGAGGGCATCACTCAAATAGAACAAGTGACCTGGCAAACTAAAAACGCATGCATGTATTAAATTAAATGGTAATTTCATTCTGATTGTTTATGAAACAGACTACTGATCACAGAAAGATTCGAGCAAACTACTGGACTTCAAACAATCTCGTTCTAAAATTACTCGGCCATGCAGTAGGGCTTGAGAAAGGGTGCAAAATATGCACTGAGTTATTGTGGCAGGAACAATTATTTTACCCTGAAAGAGGCCTTGTCTTATTAGGAAGTAAAATCTGTAGGAGCAGTCACTAACTGTCAAAAAATAGTACTACGAAATGAAACGGCTTAGAAAATATATACACGCAGGATTTTTTTTGTGGATTATAAGGTGGTTCTCAGCTGTGGCTCAGTGATAGCACTCTCACCTCTGAATCTGAAGGTCAAGTGTTCAAGTCCCAATCCAGAGACTTGAGCACAAAATCTAGGCTGACACTCCCAGTGCAGTACTGAGGGAGTGCTGCACTGTTAGGGGTTCCATCTTTCGTATGAGATATTAAATCAAGGCCCCATATGTTCACTCAGGTGGATGTTAAAGATCCCACTGCACTATTCGAAAAAGAGCAGGGAAGTTCTCCCCGGTGTTCCGGTCAACGTTTATCCCACAAACATTATCACTAAAACAGATGATCTGGTCGTTTATCTCATTGCTGTTTGTGGGATCTTGCTGTGCGCAAATTGGCTGCTGTGTTTCCTTCACTTGACTACACTTCAAAGGTACTTCATTGGCTGTAAAAAGCTTTCGGATGTCCTGAGGTTGCGAAAGATGCTATATAAATGCTCGATTTTTCTCTCATCTCTTTCTCTCACAGTCTTCTGGAGATGTGGAGATGCCGGTGATGGACTGGGGTTGACAATTGTAAACAATTTTACAACACCAAGTTATAGTCCAGCAATTTTATTTTAAATTCACAAGCTTTCGGAGGCTTCCTCCTTCCTCAGGTTCACCTGAGGAAGGAGGAAGCCTCCGAAAGCTTTTGAATTTAAAATAAAATTGCTGGACTATAACTTGGTGTTGTAAAATTGTTTACAACAGTCTTCTGGAGAAACATTGTTAGGGAGTTGCAAACTCACGCAGAGCTGCAGCCAAATATTTGTTCCTGTGTCATGCAACATTGCAAAATTCAGTGCTGACCAAATGGGTACTAGGTATTTAGGTACTAAGTCATCAGGGGAGTTACCTTGAAGTTTGATTTAAATCAACAACAAAACACCACAGTGAAGAAAAATAACTGCATCAAACCAAACAGAAGGAAGCAATTAAGATAGGAACCAACAAATCATTGAAGCTTTTCCTTTTTCTGATTCCGTAGAGAAGTATTTTGTAGCAATATTGTAACAGACTTTCAATGGAAACCTGACAAGAATAGCAGCTGAAAGCTATGCTTTGATACAATGTAGTATTTTTGATACAGTGTAGCATTTTAAAAGTACTACGATACATTCACCAAACAATGATTGATAATATGTCTGTCAAAAACCACTCTCTAAAGTTTGGAGGTACTATCATGTATTTGGAATCAGCAATGGACAGAAGAATAATTACGAATGGAGGAGTTTGTGACTATAAATGTTTAAAGATTTTATAGCAGGTAACATCTAATGGATTATTGACCACATTTTACTTTGAATAAACCCACAGCTACCCTCTGTGCCTCTCTTGGCATTCTCCAAAAGGCCCATCGAGGCTTCCGTTGCTGCTTCATGGCCTCACCCCACTGTTACCTCTACCAGCTCGACAAAACCCCCTGAACGCTCCCTTCCTCCAACTCTGGTTTCTTATGCATCCCCCCCTTTCGCCTAACCATTGACGGCCATGCTTTCAGCCGCCTAGGCCCCAACTCTCGAGTTCACCACCTAAGCCCCTCTGCTTCTTTTCCTCCCTCTTCTCCTTTAAGGTCCTCCTTAGAACCCACCTATTTGACCAAGCTTTTGGTCACCCCTCCTAATAACTCCTTCTTTTGCTCAGTGTCCTTTATTTCTGATTATGCCTCTGTGGAATGCCTTTGGACATTTTTCTATGTTAAAGACACTAAATTCAAGCTGTTGTTGTATGAGGAGCAAAGCCAACTGCCCCATCCTCCTCTCTCGCCAACCTTCCTGCCCATCCTGCTCACCTCACCCACCACCGTCCCCTTGGACTCTGCCAGCAGATCAACAATCACCACCGCTCTCCGCATTCCCTCCAGACCCTTGCCATCCCTGATCTTATTGTGGAGGATTGCATTAACATCCTGGCTGTGACTGAAAGTTCGCTCATGGTTGGTGACACCTTGCCCCTTACTGAAGCATCTATCCCTGGCCGTACCTTCCACCTGCCCTGTCTAAACTGCGGTATTGGTGGTGAGGCTTTTACCTCCAAATTGCACTCTCCTCATATTCCTCTGGTACCTTCTCCATTGAAAACTTCACCTTATTCCACTCCATTCGCTTCTCCTTCAAAATCCTCAACTTCTACCACTCCTTTCTATTCCCCCAGCCCCACCGCAAATTTCTTGCCAGATGTCGTCCTCCCTTTCCTCTCAACATCTGCACTGAGCTCTGACTCATCCTAGGTGATTTCAATCTCCATTTCAGCTCTCCTTGCCCTCTCTCTTCCACATTCCCTGCTCTCCTGTCCTCCCTAAACCTCTTCCTCTAAATAAATTCTGTCACCCATTTTCACGGCCGTCCCGTGACCTCTTTACTCCCATTGTCCCGATCACTGACAAGGCCATCTTTGACCATCTTCCTTGTATCCTTCACTACCCACATTCGAGGGATGGGTGCAATTTCCTTCTGCACCCATCCCTCGAAAAGAACTGTCCTCCAGGTGGCTTACAACTGGACTTTCAAAATCCCAACCGTCTAGCCAATTTGCTGGAATACTTCTGCGGCTGTGGACTTGTTCAAGCACTTCCTCAGCTCCACCTTTGATGTTCCTTTCAACAACAAACACAAAACTTGCATTTATATAGCACCTTTAACGTAGTAAAAACATCCCAAAGCGCTTCACAGGAGCGTAATCAGACAAAATTGTACACCGAACCGCATAAGGAGCTATCAGGACAGGTGACCGAAAGGTTGGTAAAAGAGTTAGGTTTTAAGGAGCGACTTAAAAGGAGGGGAGAGGAGTGGAGAGGAGGAGAGATTTAGGGAGGGAATTCCAGAGCTTAGGGCCCAGGCAGGTGAAGGCACGGCCGCCAATGGCGCAATGATTAAAATCAGGGATGTGCAAGAGGCCAGAATTGGACGAGCACAGAGATCTCGGAGGGGTGTAACACTGGACGAGATTACAGAAATAGGGAGGGGCGAGGCCATGCAGGATTTGAACACAAGGATGAGAATTTTAAAATCGAGGCATTGTCGGACTGGGAGCCAATGTAGGTCAGTGAGCACAGGATTGATAGGTGAATGGAACTTGGTGCGAGTTAGGATACGGACAGCAGAGTTTGGATGAGCTCAAGTTTATGGAGGGTGCAAGGCATGAGGCCGGCCAGGAGAGCATTAGAATAGTTGAGTCTAGAGGTAACAAAGGCATGGATGAGGGTTTCAGCAGCAGATGACCTGAGGCAGAGGCAGAGACGGGCAATATTATGGAGGATACTTTGCTTTCTCCAGCAAAACATTTACCTTCTCCCATCCTGGCTGTTCCACCTGTTATGGCATCTATCTGTGCTCCATTAAGTCCAAGGGGCATGGACTTGAGTGTACCTGGTGCATAACTGGTTCAGCCAACCTTTACCTGATCTCTCTGGACCACATCAAGTGCTCTTGAGACCCACTCTGCTCTGCAAAAAACGGCCACTACTCCAGGATCATCATGGACAGCAAAGATAACCACTGGCTTATTTTTTCCACTACCAACCATCTCCTTAAATCCTTCTCCCCAGTCCCCTAAACCCTGACCTCCAACAACAAATACGAGGAGCTCAGGGAATTCTTTATCACTAATATTGAGACCATCAGTTCAGCTGCCCCTGCTGCTTCCCCCCTTTCCCTTGTTCACCAAGCTAGCCCTGAGCCCGTTTCTTTCTCTAGTTCATTTCCCATCTTCCCTTATGCCCTCTCAGAGCTCATCAAGTTCATGAGACCCACCTCCTCCTCCCTTGACTCCATTCCCACTAAACTGCTGACCAGCCAACTTGCCTTCCTGGCCCTCATGCCAGCTGACATTGTAAATGGCTCCCTCTCCTCAAGTACTGACACCCTCCCTTTCAATATTGCCATCACTGCCCCGCCTTCTGAAAAATACCTACCTTCAACCTCTCTGTTGTTTCAAATCGGTGCCTCATCTCCAATCCCCCTTTCCTCTCTAAAGTCCTTGAACATGTTGTTACCTCCTAAATCTGTTTGCATCTCACCAAGACGTTTTGCATCCTCTGAAGTGCCTTGGGACATTTCCTAAATTAAAGGCGCTATATAAATGCAAGTTGTTGTTATCCTAAACACTGGGCCCGATTTAGTCTCACAGAAATGCAAAGTACTTTGGTTCTCCAACTGCCTAAGACCAGTAACATAATAAATGGTGCTTTAATGGCACAGCAATATTCTTATGACATTGTAAAAACCTTATCTCTTATCGGTATTTAACTTTAACCACATAGTTACTTTAAGTACAGTCAATGTAAAGCTGATTTGTATGCCTTGAATGTTATCCATGGTAAAATCAATATACAATGATAAATGGTGGAGTCCAAAGTTTGTTTCTCTTGACAAAGACTTTTCAGAATTCATTCATGGTTTATGGGATTTATGTCACCCAGAATAAACTTTATAGAAAGAAAAACTTCCATTTACATAGCTGGTACTGAAGTATTTTTGAAGTGTAGTCACTGTTGTAATGTAAGGAAATGTGGCAACCAATGTACACACAGCAAGCTCCCACAAACAGCAATGAATAAATGACCAGATAATCTTTTTTTAAAGTGATGTTGGTTGAGGAATACATATTGGCCAGGACACTGGGGAGAACTTCCCTGCTCTTCTTCGAAATAGTGCCATGGGATCGTTTATGTCTACCTGAGAGGGCCGACTGGGCCTCTGTTTAATACCTCATCCAAAAGATGGCACCTCCCACAGTGCAGCACTCCCTGGAGTGGGACTTGAACCCACAACCTTCTGACGCAGAAGTGAGAGTGCTACCACTGAACCATGGCTGACACTTAATTAGTCCATTGTTCATAATGTATCCTCTATTTGTTATCAGAACAATTCACTGATAACAAGTCCAATAGCTGTCAGATTCAGTAAAGTGACTTTACTGACCAGATTGCCAGGACTCAAGGCTGCTTGTGGCAGCCCAGCTCTGTACAGTGCACCTGATAATTGGGAATTGTTAGTGACTTCAGTTACCAGTCTACACCTGGGGGGTGGAAGAATGTAGTCATTCTGGCTCCATGAAAACAGATCATCAAGATAGAAACCGTTGTACACAATGCCACCAGTTTCAGGTTGCAACCTGTACCGTACGAAGAGCAGAATTACACCAGTACCAAAGACAAGCAAATCATAACATTACAGTACAGTGCAGTACTGTGTTGTATTTTCCGATGAGTAAGTACATTGCAAATAATTAAAGGAGAGTCTTCCAATCCAGAACATCATCAAGCCCCTACTGTAATGCTCTGTGAAAGTCAGATATTTTGAGCTGCTTTGTTCTTGTTGGATCCAGTTCTTTATATTTACCAAATCATGATGGAACAGAACCAGGCAGACTTACTGAGACACAATAATCCTTCTCAGCTACCAAAGTATTAACTGACTCAGCTTTTATTGTATTTCAGACGATGATACTTAACACTATAATCATCATAAGACGGGACTTTGCCTAACTCCCTCAGTTGCATTGGCGTTTATAAATTCATGTATTATCTGCAAGAATACGAGTGAAAATATGTTCATCTACGTCTGCAAACTGCTCCAGACAGACTCTGAAATTGGCTGGGTTTCCAGCTTGTGATTGCTCTCCAGCAGCCCCCATCTCTGTGTGTGTGGACAGCGGGCAAGGAGAGGATCAGAGTTGACTGTGCTGCCCCCTGCAGTTGAACAGCTTGCAGACACTCACTGCCAAGGCTTGATGGATCACCAGTGCCCACGGCAAGGAGTTAACACGTTCAGAATAGGAGGATATGCTCCAGAGAACAATTAATGAGAAGAAGAATGAGTGCACAAAAATGGATTCACTGCTCCTTTTGTTTAAGTTTTGATGTGTTGTTTGGTGGAAAAATCAAGTCTTTTATTTCAAAATTTTAACATCAGGGCAATCATTAGAATATACAATGGGCCGGATTTTACCGTGAAAATAACGATGAGACTGACAGCGCTCACTGTTACTTCTTTGCAAATCGGTCAGCAATTTCCGGCGATCACACATGTGCAGTTAAACAGGGAAATCGGGAAGTTGCTGAACAAGATACACTGCTCCTGCGTAAGCTCCAGGAAAACGGCATCTCGCCAGCTGGCTCCCCAATCAAATGAATGGAACAGCATGAAGTACATAAGAACATAAGAAATAGGAGCAGGAGTAGGCCATACGGCCCCTCGAGCCTGCTCCGCAATTCAATAAGATCATGGATGATCTTTTACCTCAACTCCACTTTCCTGCTGTATCCTTTGATTCCTTTAGTGTCCAAATATCCATCGATCTCAGTCTTGAATATACTCAACGACTGAGCATCCACAGCCCTCGGGGTAGAGAATTCCAAAGATTCACAACCCTCTGAGTGAAGAAATGTTTCCTCATCTCAGTCCTAAATGGCCGACCCCTTATCCTGAGATTATGACCTCTAGTTCTAGACTCTCCAGCCGGGGAAACAGCCTCTCAGTAACTACCTTGTCAAGCCCTGACGCTGTACATTTGGACTAATCTCGCCAGAAAAAGTTAGGGCTTGTCCATTCTGATGTAAGTACCCTTTTAATGGCGTGGTAAGTCTTAATGTCTGTCAAACAACCTCTCTGGCACTGGAAATTAACTTTAACAAGTGTGGAATCTCATTCCTTCAGATTTTAATTATTGTTGGGACATTTAAAAAAAAATTGATAATTTTTTTTTTACTTTTTCTTTCTGTCTCTTTCATCTCTGTCTCTTAATTCAATCTTTCTTACCCTCTCTTTATTTCGCTTTCTGTACCAGAATTGACATTGAATTCATTATTCTAACTTACACTTCCTGGTTCAGTCTCTGCGTGGCTTATTAACATGCTTCAATCTGATTAGTTAAGGGGATAGACAGCTCCTTGCCCTGTTCACACAGGTCCCAGATGCCCTGTAGAGGGCGCCGTGCTTTCTGGTTCTCTAATTTTCAGGAACTTGCCGTGCAAAAGCTCATTGAAAGTCTATGTGCAGACCCGATATTAACATGGCTGCGGGTTCGCGGTGGGGGGGCGATTGGGCGCGTGGGTAACGCGCCTGGTGAAATCAGTCTGCCCCGAATGCAATCGCAGGCTGATTGGATCCACTTACCTCTTGTTCCGGGTTCCCCACTGCTGAGCTGCGCGGCGGGCGGGCTGCGCATGCGCAGTAAGGTCTGTCAGCTGGAGGAGCTCTATTTAAAGGGGCAGTCCTCCACTGACTGATGCTGCAAGAAATAGGAAAAATTACAGCATGGAGCAGCCCAGGGGGAAGGCTGCTCCCAGGTTTAATGATGCCTCACTCCAGGTATCACTGGATGGGGTGAGGAGGAGGGGGAGGACAGAGATTATCCCCCCGGCGGGCGGGAGGAAGCGGCCTGCCTCTGCCACCAAGAAGGCCTGGCTCGAGGTGGCAGAGGAGGTCACATGCACCACCAACATATCACGCACCTGCATACTGTGCAGGAGGCGCTGCAATGACCTAAGTAGGTCAGCCAAAGTGAGTACACTTACTCATTCCCCTACACTCCGTCTGCCACATCACCGCCCCCACCCCACATCTCCTTCTGCACTGCCAACACTACTCTGTCACATCACCCCTCACACTCACTCAAACCTCATCCTCATCTTACCTGCACTTACTCACCTCGCCAGTACTCATCCCGCCACTACCACTCAACCCAATCCTCATACAATCTCATGCCTCTATCTCATACTCACCCTCTCATGCAACTCTTTCACAATGTGGAGATGCCGGTGATGGACTGGGGTTGACAATTGTAAACAATTTTACAACACCAAGTTATAGTCCAGCAATTTTATTTTAAATTCACAAGCTTTCGGAGACGGAAGAAGGAGGAAGTCTCCGAAAGCTTGTGAATTTAAAATAAAATTGCTGGACTATAACTTGGTGTTGTAAAATTGTTTACAACTCTTTCACAGTCATCCTTACTCAACCTGCCACTACCTGTGCTGCAGCCACAGGGCATGCATCACATATGTGCAGTAGGCAGCGTAAGGCAAACGTGTCGTGAGCATGAAGGGGATGCACAAGGAAATTTGAGGGTTTGTCGTGGTTTTTACTTCTATTTAATTTCTGATCAATCCACATTACATGTTATATTGTCACCACTACTGCCACGTCTTTGCGAATCTTGTCTGGTTTGTGCAATAATGCCCTTTCCTGAGGATCACAATGAAGACCCACACCTGATGCCACCCATTGTGTCACTGCAGAGTGGGTGTAGGTGTATTTGCAGGGCTCTTTTGTGCAGACGACTGAGAGACGTCGGCGATGTCCCCGGTGGCACCCTGGAAGGATGCGGAGGAGAAGTTGTTGAGGGCAGTGGTGACTTTGACAGCGACAGGTAAGAAGATGGTGTTCGGGCCAACCAGGAGCAGCTCGGCATGAAGGAGGCTGCAGATGTCCACGACTACTTGTCGAGTGACTCTGAGCCTCCGTGTGCACTGCTGCTCAGAGAGGTCCAGGAAGCTGAGCCTCGGTCTGTGGACCCTGTGGCGAGGGTAGTGCCCTCTGCGACGCATCTCTCTCTGCGGTTGCCCTCCCTCCTGCTGTACAGGTGGATGTGTCACAGCACTGTGTTGTGGAGCTCCACATGTCAGAGGTAGACGGCGTGGCCGGCGAGGCTGGTGATGCTGTTCGCCCTCTGAGGAGGTCATGACTGCAGCTACGGCGGCCCCCATCCGGAAGATGTACATCTGAGGGGGTCCGCAAGGTAGGTACATGTGTCTGGACACTGGGATAAGTGTGCAAGTTGGTGAATTTTGTTGTTAGGAGGAGGGTGGTGGAGGCCAAACTTTGTCCAAAGTGACAGAGTGGCCTCCTGCAATGAGTGAGGGTCTCCTCCCCACCACCTGTCAAATGGACCTTTGCAGCTGCCACAGGCTGATGGCTGCAACACGTCCATTTGAACTGGGAGTGTTTCCCCCAGTACAGGAAACAGTCCCAGTTGTTTGTAAAATCCCAACCCTCCTAAAATATCACATTAATCAGGTCTGTAAACGACCTGAATTACCAAAATAAATACTTTAAGTGGCACCCTGCCGGCTTTAATTGCCGGCCGGAGTCCCACATGCGGGGGCTGTGCGTGCATGTCAGCGTGTCAGTGGGGAACCCGGAAATGGGGCGGGTTGGAGCCGGGCTCCCGACCCGCCCCGGGAATCCCCGATTTTCGTAGCCCCCCCGCCAGGAACGCACCCGATCGCGGGTGCTAAAATAGAGCCCTGCAAGTCTAATGAATGGCAGGCACCTTTCGTTCGCCGCTCACAGCAAAATACGGCCCAAAATAATGAGAGGACCAGATTGTGTGCATGCTGACAAATTATTTCAATTAGATTGTGGGATTACCAACCTAATATAATGAAGGTGATTCAAGCTAGACAGTTTGAGATGTAGAATGGTGATATGGAAGTAGAGGGTCACTGATTCAGGAGGCAGGAAACAGCAGACAAAAGTCTAACACCAATGCAAATTCTGATTGCAAGTCTAGATGTCAGTTTATGTTGGTAGTTGTTTGATCAGGCATTGGAATGAACACTACCTGGTGATGATTTCAAACTCGAGCATTCAGAGGTCATATTTCAGGATAATTCCAACCTGTTTTTGGCACTATATCTATGGCATTAAATGGGGAGTGGGATGCGATGACACAAACGTACAAAAACAGACAGAAAAAGACCAGCTGGTCCATTTAGGTTGTCTCACACAGTTGTGATGCCTTATGCATCACATTAAGAGAGACTCCTTACCCCCTAGGTACCTTGTAGTCTCCTGGGAGAGGCTAAAATCTAGATCAGAAACCCAAGGTCAATAGGGGAGAAAAAAAAATTGAAAATTCCTCTCCAATCCCAGAACATCACATTGACCATGACTTATATTATTTGGTGCCTACCTCTTGTATGATGCGATCTCTGTCTCAGCCAGGAACCGGCCCAAGAGCTCTCTTGAAGCTGAATCAGCACTCACCACACAAGCCGGCAACTTGTTCCATAGGTCTACTATTCTCTGGGAAAAGAAGAACCATCCAACATCTAACCTATCTCTCTTCCCCAGTATAATTTATATGCATAATCCCTCAGTCTAATTGAAATAATTTGTCAGGGTGCACACAATCTGGTCCTCTCATTATTTTATAGACCTCGATCAAATCTCCCGAGTCTGCACTTCTCTTTAAGCCTGTGGCATCTCCATGACTGCTGTCCTATACTGATCAGTAGCAACAAGTCATAACTACTCACTTTCTATTGTCATACTTCCTACTTATTGATTGCTAGAAACAGTAGTTTGTAGCAATGACCATTTTTCCCATTCTGAACGATAGTTTCAATAAATAGTAAATCGTTAAAAAATTACATTTAGGTAAATTACACCACCCATTATTAAATTATTAATAGGACAGGCTCACACTTTAAATGTGTCCATAGCACAAAAAGTGTCAAACTGACCCAGGAACCAAAAAAAATTCATATCTGGAACTCTCCTTCCCTTTCCTGAAAACTCACAACCAGAGTTTCTATTTCCTTTGACTCTCTGTGAGAAATGCCATGGGATCTGCACTAGTTTCTGTACAAAAAACATAAACTTGGTTCATTCAGGAGACCAGTAGGGGAGATTTTCCTGGGTCAGTCCCCGGCAGATCTGGATTGCCTGGGCAAAGCGAATATTGGAGAATCGGGCCGATTGGAACGCAGGCCTATAAAGGAACCTGCTCGCACTTTCCATCCGTTTAAATTAATGGAAAGAAGAAAGGGTCAGGTTCCTGTAAAGGGGCGTGCTCCAGTCCCGAAAATCTCCCCCCCATATTTCACACAGTTTTGAAAGTACAGGTTTATTTCAGCTTCCTTTCATTCACTAAAGTTTTCAGGGCTTTTACCTGAGGAAAATGTTGAAAGTAGGCACCCTTAAAGATCCCATGGCACTTATCGAAGAAGAGCAGGGAGTTTATTAGCTGTTCTGATTAACATTCTTCCCTCAAGTAACACCATCAAAATAGCTGCCGTATTTGTCTACATAGCAGTAACAGCATCTGAAGAATAATTCACTGTATGTGAAGTGCTTCGGGATATTTAAGAGACGTGATGAGACGTCAGGTAAATGCAGGTTTTTTTTAAACCTATTAACAATACACTTAACAACAACAAAAACTTGCATTTATATAGCGCCTTTAATGTAGTAAAACGCCCAAAGGTGCTTCAAAGGAGCGTTATCAAACAAAATTTGACACTGAGCCACATAAGGAGATATTAGGACAGGTAACCAAAAGCTTGATCAAGGAGGTAGGTTTTAAGGAGCGTCTTAAGAGAGGTAGAGAGGCGGATAGATTTAGGGAGGGAATTTCAGAGCTTAGGGCCTAGACAGCTGAAGGCACGGCCACCAATGATGGAGCGATTAAAATCGGGATGCGCAAGAGGCAAGAATTGGAGGAGCGCAGAGAGCTCAGATGGTTATAGGGCTGGAGGAGGTTACAGAGATCGGGAGGGGCGAGGCCACGGAAGGATTTGAAAACAAGGATGAGAATTTTTAAATTGAGGCGTTGCCGGATCTAGATCAGTAAGCACAGGGGTGATGGGTGAATGGGATTTGGTGCGAGTTAGAATAAGGGCAGCAGAGTTTTGGATGAGCTCAAGTTTACGGAGGGTGGAAGATGGGAGGCCGGCCAAGAGAGCATTGGAATTGTCAAGTCTAGAGGTAACAAAGTCATGGATGAGGGTTTCAGCAGCAGATGAGCTGAGGCAGGGGTGGAGACAGGCGATGTTAAATGTGTATGTTGACAAGTTTATGCCAGTGACTGCATTAGCATTAGTATTGCCCCTGGATTTTAACAATGACACACTCCTTTAAGTTGAAGCCTAAGGCCTCAATAGCTCAGGCACAACATTTGTGAGAGAATCTATGTCTGGATTTATGCCTTCTATGATGGTGTATGCTAAGGTGGAGTTGTGAAAATCCAAATAGCAATGCTGCTGAGCAGTTCCTGCTATCATGCCTCAATTTATTTTGACAGAGAGTGAGGCCAAGAAGGAGCAGTGTTGTTATCTGCTACAGCCTGATTTGGAAACCATGCATAACCAGGCTAGACAGGATGGGGGGGTGGGGTGGGGGGGAGGCGGAGGGAGAGAAATGGAGGCTCAAACATGGAGGTAAAGAAATAACTTGCATTCGTATAGCGTCCTATATGTCCTCAAAGTGTTTTACAGCCAATGAATTACTTTTGAAATGTGATCATTGTTGTTGTGTAGGCAAACACAGCAGCCAATTTGCGCATAGCAAGATCCGACAAACAGCAATGAGATAAATGACCAACTAATCTGTTGAGGGATAAATGTCCGACAGGACACCTGGACAATTCCCCTGCTCTTCTTTAAATAGTGCCGTGGGATAGTTTAGGTCTACCTGAGGGGGCAGATGGGGCCTCACTTTAACGTCTGACCTGACAGTGCAGCACTCCCTCGATACTGCACTGAATGGGGGTAAGAAGGGTGCAGAAATTAACACATGGATGTACAAATAATATGATGTAAGAGATGGGTCATGTGCAAGAATCACGGAGTGTGCTAGCAACAGCCGTACAAGCAGAGGAGAAAAAGAGGTAGTGTAAATAAATACAAGTTGGAAAAATGTATAGAAGAAAGAAAGGTAAATAAATGAAGGTATAAAGAATATGACCACTTGCAATATGATGAATACATATTTTCTCTCTACTAGAGATTAAAAATCTTGTTTAAGCTTTGGCAGGCCCAAAATTTAGATTCCACTAGACTACCAGGAATCAAATTCAATATTCCCTACACTGATCTATCTTATATTGGACACATTGGCTCAGTGGTAGCCCTCTTGCCTCTAGCTTAGGTCATGGGCTCAAGTCCCACTGCAGGACTTGAACACATAGTCTGGGCTGACACTTGAGTGCAATACTGAGGGAGTTCTGCACTTTCGGAGGTGCCGTCTTTCAGATGAGACGTTAAACCAAAGTTCCGTTTGCCCTCTCAGGTGGATGTAAAAGATCCCACGGCACTATTTAGAAGAAGAGTAGGGGAGTTCTCCCTGGTATCCTGGCCAACACCACTAAAACAGATTATCTGGTCATTTATCACATTGCTGTTTGTGGGAGCTTGCTGTGCGCAAATTGGCTGCTGCGTCTCCTACATTACAACAGTGACTACACTTCAAAAAGTACTTAATTGGCTGTAAAGCGCTTTAGGACTCCCTGAGGTCGTGAAAGATACTATACAAATGCAAGTTCTTTCTTTTCTTTATATGCCCAGAATCAGATCTAGGGTGGGGGGGGTGTGGGGAAGAGAACAAATAACCTTAAATAAATAGGTTGCCTTTGATGTGTTGGCTTAATCCTCAGCCAAACGAATTGTACACTCAAACTTATGCACGTAGTTACCACTTTGTTTTAAACCGGTGGCTGCCATTTTAGGCAAAATGACACAAGTGCTTCAAATTCAGGTGTTCACAAAGTGTTCTGAATGAGTGGCGTTGGCGCTAATAGAAGAGTCTATTTTCCACAAATATCACACTTTACTACAAACCGATACCAACATATAATTAATTGGAAGGTTTCCTATTGGAAAACAGATATCAGTCCAATAGTATTAAAAAAAAACTGACTGCAGTTGTCAAATTAGCAGAAGTTATGTGTGTCCAAAACCTTGAGCATATAAATGGGTCATCAGGCTTGGAGTATTTAAACCTCTACAAGTCACCTTTGTAAGCCTCATTGTATTCGTTTTGTACCGCAACACTCAACAGCAGTCAATATCTTAATATTAAAGGGATCATTTTCAAATTTCACGGTATCAACAGGAGGCACTGCGTGTCAGCAGGGGGCACTGCGTACCACTACTGCATATCAATTCAAACAAGGATTGCCCACGGTTTTCGGAAAGTTGGAAAATTGTCCCTCAACTCTCACCAGTTTTCAGTATCTCTACAGTGACCGCATCCACTTTCCATAAATTAATTGGAGGAGACTGGCCTGGAAGAGCAAAGTCACTTGAACCCATTAAAATAGCAAACAAAAGAATGACACACGAATGTGGTAAGCACTCAGCTGTAAAAAATAAAGTATTGAATAGCATTAACTTATTAACATTACAATGTTTCTCAATAAGTAAACATTCAGTGACATGAGTTACTACTCCATCCGCAGGAACCATTCAGCTCCAAAATCACATGCGTCAAGTTGCCAATTATTGAGTAGAATTGATGATAAAAAGGCCTCTGCTTTCCCCACAACACACACTTGACACCTCAGGATTCCAGTGGATATATATAGGATATGGTACATTAGTGTAATGCTTATGGTAGCGGACTAGCAGCCCAAATGACTGATGATTTCAACTCCCATCATAGCAAGTTGTAAAATTTAATTCAATAAAGCTGGTAGTTTGTGGGCCAACACAAGGAAAATAACCATGAAAGCTACTGGATTGTCATTAAAACCTAACCAATGTCCTTCAGGGATGGGCACTGACCAGCTCTACCTGGGTTGGCTCACAGGCAACTCTAGTTCTCATTACGTGGTTGACTCTTAATGCCATCTGAAGTGCCCAGTGTTGGACAATAAATATGGCCTTGCCAGCTTAGACCACACCCTGAGAGAGAGAAAAACAAATGATGAAACAGTTAATTTCAATGACCCCCAAAAAAGGAATGGCTGATGCTCTTTTCCATTAAGCACATTCATAATTTGTACAATATTTGCCTTACTGTGTTCACAATAATACTTAACCCAATCTCTCAATTTCTGATTTTAGTAGTAGTAGCCTAATGGAGTAATACCCAATTAGAAAACTGTTCAGCTGCACTACTTCTCTTGTGTTACAGTTTTTCAGTGTTTTACTTCAATGTTAATGGAATGTTTTTAGTGTAAAGTTCTAAGTAAACTTCCATTTGTAACCCATAACCTCACCGTTTAACTATTTTTCACAGTATAGAATTAATCTTTTAGCAAATGGTGATGTTACAATTGTTAATGAATGCATGTAAATAGTTTACGTTAAGTATGGTTTTGTATGGAGTTTAAAGGAGAATTTAAATCCTTTAACACATTGGTGTGGCATCAGTAGGGAGTATTCTCCTTTAACCTCAGTACAAAACAATATTTATCAGAAATTACTTACATTCAATAACAATGTAACATCACTATTTTTAGTCCATGGTCCTCATTCTAACATCGTAACTCTATGAATCACAAGAACATCCTGATTATTAACATAAAAACTGAAAAGCATAAAACTTTCATATATGATATTCATTGGAACCTAAAAAATGGAATAAAAATATTCCAACAACTACACCGGCTGTAATGCTGAAGACCTGTGCTCCAGAACTAACTGTTCCCCTAGCTAAGCTATTCCAGTACAGCTAAACCACTGGCATCTATCCAACAATGTGGAAAATAGCCCAGGTATGTCCTATCCACAGGACAAATCCAATCCGGCCAATTACCGCCCTATCAGCCTACTCTCAATCATCAGTAAAATGGTGGAAGGAGTTGTGAACAGTACTATCAAGTGACACTTGTTCACCTATAACCTGCTCACTGATGCTCAGTTTGGGTTCCACTAGGACAACTCAGCTCCAGATCTCATAATGGGGATTGGGGGAAAATTCTCCAGCGGCTGGAGTCATACCTACCACAAAGGAAGGTGTTTTTGACTGTTGCAGGTCAATCATCTCAGCCCCAGGACATTGCTGCAGGAGTTCCTTGAGGCAGTGTCCTAGGCCCAACCATCTTCAGCTGCTTCATCAATGACCTTCCGTCTATCATAAGATAAGAAATGGGTCTGTTTGCTGGTGATTGCACAGTGTTCAACTCCATTGGCAATTCCTCAGATAATGTATCAGCCCATACCTGCATGTAGCAAGATCTAGACAACATCCAGGCTTCAGCTGATAAGTGGCAAGTAACATTTGGGTCACACAAGTGCCAGGCAATGAGCAGCTCCAACAAGAGCCTAACCACCCACCCTTGGTATTCAATGGCATTACCATCACTGTATCCCTCACCATCAACATCCTGGGGGGTCACCATTGACCAGAAACTGAACTGGATCAGCCACGTAAGTGCTGCAGCTACTAGAGCAGGTCAAAGGCTGGGTATTCTACAGCAAGTGGCTCACCATCTGACTCCCCAAAGCCTTTCCACCACCCACAGGGCACAAGTTAGGAGTGTGATGGAATACTCTCCACTTGCCTGGATAGGTGCAGCTGCAACAATGCTCAAGAAGCTCAACACTATTCAGGACAAAGCAGTCCGCTTGACTGGCACCCTATCCACTCTCTCCACCATCAGTGTACCATGGTTGCAGTGTGTACCATCTACAGGATGCAGAGCAATCAGTCATCAAGGCTTCTTTGGCAAACTAGCGACCTCCACCACCTAGAAGGACAAAGGTAGCAGATGAACAACCAACAAATTCCCTCCCCCAAATCAAATACCATCCTGATATATATCGCCGTTCCTTCATTGTTCACTGGGTCAAAATCCTGGAACTCCCTACCCACCAGCATTGTGGGAGTACCTTCACCACATGGACTGCAGCCGTTCAAGAAGGCAACTCATCCCCACCTTCTCAAGGGCAACTAGGGATGGGCAATAAATTCCAGCCCTACCCCAATGCCCACATCCCATGAATGAAAACAAATACTACCCATAAAAAATAAATAGGAACTTATGTTTGTATAGCACTTTTCATGTTCTCAGAATGAGATTTACTTGAATGGTACCGGGGATGAGGGACTTCAGTTATGTGGAGAGATTGGAGAAGCTGGGGTTATTCTCCTTAGAACAGAGAAGGTTAAGAGGAGATTTGATAGGTGTACAAAATCATGAATGGTTTTGACAGAGTAAATAAGGAGAAACTATTTCCAGTGGCAGAAGGGTCGGTAACCAGAAGCCACAGATTTAAGGTAATTGGACCAAAGAGCCAGAAGCGACATGAGGAAACATCTTTTTACGCAGCATGTTGTTATGATCTGGAATGCACTGCCTGAAAGGGTGGTGGAAGCAGATTCAATAGTAACTTTCAAAAGGGAATTGGACAAATACTTGAAGGGAAAAAATTTACAGGGCTACGTGAGAAGAGCAGGGGAGTGGGACGAATTGGATAGCTCTTTCAAAGAGCCAGCATAGGCATGATGGGCCAAATGGTCTTCTCCTGTGCTGTACCATACTATGATATTGTGACACTATGACCCAACACTCTTCGCAACCAATTAAATACTTTTGAAGTGAAGTCACTGTTCTGTAGGCAAATGTGGCAGCCAATTTGTGCACAGCAAGGACCCACAAACAGCAAATGAATGACCAGATAAATCAAGAAAATGCAACATTTATAGTTGTACTGTACAGATAAATAATAATAAAAAAGCTGTAGGTCCCTATCTCCTCATGGCTTGAGGTTTAAATGCATCAACCAACATTGTACTGAAACATAGTAACCAGAAAGGTCCCAAATTTATTCCCTGCCAGGGCAGCAGTATTACCACTCCAATTGGCCTCTATAGGCTTGGGGGAGAAACAAAGTCAGCCAGGGTTGCTGCTTCTGAATGCTATTTGGTAACCCCTGCTTGAAGTAGTTTTGTGTGGACACAAGGGTCAGCTGTGATTTTCTTTCCTCCCTCCCCCCAAGATCAAATAGCCTTCTGACATTTACTGTCTAGGGTGATGCATGAAGAACGGGCAATGGGCAAGGGACTAGAGGGCTCCTGGTTCCTGCAGATAGGATATGTTTGCACAAGTTTGCACCTTCAGGAAATTGAAAGGAGGAGCCTTCAGTGTTTGCTGAATTCTGCAGAGGACACCTGCAAATCACTTGACAAAGCTAAACTATCAATGTAATGAACGAAAAGTCAAAGACTTAATTTCCAGCATCCATTGTGTGTTCCGTTTTCACGTTGCATTAAGGGCAAGGGTCCAACGGTGAAAAAAAAAATCACAGTCACATTCTCTGCCTGTTTACTCATTCCTATTTTTAGAGCCAGAGACAAGCCATACTGGGCTTGGAAATGAAACTCCTCCGTCATCTGAAGGGCCTGAACCTTGGCAGCGTCCCAGTGGGTCATTTCTCTTTCCAGTTCAGGTCAATGATTAACCAGCAACTTGTAATATAAAATATGGAAATTATACAACTCATATATACAAAAAAATTAATATCATACGGGCCCCGAAATTCCAAAGGTTCACCTCTGCCGCTGGATGCATGGCAGAGGAAGACCGCCACATGCCGACAGGCAAAGCCGTAGACCGTGTACCAAATGGCATGGATGGGATCACTTCAATAGTTTGGGCGGGCGGCCATCACCTATAAAGTCGCTTTAGGCCCCCCCCCCCCACTGTTGTGCCAGAAGCTGGAGTGACATCCAGTCACTGACAGGGGACCCCTGGGAGCCTGAGGCCCAGGGAGGATCAGAAATAACAGGCAAGTTTTTTAAAAAGATCATAATGCTCCAAAGGGAGCAGAGTGCCATCATTTTAAAGGCATTGGACCCTCGCAGAGATATCACCTTTGTTTTGGGCAGCCTGGTGCCTTCCTGAGGCCCTGCTATGGGACCTCTATTAGGTAATGTAGGCTCTGCTGAACCTATGAGACCGTGCCAGCCAGGATTCCCAGGGTTGCCCAGGAACACCCCCAAAGACTCTGCCAGATAGAAGGGAGGGTATGAAAGACTCGCTCAAACCCTCCCCTCAACTGGCTAGGATATGGGGCGGAGTGTAAACCAGGCAGATTCAGGTTCTTCCCCAAATTCCTGCCCCCTTCTGAGTGGAATTCACTTCAACTGCCCTCCCCCAACGCAAGAATTTCAGCCGTAACAGTATCTGAGCCAAAAATCTTTGGTCCTTGCAAGGTTCATTTTAAAAAGGTATGTTAGTGCAATATTTAAATTATCAGAATGCTAAAATGAGAGGGTATTCTAAGCTGATGAGTTTGTCGTGTGAAGAAGTGCCTTCTGACATCATCTCTGAATGGCCTAGCTCTAATTATAAGGTTATGCCCCCTTGTTCTGGACTCTCCCACCAGAGGAAATGTCTTCTCTCTATCTACCTATCAAATCCTTTAATCCTCTTAACACTTCAGTTAGATCAACCCTTAATCTTCTATCCTCAAGGGAATACAAGTCTAGTCTATGCAACCTGTCCTCATTATTTAACCCTCTTAGCCCCGGTATCATTCTGGTGAATCTGCGCTGCACCCCCTCCAAGGCCGATATATCCTTCCAGCAGTGCGGTGCCCAGAACTGAATGCAATGCTCCAGATGGAGTCTAACCAGAGATCTGTACAGCTGTAACATAACTTTCACTCCTTTGCATTCCAGCCATCTTGAAATAAAGGCCGACATTCCATTAGCCTTTTAAATTATTTTTTGTAGCTGTCCATTAGCTTTTAGTGATTTCTGCACTTGGACCCCTAAATCCCTCTGCTTATCCACAGTTCCTAGCTTCTTGCCATTTAGAAAATTCTCTGATCTATCCTTCTTAGGTCCAAAGTGGATGACCTCACACTTTCCCACATTGAACTTTATCTGCCACAGTTTTTGCCCACCCTCTGTGCCTCTCTTGGCATTCTCTGAAGGGCCCATCGAGGCACCCATTGTTGCTTCCTTACGAGCAGCAACCCCAACTGCCCCATCTTCCTGTCACGTCAACCTTCCCACTCCACTTCCAAACTCCTAACTGTCTAGCCTTTGGCCTTTCATTCACCACGATACTTCTTCAGCCATTGATTTGCTCAACCGCTCCCTCATTTGCACCTTTGATGTCCTTGGCCCCAGAAACATAGAAAATAGGAGCAGGAATAGACCATTCGGCCCTTCGAGCCTGCTCCGCCATTCAATATGATCATGGCTGATCCTCTATCTCAATACCATATTCCTGCTCTCTCCCCATACCCCTTGATGCCTGTTGTGTCTAGAAATCTATCTAGCTCCTTCTTAAATATATTCAGTGACTTGGCCTCCACAGCCTTCTGTGGTAGAGAATTCCACAGGTTCACCAGCCTCTGAGTGAAGAAATTTCTCCTTATCTCAGTCCTAAATGTCCTACCCCGTATCCTGAGACTGTGACCCCTCGTTCTGGACACCCCCAGCCAGGGGAAACATCCTCCCTGCATCCGGTCTGTCTAGCCCTGTCAGAATTTTACATGTTTCAATCAGATCCCTTCTCATTCTTCTAAACTTGAGTGAATACAGGCCGAGTCGACCCAATCTCTCCTCATACGACAGTCCTGCTATCCCAGGAATCAGTCTGGTGAACCTTCGCTGCACTCCCTCTATGGCAAGTATATCCTTTCTTAGGTAAAACCTTTAAGCTCTCCAATCTCAGTCTTTTCTCCTGGTATCATCCCCATTTTCGCTCAAGTCCTAGGGGTGCAGACTTGAATGTATCTGGTGCACAACGGCTTAGCCTTCCATCATCAGCTTTAGCTGGACCACATCAAGGTCCATCGGGCTTCAATTTCCTCTGCCAAAACTGTTCATTACTCCAGGATCATCCTGGAGAGCTAAGATAACCCCTGGCTTCTCTTCTCCACTACCAACTATCTGCCTACTACCTTGACCCCATTCCCACTAAACTACTGACCACTCAACTTCGCTTCCTTACCCCCAGGCTAGCTGTCATTGAAATGGCTCTCTCTCATCAAGTACTGTCCCTCCTCCCCTTTTAAAACTGCCATTATCACCCCCTCAAGGAACCCACCCTCAACCCCCTCTGTGTAATCTGCCGTCCCATCTTTAGCTTTGCCTTCCCTCTCCAAAATTCTTGAATGTGTTGTCTCCCAAATCCATACCCATCTTCCCTGTTCATATCTCTCCAATCAGGTTCCCACGTCTGCAATAGGATGGAAATGGCCCTAAAACAGATTCACAAATGATATGCTTTGTGACTGTGATCATGGAGCATTAACCCTTCCTTGACTGCTGTGTAGCCCTTTGACACGGTTGACCACATCATCCTCCTCCAACGCCTCTCCTTCATTGTCTAGCTTGGTGAGACTGTCTTCTCTTGGTTCCACTCTTAACTATCCAATTTCAGCCTGAGCACCAGCAATGATTTTTGTTGCCCCACCTGAAACGGTTAGCTCTGGGGTCTCCCCAAGGATTTATACTGTCCCCCGCCCCCCCCTTCTCTTCCTCATCTACTTGCAGCCCCTTGTCAGACTTGGGGTAAGCTTCCACATGTATGCTGACAATATCCAGCTCTACCTCTCACCATCTCTCTTGACCCCTCCACTGCCTGTTTGTTTTCAGTCTGCTTGTCTGACATTCAGTCTTGAATGAGATGCAATTTCCTCCAGCAAAACATTGGGAAGACTGAAGCCATTATCTTCTGCCCCCACCATAAACTCCATACCCTAACCGCCCCCTCCCCAGCCATTGTCTTAGACTGAACTAAACGTTTGCTACCTCAGCTGATTTGTTGCTATAAGAATTCCTATGCTGTTCAAGCTGGCCTTCCTCACTGTAAACTTCAGCTCATCCAAAGCTTTTCTGCTCATCTCCTATCCCGCACTACGTCTCACTCATCATCACCCCTGTCCTTACTAAATTACATTGACTCTGGTTCTGCAATGCCTCAAATTTAAAATTCTCATCCATGTGCTTAAATCCTTTCTTGGTCTCCTCCGGCCCTACAACAACTTCCATTCCCCACCCCCGAACTTGGCATTCCCTTGACTCTGGCCTCCTCTGCATCCCCCTTCTCTTCACCCCGCCATTGGTGGCAGTGCCTTCAACCATCTAGGTCTCATAATCTGGAATTCCCTCCTTAAATCCCACCACCTCATTTTATACCCTCCTTAAAACCCACCTCTTTGACCAAGCTTTTGGCCACTCCCTTAATATCTGCATTTTTTTGGCTCAGTGTTAATTCTTTGAGTATGCCCCCGTGAAGCACATTAGGAAGTGTTTGTATGTCGTTGTTGCTCCTGCAATGTTTTGGTGTTAAATCTGTTCATTTGCTTGTCAGGATTGAGTTGGCCAATTTACTTTGATATTGGCGACTTTGTAAAAGTAAGAACCTTTCCTATATCAACAGCAGCACAAGTATCCATGGCTAAACTAACAACTGTAAACAATTTTACAACACCAAGTTATAGTCCAGCAATTTTATTTTAAATTCACAAGCTTTCGGAGGCTTCCTCCTTCCTCAGGTGAACGATGTGAAAATGAAATCCTCGAAATGAAATCGCATTTATAATTCACAGAACAATTATAAATGCGATTTCATAAATTCCATAAACTAACAACAATCTAGAAGGTCCTTACTACAAGTACAACTTGCATTTGTCTAGCACATTTAATATCAAGTAAAGTCCCAAGGTACTTCAGAGGCGTAATCAGACAAAAATGGACACCGAACCAAAGAAGGATGAAGAGGTAGACATTAAGGAGGACAAAGAGATGGGTGAAGAGGGAAGGTTTTAGGGAGGGAATTTCAGAGCAGGGGGCCTAGGCGGCTGAAGATATGGCTGCCAATGGTGGGGTGAAGGGAAGGGAGGGGATGCACAAAAGGCCAGAGCCAGAGCAATAGAGAGTTTTGGGGAGGTGGTGGGGGGGGGGGTTGTGGATGGAGTTGTCAGGATGGAGCAGGTTACAGAGATAGGGAGGGACGAGCCCACAAGGGATTTAAACACAAGGATGAGCATTTTAAAAGATGTAGGATTACATTCCTCCCCTTGTCCCGCTCTGACATTGTATAGCACATCAGATACCCACAAACTTGGAAGACACCAGCTACCATGCCTTCTGGTAACCTCAGAAGACTTGTGTCTGGAATTTTTTCAAGTCTGTCTTCCCATTTTTTGTTGGGGTGCTCATCAGAGCTTTGCCCAACTCCTCTCATTGATGTAATTTTAATCTTCTAGAACTGCCAGATCCTGATGCCATGGACTTTCAATCTATGGCCTGGGGGTAGGGTCGTGTTCTAAATCCCTCCCAGTTCCTCCTCAGTACAACTTGTATCCCCTTCCCACCATATCAATCACCAAATTCACTGCAAAATGAACATAGATTAAATATTTCTACCAGGCTTAACTTTATACAATGGTTGAACAATAATAAAAGAAAAATTAGCTTCAACTCTGGGCAATGGGACTGAAGCAACCCTCACAAAACAAAATAATTAATTTGATGCAGCTGTAGGATTGGTCCTCAAGGAAGAACATGAGGGTTGATTTCCCTCTACGAGGGCTAGCTGTCATAGGATGGGAGCATGTGGTATTCCTGCCCTGGGCACTCTCAGAACAGTCCCACCCCTTGCCTGGGCCTTGTACCAGACAAATCCCTCGACGCCATTACTGAAACCTGAGGCCTGAGACGTCTCCTGGCAACCAATATCTGGACCTGCTAGCCGCTGCTGGAGTGGCCCAAAAATCATCTTGAAGGGGCCAGGGATAGGTCCTTGCACCAGGTTTCTTCAGGTGTCCTTTCAGGTGTCGTTAGGGTTTCCAATTTTGGTTGAACATATTCCTGGAGCTGTCATCACATGACCTTCTGCCTCCAACTGCCCCGCCCCCACACTCCCGCGATTGGTCGCCTGACATGTCCATCCTTGAGGCGCACCACCTTCCCATGCCAATCGGAATGTGAATAGACTCTTCATTACCCAATTGGATGATTCTTGACTGTCAGTCGAACTGCCTTTTTTACCCGTGTCTGATATTTTTATAACTAATAAACAAATTTAAGGTGATTGGCAAAAGAACCAGAGGTGACACGAGGAAACATTTTTTTACACAGCAAGTTGTTATGATCTGGACTGCTCTGCCTGAAAGGGCGGTGGAAGCAGATTCAATAGTAACTTTCAAAAGGGAATTGGATAAATACTTGAAGAGAAAAAAATTGCAGGGCTACGGGGAAAGAGTGGGACTAATTGGATAGCTCTTTCAAAGAGAAGGCATGATGGGTCGAATGGCCTCCTTCTGTGCTGTAACATACTATGATACTCCGATACTATGAAACAAAAGTGTTCAAAGGAAATTTTTTAAAAACACAACATTTTAATGCCCCTATGACTTTTCTCCTGGGTTACTCGCGGCAGTGTCCTGGAGCTTAATCTTTAATTCCTGGAGACTTCAGGGCAATCCTGGAGGGTTGGCGACCCTACCCACCGTTCATGCGTTCAGAAAACGGAAATGGGAGACCTGGCATGAAAGCGCTCAGCCTATTTTCCCTCTTTACTGCACATGTGGACTATCTATCTCACAGATGCAAGGAGGAAAATCCACCCCATCATGTTCAATGCATCAAACTCAACCACCCTTTTTTTATATTCATTGATAGGATGTGGGCGTCGCTGGCAAGGCCAGCATTTATTGTCCATCCCTAATTGCCCTTGAGGTGGTGCTGGTGAGCCGCCTTCTTGAACCGCTGTAGTCCGTGCGGTGAAGGTTCTCCTGCAGTGCTGTTAGGAAGGGAGTTCCAGGATTTTGACCCAGCGACAATGGAGGAACGGCGATATATTTCCAAGTTGGGATGGTGAGTGACTTGGAGGGGAACGTGCAGGTGGTGTTGTTCCCGTGTGCCTGCTGCCCTTATCCTTCTCGGTGGTAGAGGTCGCGGGTTTGGGAGGTGCTGTCGAAGAAGCCTTGGCAAGTTACTGCAGTGCATCCTGTGGATGGTACACACTGCAGCCACGGTGTGCCAGTGGTGAAGGGAGTGAATGTTTAGGGTGGTAGATGGGCTCCCAATCAAGCAGGCTGCTTGGTCCTGATCAGAAAGTTTCCTGGCTTTCTCTCAAGGGAGTACACACGGTGAAAGGATGGCGTTTGCTAATTCTGCAGACTTCCCCGCTAAACTGCGAAGTTGCAGCTTCTGCATTGTTGATTTTATCAGCTCGTCAAGCTGCTGGAACTTCCTTTTCTTGGTACATTTGATAGAGGTTTGGCTCATTCTACTGAAAATAACCCTGCAGAGCACAGGCTTACAACTGACACGGTTGATCAGGGCAGTGTCCTAGGCCCAACCATCTTCAGCTGCTTCATCAATGACCTTCCCTCCATCATAAGGTCAGAAATGGGCATGTTCGCTGATGATTGCACAGTGTTCAGTTCCATTCGCAACCCCTCAGATAATGAAGCAGTCCGAGCCCGCATGCAGCAAGACCTGGACAACATCCAGGCTTGGGCTCATAAGTGGCAAGTAACATTCGCGCCAGATAAGTGCCAGGCAATGACCATCTCCAACAAGAGAAAGTCTAACCACCTCCCCTTGACATTCAACGGCATTACCATCGCCGAATCCCCCACCATCAACATCCTGGGGGTCACCATTGACCAGAAACTGAACTGGACCAGCCATATAAATACTGTGGCTACGAGAGCAGGTCAGAGGCTGGGTGTTCTGCGGCGAGTGACTCACCTCCTGACTCCCCAAAGCCTTTCCACCATCTACAAGGCACAAGTCAGGAGTGTGATGGAATACTCTCCACTTGCCTGGATGAGTGCAGCTCCAACAACACTCAAGAAGCTCGACACCATCCAAGATAAAGCAGCCCGCTTGATTGGCACCCCATCCATCACCCTAAACATTCACTCCCTTCACCACCGGCGCACTGTGGCTGCAGTGTGTACCATCCACAGGATGCACTGCAGAAACTCGCCAAGGCTTCTTCGACAGCACCTCCCAAACCCGCGACCTCTACCACCTAGAAGGACAAGAGCAGCAGGCACATGGGAACAACACCACCTGCACATTCCCCTCCAAGTCACACACCATCCCGACTTGGAAATATATCGCCGTTCCTTCATCGTCGCTGGGTCAAAATCCTGGAACTCACTTCCTAACAGCACTGTGGGAGAACCGTCACCACACGGACTGCAGCGGTTCAAGAAGGCGGCTCACCACCACCTTCTCGAGGGCAATTAGGGATGGGCAATAAATGCTGGCCTCGCCAGCGACGCCCACATCCCGTGAACGAATTAAAAAAAAAAAAAAAAAAAAATTTGACCAACACCGCCAATGTGATCAAAAGCGTTTAAAATAGAGCGTACCGCAGAGCTGTGCAGAGGAAGGAAGCTGCAAATTGTTGCAGGACAGTCACTGCTCTGCCTCACAGACTGTTAACTGGCCATAGTAACTGATCTCAGTCATGGGAGGCACCAAACAGAAACTGAGCACTTCCCTCTTCTACGCTCCTAGCTGGCTATGAACAAAAAAGAAAAAGGGCAAGGAAGACAATGCCTTGCTCTGGACAGGCAGCAGTGAATAGACCAGATTTTCAAAATGCAAAGCCAGTGTCAGCTGGGGCTCAGTTGATAGGTCTCTTGCCTCTGAGTCAGAGAGATGCTGGGTTCGAGTACCACTCCAGAGACTGGATCACAAAAATCTGGGTCGACACTCCAGTGCAGTACTGAGGGAGTGCTGCATTGTCAGAGGTGCTGTCTTTCAAATGAAACGTTAAATTAAGGCCCTGTCTGCCCTCTCAGGTGGATGCAAAAGATCCCAAGGCGCAATTTGAAGAAGGGTAGGTGAGTTCTCCCTGATGTCCTGGCCAATATTTATCCCTCAAACATCATTGAAATAGATGATCTGGTTATTTATCTCGTTGTTTGCGAGAGCTTACAAATTGGCTGCAGGGTTTCCTGAACTGCAACAGTGACATCAACACAAAAGTACTTAATTGGCTGTAGAGCACTATGGTATGTCCTGAGGTTGTGAAAGGCGCAAGTAAATACAAGTCTTTCTTTTACACTGGTAATCTCTTGAAATAAAGAATTCAATTCCTGTACAAGATTCTGGGGGGGCGACTTTCATCTGTTGCCCCTTTTTTCAGTGCGAATGGGGCGGTAGGCAGATGAAAATTTTAATAAATCACTGGCCGCCTGACTCAATTTTTCAGCAGGTCTCGAAATAGACGGCCAGCGATCCTGCCTGAAACAGGTGGGAGCTTCATTAAAATACTTAAATTGGGGTCCTACATTCGGCACAGCGGAGCTGAGCATTGAGAGGCCAAACCAATGCTCTTCCTGAACCCACAAAAGTATTCCCACTCACTGCCGACCCCTCTGTGCCCTCTCCCCACTTTAAGGGCCTATTTGCTGCTCGGCTCTGTGGAGGAGCCACTAGATTTCCGCCCCCTCAATCAGCGAGCTACTTGTTGCCGTTTGTTCTGCGATGGCAGCTTACCCGAAAGTATTCTAATGAGGCCCAACCATGAAAACGTTTTGAGCCTCTCGCTGCTGCCATCGGGCAGGCAGTACAATCACACCGCCCACCGCCCACCCAAATGTGTACCCAAAACAAAAATCAGGCCCTACCTCTGGCTTTACTCCTTGAGCAGCACATGTTCCAACTTACCCAATGAGCACCAGCTGTACTACAACAATTCTTCTGATCATTAAATTCATTGCTGTATGTGGGATCTTGCTGTGCGCAAATTGGCTGCTGCGTTTCTTACATTACAACAGTGACTACACTTCAAAAAGTACTTAATTGGCTGTAAAGTGCTTTGGGACATCCTGAGATCGTGAAAGGCGCTATATAAATGCAAGACTTACTTATTAACTTAAATTTTAGAGCGACTTTAATATAAAAAGTTGCTTCACACTGGGGAGAGAAGGAGGAAAAAAAATTAAAAGAAACAAAAGGAGCAGATGCCAAGCCATGGTGCAAGAGTATGGAGAGGGGACCAAAAGCTTGGTTGAAGAGATAGGCTCTAAGAAGGTCTTTAACAGTGGAGAGGCAGAGGTGGTCAGGCAGTGAGTTTCACAGGGTAGGGCTCAGGTGACTAGTGTCTCTGCCACCAATGGTGCGATAAAGGAAGGGGGAAATGCACAAAAGGCCAGAGTTGAAGGAGCAAAAAGCATGGGAGGGGGTGCGAGGCCGGAAGAGGTTGCAAAAATGGGGTGGGGTAAGCTCATGGGGAGTTTTGAAGATGAAGAAACATATGAAACAAACAAAAAACAGGGCTTCAGTGCAATCCCAGGCTCAGGAAATCGCCAGATAGGAGGGTACCCTCCCAGTTGGGGAACACTTCAGCAGTCAAGGACATTCAGCCACCGATCTTCGGGTAAGCATTCTCCAAGGCGGCCTTCCAGACACACGACAACGCAAAATCGTCGAGCAGAAATTGATAGCCAAGTTCCGCACCCATGAGGACGGCCTCAACCGGGATCTTGGGTTCATGTCACGCTACACGTAACCCCACCAGTGGAAAAAAAAGTTATCTGTTTTTAATACAACTGGTCATTCTCTCTCTTTCTCTTCCTTTTGGATGTTTCTCTCTCTCTCTCTCTCTCTCTCTGTCTTTGGTTCTGGCAGTTTGTATATTCAGTAGTCTTGTATCTAATATCTCTCTGTCTGAACACTATTCAATTCCTTTGATTGCCTTGATAACGGGCAGTTGGAAAGATTATCTGTAATCGCCAGGCATTGTTCTCTGACTATATATGCGGTAACTTTCAAGGAATCCCACACTCACCTGACGAAGGAGAAAGCCTCCGAAAGCTTGTGATTTTCAAATAAAACTGTTGGACTATAACCTGGTGTTGTAAGATTCCTTACATTTGTGAATTTCCCATTGGTTGTACTGACCAATTTTGTGCTGGATCCCACAGTGTTTCCCATTGATTGTCACTTTCTGATACTGTTGTGATACTATTGAAAAGACAAGAAGCTCAGCACTCACTGGTGTTTTAAACTACTAAGCAGTAAACAGGTGTGAATCAGCTGCCCAACCTCTTAGCCCTGATGTACTGCTCAGCTCTTCAAAATGCCAGTGTGTGATGTTGCATCCACAGTGCCAGATATCGGTTATAAACGAATGGAAGAAATGAAGTTTGACATTAAGAACATTCTGCGTGGCTCATCAAGCAGGCGAGACTGAACAGCTAACTAATCACCTGTTTGCAGCATTGGTGATTATTGAGCAGCGCTGCACAATAGCATATTCGACATTGGGAATCACCTATACTGCATATAGGGCCAGATTTTGCTGTAAAAATAACGGTGAGGCTAACAGCGCTCACTATTATTTATGTGCAAAACAGTATTTTCCCGCGAGCGCACACGCGCAGTTAAACGTGGAAATCGGGAAGTTGCTGACCGAGGTGCCTCGTCCCTCCGTAAGCTGCGTGAAAACAGCATTTCGCCGTCTGGCTCCCCGTTCAAATGTATTGAACGGCGTGAAGTTCCTGCACTGAAGTTGTAGATACAGACTAAACTTGCCACAAAAAGTTAGGGTTTGCCCATTCCAGTGTAAATACCTTTTAAAGGTGTGCTAAGCGTTAATTACTGTCAAACAACCTCTCTGGCACGTAAATTAACTTTTACAAGTGTAGAGTCTCATTCCTTAAGCTTTTAATTATTGTTAGACATGTCTTACTTTTTCTTCCTGTCTCTTTTATCTCTGTCTTTCTTCCCCTCTCTTCATTTTGCTTACTGTACTTGATTTGACATTGAATTCACTATTCTAACTTACACTTCTTGGTTCAGCCTCTGTGCTGCTCATGATCGATTCTTCAATCTAATTGCCCTGTTCACACAGGTCCCGGATGCCCTTTAGAGGGCACTGCGCTTAATAGTTCTCTAATTCACAGGAACTTGACATGCAAAACCTCACAGAAAGTCATTGGGCAAGGGCAAGTCTAAGGAACAGAGCTGCTCACAGAAAAATCCGGCCCAATGTCATTTACAGTCATTGTTTGGGCCACTTGCCAAATTTATTCTGCTGTATGGTCCTAAACACTTCGATTGTAATTCAACTCCACATGCCCCGGATCTGTTCTACATCTGTGACTACCTCTCGTAGTGGGCTTTCTTGATTTTAACCTCGTTAAATTTGAGGATTTTTAGATTAACAAATGATAAGTTTTAACATTGCCAGATTTGAATCCTAGATAAACTGGATAAGAGGGATTACAAGGAAGAGATCTTCTCCAGTTGGAATATTGCCAGGATTCCTGTTCATCCAAGATTGCAAAATCAGCAGCTACTGCCCATATTAACTGCAATCCTTAATTTGAGTAGGATTGCAAAATAGGGAGCAACTAGTTGGATGGGGGAAGAGGCCCACCTTGAGCTCAGCACATATCGTGGCGTGTGTGTGTATGTGTGGTTGTGTGTGTGTGTATGTGTGGTTGTGTGTGTGTGTATGTGTGGTTGTGTGTGTGTGTATGTGTGATTGTGTGTGTGTGTGTGTATGTGTGGTTGTGTGTGTGTGTATGTGTGTTTGTGTGTGTGTGTGTATGTGTGGTTGTGTGTGTGTGTATGTGTGGTTGTGTGTGTGTGGTTGTGTGTGTGTGTGTATGTGTGGTTGTGTGTGTGTGTATGTGTGTTTGTGTGTGTGTATGTGTGGTTGTGTGTGTGTGTGTGTGTGTGTGTGTATGTGTTTTACTCGATCTTCTGTGCTGCAACTGATTTAAAAAGAGCTGACTGTCCTGTCAACTCTTTATGATCAGAACAAAATTGAGTTGTTGCTGTTTTGGAGGCAGTGTGAGTTTTAGAATCAAGTAAGCAAATGGCATTGCTCTGGCTGTTAGACTTTGGCCAGCGCAAACAAGGTGATGCAAAGCAACCCCGTGGAGGTGATCTCATATATACTGCTGCAGCCAATATTGATACCAGGGCACCATAATGTACTTTTGAGGCCAGTTGTACAACAATCCTTTCAGAGCACCAACTTCCAATGTGGAAATATAATGGGGGGGTCACTAGCTACTAGCTGCCCAAAATCTGAATCAACAACTTGCATTTATATAACGCTTTAAATGTAGAAATACATCCCTGAGGTGTAATCAGATAAAGAAGGAGATATAAGGAGGGGTGCACTTCAGGCATCATGGGGCCGATAATAACGCGGAGGCGGGTTCTGAGTGGAGAGGGGGCTGATAGCGGACATGAAGCCTTGAAGATGTTTGGATGCATGGGGATGTCCGATTTCAACATGGATACTTCATTATCATTTTACTTCCGGGTTTCCCGTCTCCAATGTGCGCCAGCGGGCGTGATGCACACCCACATGACGCGATCTCAACTCGACTATTTAAAGGCCAATGCAAAGATGGAATTTGGAGGAGTTGGGAGCATTTGTACAGAGACGGAAAAATTTGAACCTGGTCTCAGGAAGGTCAAAGGCTGTGCCCCGATTTAACGACGCCTCACTTGATGTACTGTTGGGTGCAGAAAGGAGCAGAAGGGAGATAATCTTCCCCAGCAACGACAAGAAGAAACCTGCTGCTGTCACCAAGAAGGCGTGGTTGGAGGTGGCTGAGGAGGGCAGCAGCAGGAGCATTGTGCCCCATACTTGAACCCAGTGAAGGAAGTGGTTTAATGACTTAACCAGGTCAGGAAAGGTGAGTACAGTTGCAGATTCACCCACATCCTGTGATGTACAACACCCCATCTCTCACTCTGTCTTATCATGCATACTCCATGACATCACTCCTCACCCCACTTAAGTTTCAAGAGCACCCATCGTTCACTTTCTGTGCACTTCCTCACCTCCCCATTTATCCATCCACCACTGGCACTCACCCCAATCCTTATGCAATGTGATGCCACCTCAGTCAGCTCACCCGATTCTAAACACACCTCCTCAAATGCATGCCAATGGCAATTGTGAAGCATCTGCCTGATAGTCACCCTCACCGAATGCACTGGATCCATCGGGTGAACACATGCCTTACAGACACTCATAGGAGAAGAGAGCACAAAATACAAGGGAGAGGGAAAGGATCGTAGGTGGCCCGCCACAGACTGTGCAACTGACGCCTGCAAAGGTAGATGCCATGGAGATTAGTGGCATATCTGTGTCCCTGACCATTGGAGAGACTGGGACTTCGCTGCTGCCTGATAACAGAATTATATATCTCCGACCCACATCTCATACAAGACTCAGTCATGTTGACTTGATTACACCACCGAATGAAATATGATCACCTTAATTATGCTAAGTAACAACATTTTACATTGCCATACTAATTCATATCCATCTCTTCTCTCCTCCAGAGTCATCACATGAAGTACAGCAGCCCGTGCCCTTTGCGGATGATGTTTCCTCAGAGGAGCTGATTCCTTCTGATGGTGCACCGTCACAGGACACATTACCAGGCACCAGCGCAGATAAGAGAACTTCAGTGGGTCCTGTTAGACAGCTAGTTGGGATCTCACCTGATGAGTCACAGGTCACATGTGAGCTCGAGCAGACACTGGTGGCAGGGAGAGCTGTGGAGAGTACACATCGGAGGGTACACTCCTCTCCAAGCTCTGCTCAGCTGGACATAGTTGCTGAACCCTGGAGGCCATCAATGAAAAGGATAATCATAGAGGGACAGCAGCAAATTTTCAAGGTAGCGGCAGACGTGCCACGCACACTGTCCACAATGGCAGAGAGGATGGAGGAACCCTGTTCGAACACTGGTGGATTATGTTGCAGGCCATTGCCATGCAGAGAGTGGTCGCCTCTGTGGAACTTTAATCGCGGTAATCTAACCAGCCCATGCAGGCCATGACCACGGCCGTGCCGACTTTGGATGCCAGCATGTCTGCTGCCGTAAGCAGGATGACAGATACCTTATCCGTGGCCTTACAAAGCGTCGTTGATCTTCACCAAGCTGCTCTCCAGCAGACAGGTAGGAGTGATGATTGGCCGAGGAGAGGAATGATGGCCATAGGGAACATGGAAGTGGGAACTCCACTCAAAGTGCTCCCTCGTCTCACCCTTTACCCCCCTCCCCCAATCAGTACCTACAATGCTGCCTCCTCTCCCGATGGCCGAATCTCCCCCTGCACATTGCAGGTGGAGCAGTTTTTGGCGGGGCCCTCACAGGCTCCAAAACCCAGAGGTCATAGGCCGAGAGCATCTCAAAGGTCACAGCACAGATCTGAGCGGCCTGCCTCTATCTCTGCTGAAGCCACAGGGGTTGCACCAAACAGGAATGATAGAGAAAGGAAAGGAAAAGCTTTGTAGTTCACCGAGGGTTTGAACATGGGTGTTTGTGAAAATGTTATGTTATTAAGTTTCATTTATTTATTAACTCACATAAAATTTATTAATTTTCACCACTTTCCCGAGTTCATCATTCTTGCCTGGTGAGCGCCAACTCGGGTTTTCAGTTGCTTGGTGATGAATGTCAAGACATCAATTGACAGGGACCAATTGGTGGATGTGCAATGGGTGGATGGTAGCTTATAGGACTTTGTGTCAGTGAGGGTTAGGGGGGGGGTTGGGGGATGTGATAGCTACTTTGGTCCAGTCTGAGTGACTAACTGAACCTACGAGCTATTAGGGCATTCCTGGCACCCCGAGCAGCAATGTGAACGGTCTGGCAATGCGTGCTCCATCTTCATCTTCCTCCACCTCCTCTTCACCATTGGAATCCTCATCAGATGAAGGGTCCTGAGCGGCTTGTTCCTCCTGCACCTCTAGTCCTCGCTGCTGCGTTTTGTTGTGCAGGATGCAGCACACCACAATTATCCTAGAGACCCTTGCTAGAGAATTCTGAAGGGTGCCTCCAGACCGGTCCAGGCACCTGAAGCGCATCTTGAGTACACTGATGGCTTGCTCGGTGACACATCTGATTGACATATGGCTGTCGTTGTAGCACTCTTGGGGTTGATTGATGGGGTTTCTCAGAGGTGTCATCATCCAAGTTTGAAGGGGATATCCTTTGTCACCTAACAGCCACCCCTTAAGGGTGGGTACAGGTACGAACAGGCTGGGGTGTTGGACTGCCACAGTATGAAAGCATCATGGTGGCTCCCAGGGAATCTGGTGCACACCTGCATGAACCTTTTCTTGTGGTTGCACATCAGCTGCACATTGATGGAATGAAATCCCTTGCGATTGATGAATGCTCCTGGTGGATCTGGTGGTGCTCGGATTGCCATGTGTGCACAGTTGATGGCACCAATAACCTGTGAAAAGCCAATCAGAGACACAAATCCAATTGCTCGCTCATTCTTGCTATTGTCATCGCAGGGGGAGTTGACATAACCCCCAGCCCTGACAAACAATCCATCCATCACCTGCCTTATGCATTTATGTGCAGCCGACTGGGAGATCCTCAATATGTCTCTGGTGGAGCCCTGGATGGAACCAGCGACACAAGAAATGAGGGCAGTGCTGTCTTTCTCAACCACTGTTAATGCATGGTTACCAGGTCCAGCAGGTAGCAACTCTGCTTCTAGGAGGCTGCAGATGTCTGCGATCGCCTGACATGGCAATCTCAGCCTTCAGAAGCATTGCTCTTCCAAGAGGTCAAGGAAGCTGAGCCTCTGTCTGTACACCCTCTGGGCAGTGCCTCCTGCGAACTCAACCCCTCTGTTGCTCCCCTCTCTGTTGTCCATCTGCAGCTCCCTCCACAGCACGCTCTTGCTGCTGTGGATGCTGATTGTCTTCCTCATCTGAAGTCCAATCTAAAGCAGCCATGATGCCACCCATCCTGATGTTCTCTATGTGAACACCTCCAAACTGTATAAATAAGTCTCTCACAACAAGAACTCTCACCAAACCATTTACCAAAGGGAACTGAGAAAGCAGCTGTGAATACTGATCCTTTATTCATGTCGGGACATCGGACCTTTAACCATCTCCATGAAGCGCCGTTCAATCTCGCCTCCATTTTACTGATGAGTTCCTGGCGGACCTGGGTGTGAGAGGCGAGTGGCCCACACATCAAGCGGGTGCGGAGAGGGGCAGGAGGGGACCTGGGTGTGAGAGGCGAGTGGCCCACACATAAAGCGGGTGTGGAGAGGGGCAGGAGGGGACCTGGGTGTGAGAGGCGAGTGGCCCACACATAAAGTGGGTGCGGAGAGGGGCAGGAGGGGACCTGGGTGTGAGAGGCGAGTGCCCCACACGTAAAGCGGGTGCGGAGAGGGGCAGGAGCGGACCTGGGAAATCAAAACAAAGTCAAAAACTAACATCACAGGACAGTAGGTAGGTGATTAGTTGGTGAGTATTACCGATTTTTTAACTCTGTACCTAAGGCAGTGGGTTAATCTAAGAGCTGGGAAACTATAACCAGCTCTTTATTAAATGAATAACTTAAAATAGATAAACTAATTAGTTAATAAAACTAAAAATATCATGTGAATAAAAACTTTAACTAATTAAATATGTACAACGAGGTTAGATAGGGATGGCAGTGCAGGTGGTGTTGCAACTGCAGCACGTGGGAGTTTATGGAGAGCAGCTTGATCCCAGACAACCACATCTGCAGTAAGTGTCTGCACCTCGAGGAATTTCGGCTCAGAGTTTTTGAGCTAGAGTCCAAGGTGCAGACATTGCGATGCATCAGGGAGGGGGAGAGTTATCGGGACACTTTGATCCAGGAGACAGTCACACCCCTTAGGTTAGGTAGTGGTTAGGTAATAGTTTAGATTTGGTCAGTGGTCAGGGACAGGACGATGTGACTGCGAGTCAGGCAGGTATGGGGACCCAGGATGTAGTGATGGAGGAGCCGTGGCCTTTGACCTTGTCCAACAGGTACAGGGTACTTGCTACCTGTGTGGATGAGAACAAAGACTGCAGGGAACACGGGCAATTTGACCACGGCACCGTGATACAGGAGGCCATTGAAATGGGGGAAGTAAAAAGGAATGTGGTAGTGGCAGGGGATAGTATAGTCAGGGGGATAGACACTGTTCTCTGCAGCTGGGGCCGGGAGTCCCAAAGGCTGTGTTGCCTGCCCGGTGCCAGGGTTAAGGATATCTCCTCATGGCTGGAGAAGAACTTGGAGCATGGAGGGGCGGATCCAGTTGTTGTGGTCCACATAGGAACCAACGACATAGGGGGAACTAGGAATGAGGTTTTCCTGAGGCAGTTTGAGGAGCTACGGTCCAAATTAATAAGCAGAATACAAAGGTAATAATCTCTGGATTACTACCTGAGCTATACGCAAATTGGCATAGGGTCAAACATATCAGAGAGTTAAATGCGTGGCTCAAAGTGTGTTGTGGAAGACAAGGGTTTCAATTCATGGGGCACTGGCACCAGTACTGGGAAAAGAGGGGGGTTTTCCATTGGAAGGGGCCCCACTTAAACCAGGCTGGGACTAGTGTCCTGGCGAATCAAATAACTAGGGCAGTAGATAGGGCTTTAAATTAAAAAGTGGGGGGAGGTTCAGGTAGGGTAAATTTATAAATCAAAAGAGAAAAGTCAAGGCCATAGAGCAGTGTAGCGATTTGGGTAAAGATAAGCAGAGTGTGACAGGAAGGGACAGAGAGTTTAACGGTAATAGTGCACCAGTGAATAAGGTCAAATCAGGGAAAAATAGCAAAAAGTTAAAATTAAAGGCGCATTATCTGAATGCACAAAGCATTTGTAACAAGATAGATGAATTAATGGCACAAATAGAGACAAATGGGTTTGATCTAATAGCCATTACTGAGACATGGCTGCATGGTGACCAAGGTTGGGAACTAAATATTCCAGGGTACTTGACTTTTCAAAAAGACAGACAAAATGGAAAAGGAGGGGGGGCTAGCCCTGATAATAAAGGATGACATAAAGACAGTAGTGAGAAAGAATCTTGACTTGGAAGATCAGGAAGTAGAATCAATATGGGTGGAGATAAGAAGTAACAAGGGGCAGAAAACACTGGTGGGAGTAATTTATAGGCCCGCTAACAGTAGTTATAGCGTTGGATAGAGTATTAATCAAGAAATAAGAGGAGCTTGTAACAAAGGTAATGCAATAATCGTGGGGGTCATTAATCTTCATATAGACTGGGCAAATCAAATTGGCAGAAGTAATTTGGAGGACGAGTTCATGGAATGCATTCAAGACAGTTTCCTAGAACAATACGTTATGGAATCAACCAGGGAACAGGCTATTTTAGATCTTGTCTTGTTTAATGAGACAGGGTTAATTAGAAATCACATAGTAAGGGATCCTCTAGGGAAGAATGATCATAATATGATAGAATTTCACATTGAGTTCGAGAGTGACATACTTAAGTCCAAACTTAAACAAAGCCAATTACATAGGGTCTGAGGGTTGAGTTGGCTAAGGTTGATTGGGAAATTAGATTAAAGGATATAACGGTAGATAAGCAATGGCAAATATTTAAATAAATATTTCATAACTTTCAATGAATATACATTCCATTGAGGAATAAAAACTCCACAGGAAAGCTAATCCATCCATATCTAATTAAAGAAGTTAAGGATAGTATTAGATTAAAAGAAAAGGTTTATAATGTTGCTAAGATGAGTAGTAAGCCTAAGGATTAGGAGAGTTTTAGAAACTAGCAAAGGATGACCAAAAAACTGAAAGAGGAAGAAAATAGTACGAGAGTAAACCAGCAAAAAATAAAAAAACAGATTCTAAGAGCATCTGCAAGTATGTAAAAAGGAAGAGAGTAGCGAAAGTAAATGTGGATCCCTCGGAGGCTGAGACAGGAGAAATTATAATGGGGAATAAGAAATATTTTGTATCTATATTCACAGTAAAGGACACAAAAAACATACCAGAAATAGTGGGGAACCAAGGGTCTGATGAGAGTGAGGAACTTAAAGTAATTAATATTAGTAAAGAAAAAGTACTGGAGAAATTAATGGGACTAAAAGTCGACAAATCCCCCGGACCTGATGGCCTGCATCCTAGGGTTTTAAAAGAGGTAGCTGCAGAGATAGTGGATGCATTGGTTTTGATCTTCCAGAATTCCCTAGATTCCAGAATGGTCCCAGTGGTTTGGAAGGTAGCAAATGTAACCCTGCTATTCAAGAAAGGAGGGAGAGAGAAAACAGGGAACTCCAGGCCAGTCACCATAAACATCAATAGCAGACAAAATGCTGGAATCTATTATTAAGGATGTCGTAATGGGGCACTTAGAAAATCATAACATGATTAGGCAGAGTCAACATGGTTTTATGAAAGGGAAATCGTGTTTGACAAATCTGTTAGAGTTTTTTGAGGATGTAACTAGCAGGGTAGATAAAAAGGAACCAGTGGATGTAATATATTTGGATTTTCAAAAGGCATTTGATAAGGTGCCACACAAAAGGTTGTTACACAAGATAAGGGCTCATGGGGTTGGGGGTAACATATTAGAGGACTGGTTTACGGACAGAAAAGAGAGAATAGGAATAAACGGGTCATTTTCAGGTTGGCAGGCTGTTACTAGTGGGGTGCAGCAGGGAGCAGTGCTTGGGCCTCAGCTATTTACAATCTATATCAATGACTTAGATGAAGGGACCGAGTGTAATGTATCCAAGATTGTTGGTGATACAAAGTTAGGTGGGAAAGTAAGCTGTGAGGAGGACACAGAGTCTGCAAAGGAATGTAGACAGGTTAAGTGAGTGGGCAAGAAGGTGGCAGGTGGAATATAAAGTGGGGAGATGTGAGGTTACTCACTTTGGTAGGACGAATAGAAAAACAGAATGTTTTTTAAATGGTGAAAAACTATTAAATGTTGTTGTTCAGAGGGATTTGGGTGTGCTTGTACGCAAAGCACAAAAAGTTAACATGCAGGTACAACAAGCAATTAGGAAGGCAAATGGAATGTTTGCCTTTATTGCAAGGGGGTTGGAGTACAAGAGTAAGGAAGTCTTGCTGCAATTGTACAGGGCTTTGGTGAGACCACACCTGGAGTACTGTGTACAGTTTTGGTCTCCTTACCTAAGGAAGGATATACTTGCCTTAGAGGGGGTGCAACGAAGGTTCACTAGATTGATTCCTGGGATGAGAGGGTTGTCCTATGAGGAGAGATTGAGTAGAATAGGCCTATACTCTCTGCAGTTTAGAAGAATGAGAAGTGATCTCATTGAAACCTATAAGATTCTGAGAGGGCTTGACAGGGTAGATGCTGAGAGGCTGTTTCTCCTGGCTGGAGAGTCTAGACCTAGGTGGCATAGTCTCAGGATAAGGGGTCGGCCATTTAGGACTGAAATGAGGAGAAATCTTTTCACTCAGAGGGTTGTGAATCTTTGGAATTGTCCACCCAGAGGGCTATGGCTGCTCAGTTGTTGAGTATATTCAAGACTGAGATCGATAGATTTTTGGATTCTAAGTGAATCAAGGGATATGGGGATCGGGCGGGAAAGTGGAACTGAGGTCGTAGATCAGTCACAGAACCATAGAATCATAAAAAAGATACAGCACATTCAGCCCATCGTGTTTGCGCTGGCTCAAAGAACAATCAGGTGCCCATTCTAATCCCACCTTCCAACACCCGGTCTGTAGCCCTGTAGCTTACAGCACTTTAGATGCAGGTCCTGGTACTTTTTAAAAGAGTTGAGGGTCCCTGCCTCTACCACCAATTCGGGCAGCGAATTCCATACACCCACCACCCTCTGGGTAAAAAAGCTTTTCCTCATGTCCCCTCTAATCCTTCCACCAATCAGCTTAAGTCATGATCTTATTGAACAGCGGAGCAGGCTTGAGGGGCTGTATGGCCTACTCCCCGTCGTTCTAGACTCTCCAGCCAGGGGATACAGCCTCTCAGCATCTACCGTCCTATTACTTATGTTCTTATGAAATCCGTGCTGGAGGAGTTAATTTCAAATCGCCACCAAAATCTCATGAAAGGACCCTCATTAACATATTATAATCACTGACCTGCCTCTCAAGAGTGGGTTATGCATCCACACCCAAACCTGCCTTGGTTAACCGGAAATAGGCATGTTCGTGGCAGGTTGGGGTCAGGTTTCAGAATTTTGCAATTTTAACCCCCCATCCGACCCTCTCCCGACCGTCGTGGCCGGTGGGAGTGGGGGGTTAAAATCTCCCCCCATTTGACTACAGGCAAATATTTGTGTCACACTTGCACATGATTGCTGTTCTGTGCATATTAAGTTTGAGGTAATCATAACTGAACAGGCAGGGATCATACAGATTGGAAGCAGGAAAAGCTGGTATGTAAACTTTGAATGAATGTTACTAAGGACGACTAAAGCATCCAACCCAACTGGGTTGCCCCATTGTCAACAAACAAGAATTAGCACAAGTGCCCCTTTTAGGGCACCACTAATATAAAAAAGGAACCTATGGTCCAATTAAACTAAAAGAAGTCCAACATAAGCAAAAAAAGTCCCAACAAAAGCAAAGGGATTTTTCCCAACTAAATCATAATGTTATTATCAGTGTCTATAAGACACTCTATACCCTGCAGTGCCCAAGCACAGAATTTCCTCAGTACACAACTAGATACTTAAAAGCAATAGAGCAGCTTGTAAACTGCTTCAGAGGTTTTAAGTGAGGATCATTTGAGATGTGCTCCAATTGGCTGATTTTCCAGAGCATGCCTAATGATTTTGCACCAGACTTTACCAGAATCAGTAAACTCAGGAGCATCAGCCACTTCCTTTTAAATGCATTAGAGAAGACTTCAATACTGCTTAACTGCTGCAATAAATGGGATACATAATGCATTAAATTCTCAACGCTAAGATATTTGGACATGTATTTCTGTATAGTTTTAGTAAAAACTCCTTCCTTGGTGAAGGGTGATTGATGTAAGAACACTGTGAACAGTAAATCCTTAAACCTTGCACTAGGCATTGGTCAGGCTGTATTAGATGAATCATTAATCCCTTCAACTTCACATCAGAGAATAGGATTGGAGATTTACTTTCCATGTCTTAAGATTTATCAGGTGCTTAAAGTTCAGCTCATTTGAACTGTCTTACAGTATATTAACAGTTACGCAAGCCAAACTAATCGCAGCAGCAACACTGCAGACTGCTGAGTAAACTAATTAACTTGCTCTTGTCAATCATCAAACTAAAGCCAGGCACAGCTATACATGAGCTTACATCATATTACATCTACGATAAGACAATTAAAACCATCATAAGATTAAACCTTAGAGTAACTGAAGTACTTGAGTGAAAGAAAGACTTGCATTTATATAGCGCCTTTCACGACCTCACGATGCTCCAAAAAACTTTACAGCCAATGAAGTACTTTTGAAGGTTAGTCACTGTTGTAATGTAGGAAACGCAGCAGCCAATTTACACATAGCGAGGTCCCACAAACAGTAATGAGATAATGACCAGATCATCTGTTTTTAGTGATGTTGGTTGAGGGGTAAATATTGGCCAGGACACCAAGGAGAACCCCCCCCACTCTTCTTCAAAATAGTGCCATGGGATCTTTTATGTCCATCTGAGAGAGCAGGCAGGGCCTCGGTTTAACATCTCATCTAAAAGACAGCATCTCTAACAGTGCAGCACTCCCGCAGTACTACATTGAAGTGTCAGCCTGAATTATAATCTCAAATCTCTGGAGTGGGGTTTGAACCCACAACCTTTGAACTCAAAAGTGAAAATGCCACCCACTGAGCCACAGCTGAGCCAATATCATTAACTGATAGAATTTCAATTGTTACAAACTCAGACAAAGTTCAAACATATCACAATAACAACATTATTTAAGTCAGCAAGGCTGGTTTATGGTTACATTTCCTGTGTAGCTGACAGATTAACAGCTTTGAATAACAAGTATATCCTCGTATGTTTGAAGTCTACTCCAGCATATTGCTGATAAGCTGCCATGTTTGACAACATTATACAGCCTCGTCCTTCGGTGTCAGTTGTAGTAGAGTTGGGCAGAGCTGCCACCTTATGGACTCTGATGTACCCCTCTGGTTTTCCTGCAGGGTTAAATCCATTCATTGTTGTGATATTCCTTCCTTCTGAGGTTGTCTGTCTCTCTTCCTGGTGAATCCAGCCTTGCCTTTTAGACTATAGCTGAATCCTAATCTCTGTCTCTCTATTCTCAGAGGTTTAGACTGTTGCAGAACAGAGTGACACATTTTAAACATTTACCTGTTTCAGATTGTTATAACAATGGATGCTGTGATCTATATATTTCTCCAAAACCTGTCCTATCACAAACAGTTGATCCATCATACTTCATCTTGGTCTAAAACCAACGTGTTCTTCATGCAGTCACATGTCTACGTGTCTTTTCATTTTCCTGTGCAGTGTCTTAATAAATACTTTTCCGGGTAAACTGATTCCTCAAAGTGCAATTCCGATACCGGGAATAGAACTCGGGTTAACTGTGTGAAAACCAGGAATCCTAACTGCTAGACCATACGAGATTCATCCTAAATTTAAAACTTTCACTCTTAACGCCCTCTCAGTTTAGCAGCCTGGTTCCTTAAACTCGATAATCTTCCTCCTGGAGATTTCTCCAGGTTTTTTCCTTCCTGTTTGGGTGTCAAACGCACAGTCTTTTTATAGACTTAATTTCACAAAGTAAGACCCCCTTTCTCACCCATTTTGATGTCTGACCACACAAGATGACTCATTTTATTGCGAGGATTCACTCTTAAATGTCAATCTCCTTAAACAGACACGTTAAAGACTTATAATGAGCAAATTGTAATTATTTAATGAAAACTAGACTGATAACTCTTACAAAGTTCTTTCACCATGGATGTAGACTCATTTCCCACTTCCACATCTTTCCTTTGCAACAACGTAGGCTCCGGAAATATGGGTTTCACTACGGTCTTGCCGAATTCAACGGCAGGAACTGATTAAAATTTTTGGTCTCCGTTTCCTGGTCGGCAGCCGGCCAGATTGAGAGGCTGACTGGCTGTCGGGCGGGAAGGTCTGCGGCATTAGGCCGCAGCCGGGGAGCAGAGGTGGGGGAGAGCTCGTGGGTCGGGTGGCATGGAGCGGGGGGGTGCCCAGAGAGATGGGTCGGGGGCCGGAGAGATGGCAGAAGGGGGAGACACAGATCGGAGTCCCGCCGTCGGAGAGCAGCTTAGTCGCCCGCTCCCCAACCGCCTCCGTTAAAACTGGAAGGCGGGTTGGGGTTGGGTTTCCCATTTTTGAAATTTTAACCCCCCTCCTTAAAATTACCCCCACAATCTTGAACTCACCATGAGCAATGGTCAGTGGTTCACAGAATTCTATACAGTATCTGTTATGCCTGTAGGGGTGGCGTAATGATAGAGCTTAACAATGTTAAATGAAATATAACGTAACCTGCTAAAATAATAATTGATATTTAATACTGATCCTTGTATTAGAATCATACAACACAGAAGGAGGTCATTCGGCCCATCGTGCCTATGCAGGCTCTTTGAAAGAGCTATCCAATTAGTCCCATGCCCCTGCTATTTCCCCATAGCCCTTCAAATCTGTGAGTCTGTGGCCTCGATATTAACGGGGGGATGGGAAGGGTGAAGGGGAGCCCGGTAGAGGGCAATGAACCCGGCAAGGCCGGGACGTGGCCTCATTTAGATAAAAGTATGCAGAGTCCCGCCTGACAGCCGGCCAGATTGACTGCCTGACCGGCGGGCAGGAGCAGGAACAGGAATTTGTGGCAGGAGGCTGCAGCCAAAGACCTGTAGGAACGGTCCCAAGCAGTTAGTGGAGGCGGGGGGAGCCTCTAGCCGCGATCGGGATGGGGGAGAAGCCTGTTGGAGCGATCGGGAGGTGGGGCGGAAGGATCTGCCCATAATCAGAAGGGAGGGAGGTAGCCCGATGCAAGAGAGGCCCAAGGCTTTGTTGTGAGGTACGGAGGAGCACTCTTACCCCTCCTGGCCCACAAGGAAACCTGAAATATAACTTTAAAACTTATCTTCTGGGCCTCTACTGGGCCAGGATCCGGCTCCCGCCATGTTTTGCCCGATGGGGGAGCCGACACTGCCCCACGGCCCTCCCCTTCCCTTCTCCCCCACCATTCCCCTTCCTCCTTCCCCTGCCCCCTTCTCCCACCACCTTTCCTCCCCTCCCCCCACTAACCGCCTCCCCACTAACCGCCTCCCCCCTCATCCCCTCCTCACCACCCCCTCCTTCCTCACCACCCCCTCCTCATCCACTCCCCATCTTTCCCCCCCACCCCCGCCCCTTACTCAGGCCTCAGGTTGAAATTGCAGATCAGGGCCTGATGAAACCTCCGACCCTATTTGCATATTTAAAGTAGAACTCCGCTCCCTTCCTGTGGGTTTCCTGCTCAAAAGAGCAGGTTAATATCAGGGCAAGGCGGGACGGGAGCGGCATTGGAGGGGGTAAGTGTCTCGTGTTATTGTAACCAGTTTCCACCAGGCGGGGGCAGTTAAAATCGGGGCCACAGTCTGCATCTCATTCCATATTTTGGCAGCAATCTGTTATCTCCTACTGGCTGACTCATTCATTACATGTAAGTTTTTGTGAAGTCTTAATCCTTGTCATAAACGTAATATTTATAAATTATACTTTCAACCATGAAAAACCTGCCATGTATTTGTTAATCCTATCCTAGCCGCACACAGTTTTTTTTTTAAAAACTCCCACATTTCCCAGGCCTGCTTCCAGGCCCATGAGTTCTCCGATTTGCTAGTTGGTAGTGGAATGGTTTGGCCCTTATTCTAAGTACAGTAACATTTAACACCTTGTGAAACCAGTAACTCCTGACAAATTACTATTAGTGCCTGTGCTCCCAAATCACTTTTAACAGGGTTAAAATTCAGCTCCTGGCTGAGTGTCCTCAGTGCCCTGAAGAAGCCTCAGACATTCCATGGAGATGCTTTGTTGCAGACACAAAAGTGGGAGGAGGGGAGGGGCTAATGTTTTCTCACCCCCCCACCATCCACAACGAGCAGTTAGACGTTAGCTGGGGAGGTAAACGTTAGGCCCCCCCCTCCCCGAAAGTGACGGGATCAGGTACAAAGCTGGTTTTACACCCCACCTGATTTTACTCTAAAATTGAAGTCAGTGGGGAACAATATTGGGCGGGGTATAAAAGGGACATTCCACCCGATCCCGTGGGTTTCCTGACGGGCGGGTTAGGTTAAACGTAACCCCTACGTGTCAGCAAGTGAATGAAGTCGGGAACATTGACGGCAGGACTTATTTGGCAATGTTATCCTTGACTAGAAAGAAGTAGTGTGCTAAAGGGGTTAGATAACAATGCATTCTATTCAGACTTTGCCACCTTTGAGGCAAGCTAAGAGTTCAATTGACCCTCGTAATTGAGTTGGTTATTGCAGGATGACTCAGAGCCAAATTAACCATCATGCATCACAATCTTAGATGCGAGCCAAAATCTCAGTCTGTTATTCCTACGGTATTATTTAGCTACTCACCGCTTAAGTCAGCTGAGGCAAAGAAACTACTTTTGAAAATTTGTGATAAATTATGCACCTCTGCGTTTTTGAAAGACCATTCAAAAACGCAGAGGTTCCTTGTTTGAAAACATGAACAAAAGCACAGTTCACAGTTGTTCTCATATTGGACACTTTGAACTACAAGCAGCACAATAAAGAAGCACTTTTAGAATCACAGAAGCTTTGTTACACTATTCAAGTAACTTAAGAGAAAGGAAATGAGAACATCTCTTGCTCGAAATAATCGTAATACGCAGTCCACAAACCAAAAGTAGAATATTTGAAGTTAAATAAAAATAGTCCACAAGGTGGCACTCTGTTCCTATCTCAGCTTGGTGTGTGGGGAGAGATGGTATGGAGTATACTGCTTTATAAAATAGAATCATGCCAACATTTAAAGTCAATTTTTCAAAATATTAAAAAACCTGAGGGGTCAGGTTTCCATTTAACTATTTCATAGCACAAATATGTCTCCAACATAGGATCAGGAGTCGGCCATTCAGCCCCTCGAGCTGCTTCGTCATTCAATTAGATCATGGCTGATCTGTACCTCAACTCCATTTACCCGCCTGAGCTCCATATTCCTTAAGACCCTTACCTATCAAAAATCTATCGATCGCTGTCTTGAAAGCTCCATTTGACCCTCAGCATCCACGGCCGTTTGGGGGAGAGCGTTCCAAATTTCTACTAACCTTTGTGTGAAAGAGTGCCTCCTGATTTCCCTCCTAAATGGCCTGGCTCTAATGTTAAGATTATGTCCCCTCGTTCTGGATTGCCCCATCAGAGGAAATAGTTTCTCTGTATCTACCCTATCGAATCCTTTTAATGCTTTAAACACCTCGATCAGATCCTCCCCTCAAATAAGGCCCTATACTCCAGGAACTGTAAAAATGAATATTCAGAAATGTGCATGTAGGGTTACATTTTGAAAACATTTGAAATGATCAAATTAAATAAGAAATGGTTTAGTCATCGATTGTAAAATTGAAAAATACTGGTAATGTATTAAGGATTTGTTGCTTTTAAACAGGATAATCCTTGATCACATAGCTCTTAACAATCTTTAAGGTATTGAAACCTATTCTAGTGTACTAAGAGAGACATGGGATGAAATTTGTGAGGTGCTGAAGGTCATCATGTCAGAATCATCAATTATATGGCACCTTTCACATAGAAATACACCCGAGGCAGAGGTAGGGATGGAGGTGGACAATGTTAGGGAGGTGGAAGTAAGCAATCTTTGTGATGGAGATGATATGGGGTCAGAAATCCAGCTTGGGGTCAAAGAGGACACTGAGGTTGTGTCAGTCTGGTTCAGCCACAGAGAGTGGCTGTGGAGGAGGATAGAATCGGTGGCAAGGGTACGGAGTTGTGGAAATGCACTTCAAAATCCTGTCTTTCTGGATTCAGCTCATTAGCAAGCCCTGGATCTCCCCCTGGCACAGGAACGCCCTTGGAATGGACTTGCTCGTCGAATTTGGGACCTCCAAAAACAAGTCAATTTTTTTTAACTCCAGGCCCTGCTGATCATCCTAACGGGCCCTGAAGTTAATAAAAATGGAGCTGCCTGGAGGTGGAAGGAGGCTGCTGGCAGCTCCTTTCTCAAGTCTTCCAATCTGAGGGGGCTGGACACAACCTGGGCTTACAGTAAGGACCCTTGGAGGCTTGGAGTGTGCCGCATAGAGTGAAAGCCTGAATGTTGAGGATGTGGACTCCACATTGCATCAACGAGCTAATGGTGGGGCAGCAGGTGGGGGTGATATTTATATTGAATTCTTAAAAGTAGAGGCGGGGCGGGCGAATTAAATTGGTCTTGGAGAACGGTGCAATAAACCACTGACCCCCGCCCCCCCCCCCCAACCTTGAGCTGCCCTTCTGAGGCTGTTGAACAGGATTCGGTTTGAGGCACTCAGGCCCTTGGTACTCCAGAGTGCAAACATGAATCCCTGGTGGGAACACAATCCTTGTCTTCTCTCTCCCGCCCGCCCAGGCTGCGAGGAGGATCCAGGCCATGATCAGCTAAGGGGGGAGGTCGGGGCTGGGGGAGGCTGAAGACTTCCTTGTGAGTCCTGGGCGGGGGGGGGCACTCCTGCTCCTCCTGGTCCACGAGGAGCTTAAAACCAGGCAAAGTTCTTAAACTTACCTGGGCCTCTCCTGGCCGGTCAGCTCCTCCCATCCTGTTGCTGTTGCCAGGCAACAACAGTGTGGGACGCCCATGCTGCAGCAGGGAAACTCAACCCAGGGTCCTAATTGTGCCATAGTACCCTGATTTTAATATGTTAATGAGCCTCTCACCTCTTCACAGCGGGACACTCAGCCATCCCGATAATCACTGTCGTCAAAATGGTGGCGGGCGCGTTCGCGTTGAGTTGGGGTCTGAATTTGCACGAATTTGACATTTTCATCCCCTCCCTCAACCCTCTCCTGCCCATCGGTGGGGGGGGGGGTGGGGTTTAATATCAAGGCCAATGACTCTAGTGACGTGATCACAACACGACTGACATTTTAAACCAGTGCATCTGTTGATTGTCCATGTGCTGTGCCTCAGTGGTAACACTCTTGCTTCTTGAGTCAGAAGGTTGTGGGTTCAAGCCCCACTCCAGAGACCTTGAGCACATAATCCAGGCTGAAACTCCAGTGCAGTACTGGGGGAGTGCTGCACTGTCGGAGTGTGCCTTCTTTCGGATGATTGTAAACAATTTTACAACACCAAGTTATAGTCCAGCAATTTTATTTTAAATTCACAAGCTTTCGGAGATTTTCTCCTTCCTCAGGCAAACATTTGCCTGAGGAAGGAGAAAATCTCCGAAAGCTTGTGAATTTAAAATAAAATTGCTGGACTATAACTTGGTGTTGTAAAATTGTTTACAATTGTCAACCCCAGTCCATCACCGGCATCTCCACATCTTTCGGATGAGACATTGAACTGAGGCCCTCTCAGGTGAACGTAAAAGATCAGACGGCACTATTCGAAGAAGAGCGGGGGTGTTCTCCCTGGTGGCCAATATTTATCTCTCAACCAACATCACTAAAACACATATAAAAACATAAAATGCTGGAGAAGCTCAGCAAGTCAGGCAGCATCTGTGGAGAAAGAAACAGAGTTAATGTTTCAGGTCAAAGACCTTTCATCAGAACTGGAAGATGTTAAAAGAGTTAAAGTTTTTGAGCAAGTACAGAGCCAGGGAAAGGGGGAGGGGAGGAAAGAACAAAAGGGAAGGTCTGTGATAGGTTAGAGGGCACGAGTGATTAAATGACAAAAGGGATGATGAGCAAAGCAAGGAGGGTGGTAATGGGACAAGTTAAGAAAGAAAAGATTGACCAGGAGTAGTTGTAACATAACACAGAGTTTGTGATTATCACATTGCTGTGGGACCTTGCTGAGTTCAAATTGGCTGATGTGTTTCCTACATTACAATAGAGACTACACTTCAAATGTACATAATTGGCTGTAAAGTGCCTTGGGATGTCCTGAGGTCATGAAGGACTCAATATAAATGTAAGTTCTTTCTTCTCCCTCTTGTCAAACTGCTCCTGTCAAACTACAATACCCAGAGTGCACTATGACAGCCCCATCACATGGTACTAGGTGGAAATTTATAAATAACAACGAGGCATGAGCAATTGAAAAGAACATTTTTTTTCAACTGTTTACAGCTTAAAGTGTTAAATAAAATTTCTGAGGCAAACATGTTGTTTGGGATAATGTTATTTATGCCTCTGAGGGAGATTGATGTTTGTGCCAGATCTGGACAGGAAGGTTTATGTTTGCTTTGATGCTGAATGTTATGATTCAGGCTTCCTCCCAACATTTTAAACACAATTTAAAACAATTTCCATAAGCAGACCAAACTCTGAATCAAACTCTGCTCCCCTACGTATGTCCTGAATGAGATCGCATGTCGCAGGGCTGATAATTACACTTCACCTAAGGGATAATAGACTGGGGGCCATGTGGAATATCCACCAGATGGTAAATACCACACTGTTACATTCAGGCTAAAACTGATAGCTTTGATCACAAGTAAGATAATTACACAGAAACAGAAAAACACAAGTTAATGATGGTACAAATATTTAGAAAACAATGAAGATTGAATCAGCCCTCAAGGATTTGAAATATGGCAGGGTGAAATTGGATAGTGCTGGTTTGCCAGCATGAACTGAGCACAGGAATTGATCCCTGTGCTGGAACAGCTAGGCATGAAGCACTCTCAATATTGGCCTCGGACCTCATTTCAATTAGACCGGAAAGCTGCAGGTGTAAATTTTGGGCCCCTGCCGTCAGTAACCGTCAGGTAGGTCCTGGAAGAGGGAGGGGGCGATGGAGAGGGAGGGGGATGATTGGGAGGCGTTCGAGCGGGAGGGGGAGGAGATCAGGAGGGGGTTGAGCAGGTGGGGGGTTGGTGTCTATCTGGTCTGTGATGGAATCAGTGTGCTAAATCCCTGCTAGTCCTGCTGGGCTCACTCTACCCAGGACAGCAGTATCCCGATAATATGTGGGTGACTCAGTCCTGCTCTGCGCACTTCCCCCTGACTGTGGGCAAATTGTTGAGCTCCTACACCTGTATAATGTCACCAAACAGCCAGCTGCACTGGGCCAACATTGGCTTTGCTATATTCTTTAGGCTGCAGCCTATTAACTGTACAGGTTACAGATGTATTAACAATGAAACCATTCTCCTCCAGTGCATCATACTGCAACAGTGTTAAAAGTCCTACTTTTTCACCCATCTAAAACAGACTCTAGCCACACTTTGGCCAAAATCACATCAGTCACCCCTAGGATACCTTGAATGCAGGCACACGTGTCCTTGTGAGCCTCCTCTCACTCTATTTACATCATCTCCACCTATCAGTATATCCTTCTATTCCTTTCTCTCTCATCCAGCTTCCCCTTCAATGCATCCATGCTATTCGCCTCAACTACTCCTTGTGGTAACAAGTTCCACATTCTAACCACACTCTGAGTAAAGAAGTATCTCCTGAATTCCCTATTTGCTTTATTAGTGACTATCTTATATTTACGGCCCCTAGTTTTGGACTCCCACACAAGTGGAAACATCTTCTCTACGTCTACCCTATCAAACCCTGTCATAATTTTTAAGACCTCTATTAGGTCATCTCTCAGTCTTCTCTTTTCTAGAGAATTTTCTGGGAACCAAGGGTCTAATGAGAGTGAGGAACTTAAAGTAATTCATATTAGTTAACAAAAAGTAATGGAGAAATTAATGGGACCAAAAGCCGACAAATCTCCTGGAACCAATGGGCTACATCCTAGCGAACTAAAAGAGGTGGCTGCAGAGATAGTGGATGCATTGGTTGTGATCTTCCAAAATTCCCTAGATTGGAAGGTAGCAAATGTAACACTACTATTCAAGAAAGGAGGGAGAGAGAAAACGGGGAACTACAGGCCAGTTAGCCTGACATCAGTCGTCGGGAAAATGCTAGAATCCATTATTAAGGAAGTGGTAACAGGACACTTGGAAAATCATAATATGATTAGGCATAGTCAACATGGTTTTATGAAAGGGAAATCATGTTTGACAAATCTATTAGAGTTTTTTAAGGATGTAACTAGCAAGGTAGATAAAGGGGAACCAGTGGATGTAGTATATTTAGATTTTCAAAAGGCATTCCATAAGGTGCCACACAAAAGGTTGTTACACAAGGGCTCAGGGGGTTGGGGTCAGTATTTCCTCTAATTTTTTTCGGCCATTTGCAGAATGAATTTGGGTTTGTGCACCAATATAAAGGCTGTGTGCGCCACCGTAAAAAAAAACTCAACTTTGAATAGAACATCTTTTTAGAAAACATTATTCAGGGTATAGAACAAACAGAACAAATATACAAAATAATGGATAATTGTAAGCTGTCAAGGATTTTTAATTTTTAAAAAATGGTTATAGAAATTTCAGAAGTAAACACAGTCACCAGAGGAATGGGGACATCCTGATTGAGACCCAGAGTCTGTAGATGACAAGTCAGATGGTGGAGAAGAGGGTGACTGTCTCTGGTTCGGGTGTTTTTCTCTTCTGTCTCTCCCACTCTTCCAGTGTTTATATATTTTATCAAGGTTTACTTCTCTACCACTTGACAGATGAGATTTGATCCACATAAGCATATCAAGGTGATTTTGTTTCAAACCATTTTGTGATTTTGTTTTTAAATTATTCATAAGGCTGAAGCCATGCTCACAATCAGTACTTGAAGTTTGAAACACTGCACATATATCCACTAGTTGTGAAACCCCATTGTACCGTTGTGCATTTTGTAGAGTGAAAGTCACCATGTCCTGAAATGTTTTCAATGACTTTGTTTCAATCTTCTCTGCAATTAACATAAGAAATAGGAGCAGGAGTAGGCCAATCGGCCCCTCGAGCCTGCTGCGCCATTCAATAAGATCATGGCTGATCTGATCCTAACCTCAAATCTAAATTTCATGTCCAATTTCCTGCCCGCTCCCCGTAACCCCTAATTCCCTTTACTTCTAGGAAACTGTCGATTTCCGTTTTAAATTTATTTAATGATGTAGCTTCCACAGCTTCCTGAGGCAGCAAATTCCACAGACCTACTACCCTCTGAGTGAAGAAGTTTCTCCTCATCTCAGTTTTGAAAGAGCAGCCCCTTATTCTAAGATTATGCCCCCTAGTTCTAGTTTCACCCATCCTTGGGAACATCCTTACCGCATCCACCCGATCAAGTCCCTTCACAATCTTATATGTTTCAATAAGATCGCCTCTCATTCTTCTGAACTCCAATGAGTAGAGTCCCAATCTACTCAACCTCTCCTCATATGTCCGCCCCCTCATCCCCGGGATTAACCGAGTGAACCTTCTTTGTACTGCCTCGAGAGCAAGTATATCTTTTCTTAAGTATGGACACCAAAACTGTATGCAGTATTCCAGGTGCGGTCTCACCAATACCTTATATAACTGCAGCAATACCTCCCTGTTTTTATATTCTATCCCCCGAGCAATAAAAGCCAACATTCCGTTGGCCTTCTTGATCACCTGCTGCACCTGCATACTAACTTTTTGATCTTCTTGGACTAGGACCCCCAGATCCCTTTGGACTGCAGTACTTTCCAGTTTCTCGCCTTTAAGATAATAACTTGCTCTGATTTTTCCTGCAAAAGTGCATAACCTCACATTTTCCAATATTGTATTGCATCTGCCAAATCTCCGCCCACTCACCCAGCTTGTCTATATCCCCCTGTAGGTTTTTTATGTCCTCCTCCCTCTCCACTTTCCCTCCCATCTTTGTATCATCTGCAAACTTTGATATGTTACACTCGGTCCCCTCCTCCAAATCGTTAATATAGATTGTAAAGAGTTGGGGACCCAGCACCGACCCCTGCGGAACACCACTGGCTACTGGTTGCCAGTCCGAGAATGAACCGTTTATCCCAACTCTCTGCTTCCTGTTAGATAACCAATCCTCCAACCATGCCAGAATATTACCCCCAATCCAGTGATTCTTTATCTTGAGCAATAATCTTTTATGTGGCACCTTGTCGAATGCCTTCTGGAAGTCTAAATACACTACGTCCACTGGTTCTCCTTTATCCACCCTGCACGTTATGTCCTCAAAGAACTCAAGCAAATTTGTCAGACATGACTTCCCCTTCGTAAAGCCATGCTGACTTTGTCCTATTAAATTATGTTTATCCAAATGTTCCGCTACTGTCTCCTTGATAATAGATTCCAAAATTTTACCCACCACAGATGTTAGGCTAACTGGTCTATAATTTCCAGCCTTCTGCCTACTACCCTTTTTAAATAAGGGTGTTACATTAGCAGTTTTCCAATCTGCCGGGACCTTTGCCGAGTCCAGAGAATTTTGGAAAATTATTACCAAAGCATCCACAATCCCTACTGCCACTTCCCTCAAGACCCTCGGATGTAAGCCATCAGGTCCAGGGGATTTATCCGCCTTGAGTCCCATTATTTTACTGAGTACCAATTCCTTAGTGATTTTAATCGTATTTAGCTCCTCCCCCCCTCAAGCCCCCTGTTTGTCCAGTGTTGGGATTAAATACTTATAGTCATTGTATTGGCTCACAATGAGCTCCAGCTCATCCATGATGTTTTGCCCAGAAGACCTTACTTGATCAAGGATCAGGATGTATCTGTATTTGTCAACCAGCTTTTTAATATTCTCAGTACCAAATTCATAGCTGATTTGTTGTGGGGCAAGTGAAGCAAAACAGAAAGCAGACCATTCATTGAGTTCATTTTCTGGGAACCTTTTTTACCAGATGATCATATAATAGGGATATGAATGTCAGAATGGAATCTCCCTTGAATGGTTCATTTCTTGTGCATGATGCAATTAGATTTTTCACTGTGTTGCACCAGAAGACTGTCTCACCGAGATACTGTCCTCTGATCCTGCGGATCTTAGCCCTCGTTAACTGTACAGCTTCGATTGTTGTTAAACAGCTCTTCTGAAAGCATTTGCACAATTCTGCTAGCTCACACAGAATATCATTCAATGCCGCTATGGTGATACGGTAAGTAAAGTCTGAGAGCTTCTTCAGGCAATATTTGGCAACTGGGTCATTGTTGTCTGTTTTTTCATGCTCAAAGTATTGAAAAAGAGCGTTGAAATTGCGCATCAGAGCACTAACAGCAAAATGTCTCGACAGCCACCTCACTTCATTTAGAGGTCGAAAGGACACAGCTTCACATCCTGTGACATTTGCAATTTCCTCAAATTGTCCTTTTCGAACTGAAGATCTGCAGAAAACTGGACAAATGGTTCTCAGCAATGTCTCTATCGTGTGCAATCAGAATTTTCAAATTGAGTCAGAAATACAAAGCAGCTGTCAAATCAGTCAGTGTTAATTTGGGGATAGGGAGCAGTTTAATTAAAGCTTCCCCCCGCCCCCCCCCAACCCATTGAATCCTCAGCAGGGTTTAAAAGATTATTGCATTACAATTGTACATCTTGCTGGTCTCATTAGTTTTGGCTGCCTCTATATAAGGCAGGGAGCATGACGGAAGTGCCTCCAACCCAACTCAGCCCAGCCAGTGCCCCCAACAAATCTCAGCCCAGCCAGTGCCCTTTAAATTCACCTCACTCCCTCCCCGGGCGCCTTTTGCTCAGACACTGTAACAACCTGCAACCCCCAGGGTAAAGAGGCCTGACCCCCCCAACACACCCGACACCCGGGACACTCATCCCCGACCCCCAAAAACCCACCTCGAATGATTCTCCACGGTCACGGGTATGCACAGGGCTGTATGGCCAACTCCTGCTCCTATTTTGTATGTTCATATGTAAAAGAGCCCCAGCCTGTGTGCACCTAAAGCATTTAATTTCTCTTGCATCGGTCACATCTTGCGTCATTTAAGCAGGGGTTTCTAGGTCGGACAGGTGTTTCGTCACCCTGATAGCTGGCTCCCTCAATCGTTCCAACTCCTGCCATGCTCCTGCTGCGGGGCACTCTGTCAGAATGCCCATTGGTCCCCTGGGCATCACTGAATCCCTGGCTCAGGTTCCCAGAATCTGACCCCCTCAGCGTGACAAAACCAGACAAGAGAGACTTCTGCACATTGAAAAAAAGAAAAAAAAAATCCATTCTTTCATTTATAATGCGTCTTTCACGACCTCAGGGCATCCCAAAGCGCTTTACAGCCAATTAAGTACTTTTGAAGTGTAGGTACTGTTGTATTGTAGGAAACGCGGCAGCAAATTTTCGCACAGCAAGGTCCTCAAACAGCAATAAGATAAATGAGCAGATAATCTGTTTTACTGATGTTGGTTGAGGGATAAATATTGGCCTGGACAACAGGGAGAACTCCCCCTGCTCGTCTTTAAAATAGTGTCATGGGATCTGTTACATCCACCTGAGAGGGCAGACGGGCCCCGTCTTATCTGAAAGACGGCACCTCTGACAGTGAAGCACTCCCTCCGTGCTGCACTGGAATGTCAGCCTAGATTTTGTGCTCAAGTCTCTAGAGTGGGGCTTAAACCCACAACCTTCTGACTCAGAGGTGAGAGTGCTACCACTGAGCCATGGCTGACACCTAAGCCTCAGGACTCAGTCACAGTCAGAGCCCTCAGCAGATACTGCACCTGGGCTCAGGACCTCTGTGACTGAGGGCTTTACTGCACATGACCCTGGAGTATCGCATGCTTCCATGTTAAAGATCCCATGGCAGCGTTCCAAGAAAAACAAGGAGTTCTCCCAATGTCCCAGCCAACATTCCTCCCTCAAACATCACACCGAAAACAGGATATCTGATCATTCATTCATTTGCTGTTTGTGGAATCCTGCTGTGCGCACATTGGCTGCCTGTTTGCCTACATAACAATGGTGACTGCAGTTCGACAGTAATTCACTGGTTGTAAAGCACTTTGGCACATCACGAGGATGTGAAAACAGTAAATGTGATGTTCTTTCCAGGCCTCCCTCCTGTTGCATGCCATCTTGACTTGTAAGCAGAGAAGTGGTGTGTGTGAGTGAATGAACATGCATTATGCAGCTATGTTATTGTTGGAAGCTTACCTTTAGAGGTCACAACTTTAGATGTATAAGTGTGACAACTTTTCTAGTTGTAAGTTGCAGTTAGAATGTTTGCCCTCTGCAGTACTGCTATTAGTCAATCTACATTGTATCTTTTCCCTGTCCCCAGTATCTTTTCTGTAATGGAGTGCCCAATCTGCACAAAATACCTTAAACACTGTTAACCTACTCCAGCACAGTGGTTACACTTCAAGAATAGTTCATTTTTAGTGACGACCGCATCTGGAGTATTGCGTTCAGTTTTGGATATATTGGCCTTGGAGGGGGTGCAGCGCAGATTCACCAGAATGATACCAGGGCTAAAAGTATTGTTATGAGGACAGGTTGCATAGACTAGACTTGTATTCCTTTGAATATAGAAGATTAAGGAATGATCTAATTGAGGTGATTAAGATGATTAAAAGATTTGAATTTAATAGGGTAGGGAGAAACTATCCTCTGGTGGGAGAGTCCAGAACAAGGGTGTACAACCTTAAAATTAGAGCTAGGCCATTCAGGGGTGATGTCAGGAAGTACTTCTTTACACAAAGGGTAGTGGAAATCTGGAACTCTCTCCCTCAAAAAGCTGTTGAGGCTGGGGGTCAATTGAAAAATTGAAAAAGACTGAGCTAAATAGATTTTTTTTTAGGTAAGGGTGTTAAGAGATATGGAGCAAAGGCAGATAAATGGAGTTAAGATACAAATCAGCCATGATGCAATTGAATAGCAGAACAGTCTCAAGGGGCTGGATGACCTACTGCCTGTTCCTATGTTGAGGAAATGATAAGGCACTATGTAAATTCAAATTCTTTCCTTCTAACTAGACCTATTCCACTAAGAATTTTACTAATTAGAGCATATTTCCATTCTCCATTGCCAAAAATGTACCATCTCAAATTTGAACTGCATATGTCACATATAACCTGCTAACCCGTTAAAGGTAGTTACTCAGACTGGCAAAAAGTGGGAAGTGGATCGGTGCTGGGACCACTGTTGTTCACCATTTACATAAACAATTTGGACTCAGGAATTGGAAGTACAATTCCAGAATTTGAGGATGACACCAAATTGGGGGGTATAGTCAATAGAGGAGGACTGCGACAAAATACAGGAAGATATAAACTTGCAAAATGAGTGTGTAAATGGCAAATGACTTTCAATATAGATGTGTGAGGTGGTACATTTTGGTAGAATAAGGAGGCCACATGCTCCTTGGAAAATAGAGCCTAAATGGGGTAGAGGCGCAGAGGGATCTGGGGATAAGATACTCAAATCACTAAAAGTAGCAACGCAGGTTAATAAGGCCATAAAAAAGCAAACAATGCACTGGGGTTCATTTCTAGGGGGATAGAATTGAAAAGCAGAGAAGTTATGTTAATTTTAACTTTGGTTAGACCACACTTGGAGTACTGTGAACAGTTCTGGTCTCCATATTATAAGGACATAGAGGCATTGGAGAAAGTGCAAAAAAAGATTTACTAGGATGATACCAGAACTGAGAGGCTATATCTATCAGGAAAGAATGAACATGCTGGGATCTTTTCTATCTATAAAAAACTGAGGGGTGACCTAATAGAGGTCGTTAAGATTATGAAAGGATTTGACAGGGTAGAAGTAGGGATGTTTCTACTTGCGGGAGAGACTAGGACTAGGCACCACAAATATAAGAAACTATGACTCTCTTAAGGGACTCTCTTCGAGGCTCTAGTAGGTGGTCTCGGAGTGTTGCCCTCTGGTTGCTGCAGCTGTGACAGTTTTGTAAATTCTCTGTCACAGTGAGCCGTGCCTCCACGTAGTCCCGCTGGAAACAACATCGTTGGCTGAATGGGCTGCTCAAAGAACTTGCTTAACGGGTGATCTGCGTAGATCCGCGGAAGTAAGCGATTTCTCTCTGGACCTGTCCAGGCAAGAGCCCAGGTAGATGCCTGGTGTGGAACCAAAAGTTGGGGGTAACGACTTGCCCTCAGACGGTGTTTGTTTTAGTATGTCCGGTTACAGTAGTAAGGTAGCTGTAGTCGTGCTGCTCTGCTGTTAAATTGCGACCCAACTAGCACTCATTTGGTGAAGTCTTCGTCTTACTGTAATTGTGATTCTCTTGTGTGTTCTCGGTCACAGTGAGTCATGTTCCCGCCAGCCTCCTTACCATACGTGGCTGGTACGACTGCTCAAAGAATGCACAAAGGGTGATCTGACGGAGATCACACTCCCTCAGGAGGGGAACCTTCTAAAACAAAAATATGTAAGTTCGCTCATGGCCTGATGGGTTTGGTACCGGGCAAAAAATCTCCCCGCTGATTGGTGGCAGCCAACCAAGGCGTAAAATACAAAAGCTGCACCGCTGGACTGACTCCTGCAGTTCTAGCATCACAAGCCTCTATCGAGATGGAGAATGGCAACCCGGCAACATCTACAAGTGCCCAGCTCTAAACCAAATCACGGAAGACTGGACTGGAACGGACTGTCAGTCAATTCCGAAGACCAGGGGACCGCAAAAGTAGTTCTCAGTCGGTGATATCGAAGAGAGCTCCACAGAACCTCGAGGAAGGCGTTCCAAGAGGAGAGCCAATATACCATTTAATCCCCAGTTCAGTGGGTATGGAAACCAGAATAGAAGCAACCCCGCGGGGGGTTCCCGAAACAAGAGACACTATATGGACATGGAAATGATAAAGTTGATGGGTCAACTAAAGAGCTGCTAATCCGACTCTCTGTAAATATGTTACCTGTTAAATCCGTTGATGTTATGTTATTGTACGTTGTCTGATGTGTGATAATTAGCAATAAAGCGCAACCATCAGATGATGATCATGGGTAATCGGCAAGCATTGCCGCTAACCAAACGACACTAGCTCAGTCGCATCTCTCCGTTATGGTGGATTCCGTGCCTGGTGAACCGGTTGGTAACGTCTGTTTTCCCAGTCACAGATCAACCCCTCCTCCCCACCTTAGGTACCTGCAATTCACTAGCAGCCGGCCCAACTTGGCAGTGGTGAAGCTGGATATTGCAACGTGGACGAGCCACGTAAAACCTCGAAATGGGCCCTATCCACGAGTATATCAAAATAATCATTAATAAATCCAATAGGGAATTCAGGAGAAACTTCTTTACCCAGAGAGTAGTTGGAATGTGGAACTCACTACCATAAGGAGTAATTGAGGCGACTAGCATAGATGCCTGTAAGGGGAAGCCAGATAAACACATGAGGGAGAAAGGAATAGAAGGATATGTTGATGGGGTTAGATGGGAGGAGGCTCCTATGGAGTATAAACACCTGTATGGACCTATTTCTGTGCAGTACATTCTATGTAATCCTTCTTCCTCACTATGTCGTGTTCTCTAATTTGGCCTCATCAGCAAACTTTGATATATATATAAAATGGAAGCACGACTTTGAAGGGGAGAGACAATTAGAAACGGATTCCTCAATTCGAGGGCGCCTTGCTCGACGCACAAGCAATACCCGCAAACAGAGGGAGTAAGGCGAAGAGAGAGAAAGGGCCGATATTAAGCTTTCATTTAAAACGGTTGCAATCTGCATAGAAAGCGGTACAGGTTTTTCAAAAAAAAAAAATGCATGCAAAATCTCACCACCAATGCTTTCTCATCCTCCGAAATACACTTTGCAAACAAACAAACAAACAAAAAAAAAACAACGAACAGATGAACCAAAAGGGGCTCTGGTGAGTGAGTTGCCCGGGCTGTGAGTGACAGCTGGGCGGCGCGCTGACGTTCGGGGAGCTGGAGCCCTTCCGAGAGCCTTCAGCTGGAATGTGATTGTGAGCGGGGATCAGAGCCAGGATCTCCATCCCATAGAGAGCCGGTCCCCAGGACAACCACTGGGCTGTCATTATTATTATTATTATTAATAATAATATTATTATTTTGTCGTTTGCTGTTTGAAGCCTGGCTGGGAAAGGAAGTTCCAGTCCTGTTTGGAAGGAGCAGTACATTATCTGGCTTCCCTTTGTGATAACCTTGACAGGAGCCAAGGAGAGAATACAAATGCTGGGTCACATATAACGGAAGCGCAGCAGAATAGATTTTAAAAATAGCAACTACTGCTAATAATAATTTCAATTTCTGCAAAAATGACTGCTTCCTCCGCCACCAGGGTCTTTGTGTTATCTTTCTTATCAATTCCAGTGACCTATCTGTTTAATTTGTTGTCTACAAACAGCAGGTAAGTCGGGGCTGATGTCTTTGTATCTGTTGTCGATGTGCTGTCTTGAAGTGCAGCAAAAAAGTGAGGAAGCAATGTTAATGTTAAAAGTCCATTAAAGTGGCGGATACAGGAAGGGTGGGGGTAGTGTGTTTGGTGTAGCTGTTAAGCACTGTTCAACCAGCACAGGAACCTGACAGCTAGCTGTAGTGAAAACTCAACGTTCGGACTTGTGCCCGTTACCATTTTAGCTGGCATTTGTAATCTGTGTTTGATTAACTATCATTCTGGGCCAAAATAAGCTTGCTTTGTATTTTTGTATCGAGCAGCTTTTTAAAAAATCTGATCCTGTATAGGTTATCCCTTCCTACTTACTTCCTCCACTGGAAATTAGGACTTAAAGGTCTGCATCTAGTGGGACAATAAAAAAAAACACCTATATCTGGAATATTACATCATTAGTATGAGGCTATTTCACTTGATGAAAGTTCTTCAAGGACTGAAGTGCTTGTGTGTTTCACACTTGGATAACTCCTGAGTTGTACTGTCACTACTGCAATGGGCTCTATTAATTGTATTTTGTAGGTAAATGTATCACCAGCCTAATTCTGGTCAAGTATGGAATTTGAACTCCACCAAAATTTTTAGTCCTGTACCAATAACTTTTTTTCAGTTTCTGGAGCCTTGTCTCGCCCTGTCTTCCCCGTCCCGTCTACTCTCTCAGGTGGACGTAAAAGATCCCATGGCACTATTTGAAGAACAGCAGGGGAGTTCTCCTCGGTGTCCTGGCCTATATTTATCCCTCAACCAACACTTAAAACAGATCTACTGGTCATTATCTCATTGTTGTTTGTGGGACCTTGCTGTGCGCAAAATGGCTGACACGTTTCCTACATTACAACAGTGACTACACTTCAAAAGTACTTCATTGGCTGTAAAGCGCTTTGGGACATCCTGAAGTCATGAAAGGCGCAAGTTCTCTCTTTCCCTTCTACCTCCAGAAAGTGTTGGCTTCTTTCCAGGGTACAGGTCGACCGGATTTAGTTGTCTTCTGACACCTTATCCCAGTGGACATTGAATATTAGCAGGTTACTTGAGGAGACATCAAAGTCCAGCCTGCTCTTGTCCACACCTGTGCTTCCAGCAGAAGTTGCTGGGTAATCGACCTGGAGTGGGAATCTGGCTCATTTTACCCTCGTAAGTCTAGGGGCTCCGAGTTGAATTGTAATGTCCAATCTCTGTCCTGGCTGAAATTACCTAATAATAACCAAGTATTGAACTTGGAGACCTTTGTGGCCCATTAGGTTCAGCTACGTGTTATCTTAAGGAGCAGAGCCGTAGCATGTTGCTGGAGTTTTTAAGTATGTAACTTAAATTGTAGAAGCACAAACTTCAATTTGGCAGTGGTTCTCTGGAATTCCCTTTATGAACCTTTCCGCCTCTCTACCTCTCCTCCTTTAAGTCACTCCTTAAAACCTATCTCTTTGACCAAGCTTTTGGTCTCCTGTCCTAATGTCTCTTCATGTTGATTATTGTCAAATTTTGTCTGGTAACACTCGCGAAGCGCCTTAGGACATTTTATTACGGTAAAGGCGCTATATAAATGCAAGTTGTTGTTGTTTGGGATGCCTGAACTGTAACTTTTTTTCGCCTTAAAAAGTATTGGGGGTGAATTTCCTCAGGGATTCTCTTGCTCTATCCCTGTAATTTTGGCAGAAACCCCAGTTTGAGCAGGTAGATGGAATTTCCACCAAACCAATACCAAAGATATGGTGGTGGGGTGGGAGATGGCCCTAGGAAATTCCTTGCCTTAGTCTTGGATATTTAATTAAATGCAACAAAAGTCCAACCAGTGTACGATATGTAGAAATATGGAAGCTGTACTTTATTCAGGAGAACCTTGCTTTTTCACAAACAAATACTCTCATTATTTGTGGTTAATATTTTGATGCACAATTTTTAAAGACAACTTTGAAGATTAAAGAAAGAACTTTCATTTATATAGTGCCTTTCACGACCTCAGGACGTCTCAAAGCTCTTTGCAGCCAATGAAGTACTTTTGAAGTGGAGTTACTGTTGCATTGTAAATTTACGCACTGCAAGCTCCCCCAAACAGCAATGAGATAATGATCAGATAATCTATTTTAGTGATGTTGGTTGAGGGATAAATGTTGGCCAGGACACCGAGGAGAACTCCCCATCTCTTCTTCAAAATAGTGCCGTGGGAATTTTTACGTCCACCTGAGAGAGCAGACGGGGCCTCGGTTTAAGGTCTCATCTGAAAGATGGCATCTCTGACAGTGCAGGACTCCATCAGTATTGCACTGGTGTTTGTGAACTGTGAACTGAATTAAACCTGCTTTTGAAAAGAAGAGATTGTGTAATCAGGCGATGAAAACTTGTTTCCGTTTACTGGACAATGTTTGAGGATTCGGTTTATAAGAATTCAACTCTCTACATGTTAACTTCTAAATTCTTCGATAACTGTATTTAAAAATCCCATTTTCCCCTTTAACTGCCTATCCATGCCAGTCTTCTGAAGATGGTGCTCATGAGGTATAGTCCCACAGGAAGCAATGGTCCTTCAGTGCCTGGTCACTTTAGGCCGTTCTTCATGTGTGACCCTGAGCAATGAGTTTAATGGGCAGTTTAACCATGGGAACCATCAGGGCTAAACGTGTTTTATTCCTAACATGCACTAGTTGGGAGTCACCGGATAGTGAATAGGTGAGGTAATCCCGGCGGTTGGTTCCCCTTCCCACTTGAGCTCAAGAGACACCGTGGCCAATTGTATCATCCCTACTTCCATTTTGGCTGAGATCAGCTAACTCAGTCCAGATCATGAATCAAACCTGAGACCTTTCTATGGTATATGGGACAGTGCCACACCATTCAATGCATTTATTCATGAGGCTACAGGACAGTGTCAGCTGTGGCTCAGTTGGTAGCAATCTTGTCTCTGAGTCAGATGGTTCAAGTCCCAGTCCAGAGACTTGAGTACAAAATCTAGGCTGACATTCCCAGTGCAGCACTGAGGGAGTGCCGCATTGTCAAACAGTGCCGTCTTTCAGATGAGATATTAGACCGAGGCCCTGCCTTCCCTCTCCGATGGATGTAAAAGATTGTAAGGCACTATTTTGAAGATGAGTAGGGGAGTTCTTGCTGGTGTCCTGGCCAATATTCATCCTTCAACCAACATCACTAAAAAAACAGATTATCTGGTCATTGTCACATTGCTATTTGTGCGAGCTTGCTGTGTATAAATTGGCTGCTGCATTTCCTATATTACTACAGTTCAAAAGTGCTTTTATATAGCAAGAATCCAATGGCAGCCTTGGGTCACGAATCCTACTTAAATTCAACTTTTCTGTGGCTGTTCTTAAAGGGGTCCTAACTATAAAGACTTCATTCAGAATGTACCATAAAATAGTCATATATACTTAATCCATTATCAAAATCATAGTGTTGACATGGTTACTTTTTAAAAATAAAAATCAGAGTCTTTAACAAAATACTGAATAAAATGAAACTATTAAAAAAATCATTTGACTTTTATTTTTACTTTGGCAGCCCCTGGACAATTCTTATTGTTGCAATTTTGGTCTTGATTTCTGTTGCAATAACGGCATTTTTTCTGGTAAAAAAGAAACCTCCGAAGGACCCTTTATTCTATGGTGAGTATTACAGAAGGAAAGAAACATTGAATTATGATGAAAATAATCATATACAAATCCAATTCATTTGTATAATTTATACTTTGGAAAACCCTGAAATAATTCCCACAATAACTGTGCGTTATTTTCTTCATGACAGTTTATGCAGTGTTTGCATTTACTAGTGTAGTGGACCTCATTATAGGACTTGAGCAGGATGGACTCATCGATGGATTCATGACTCTTTACTTGAAAGAGGTAAGCAAAAACAGTGTGTATCCTCTGCAAAGGATTTAGGGGGTAATTTTGACTTTGGGTGATAGTGTAAAATTGGCGATATCGGATCAGCCTCCCGTCATACATCTCTCCTGATTTTCGTTTTCAAAAAAAAGAAAAAAAATCACCCAAAGTCAAAATAACCCCTTAAGACTTTGGGAAATCAGTCTTGTCTGCAGCACAAGCCTTACCTGGTAGATTGAGTCAAGAAGGGTCCCTATCTCCTGTGGAGGTACTACTTTAGGAGTGGTGACCTGTAATTGTATGGTGGAGACTAAGTTTAAAAAAGCAAAATTACTAGTAAAGATGTAATATTGTTCAGAAGTCGAAACTGTATTCAGTTTGTGTCAGTTGAGTTGAATCAACTTAAGTTCTGGACACAAGTATTCTTGCAGTGCTGAGAGGGGTTTAATGGCACTCAACTGCAACAGACTTCCAGGGAATGATAGCGCCCTTTGCTCACTGAATCTCGGAATGAACTATGCTACGCAGAGATAACTTGTATTTCGTGGATGAGATAGCCTTTGAATAACCTTATGGGAAGATTTCTTTCGCGCTATTTTTAGTGAAATCATAAACCCGTGTATAAAGATTGCTACAAATAAAAAAGAAGAAAACCTTCCCTTAATTTTCAAGCTTGGTCAAAGAGGTGGGTTTTAAGGAGGATCTTAAAGGAGAAGAGGGAGGTGGAGGGGTTTAGGAATTCGAGAGAGTGGGGCCTGGTAGCTGAAGGCCACCAATGGTGGGGTGACAGCGGTGCACAAGAGGCCAGAGTAAGAGGGACGAAGAGTTCGGCAGAGGTGGGGGTGGAGGTAGGACTGGAGGAGTTACAGAGATAGGGAGGGACAAGGCCTTGAAGTGATTTAAATACAAGGATAAGAATTTGTAAACTTGAGACATTCCCCCCTCTCTTCCGCCCCCCCTGTCTCGTTCTCTCTCCTTGTCTCTTTCTCTCTCCTTGTCTCGTTCTCTCTTATTTCTTCTTGCTCATTCCCCCCTCTTGTTATCTCCTCCCTCTCTCAATCTCTGTGCCTCCAATTTTCCTGCTAGGGAGATTTGCATATTGGTCCATTTTATGGACACAAGGCAGTTACATCCAGTCAGATGGCATGTTGCAGCTAGCTTGAGCCAGGTGTTTATAGGGAGAGCTGCTTTCTTCACAGTGATCCTGGTGAGCCATAGCATTAGATATTTGGGATGTCATGAAATCCATTTACAGCAAACTGTTTTTATTATAAACAGCTTCACTACAATTGCATTTGCAAATTAATTTCTTCTATAATAATGAATATCTATATTTAATAAACATTTGAAGCAGAGGAAGATACAGAGCTGTGGAGAAAGAGCCGGGTGGTATTTGTTTTGGATTGTTCCTATAAAGACCTGGCCCAGACATGGGGGGCCGAATGGCCTCCCACTGTGCTGTAAACCTCTGTGGTTCCGTGGAATGGAAACACACTTCTGTCGAGTCACAGAAATTTTTCAGCATGAATTAAACTCTGAAAAATAATAATTCACCGTATCAATTCACCAGGATCCTCTGCTTTATAAATAGAGGCATAGAGTACAAAAGTAAGGAAGTTATGATGAACCTTTATAAAACACTAGTTCTTGGAGTATTGTGTCCAGTTCTGGGCACCGCACGTTAGGAAAGATGTGAAGGCCTTAGAGAGGATGCAGAAGAGATTTACTAGAACGATTCCAGGGATGAGGGACTTTAGTTACGTGGATAGACTGGAGAAGCTGGGGTTGTTCTCCTTGGAACAGAGACAGTTGCGAGGAGATTTGTTAGAGGTATTCAAAATCATGAGAGGTCTAGACAGAGTAGATAGAGAGAAACTGTTCCCATTGGCGGAAGGATCAAGGACCAGAGGACATAGATTTAAGGTGATTGGCAAAAGAACCAAAGGTGACATGAGGAAACACTTTTTTACACAGCGAGTGGTTAGGATCTGGAATGCACTGCCCGAGGGGGTGGTGGAGACAGATTCAATCATAGCCTTCAAAAGGGAACGGGATAAGTACTTGAAAGGAAAAAATTTGCAGGGCTATGGAGATAGGGCAGGGGAGTGGGATTAGCGGATTGCTCTTGCATAGAGCCGGCGCGGACTCGATGGGCCGAATGGCCTCCTCCTATGCTGTAACCTTTCCATGATTCTATGATTCTATGATCTAAAAGGAGCCATGTGATTTGTAGTTCCGCGTTTATCAAATGTTGCTGCATCCTTCAGAAAACAAAGACTGTATTCTGGAGTTGCTTTTCAAGCTGAACTAGATTGGGTGCTCTTCAAACAATTAATGAAGCGATTAATCTCACCAACAGTTTCGAGTTGAACTCTGGTTTCACTCAAATGGTAGGAATAAAAATTCAGCACCATGTTTGCGATCTAATTCTATGATGGAATATTGGAACAAAGTTCAACTTTGAAATTAGAAAATGGCTGAATACAATTTTCTTTTATAAGAGGCAACGGTTTATAGGAAATGAAGATAATTAGTTGACCTTTCAATTATCACATGTTATTTTCAATCTAGATTTATAAATTAAATGACAAATATAAGTGAAGGAGAAAGCAGTATGGATTTGAAAAACTAAATGCTCTTTCAAAGTTTTTTGTATGTGTAAGCATATATATGATTATTTGTTATATAATTATTCGTTGTATAATATTTGCTTTTGGACGTATAAGTTCCTGGTGTTTCTGTGGGGTATCTTTTGTCACTTCCACACTCAACTACTTCAGTGCTGGCTGGACTCCTATCCTCCACCCTCCATAAACTTCAGCTCATCGAAAACTCTGCTGCCCATCCTACCCCCTGTCCTTGCTGAGCTACATTGGCTCCTGGTCTCCCAACACCATGAATTTAATTCCTGTATTTAAATCCTTCCATGGCCTCGCCCCTCCCTAACCCTGTAACCTCCCCCAGCCTACGACCCTCCCTCCCAGAACTCTCCATTCTTCTGACTTTATCCTCTTGTATATTCCACCCCCCCCACCCCTCCCATTGCCCCATCTTTGGCAGCCGTACCTTCTGCCGCCCAGGACTCATGCTCTATAATTTCCTCCCTAAATCTCTCTGCCTCCCTCACCTCCTTTAAGACCATCCTTAAAACAACAACAACAACTTGCATTTATATAGCGCCTTTAACATTGTAAAACATCTCAAGGCACTTCACAGGAGCGTTATCAAACAGAATTTGCTCATTTGACACCAAGCCACATAAGGACATATTAGGACAAGTGACCAAAAGCTTAGTCAAAGAGGTAGGTTTTAAGAAGGAGAGAGAGGCAGAGAGGTTTAGGGAGAGAATTCCAGAGTTTCGGACCTAGACAGCTTAAGGTACGGCCGCCAATGGTGGGGTGAAGGAAATCGGGGATGCACCAGAGGCAAGAATTGGAGGAGTACAGAGATCTTGAAGGGTTGTAGGGCTGGAGGAGGTTATAGAAATACGGAGGGGCGAGGTGATGGAAGGACTTGAACACAAGGATGAGAATTTTAAATTTGAGGCATTGCTGGACCAGGAGCCAGTGTAGGTCAGCAAATGTAGGTTGATCTAGTTCTGCAACAGAAATGTTGACCCCCGATGCTCCATCTGCCCTCAGGTGGCCCTAAAAGTTCCCATGACACTATTTCGAAGAAGAGCAGGGGAGTTCTCCCTGGTATCCTGGCCAATATTTATCCATCAACCAACATCACTAAAACAAATGATCTGGTCATTATCACATTGCTGTTTGTGGGATCTTGCTGTGCACAAATTGGCTGCCACGTTTCCTACATTGCAACAGTGACTACACTTCAAAAGTACTTAATTGCCTTTAAAGCGCGTTGGGATGTCCTGAGGTTGTGAAAGACGCTATATAAATGCTAGTCTTTCTTTCTGATCACAGTCTTTTTTTTGAAGAATGCAGCAGAGTTTGATAAATATAGAATTGAAGATCACACAGCTCTTAAGATTCTTGATGAACAAGATGTCCTTGTGAAGAGATTTCACTGTAGGTAATTTCCAGATTTTAATTCACGCCCAAGAATCTCTGGATCTGACGGTAATCTGTTCAGATGTTACAGGCGTCAAATTTTCCTGCAGCAAACCTTGAATCTGACGACCTGTCTAGTTTTCATCTTGGTGCTACTGTATGTAGGTAACCTGAAAGTAGAGATAGGAAATGTGAAATAACCAAAGTTTTATCTGGTTTAGTGCAATGTTGACAAATGACTTCAATAGAAATCAGTGAACGTTCTGATAAAATTACCAGTGACCTTGGTGATGGTTGTGTAGATCAAGATTGAACATGTCCGATTCCCTGTAATCGGATTTATTTTCACCTTGGGTAGGGACTGGGATTCTTCATTTAATGGGAAAAATATGCAACGTGAGTTCTCAGTGATGACTTTCAAACACTTATTTTATAATTACTAGGTTAATTTATCTACATTTTCACAAAAGAGAAAGCCTCAAAGTTATGATCTTGCCTTGAATTTACTAATAGTCTCGAGTATGAAGAAATGTTTGAATAAACCAAGTAATAAAATCAGATGCTGTGATGCTAAATGTTGTTTGACTCTTGTAAATACAACAGTTTCACTATTTTTATTGTGCAGGGAGGACCTTACCTGAGCACAGGCCATGGTCATATGATTTGCTACTGGGATGGTTCAGCTCATTACTTAATGTATCTCCTGATGGTAGCAGCTATCGCATGGGAGTAAGTTACATAAGCAGCGTCTGGTTTAAAGAATATGATTGTCATTGCCCATCTGCACAGCGATGCATGTGAAGTAACAGTCCCAATTCCTGTCCGTTATTTGCCATGATTTCAAAACTAGGACATTATGAGTGCACGAAACAACATAGGTAGCATCTGTGCAAGCTCCGTGGGGTAAACCAACATATTTTCAATACACTAGATGTTAGGCCTGCCCAATATTACTAGGGATGGGCAATGAATGCCCACCTTGCCAGTGACGCCCACATCCCGAGATTGAATTAACTAAAAACTCCAGGCAATGCTAACATCAGAGGACGAAAAGAAGAAGGCCCTGTTGATTTGGCTTAAGGTATCTTTCCATATTCTTAAGTGTAATGTCTGTTAAGGCTTATTGAAATTTTCCTTGTGCTTCTTGCTCCTAAATCCAAACTTTTGTGCAGCCTGGTGATAATATGACAGACCCTGAGGTAATGGAAACTAACCTTCAAAGGGGATAATTAGCGTACAGGGTTCCATTAATTAACGCACATCTTTAGGCTCAACAATATGTTTAAAGCCCCTCGTATATTCGCTAAAGACGCAGCGCAGAATAAAAAGCAGACCTTGTTTACAGTTTGTCCTAATTTGGCGTAATGTTCAACTTCAGTATCCGTCAAGAAGTAAATCTATTATCTAGCTGCCGGTTGTTCGATGCAACTATAAATTTAATGAGCAACACTTCCTGGGAAAGTAATTGATCGAAGATTCTCACTCTGTAAATCGAGGGGAAAGACCCTTGAATAATAGAAAATAGTTTTAATTTTGATTAGGCGGATTGAAAAAGGTCCTGTCTTTATGAATAAGTTTGGCAAGATTTGATTTGTAAAAGAGCTGAGCACTGATTTGCTCAATGTTGTGCACAGACAGTGCACTGATTCATTCAGATGGAATTTACGTTATTGGATCATCTCTTTGTAAACAAAGGTTTGCTCACATTGTCCTTCTAGTTTTCTTCCCCTTGCACTCATATGTTCATAAGGCACTAATTTGCTCTGGGATACAGTTTCACAGAACTTGTAGATTTTTGGTATCTCACTCAAGGGGCCATTCTTCAAGTGTGAGCCTGGATGGTGAGTTGAGTGATTTGGTCTTGGGTGACAACACTTCCATGTCTGATCTTGTTCTCAGTTAACCTCCTCAATCTTGCCCACTCAGTAGTGGTAAATGCACTGCTTGGTATGGTGCTGAGCAATGCAGACTTGGAAGGTCCCAGTTTGATTTGGTCTGCACTAAGTTAGCTGGCATGGTGGTAGGGGAGATACAGTTGGTCTCTGTAACAAAGGGCAAGATTCAAACTGGTGCTGACTACTCTCAAGCTACCTCTGGCTAGTCTGCTTGTGTGGTTGTCACACATGGCTGTCTGGATTGAGATCAGTTGTGTCGAGGCTCATGCATAAAGAATGGGCACTTGAGTGAGGCACTAGGGGGAACTATACCCCACCCTGAGTTAGTACCTTCAGGAGAGAAGAAGGAAGTGGGGGGGGGGGGACACGTGGAAGTAAGGAAAACTAAAGAATAACGTTCTGTTAACATACCCTTCATTAGCACAGTTTCCCAAAGGAACATTGTAAACAAATATGACTATTTTGATGGGTCTATTTTTAAAAAAATTAGTGAATTGCCTTAATTGGAAATTTATCACATTGTACGTTAAAAATTTTTTAGAAACTTGGTGAAGATACCTTCAGTTCAGTAAAATGGTTTAACCAGAGCGAGGAATAGCTTTCAGATGGTATTAATTGTTATGTGTTAGACTGTTAGTGGTTTAGCATTTAAAAAACGTACTTTATATTTTCCAGGCAGAATTACAGGACCATTGGCTTATACTGGGTTGGATCGATTCTGATGAGTACTATTGTATTCTTATCTGGAAACCTTGTTGGTAGGAGCAAACTTATTCCGTCTGTGTGTGTCTTTCCGTGTCTCTTGTCTCTCCCTGCATCCCACGTGAGCTCTCTTTGCGTCTTGCATGCATGCTCTCTGGAGTTGTTCTGAACTGTGTGCGTGTATTTGCGTGTGTAACTCTCTCTCCCTCTCTCTTTATCTTTCTCTTTCTGTCTTTCTCTGTCTTCAATTATTTAAATGATGTTTGAACATTGGTTCTTGGAAAAACATTTTTAAGAAAGAAAAGTCAATTTAAAGTTTTGTGATCGGGAAGGATCTAAGGCTAAATTCACCAATCCCTTCATTCCAGGGGGAGCAGGGGACAGAACGTACTTGTAAGGATTGTGGGTCGGAGATAGGGCTATAATAAGTCTTCTCTCTGCTCTGCTCCCCCTTCAAGCACAGCCTCCCCGTGGGAGCGTGGGATCAGTGAATTTACCCTTTTATTTTCTTCTAATGCTGTTCATGTAAGGCCAATTTCATTGAACTAGGTTAAGCTGTAGATCTTTCAAATATGGTGCAGCACATTGCTGTACGAACACACAACACAACAGAACAGCATCTGGAAGCTTTGTGCCTGGAGTGAGCTCCCAGTCTGGTGGAAAATATGCCAATTGATCAGAGCTTCTTGATAGAGATGGTTATAGTAGGGAAAGTCAACCCTAGCTGTTCTCATACAACAACTTTCATTTATATAGTGCCTTTAACATAAAAAAGGAAGTCCTAAGGTGGTTAACAGAAGGTCCACGGCAAACAGATGCCGAACCAGAAAGCAGAGATTTGGAGGCTTGACCTAAAGCTTGGATGAAGAAATGGGTTCTGAGGAGGTTTTTAAATGAGGAGGGAGAGGCGGAGGGGTTTGGGGAGGAAATTGTACAGAGTAGAACCCAGGCGGATCACAGCTCTTCCGCTGATGGTGAGGAGAAGGGAGGGGGACGCACAAGAGGCCGGAGTCGTTTGTAACCTGCAAGTGATATTTGTAGAGGACTAAGAGCATGTTGCCTGATCTTCCATCTTGAACAGGCAGTAGTATCTAGTGTAGTGGGAGCTGAAGAGGAAGAAAGATTAACTTTTGGGGATAAAATTGCATTTGTTCCTCATTTTTCCCAGAACAGCTTCCTCTACAACCATCTGTTGCATTTCCTAGTTCCTTAGATTCTTTTCCCCCCTCACACTTCGTAATTGCCATGCAATTTAAAATTTAATATATAAAATCAGACCTTGCTCTACATTATGCTTGAGGAAGGGAGTGAGTTGAGAGGACTTTAAGCAATGGATGTCCCCTTCTCTTACTGATTTTGTTTAGTTTGGAACTTGATTTTGATACTTGCTGTCTGTAGGCTACAAGACTTAGTTCTGAAATTTCTTTGCTTTCATACATGCAATAGGTAAATATGGCACAAAACTCAGCCCCGCCAGTCTCCTGATTATTCCTTACCTTGTTCTTCCGATGTGGGCTGTTCTCCAAATTTATAACCAACCTTTAGAGAATGAATCTGCACCTAAGGTTAGTACCTCATATTAACTGTCGACTGTCTACATTAAGAATTGACCTTGGTGCAGGGGATAAATGCACCATGTGGTTGGGAAGTAAGCCATACGGACCAGAAAGATCCCAGCTATGATCACTGGTCAGCGCTGATTTAGCTGACCTCAGCTGGAGTGACAGTAGATGTTTTTTTAAAATTCATTCTTCGGGATGTGGGCATCATTGGCAAGGCCAGCATTTATTGTCCATCCCAAATGGTCCTTGAGAAGGCGATGGTGGTGGGCCTTCTTGAACCGCCGCAGTCTGTGTGGTGAAGGTGCTCCCACAGTGCTGTTGGGTAGGGAGTTCCAGGATTTTGAGCCAGTGACGATGAAGGAACGGGCGATATATGTCCAAGTCAGGATGGTGTGTGACTTGGAGGGGAACCTGGAGGTGATGGTGTTCCCATGCGCCTCCTGCCCTTGGATCCTGTGGGTATGGAGCCATGGTGCACTGGTGGTGGAGAGAGTGGATGTTCAAGGTGGTGGATGGGCTACCAATCAAGCGGACTGCTTTGACTTGGATGGTGTCGAGCTTCTTGAGCATTGTAGTAGCTGCACCCATCCAAGCAAGTGGAGAGTATTGCATCATATATGCTACAATTGATCTCAGCACCCTGGGATAGGAGGGGTTCTGACCACTTATGCCCATCCAGTGACTCATGCTGGGAAATGTGGGTCTGCTGAGGCTTGGTCATGATATCGCCTGTAGTCAATAGCCTCTCAGTGCTCAACATTTAAAGTTATATGAAGAATGGATGCTTGAGCAAGGTACCAGAGGCCGTGGAACAGTAGCCCAGCATGAGTCAGCATTTTGGATGGAGAAGGGGAAAAGTTGGGAAGGAGAAAATGGGCTTGATAGATTAATAAGAGTCTAAATAATTATTTACAATTTTTTTTAATTGCATGATTAGTTTCAAAAATATTTGGAAACCTTGATGAGGAAAAATTGAACTTCCAGAATTATTTCAAACTGGATAATCATATTGAACTTACAGGTTTTGCCAGTTTGTTTAGTCCTTCATGTGTGTGGTTTTGTCCTTGGTGCTATGTAGATTTAAAAGTACATCACATATAGATCCCAAACGTCACACACTCAACATGGCTACTCAATGACATAACAGCTCCTTGCCGATTCTCCCCATACCTCCAACTGGCCAAGGGGACATTATACATATGGGAGATTCGGCAGAATTGTTACCATTATTGGTAAGTGTTCTGGTAGAATTTTGGTATTCAGCCTAGAATATTACTTTTCATGTGCTCTTCATTATTTAATACAAGTACGCACTTGTTCCAGTGTGAAAATAGACATAATTTTCAATGACCAAAATGAACAAGCTAAAAATTATTTGCTACTCTTAAATTCCCTTTTAATGTATTCTAGCATTGACATTCCTAGGAACTCTTTGTTTGCCACTGGTCAATATTTGCATAAGCTATTTTTAACCGAGATAGTGCAAGGTCTGGCAAGAAGTCAAAAGTTGTTTAGCGTTGATAGAATAGGGCCAATTTTAGATGAGCTGCCCTGTGTAATTTGACCTAATTATATTGTATATATCTATCCATCTATATATAATTTTTAAAAAATTGTTTCTAGTCATCTGACTTGGTCTGTGGTAAACTTTCCAGATGCTTGATTGTAACCATGATAACTGATAACGTATTACGTAATCCTGAACCAGCCTTTCCAATCCCCCTTGGACCATACCTCGACCATTTTCTCCTTCATCCCCACGTGATACAGTGACTGCTAGGAGTCCCAGTACTAGTTGGGCTTCAAATCTATTGGCAAGGACACAGGTAGACAGTACAGCCTGGGGGAAAGGTTATTGCTAGGCTAGGCCTAGCCCCCTTGTTTCTCTACCACCCTTGTGTGTTGCAGTAGCTCTTTCATAGCCTCTCCCTGCCTATCCACGGCACCCACCTTTGCCCTGGTACCTGTTGGTTACAATCTCGCTGCGTGCCCAGAGCTTTTAAAGAAGAGAACAGCGGTAAAGGAACAGGTGCGAGAGGCAGAGAGAGCGAGAGAGAGAGAGTGGGAGATGGCAGAGGGAAGGGAAACAACAGAAAGAGAGAGAGAAAAAGATACAAACATGGATACAAAGTTAAGAGACAGTGTGTAAGAGGTGTATAGGGAGGTAGGGTTACCAACCCTCCAGGATTGTCCTGGAGTCTCCAGGAATTAAAGATTAATCTCCCAGGCACTGCTGCGAGCAACCCAGGAGAAAAATCATAAGGGACATTAAAGGAAATTGTGTATTTTTCTCATTTTCTTCGAACACTCTCGTTCATTAGTTATAAAAATATTGGAGATGCTTGACTGGGTGGGGCAGTTGGAGGTGGAAGGTCATGTGATGAAACCCTCAGGAATATGTCCAGAGTTGGCAATCCTACAGGAAGGGGAGGAAATTGCGAGACACACATAATAAGAGAGAAAAAAAAGTGTGCAAGAGACGAAGGGCTGGTTTCTCCTCTGAATTACCAGCCAGCTTAGGATGTAAAACAGTGTAAAATCTGTACAGAGATGTTTGGCATGTTCCCTTCATCAAACTCTTCAGATGAAAGCTACACGGACTGCTTTTTCTCTGTACCAATGGTGACTGACCTGCTGTGTGATTCCAGCATTTTCTGTTTTTATTTGACCAAAACAGAGGGGGGGTTGAAAGAATTATGAATTGGGAGAGAAGCAGAAACACAGTTGCAGGAAGAGGAGACTCATTTCTTTTTAATTTTGTCACTTTGAAAGTTTGCTCTCTATGGGCCTCTTTCCTCTGGTTGATGCCTTCAATATCTTGTGGTTGAAATTTCCATTTTTATTTTTTAAAGAAGGTGGAATACCTTGAAATGAATGACCCTGAAATTCCAAGTGGGCCATTTTCCTCCTGATAATCTGCTGCAAAGACGGGATTTTGTCTCCACAATCTATTCCAGCCCTGATGCCGCTGTAGGATCAGCTGATTTGCATGACCACTGGCTTTGGTTAATGGTCACTTTTCTTTCTTGAGCACCAACACATTGTTGACCCTCATAAATGGCCACCTGCACAAATAACGCTTCACACTGCACTATGGTTCAGGGCTTCACTAACTATCTTTGCCAACTGCCCTATTACTTGTATGGAGAGCCTTAGAATCCCTTCCTCCACTTTATCACGGTGATACCTGGACATATATATGACTTCGGCTGAGAGACATCTCCCAAATGCAAGCCTTAACCTTATTCACTCAGTCCTGTTACAGGAGAAAGTTGCACCCAGTGCCATGAAAGGGAGGGATTGGAAGGGACATACCATAAGAGATAGGAGCAGGAGTAGGCCATTCGGCCCCTTGAGCCTGCTCTGCCATCTAATGAGATCATGGCTGATTTGATTTTTACCTCAACTCCACTTTCCCGCCCTTTCCCCATATGTCACTGGCATATTTCAAGCAACCACAAGGGGGACCTGTGTAAAATAGCCCAGGGTACACTCCCGACAGCTAACCAGCTGCATTGAGGGCAAACCAATTTGGTAAAGGAGGCATCAAACAGGAGTTTGGCCCCTTATTTGCATATGCAAAGACATGGGCCCAGGATGCAAATCTTGATGCCTATACCAATATGGCGGATGGTGCATTTCTGGCTCAGAATGTGTGCACGCACGCTGCCCGCCATATTGGATGCTTTGGAGCCCATTTTGACCCCTGTAAAATGGGCGCAGTCTCATTGAATGTCTAGCCCACATTCATAGAATCATAGAAGTTTACAACATGGAAACAGGCCCTTTGGCCCAACATGTCCATGTCGCCCAGTTTATACCACTAACGTTGGTCAGTTGCTGCACACGCTGGTAGTTTTGTACCAGATATGGAGTCAATCTAGGATGATTTACATAACAACATGGGGCAGAAATCGCTCGCGAAATAACAGGGCTCAACAGCGCTCTCCGTTAGAGGCGAAATGGAGGAGCAAGTTCCGGCATTCACATATGAGCAGTGAAACGCGGAAATCTGGAACTTTGTCCTAGTGGTTCATCGGCGATATGACAGCTTCGAATTAAAGGGACATTGCACACTGCAATCAGGGAAATCATTGAAAAACTTGCTTATCTGCCCAGCTGGGAAGTAACTAATTCCGCCTCCAGACAGGTGCACTTAAAAATACAGGTCTAAACTAAATTTTAACAGTCTTAATGACTGCCAAACAACTAAAAATTAACATTTAAAAATGTGGGGTCTCATTACTCCTTATTTTTTAATAGTTTTTGGTTATTAAAAAAAATTTCTTTAAATTAAAAAATTATAATTTTTTTTTAGTTTTTCCTTCTGTCTCTTATTTAATTCAATTATTTCTTCCCTTTTTTTCGCTGTCCAGAACTGTTTTTACATTGATTTAAAATGTTATACCTTTCACTTCCTGGTTTAACGCTGCAAGCCTGCAGAGACAGTGAACGCAGCGTGTCAAAAATGCTGTGATCTGATTGGTCGAGGGGAGAGATCGCTCCTCTCACTTCTCCCACAGGTCCTAGCTTTGCTTGAATTGACGCTGGGCTCTTCCCCGCTTCCTATTCGAGGAAGTGCCCGATGAAAAGACCGCTGTAAGTTTTTTTTTATTCGTTCATGGGATGTGGGCATCGTTGGCGAGACTGGCATTTATTGCCCATCCCTAATTGCCCTTGAGAAGGTGGTGGTGAGCCGCCTTCTTGAACCGCTGCAGTCCGTGTGGTGAAGGTTCTCCCACAGTGCTGTTAGGAAGGGAGTTCCAGGATTTTGACCCAGCGACGATGAAGGAACGGCGATATATTTCCAAATCGGGATGGTGTGTGACTTAGAGGGGAACGTGCAGGTGGTGGTGTTCCCATGTACCTGCTGCCCTTGTCCTTCTAGGTGGTAGAGGTCGCGGGTTTGGGAGGTGCTGTCGAAGAAGCCTTAGCGAGTTGCTGCAGTGCATCCTGTGGATGATACACACTGCAGCCACTGTGCGCCGGTAGTGAAGGGAGTGAATGTTTAGGGTGGTGGATGGAGTGCCAACCAAGCGGGCTGCTTTGTCCTGGATAGTGTCGAGCTTCTTGAGTGTTGTGCTGCACTCATCCAGGCAAGTGGAGAGTATTCCATCACACTCCTGACTTGTGCCTTGTAAATGGTGGAAAGGCTTTGGGGAGTCAGGAAGTGAGTCACTCGCCGCAGAATACCCAGCCTCTGACCTGCTCTTGTTTGTGGGTTAGTAGAAATCTAGGGAGCGGCGAGGAGTGTTGATTCACTGCTCCGAGCGATTTCTACCCCATTGTGTTTGCTTACCAAACATTCTTTACGTTAAGCCAAGTTTTCAGCCTTAATATATGTTGCAGCTTTGACCCCATTTTATAAAACGATTTTACACTTTTGCTTCACCAATGCATTTTGAAAAATGTTACTTTAGAATCTTGTCAGGACTGGTTTCAAATACTAACATTTATACAAAACTGTTGCCAATTAACATGTGTCTGATCTCTGTGACTACAGGTTTGAGGTAGCATAAATATTTAGGAACTGCATTACTTATGTAGGTACTGAAAGTAGTGCTATAAATATTCTTTTCTTTGTGAATCTTCAGATACTTTATCACTATTAATAAGGGTTTGCACTTCACAATGGCTTGAGACAAACAGGAACAGGAGTAGGCCATTCAGCCCCTCAAGCCTGCTCTGCCATTCAGTTAGATCATGGCTGATCTGTACCTCAAATCCTTTACTTGCCTTTGCTCCATATCCCTTGATACCCTTACCTAACAAAATCTCAGTCTTGAAAGCTCCAATTGACCCCCAGTTCCACAGCTTTTTGGGGGGAGAGAGTTCCATATTTCCACTACCTATTGTGTGAAAAAGTGCTTCCTGATTTCCCTCCTAAATGGCCTAGCTCTAATTTTAAGATTATGTCCCCTCGTTCTTGATTCCCCCACCAGAGGAAATAGTTTCTCCGTATCTTACCCTATCAAATCCTTTTAACATTATAAACACCTCGATCAGATCACCCCTCAATCGCCTAGACTCAAGGGCATACAAGCCAAGTTTATGTAGCCTGCACTCATAATTAAGCCCTCTCGAGAAACCTCACACTTGTACATATATTGATGACTCTCTATGGCATTACTCATCCACAAAATATGAAAAATTGTTATTCTCTAATTTTTGTTTTGTTTGGTCCTCATTATCAATTTATTTTACAAATTCTTTTTTAATATTGGGCTTGAAATTCTCAGTTGATTTTTGCACTCAATATAGTCACCCTACTTTCATGGTTCCTTCTATCATTTAAAAAATGTTTGCTTGTGCAAGATTACATCTATCGTTGTAATCAAAAGCCTTTGTATGTTTTTCAATTATCTAATTACCCTGAACAGCATAAATTGTGATTGAATCGGAGTTTAATAAAGTAATCAAGATGCTCTCTTTTTTTTACATGTGAACATACGAAAAATGATGGACAGGAGTGAACTGTCTGGTCCATCTAGCCTGTCCCATACAATTGTGATCTCTTGTGCATCACAATATAGATACTTCCCACCCCACCCTGCCATGTAATCTACTTGGAGAGGTGAAAGACCAGACAGAAACCCAGGCCAATTAGGGGGGAAAAAAAAATCTAGAAAATTCCTCTCCACCACCCCCGCCCCCCCCCCCTGCCCCAGCCAATCAAAACTGGCCCAGGAGACCCAACCACCCTGCCCCTGATTAACCTGACAAGGTACCTACCTCTTGTAAGAGGTGATCTCCGCCCCCAGTCAGAAACAGGTCCAGCTCTCGCTTGAAGGAATTCAGGAATCACCATTCACAGTACGAGCTGGCAATCTGTTCCACAGGTCCACTATTCTCTGGGAAAAGAGGAACCGCCTAACATCCAACCTAGTGCTGCCCTTACATAACTTGTAAGAGTGTCCCTGGTCCTTCTTAACCTATTCAGTTGAAGCAATTGGTCTACACAAACACAATTTAGTCACTTCATCATCTTACAAATCTCGATCAAATCACCCTTAAGTCTCTGCTGCTCTAGAGACCCAGCTCTTTGAGCCTATCTAGATAACTAAAATGCTTTGAACTGGGAATTAATCTTGTGGCCCTCCTCTGCACCCATTCCAAAGCCACAATATCACCCACCATGTGAGGAGACCAAAACTGAACAAAGTATCTAACCAAGGTCTTGTACAAAGACAAAATGTTGTACTTTGTTTTATAGTGAATTGACCAATAAACACACCCTAGCACCCTATTCGCTTTAGCTATAACTTCACAGCATTGGTCATGCACCTTTAGAGATTGATGCACTAGAACATGCAGATCTTTCTTTCACCACTGGCTTTAGTTCATTTCTCTGAAAGGTGGAAGTATGTTCAGTTTTCGCTCTGTCCATATTCCTATCACTACATTTTTCTAAGTTAAACATAATTTGCCAATCACGGACCCAAAGACCCACCGCATCGAGATCTGCCTGTAGTAGTTGAGCATCCTTTACAGTCCTGACTCTCGCACATATTTTGGTATCATCAGCAAACTTGCAGATCATTCCCCCGAAACCTATGTCTAGATCATTAATGAAAATAGCAAAGATTCTAACACTGATCCCAGCGGGACACCACTGGTGACCAGTCTCCAAGCAGATCGTTAAACAAAGTGAGAGCGAAGCTGGTGGTTGGATTGGAGAATGTTGTTGATCAGAGATAGTGGGAGAAGGAAAGCATAGTGGGGGGCATGGGAGGAACATCAAGTGGGGGGGAGAATGGCAGAAATGAGCAGGAGGACCTGGCACTTGCCATGATCTGGATGATGTAGTCTGGTTGCTTGGTTGTCACATCAGTCTGTGATGGAAGTTGGGTGGCTCAGTGCCTTGGGGGAAGCTTTGGTTGTTTTGCTTCAGCTGAGCTGTGAAGTACTGGGGGGAAGGATGTACCTGAACACAAGGATGGTCACAGGGTCTAGCAGAGTGCGTTTAGGGCATAAATCAAAAAATGTGGGTGGAATGTGATTGGGGAGAAAATTGACGAGGTTTTGTACAATATGGTTGGTGGATAGGAACTAGAAGATAACCAATTAGGAAGGAGAGAAACATAAATGCTTAATCCAATGAGGAAGAAGATGATTGGCTTGACGATCTTGATGCAGGGAGACTTAATACGCATGGTAAACACAAATAAAATTATTATTTCATGGAGTTTTGACCTTCATTATGTACATCAGACAAACTATAATGCCATTGAATTATTCACCTAAAAGCCTAAGTTTAACTAGTAAATTAGTCATGGTGTGGATTTTTAAATAAATGTATTATCTTTTACAGACCAATGTAATTTTATTTAAGTAAAAATATTTCTTCAGATTTTGGATTAATAAATATTAAATACTACAGTCAAGGATCCTCTGTTTCCGATATTGGTGCATTAATACTTAACCTGGTTGAATGGCATTCCTCTGTGTGCTAATTAACAGCGGCCTTTAAGAAAGAAAGAACTTGCATTTATTTAGCGCCTTTCACATCCACAGGACGTCCCAAAGCATTTCACAGCCATTGAAGTATGTTTGAATTAAACCACTGTTGTAATGTAGGAAATTCAGAAGCCAATTTGCACACAGCAAGATCCCACAAACAGCAGTGCGATTATGACCAGATAATCTGTTTTTTTTATGTTGGTTGAGGGATAAATGTTGGCCAGGAAACCGGGGAGAACTGCTCTTCAAAACAGTGCCATGGGATCTTTTACTCCCACCTGAGACGGCAGACTTGGTTAAATATCTCAAGTGAAAGACAGCACCTCCAACAGTGCAGCATTCCCTCAGTACTGCACTGGAGTGTTAGCCTAGATTTTGTGCTCAAGGTTCTGGAGTGGGACTCAAACCTTCTGACTCAGAGGCAAGAGTACTACCACCGAGCCACGGCTAACAGTTAGCCTGCTTAAAACAAACAGGTTAACTCTGACAAAACAACAGAGGAATATCAAATAAACGCATTAAGTATTCATTCGCTGATATCGCTGATATTTCTCGGCATAAATTTTGTACTGATCTATTTGAAACAAAAGCTTGGTTTCCATCTTTTCAGGCTGTTGAAATTGTTCAAAAGAAGAGTCTGGTACAGAGACCACTTGACCTGTTGTTTGTCATCTCTCTCATTTTTGCCATTGCCTTCAGCCTCTTCAGAGGATTGGTAAGAAAAGCATAAAAGATACTCTGTTTCCGAATCGCCATAGCACTGCAATGTAATGAAGAGTTAAAGCCTAACAAGTTAAGCGGTTTTCACTTATGTGGACTCTGAATCAATTGCTTTAGAAGTCCGACTTTGCTCTTTTTTTAATACATTGCCCTAACTACTTGATTTTATTCACCTGTCTCAGTAACTCACTGAATCAGTTAATTAGTCTTGCTGGATTGAAACTGGCCCAGCAGCAAATGCAAGTGATGGCTTTATAATAAACTGTACAGTAAAGGAGTGCCTATTCCTAAAAGATTCTATAATCTACAGTGTGCAGAACATAGAGCTTCATTCAGAGATGCTGTGCAGTTTTCTCACTGTTTTCTCGTTATCTCAGCATGTTGTATTGATTACTTTATTGGCTTTAGGTGGCTTTGGACTGTCCTACCAAGGTTTGCCGACAATATCTGCAGCTGCAAGAACCATACCTGAGAGATCCTGCAGCCTACCCAAAGATACAGGTAAGATTGACCTGAGACTTTGGTTGGCTTGTTTGTTTAATTTCTCTATTCATGTAATGTCTAATAAATGATATGTGCAAGTATTCATTAATGCTGTTTAATGATATGCCTAGATTATTTATACACACTGATTATACACAGTTTCACTGGCGAAGCTAAATAGGGGTTAGAGGGAGAGGCACTGAGCTTAGTGCCATGGGGCACTACTGGGGGAGAAATTGAACAACATTGCACCCGTTTTTTGGGCTGATATAGCATTGTTGGGGGGATGAATTTCGGGTGGAGGAGCAAAGTGATTTGGGTGTCCATGTAAACAAATCACTAAAAGCTACAAAGGTACAAAAAGTAATCAAAAAAGGCTAATGGGATGTTGGCCTTTATCACAAGGGGATTGAAATTCATAAGTGAAGAAGTGATACTTCAGTTGTACAGAGCCTTGGTCAGACTCCATCTGGAGTACTCAGTTCAGATTTAAGCACCAAACCTCAGGAAAGATATATTGGCCTTGGAAGGGGTGCAGCGCAGATTCTCCAGAATGTTTTCAGGACTTAAAGGGTTAAATTATGAGGACCAGTTGCATAAATTTGGGTTGTAGTCCCTTGAGTTTGGAAGATTGAGGGGTAATCTAATCAAGGTATTTAAAATGTTGAAGGGATTCAATAGGGTAGTTACAGAGAAACTATTTCCTCTGGTGGGGAATCCAGAACATGAGGTATAATCTTAAAATTAGAGCTAGGCCATTTAGGGGTTAAATCAGGAAGCACCTTTTCACACAGAGGGTAGTGGAAATATAGTACTCACTCCCCCAAAAGGTTGTGGATTTTAGGACAATTGGAGCTTTCAAGACTGAGATAGATAGATTTTTGTTAGGTAAGAGCATAAAGCTAACCCTAAAAACCTTTCTAAAGTCACAGTCTACTCATCTAACCTGTTTATGCATTTTTGTTATAAAAATGTGCATTTGTGCACAGGGTGGGGGATGATTTTATGATTCTCTCTAAAGGACAGAAGGATCCAGAGTGCAGATGGCCTGTCACTCCAAACTGGCACTTTCTAGGGACCAGCTGAAACAGAATTGAGACGTTTAAGAGCAGGTAGTGTGTTGCTTTAAGCTGTGACATGGTGAGTTGTAGATTTTTCAAAGGTTGGGCCTACTGATGTAAATTTTTATTCCTGCAGATATTTGTATTGTCACACAAACATTCGAAACCTTTGAGTCAATGTGCCATCTTTCTGGTGATGCAGGCTTGGACAGTCTTGATATACTATTTAAATTCTTAATGGACCAGGTAATGAATGAGTCGGTACCTATTTCTGCCAGGGATCTATTGGTGGATTTAACACACAGTGGCAGTGCCCGACACCCTAAGCACAGGTTTGAATCTTCTGCAGGCAAGGTTTGGAATCAAAGGCCCTTGTGACTGAAATACTTAGAAAGTGTTTTTGGCAACCATTTACTGTCTGAAGATGAGCAGTAACCATATTTCTGCAGGCAAAAATAAAGAGCAGGTAAATGTGTGTTGCCTTCAGTGATACAAAGACAAAGTCAGCAGCCTATGTTCAGATTCTGTTATTAATACTGAGTTCTCTTCAGTTACAGTTGGAGGCTCAGTTTGAGAACCCAAGAATTTGCAGAATCAGGAAAAAGACTTACATTTATATAGTGCCTTTCACAACCTCAGGACATCCCAAAACGCTTTGACGTGTAGTCACTGTTGTAATATAGGAATCGCAGTAGCCAATTTGTGCACAGCAAGGTCCCACAAACAGCAGTGTGATAACAACCAGATAATCTGTTTTTAGGTGTTGGTTGAGGGATCAATATTGGCCAGGACACCAGGAAGAATCCACTGCTCTCTTTTGAAAGAGTGCCATGGGATCTTTTATGTCCACCTGAGAGGGAAGATGGGGCCTCGAATTAACATCTCATCTGACAGTGCAGTACTCCCTCAGTAGTGCATTGGAGCATCAACCTGGATTTTGTGCTTTAGTCTCTGGAGTGGGACTATGAACCCACAACCTTCTAACTCAGAGGCGAGCATGCTACCACTGAGCCACGGCGGACACTTTCAGCCATTAAGGTGGAATAACCATGTCCCTTTTTGATCAGGGGTCACATCTGGACTGTGCTGGAATATACGTGTGGAAAAGCTGTTAAGAGTGAGACATCGCTAAGCTGAGTCATACTTGTCACATCAGCAACATGAAGCTAATCTGTGCCTAGATCAGTGGCAGAAATGGATACAGACTCATTCATTATCTGGCCAATTAAGAACAGTACATCTGTTCCTATTTGAAAGGCTGTGGAAGAAATGCGTCTGTCTCTTGCTTCTGAGCACAGGACAGAGCAGAGCCGGTTAGACCAGTGAACTGGATGAAGATAGTCTCTATCTCAGGAGGCCATCATTCATACAGGATCACGAGTGACTGGAGCATCTCTGTAGGAGTTGTCAGTGGATAATCCAGGTGTTTCATACCTGGAAGATAACAGCTGCAGCTGCACTTCAGATTTGGAATATTAATTTGGAATACCAGCAGTGAGGTTTTACACACACTTCCTATTTGTGGATCCTCCTCCTAGATATTCCATGGAACTGTCCTTTGTGCTCAAATGCAGAGTTAGTAATAACCTGGTAAACCAGGCTTGTTGGAGCAAGCATTAGGGAATGGGAATGTGCTGGACTTGTACATTGGGGAATGGGAATGTGCTGGACTTGTACATTGGGGAATGGGAATGTGCTGGACTTGTACATTGGGGAATGGGAATGTGCTGGACTTGCACATTGGGGAATGGGAAACTCCTGGACTTGCACATTGGAGCCAAGCACAGATTCTCTAGGCCTCCTGCACGGTATTCTGGGACGTGTGTACATTAGTATTGATTTGTGGTACATCCTTCTGTGGGGCTACATATAATGTAGAAAAAGTTCCTGAGTCTCTGAAAATAATACCGCTTTTCAGTGAGGCCTGTCCTGAGATTGTTAGTGATTTTTTCTCTGCACCCATTTTGTCTTTCTCTATAGATGCTGGTGTACATGTTTTACTCTGTCCCGTTCTGCATCGTTACCTTGTATGGCCTCATGGTTCCTGGATGTTCCTGGGTTCCTGACTTGGCGCTACTTCATGCAGGAAGTCTTGCACAGGTAAAGAACTGAGATGGATTATGCCTTGTCCTATTGATAATGTTCATCTTAAACTTTTTTAAAGCACCACCTGCAAATTGTCTCCTGAAGGAGTCCGGTTCCACTGGAGCCAGTAGTCATCCATCCTGTCTAAGTGCCCATTCTTCATGTGTGAGCCTGGTCAGTGAGTGGGTTATTTGATCACAAAAGGCATCACAATCACTGGATAACGATCAGAAATGAGAGCCTGCGTGGGAGGTGGGGTGGGGGGGGGGAGTGGTGGTGGTTGTGGGTGGGCAATCTTTTGTAAACCTTCCACCCCAGTGCAGAGATTCTGTGGCCAACTATTACGTAGAATGTACAGCACAGAAACAGGCCATTTGACCCAACTGGTCTATGCCGGTGTTTATGCTTCACACGAGCCTCCTCCCACTCTACTTCACCTAACCTGACCAGCATATCCTTCTATTCCTTTCTCCCTCCTGTACTTAACTCGCTCCCCCTTAACGGCATCTATACTATTCACCTGACCCACTCCATGTGGTAGCAAGTTCCGCATTCTAACCGCTCTCTGGGTAAAGAAGTTTCTCTTGAATTCCTTATTGGATTTATTAGTGACTATCTTATATTAATACTCCTAGTTTTGGATTCCCCTACACGGTTCTGTAAGGCTCAGCACCACAATGGATGGCGTAGTTACCCTCCGATCCACCCAAGAGAGAGTGCCTTCAGAGTAAAGTATTCCTTCTCGCTCTTGCACTTTCCCCTCCAATTGTCAACAATTTTCCAATGTTTCCAGGCTAAAATCTTTCTTGAAAGGATGCTGATCCCTACATCAGTCACATGGCTCTGTAAGGAAGATCCTATAGCTGGCAGCAGCTCAGCAGTTCCATGATGGACAGGAAAAAAGTGACACATTTTGAGCTACACGCTACACTGGAGCTCCAGTGAAGGGATAACTCATTTTTCTTACCCTACCCCTTGGACCCCTCCATGAGTCTGCGCGTTGGTGAGTTTCTGTCTGTATTGATGGTGCCTGGGCGATGGTCAGTGTAAAATCAGGCGGGGCCTAAATTGGGCGTTCGATCAAAACCCGGGCAATTTAGGTTAAAATCGGGACTTCAGTCTCAATTTTTATATGTAACTTGTAGATTGGATTTGACCACATAGAATGGGCATATGTAAATATTTAATATTTTTTGTTTAATTAAGTAATGAATGAGATTGTAAATGTCTGATCTTTTGGTGGAACAGGAGAGAGAATGTCAGGGTTGGTCTATATACTAAGTACAGGCTAGCAACCTCCTGTGGCAAAGAGTTAGAGCTGAACTGCCTTTGAAGGAAAAGTGACTCGGCAACTGTTTAAGGGGCACACTAAGGCTTGTTGCAACGTGTTATTTACTGTTATTTTCTGAAGGCGTGTGTATTGTCTTGCGTTTTGTGTATTTGTTTACGTCAAAGTATAATTACGGAACAAAATATCTTACCACTTTGCTTACGAGCGCAGTTTTCCTTTTAATTCTAAAATACTAAACAGAATTTGGATCCTGAGGCACATTTGTGATTCAGCTCCATTCATGATACTGCATAGTTTGTTTTAATACTTCACATCTGACAGCTCAAAAGATTAATCAGTGCAGTTTAATTGAGGGGCTTCCGTCCGACTAAGTTTGCCAAGTTTGAGTGGAGTATTTTTGAAAGTTTTTTTTCATATAATCCAGGCAGTTTGTCACATTTGTCCTGTAGTTATCAGTTTATTCCTGTCTGCTGTATTCTAACTTTTTGTCAAATTGCTGACTGTATTTGCTCCTGTTATTGTGAGGTATAATTACTGATTGATTCAGCAAGAACAATTAGCATTCAGTCATGGGTCCCTTATATTAATACTCCTAGTTTTGGATTCCCCTACACGGTTCTGTAAGGCTCAGCACCACAACGGATGGCGTAGGGAGCCCTTCTCATATTGGTTTGCATTACCATGGTCTATGTAAATAAACTTCATACGAACATACGAAATTGACGGGCAGGAATAGACCAGCTGGTCTATCAAGCCTGCCCCACACCATGATGGCCGAACCATCATGACCAAATACTTTGTGTCTTCCTCTCCCCCCTCCCCTGCCATGTAATCTCCTGGAGAGGCAAAAGAACAGAGAAAAAACCCAGGGCCAATAAGGGAAAAAATACTCTGGAAAATTCCTCTGCGACCCTCTCAGGCGATCAAAACCAGTCCAGGAGATCACATGGACCATGTATTATCTATAAAGACACTTACCTTCTACATGATGCGATCTCTGCCCCACTCAGGAACCGGTCCAGCTCCCTCTTGAAGGTAAAGAGTCAGCACCCACCACACCAGTCGGCAACACATTCCAGAGACTCACTACTGTCTGGGAAATGAAGAGCTGCTTAACATCCAGTCCATTCCTACTCTTATATAGTTTATACAGTAATGTTAAATCTGTTAATGACCAATTAGACTTAGGTGTGAAGCTGCTGTCAGAAATGTAATTTGATGTTGTATCCAATCTCATGAGAGGCTGCAAACAGGTGGAAATTTTGTGCTATTTGTGGAAGGTAGGACTTCCCCTAGTGTCAGGCTTCCTACCCTGAAATTTGGTCTGATGTCAAGTTGTCTTTATTTTTTAAGCACTTGTTATCTAATAATTCCATATTTATCCAATCTTGCAGAAACCTTTGAAGGTTCTTTGTGTTACTTTTGGACAATTTACCCTACATTGTGAAGATTTCCTCACAAATGGCACTTAGGCTACTGTCAAATCTAGAGAATGGATGTGCTTCTTGTAGATTCATTTTAGGAGAGAAAGTGCAAACAGGCAAAAGTTGCAACTACTTCTAACTGCACCTGTGTACTTTAATAAGTAGGCTATTTATTTGTGCAGTTAACCCTTTTCTGGACTCATGAATTCTAAAGAGCTTGTAACTATAATGTAACTTTATAATGTAACTATAAAAATAACCATCTGGACATTAAATAACCACCGCACCATCCCTGTCCAATACCAACAATTTTCTTCATACAGAATACCTCTGCACTTTTTTTTTTGCATTTCCTGCCTCCACCTCCAACCATTGACAATGCAAGAGCAACTGAACACCCCGTTCTGCACCTGCCAAAACACTGTACCCATCCAACAGTTCCCAGGGCGACACTGCACTACAGACACAACACATATTTTAAGGAGCCATTCCATTTTTTGATTATACAGTGCTTGCAGGAGGAGATCATCAAGGTTTTGTGGTTATACCTGTGATGCTGCTGGTCTGCATTCTACTTCTGGGAGATGGTGTTCTGACCCATCAAGACTCAGGAAAGGACAACAATCCCAACATGACTGGTAGACAGAACCGCCCTTCCCCCACTGCCTAATCCAAGTGTACCCCACAGGCCAAGAACAAATTGCCTCAACCTTTAAACCTGCACTTCTCGCAACCCAGGTATAATCACGTCAAAAAACCTTAACGTTCTCCTCCTGCAAGCAATGTGCTATCAAATATGTGAAAACAAGCTCTTTAGAGGTCAAGAAATCCAGGAAAGGGTTAACTGCACAGATAAGCAGCCTACTTGTTTAAATTCACATGTGCAGTTAAAAGTACTTGAAATTCTGCCTGGGGTTTACTGTCTAATTCTCCCTCCAAAGTACTGATGAAGCAGTAAATAATCTCTCCCTTTCCATGCCTTTGGTACAATTGGCTGATCCTCAGCTTGATCAATGCCATGGTATTTTTCCTGGGCTCGGAAAGAATTTTCATTAACCCCATAAAGAGAGCCCCACAAACAGACCTCCTTAGTTCTATGAAAAGTTGTATGAAGCAACAGCAAGTTCTAGGAGAAGTGAGGATACGCAGAGGCTTTCTTTTGTGTCTCATGTCCATGGCCCGGATCTATTGTTTGACAGGGCATCTCAGTTTCTTTATAATGAGTCTAATGCCTTATCAATGACTTTAGCTCCTTATACAGGTATTCAGTGCTTTGAGGGGCATTTTGAAATAATATTCCACTGTAGAGATTCTCCTTTGTTTAGTGTTACAAGCAGATAGATTTGCAAGCTAATTTATTGTCCGTTTGAAACGCTAGCCCTTCCAAATTCCAAATCGAGAGTTCTAGTCAGTTAATATTTCCATGAATGCCGCCTGTGAACTCTGCACTTTGTTTAAAAAAAAAGCTCACACCTCCGTAAATTGGCTTTTGAGCTACTTACCTTGGTCACAACTCAGAGACTCGATGAAACAACTGGGAATAAGAACAAGGAAATTTGAAAGTATAATTTGTGTCCATCATGCTTGTGCATAAAGAATATTTTTCTTTGAAATAGAATCCAGATTTTTCCCATGCTGCTGACTACACCGAATGACCAATCCAGTATTGAAATGATTATCAATATTCAGAATATACTTAGCCTTTCAGTCTCCGTGGCTGATCCATAATTTGCAAATGATAATTTTAATATAAAATTAGCTGAGGACAGCAAAATATGTGACTGTAAGAGATTATTAATGTTCCAAAGGGTCAGTATGTAGATTTATTTAAACCTATTATGATCTAAGGAATAGGGAATGGATATTTAATATGGATAAATGTAAAGTTAGACGTACAGGAAACGTGAGAAGTGTACAAAATGAGCGGGCATAAAATGGAAAAGAAGGGTTTGTTGCTCATTTACTAAGTGTCCAGTCATTGTGAAGCTGTTATAAAATAGTGAGAAGCATTCGAATGGTGTATAACTAGAACTTCAAAGTAGAATACTGATTGCAATTTTGCACATCTTAAGTTCGAAAGGATAGTGACCTGTTCGAGGTAGCCCAGCGAGAAGTGACGAGGACGATTCTGGGACACAGAACTCAGAGACGATCACGAAATGGAACTTATTTCCATTGGGAAAGGAGACTGAGGGCAAGTGACACAGGTCTTTGAAATGCTGACAGATATCAATAATGTAAATGTAAGTAGGTTATATGGTCATTTAGGAACAGGAGTAGGCCATTCAGCCCCTCTAGCCTGTTCCGCCATTCAATTAGATCATGTCGTAATGTAGCAAACGCAGCAGCCAATTTGCATGCAGCAAGGTCCCACTTGTGATCGCAGAATTACAAGAGCAACATGTCAGAGACGAGAATCAGTGTGCCTGTGTTGTTTTTTTTCTTCTGCAGTTGTCTAAACAAATGTGATTCATGCATTGTAGTCAGGCCTATTTCAGAAGACTATGCCATAAGTCAGTTTGTGTCGAGTTCTGCTTGTATATGGCAATGCTGGTTCTTCAAAAAAATATAATCGTGCTACCTCATAATTTTCGTAGATCAACCCCAGGGAACATTAGCAACTTGCATAATTATCAAATAGTATTTCCAAACTGTTCCAAGCCTTTTGTTAAATCTCAGAATAGCTTTGCACCCAAAAATAACAACAGTGCTTCACAGAAACACTTCTGCAAAGTAGCAGCGATAGTTCTCACCACTAGTTCAGTTGCTGTCATATTCCATGTGTTTTATTTTGTACTAACCAGTGCCTTTGCTACAGGGAAATAAATGTTTAGCTGGATGACTGACCTTCTATAAACATGCTCTTAATAAACTGCAGCCTTTATAAGGAAATAGCTGCCGATACATTGGTTAACTGCTGCAACCAAAAAATAATGCACTGTTTAAAATCTAAATCCAATCTCCCAAAGCTCTAAATATAGAGAGGCTAACTATGGCTAGCACTTGGCTACTGTCCAATAACAGTGCAAACTCTGAAGTTTTTTTGTTTTAGTTTCCATCGTCGGTAAAAACAGCTTGGTGTCTTTTTAAAAAATTCATTGCCTTGTTGTTGGCAAGGCCGGCATTTAATGCCCATCTCTAGATGCTCTGAGAAGGTGTTGGTGGGTGGTCTTCTTAAACTTAACTAACAGCTTGATACAGTTTAAGTGGCTTGCTCGGCCATTTCAGAGGGCAGTTAGGAGTCAACCACTTTGGCGAGGGACTGGAGGCATGCTAGGTTTCCTTTGTGAATTATTTGGGTTTTTACGACAATCATGACAGCTGCACAGTTACCTTTATTAATATCAGCTGTTTGTTTCCAGAATTTTTAAACTGGATTCAAATTCTCAAACTGCCATGGAGGGATATGCTCTCACATTCTGTGGATTATTAGTCCAGTAACATAACCACTACACTACCGCACCCCTATTGCCTGGTGATAGTATCCTCCCTCATTAGGAAGTCTCCTTTCCTCTTCCCTGAAACCTAAATAATTACATACAAGGGAGATGGTAAGCCGAGGTAGTGCTTTTAAGACAGTTTACAAGATACACAAATTATCAGGTCGTGCAGGAAGCAAAACTGCACTGAGATCTTTGGCAATCAAAAACTAGGATTCATTTGCATTCTAAAAATCTGCAAAACAACGGACCAAGCTGAGCTCTTATTAGGTAGTTGGGAAAGGCACTGTGAATCCTTAACTCAGCAACTCTAGGAGTCACATCTCACCACCACGGAATGAAAGTTGGGATTAAACCGTAGAAATGAATAAAATGATCTTTGGATCTGCACGTTTTCCTTTGTGTCAGCTGTGGCTCAGTTAGTAGACTCTGGCCTCTGAGTCAGAAGGTCGTAGGTTCAAGCCCCACTTCAGAGATTTAATCCCTGATTTTAACTCCGGGCTGATTTTGGGTGGGTGGGTAGTGGTGTGAGTTAGAAACTGACCCACTTAGAAGGACAAGGGCAGCAGGTGAATGGGAACACCATTACCTCCAAGTTCCCCTCTAAATCATATGCCATCCTGACTTTGATATATATCTCTGTTCCTTCATCGTCACTGGGTTAAAATCCTGGAACTCCCTACCTAACACCACAGTGGGAGCATCTTCACCACATGGACTACAGCGGTTCAAGAAGAAGGCCCACCACCACCTTCTCAAGGGCAACTAGGCATGGGTAATAAATGCCGGCCTTGCCGTCTAGACTCACATCCTGAGAATGAATTAAAGAAATATAAATAAGGCCCCGGGCTATTTTAACTCCTGGGCCTCAGTTAAATCCAGCCGGCCGACTTCTTCCCACTAGTTCCAAGCATGGAACGGCGGAAAATCATCCCGCCTGGATGCTGCTCTCTGACGCCAGAGAGGAGGCGGGATCGGCTGTCAGGGCTGCCTCGCGGTGGGGGGGGTTTCGCGATTGGGATGGGCGTTTGGTGGGGGCTGAGTCCGCGGCGAGGTCAGTGAGTCCGGGGTGAGGCCTAAGCTTCCCTTATTGAGCCTGAATGAGCACTCCTGATCCTCCTCGACCCACAAGGAAAGTAAAAGAACTTACCTGTTTGGGCTCTTCTGACCTCGATGCTCTTCCCCGCTGTCTTCACCTGGCGGGAAAGGCACTACGACTCCTCGCGCAGGCCATCCATTGGAATTGCATTCGGGTCCTGATGCCTACTCAGTAGATCAAGTTAAAATCGGGAACGGTCACCTCCCAGCGGCTCCAGGGTGGGTGAGCGACGTGGGTGATTTTAATTGCCCACCCACCCGATTTCTGCTGGGCCGGATAGGGTTAAAATCACCCCTTAGAGCACATAATCTAGGCTGACGCTCCAGTGCACTACTGAGGGACTGCTGTACGCCAGAGGTGTCGACTTTCAGATGAGACGTTAAATCGAGGTTCCGTCTACCCTCCCAGGTGGACATAAAAGATCCAATGGCACTATTTGAAGAAGAGCAGGGGAGTTCTCTCCAGTGTCCTGGACAATATTTATCCCTCAATCAGCATCACTAAAAACAGATTATCTGGTCATTAACTCATTGCTGTTTGTGGGATCTTGCTGTGCACAAATTGGCTGCCATGTTTCCTACATTACAACAGTGACTACACTTCCAAAGTACGTCATTGACTGTGAAGCGCTTTAGGACATCCTGAGATCATTAAAGGCTTAATATAAATGTAGCTTCTTCTTTGTCTTAAAGTACATCACTAAAACCCGACTGGGGGAAGATTTTTTAAAATAACAAATTAAATTCTACTTTCTGATCTCAGTTTTGGTGTAAAATTTCAAATTGGTCAAGGCCATGAACCAAATCTATAGCTGGGAATTTCCTGGAGGCTTCTCCCACTCCGCCAATGTAACTTCATCGGGAGTGCGATGGAAAGCCCCTTTATGGATGTTAAGGGGGTTTCAGCCGAGCCTCTGCCAGACTTACTGTGACGTAGCGGGAACAGCTCTGGGAATATCCCCGGCCTGTGTTTCTGCCCTAACTGGAAGCTCTCCTTGCTTTATACCGTGCTGCCTGCTCAGCCTTTCGATCTCTTATGCTGTTTACAAGTATTATCAGAAATAGAGTAGCTAGAAAATCAAAAACTAATTCAATGGCTTTTTTTGGACTCTGGCAATTCTCTTTCAACTTGTGGATTTTGCTTGGCTCTTGGCAGCTCAAGTTAAAAAGGAGTGGCCAATATCATCACGGCTCACTTTTAAACTCTGTCAGCTGGCTGTGGACAAAGTGATTTGAGTTTCGAATAATTTCAACAAATCACCCTGACCATCCAAAAGTCACTTATTCATCACGATTCGGTGCATTGACCCCAAGCAAAATTTAAGATTGTAATGAAACTGTCACTTTTGTATCGGCACAAAGTGGTTACTATTTCGCAGCAATGCGAAAGTGGCAGTATAACTCCGGAGTCAGATTGGTGATGTGACTCTACAACTTTAAATTGTATTTAGAAAGGCTCTTTAACAGAAAGAAACATTGTAAATATTGGCCAATGTAGGGGTTCAGGGAAAGAACAGAGGTGGGTTAACATTACAGCTCAACAAATGCTACAAACATCGCTTACCTTATGACAGATGAGACTTTTGACTGTGTTTTCCCACAGCGATAGATTGTAGCAGTGAAAATAAAATTATTGGTTGTCACCAGCCCCTGGCCTGAAACTCCTCGTAGACTGGAACTGGTGGTAACAGGATACCGAAAACAATCAAAATGGAGTGTGCTGACACACTACACGTATGTGTGAGCAGCTTACTTATGCAGGCTTTCGAACTTTGTTTTAATGTTTATCGCAGTGTAAGTGACACATTAACATTGTGCGCAAAGATAACCATCGCAGCTGACACCTAGCCAGAGGTGATAATTGTGAAGATTAATCTTAAATGTCGAAAGTTCAAATGCAAAAGATCGATATCTGTATAACTTATTAATGTGGTAGGTGTGTGCAAATTTCCTATCACACTTTAGATATCACACTTACGATATGCAAAGTTTCGTCTGATTGTCTTACGTTTCATATTCCTAAAAGACCAACAAATATTAATTATGTAACTATCTTTTAACCTTTGCTTTTTTTTAAAAAAAGTTTTAAATCTCATCCTCTGGCTTGTTTTAAAGTCATTTCACAAATACTTTTATAGTCCGAGGGAAAACATGTTTCCAGTTCTTGCACGAGGAATCATCCTGCTGCACGCTGGAAGATTGTTCACACTGCGCACACTCACACTGCAGCATCCTGAGAGTCGCAGGCACAAGAGTGGCAGCTGTGGGGAAAAAATATCACCTCTAACCCCAGGCTTTTGTTGAGAGGCTGCGGCCTCCAAGTAAAAACGTTAAAGAAACAAAACACAATTTAATATGTAACTTTTATTTTATAGGAACGAGAGAAACTGGCATTGTTCTCCTCAGACCAGTGAAGGTTATGGGGAGATTTAATAGAGGTGCTCAAAATTCTGAGTGGTTTTGATAGAATAGACAGGGAGAAACTATTTCCACTGGCAGGGGTGTCTAAAACCAGAGGACACAGATTTAAGATAATTGGCAAAAAATCCAGGGAGGAAATTAGGAGAATTTTAAAAAATATTATGATCTGGAATGCACTACCAGAAAGAGTGGTGGAAGCAAATTCAACTTTCAAAAGAGAATTGGATATATACTTGAAAAGGAAAAATTTGCAGGGCTCCGGGGAAAGGGCGGGGGAGTGGGACTAGCTGGATTGCTCTTGCATAGAGCCGGCGCGGACTCGATGGGCCGAATGGCCTCCTTCCGTGCTGCAACCTTTCTACGATTCTATGAAAGAGCAGGGGGAAAGTGGGACTAATTGGATAGCTCTTTCAAAGAGCTGGCACAGACACGATGGGCTAAATGGCCTCCTTCTGTGCTGTAAGATGATTCTACAATCAGCTGCATTTTATTTTTACTTTTGTTGTTGAGTTTTGAGGAAAATAATCAGGATTCATATAAATGGGATCAAATTCTGGAAAGATTGCCATTATTCAAGTTTAGAGGGAGATTCTGAATAAAATTCCTGATTTTAGCATTTTGGCAACACTTTACTACTGTTGGAGATTTTTAATATTTGTTCTTGGGATATGGGCATCTCTGACAAAACCGTATTTGTTGTCCATCCCTAGCTGCCCTGAGGGTATTAAGAGCTGACCACTTAGTTTGGGATTGGAGCCACATGTAGGCCAGACTGGTCAGGGGTGGTAGGCTCCCTTCCCTGAAGGACATGAGTGACCTATCTGTCTTTTTACAACAATCCGGCAGCTTTCATGGTCATTTTTCTGGTGCCAGCCCACAAATTCAATCTCACGACAGGCCACGGTGGATTCGAACTCACAACCTCTGGCATGTCAATTTACTACCATCACCGTTAGGCTACCGTAACCGATATTTGGGAACGAAAGATAGATGTAACTTTGTTTAATCTTTTCTAAAGGTTTGTATATTTTTTGGCATTCACTAAAAACACCCACAATTTAAACAAATGGACAGCAAAGGCAAAGAGTTGATCCTCCATATTACATTGATTTATCAAGTGAATTTATTGATCTGTGTGCAGAGAGTAAGAAAAACAATCAAAAAAACACCTACTCCACCATTTCTAAGGAGAGCTCTTGCAAATTCTTTTCTTGGTAATGTGCACGCCTTTCCCCTACTTTCACTCCCACAATAAAAAAAGAACTTGCATTTATATAGCGCCTATCACGGCCTCAGGATGTCCCAAAACGCTTCACAACCAATGAAGTACTTTTGAAGTGTAGCACTGTTGTAATTAAGGAAACACGGCAGCCAGTGTGCTCACAGCAAGGCCCCACAAACAGCAGTGTGATAATGACCAGATAATCTGTTGGTTGAGGGATAAATATTGGCCAGGAGACCGGGGAGAACTCCCCTGCTCTTCTTCAAAATAGTGCCATGGAATCTTTTATGTCCACCTGAGAAGGCAGACGGGGTCTTGGTTTAACGACCTTCTGACTCAGAGGGGGAAGTGCTACCACTAAGCCACGGCTGTCACTGTATCGTATCCTCTGATTCACAATGACCAATACAATGGGATATCTGCTGATATTATATTAAAAATATAAACAGCTTCAGGTTTAATGTACCTCCAGTCATCAGTTAGCTTCTCACCAAAACTGATCACTAGTGAACATTTTAAGAGCCAGAGGACATAGATTTAAGGTGATTGGCAAATGAATCAAAGGTGACATGGGGAAAAACTTTTTTACACAGCGAGTGGTTAGGATCTGGAATGCACTGCTGGAGGGTGTGGTTGAGGCAGATTCAATTATGGCCTTCAAAAGGGAACTGGATAAATACTTGAAAGGAAAAAATTTGCAGGGCTATGGGGATAGGGTGGGGGAGTGGAGCCAGCTGGATTGCTCTTGCATAGAGCCGGCACGGACTCGATGGGCCTCCTTCCCTGCTGTAACCTTTCTATGATTCCATAATGTGGAGTTGGAATGCGTATAAACTAGTTGCATAGATGGTTATATTTTGACTCCATTGGCAGGCATATTCCAGCATATTACTTATTCCTTGTTATACATTCTATTTATAAGACCTAGTGAACATAACAGAGGTGGTAGGTAGATGGTACATTCAACATTGAAGCTCTAACTGTAGTTGGTGAAGAGAGTGACATGGGGGGAGGGATGATGTGAAGATTGTTGCTCCATAATAGAAAGTTAGAATGTGAAAATGGATCGAGGAAAAAATAGATTGGTGAGGCCAGAACTTAAAAGCTCCATTGAGAGTCCCAGTTCCCCACAGAATGAATAGAAGCGCAGAGCCTTGTTACACTCCTAATTTAAGCTATGATTTGATCCCATTCTTGACCTCTGCTGATGATACAGACAAAAGTTATGATCATACCCAATTCCAGCTACAATGATGCTATTTTAAATGTCAGCTGCCTGCTCTAAAAATATCCACAGAATGGTATAGACCCTATTTTTTCAAGCATGATGTTTCTGTGGAGATCAGACTGTTTACCCACCCTCTCTGTATCTTTAGCACCAATAGAACAATATTAGTCACAATGCTGGTTAAGGAAAAAAAGAAGTATTTCCTAATATCCAGCATTTAGCAAAACATTTTCCACAGCTATTTTTATTGAAGGGCTGTGGTAGTTTTTTTCGAGAGAAAAGTCACTTTGTTTGTTTGGGGGTCGGGGGTGGGGGTGGCTCCGAGGTTTCCCCCCCCCCCCAATCGGGCTCCAATATAAAAATTCAGAAGACCTCTGACTGGATGGCTTCATTTGTGTTTTTTTGGTTTAACATTGATTGTTTTTGAGCTGCGTGTGCTTGCACTACAAGTTTTTGCACCAATACTAAACTTGAGGGTGTCAAATTTCCTTGTGGGGAGGGGGGGGTTCCTCCGGGAGCAGATCGGCAGAACCCCGGGTGGCATCAGCAGCTGTTTACACCATATCTCCAGGGTTTCCACAGAACTTCCGGCAAAGTTACAGTGGGAGATTGGGAAAACTCCATGGAAATTCAGGGCCGTGTAGTTTAAATTTGGAGTTGAGGCCTGTCCAAACTCTGGAGCCAAGCGGAGCCAAATGTCAGGCTGGGCCTGGACTTCATTTAGACTATATTTACGCTATAGCTGTAGTATTGGTGCAAAGTCAAGGTGTAGTGCAAATGCACCCTAATTGAAGCTATGTTCTGTTTAATGCCTAGGACTTATTGGCTTGGACGTTCCTCCTGGGCAGAGTTTCAGCAGGGCGCCCCCCTCCCCCGCCCTGCCTGCCTGCCCCACCCCCCCAACCCAATTTTCCCAGTTAGGGGTTCCTAACAAGATTCCCGCTGCCAAGAGGGAGTCCGCAAGTGGTGACGAGGAAACTCTGAAGGTGCTGAAGCCCCCCAAAGATTGGAACGAGGCTTCCCACTGAAGGCCTCAAGCTGAGACTGAGGCCGTGACCGGGTATGTCTCTGGAACCATCTGGAGGGAGAGGGGGTCACGACAAGGCTCCCTCCCTCCATTTTGATACCGACAACCACTTCCTTGGACGCACCGCCACCTGCCACATGCCGGCCCTGGGAAGTCACGGTAAGTATGGTGGAGAGCTGGGCTATCCCCAGGGACCTCAGGCCCCGCCATTTACATGTGGCATGTGGGGAAGGAGTGGGCAGTGGTGGTCCCGGCATGGGTAGGAGGAGGGAATTTTCCCCCTCACCATTCAAATTTGCCAACATTCTTTGCCATGATTTTGCGGAGGAGAATTTCTCCCAATTTTTATGAGAAAATATGCAGTACATCACACATCCATTGTGGGAGCAGCTGTCAATGCAAATATGTAAGATCTAATTTGTGTATTAAGTGCTGCGCCTTAGGTTATATTTTATGTAAGCCGTGCTTTTAACGGTCCTTTTTTCTCTCTCCCTTGCTCAATTAAACAGGCACAGTTTTCACATATTGGAGCATCCCTACATTCCAGGACTCCTTATACATACAGAGTACCAGAGGAGGCTCAGCTGGTCTTTCTAATAATAAACGGACTCTATGGCGTTTTGCCACAGTTACTTGCCTACAGATGCATCAGCAACCCAGAGTTTTTCTTGAAGAGGAAAGAAGATCCAAAGACAAAGTAAAACCTCAGTGTGCGAAATGTTTTATTTTTCTGTCCAAATTTGCATAATTTGTTTACTGGTTAGGTATGCAGATTTAATATTAGAGTAAATTTCTTATTAAGCAAATGCCTGTAAATGAAGTTTTTTTTTCTATTTTGGTATTGATACTGTTTCAATCTTCCAAGGTTAACCTGTGTGTTTAAGGGTAATTGTAAAATAATTACAAAGCACAAACGTATTTATTATGCTTGGTGCAAGTGATTTCTGGCATGAAATCCATGATTAATCCTGTCAATTTCAATGCTTACCGTGTGTGGTGCAATTTGTTGCCAAGTATTAATTTTGTGTAATGAGAACCAGGAGGGAGATGAGGAGATTTTTTTTAACGCATTGAGTTGTTATGATCTGGAATGCGCTGCCTGAAAGGGTGGTGGAAGCAGATTCAATAATAACATTCAAAAGGGAATTGGATATATACTTGAAAAGGAAAAATTTGCAGGGTTGTGGGAAAAGAACAGGGGGAGTGGGACTAATTGGACAGCTCTTTCACAGAGCCAGCACAGGTATGATGGGCCGAATGGCCTCCAAATGTGTTGTAACATTCTATGAAATCCCAGAAGCAGTGAAAATGTCAATATCAGAGTGACATTAGATTACTTAATGCAACAAATTACCTGCTCTAATTGTGTGTTACCTGCACAAATCTTATGGGTCTGTCTCTGTGATAATCCACATAGACAATGCTAAAATGGCTATCTGTTTAGAAAAAGCTGAATTAAGTAGACAGGAGTACACTATTAAACCAGAATCTAAGTGACACTTTGTCTAATCTTTTTAATCATATGTAACAAGGTAATGCATTCATTTCTGGACGTTTCTAGTGATATATGGTAATCAGGTTTTGAGGACTCCCAGTTGAGTGCATTTGGCTGTACAAATGTTTTGTATCATTGCTGCCTTTAGCGAGAATTGAATGATGCTTCAAATTTTCCTGTTGCACTTGTCATGGACACATTTTTTGTCTGATTACGCTGCTGTGAAGCACCTTGAGATGTTTTACTGCGTTCTCTCCCTAGCTCCTCCAGCTCTACAATCCTCCGCGATCTCTGCGCTCCTCCGATTCTGGCCTCTTGCGCATCCCCGATTTTCATTGCTCCACCATTGGCGGATGTGCCTTCAGCTGTCTCGGCCCTAAGCTCTGAAATTCCCTCCCTAAACCTCTCTGCCTCTTTACCTCTCTCTCTCTCTCTCTCCTCCTTTAAGTCCATCCTTAAAATCCACATCTTTTGGTAACTTGTCCCAATATCTCTTTATGTGGCTTGGTGACAAATTTTGTCTGATAATCGCTCCTGTCAACACCTTGGGACGTTTGCACTACATTAATAATGCTATATAATTGCAAATTGTTGTTGTTAAAGGCGCTATATAAATGCAGGTTGTTGTTAAAGGCGCTACATAAATGCAAATTGTTGTTGGTTAGGGAAGGCTAGAAAGGAAGTAACGTCACAAGACTGGAATGCTTGAAATTAGAAGTCAGTGGTTTTATATTAGAGCAATGACATCTGCTTCTTTTTTCAAAGTACTAACCAGTAAGACGAATTACAATTAGTTTCAACGTCACTTTTGCTCCTCCCATTGTAAAATGTACAATGAAAAAAGTGTTGAGTTGCCGATTACCTTGGCTGACCAGATCCAAGTAGAATTAAAGAGCTGACCCACAGGACTCGACTGAAGTCACAGCACCCTGGGCAGATTTACGTGTTGGGTTTCAGAGCAAAATAGCCTGAATGCTCGCTGGATTCATGACTGCAGCTCCACACCAGCTGCTATATACGGACCTTCATAAGATTTATCTGCTACTTATCCTCCACCCTGCTAAAAGTGTTTTATAGGCACTGAGAAATGCTGTTGACGCAGCAGAATAAACTAGCAACGGCATTTGGTCTGGCTCTGCAGATTTACAATGAGCAATAATTAAGGCACCGCGACTCAGTATAAACACATCCTTCAGCTCCCTCGTGTGGTCCAATTCAGTTAACTTTACCACAATGCCATCAGCATTTACAGTTTTATGGATTAAAGGGGGTGGGGGTGATGGTGATATTTTATGGATCCGGGAAAGAAAAAGCGCAATGTTTTCTTAATGGTGAGAGATTGGGAGCTGTGGAGGAGCAGAGGTGTCCTTGAATACAAATAATTAAAAACTAGTGCACAGGTACAAAAAGGGTAATGGAATGTTGGCCTTTATTTCAAGAGGGTTAGAATACAAAAGTGAGCAAGTGATGCTTCAGTTGTACAGATCCTTGGTCAGACCCCTTCTGGAGTACTACGTCAGTTTTGGGCACCGAACCGCAGGAAAGATGTATTGGCCTTGGAAGGGTACAGTGCAGATTCACCAGAATGATACCAGGGCTTAAATTCTGAGGATAGGTTGCATAAACTTGGTTTGTATTCCCCTGAGTTTAGAAAGTTGAAGGGCGATCTCATCGAGGTGTTTAAAACGATAAAGGAATTCGATAAGGTAGATACAGAGAAACTATTTCCTCCGGTGGGGGAATCGAGTACAAAGGACAACAGACAGAGGAAGAGTAGGAAGGCAGTGCAGGGGTCCCCTGCGGTCATCTCCCTCCAAAACAGGTATACCGTTTTGGATACTGTTGGCGGAGATGGCTCACCAGGGGAAGGTGGCAGTGGCCAGGTTCATGGCACCGTGGCTGGCTCTGCTGCACAGGAGGGCAGGAAAAAGAGTGGCAGAGCTATAGTGATAGGGGACTCGATTGTAAGGGGAATAGACAGGCGTTTCTGCGGACGCAACCGAGACTCCAGGATGGTATGTTGCCTCCCTGGTGCAAGGGTCAAGGATGTCTCGGAGCGGCTGCACGACATTCTGGAGGGGGAGGGTGAACAGCCAGTTGTCGTGGTGCATATAGGCACCAACGATATAGGTAAAAAACAGGATGAGGTCCTACAAGCTGAATTTAGGGAGTTAGGAGTTAAACTAAAGAGTAGGACCTCAAAGGTAGTAATCTCAGGATTGCTACCACTGCCACAGGCTAGTCAGAGTAGGAATGACAGGATAGCTAAGATGAATACGTGGCTTGAGAGATGGTGCAAGCTGGAGGGATTCAAATTCCTGGGCCATTGGAACCGGTTCTGGGGGAGGTGGGACCAGTACAAATTGGACGGTCTGCATCTGGGCAGGACTGGAACCAATGTCCTAGGGGGAGTGTTTGCCAGTGCTGTTGGGGAGGGTTTAAACTAATGTGGCAGGGGGATGGGAACCGATGCAGGAAGTCAGTGGGAAATAAAGTGGTGACAGAAACAAAAGGCAGTAAGGGAGAGTGTACAGAACATGACCGGACAGATGGTCTGAGAAAGCAGGGCAAAGACCAAGGGAAGTCTAGATTAAACTGCATTTATTTCAATGCAAGAAGTCTGATGGGCAAGGCAGATGAACTCAGGGCATGGATGGGTACATGGGACTGGGATGTTATAGCTATTACTGAAACATGGCTAAGGGAGGGGCAGGACTGGCAGCTCAATGTTCCAGGGTACAGATGCTATAGGAAAGATAGAGCAGGAGGTAAGAGAGGAGGGGGAGTTGCGTTCTTGATTAGGGAGAACATCACGGCAGTAGTGAGAGGGGATATATCCGAGGGTTCGCCCACTGAGTCCATATGGGTAGAACTGAAAAATAAGAAGGGAGAGATCACTTTGATAGGATTGTACTACAGACCCCCAAATAGTCAACGGGAAATTGAGGAGCAAATATGTAAGGAGATTACAGACAGCTGCAAGAAAAATAGGGTGGTAATAGTAGGGGACTTTAACTTTCCCAACATTGACTGGGACAGCCATAGCATTAGGGGCTTGGATGGAGAGAAATTTGTTGAGTGTATTCAGGAGGAATTTCTCATTCAGTATGTGGATGGCCCGACTAGAGAGGGGGCAAAACTTGACCTCCTCTTGGGAAATAAGGAAGGGCAGGTGACAGAAGTGTTAGTGAGGGATCACTTTGGGACCAGTGATCATAATTCCATTAGTTTTAAGATAGCTATGGAGAAGGATAGGTCTGGCCCAAAAGTTAAAATTCTAAATTGGGGAAAGGCCAATTTTGATGGTATTAGACAGGAACTTTCAGAAGTTGATTGGGAGAGTCTGTTGGCAGGCAAAGGGACGTCTGGTAAGTGGGAGGCTTTCAAAAGTGTGTTAACCAGGGTTCAGGGTAAGCACATTCCTTATAAAGTGAAGGGCAAGGCTGGTAGAAGTAGGGAACCTTGGATGACTCGGGAGATTGAGGCACTAGTCAAAAAGCAGAAGGAGGCATATGACATGCATAGGCAGCTGGGATCAAGTGGATCCCTTGAAGAGTATAGAGATTGCCGGAGTAGAGTTAAGAGAGAAATCAGGAGGGCAAAAAGGGGATATGAGATTGCTTTGGCAGATCAGGCAAAGGTGAATCCAAAGAGCTTCTACAAATACATAAAGGGCAAAAGGGTAACTAGGGAGAGAGTAGGGCCTCTTAAGGATCAACAAGGTCATCTATGTGCGGAACCACAAGAGATGGGTGAGATCCTGAATGAATATTTCACATCGGTATTTACGGTTGAGAAAGGCATGGATGTTAGGGAACTTGGGGAAATAAATAGTGATGTCTTGAGGAGTGTACATATTACAGAGAGGGAGGTGCTGGAAGTCTTAACGCGCATCAAGGTAGATAAATCTCCGGGACCTGATGAAATGTATCCCAGGACGTTATGGGAGGTTAGGGAGGAAATTGCGGGTCCCCTAGCAGAGATATTTGAATCATCCACCGCTACAGGTGAGGTGCCTGAAGATTGGAGGGTAGCAAATGTTGTGCCTTTGTTTAAGAAGGGCGGCAGGGAAAAGCCTGGGAACTACAGACCAGTGAGCCTGACATCTGTAGTGGGTAAGTTGTTAGAGGGTATTCTGAGGGACAGAATCTACAGGCATTTGGAGAGGCAGGGACTAATTAGGAACAGTCAGCATGGTTTTGTGAGAGGAAAATCATGTCTCACGAATTTGATTGAGTTTTTTGAAGGGGTAACCAAGAAGATAGATGAGGGCTGTGCAGTAGACGTGGTCTACATGGACTTCAGCAAAGCATTTGACAAGGTACCGCATGGTAGGTTGTTACATAAGGTTAAATCTCATGGGATCCAAGGTGAGGTAGCCAATTGGATACAAAATTGGCTTGACGACAGAAGACAGAGGGTGGTTGTCGAGGGTTGTTTTTCAAACTGGATGCCTGTGTCCAGCGGTGTGCCTCAGGGATCGGTGCTGGGTCCGCTGTTATTTGTTATTTATATTAATGATTTGGATGAGAATTTAGGAGGCATGGTTAGTAAGTTTGCAGATGACACCAAGATTGGTGGCATTGTGGACAGTGAAGAAGGTTATCTAGGATTGCAACGGGATCTTGATAAATTGGGCCAGTGGGCCGATGAATGGCAGATGGAGTTTAATTTAGATAAATGTGAGGTGATGCATTTTGGTAGATCGAATCGGGCCAGGACCTACTCCGTTAATGGTAGGGCGTTGGGGAGAGTTATAGAACAAAGAGATCTAGGAGTACAGATTCATAGCTCCTTGAAAGTGGAGTCACAGGTGGATAGGGTGGTGAAGAAGGCATTCAGCATGCTTGGTTTCATTGGTCAGAACATTGAATGCAGGAGTTGGGATGTCTTGTTGAAGTTGTACAGGGCATTGGTGAGGCCACACTTGGAGTACTGTGTACAGTTCTGGTCACCCTATTATAGAAAGGATATTATTAAACTAGAAAGAGTGCAGAAAAGATTTACTAGGATGCTACCGGGACTTGATGGTTTGACTTACAGGGAGAGGTTAGACAGACTGGGACTTTATTCCCTGGAGAGTAGGAGGTTAAGGGGTGATCTTATAGAAGTCTATAAAATAATGAGGGGCATAGATAAGGTCGATAGTCAAAATCTTTTCCCAAAGGTAGGGGAGTCTATAACGAGGGGGCACAGATTTAAGGTGAGAGGGGAGAGATACAAAAGGATCCAGAGGGGCAATTTTTTCACTCAAAGGGTGGTGAGTGTCTGGAACGAGCTGCCAGAGGCAGTAGTAGAGGCGGGTACAATTTTGTCTTTTAAAAAGCATTTGGACGGTTACATGGGGAAGATGGGTATCGAGGGATATGGGCCAAGTGCAGGCAATTGGGACTAGCTTAGTGGTATAAACTGGGCGACATGGACATGTTGGGCCGAAGGGCCTGTTTCCATGTTGTAACTTCTATGATTCTATGATTCTAAAGGGGCACAGTCTTAAAATTAGAGCTAGGCCATTTAGGAGGGAAATCAGGAAGCACTTTTTAATGCAAAGGGAAGTGGAAATCTGGAACTGTCTCCTCCGAAAGGCTGAGGATGCTGGGTCAATTGGAGCTTTCAAGACTGAGATTGATAGATTTTTGGTGGTAAGTGTATCAAGGGATATGGAGCAAAGGTGGGTAAATGGAGTTGAGGTACAAATGAGCCATGTCTAATTGAATGGCAGAAAAGGCTCAAGTGGCTGAATGGCCCACTCTGTTCTTATGTTTAAGATCTTGGGCTTTATCTACACATACTGCATGACTGAAAGAATGATCATCTTAACCCTTGGTCTGCTGTGGATCAGTTATCTCGTTTGGACACAGTTACACTACTGGTGCTGCATATATGTTAACTTGTCCAACACCCTGGCTGGCCACTGTCTGAGGCTGAACCAGATTGTTCGGAACCTTGGTGTCCTATTTGACCCTGAGATGAGCTTCCGACCCCATATCATCTCCATGGAGATGATATGGGGTCGGAAGCTCATCTCAGGGTCAAATAGGACACCAAGGTTCCGAACAATCTGGTTCAGCCTCAGACAGTGGCCAGCGAGGGTGTTGGACAGTCTACTTCCACTTCTGTAATATCGCCAGTCTCTACCCCCGCCTCAGCTCATCTGCTGCCAAAACCCACATCCATGTTTTTGTTACCTCCAGACTTGACTATTCCAATGCTCTCCTGGCCGGCCTCCCATCTTCCACCCCCCATTAATTTGAACTCATCCAAAGCTCTGCTGCTGTACCCTAACACGCACCAAGTCCCGTTCACCCATCAGCCCTGTGTTTGCCGACCTACACTGGCTCCCGGTCCACCAATGCCTCAAATTAAAAATTCTCATCCTCGTGTTCAAATCCCTCCATGGCCTCACTCCTCCCTATCTGTAACCTCCTCCAGCCCTACAACCCTCCAAGATCTCTGTGTTCCTCCAATTCTGGACTCCTGTGCATCCTCCATTCCCTTCGCCCCACCATTCCCTAAACCTTTCTACCTCTCTCTCCTCCTTTAAGACACTCCTTAAAACCTACCTCTTTGACCAGGCTTTTGGTAACCTGTCCAAATGTCTCCTTTGGCTTGGTGTCGATTTTTGCCTGATTACCCTCCTGTAAGCGCCTCGGGACATTTTACTACGTTAAAGGCGCTATATGAATGCAAGTTGTTGTCTGGTGGTAGTGGGTCTGACGTAAGGAATTCAGGTCAATATCCATTGTCCTGGTCCCTAATTAGTTGCAAAGCTGAGCATTGTAACATTTTCTTCAATCAATTAGCGGTAATGTTTTTGAGTGTTGGATTCACTTCCAACATTGGACAGTGCGACCTGGGAGGTGGGAAGGCGAGTATTTTAGGTTTTGTTTAAAAATGGAAAAAAAAAGGATGAAGACTGGATAGTGCAATGGGTTAGACACCGGCCTCTCTCCTCTGGAAGCTAAGTTAATTTGCAATGCAGATTGATGGGATGTAATTCATTGCTGGTTGTAAGTGTTGTACATGAAATGAGTTTAGGGCAGACTTGAATGTACTGTGTAATTTAAATGCACCGTGAATGGATTAGCGCTGACCGATTTTCATCTGCAAGAATCTCACTCATTGCGACTCATGCCACACACAGGTGGATACTGCCAACCATGATCGCAATATCCAGGTAAAGTGGTGATGGAGGTAGAGGATAATTAGTGGGTGGTGAATATAACTGCTGATCTTGATATCCGCAGTGATGTCGGCCTCAGTGTCAGTTTTTAATATTACGAAGCCCAGCTCATTTGAGACAGGGCTGCAGTCCTGCAATCAGAGTCTGGCTGTACACTTGAATCACTTGTAGGCGTTGCAAGAAATGTACTGTCCCCATCGCTTACAGCGGGCATGTTCGTAGTGACACGATTTGCCCGGTGTAAAGCGGCAGCGATAATAAAATTAAAAATAATTTTTCCCGAAGTCAATTAAAATAAATAATTTGCCCAGTACGTTCCCTTTGAATTAAGATCATTCACGAGAATGAAATGGAATAATTAACTTTCAGAAGGAACCGATAAAAAGTTACAAATTAGGAAATGGCAAAATGTGCCGTACCCAACTTTATCTGCCAACAGCAGAGGCTGCGAATCAGAAAGTTTCATGTATTAGGAGAAATTGTAACATCTGAACTAATGTAGCACATTCCCAGCTTCAGGGCATAAAAATAACTAGGGAGCAAAATTATGGTGCCCGGAAGTGAAATCTGCCTCAGTAAGGCTCTTTTACTGTATCATAGTCAGCGAATGTGAGAACTCACAACTGGTTCTACCCGGAGCATTTAAGACGCAATAACCAGCAACTTTGAGATTGACATTAATGCACTAACGGTTATCGCTTTTTGGCCAATATAAGTGACTGCCCGTTTTAAACGTGGGCGTTTTAAGTGGCGGGGACTGTATTGCAAAAAGAGCCCTCGCTGGTACGGGCTGTGCCACCTGCTTTGCTGGCGGTGACTGATTTTTGCCTGGATGGTCACTTGAGCATTTTCATCTCGTGCTTACCCGACTGGAGCAAACTGTGCAAATGGCCAGTTGGATTTGCTACCGAGGAGAACTCATTCTTTCATGTCAAGAGGTGGATCGATCTGCCCCAAGGTGTCTAGCATTCCAGTGATGCAGTCAGCTGTAAAATAAATAACGCTGATTCCGTGCATTCCATAAATTTTATTCTACGACGGTCATTTCTGAACAGCGGTAGAACAGACATTTTTGTGTAAAGATACTAAATAAATGCTTAAAAAATCCCGTAGAACAGATGGCACAGGTAAGAATTAAAACTCAGCTGATTACAAGAAAAGTTTATTTTTCACATTTAAAGCAAGCATCAAAAATAAATATTGTATCCTTTTTCAATAACAGAACAGCAAGGCGATTATAAGAATGAAGTACTGTAAAGTGTGGGTGGGACGCTGCACACAACGTTCCAAAAGGGGGAGAATATAAAATAAAAGGCATTTTCTCTTTGTTTTACTGGCCGGCCATGTGCGCTAAACTATAATCGATAGCACAGTGAAGGAAAAGCCTGCACAAATTGCAAATCTGATGTTGATGGTGGCAGAAGGAATGATTGTATGTAAAATATCCATTACTTGGCAGCCAAGAACTGGTCCCTCCGTGTTTAGTGGCCAGAGTTCAGATGATTTAAGTCTGAAATGAAGAATTGGAAGTAGTTATTTCACTTGAAGCATTTAAAAAGCAAACTTTGAAAAGTGCATTTATTTTCAAAACTTTTCTAATGGCAGAGTACAGCCTATGCTTAATTCAAAGTTGCTTAATTTAAATGATCTGATAATTTAATTTTTTGAGTACCAATTTGCCATTACTCTGCTTAATTCAAATTATTGAATAATTCAATTCTTTTAGGGCAGAGATTGACTCTGAATTATCCAGGTTAATCAAAATTAAACTACCCAGAAGTTAAGTGCATCACCAATGTGGCACTATTCTTAATTCTATAAAGGCAGCCAATTTTTCTTTGAAGGATGAATGTCAAACAGAGTAAGGTGTTCCCCTTTCAAACACTGATCTCAACGCCTTCACAAAACATATTACAGATGTTCCAAAGGATATACATGTTGGTCAGTCAGGCCCTAACATTAATTCATAATTTTTTTTTGTCATTGACGCAGTCTGAATGTGAAGGATAAACAAATGAAATTAAACATCTCCCTTTGGTGTCTGAAAACGCCTCCCTATTCGTTTGAGTTTTTCCTCCATAAACATACACTTTTTTTTCTTCTCATCTCACATTACTATTTTTGAAAAGTTATTCCTTTATTGTATAAAGCTGCAAGCTGCCAATACCTGAAAGTGTGGAGTACAAGACTCTGGTGATTAGGAGACTCTCAGTGTAAAACTAACTAAAGTTGCTACAGGAACAATGGGAGTGAAATTCGATTTGGGCCAGGACGCAAAATGGGTGGTACTTTATCTGCAGCGCGTTATACTCCCCACCTGATAATTCAGTTCCATTGGCTTCAATAGAACTGTATATCGGCATGGGGTAAAACGAGCGGCAGATGTGTTACTGCCTGCTTTGCATCCCTGCCCAAATCGAATTCCACCCCCATGTTTTTTTGACTTTGCCCACTGGATGATGGACCCATCCTGATGTCTGTGGAGGAGGAACTTCAGTTAAACAATGAGGAAGATTGGCCAAAATCAGCTTTTCTCTTTCTTCTTCCAAGTTCCTCCTTCTCTCCTGGAGCTGGTAACATGTGTGGGTTCATGGGCACCAGCAGTCAGTCTTCATGTGTGAGTGTAGACAGTGAGAGGCGGTGTGCTATTTGACCGTGGGGGCTGTCAGAGTGATCTGCTGCTCAGGGTTGAGGCTAAGGTCTGGGTTTCTGCTTAAATGAATTTGATTCATAGATGGGGATTGCATTAGAGCTGTTTTCTTGTCACGCACATTCTATGCAGAAGGTAAAAAATGTAATCAGAAGAAAATCAGTACTTTAAGAGAATTTTCATCTATTGCATCCTAAAAACCCTCCTTTTACAGCCCTCTTCAGTTTCTTTTGCACATCTTTGGGAAGTACAAAAAAATCATATTGAGTTGTACAAATAACATCCATATATATAGACTAATTGATAGAGATTCATTGCTATGATTAGTCAACAACTTCATTATCATGTGACTACCAGAATGGTAGAAGGCAAACTAGATGGACTTTGGACTTTTTTCGTCTAGCAGATCATATGTTTCTATATTCCATATCCTATATTCCAGATCTTAAGACTGTTCCTGATATGGGACAAAATGAAGGACACACCAACTTAAGACAAAGGAAAATGTCAGGATATGTTAACCATGATGTGGAGATGCCGGTGATGGACTGGGGTTGACAATTGTAAACAATTTTACAACACCAAGTTATAGTCCAGCAATTTTATTTTAAATTCACAAGCTTTCGGAGGCTTCCTCCTTCCTCAGGTGAACGAAATGAAATCCTCGAAATGAAATCGCATTTATAATTCACAGAACAATGCTTGGTGATTACAGACAGTTTTTTCAACTGCCCGTTGCCAAGGCAATCAGTGTGCAGACAGACAGGTGTTACCTGCAAGGTCTCAGAATATATACATATTTTTTTGTTTGTTGTTTTTTTTGGTGATTTGTATATTCTGAGACCTTGCAGGTAACACCTGTCTGTCTGCACACTGATTGCCTTGGCAACGGGCAGTTGAAAAAACTGTCTGTAATCACCTAACATTGTTCTGTGAATTATAAATGCGATTTCATTTCGAGGATTTCATTTCGTTCACCTGAGGAAGGAGGAAGCCTCCGAAAGCTTGTGAATTTAAAATAAAATTGCTGGACTATAACTTGGTGTTGTAAAATTGTTTACAAAGGATATGTTAAGTTAGAGCAGGCCAAGCTTGGTGTAGAACTGATGAATAAAATCACAGGAGAGGCTAGGTCTGATAATCCCTACTATGTTTAACACTTGGGGTCGATTTCCAATTACCTGATACAGTCCATTGAGAAGGAAACTTCCGTTGTGACAGTTTGGAATGTGAATATCAAAGAAAAGCCCTATTTTTAAAATCAATTCAAGAAAACTTTCAATTTTAATAAGGTTGGAAGCAAAACAGAGTTAAATTGTGATTTATTATTTTGCTGGAGCTATATATTTTGGTGATTGAGGCTTTCAACAGCTTTAAAAGGAATGAGTTATTTATGAGGTAGCAGCTTGTGTGAAGATTTTAGTGCGAGACATGAAAAGGTTATTTTGATATGTTATGATTACGAGTTGTTAGGATCTGGAATGCGCTGCCTGAAAGGGTGGTGGAAGCAGATTTAATAGTAACTTTCAAAGGGAATTGGATAAATACTTGAAAAGGAAAAAATTACAGGGCTATGGAGAAAGAGCAGAGGAGTGGAACTAATTGGAGAGCTCTTTCCAAGAGCCAGCACAGGCACGATAAGGGTGAGAAAAGACCCATCAGGCTCATAAAGCCTGCCCCATACAGTTGATGGTGCAACTGTGCACAGCGTATACCATCCCTTTAACCGCGCAATCTCCCGTGAGAGACAACAAACCTGAGGAAAAACTCTTGGGAAATTGCTCCCCAAAATTCTCCAAAGCAATCAACCTCCAGGAGAATGAATTATTTTACCTCTTCGTTCATTTTCTGATGTTCAGCAGCGTTTTTTGTATCACAGTCTGCCTCTCCTGCTTCTGAACCACTCTTGTTTTCCTCCTCCTTGACGTCCTTATCGCCCTGGTCTTTGCCTTCCTGATCAGAGGATTTCCGCAACTGCTTTGCAGATTTCTGGAAAACGCAATGTCGGCGATTTAAATAATAGAAAATGATCAGAAAAGTCCAGCATTTCCCCACATTTCCTCGGGGCGGGGAGCTTTCTCCCCGTTGTCCGCAGCTGACATCTCGGATAGACGTGTCAACAAGGTCTCCGACGATCTTGCGCCAAAGTTACTGCGGGCGATCAGGAGAAGCCCTGAGATAAGGTGCGGCGCAAAATGAGAAACAGCAACATCATCTACTAAAAGTCACATTTTAACCATTAGTTTGGTAAGCTGCACCTTTGATGGTTCACCATTGGGCCGTGTGCATTGTCCGTCTGATTTCTCAAGGAACTCCAGAAAATTGCGATTGGGGCGAATTTATTCTGTTGTCTTTTTTTTTTGTTTAAAATTAATTTTTGAATATAAAGCAAGGTCACCTCTTTTATTTTTTTACTTAGTGAATAGAGAAAAGTAAATCCCTAAAACTCAAGACTCAGATGGGAATAAGAAATAGGCAGGAGGCACAATGAAGGTTCACGCTGTACACTGGGAGAACTTCATTTGCCACGTGATATGGTCATTACAACATGATTTCAAGAACACTGCCTGGTCTACCTTATGAAGCAACCAAATTCTATTTAAAAAATGTCATTCGGGTGGCTAAACTTCAATAGCAAGCAGAGTTAGCAATCTGATCACCTCTCTAGATGACCAGACTGAAATAGTTGCCGACACTCAGAGCCTAGGGGGCAGGTTTGTCCTTCAATGGTAACTATCTGTTTGGAGGCAAGGCGAAGAAACCCTTAACCAACTATAAAGGCAGTAGGCCACCAAGGTCCAGCAACTCTTAGAACAGACAAGGTCAGACAAGGTTAACTTTGTTGTTGCCTCAAAAGACCAAACTCTCATGACTGCCTCAGATCCGCAATCAAGGATTTTACAGAAACAGCCCTTTCAGGTCAAAGGTTCCTTGAACGTTGGCATTAATTGCTCCAAATCTGCATCTATTGCCCAATGAGTTGACACAAATGGTGAGGCCTAGGCAATCTTGATTCCTTTGTACAGGCAAGGAAGGGGCTTGCCCCCTGTCTCACTGAGCAGATGTAGAAAGCTTTGTACTTCACTTGTACACACTAATATGTGCATGGGAATAACCCAAGATGGCTGTTGACATGCTCTGCATCAGCAGCAATCTAGATGATCGATACCAGAGGTTTGCTTGCAATGGGGACACAAAGCCATCACAAATAGATAAGAGATAAGAACTTGCATTTACGTAGCACCTTTCATTCACCTCTGGACGTCTCAAAGCGCTTTATAACCAAGAAGTACTTTTTTGAAGTATATTCACTGTTGTAATGTAGGAAACGCGGCAGCCAATATGCGCACAGCAAGATCCCACATACAGCAATAAGATAAATGATCAGCTAACTTTTTTTTAGTTTTGGTTTTGGGATAAATATTAGCTAGCACACCAGGGGTGAACTCCCCTGCTCGTCTTCGAAATAGTGCTCTACGTTTTTGTGAGGGCAGACAGGGACTCAGTTTAATGTCTCATCTGAAAGACAGCACCTCCAAGTACTGCAATGATGCGTCAGCCTAGATTGTGTGCTCGAGTCTCTGGACTGGGACTTGAACCCACAGCCTTCTGACTCAGAGGCGAGAGTGCTGCCACTCAGCCACAATCCTCAAGAAGTTAATCAGATGTTTGGAGATTTTTAATCAACCTTGTATTGTTCAGACTTGAATATTGCAATTAACAGTATCAACCAATACTGGGGAGAACTCCGCCTTTAGACCTTACAAGTACCCTGGTGAGGAACAGTTGGACTCCCCCATTACTCTGGAGAAGATGCTGCTAGGTATTGACTTTCCAGAGCTCTTAGTCTGGTCATTTATGCCAATAAATTTTTCCAGAAGTCCTCCCCTGATCTGGCATCTTTTTGTTGGATATAATTCATAATTATATATTAATTCATCGTAATTAAAACTAATATATTACCTGATACCCCAAGAGATGTCGAGATCTCTCTGAAGCTGAAAAAAAGGCAAGGATCCCACATCTACAAACTGAACGTCTTGTTTAATTCTTAGACCTGAATTTTACTTATCATCGGGGTCCCAGCAACACACAGCTACCTGCATACTAAACACAACAAGCAGCAGGCCAGAGACAGAACTGAGCTGCCCAAGAAATCAGCGTAAAGCTCTGTAGACGCACAACATCCAACCGAGAATGGTGGTGGACAATCAGACAACTAAAGGCAGGAGGAGGCTCCACAACCATCCCCATCCTCAACAAGCGTTAAGCCCAGCAGGTTAGTGCAAGAGATAAGGCTGCATTGTTTGCAAGCACCTTCAGCAAAAGTGCCATGTGGTTGATCCCACTCGGTGTCCTCTCGCAGTCCCCACCACTGTAGATGCGAATAACCAGCCAAGTCAGTTCATTCCACATGATGTTAAGAAGTGGCGCTGAGTGCACTGGGCCCTGACAACATCTCAGCTGTAATGTTGAAGACCTGTGCACCAGAACTAACTGCCCCCCACCCCCCCCAGCCAAGCTGTTCCAGTACAACTGTGATACTGACATCTACCCAACAATGTGAAAAATTGTCCAGGTATATCCTATCTACAGAAAACAAAATGAATCTAACTTAGCCAATTACTGCCCTCTCAGCCTCCTCCCAATAATCAGCACAGTGATGGAAGGAGTCATCAATAGTAGCATCAAGTGATAGCTCCTCACTAATAACCTGCTGACTGAAGCCCAGTTCAGCATCCACCAGAACCATTCAGCTCCAGACCTTGTCACAGCCTTGATGAGAAATGGATGCAAAAGCTGAATGCTGGAGGAGAGGTGAGTGCAGCTGCCCCCAACATCAAGGCGGTTTTCGACCGAGTGTGGCACCAATGAGGCCTAGCTAAACTGAAGTCAATGGCGGTCAAAGGAATACACTCCAGTGACACAAAGGAAGATGGTCGTGGTTGTTGGAGCTCGAGGACATCACTGCAGGAGTTCCTCAGGGAAGCATCCTCAGCCCAACCATCTTCAGCCAAAATCCTGGAACACCCTTCCTAACAGCACTTTGGGAGAACCTTCATCACACGGACTGCAGCGGTTCAAGAAGGCGGTTCACCACCACCTTCTCAAGGGCAATTAGGGATGAGCAATAAATGCTGGCCTCGCCAGCGACGCCCACATCTCATGAACAAATTTTTAAAAAGCCACTTCATCAATGACCTTCCCTCTGTTCAAGGCCAGTATTGGGGCTGTTCATTTACAATTCTACTGTGTTCAGCTTCACTTATAACTTCTCCAATAATAAAGCATCTCATGCCAGCCTAGAGCAGGGACTGGACAACTTCCAGGCTTGAGGCATCCCATGCCAGCCTAGAGCAGGGACTGGACAACTTCCAGGCTTGGGCTGACAAATGGCAAACAGCATTCATGCCACATTTGGGCCAGATAATGACCATCTCCAAAAAGAAAAAGTCAAACCACCTTCCCTGACTTTCAATGGCACCAGCATCACCATCATGCCCCCTCACCATCAACATTCTGAAGCTCAGCACTGATCAGAACTTAAACTGGATTGGCTCTATCAACAACTTGATTACAAGAGCAAGGCAGAGGCTGGCCACTCTTGTGACGAGTGGCTCACCCCTGACCCCTCAAAGCCTCTCCGACATTTACAAGGCTCAAGTCAGGAGTGTGATAGAATACTCATCCCTCACCACTCAAGAAGCTCGAGACCATTCAGGACGGGGCAGCCCACATAATCGGTGTCTCTACCGCTGGGTTCAATGTCCACTGCCTCCATCAGCAGTGCACTGGCTGCAGTAAGTACGATCTTAGTTACTGCAGCAAGTACAATCTTAGTTACTGCAGTAAGTACGATCTTAGTTACTGCAGTAGGTATTATCTTAGTAACTGCGGTAAGTACGATCTTAGTTACTGAAGTAGGTATTATCTTAGTAACTGCAGTAAGTACGATCTTAGTTACTGAAGTAGGTATTATCTTAGTAACTGCGGTAAGTACGATCTTAGTTACTGCAGTAAGTATTATCTTAGTTACGGCAGTAAGTATTATCTTAGTTACTGCAGTAAGTATTATCTTAGTTACTGCAGTAAGTACGATCTTAGTTACTGCAGTAAGTACGATCTTAGTTACTGCAGTAAGTACGATCTTAGTTACTGCAGTAAGTACGATCTTAGTTACTGCAGTAAGTACGATCTTAGTTACTGCAGTAAGTACGATCTTAGTTACTGCAGTAATTCAACATGCTCACTTCAATAGCACTGCCCATCCCCGTGACCTTTACCACTAAGAAGGACAAGAGCATCGAGTTCATAGTAACATCTCCAAATTCCCCTGCAAGTCACACATCATCCTGACTTGGACAGTTACCCCTGTTGCACCATAACTACAAAGGCTGCAGCAGTTCTAGGAGCAGGCCCACCACTATCTCCTCAGGGCATGTAGAGGTGGACAATAAATGCAGCTTTGCCAGCGTCACCCACACCCTGAGAATAATTCTTTAAAATGGCGAGCGGGCAGGAACGTCCAGCGACCAGTCCGACTCCGTCTTGTCTCATATTCCTGGGGCGGGCCGAATGATGTATTCGGGGAAGTCTCTCAGCACGAGTGGTGTTCCTCACTGGGAGTCTGCCTCTGAGTGGGAGGGCAATTTAGTGCTGCTGCAGCATTTCATTCCCTGCAACTGCTTATCGGGGTAGGTCAGCATCTGGGGAAAATTGAGCAACCTCCCCATGTTCTCCAAAAAGTCATGATGGGCAGAGGTTGCGAGAAGAGTCCAGTCAAGTCTGAAAAAGTCTTTCGCTTTCCTAACCTTTGGCTACCACTGCCAAAAGACTGCGAATGCCTCTTCAATACTAGCGTTCTGCCCAGGAAAATGGTATAAACATTGTCTATGCCATTTCTCTGAGGTTTCCACGGATTTTCCGTCAAAGTATGGCGGATGATTTGGAGAACCCTCACGGAAATTCTACCCCGTAATACCGAAACAAAGTAAAGCCGGGAGGAGAGTTTTAGTTAGCATCGAGTTGGGTCACTTGACAGACTCTAAACAGATTAACAACAGGGCCTTTCTGGCTATTTGTAGAATCATGTTTTTAATCACAGAGTTTCCCTAGATGGACCCACACTCTTCTTCAAATGTGCCTAAGTTCAGAGCATCGATCAGTTGTCACTTTAACACAGACAGGTCATTTCGATTCTTAGGAGGGGTACTATGCAGATTCACCAGAGTGATACCGGGCTGAAAGGGTTAATTTATGAGGCCAGGTTGCATAAACTTGACTTGTATTCCCTTGAGTTTAGAAGATTGAGGAGGGATCTAATCAAGGTCTTTAAAATGATAAATGGATTCGATTGGGTAGATACAGAGAAACTATTTCCTCTGGTGGGGGAATCCAGAACAATTAAAATTAACGCTAGACCATTTAGGAGTGAAATAAGGAAGCACTTTTTACACAAAGGGTGGTGGAAACCTGGGTCTCTCTCCCCCAAAAGGCGATGGATGCTGGGAGTCAACAGAAATTTTCAGGCCTGAGATCGATAGATATTTGTTAGGTATAGGGATCAATGGATATGGAGCAAAGGTGAGGAAATGGGGCTGAGTGGCCTACTCCAGTTCATATGTCACAAGGTGTTGATGTGAGATGTTGGAATGTTCCTTTGACGGTATAGTACATGTGTACTTTTGTTCATTTACATATTTGAAAATTACACAAATTAAAAGCAACACAAAAGTAACCATTTTGAATCCACAGAGATCCGTGCAAACCGAGACCAAAACATTTGCAGATTTCTGTTTATGATGCCGACCGTGAGCATGCATGTCCCCAGAGTTGGCAGTGGATTCAGACACAGGCTTCAGCAATTTGAGGCACATGTCAGACATAAGAGGGGGGAAATTGGACTTGGGTGGGGGAAGCAAAGCAGGTGGTATTGCATCGCTCGTCCGTTATTACGCTCGGCCCGTTATATGCTCTGCACGATATTCAGTTCCGCTGAACTTCAATAGAACTGAATACCGTGCGTTTGGTATAATGGGCGGCAAATGCAATTCTGCCTGTTTTGCATTCCCCACTTGTGTCCAATTTCACCTCCAATCAATTTATAAGTATCAGTAGGTGTACACTGTCATACAAAGTGTGTGTATCTCTGATGATTTGGTCATACACTGGCTTAATTTACTCTTCCTTAGGCTCTGGACAAGGATGAGGAATCATTATTGTACTAAACCTAGATGGCCACCAGATGGCAGCACTATAACACAGTCACCATTATAAATAATAGTTTTATGGCACATTTGAGTTTTCTGTGCTCGAAGATTGATAGAAAAAACTGCTTTTGATTTGGATTCAGAGGATTAGTTACAGCTGGTTTCAGACTTTGCAGTTATTGAAACCTGAGTTAAAAACCTCCAACATTTGTCAACATGGTTCATTCAACCAGGAACTGATGCTTTGCATTAATAAATTAATCAATGTGAAAATAGGGATAGTTTAGGTTTTGAAATGATCCGATTAGTAACATGTTAACTTTGAGAACTTCTTTTAGAACAGGGATTGCTTCAGGATTGTAACAGCCCTGGCTGGAGGTTTGAGTTTTGCGACTATTAGTATTTCGATTTTGGGTTTTGTGTAAATGTAGATGGACACGAGGGTCCCGCAGAAACATTTGGTGGGCTATTTTTGCACTCTCAGATGTGAGACGCTTCAAGCAGTTATGCATAGCTCATTACTGTTCAACCATGAACACTACATAGTCTGGTATGAAGCATCATAACTTACCTCCAGTGGGAAGTGTTAATGAAACACATTCAGATTTGCTGCATTACCCAATGAGAAAAAAATAAAAGACTTATAATTATTCAGCGCCTTTCATGACCTCAGGATGTCCCAAAGCGCTTTACAGTCAATGAAGTACTTTTGAAGTGCAGTCACTGTTGTAATTTAAGAAACGCAGCAGCCAATTTGCACACAGCAAGCTCCCACAAACAGCAATGAAATAAATGACCACATCATCTGTTTTAGGTGTTGGTTGAGAGATAAATGTTGGCCATGACTGGGGAGAAATCCCCTGCTCTTCATGCCGTGGGATCTTTTACGTCCACCTGAGAGGGCAGACGGGACCTCGGTTTGACATCTTATCCGAAAGACAGCACCTCCAACAGTGCAGCACTCCCTCAGTTCTACACTGGGAGTGTCAGCCTAGATCTTGTGCTCAAGTCTCTGGGGTGAGGCTTGTACCCAAGAACTTCTGACTCAGAGGCGGGAGTGCTACCACTGAGCCACGGCTGACACTGTAAGATCTTGATCTATGCTAATGACTATGATATCGTGCAATGGTGGTAAAGGCTGGACAATAGAGACCCCCAGCGAAAGTGTGAAGACAGCCAAGTTTTTCCTACGCTGACCTGTTAAATATAAAAGCATTCTCTTTGGCACAAAAACTGCTTTAGTAATCACAGAAAGGTGAAAGACGGCTTCGACTGTAACAATGCATTTATTCCACTGCTGAGGCCAGCGCAGTTTGTGCATCAAATTCGCTTCAAGTCAGGCTGCTCCCCTCCTTGCACGTTCATGTTTGCACACCCGCAAGAACACATAGAATATCCTCGGAGTGTGGCTGCATTACGGCTAATTCACAATGAAGCAGCCTCTCAGAGAAAAGCCTGCCCTAAGGTTGAGGAATCACCTGTTTAACCTCCGCAAAAGGCACTCGCAAACATTCTATATCACGCTCATTGTATCGGAGTGTGCAGATTGGAGCGAGGGGAGAGTAGGAAGATCTGCCTTACAGAAGAGATACTTCAGATTATCGTGGATAGTGTAGAGAAATGCCCCCAGCAGGTCAGAAGGGCAACCCACCACTACCCGGAGGGTCAGCGGGGGGTGGGAGGCAATCATCTGGGAACTCAAAGCAGCGTCCACAAGCTGCTGCACTTAGGGTGTGCAGAAGGTGATTGATTTGGAGCAAACTGCCATGGCAACCAAATACCACGAACGATGCCAAGTGCTATATGTGGCATGTCTGTCAGTTTAAGTTATACTACTATCTATGGGTATGAGTGCTAATTATCTTAGACTGGTAGAAATGCCTACCCAAGGAGGTTGTGGGTGTCAGCGTACTATGCTCCTGTGAAATGTCTTGGGACGTTTTCCTACGTTAAAGGCGCTATATAAATGCAAGTGGTTGTTGTTGTAGTAAAATGAGACAAAAATACTTAAGTTTTGCTACTTTATCAACTGCAGCATAGGGCCCTGAAAATGCACAGACCTTATGAGGCATTCGCACTATAACTCTGGCGGGAGTGCAGCGTAAGGCCCGGGAAGTAGGCCAGGACCCAGATACGTCAGATTCTGGCCTGCGCTGGTAGCTTACAGGGATCCTTGTCAGCACCAAACATAGTTCCCCACTGCACAGGGGATGGGGCTGAACATGGGAGTTTGCATTCCTTAGCCTCAATGGGATTGGCATAAGTTTTGGAGGCCAATGCACCCAGTGAGATGAGGTGTGTAGTGAGCCTCACCGGGGGAGGGGGGGTGGGGAGGTTGGGGGGGGGGGGAAGGAGGGGGGGAGTGGTCCAGGCCAAGGAAGCAACCTGAACACCCAATGAAATGATAAAAATGTTCTTTTGTTATTTTTACTGGCCCATTTACAAGGGAGGCTGAAGGAGCCAAGAAATGATTGCCTGGAGGAGGGAGAAACTGTGCAACCCCTCCCCCGCCCCTCCAACAAGGGCAGCAGTCACCTATCGCTGTGTACCACAGTGCTGCCCTTCCCCAAGCTCACTCCAAGGCAGACTGCAGGGGGCCCAGATTGCTGCTTGGGTTGTCGCTGTTATCCCAGCCAAGGCACAGCGGCATGGAACTCATTCACAGGGATCAGAAACTTTCAGTAAATGGGAACACCACTAATATACAATCACAGCTTCTGGCACGCATATATTAATTTATAAACTTACCACTCTTCCTCAGAAGGTGACCTGATCAAAACCCTGCCCCATGACCTGAAGAAAATCAAAGTCCTTCTGGCTCTCCCATAGAGTTTTCACCATACCTGCCCCTTTAATGGTGCTGGTGCCTTTAAGGCCCAGGCATCGCCCGGGCGTCCTCTTTTGTCTGGCCTGCAATTGAGAGTACACCTGGTCTCGATTTGTTTCATTATAATGAGCCCCCAGAGGAAGTGCAGCCTCTGAAGATGTTGGCTGAGCAGAGAGTTTTGGACTAATTACTCCCAGACAGCACTGAGAGAGTGGGATCAGCAATATTCATTTTTATTTCTTTCTCACTTTTTGCTTTTCACCAACCACTTCCACTCTTACCCCACCATCCCGGGCTTTAATACTCCACCCCAAATATCCTTACCCCACCATCCCGGGCTTTAATACTCTACCTCAAAGTATCCTTACCCCACCATCCCGGTCTTTAATACTCCACCCCAAATATCCTTACCCCACCATCCCGGGCTTTAATACTCTACCCCAAATATCCTTACCCCACCATCCCGGGCTTTAATACTCCACCCCAAATATCCTTACCCCACCATCCAGTCTTTAATACTCCACCCCAAGTATCCTTATTCCACCATCCTGGGCTTTAATACTATACCCCAAGTATCCTTACCCCACTATCCCGGGCTTTAATACTCTACCTCAACCACCCTTACTCACCATCCCAGGGTGTACTATTCTAAACCAACTATCCTTACCCCACCATTGCCTTCAGCTGTCTAGGCCCTATACTCTGGAATTCACTCCCTAAACCACTACACCTCTCCCCCTTTATAGTATGGTGTTGCTCATGGTTATAGACTTACCATGAGCAACACCATGGAGATCCACTCAGGATATTTAAAGACACAACATGTTGCTACGAGCGCACTCTAATGAAAAGACCTCCAATGGTGGAATTCAGGATAGGGAAGCACGACAAGATGTTGGCTCAGGAAACATTGGGAGGACAATGGTTTTTTGGAAGCCACTTTGAAACCCCGCACTTAAAGTGGAGAGCAAAATTTTAAATGAGGAGGGGAGGAATTACTGTATAAACAGGAGTCCGCAAGGGAACCCTGACAGCACATCAAGAGAACAATTGAAGGGGATTGCAAATTACTAACACAAAATGCTAAACGTAAGAATGGACTATTTTGTTTGCTGTGATGTACTGATGAACTGATATAACCCAGACAGCAGCTCTGATAAGTCCGATTAAACCTGAGATCTAAATGTTGGCGTACAAAATCATTTCTATTCACTACATGTTAAATATTCTGGGTAAGGTTAATTTTAGGAGATTCATTCCGTATAATTTTCTTCCAAACAAGAAGCAACGTTGAGAGCGGCTTCAACCTAAAACATGCCAAGAGGATACTGAAACACATTATTCACAGTAGACTTACAGCACGTGAAAATATTCTATTCCTTTACCTTAAAAGCAGCTTTTTTCCGTTTGGAGCCTGCTTTTTCATTTTTGCTTTTGGCTTTTCCCTCCTCATCTATTATTTCACCCCCATCACCTTCACTACTGGCATCTGCTGTATTCCCTCCCTCTCCTTCTGTCTCTGAAGAACTCTGCTGCTGTATCGCCTGAAACAAAAACATAGCAGGGCAGTAAAAACATGACATGTGGGATCAAAGTGAACACGCTCAAAAATAACACCAACCATTGGAAGCTAAATCTGTATCACACAAAAGCTAAGCTGAACTTAGTCTGTTCAATTCAACACGGCTATGGTGGATTTTCTTCGATCTGTGCCATTGTAAACTCTTTTAAAAGAAAATGTCCTAATTTGACATTTGCACCCTGATTTTATGAACCTTGGAGGGGGAAAATTTGTTTCTGTTCCGACAGTGTGTAGTGCTACTGTAGAAATATAGTGGAATGAAAATGGAGGTGAAATAGCAATTGATATTTACATTAGAAAGCCCACCAGTGCCATTCTTTAAAGATCTAAGTGGCGTTAGTCCAGCAAACACGCGATCACCGTTGATTTAAAAGGGGGCGGATGCTTTGCAATTTTTTTGGAGAGCGGTGCAAATGTTCCAGGAAATTTTGGCGTGGCGTAAGCAGGGGTATGAGTCACTTCCACCATAGTTTCCTGGGACTTTTGCACCATAAAATAGCCTTACGCTGTAGAAGCACCATTAGAATGGCGTGAGGCTCCAGAAAATTCTGGGCCAATCTATTCGGTATGAAACATGGCGCTGATTCTGCAATCCCGGGGTAAAATAGTCCTGGGATAATTCGCATGCAAGGGCAGTCTGGATTGGGCGGCGAGGTAATTTTAGTCGTTATCATGTGCTCCCTGCATATTTTTCATAAGCACAGGAAGCACTATGGCTGCAAGGGGATTAGGACTGAGGAGAGCAGCAGTCAAAGTTGTCCTCCGTAGGTTGTGAGAGCAGGTGAGAAGAATACCAAGGTACGGTTGTCTACAGGTTGACAAATTCAAATGAAATCTAAGATCGACACCATGCGTGCCTCAAACACTGAGCCTCAAGCTTGGTGCAGCATGAGCAATGGAGCATAGAAAGCATTGGCATAGCCCCTCAAGCCTTGCATGGAAAAACTTCAGTCTGTCATCTTCAGCTTTGTGGCTGACACAGAGAAAGACTTCTAATGTCACGTTTACCTGTTGCATGGTGTGCCAACCAGGTCAAAGTACCATCACACACTACTGGAATACTGTGTAGTCCTCCATTCATACAAGGCAGACGGTGTGTTGGGTACTGGGTGCCACTTACATTAGATTCTAATGCAGAAAGTGTATATTTTATCTTCTTTTAAAGGAGAAGGTTGCCACAACCAGAGACAAAAACCCACGGATGGTGGCTGTACCAACCTATGCTATCTGACTCATCATGAGGAGGTAGACCTGGAAATTCTGGGGGTGGAGACCACAGAGGGTGTGGTCCAGGGAGAAGTTGGTGGCTGCATCCCAACCTAATAAGCTTATTGAATTTCTCGCTTCCCCTTCAAACTCACTCACTCAGTAACACACAGGCACATTGGCCCAGCGGTAGCATGGCACTCAATGTATTGCCCTTGGTATTGTGTGCAGAAGCACTTGGAGCAAACACCATGATAACACGTGGCCTATTTCTCTGTGTAAAGGGGGGGGGGGCGGGGTGGTGGGGGTTTGCCCAGGATACAGGAAGCTAAAACATCAAATGAACATCCATCAAGCACTCCTGAGCAAACAAGCACCAGGTCAGAAATCTTCACCTCAGAGAAATCAGAAAGGAGGTCAGGAGGGGGCATCGGGTGGAGCAAACAGAACATTCAGTGAATGGAAATACCACAATTTCACCATATTGCTGGCCAGTGGACAATGAACCCCCACTGGCAGTGATTGGAAAATCAGTCCTTATGGGTGCCCCATCATGGCACTAGATCTGAGATGTCAGGTGTGTTGTACTGGACAGGTTTACCAATAGTAACAAAAACAATAATGAGGTAAAAGGTGATTAAAAACTGAACAATCAAATTGTTCAAGTGATTTTGAGCCGATAGCTTTTTTTTTAGCTACCTGAAAATTGACCCATGTAAGAAAAAATCGTAACATAAGAAACATTAAAAAGAAAATCAAACAACTTTTTTAAAATTCATTCATGGGATGTGGGCGTCGCTGGCAAGGCCAGCATTTATTGCCCATCCCTAATTGCCCTTGAGAAGGTGGTGGTGAGCCGCCTTCTTGAACTGCTGCAGTCCGTGTGGTGAAGGTTCTCCCACAGTGCTGTTAGGTAGGGAGTTCCAGGATTTTGACCCAGCGAACTCAAGAGTTGCTTGTGCAGTATTGCAAATCCCTGGAAACTGACCTCGCAGACTACTCTTGGTATCAGAACCCTGAGCTCAATTTGGAGTACTTGAATTAACCAAGTTGGTTCGATACCTGTTTTTTTTTCTGCTGATGCCTTGATTCCTCCCAACTAGTTATAATCCATGTCATTCATGGAAAACCCTTCCAATTTCATTTTGGCTTACATACAAACAGGATTGGGCCATTCAGCTCCTTGAGCCTGTTCTGGCATTCAATCAGATCATGGCTGATCTGTACCTCAACTCTATTTACCTGCCTTTGTCCCATATCCCTTGATACCCTAACAAAAATCTATCTATCTCAGTCTTAAAAATTTCAATTGACCCAGCATTCACAGCTCGGGTAGAGAGTTCCAAAATTCCACTACCTTTTGTGTGAAAAAGGGTTTTCTGATTTCACTCCTGAATGGCCTGGCTCTAGTTTTAAGATTATGCCCTCTTGTTCTGGATTTCCCACCAGAGGAAATAGTTTCTCTGTATCTACCGTGTTGAATCCCTTTATCATTTTAAACACCTCGATCAGATCACCCCTCAATCTTCTAAACTCAACGGAATACAAGCCAAACTTGTGAAACCTGCTCTCATAATTTAACCCTTTAAGCCCTGGTATCATTCTGGTGAATCTGCGCTACTTCCTCTAAGGCCAATACATCTTTCCTGAGGTTCGGTGCTCAAAACTGAATGCAGTACTCCAGATGGGGTCTGACCAAGGCTTTGTACAACTGAAGCATTATCTCCTCATTTTTGAATTGTAATCCCCTTGAAATAAAGGCCAACATTCCATTAGCCTTTTTTGATTACTTTTTGTACCTTTGCACTAGCTTTTAGTGATTTGTGTACGTGGACACCCAAATCCCTTTGCTCTTCCAGAGAACCACAACATTTAAGGATCAGTTCTGAATCCTGTAGTCGGCTGTTTGAATTGCAAAAATGCAGCAAAGGAAGATAATTAAAATCAAAACTGTCGCAGTTTCACCAAGTGACCCCTACTTCAATTACAAGCCACAGAAAATCCTTGACTGTGTTATTTCTCTGTATCTATCCTGTCGAATCCCTTTATCATTTTAAAGACCTCAATTAGATCACCTCTTAATCCTCTAAACTCAAGGGAATACAAGACGTTTATGCAACGTGTCCTCATAATTTAACCCTTTAAGCCCTGGTATCATTTTGGCGAATCTGCGTTGTACCCCCTCCAAGGCCAATATATCTTGCCTGAGGTTCGGTGCCCAAAACTAAATGCAGTACTCCAGGTAGGGTCTGACCAAGGCTTTGTACAACTGAAGCATCACTTCCTCCCCTTTGCATTCCAGCCCTTTGAGATAAAGGCCAATATTCCATTAGCCTTTTTGATTACTTTTTGTACCTGTCCACTAGCTTTTAGTGATTTGTGTACATGGACACACCAATCCCTTTGCTCCTCCACTGTTCCTGGTCTCTCGCCATTTAGTAAATATTCTGATTTATCATTTTTGGATCCAAAGTGGATGACCTCACAGTTCCCCACATTGAATTCCATCTGCCACAGTTTTGCCCAGTAACTTGATCTGTCCGTGTCCCTTTGTAACCACCTGCTCCCAATTATACAACTTACTATGCCTCCTAACTTGGTGTCATCTACACTTGGATGTACAATTCTCTATTCCTTCATCCAAGTCATTAATAGATGTGATAATCACTGAGGTCCCAGTGCAGATCCCTGAGGCCCCAGTACATCCTGCCAATCAGAGTGCACTCTCTTTATCCCTACTCTCTGTCTCCTATCTCCCAATCAATTACCAACACATGTCACAAGGTTACCTCCAATTCCGTGCCCTTTTATATTTGCTTTTTATTTGATTTTTTTGTGCGTAGTCTTATGAAATGCCTTCTGGAAGTCCATATAGACAGCTCCACTGCCTCTGTCCTGAGCCCCAAGCTCACTTCAGTGGCCTTACCCAACCTGGTGCCTGTCCTTCCCTTCTGTGTCCCTCCCCGATTTGCCTGGAATCCTTCCAAGCCCAGCTAACCGCAAACTGCGCCAAGACCTGTCTGCCTGGACCGGCCCACCCTGACCCGATCTGAACAGTTTCCACCTCCAATGTTTTCCTACCCGCTGCTTTTCTCCAACATGGTCACTGTGTTTCTGATACTGTATTTGTCGATTGTTCCTGCAATACAGTGGCCAGTCATAATATGGCAACTACAGCATGGGAATTGAATGCAGCAAGTCCTAATCTGCATACTCGCTTTACGTGCTCCAAATGCTTCTTAGCCCACCTGCTCACCCATCCAGAGTCCTTCCCAGCATGCCAATCCTGACTGCTTCTTAGGCCACCTTCCAGTTCGACCACCAAGCCTCTTATCTCTGAGTGCTTCCTGATCCACCAGCTCACCTGTCTTGGGTGCTTCCTGGGCCACCTGTTCACTTGCCCACTCAGCCCAAGTGCTTTCCAGCATGCCTGCCCTGGGCGCTCCCTAGGCTGTCTGGACATCTGACAGCCTGGATTGCTTTGCAGCTGCCTGTCCTCGTACCCTATGTATTCTGTGGTTTGCCCGTTCACCATCTGAGCACTATTGGACCAAATCTTATTTTGAAACATTAACATAAGGACACAGTATGGCGGGAAAACATCACCAAACAATAAATTAATACAACAAGCAATTCTTACAAACTGGAGATTTCCTTAGTTCTGGTGAGATATATACGAGCATCAGCTTTTACGAGTTGCTGAACCCATTCGGTGACTGTGGTTGAGTGCTTTCCGACTGCTGCCCGCTCTCCCAAAGTGTTTCCTTGTCCGCCTCTGTATCTGTCCACTGGCCCTAAGTGCTTCTCCAGCCACCTGTTTGTCCGCGCTCTCAGCCTAGGTGGTTCCGAGCCCACATGCCCTGATGGCTTACCGGCCTGCCTGCTCATCTGCCCCAACTGCTTGCCTGGCCTCCTACCATGAGACCTTCATGTCCCCCTGTTTATTCTCTCAACCAACCCGAATGCTTCCTGTGCGTTTCTGCCGTCTGCCAGAATGTTTCGTAGCCCACACGTCGCACAATGCTTCCTGGTTCGCTCACCAGCCTGCCCGAGATCTTCATGGCATGCTGAGAGATGAAAGAGAGGAACCAGAGAGAATGAGAGGTGAAGGAGAAAGGGGAGTGAGATAGGTGGAGGAGGCGAGAGACAGTAGTAGAGCAGGAGAAAAAGAGAGACTTTTCTTCAGATTTCCCTTAGCTACGGGGCATTAGAAAGGTGCGTGGCCCAAAAAAGTTTTGAGAAGTGTTGAACTAATAGTTCAGAACTACTGAATTAGATAGTGCGGCCGTGCCATCCTGTGCTACACTCCCAGACCACAGGGCACCGTCTCTCTCATTGTTGATACATCAGCGACTGTGGATTTTGAACTCTCTGGTATCGACTGAAAAATCGGCTGATTTTATGAATATGTTAATTTTAATGGTCGGCAAGTCGTGGGGAGGGGACCCGTGATTTCCCCGTGCCAATCACAGCTGACTCACTCCCCCCTGGGAGTGAATAAAGATTCGAGGGGTTCATGTCATCATCTGGTGATGTCAGATACCTTCAAAGAGACACACCTCAGCCACAGGAAAGTCTTACTGGCAGCTCAGGAGATGCCAGTTGTCCACCTCTGGGATAGAGAAACTAGGACTGATGAGGTAACGAGGGGCAGGAGATGCACCAGTGTTGGTATAACAAATGATATAATCAACAAAAGTCAGGAGGAATTTAGGAATTAATATAAAAGTATGGTGGGATATCCTTAAATCAAAGGGTGCAAGCATGGTGACATCTGAGTTATTTGGGGGTGTGGAAAGAGAGTGGGATCTCTGACTACAGTGAGCCGTATTAAAACATTGTATAAAGGAGAGAACTGTCTTCATAGATAACTGGAACTTATGTAGAAACAGGGAGTTAAATTGTTGGCGCAAAATGTAACAACAGTGGTTGGAATTTGCTGAATTTGATTTGACTAGTTTTGGAGGAGGCGAATACTTTCATAAACACAGAAGAGCAAATATTTATTACTGACTGAGAGGCAGGATAAGAAAATGTTGTTCGGAGTAAATAACAAAATGTAAATATTATCAGTGGAGATAAAAAAGCATGAAGGATAAAATTAAATAATATTAATGCAAGGAGGATTAGGGCTGAAGTATTGAAATTAGAAGCTATGAACTTTACTGACATTATTGGTGTCACAGAAACAAGACTGTGACCAGGAGATAGTCAAGATGGGGCGAAGAGGGTGTTGAATGTTGCTCAAAGCTACAGCCAGTAGAAGAGAGACATTATTAGTAAGGACGGCTTAACAACTACTGACAAGGTGCAAATAACAGTGGAGGGAGGGGAGTGGCAGAAATAATCTGAGTCAAAATTAGCTAAAGGACAAGAAAGTAATCAGCAAGTGCTACTGACCATGAGCTTAAGGTAAGTAAAAGAATATGTGACAATCACAGGACATTCCAATAACTTAGGGATAAAATAGGAATATTGGGTAACTAAAAAGCATAGTAGAAGCACAAGCAGTGCATTAGAGGTAATGGCTGACTGGGTCTTATTATATGTGAAGCAGGATACTAAGGCAGACGGTGGGATAGATTTAGAGTTCCGCAGTCCACTATCAATGATTAGTCACCTGGAAATGATCACTGTAATCTTATATCTGACACTGTAACAAAAGCCATAGCCAGAAATAACCACTTATATAGGAACATGTAGGTCTGCGTATGCAGTTGAAAGAACTGTCTTTGAGACTAGGAGAAAGGTTCTAGGCAACATGAGGAATGGAACTAGAAAATAACAAATACAAATGGAAAATTTTAGGACTACTTTAAAGAGCTGATTTTACAATATCGCATTCCCAGCGGGGAGTGAGTCAGCTGTGATTGGCACGGGGAAATCACGGGTCCCCTCCCCACGAGAGCAAGGAGGTTATGATGGAGCTGTATAAAACACTGGTTAGGCCACAGCTGGAGTACTGTGTGCAGTTCTGGTCGCCGCACTACAGGAAGGATGTGATCGCTTTGGAGAGGGTGCAGAGGAGATTCACCAGGATGTTACCAGGGCTGGAGCGCTTCAGCTATGAAGAGAGACTGGGAAGATTGGGTTTGTTTTCCTTGGAGCAGAGGAGGCTGAGGGGGGACATGATTGAGGTGTACAAAATTATGAGGGGCATAGATAGGATGGATACTAAGGAGCTTTTTCCCTTCGTTGAGGGTTCTATAACAAGGGGACATAGATTCAAGGTAAAAGGCGGGAGGTTTAGAGGGGATTTGAGAAAGAACTTTTTCACCCAGAGGGTGGTTGGAGTCTGGAACTCACTGCCTGAAAGGGTTGTGGAGGCAGGCACCCTCACAACATTCAAGAAGCATTTGGATGAGCACTTGAAATGCCATAGCATACAAGGCTACGGACCAAATGCTGGAATATGGGATTAGAGTAGACAGGGCTGATGGCCGGCGCGGACACGATGGGCCGAAGGGCCTCTATCCGTGCTGTATAACTCTATGACTCTATGACTATGACTTGCCGACCATTAAAATTAACATATTCATAAAATCAGCCTATTAGTGTGTGGAAGAGAGTCCCAATTGGAAAAAGGAGAGACAAAGAACAAGGACATGACCACTGTGCCTGAGTGAGGCAGACAAAAAATAACCTGAACATTAAGAATTAATTTAAAAGATAGATAAACAACAAAAGAAGTAACGAGTCATACAAAAGGCAGTTGAGGGTAACTAAAGATGAATATTTTAAGGCAGAAGAGGACAACAGAAAAGCTAATTGTTGATAACAGCAAAGGCAATTCAAATACATTAATTCGCCATTGCAGAAGTAGAGTTTTAAAAGCAACACATGGCGTTTAAGGATGAAAATGCTACGGGTAAATCAGGAACGGGCACATGTGTTCAATTAAATCTTCACAGCCGTCTTCGTGATTTCAGATCCAGTCACTGAGTTAGGTTATCCATAACATCTGTTGAGACGGGTCTGCATCTGGGGCATTTAAATAGCCTGAACCCAGAAATCCAGGCAGGTTTAAATCATTGAAGGCCCAGAGGAAAATCAGCCCTAATAAGTTTCCTTCAGGCCTGTTTTAGGTTCTCTCGTCAAAATTGGTTGGCACTCAGCAGAACAGATGCTGGGCCTGCTCCACTCGGGATTCTGCAGCGGCCCCTGCTGCCACTAATGAAATGTAAGTGAACTTTTATCTATCAGTAATCGTTGCCGTGGACCCAGGAGGAGCAGAAGTGCTCCCCGGAGTCCATGGCACTCATGATCAATGCCCTCCCCCACCAATGTATCTTTGGGCTGCTGCTGGGTGGGCAAATGGGCCGATATTCATTTCTTCAAACGGGCGAGCTGCCTATGGAGGCACGACAGGCAGCTCGCCTGAATTATTGGATTGAGGCCTGAGGTCCAATTTCAGGCCGGCCTCAGGCCTTCCAGTTGGGGTGCGTACAGTGCCGATTCGGGGCCCCGAAAACTGGCCGAGATCAATTTGGACTCCTGGACCTGCGTTTTTTGTGATGGAAATAACTTCTATGCTTCAACTGGAAAAAGCCATGCCACCTTCCACATAAATATATAAATGGCAACAGAACCCAAAGGACAAGAGTGAACATTCCAGAAACTACAACAAATAAAGTGAACAGGAAATGTGCTGCAGGCATCAGACTGAGTGTGAAACGAGAATAGAGAACTGACACAAACAATAAAATGAAACTAACAAAAAGAAATCAAAAATTTCACAGGTAAATTTAAAAAATTGTTCACGTTTTTAAAAACATTACATAGAATTTATTTTGCTACAATACTTTATATATAATGTTTTTAAAATGATATATTAACATGTATTTCAAAACATTTTTACAACAAAGGGGCTAGATTTGCTATAAGCTTTACAGCTTGCAAACACGCATTACGATGTAGTAGCTAGTTAGTATTAATGGAGTCGGTGCTAACTTTAGCCAATGCTCCTGATATTGCTTCTCAAAGTAAACCAGTCCATCAGAAATTTGCGCAGTGACTCAGGGTTCATTTCCTTTTATTTGTTGAGCAGCAGTTAATAGGAAACGTGCAAATTTATCCGGATTTACTTAATTCACAAACCGTCTTCATTTCAACAACTGAAGCTGCTATCAAAGCAACAGAGGGAGCAAGGCAGACTTCAATGGGTGAGCAGAGCAGAGTAGGAAAATAGCTTACGAAACTAGTCAAGGACAAGTCTTTTGGTGATCGGAGCAGTGTCGAGTCTGTGTTTGCTGCAGAGAATGTGCAGGATAAACAGGAGATCGTGTTCAAGAACATAGGAGACAGACTTTCAGGACCCATTCTTGACCTAATGTAGCATGAACACTGTAGACGTGCCACCTACTGGACCTCAGTGAGGGATAATGTGCAAGAAGGCTGTGCCTCAACCATGACTCAATCTCTGACCTGTGTCAGCTCCTGCAACAAGACCTGTAGCTGTGTAGGAGCATCTACATGTCATTTTCAGTGGAAGTGAAAGTGAACCACAATCATCATCCAGCCAAGGGTTCCCCAACTGTTCAAGGGGAGAGAAATACTGCAAGTTTGGCTCCTGGGAGACATGGGTTACCAGGTACAAGTGCAGCTGAAAACACGACTGTGGAACCCTCTGACCCTTAAGAAAGGACATACAATAACCCTCTGTGGATGATCCTGCCAACAGGGGTGAAGTCCTCTCATAGGTCACTAGCATTGGTAGAATGGTGTGTACTATAGATCTCTTGTCTTCAGGGAATGTGGTGTGCTGCCTTTCATTAGACAGTGTTGCCCGCACCATCTTTGCTCTCCTCCAAAATGATGACAGGCTCTTCAATTGACTCCAAAAAGCTAGATGTGAAGACATGAAAGTATATTTCTATTAGCTGATTTTGGATAATGCAGCAACTTCAGAAATTTCTACAACAGAACTTTGCAGTGGCTAGTAAACCAATAATTTACTTACTTCAAGCATTATACATATATATATAAACAATCTTGCATCTGAATGCACTTCATGTCAACATTTTTTCCATTATAAATTCCTATGTCCACATTTATAATGGAAACTGCCTATGTAAACTTGCTATGCTGTAATTGTACCCTCCTCCCAGTGGTGGTGCTGTGTCTCCCAGTCTCTCAGCTTGTACTGCAGATAAACTCCTAAGCTGCAGATAAACTCCTAAGCTCCAATCAACTCTATTCTTAAACTGCCGTACATCTTGCTATGTAACAATAAATAATACTACAAATATTTAATATAAAAGGAGAAGATGGTGATTGGATTACATATGACACCCAAGTCCAATTACCCCCTACTCTCAAAATCTGCTTCACCCGAAGACTACACTGTCTTGCCTCACCGTGTACAATGCCATGGGAGATTGACTAGTACATAGGAACAGGAGTAGGCCATTCAGCCCCTCGATTCTGCTCTGCCAGTCATTAGATCATGGCGGATCCTCAATTGCATTTACCTGCCTTTGCTCCATATCCCTTGATATCCATATCTAATAGAAATCTATCCATCTTAGCCATGAAAGCTTCAATTGTCCAAGCAACAACAGCCTTTTGAGGGGGTGAGTTCCAGATTTCTACTGCCCTTTGTTTGAAAAAGTGCTTCCTTATTTCGCTCCTGAATGGCCTAACTCTAATTTTAACATTATGTCCCCCGTTCTTGATTCCCCACCAGAGGAAATAGTTTCTCCGTAACTACCCAATCAAATCCTTTTAACATTTTAAACACCTTGATCAGATCACCCCTCAATTTTCTAAACTCAAGGGAATACAAGCCAAGTTTATGCAATCTGTCCTCATAATTTAACCCCCTAGGCCCAGTATCATTACTAGTATATATATATATATATATATATACATATACATATCTATAGACATATGCCATTATAGATATGAACAAAATATTACTTAATATTGCTGGCAGGAATATTGTGGAAAACATAATGAATGAAATTATTTGTTTTTATGAATCAACTGGAAGAAAAACAAATCACAATGTAACACTCACCGGGATTGGAAGACCAACGCTGTGCTGTGTTCCTCAGCCAGAAGATCGGAGAGATTTGCAATTATTTATTTCCAGCTATATAACTATGACCATATTTTCCTCTGGGTGTTAAGTTTAATGAAAAAGTAGGCTTGAGTAAATATTGTGTGTGGGACAAGTAAACAGTAGTAAACAACTTATGAACGACCTTGTAGGGTTCTCTTCAATGTTATCACGATGTTGCAATTAAGCTGTGTCCACGTGGTCTACTCCCACAGTGTATAAAACCACAGGTCTGGGGCCTTAGTGACGATTCATTTTGATCTGACACCAACAGAAACTGAATAACAACCGGCCTATAACATTCATCTCTGCACAACTGTGGCAGATGGATTTCAATGCAGGTAAGTGTGAGGTCACCCATTTTTTACCAAAAAAATGATAGATCTGAGTATTTTTTAAATGGTGAAAAGCTAGGAACAGTGGTGGTCCAAAGAGATTTAAGGGTCCATGTATACAGATCACTAAAATGTAGTGATCATGTACAAAAAATAATCAAAAAGGCTAATGGAATGTTAGCCTTTATATCTAGAGGGCTAGAATATAAAGGGGAGGAAGTTTTGCTACAGCTATACAAAGTTCTGGTTAGACCACATCTGGAGTACTGTGTACAGTTCTGGGCATCACACCTTAGAAAGGATATATTGGCCTTGGAAGGAGTGCAGCGCAGATTCACCAGAATGTTACCAGGCCTCCAAGGGTTAAAATATGAGGAGCGATTACATAAACTAGGTTGTATTCTCTGGAATATAGAAGATTAAGGGGTGTTTTGATTGGGGTTTTTAGGATTTTGAAAGGAATTGATAGGAGAGAAACTTTTTTTCTGCTGGCGGGGGAGTCTAAGACAAGGGGACATAACCTTAAAATCAGAGCCAGGCCATTCAGGAGAGAAGTTAGGAAACACTTCTTCATGCAATGGGTGGTAAAAGTGTGGAACTCTCTCCCAAAAAAAGCAGTAGATGATAGCTCAATTCATAATTTTAAATCTGAGATTGATAGTTCTTTGCTAGCCAAGGTATTAAGGGTTATGGAGTCAAGGCAGATAAATGGAGTTAGGATATAGATCAGCCATGATCTCAGTGAATGGTGGAACAGGCTCGAGGGGCTGAATGGCCTACTCCTGTTCCTAAGTTCCTCTCCACCAAAAAAGGGGGCAATTTTAACCCAACCCGTCTGTCAGAAAACTGATGTGATTGGCTGACTTTACTCGCTGCCCGATTTTGCTCTCCATTGAAGTGAATAGTAAGTAATATTGGGCGGGGTGTGAAACTGGCGATCCTGTGGGGTGCCCGCCAAGCGAGTTAGGTTAAAATGACCCCCAATATCTCTCCATGGATGGACTGGTGAGAGTGTGGGGGATGCATATCATTCAAATAATGGAGATCATCCTACAAGGTATGTAATCGATCTCTCTTCATTAATTCTCTTCATTTCCTCCACATGATATAGAAGCATACTAAGGCAGCATCATTCAGGAGGGGGAGGTGGCCATAACACTAGGGGGTAGCTTTTCGACTTCACTTTCTAGTCGGTAATCTGGTGGAGTGGATCGCCCGCCCTTTATAGAACCCACCTGATTTTCATTCCCTTGATTTCAGTAGAATGAAAATCAGACGGGTCTATGAACAGCAGCTGATCTGCTCCAAAAGATTAGATCCCAGACAGGGAAGATGAAAATCTACTCCTGGCTGTCAACATCATGTGCTGTCGTTAAATCTAAACATTGATGCTTTGTAAATGTATGAGGATTTTGCCAAGTGGCAGTAAACGACATCAATCAGAACTGATTCACAGATGCACAGGTAGCGGCGGTGGAATTGATGGAGTGGCTCTTTATAACACAGGGAATTAACAACTGTCAAGACTTTCAAAATTACTTTATACAAGAGACATATAAACCTTAGGGCGCTGTAAATATCTATGTAGTGGAGATTACATTCCAGGTCTGAGCTGTGTGTCTGTGGATAAAATAATGGGGCAACAATTTCTTGTCCCAAATGAAACTGGCCTCGGATAAAAACTCCAGCTGAGTTCTCGGGACTGCCCGGTCATGGTGCTGCATACAGCTCAACTATGAGCAGATTTTGCAGCTCACCAGCTCTGAGCCGAAATTAATGTAATATAATTTTTCAAGTAAAAACTGAAACTCAAAGAAGAAAGAACGAACTTGCATTTTATATAGTGGGCCCGATGTTAGCAGGGCTGCGGTTTCTTGGCGGGGCTATCGGGCGCGTGGGTAACGCGCCCGGTGAAATTAGTGAGTTTCCCGCGCGATTGTAGCAGACAATCCACTAATTGGAGCCATTTACCTGCTCCTCCGGGTTCCCCACTGCTGATCTGCGCGTCGGGCGGGCTGCACATGCGCAGTAAGATCTGTCAGCTGGAGGCGCTCTATTTAAAGGGGCAGTCCTCCACTGACAGATGCTGCAACAAATAGCAAAAATGACAGCACGGAGCAGCCCAGGGGGAAGGCTGCTCCCAGTTTAGTGATGCCTCACTCCAGGTATCAATACATGGGGTGAGGAGAAGGGGGAGGACAGAGATCTTCCACCCGGCGGGCGGGAGGAAGCGGCCCGCCTCTGCCACCAGGAAGGCCTGGCTCGAGGTGGCAGAGGAGGTCACCAGCGCCACCAACATATCGCCCACCTGCATACAGTGCAGGAGGCGCTCCAATGACCTCAGTAGGTCAGCCAAAGTGAGTACACGCAGTCTTTCCCCTACACTCCGTCTGCCACAGCACTGCCCCCACCCCACATCTCCTTCGGCACTGCCAACACTACTCTGTCACATCACCCCTCATACCCACTCAAACCTCATCCTCATCTTACCTGCACTGACTCACCTCGCCAGTACTCATCCCGCCACTACCACGCAACCCAATCCTCATACAATCTCATGGCTCTATCCCATACTCACCCTCTCGTGCATCTCTCTCACGGCCAGCCTCACTCAACCTGCCACCACCTGTGCTGCAGCCACAGGGCATGCATCACATATGTGCAGTAGGAAGCGTAAGGCAAACGTGTCGTGAGCATGAAGGGGATGCACAAGGGTGTTTGAGGGTTTGTCATGGGTGTTACTTATATTGAATTTCAGAACAACTCATTACACATTATATTGGCACCACTACTGCCATGTCTTCGCGAATCCTGTCTGGTTTGTGCAATAATGCCCGCTCCTGAGGATCACTATGAGGACCCACAACTGATGCCACCCATTGTGGCACTGCAGAGTGGGTGTAGGTGTATTTGCAGGGCTCTTCTGCGCAGACGACTGAGAGACATCGGCAATGTCCCCGGTTGCACCCTGGAAGGATGCGGAGGAGAAGTTGTTGAGGGCAGTGGTGACTTTGACAGCGACAGGTAAGAAGATGGTGCTCGGGCCAGCCAGGAGCAGCTCGGCATGAAAGAGGCTGCAGATGTCCACGACTACATGTCGAGTGACTCTGAGCCTCCGTGTGCACTGCTGCTCGGAGAGGTCCAGGAGGCTGAGCCTCGGTCTGTGGACCCTGTGGCGAGGGTTGTGCCCTCTGCGATGCATCTCTCTCTGCGGTAGCCCTCCCTCCTCCTGTACAGGTGGATGTGTCACAGCACTCTGTTGTGGAGCTCCACGTGTCAGAGGTGGACGGCGTGGATGGCGAGGCTGGTGATGCTGTTCGCCCTCCGAGGAGGTCATGACTGCAGCTACGGCGCCCCCCATCCGCAAGATGTACAACTGAGGGGGTCCGCAAGGTAGGTACATGTCTCTGGACCCCAGGGTAAGTGTGCAAGTTGGTGACTTTGACTGCCAGGAGGAGGGTGGTGGAGGCCAAACTTTGTCCCAAGTGACGGAGCGGCCTCCTGCAATGGGTGAGGGTCTCCCCCACCCCCAACCTGTCAAATGGACCTTTGCAGCTGCCACAGGCTGACAGCTGCAACACGTCCATTCGACCTGGGAGTGTTTCCCCCAGTGTGGGAAACAGTCCCATTTTGTTCTAAAATCCCACATAGTCCCTTAATCAGGTCAGTTAATGACCTGAAATACCTAAATAAATACTGTCAAGTGGCATCCCGCTGGCTTTAATTGCCTGCGGGATTCCCACCAGCGGGGGCTGTGCGCGCACGCCGGCGCGTCAGCGGAGAACCCGGAAGTGCGCGGGTTCGGGGCAGGCTCCGGTACCGCGCCGGGATTCTCCGATTTTCGGAGCCCCCCCGCCAGGAACGCACTGGTAGCGGGTGCTAAAATAGAGCCCAGTGTCTTTCACAACCTCAGGATATTCCAAAACGCTTTATGCCAATGAAGCACTTTTGAAGAGTTGTAATGTAGGTAATGGGGCAGCCAATTTGCGCACAGCAAGGTCCCATAAACAGCAATGAGATAATGATCAGATAATCTGTTTATTAGTGATGCTTGTTGAGGGATAAATGTTTGCCAGGACACCAGGGAGAACTCCCTTGCTCTTCCTCGAATAGTCCTATGGGATCTTTTACGTCTGCCCAAGGCGGCAGATATTGAACGTCTCATCCGAAAGATGGCACCTCCGACAGTGCAGCACCCTCTCATTACTGCACTGAAGTGTCAGCATAGATTATGCGCTCAAGTTTCTGGAATGGGACTTGAGTACAGAAATTTGCAAAGAACTAAATTCAGGATGCCACTGGAAAAGATTTTTGAGTGACTGAGTTGGTTCCCGATTTGCCCTACTATATACCCTTAAAAGTAAAATTTATAACCTAAAAGACATTAAAAAAACTGAAAAAAAATCACAAAATATACCCACACACTTACACATCCTGGCTCTCAACACATCCAACAACTTGCATAAATCCTCCCTTTTCTGAGACCTGGGGCTTGCCTTCTGCCCCATTCCCAGAGCTTTGATTCTTAAGCCAGGCTACAGCTCACAATGTTTTCTGTGCCTCCACATACACACAACCTGAGGCTCCGTGCCCTTCACTGCTGGTTTTTGCCCCTTCGTGGTAAATCCATGCGCAATCACAAGGATTTTTTCAGTTCTCATGAATATTCACCTCCCCATACAGCTTTTGACAATCATTTAAAATCAATTTGGGGCCATTATAAAGTATCGAAAGATGTTTGACCCCAATATGGAGAGACTTATCTTTGAGCATCTTCATCCGTCTAAATGGAAGCTACAGCTCTTTAATGCTCTTGTGTATTTCAGTGCACCAAGCAAAATATGGAGCATATTTAAATTGTATTCACGAGCTCGGCTCGCAGAATTCAGGGAGCCCAGTCGTTAGAGTGACGGCAAGTGCAAATGGCTGTGTGCCACTGGCCACACGCCTGGGGCTCAATTTCAAACTTAAATTGCAGATGCGTTGGGGGCGGGGGGTTGCGAAAATTGCAGAAATGCAGAGCAGGTTCGGAAGCCGGCTCCAACCCGCCGACTTCCGAGTTTCCCATAGACGTGCGCGGGCGTCCCGAATCCGGAAGTCCCGCCGGCAACCTTCCCACGGCTTCTGATTCACGCCTGGTGAAGGTGTGAAGGGCCGGATCAGGCAAAAAGAAAGTTAATAAATTAAATAACAATCGATCGCACAAAATTAAAACACAAAATCAACCTACCTTTCCACCCTGCTCCGATGTCCGATGTCTCCCTCTCCGATCTTCCCCTCTTCCCCCCCCATGACCCCCCCGATCTTCCCCTCACCCCCCCGATCTTCCATTCTCCCCCCCCCCCCCCCAATCTTCCGTTCCAGTGCCGAATGACATCTCACTCTCTCTATTTCTATCTCCCCCCCCCACCCCCCCCACTCGGCATTGCAGTTCCTGTCGGAAAGAACTTTGATCACCATCAATCGCGTCGGAAATGGTAACTTTTTAAAAAATTCGGGTTTGCCACGTGCACCTTCACCAGCCCCCCCGCCCCTGCTCCCCGCTGCCAACCCACCACCATTTCAAAATTGAGCCCATTGAGTCCCAGGAACACTTTGGCCACGATTGCTGAAGGGTTTGATGGAGATGTCTAAATGAATTAGGATAGTTAGAGTTCTGCCAATCAAAAAGCTTGGTGTCGGAGTGAGATGTTAGAGTGTGCTCTATCAAACCATTTTTATTACATGTAGAGGGATGTATAATAGTGGATGACAACTACAGGACATCTCTGGATGCTATAAGTGGCTTGGCGATTTTGGGCATTTGCCTGACCTGGTCTGATAGAGATAGACTCCGCTTTGATTCTTTAAGTAGATGTTGCTATGACAACAAACAGGAGGGGCAGCGATTGTCACTGGGAGAAAAGGAATGGATGACAGCCCCACTTGTTGATACATCTTTGCTGATTCTAATGCAAGGAAAAGCAATTAGTGCCAGGTATGTGGGACCTACACCGCTCGTTTTTATCTTTTTTTTTTAAAATGGGAAGCTGGGGAATTTTAACAGTGTTTTGTCCAACAATACAGAAAAGTGTGTGTGTGTGTTTAAAAAGTAAATGAGAAGGTGCAAAGTATGAGTTCTGTGATCACGAACATGTTCTGAAGTTTGAAGTGTAAACTTTTGATTACATTTTTTATAGTACTCCTCCCAAGGGGGAGAAAACATTTTGAAATTTACTTTTAGGGGAAAAAACAAGAAAACAACCTTCTTGACACTGTGCATCTTTTAAATTTTTTTGTGATTTTGCTGAAATACTGAGTTTAGATTTTTAATTTCTGGTAATGGATGTTGCCAACTAGGAGCTCGATGGAATCCTTTCTGGGTCTTGAGTAAATGGCCATTTTTGTGGAGCCATGATGTGTAAATATTATGCACTCCACATCTGCATGGCCCCGTGTTTTATCAGTTAAGTGGCAACTTAAGACACTTCAGAAGTTTGACTGAAGCATTATTACAAGGTCATCACAATTTCTGTGCTTTCCCATGAATAAATTGCAGCCATTTAAAATCATTAATGCAGTTCATGGAGCACTCTGCATTCCTGATCACTTTAAAAACCTCATTGACTTTTTTTGACAATAATTTCCCAGGCCTTATGATAACCCTCTGCAAAAAACACAAATCTGAATCTGATCTATTGCTTTACTGAAACAAACAAGGCAGCTTTTCTGAGATGTATTTAATTGGATTTCTCAGAAGGTATTTCATAAAGTTCTATTTGTGAGGCCATTTAATAAGATAAAGCTCACAGTACTAAGTTAATTAACAAGACTGAAAATTGGTTTGACTATAGGAAGTATAAGTGGTGACAAATAGAAAAGACTGTGTTTGGAATATTCAGGGTCTCTTGCTATTCATAAATAATACTGGGAAGGACAGCTCTAGTAAGGACCTTATCTGCCCTTTACTGACCATTTCAAAACAGCCTGCTGGGATCACACATTTGAATACCTGCAGCAAGCATCCGATTGAATAATGACTCACTTATCACGAACAGTAAGTTAAGCAGCAGTAAATTGGAATATTTGGTGTTAACGGTTCACAGATCTACATACACAGTTAATGCTGCATAAGTGTTTGAAGTGCTTTCACACCCATTATGCAAACTACCAGTCCCCCCGAAACGTGATACCTGGACCAGGTAAGATACATCATAGAATCAGCAAGTAAATAGACAAGGTTGCGGTTAATATTTTCAGGAATTACACATATTGTATCTGAGAACTGAATCAAAGCACATATGACCCTGATGTTCAAAAGAACAATAAGACATGAATCAGTGAATTACAGAATATGTTGGTAGTGGGTAAAATGCTTTGAAGAATTTTATTGGATACTATTAATATTATATAATGACGTAGTGGTCATTAGGACCAGTTGGCATAGTTTTAATAATAATAATGAAGAATTAACCAAGTCTGCAGAGGGTTATGCAATAGATATATTTATCTGTTGCCAGATGTCAGTGTAAGAGAGATTGATAGGGATCTAAAGTATCTGTACATAGCACTTGCATAAAGAATGAGAGATGGATTTTGATATGGATAAGGTAACATACATTGACACAGGAAATATGTGTACAATGAATGGGTGCCTATTAGCAAAAGTCAAAAAGGATTTGATTACTGAGCATTCACTGAAATTATTCAAACAATAGAAAGTTGTTATCAACAAGGCTAGTCAAGTACTGGGATGCATATCAAGGGCATTTGATAGGATGTGGGAACAGGTTACATTAACCCTGTATAACTCAGTTGTGATGCCACATTTGGAACTTTGGGCACCATACCTTCAAAAGGACATTGACACATTGGGGAGGGTTCAGAGGATGATTCCGAGATTTAAAACTCTAAGTTATGAAGCGAGGCTCACAGAATTGAACTTGTTCACAGGAGAAAAGAAGTTTGAAAGGGGACATGGTTCAGGTCTTTAAAATGCTGAAAGGCATGGATAATGTGGATGTAAGCAGATTATTTAACTTAAACTATGATCACAGAACAAAGAGGACTTGAGTACAAAATTAACAAGCCTCAAATAAGATTAAAGATCTGAAGAAATGTAGTAGATATGTAGAATATATCTGTGGAATAAAGTCCCATCTTAAAGCATTGTTTATTTACTCCTTTACGAATATCTGGATGAATATCTAGTTAAGAATTCGCTGGCAAGTTACAAGGGTAAGTGAAGTGATCAAACACCCTATAAATCACTGTGGCTTCTGGAAATACCGTTCTTAAAAAAAAATTGATTGAGAACATTTAGGTTTGCTAGATTACCGTAGAATGTCAGCACTGATTCTCACAAAGCTTTCTCTTCTTGGTAGTTTTATCTTTGAATATTCAACTAATTCCCTTTGGAGATGCGATAAGTTGCGTAGAGTCCATGACAGGGCAAATTGTATGTGGTCTTTTGAAAAGAACAGGCTCATTGGGCTGAATGGCATTTTGCTTACACTTTCATGATTTCAGTTCACCATTTGCAAGAAACCATGATGTATTTATTGGGTGACACCTACGCCTTAATATTTGATGTATTGTATATAGATATGAAGCATGTCTCAGTTGTAAAGTATAACCATCAATTCACAAACACTGGCAAAATAAAAGTCAATGATGAATTGTCAGAGCCTTGCTCTTTGTCAGAATTTGCTGATACTAAACTACCAATCAACTTTTATTGGCCTAATGTACGTTACTAACATACTGAGGCAACCAAAGATAGTCATTACCTGATATCCAGTGAACTTGACGCCAGGATTGTTTTCAATCTCCCACAGTCCTTCGTTGAAACCTTTTCGCTTGTTAGATTTTCCAAATTTATCTTTATACTCTTTGTAAGGTAAAAGGTCTTTTGGACCCAGAAAGGCACTGCAATAGAAAATTCAATTGCTGACCTCAAAGATTTTCAATCAGCTTCACAGGTTAAATAAAGTACACATCAAAACAAGATACCAAGATATAACACAGGCCGATTCCCCGATTGGCACTTCTTGCAAGGATCGGTGCTCGTTGGTTGGAAAATTGGGGGTCCGCAGGCTGATTTTCCATCCATTTAAGTAAATGACCTGCGATCGCCCGACCGGGGCTCTCTGCGGTGGCTGCTCGTTGCAGGGAGTGCTTGATTGGGGTACCAACAACAACAACAACTTGCATTTTTACAGGGCCTTTAATATAGAAAAAAAGTTCTGAGGCGCTTCAGCGAGGCATAAGAAAATAATGAACACCAAGCCAAAAAAGGAGTAATTACAAGGTGGGTTTTAAGGAGGAGAGGGAGGGGGAGAGGCAGAATGGTTCAGGGAGGGAATTCAACATGGGGCCTAGGCAGCTGAAGGCACAGCTGCCAATGGTGGGCCAAAGGGGGAGGAGAGATGCACGAGGGGGAGGGGGTTGTGTGGTTGGAGGAGGTTACAGAGATAAGGAGAGGCAAGGCCATGAAGGGATTTAAACACTAGGATGAGAATTTTAAATTTGAGGCGTCAGGGGACCAGGAGTCAGTGAGAACAAGGGCGATAGGGGAGTGCGACTTGGTGCAGGATAGGATACGGGCAACTGAGTTTCGGATGAGCTGAGCTTTATAGAGAGGAGAGGGTAGGAGGCTGGCCAGGAGACCATTGGATTTGTGAAATCTGGAGGTGACAAAGGCATGGACGAGGCCATGTGGAGCACATGTGGGCTGTGGCAGGAGGCAGAGGTGGGCGATGTTACAGAGGTTATGATGATGTTATCAGTCCTGTATAATGCATTAAATTATCTGCTGGAGAACCAAATACCAAAGTTGCAAAGGGACATTGATAGGTGAAGTGAGTGGGCAAAACTGTGGCAGATGGAGTTCAATGTGGGGAACTGGGAGGTCATCTACTTTGGACCTAAGAAAGATAGATCAGAGTATTTCCTAAATGGCAAGAAGCAAAGAACTGTGGAGCAGCAGAGAGATTTAGGGGTGCAAGTACAGAAATCACTAAAAGCTAGTGGGCAGGTACAAAAAATAATTAAAAAGGGTTATGGAATGTTAGCCTTTATCTCAAGAGGGCTGGAATACAAAGGGGTGGAAGTTATGCTACAGTTGTATAAAGCTCTGGTTAGACTGCATTCAGTTCTGGGCACTGCACCTCAGGAAGGATATATTGGCCTTGGAGGGGGTGCAGCGCAGATTCATCAGTATGATACCGGGGCTGAAAGGGTTAAATTATGAGGGCAGGTTGCATACATTAAGCTTGTAGTCCCTTGAATATAGAAAATTAAAGGTTGATCTAATTGAGATGTTTAAGAAGATTAAAGGATTTGATAAGTCAGAGGGAAACTATTTCCTCTGGCGGGGGAGTCCCGAACAAGGGGGCATAACCTTAAAATTAGAGCTAGGCCGTTCAGAGGTGCTGTAAGGAAGCACTTCTTCACACAAAGTTGAAATCTGTAACTCTCTCCCTCAAAAAGCTGCTGAAGCTAGGTCAAATGAAAAATTCAAAACTGAGATGGATAGATTGTTGTTAGGTAAGGGTGTTAAGGGATATGGGAGCAAAGGCAAGTAAATGGAGTTGAGGTACAGATCAGCCATGATCTAATTAAATGGTGGAACATACTCCAGGGGCTGAATGGCCTACTCCTGTTCCTATTTTCCTAAATAGAATTTACATTTAATTAAACATAAGGGTAGAAATTCTTGTTGGGATGTAGAACAATCTTTTCGCTGCTATTTTAACACGTTAACTGTTTTAAAATAATGGGCTAACGTTTCTGTTAAGATAGCGAACAGAGGAACGTCGTTCAAGTGCATTAAGAGTTTGTCCACTGATATCGCCAACAGTAATTTCTAGCCTATATCTGCTGTAGTTTTTAATTTTCATCTATTAGTATTAAACCTACCTTTTTGACTAAGCTTTTGGTCACCTGAACTGATATCTCATTATGTGACTTGGTGTCAAATTTTGTCTGATTATGCTCCTGTGAAGCGCCTTGGGGTGTTTTATTATGTCAAAGGCGCTATATAAATGTTGTTATAGTAGTAAAATTTTTATTGTAAATTTTTATGACTTGTTACTATTTGTGTAATTCTTGGCTCAAATGTTTTATACAAAAAAAACATTACTTTGAGCAAAATATCTCCTAAATGTTCTCAGTTTTGCTTTTTTATATTTGTTCTTACACCTCTTGGCAATCAATGATTTTCAGAAATTCTACAGAAGGCCTGCGTCTTACTATTTGCTATTTTCTTCAAATTTCTCCCTTCCCCATCTCACCAGAAGACACTGCTTTGTTCTGGGCCTACAGCTCCACAGGGACCAGCCAACCTCTTGGCACTTCACCCCATCATACGTCAGCCCAGGCAGTGAGTTGGCATTATCGAACCATGAGGGGCATCACAGCCCCGAGCTCCATTCTGCCCTCAGCCAACATCTACAATCCAGCTGGAGTTAAGGAGAGCAAATAGGGCGGGAACCCTGGTCGATTCTTCTCCTCCCTATCCTGTTGTAGCTGAGGCCAATTAGATCAGCTAACTCGTGACAGACAGGAGATTGAACCTGTGACCATCCTGGTTTGTGTGGCTTAGTTCCACATTTAGCAGTGCATTTATCAATGGAGCCATATAGGCATGCCCAGTGTAGATATTTTAAAAGCAATATATGAATTAATAACTAAAAGGGAAAGTCAAACACAACTGCACAGAAGCAAGCGCTCTAGAATTAATCCACACTGCCTGTGATGAGCACAATAATAGCCTAGAAATTAATGTGATATTAGCATATGAGCATATTCCCCTCATTAAGGGAGGTATTAATTCATTTATTTTAAACAGTTAACATCTCCTTAAAATAATGGACCAAAAACTTCATCTGGACATTCTAAGTGTTTGTACACAAATATCATAAAGTGATTTCTTTGTGGAGTTATCCAATTTTAGTCTTAGGGTTTAGTCCATGCTCTCTATTAAGTATGTGATCTCCAAAGCTTCTTTTCTCAGTCACTAGTCAATTTGCCTTGTGTTTGATTGCAAAAATATTATTCATGGCTTTGCAAACATGAACTTTTCACACAATCTATTAGCAAGAAAGGGGCTCGTTTTTGCTGCTGAATTTTCTTCTCCAGCTGTTCTGAATTTAACAAAAGATCTGTCGAGAGATTGCCAACAGTTTTAAGGAAAGGGGTTTAACCCTTTGAGGACCAGAATAGAATTTCAGCAACAAAATGAAAAATGTAACACACATTGGTTTATTCCATGAACACAATGAACTGTAAAATATTCTTTGGACCTGCAACATCCTCTAATTCTAATAAGTAACAACCTTTAGACATTGAGGAAACAGTTTTGCAGGTATTATACTGACGAACAGAAGGTTAATTTAAAGCAACTGATTTTACAAGTTCTCGTTCCCATCGCAGAGCTTTGCCCGCTGAGAATGCATGTTGGGAATTCAGGGCCAGATCCTTCATGATTTCCTGTCCATTCATTTTGTTCTGCTTGACTTTACCTTTTAATTATTAATTCATGTATTGTTTTAAAAAAAAATCTACTCTGGGCTTGCCGCCATGGCTCAGTGGTAGCACTCTCACTGCTGAAGTCAGAAGGTTGTGGGTTCAAGTCCCAGTCTGGGGACTTGAGTACAAAATCTAGGCTGACACTCCAGTACAGTACTGAGGGAGTGCTGCACTGTCAGCAGTGCCGTCTTTCGGATGAGACGTTAAGCAGAGGCCCTGTCTGTCCTCTCAGGTGGGCATAAAAGATCCCATGGCACTATTTTGAAGAAGAGTATGGGAGCTCCCCCTGGTGACCTGTCCAATATTTATCCCTTAACCAACACCGGAAAACACAGATAATCTGGTCATTATCATATTGTTGTCTGTGGGACCTTGCTGTGCACACATTGGCTGCCGTGTTTCCCTACATTACAATAGTGACTACACTTCAAAAGTGCTTCATTGGCTGGAAAGTGCATTGGTACGCCCTGAGGTTGTGAAGGGCACTATAAAAACCCAAGTCTTTCTTTCATTGGTAAATGCACGGCCAACTGTGGAACTAAGCCGTACAAACCAGAATGGTCACAGCTTTGATCTCGTGTCTCTCACGAGTTAGCTGATCTCAGGTAGAGTGCTGTAATTGGCCTCAGCACCCATAGGTTAGGGAGGAGAAATCAATTGTTCCCACTCTGTTTGCTCTCCTTGACTCTAGTTTAGTGAATACTAAAACTGTGAGGGAATATGTGCTCCAAATTCTCTGTGTACGCTCCTGGCGAGTGGGACTCTGTGTTGACAGTGTGAACTTGTAGAATTACCCCTGATAATGATAAAATAAACAATCCGTCCTTCAACTCACACCGAAAGAGCCTGAACAATTCTTATTCTTTAGAAATATATCTGCACTTTCCACATCTCAGTACCATTTGCCATTTGAAAAACATCTCTTCACTAACCCTAAACTGATTTAACACAAAATCTAAAACCTCTAGCTGCACATTATTCGTTTTTGGGTTTACAGGCCTAATATATTTGGCTAGAATTTCTTCAAAAAGGTCTTCTTTCAGATCTATTTGGACATCTAACATCCCAGATTCACTTTCATATCAGTGAGCCTCTTTTATTTAACAAAATGTACAAAACTGACTTCTTCCATTTTTTTTTAAGTGTACTTACGTCTCATGAGTTCCAAAGAAGAAAATAGGATATTTATTTGCTGGTGGTTTCACAGCTCCTTCTGGGAGCTCATCGATCTGTTGAACAGATGATAACAAGAGAAAAGTACTTAGCATGATTATCACTGTGAATGATGACTTTGCATCTTCATTATTGTACATGTTCATGAGTATCAAGCAGAAACTAAAGGGGGAATTTTAACCTCTCCCCCCCCCCCCATCCCCGCCCGGCAGGAACGGTGAGGGGGGGGGGGTTTAAGATGGCGGGAGAGGGGAAGGGGATTGTCGCTTCCTGTTCCTGCCCCCTGCCATTTTAACCAGCCTGAAATCAGGCATGTTACGGCCACCTGCCCCACAGGAGCGAGGGCCTAATTTAAACGGCAACGTTGCACCTCGATGAAGTAATCGGAACGCACGCGCCAATTTAACCGTGAGCCGCAGGGTCTCAAACCCGCCACAAAAGCTGGCAGCAGCCAGGATTCTGGCCACAGGAGGCCCAGGTATGTTTTTTAAAATAATTTCTAAAGGTTTCTTGTGTGCCTGGAGGAGCAGGCGTGCTCGTCCTGGTCCCATAAGGATACCATTGGCCTCTCCTGCCTTGGGCTCCGCCCCCCCCCCCCCCCCACCTTCCCGCAATTGTGGACTTTCTCGATGCCTCCCCCCATTCCTCACTTACCTTCCCAGGGACCGTTTCCGTGGGTTCCCCGGCAGCGGCCTGACCCTCCCCCCCCCCCCCCCCCATGAATTTGGACTCCCGACCGCCGGCGGTGATGTAATTCCCGCGGACTTCTGGCAGGAGTTAGTGTTGGGAAAAGGTAAAATCACCCGGGCCTCACGCTCCGGAGAGTCGGAGGGTTCACCGCCCAGTTTGACCCCCACACTCACCCCGATTCCTGCCCTGAGTTAAAATCAGGGCTTAATAGTTTTCTAAGTCTGGCCCAAATACATTTATACCATTGCTCAGATCAGTCGGTGGCTTACATTTGTTGCATCTGATTTTTGTCAGCATCATTTAATCCTTCTTTAGGAAACCTGCTGCAATTATATTTTCTTCACACACTCAAGAGTCTAAGCCAGGTTTCTACGAATACTTCGCTGATGAAAAGTGGAGCAGTATAGGAACACAGGCACATACAGGGCTGGGAAGGACCACTGTGGTCCAATCGGCCGGTCCCAATATTCATAAAATATCATAAACCTTTTCTCCAAGTAATTATCCAACTCCCTCCTGAATTTGCTGATACAATCAGCACTCACTTCCACCCTTGACAGTCTATTCCATGCATTCATCAACCTCTGCATCAAGTAATTAAATCGAAACTTGTCTTTTCACCCGCACTCGGGAAGTGATCAAACTTTATAGACTTCCTCACAGTCTCCATAAGGCGCAGAAGCGCGGGACACCATTCAGAACATGTTCTCTATGGCTGCATTACACAGAAACTATTACTGAATGCATCTCACACAAGGAACACTGCACTGCTTGTAATTGGGTAGGCAGGATTTTATGTGAACTTGCCAGACCAAACAAAACTACTTCAAAAGGTCTATTTTTCAAAGAGAAATTTCACAATCATAGAATGATACTGCACCGAAGGGGGTCATTCGGCCCATCGTGCCTGTGCTGGCTCTTTGGAAGAGCTATCCAATTAGTCCCACATGCCTGCTCTTTCCCCATGGTCCTGAATTTTTCTCCCCTTCAAGTATTTATCCAATTCCCTTTTGAAATCTGCTATTGAATCTGCTTCCACCGCCCTTTCAGGCACTGCATTCCAGGTCATAACAACCTGTTGCATAAAACTTTTTTTCTTCATGTCACTCTGTTTCTTTTGCCAATTACCTTAAATCTGTGTCCTCTGGTTACTGACCCTTCTGCCACTGGAAACAGTTTCTCGTTATTTACTATCTCAAAACCGTTCATGATTTTGAACACTTCCACCAAATCTCCTCTTAATCGTCTCTGCTCTAAGAAGAACAATCCCAGCTTCTCCAGTCTCTCTCACAAAACTGAAGTCCCTCATCCCTGGTACCATTCTAGTAAATCTCTTCTGCACCCTCTCTAAGACCTTGACATCCTTCCTAAAGTGTGGTGCCCAGAAGTGGCCACAATTCTACAGCTGGGGCCGAACCAGTGTTTGATAAAGGTTTAGTATAACTTCTTTGCTTTTGTACTCTATGCCTCTATTTATAAAGCCAAGGATCTCATATGCTTTTTTAGCAGCCTTCTCAACTTGTCCTGCCACCGTCAAAGATTTGTATACATACACCCCCAGGTCCTGCACTCCCTTTAAAATTGTACCATTTAGTTTATATTGCCTCTCCTCATTCCTCCTATCAAAATGTATCACTTCACACTTCTCTGGGTTAAATTTCATCTGCCATGTGTCTGCCCATTTCACCAGTCTGTCCATGTCCTCCTGAAGTCTATTACTATCCTTCTCATTGTTTAGTACTTTTCCGAGTTTCATGTCATCTGCAAACTTTGAAATTATGCCCTTTATACCCAAGTCCGGGTCATTAATATATATTAAAAGGTGCTGTGGTCCTAATATCAACCCCTGTATACCTCTTCATCATTGCTCTCTGCTTTCTGTCCCTTAGCCAATGTCATTTCCATGCTGCCGCTATCTCTTTAATCCCATGGGCTTCAATAAGGTTCAAATAGGCACATCATTACTTTCTTTAATCAAATAAAGCAAATGAAAAGATAAAACAGTCTTGTTGGACAAAAACTCTAAAGCAGGAAGTCCAAGTGCTGGTTATGTGTCGCTAATGCTATCAATAACTGCTATTATTCATTGCAATATCCCGGTAAACAGTTAGAAGCATAAGGCCAACTAATCGGTTTTCATTTGTTGAATTGACCAGCTGTTTCTGTGTGCCATCAAAAGAAGGAGAAGTCCGATAAAAAAAGTCATGGCGGGGGCCGGGGGGCGGGGGGGGGGGGGCCTGATGTTTGAACCCCCCGAACCCCCCCACACCGACTGCTTGGAATACTTCCACCCAGCACTTTCGTGGCTCCGGATGTTAGCATGATCTTGAATGACCAGCAAGCATCGCTCAGCCTCATCACTGGAATCTTCATGAATATAAACAGCAAGTTTTGGGGGGAAAGTTAAGCAAAACGATCTTAAGAGACCAGCAAGAATCTCAGTCTCAACCAAACTGAGGTTCTATTAAGTAAAACAGTTATCAGGCTAGTGGAGCCAAGCTCATAAATGTATCATTATGTATTACTGAATCAAGTCAAATCATTGGATAAATGTCATATGCAAAGCAGTCTGACATGTAATCTCACCATGTCTATCTTATAGACATTAAATCTAAAAGCAGCAACTGTCAAATAGTAGTCAGTTACAACAGACTGCCAATTAAAACTAAATGTAGGCAATTCCATCTGAGGCCTTTGTCACAACTCAATTCATCAAATCCATGAAATCCAATTTAATCTTATCCTATTTGATATTTTAAAATATTCCTGTGCTCAGATCACAATATTTAACAATAACGTGTGAACCAATGTTACAAAGGCAACGGTTTCACTGCAACTTAATTGCTTATTCATGTTGGGTTTTTTTATTCGTCATGGGATGTGGGCATCGCTGGCGAGGTCGGCATTTATTGCCCATCCATAATTGCCCTTGAGAAGGTGGTGGTGAGCCGCCTTCTTGAACTGCTGCAGTCCGTGTGGTGAAGGTTCTCCCACAGTGCTGTTAGGAAGGGAGTTCCAGGATTTTGACCCAGCGACGATGAAGGAACGGCGATATATTTCCTAGTCGGGATGGTGTGTGACTTGGAGGGGAACATGCAGGTGGTGTTGTTCCCATGTACCTGTTGCTCTTGTCCTGCTAGGTGGTAGAGGTCGCGAGTTTGGGAGGTGCTGTCGAAGAAGCCTTGGCGAGTTGCTGCAGTGCATCCTGTGGATGGTACACACTGCAGCCACTGTGCGTCAGTGGTGAAGGAAGTTTCTGTGAATGTCCGAGATGCTCTATTTTGGGGATTAAAGCAATCAGGAATGAAGATGACCCTGGCTTCTACACCTGTAGAGTTATAAAGGCTCAAAAAACGCTGGAAGAGGATGCTGTTATGTCCTATAATCATTCGGTGGTGGGAGATTCAATTGGAGAAAAACGATAGGTTCACTAAGACAGCTACGATTTTCCTCATTATTAGAATGCAGCTCAAACTCCAAATCAACTGGAGAAAACACATTGTCCTTGTTAAGAGTTTCATCTCATGCACAACCTTTTTGGTCAGGATGTCTTGTTTACCTCCATTGTAGGTAAGGCCTATTTTTGAATCAGAACTTAGTCCGCTCACCGGAAGACAGGGAAGCCAGTCAGATATAGTGAGAGAATATTAGGTCAATCTTTGCCTCCACTGCCTGGGTGGTAATCTGGCAGAGCGGATCGACCGGCCTTTATAGAACCCACACAATTTTCATTCCATTCAAATCGCCAATCGGTGGCAGGGTGGGGGGTGCCTTCGCGGAGCCCAGTCGGAAGTTGGTGCTTAAAGGTGTGGGGGGGAGGCAATTGCAGGAGGGAGGCATGAGGGGAGGGGGATCGGCAGTAGGTGGGAAGAATTTTGTGGGGCCAGGAGGAACATCCAAGCTTGTTCTGAGTAATCAGTAAAAAAACAGAATCTTACCGTTAGTGTGAGCAGCTTCCTGCGGTTCTTTTAAGGACCAGTGATTAGGCCGCTTTACGCCTAGTACCAATGACACCGAGCTCTTAAATAACAACAACAACTTGCATTTATATAGCGCCTTTAACATAGTAAAATGTCCCAAGGCGCTTCTCAGGGACGTAATCAGACAAAATTTGACAATAAGCCACGTAAAGAGATATTAGGACAGGTGACCAAAAGCTTGGTCAAAGAGGTAGGTTTTTAAGGAGTGTCTTAAAGGAGGAGGGAGAGGTTTAGGGAGCGAATTCTGGAGCTTAGGGCCTAGGGAGCTGAAGGCACGGCCGCCAATGGAGGGGCGAAGGAAATCGGGGATGCACAAGAGGCTGGAATTGGAGGGAATCAAAGTTCTCAGAGGATTGTAGGGCTGGAGGATGTTACAGAGATAGGAAAAGTGTCCTTAATTGTTGCTCCCTTTCCATCACCTACCCCATGCCCCAACTTTTACCCATCGAGTAGCTATCTGCATTTAGAGGTTAAATAAATGGCATTCAGAACTGGAATAACTTTTTATAGGTATTTAGAACTCTGTCACACTTGTAATGGAAACTGCCTGTGTAAGATTGTCACACTGCAATTACACACTCCCATCATTGGTGGTGCTGTTACCCCCAGTGTGGCCTCTCATTGCTCCTCAGCCTGTGCTGTCGAGTAACTCCTGCGCTTCAACCAACTCTACTTCTCTGCTTCTCAAATTGCTATAAATTTTGCTATTTAATTATTAATACTAATATAAAATCAAAGTATTATATAAAATTAAGAACAAAATGTATGACTTTAAAATGGGGACTGCATTACATCTACCCACGCTGGTCAAATTATACCCTGTCCCCTAACCCCACTTCACTAAGATTACAAATGTTCTTGACTTTCCATGTGCAACCCTAAGGGAGATAAACTGGTAGATTACTAAAAATCTTGCTTAGAGCACACACTTCCTATCCATAAACCTTACTCCCAGTTGTTACAATTTTTGATCATGTTTTTGTATCAACATCTACCCATGTAAATTGTTACATAGAATCATTACAGCACAGAAGGAGGCCATTCGGCCCTTCGAGCCGGTGCCAGCTCTTTGTAAGAGCAATCCAGTTAGTCCCATTCCCATTACGTCAACACTTCCCATTCAGTTTTACGTCAATGATCATGATGTAGTTAAATGCCCGGGCCACTGGATGGCAGTGCGGACAAGCTTTCTGAAGTCTCTCTCCCAACTTTATTGTCCTCGTGTATATAAAATGACTTTTATTTATCAACTGACCATGAGCAATGGTATGAACAACTTACTAGTAGGAAATAAAATTGGGTCTGTCAGCACCTATAAAGAGAAAAAACTTGGCTATTGCTTTTATAGATGTTGAGGGACCTGGGTTGCATTTCCAACATTTTCTGCCTTTATTGCAGATTGCCAGTCTTTGCAGTTTTTCCTTTTATATAGAATCATAGAATCATAGAAGTTACAACATGGAAACAGGCCCTTCGGCCCAACATGTCCATGTCGCCCAGTTTATACCACTAAGCTAGTCCCAATTGCCTGCACTTGGCCCATATCCCTCTATACCCATCTTACCCATGTAACTGATAGAATCAGTACAACCTCATGCACAAATGTACACACACATGCCGATTTTCAACTGCCATCCACCCAGTTAACGCTGGAAAACGGGGCGGCTGGCAGCTGAAGACCGAAAAACATTCCTCGCCCCTTACCTGCCTGATGCAACTTTCAGGCAAGCTGCAAATGGACGGCCAGTGCTCCAGCCCGAAACAGGTGTGAGCCTACCTGAATATGCAAAGAGTGGGCCTACTCCAGTTGTAAGACCCCATTTGCAATTTTCAGCACCAATACATGAAGCAAGCTGCGCAGGCTCTGCCCTGTGGCATTAGGCCTTCAGTGGCCTAACTCAGTAGCCACTAATCATTTTACTGTGTATTTTTGTGGGGCCATCAAGGGCACTAATGCTGATCTGTGACCTGCTGCCAGCCTCTCAGTGGGCCCTCCCATTATGCCCGCTTCTCCTTTTCCATTTTCTTCTGGCTCGGCTCCACATGGACCCAATGCAAATGAAGCCCAAACTGGAAAATGGTTCAAGCCTCACACTCCTGATAACAGGCAGGAGACACGTTGGCTCCTCTCACCACCTGTCCAATATTGACGAACGCTAAAAATCACTCTCAGAGAATCCTCCATTTTTTTTATACAGGCGCTGCGATATTTGAGTTTCAGCCTTCTGTTACCATGGGTTTTGCCCTTTGAATTAATGCCTTCAGTCTCTACAAGTAGTTTTCCCCATTCAAATTTGCATCTTTTGCTTCCACTGTGCCAAATTGTCATACTTATCTTCTCATCAAGTTTCATCTTGTTTATGTAAAATGAACCATAAGTGTGAAACAGTCTGAGAGCTCCACTAAAAATCTGGATACACGCTGCTTCATTTTCTGTTTATCACACAATCACGGAACAATTTAGCAACAATTTCCAAGTATAATTACAATCTTTTGTACAAAGCTGTGTGAAATAGAGTTTTTGGTTGCTCACTGAAAATCTCAATGTGTGTCCATGTAACACCTTTTATTTGCCATTCAAAACTGGCCATTATTTCCCTCAAAGACTTTTTAGCAAATAAGGTTCTATCTGCAGATCTGCACAGCATTGTTTAAAATTCTGTTTATTCACTTATAGAATTTGGGGGGAAAAAGATTCTTAAGAAATAATTCAGCTGACCAAAGATGCAAAGAAACGGTACGATCGTTGTGTCAAGGGGCAAAATAGGGAAATTATGGGGGCTACGAAGGCTATTTGCTTGCTGAAGGGTCACAATTCTGTCACTCAAACAGTCACGTTGAAATCAGGCGAAGATGGACATAAGACTATTGTAAAGGTAGAACTTCCCGGATTGACTCCTGGAAAACATGGGTTTCAGGTGCACACACTTTTGGAGACATTTCTAATGGCTGTGACAGTGCGAGACCTCATTTCAACCAACGTAATGAAACACATGGTGCATCCCAAGATAAAAAGAGACATGTATGCAATCTGGGCAACATAGAAGCTGATGAAAATGGTACAGCCCGTTTTGAAATAGAGGACCGACCTCTTCGCCTGTCAGGAAAGCATTCAATTCTTGGATGTACTGCGGTGGTTCATGAGAAGGAAAATGACCCGGGCAAAGGTAATGATAAGGAGAGTCTTGAATCGGGAAACCACGGAGCAGGTGTAGCTTGCGGTGTAATTGGAATAGACGAAGACCCCAAGTAAATATAGAGCAAAGATTCAAATTAGAGACACTGTGCTGATTTCATGGTCCTAAATCTGCTGTCCTTGTTATTGAACTGCAATTGATTCAAAATTACATAAAGTTAAGTTTGCATTGTTTATAGCAACATGCATGTAATTGACCAGTGTATATCAGGAACTTCATCATCAGGCCCTGTTTTATAAGTCAGTAAGTTTAAAAAAATTGGGGTCAACTTTAGTATCCTTTTCATTTTTTTCCAGCAGGTTTTCTTTTCTTTAAACATTGAATATTGACATCAAAGAATAACTTGGATGAGTTACTGAGCCTGGCAGTGCAAGAGAACTGAATTGACATAACAAAGCTAAAACTGAAGCAATCTAGATTAATAATATCAATTAACCTGGCACAGGCATGATGGGCCGAATGGCCTCCTTCTGTGCTGTATCATTCTATGATTCAATGAAACAAAAGGACTGACATCATCATCTGGGTCCCAACCTGTGAATCATGACTGCAGCCCTGCTGGTTGTGTTTCAACAAGAGTTCAATTGTACTAAAAGTACCCACATCAGCAAACAGTAGTGTTTAGGATATGTCAATGGCAGTGTGCATTAAATGATACTAAATTATGTCAAGTTCCCTCATGCACAGCTTCAACAATATAAAATAAATGTCAAACCATCTGGATTCCTTAAAAACTGTATGTATAGGAGAAAAGGAATAAAAGAAAGTGGGGTAGATCATGACTTTGTGCGATAGTGTAAAACGGGTGATAGCTAGCCGGCAGCAAATTTTACATCTCTCTTGATTTCAGGAGACCAGTTTTATACTATCAACAACAACAACGTGCATTCATATACCACGTTTAATGCAATAAAAACATCCCAACAGGAGCGCAATCAGACAGAATTTGACACTGAGCCACATAACGAGATATTAGGACAGTGTCCAAAAGCTTGGTCAAAGAGATAGGTTTTTAGGAATCTTAAAGTTTGAGGGAAGGAATTCCAGAGTTTAGGGCCGAGGCAGCTGGAGGCATGGCCGCCAATGGTGGAGCGATGGAAATCGGGGATGCGCAAAAGGCCAGTATAGGAGGAGCGCAGAGATTTCGGAGGATTGTAGGGGGCTGGAGGAGGTTATGGAGATGGGGAGGGGCGAGGCCATGGAGGTATTTGAACACAATGTTGAGAATTTTAAATTCGAGGTGTTGCCGGACCACGAGCCAATGTAGGTCAGCGAGCACAGGGGTGATGGGTGAACGGGACTTGGTGCGAGTTAGAATACAGGCAGAAGAGTTTTGGATGACCTTAAGTTTACAGAGGGTCGAAGGTGGGAGGCCGGCCAGCACAGCATCGGAATAGTGGAGTGTGGAGGCAACAAAAGCATGGATGAGGGTTTCAGCAGCAGATGGGCTGAGGTAGGGGCGGAGACGGACTTGGTGATAAAGAGGATATGGGATCGGAAACTTAGCTCAAGGTCAAATAGGACGCCGAGGTTGCGAACAGTCTGGTTCAGCCTCAGACAGTAGCCAGGGAGGGGGATAGAATCGGTGGCTAGGGAATGGAGTTTGTGGCAGCGACCAAAGACAAGTCAATCGCACAAAGTCAAGATCTATCCCAGTAACGTCTTGAAAAAAACAAGTGAAAGTTTTGGGGGGGGTGGAAGGAAGCAAAAACATTTCAGATTGTTTACTTATTATTGCTTCAATGGTTCCCCATGAGATCAACAGACTTTGGGCCTCTGCACAACATCGATACCATACAGTTAACAATCCAAAATATGGCAATCCAGTAGGGTTTCTCTTTGTAGTGGCACGCTACACTTCCCAGCTACATTTCACCTGGTGACCCAAGAGCCTGATGCTCTCTCCAAGACAAAGCCGCCAATACGATATTCTGAAATTTGGCCGTGTCGTAGCCCATTATAAAGATGGTTCAAACTGGAATTATAAAAATAAGAACATCCAGAAATCGATCATGAATATATAACCTCACGGTGCTTCATGTTTCTATGGTGTAACACTGATAAATGTATCTATGGTATTAAATGAGCGTTTATTTCAAGGCAAAAACGTCCATCGTAACTTGTGACTCAAACTTCCTCTGTTCACTAAATTTAGTGTAAAAGTAGACATAAATATAAAACGGGGAACACCACATTACATACGTGTACTTATTCGCTGAAATTAGTGAGCAGAGAAAAATATATCTCTTAGAAGCCTAAAGCGAGTGTAAAACTCTACCAGCTTTATGAGCATACGAACATACAAAAGTAACGGGCAGAAAAGGACCAGCTGGTCTATCAATCCTGCCCCAAAAGGAAGAATTGATGAATTTTTGTGTGGATCCAGGGATGTATACAACTCGCGCACTCTCAGGATACTTCTTCTCATGCTCAATGTAAAGGCTAATTCCACAGGCAAAGCCCATGCCTCCTATGAACTGAAATGTGACCTTATGCATGAAGAGATCTAGGAAAGAAAGACTTGCATTTATATTGCACCTTTCACAACCTCAGGGTATCACAAAGTGCTTCACATCCAATGAAGCATTTTTGAAGTGTAGTCACTGTTGTAATGTAGGAAACGCGGCAGCCAATTTGCGCACAGCAAGATCCCACAAACAGAAATGAGATAAACGACCTGATCATCTGTTTTAGGTGTCGGTTGAGGTTATAACTGTTGGCTAGGACACCAGAGAGAACTCCCCTGCTCATCTTCGAGTACTGCCGTGGGATCTTTTACGTCCACCTTAGATGGCAGACAGAGTCTATTATAGTGTAACACCTGAGTAATACAACGTTCGCATAAAAGGTTTTGGAGGGCGTGAAGATGCCACTTTGAGTCAACCTAGGCAATAAGAAGCCATATAGCTTAGTTATAGTACAGTGTCTTATACACACTCCAATACTGAGGTAGCGTGACTATTACTCTGGATCTTTACAACTGACTGACAAATAAAACTCTCGGGCACACCGTATATTTCAGGCTACAAACTATGAATCAGGTTTATATAGAAGTAAAATTAACCAGAAACAAACGTAAAAGAACAGCATACACAGATCTGTTTCAAAAATCTGTTGCAAAACAGTAAAACATCTCAAAACTTGCATGGATTTCAGGAATAATAGTCATGGTTTGACCAACATTCGAGAGGCGAAATCTATCAATGAAGTTAGATATTCACTGGTCCTCTATGGTTTACCGCTCCCAATTGCCCCCACTTGATGGTCGGTGGCAGAACCTTCAGACCACCACAACCCTGGACTCGAGAATTCTCCTTTGAAACTTTTTTCAGCTATCAAAGCCTTTTAAGGCTTTACATTCAGTTCTCTCCCTTACTTCCTGCTGGGCATCCACTACTTCTGTAAAGTGCCTCAAGAAGTTTTGTTATGTGAAAGGCGCTATATGCTATACGGGTAATATTCTGACATTCAGCAGCATGCAGTTGAAGAGTAAACCCCTTATGTAAACGCAAGTTGATGTAGTATACGCGTTGTGGGGCTTATTCAAGTTTTCCTCATTATTATTTGGTGCACTTATCATTCTGGGTTGGATTGATGCACATTTTTAAATTGATTGCGGGAACTCCAGATGCTCTTTCTTTCCATTGTTGATGACAGACGTTTGGGGGCAATAAAATTTCCAGTTGTAACTCAGTGGAAGCAAGTCACTGAGTATAATTGACACTGAAACTTGAAACACTCGGTGTATAAATTTTAACTACAAATGTGATTCATGACAGACGCCCTCAGCCATCTGGAGAGATTCTAAATGAAGCTAAGATACTTCCCTTAAGGGACAGAGGAGAAAATTTAAGGAACAGTCAAGTTCTGTCTTACTGAACAGTTATTTACCAACCTAGGATTCGGTTGATGGTTGTCCTTTCAACATAAGAACATAAGAATTGCTAGACGAGAAAAGACCAAGGTCCATCTAGTTTGCCGTCTACCATCCTGGTAGTCGCAAGATACAATGATAATGGAGTTGTTGACCAATCATAGCAATGTGTGAGAAAATACTTAAAAACTAAGCTCCCCCCCAAAAAAATGTCTGTATTAAATTTTAGCTGTTGTGTTCGTGCAAAGCAAACCAACTTCACACCAAATGTGATCGGAATTTCCTTTTTTCACCACTTTTGAGGTTAATATACAAAACAGAAAATGCATGTTATGGGAAATCCGCAGTTGGCATTAACAGATATAGGATTATTTGCAGTGTATGGCACTGGGCCACAAAGCTTACATTTTCTACTGTTCTAAATTAGGACCTTATGTTAAGGAGGAAAATACATGACTGACATATTTTCCCACCCGTTTCTGATTACCAACATGCCATTTGCTTCTGTACTGCCAGGATTTCAAATATGGATTTAGGTAATTTAGGTAAAACTCTCTTTAAGGGTGCATTCACACTATGCCCATGGCTTCGGTGTGAAGTTGGTTTGCTTTGGACCAACATTGCAGTTACAGTATAAATGCCGCCTGAATCCAGAGTTGGGGCTTGGATTGATACCAGAGCAAAGGTGAGCGAGATTCCTTTGAGGAGGGTCTCTCAGTTTGGGCCTTTGCACCGACTTACACTCATGAAGTTTAACATTTGCGAGAAGCCAAAGCTGCTTTGCACCGATGCTAAGCTTGTCGTGTGACTCTACCTTAAGAGTTCGAGCTAGATCTGTGCAGGTTGGTAATATACCTGATACAGACAGCTGAGCAGCAATTACGTTTTAGTCAATGAGTGCAGTTTGATAGCTCACCACAGGGAGCATCAGCCAGCACCAATCTCTAGGAAATGCTACGAGACAAACTGACAAGCCAAGAACCGAACCAATCATAGGATGGAGGAAAATGTTGGCCTCTTCAAATAGTGGATGAGATCTTTAACATTTACCTGCACAGGCAGATAGACAGGGACTCGAGTGAACAACGCACAGCCTCAATGGGGGACACAGTGTACTGCCCCAGGGTCAGCTGTCTGGGCAGTCAGAGAAGCAGCGCCGTAGAAAGCTAAGTGAGGAAATGGTCATTGGCATATCCCACCTGTTAGAATTGAAACTGCGGACACAATCAGCTTTAGGGTCTTTAAAGTGCACATCGGAGGATATCTCTGGCTTCAGCCAATTTAGAGTCCACCATGCTATCAGGGATGTGACAACTGCCCTGTGTAAATACACAGCTACTTCGATACGATTCCCAGCACAGCAGCAGCAAGAAAGGAAATAACAGGTTTTTTTTTAATCAATGGTGAGATTTCTAAAATGGAAGCAGTGGTGCCCCTTGTAACCCACCCCACCCCTCGTACACCTGAGAACCATGCATTATCGGGAAACATTAATCTTACATGGGACCATCAGTGTTAACATGGAGAACAGAACACTAAGAAATTCGGATTAATTCTCATGAATCAATACGGCATTTAATCACAGACTAATGAAAATTTGCTAAATAACGTACAAATGCCCCACTTTCTTTGTTAGACTTTACTGCTCCTACACCCGGCCAAACTAAACTACATTGGCCCAAAGTAGAAAAATCTGGGCCATGATTTCCTTGTGACTGCAATCATTGATGGACCAACAGGAAAGACGGCCCACGGTATATGATTTGCATATTTTCTTTAGACATATGGTAGCAGTGGTTAATTTGCATGCAAACTGAACGGACAGAAGATGTATAATCCAACTCTTTCGCACCAGCTCTGCCTGTCTAACCCTCTCTAATTACCCCTAATTTAGTGAAAAGATATTGATAACTCTAATTTGAAAAAGCAAACCCCAAGAGTAACGCAAGATAAAGCTTCACAAGGGCAAGGTACACTCTGACATGTGTAATGACAATGTGAATGCACTCATGAAGAATTTCTTTAATTGGTATTTCTGGCAAGATTACAAATGTACACAAGAAAATTCAAAAATGCATTTACAATGTTGCTACACATAATGAGCTGAGCAGTTCCTTCGCTCATCAGGGATCTGAGAATTACACAGAGCAGTCGAAGAATAAAGGTTTTTGACTTAAAGCTGTAATTTCAAAATTGCACATATTGTTTGGGAAATAAAAGATTTGCATGTATTTAGCACTCTATCACATCTCCCAAAAACATTTAAAGTATTTCACATACAATAAACTACAGTAATTGTTATTATCTAAGCAACAAAAGCAGCCATTCTGCCCACAACTAGCAATGAGATGAAGACCAGTTAATCTGCTTTGGTGATTTTGGTTGAGAAGGAAAATGTTGGCCTCTTCAAATAGTGGATGAGATCGTTAACATCCACCTGAACAAGCAGATAGGGACTGGATTTAACATCTACCTGAACAGGCAGATAGGGACTCGATTTAACATCTACCTGAACAGACAGATAGGGACTGGATTTAACATCTACCTGAACAGGTAGTCAGAGACTCGATTTAATATCACTGTCAGCAATGTAGCTTTCCCTTAGTACTGCACTCCGGTGTCAACTTCAGGTCATCTCGGCTTGGGGTTCAACCTGTAACTTTATGACCCAGAACGTTACTAACTGATATGAGCTGACACACGAGCTCCGAAATTGTGAGACTGTGCGTCCCGCGTAGAGTCTCGCTCACCTGGTGCACAGGTCAGGAAATCAGGTGCGGAGGTCAGTGTAACTGAGTTGTGACGCTCACAATTTTACAAGCATTGATGTTAATCATCAGAAAAATCGGCAGCACCACACTCAATTGCCTAACTGGTGCTCTGGGTAAGCGAGACACCGCACTGGGAGTAGAGGATCCAGCTGTTGGAGCTACGGTCTCACTTATTCTAAACATTTTCATTTGTATCTTTCTCAACTCCTCAATTTATGTTGAAAACTACCTCTAAAGCTCAGACCTGAACTTACTTTCTCCTGAACATAAATTCCTGAATAAATCCTACAAATTGATATTTTAAATGCTTTTTATTTTTTGTTTACCTCACCTATTTCTACATTCTCTACTTGCTCTTTCATGGTGTCAGTCTTGGCTCAGTCGGTAGCACGCCTTGCCTCTAAATCAGAAGGTGGTGGTTTCCAGTCCCACTTCAGAGACTTGAACATAAAATCTAGGCCGTCACTCCAATATAGTACTGAGGGAGTGCTGCACTGTTAGAGGTGCCGTTTTTTTCTGATGAGACGTTAAACCGAGGCCCTGTCTGCCCTCTTAGGTGGATATAAAAGATCCCATGGCACTATTTTGAAGAAGAGCAGGGTAGTTGTCATAGTCAATATTTATCCCTCAACAACATCACTAAAAATAACAGACTATCTGGACATTATCACACTGAGGTCTGTGGGATCTTGCTGTGCGCAAATTGGCTGCCATGTCTCCTAGATTACATCAGTGACTACACCTCAAAAGTCCTGAGATCATGAAAGATGCTATATAAATGCAAGTCTTTCATTTTTTTCCTTTCCTTTGATTGTTTTTATTTTCCCTGCCCTTTGTTTTTTAGATTAAATAACTCTTCACTTCTCCATTTATGCGTTTTGTCAGTTCATTCGCTGCCTTTCTTTTTAGATGTAGCCCATCCTTGCGGAAAAGCCCCCACCTTCCACAGAACTGGTGCCAGTGCCCCATAAAACAGAAACCCTCTTTTTGACACCACCCTTTTAGCTATGTGTTGGGCTCCCTAATTTTCTTATCTTTCCCTATTACAGCACATGGCTTGGAGAGTAATCTGGAGATTACCACGCTTGAAGTCCTGCTCACAAATTTGCTTCGTAAACTTTTTTTGCAGGACACTGGGGGGGAGGGGGTGGGTTCCTAGCATCTGGGAACGCAGTCCAGGGGCAAGAAAGGAGTGGGAGAACGCCTCAGCACAGATGTCTTGGTGAAGGGGTTTTGGAGCATTGTGGGAGCAGAGTCTGGTGGTATTGTAGGGGAGACAGGGGAGGAGAAACCCAGGAGAATGGGACCCAAACTGTCCTTGGTCCTTTCAGATCATTGGGCGCCATCCTCCCACTGCATTCCTGCCCATCAGCCTTCTCCCCCGACCCATCCACAGCCCCTTCTGTGCAAATAGGTAACCCCTTCCCACCATATTTCCCTTCCTCAGTGGGTTGTGTTTGCATTTCTTCCTCAAAGCATTTAAGGGTAAATTTTCTGATTCTTAAAATGGATGGAAAATCAAAGACTGGAGGTGCACAATTTCCCAATATGTACTCAGGGCAAATGTCAACAGCATCGGAGTGGAAAAGCTAACCTTTAGTGCACTGTTAGTGAGTTTGTCAACTTATACAACCTTGAGTAACCATAAAGTTCCATAAGCCAATAAAAATTACCTCTTAGAATCATCAAAAGTTCATTATTTGCACAGCTTCCAAATTTATATTAAAAATCAGTAAGCCTCAAAAATGGTTTAGAAAGGAGAAAATTTAATGGAATTTTCAATAGAGAGAGGTAGACTACTAAAAAATAAATACATTCTCAATAAATAATCTTTGTTTTTGTTTCTAACCGTAAACAAAAATAAAATACAGGCTAATTATATCCTTTTATATGTACACACACACACACACACTCCAGTTGCCTCGTACTGCAGTAGTTTGAGCTCTCTGAGGTGCTCACTATTGGTGGGTCTGTGGCACACTTCAGGATCCTGGAAGATGGGAATCTCATTATTTCTAATTGCATTGCTGTTAATGTACCCTTGCTGTTTGCACGATTCAGCTTCTATTGTATGTTAGCTATATATCTGTATTCATTACCATTTGACATTATTACAACTTTTATTAAGATCGTTTGAAAACGAATAAGATTGGGCTGATACCATAATTAGCACCAATCTACCCCATCATTTAAATTTCTCCCGCTTAGCATGTTAATTGCAAACTCTTCTTGTTGGCATACAGTCAAAATGTGAGAGAAACAAAATCATGCAGCTTCTACCACGCATTTGTCATAGATTGCAATCTCCAAATGCAGTTCAGCACTGCTGCAAGTACTGGAATATAGATTCAGGGTCTGTATGTTTATCGGTCCCAAAAGACCACTTGCTTATAAATATGGAGATTAGTTTAACGCGGAAAGCATAGCTGGAAACATAAAGCAAAGCATATAGTAAAACGTTCTTCGAGTATGTCAGGAGTAAACAAAGGATGCAAAGAGAGGATGACCCACTGAAAAAGTACAATGGGGAAGTGGTGTCAGGTGATAGAGAAATTGCTGAAATACTTAACCGTAATTTTTCAACGATGTTCACAAAAGAAATGGGGGGAGAATTGCCACAATTGGGGATACAGTTTAAAGATGAATGTAGAGGACGTATTAGGGAGGCTGTTGAAGCTCAGGGTAGATAAGGCTCCTCCTGGCTCTGACAACTTTCATCCCAGGGTTCTGACCAAATCAGCTCAAACGATTGAGTCCTCTTGCAGATATTTTTACCGAACTCAGGGCAAAATCCAGAGGGTTGGAAAATAGCAAGTGTGACACCCATTTTCAAAAAAGGGGTGAGGGATGAACCATCAAATTATAGACCTGTAAGCCTTACTTCCACTGTTGGGAAGGTGTTTGAAAATATTATGAGGGATAATATAAGGGAGCATCTTGAGGGGCATGAGTTAATCCGAGACAGTCAGCATGGTTCTAGGAGTGGGAGGTCATGATTGACTAATTTATTGGATTTCTTTGAGGATATGATAAGCCTAGTAGATAGGAGAGAGACAATGAATTTTGTCTACCTGGATTCGAGGAAGGTATTTGACACTGTCCCACATAATAGGCTACTAAATGAGGTCCAAGCCCATGGGATAGATTGGAATGTATTAAAATGGATTGGCAAATGGTTGGTTAGTAGACAACAAGTATCTGCATGGGCATGTATCTGGTTGGCAGCCAGTTACCAGTGGAGTGCCACAAGGTTTAAAGTTGAGGCCACTGTGGTTTATCATTTCTATAAATGATTTAGAGGAAGAAATTGTGTACAAAGTGTCCAAATTTGCAGATGTTACCAAATTGGAAGTAGTGTCAAATGATGAGTATCACTATCAAAAGGATCTTGACAAACTCAATCAGTGGGCGGAAAAATAGCAGATGGAATTTAATACGATGGAATGCAAGGTTATGAGATTTGACAGAGAGAAGATTGATGCGCATTATGTGCTACATGGGAGTGTACTTAACATAACAGAGCAGGAGACCGTGGGGTTTTAGTCGACAGGTCACTAAAACCATCAGCACATTGTTCCAAGGGTGTTAGAAAAGCAAACAGAATATTGGGTTGTATAGCAATGTATATAACATATAAATCCAGAGAACTCATTTTACAACTGTATTTGACCCTGGTGAGATCACATCTGGAGTATTGTGTGCAGTTTTGGTCTCAATATTTGAGAAAGGCTATTCAGTTTTTGGATGGCGTACTGAGAAGAGCCAGTTGGTTGATCCCAGAACTTACGGGAATGATGTATGAGGCAGGCTTGACTGCCCTGGGACTTTTCTCTCTTGAAAAAGAGAAGACTAAGAGGGGATATAGTAGAAGTGTTTAAAATTAAGAAAGGTTTACCAATTAGATCCAAGTAAGCTTAATACTAAAATGGTGCTAAGTATGTGGAACAGATTACCAGCACGAGTAGTGGAACAAGAAACCTTAATGGGTTTCAAGAAGGAACTAGACAGGTTCTTGTCAACAAACGGGATTCAGGATTATTAGAAGGGAAAACTGTGGATAGCTGGGTTGGATGGACTGAGTCTTCTCCTGCCTGAAACTGGCACAACAACAACAACAACAACAACAACAACAACAACTCACATTTGTATAGCACCTTTAATGTAGTAAAACATCCCAAGGTGCTTCACAGAAGCGTAACGAGTCAAAAATTGACATCGAGGCAAAGAAGGAGACATTAGGACAGTATGTTAAGATCAAGCCCATTCAAATCTTACTCCCAACAACCAAATGTGTGCTAGATCAATTTTACAGGACAACAGAGAGACACGAACAGTGTAACACACTGTTTTAAAATACATGAGAATGCCAGAAGTAATTCTTTTGATCTTTGGTATATTGTCACATTATCTCAAATATTGATATTGTAAGAAAAAACATAATCAGAAACAGTACATTCATTGCCCATCTTGTTATAAACTGGCTGATGTCTTGTGGCACTGTTCATGGGTAGTCTTTGACCTGGAATGTGGCTTCCAGTTAACTGTGGTGCTGCTGCAGCCTTAACGTGACAGCTGTTCACTCATTGCTATTATATAGCAAATGTACTGTAGCAATATATTACATCACTGACACGCATCTGTAACCAGGGCCTCTACTGCTTCGTTCCACAACCGCAGGAATCACTGCAGAATTCAGTGCCCACACAGAATATCTCTTTATGCCCTTGTTTTTCTTCCCCAAATAATTTTCCCCACTTTAACTCTATTGGAGAAAACATCTGGTCTGTCAATAATGACACCTGGTGCTCTGATTCCAAATGGTCTCAGGTGACTCTAATTTTCCAATCCCCATTGAAACGCAGTTCTTTAATGACCATGTGTTTCACACCCTGCAGATGAACTAAGCAAGGTGTGAAATTTATCAGGACTACATAACCCTACTGATTTCAGATCCTTAATCAGTTGGTTTTGTGAGTTCAGTTTAGCAGGTAAATGTGCAAGGAATTAAACGCACAAGAATTACCGAGCTGAAAAGTCAATGGGGATTAGAAGACTGGTGTCCGCTGACACCATTCCAAATCCCAACACCAGGTATTAGTTACCAGGTATTGGTTACCAGGTATTAGTTACCAACTATTTAACACTTGGCTGCCACTTCACATTGAGCTGTCTCAACCTAACTAGATGAAAAGACAGAAAATGCTGGAAATACACTTCAGGGCCATCAGCATCTGTACAGTGAAGAGTGCATATCTGAAACTCTAGCCTGTCTTTTCTCTTTACAGATGCTGTCAGAGCTGCCAAGCATTTCTGGTTTTCTTTTTTGTCCTTATTTCGAATTTCCAGCATTTGTAATTGTTTTCTTTTTTATTTGTAGGTGGAAAGACAGCTAGGCATTAAATGACAGCTATCACTGATGGTTAAGCACAGTAAATAGCTTTTAAAACAGTTTAAAATGCATGTTTTTTTCTAAACAAAAGGCACCTGTTTAGCCCTGTTTTTATGCAATATTTTAAATACATTATGCAGGTCTCCCGGGCGTTGCTGATGGCAAGGCAGAGCATATGCTGAAGTGTGAAGTCTTGTGTTCAACTAAAGTATGCCAAGAGGCAAATGTAATGGCTACAGGGAGTGTGTGCTGTATGCAAATATATTTTAGATATTAAGATGGAGATGTCCCCAAACCTTGCTCAGACTTGCACAGAATCTACATTCTCGTGCCACAGAATTTGATTCAGATTAGTGCAGAAATTGGTTTGGAGGTGTCACAGAATTCAAGTGGTCCTTACTATTACACATCTTATTGATGCTGAATAACAAAGGGCTTCACAGAGACATTTGTAATACTACTTTACAAAACTTGCTTAAGGTGCAAGTGACCTTTGTTCTTCCCTCCCCAAATCTATTTTTACTCTACCTCCCTCTCTGATTTTGCACAATGTGTTTAAGATGCAATTACTTTATTTTTCTGTTTATTCTTCCCTCCACCCTCTCAAAACCGTACTTTGTTTTCTCAATTATTTACATGATTTTTCTCCCCTTTAGTTCTTATTGAAGCTATCATTAGCAGAACAGTTGAATTTTACTCCCCATTGTCTTTTTTCACCTCTAGCCCGTGTCTTACTCCAATACTAACAGTCCCCCTGTGTTAGTCTATCCATTGGTTTCTTAGCTGCTGGCCACAATACACACAGGGTTAATTTCGACTTCTACTAGCTGTTTCTGCAAGTACAGGATTTATACATTAAAGACTGGAATGCAAACGAGGTCACTTCAAATGCATTAGTCCTTAGAAACATTTGTTGACAGCTTTCTGTTTAGATGCCATTCTGTTTTTCTAATTTATTTTCGGGATATGGGTGTCGCTGGCAAGGCCGGCATTTATTGCCCATCCCTTGTTGCCCTTGAGAAGGTGTTGGTGGGCATTCTTCTTGAACCGCTGCAGTCCATGTGATGAAGTGCTGTTAGGTAGGGAGTTTCAGGATTTTGACCCAGCGACGATGAAGGAAAGGCAATATATGTCCAAGTCCGGAAGGTGTGCAATTTGGAGGTGATGGTGTTCCCATTCACCTGCTGCCCTCCAAGTTCCCCTCGAAGTCACACACCATTCCGACTCAGGCATATATACAAAAAAAAATAATGGCCCAGAATTTGCTCTGAGTGGCAAACGTACGGCGCCCGCCACTCATTAGATTTAAACTTGCCCACAAACGATCCATGGGCTTTAGTGCGGGAACTTCCTCTAATGATGAGCTGCAAAAAATGCAGCATCCTCTCCCGGGCATCTGTGAGCTGTGTGAGCGGGGAATGGAGCTCTCTGTTCCCTCAATCAATCAGGCTGAAGCATCCTTGACAAAGCCGCGCAGAGTCAGAACCAGGAAGTGAAAGCTACAATAGTAAATTCAATGTAAAATCAGTTAGAGAAAGCAAAATAAAGAAAGGGTGAGAAATATTGAATTAAAAGACAGAGGTAAAAGAGGCAGAAATAAAAAGTAAAAAAAATTAAAATAAAAAAATATTTTTTTAAATCTCCAACAATTAAAATCGGAAGGAATGAGACTCCACATTTTTGAAAGTTAATTTTCAGTGCCAGAGAAGTTGTTTAGCAGTCATTAAGACTTAGCACACCATTAAAAGATAGTTTGGACATAAAAAACCCAGCGTATCTTTATCTGTGTAGATTAGTTTGTTTCCAGCTGGGCAGTGCAGCAACTTTGCGCTGGTCCATTCACTTCACCGCACAGATTTCAAATGAGCAGGGAACCTCGTAGACCAACTTCCGGATTTGCCCGTTTAACTGCGCATGTGCGCTCGCTGGAAGTTGCTCTTCCATTTGCCCTGAAGTAACGGTGAGCGCTGTTCAACTCTCCGTTATTTTTGGAGCAAATTCCAGGCCAATATAGAATGGTATCTAAATAGAAAGCTGTCAAGAAATATTTCTAAGTAATATTCAATTTGGTCAGCTTGACATCATGGTTGGGTACAGACAAACTGAGAGATGTCATTACACTTGAATGGGCACTCATCTAACACTAGTTGCTTGATCATGTTAACATGATTAAATGGCCGAGGTATTCAATTAAAAGCTATTGACCCACAGGAGGTCCAAACTTGGTCCACAAACATTGTGCTGAAAATGGCAGTGAATCTAGTTAAGAGGGATACAGTGTCTCAGTATATCTTCAAAGGGTTTTGAATACTTTATCTCAGCCAGTAGTCAGTCTGAGGCCAGCAGAAGACTGAGGTAGTATATCACCACATAAGAAGTGAGTGGCTGCTTTTCAAAGATCGATTTTATGTTAAGACACAGCACAGAAAAATCATCATTGCTGCTTTAACATTTCAACGAGAAAAGTAAAAGTTGTAATGACTGTAAATACATTATTGGTATTGAATATTGCCCATTCACCTAATTATTGTTAAATGAACTCTCCGAGGGAGTGTATATAATCACCCACTTACTCAAAATGAGGTCACATGGTACCACGTGATATATTACAGTAGATCGGAATACAGTTTCTCTGTTGGATCCTGGGATCTTAGTACATTTATCCAGATATTGGGCAGATAAAGACTGAAGAGAATCAAGGGATATGGGGATAGGGCGGGAAAGTGGAGTTGAGGTAGAAGATCAGCCATGATCTTACTGAATGGCGGAGCAGGCTCGAGGGGCCGTATGGCCTACACCTGCTCCTATTTCTTATATTCTTATGTTCTTAGAATCATAAGTTCATCCCTGAACATGGCTCCAACAATCTTCCAGCCCGTCCCTCTTCCACTAACAGATGACAGACCCTGTTAATCTGTCTGGCTTTTCCTGTGGCTCACTCTCTACTATGTGCTTTTACTATGGCTCAACTAGTTGCTTTTTTGTGAGACTTCTGCTGATTTAGATTCCAGCAAATTAGCATGTTGCTTATACCAACCGATATTGGCACTTGACTTTTTTCGACTACAGACAGACATAAAATGTGTTGCCATACATATTTAATGTGTGATGTGCGATTGACAAGACATTTAATTTTATCTATCACATATATAATAAATCAGCACACTATAACTCATGCATATTTCTATGCCAGATATATCAATCAGGTGGTGGAAATTTGGATTGAGGTGGGCATGTGACTTATTGTATAAAATGGTATGGCTGCCCTTCCTGTGGTCTATCACATGTCTTGTGTTACAGGTAACTTATTCTAGGCAAACCTCTTGCAGCTCACTAGCTCAGGTGTAAATTTGTTCCAGCAATTTTTTGCAACAAATGGAGAAACTCTCTACCAACAGAAAATATCATTAACACAGGAGTCAGAATTTCTGAACCCTAGTATTAGAAAATAATCTTAGCATTCACACTTTCAAAACAAGACAAAGGAAGCCAGACATTATACCCTGGGTTCTGATTTTCAGCATTAAAACCTACTAATCTCTGATTAACCTCATCCTGTATAGTTCCCTCATCAAACAATTAAACTCTGATTGACCAGAAGCTCTGCTCTCTTCACATTATTAGACATTTTGCCCTTAAAAGGACACAGTTCAACCTGAGCAGCAAAATAATACATTGAGCTTTACAGGGTATAACACTACTGTCTTTATAAATCATCTGACTTGCAGTGAGCAATGCCACACGAGGTCTGATAAAATATATTGTTATCCGTTTATCTACAATGTTATAAAAACAATAGTCTAGTGCACATTTCCCATCCATCACACTTTTAAATGTCATACTAAATTTTCTCTGTTGCATTTAAAAAAAGCAATAAAAAACAAAGGTATTCATTTGATGCAGGAGCCAGAATGTCTGAGTGACTTTACAAATCATACTTGAAAATAAAGAAAGCCAGACTTATCATCTTAAGCCTCACACAGTGTTTACTTAGCAGCATTAGCTTTTATGGCCTAAAGAAACATATGAAAATGGAGGACAGGAAAAGATTAGCTGGTCCATCGAGCCTGTCCCCTACAGCCCTGGTGCAATTGAGCAGCAACGGTCCCTAACTCTCCCCCACCCCTCCCGCACCCCCCTCCCCCCACCAACACCAACAGCCACATAATCTCCTGGGAGAGGCAAAAAAGAGAGAGAAAAATCCTATGCCAATTCTGGGGAAAAGTATCTGGGAAATTCCTCTCCCGCCCGAGGGCGTTCAAAACAAGTTTCAGGAGACCACAGTGGCATGAGACACAATGTCCACTATGCCACCTACCTATTGTATGCTGTGATATCAGCTAGAGACAGGAACTCATCCAACTCCCTTTTGAACACTTGTAGTGAACCCACACTCACTGCAAGAGCTGGCAACTTGCTTCAAATTTTGATGACCCTCCGTAAAAAGGAAATTCTCCCGACATCTAAACTAGTTCTATGCTTACATAATGATGAAATAATGTCTGCTGGTTCTCTCTGACCGATCTAATTAAAATTGTCTATCCACATGGACAAAGTCGAGTCCCTTCTTTATTTTAAAGATCTCAATCAAATCTCCCCGATGTCTATGTTTATTCCTAAGAGTAAAAAGACCCAGCTCTCTAAAGCTATCCTGGTAACTAAGGCATTTAAGGTAGGTATCAATCTACTGGCCCTTCTTTGGACCTTTTCTAGGGCCTCAATATCACCCACCATGTGAAGGAGCCAAAACGGCACACAATATTCGAACTCGGCTTTACCTTAGCAGCAGAATAAAACAGTCTGCATCATATGGTATAACATGGTCCTTATAAAGCAAGACATCATCCGACCTACCATGACCAATGGCATTATATTATATAGAATCGACACCATGATGTGTACTCCAAGGCAGTGGCACATCTCAGGATTGAAACAGCACTGATAAAAGCTTTGCTCTCAAAGCTTAGGTTGCCATTGAAATCCTTTATGTGTTATTTCTTTGTAACACACTGTAGTCTGTTTTTTGTTATCCTACATAAACTGATTGCTGTTTTAAGAAATAACTGCTGTTTCAAATAATTTCACCAAGAAGCTGTATCTGGAGAAATCATGTTTAATATCAGACTTTGAGTATTGGATTTCAAGAGAATAACCTATCTAGAAATAAAAATACAAACAATGCTTCTCAATAAATTATACAATCATAAAATCATAGGGCGCAAAATTGGGCCCTGTAGCACCCGTTGTTCCGGCGCTACACGGCCCTTCCGACATCCAAGATGACGTCTTGGATGCACACGCATGTTTCCTGCGTGATGTGCGCCAGACGCCATCTTGGTATAGGAGTTAGTGCATGTGCTAATCCCGAACGTTGGAAGCATGTAAAGTAGGGAGAAAACGGCTGCAATCAGTGTGCAATGCTGATTTAAAGTGATATACACAATTTTGAACCTTAATGCTCAACTCAATGCAGTCTTATCCCCGACCATTTAAACGTTTCTTACAGTGCCTGAAGGACCCCCCCCCCACCCACCCCACCAGCTCTATTTAAAGGGCCATGCAGGTGTTGCAAGTTAGTTGCTGGATTATTGTTTCTGGCTGCTGGAGGAGTAAGAAGTGTTTTTTAAAGCTCCCTATTCTTATTGAGAGCTCCCACACTACTGTTGAGAGTGCTTTGGCAGATATTGCCTTACAGGTCGGAAAGTTACAACCCTGGTGGAACAACATTCCTGCCAACCATGGGCGGTCTGCTAGGGCTCCCTTTGGGCATTGAGCATGACTGGGAGCATGCAGAGAGGCCACGCCCAGCATGTCAACCTGCGAGGAGACGGAGGACGAGGAGGCACAGTGCACTGGGCAGGAGGCTCTACCCAATGAGGGCCTTCAGGGATCAATTCTCTTACCTCAACACGACCGAGGAGGATTGCATCCAACGCCTGAGGTTTACCAAGGAAGCCGTCACCGAGATCTGTCAACTGGTGCGGCCACAACTACAGCCTCAGAGCGGGGCGAGGACAGCATTGCCTGTGGCTGTGAAGGTCACCGTGGTGCTGAATTTCTACGGCTCAGGATCATTTCAGGCCTCTGCTGGCGACATGTGCAACATCTCGCAGTATGCAGTGCACTGCTGAGTACGGGTGGTCACAGACGCACTGAACCACATGAGGAACAGGTTCATCACCTTCCCTCTCGACAGAGACAATCAGAACGAGCGAGCACGGGGTTTCGCCCGCATTGCTGGCTTCCCCATGGTGCAGGGTGCCATTGACTGCACACATATTGCCCTGCGTGCCCTGCACATCAACTCGACTGTCTTCGTCAACCGAAAGGACTTCCACTCCCTCAACGTGCAGCTGGTGTGCGACCACATGCATCGCATCTTGGAGGTCGATGCCCGCTACCCTGGGAGTAGTCACGACGCCTTTGTCATGCGGCAGTCCAATGTGCCAGCTATCTTTCATCCGACTCGGCAAGTCAAAGGCTGGCTACTGGGCGACAAGGGCTATCCCCTCACGCCGTGGCTCAATCACACTGGTCAGGAACCCACGCACACGTGCACAGCAGGCCCATAATGAGAGCCATGCTACCACACGCAACATCGTGGAGCACACCATAGGCCTCCTCAAACAACGCTTCCGCTGCCTGGACCTGTCTGGAGGAGCCCCTGCAGTACTCCCCTGAGCGGATGGGCAGATTCGTGGTGGTCTGCTGCATGCTGCACAACCTCGCCATCATGAGGGACCAGCCTTTGCCACCAATGACTGCAGAAGATCCTGAGCCAGAGGTGGAGGAGGCTGAGGAGGAAGAGGCGGAGGAGCAGGAGGAGAGGGTGTAGTCGGAAGAGGAGGTGGAGGAAGACGCAAGGGTGCAGCAGGAACCACACGCCTTGTCTGCAAGGGCTGTGCGTGTTCGCCTAATCCATGCCCGCTATCAATAATGTGAACTACATCCCCCAACTCACCAGCAGTTCTACATTCCCCACCTTTCCCCTCCCACAAGACAATCAAATCGCCCTCCATCACATTACACATTGGTGTCCCTCTCAGCTCATTGCATGAATAAAAACCACCACCAAACGCAAAATCAAACTCTCATTTATGGATTAATAAATGAAAATATGCAAACATAACAGAACTATTCACCCTTGTGCATTCCCTTAGTGCCTGTTGTCCGTGTGCCTTTACCTATCCTAGTGCTCCTACGAGGTGCTTCCCCAGTGGCTGGAGCGTGGGTGGTGGAAGGCTGCTGGCTTTCAATGGAGGAACGTCCAGATGGCCTTGGAGGACGATCTCGAGCAGTTCTGGGCCTGGAGGACACGGCTTCAGACTGCACCATCTCAGCACGGGCTGCAGCAGTCTGGCCTGGCTGGCCGACAGGCAACAACAGGGACACTGGAAAATGGCAGGGGTGGGAGCAGGAATGCTGTTGTCCTGAGAGAGGACAGCAGGTCCCACTGCCATGGCGCCACTGCCACTCTCCCGGGGCAGCGCCTCAGCACTCCTGGTAATCAGCTGGAGAACGGATTGCTGGAGTGCTGTGATGGCCTGGAAGCCCCGTTCCACAGTGGTTCCCAGAGCCAAGGTAACAGCAGTCTGAGCTTCCAATGCAGCAGTCAGACCTTGGATGGCAGATGTTTGTGCTGCAATGGAGGCTGTGACATCAGTCATCAGACACTGCATCATGGTGGGTTCCATAGGTGCGCTGATGGAGGTGACCACCCGTTCCATGTTGGAAAGGATGGGCTCCAAGCTCTGCGCAAAGCCCTGCGCCAAGTTGGAGCTGGACTCCTCCATGCCCCTTGTCATTGTGCGCAGGCTTTCTGGCAGGCTTTCCAGTGCCCTAAGCATTTGTTGGTGTACGCCCATCAGCCGTCTTCTGTAGCCTGGCCCATCGAAGTCCTCATCTGACTCCTCTGCAGCAGAACTAGTGAGCGACCTCGCCCTCAGATCGAGTGACAGTGTGGCTTCAGTGTCCTCCTCCTCCTCCTCGGGTGTCGCCAAGTGTTCTGGGGTATCAGCAATGATAAAGGGAAACAGGTTGAGTTGTGGAGTGGGGAGAGGAGCAAGTCAGAGGTGCGTGCCGGCAGCCTGTGCAGCACGTGAGTCAGAAAAGATTATGGGAGGAGGGAGATGTGGAAAAGGAGAAGGATCATTAGATATGCAGAGACCCCCTTGACCGGGACCTCCAGCGCGGCACGTTGTAACGGCTGCAGCGACGGCCCGCCCAATGATCCGCAGCACCGTCTCCTCTAGGGGGGTGAGGACATGTAGATGTTCCCGTCCAGCCTCAGGTCCCTCCTGCTGGCGGGTGTTATGCGCCACCTTCTCCTGCAAGACAGAGGACAGTGTGACAGTGAGTGTCCTGCAAGGTGTGTGGGTCATGTGCCTGTCATGGTCGAATAGCTGCCAGTTTGTGTGACTTGAGTGGTGGTTGTGTGGCCTGCAAGTGTGGTATTATGTCCGGGTGAGATGCAGCATTGCCTATGGAAGGCAGTGTTTGTTGGTGGGTGGGTGGGTGACGGGAGGTCTCGTGCATTGAGTATTGGTGCAGTTGGAAGGATGTGCCACCTGACACTTGCATTCACTCACCTTGACCACTCGTGTCAAATCATTAAATTTCTTGCGGCACTGCACCCACTTGCGTGGTGCAATGCTCCTCGCATTCACCTCCTGTGCCACTGCCTGCCAATGCCCACGCTGCTGTGGTCTAGACGGTCTCCAGCCACCCTGCGGGTACATGGCTGCCCTCCTCTGGACCACACCTTCCACCAGGCCCTCCAGAGCATCGTCGGAGAATCTGGGTGACCGCTCTCTTGCTGGTGCAGCTACTCGTGATGCCATTCTCCCTTCTCCTCCTTGGCTGTGTATCTGCCATTGGAAATGTGCCTGCACCTTTAAGTAGTGCAGGCTGCTGATGACGTGCGCTGTCCACGCCCCATTTCCAACTTCCTCATTCTCTGTGCAGCCTCTCAGCAGCGAGGGCTGCGCTTGCTACACGGAGATTTCAGGGTAAGTAGCAGGTAGCACGAAGTTCACGTGTTGCCTGCCTAGGGTCCATTCGGTGAGGGGTGGTAGCGCTACCATCGCCCAGAACGGACCCTTATCCAATTTCTCCCCCCTAGAATCATCGAAAGTTACGGCACAGAAGGAGGTCATTTGGTCCATCGTGTCCGTGCCGGCTGAAAAAGAGTTGTCCAGCTTAATCCCACTTTCCAGCACTTGGCCTGTAGCCCTGTAGGTTACGGCACTTCAAGTGCATATCTAAGTGCTTTTTAAATGATTTGAGGGTTTCTGCCTCTACCACCCTTTCTGGCAGTGAGTTCCAGACCCCCACCATTTTCCACTTTTCTGCCCACCTGACCAGTCCATTGATATCTTCCTGCAGTCTACAACTTTCCCCCCCACTATCAACCACACGGCCAATTTTTGTAACATCTGCAAACTTCTTCATCAAGCCCCCCACATTCAAGTCCAACTCATTTATACCACAAAAAGCAAGGGATCTAGTACTGAGCCTTCCAGTCACAAAAACACCCATTGACCATTACCCTTTGCTTCCTGCCACTGAGCCAATTTTGGATTCCATTTGCCACTTTCCCTTGGATTCCATGGGCGTCCTACTATTTAAGTCTAGGAGACCTCCCAAAACAGGTACAAATGCATCAGCAGCCACAAGCAATAAACCAGCAACTAACCTGTAAATCCTGCATGGCCCCTTTAAATAGCATTGGTTGGGGTTCACCAGGGACTCTAAGACACGTTCAGATGGTCGGAGCTAAGGCTGTGCGTTGAGTTGAGCGTTAAGTCCCAAAATGGTGTCTATCACTTTAAATCAGTGTTGTACACTGATTGAAGCCATTTTCTCCCTACTTTACCTGATTCCAGCGTTCGTTATCTGCGCCTGCGCTAACTCCTATACCAAGATGGCGTCTGGCGCATGTCACGCTGGAAACGTACGTGCGCATCCAAGACGCCATCTTGGATGTCAGAGAGGCCGTGTAGCACTGAAACAACGGGCGCTACACGGCCCAATTTAGCACCCAAAGTGTCAGCACATGCTATTGTTTATTTCTGTTGTTTTTAACAATGGGGAATACTCTGTACTCTACAGGGAATATAAATATAAAGCTGAAACTTGTCTATTTTGAGAATATTCAATATTTCAGTCCTCTAATCTCGACTAAGTTTAATAATCTTTAAAATGTCCCGTGTGGTGAAATTCCTCGGGTCTTCTCGCGCTCAGTCACCATAACTTCGGCAGAAACCCTGATTAGAATCATAGAATGGTTACGGCCCAGAAGGCGGCAATTCGGCCCATCGAGCCCGTGCCGGCTCGTTGTAAGAGCAATTAAGTTAGTCCCATTCCCTCCCTCTTTCCCCATAGCTTACAAATTTTTTACCAAGTATTTATCCAATTCCTTTTTGAAAGCCACGATTGAATCTGCTTCCACCACCCTTTCAGACAACGCAATCCAGATCTTAACTACTTGCTGCACAAAAAAGCTTTTCCTCATGTCGCCTTTGGTTATTTTGCCAATCACCTTAATTCTGTGTCCTCTGGTTCTCGACTCTTCCGCCAATGGGAACAGTTTCTCTTTATTTACTTTACCTAAACCCTTCATGATGTTGAACACTTCTATCACATCTCCTCTTAACCTTCTCTGCTCTAAGGAGAACAACCCCAGCTTCTCCAGTCTATCCACGTAATTGAAGTCCCTCATCCCTGGAACCATTCTAGTAAATCTAGAGTGCGAACTTTGGCCAAAGTTACGTTGGTGGAGCAGGAGAACATCCGAGGAAATTCACCACCACTGTTTACAGCTGCTTCTGGATACCCTGTATTCTTGCTAAGATTAATTTTTGATCAAACAGGATAATTCTATGATACGCATCGTGACAGCACTGCTTTAGTCCCTTTGAATCTCCATTTACTGTCTATTAAACTGCATTTCATCGTAGAAATCCAGCAATTCTGGTTCAACTGGATCTAAAATTCCCTATTTCTAACCTGCTCACACTCACATTAAATCAGGTTGATAATATTGCATCTCCATTATCGTTAGTGAACTCATTCATTAATCCAATCATGCACAGTGCTGATCCATATTCAGTTTGGAACGAACTTAGCCTCCATTTGAAAGCACTACATTGCTCCTCTTTATTCAAAGTCGTTGAATTGAAATGATTAGAGAACTCAAATTTTCATAGCACTAGACTCCCAGTTTGCTCCTTTATTTGCATTGCAAATTCTGGCCTCTTGCGCATCCCCGATTTTCATCACTCCACCATTGGCGGCCCTAAATTCTGGAATTTCCGCCTGATATCTCTCCGCTTCTCTCTCCTCCTTCAAGACGCTCCTTAAAACCTACCTCTTTGATCAAGCTTTTGATCACCTGGCCTAATATCTCCTTATGTGGCTCGGTATCAAATTTTGTTTGGTATTCGTTCCTGTGAAGCACCTTGGGACGTTTTACTACATTAAAGTTGTTGTTGCTTAATTCAAATTATCGGATCATTCAATTTTTGGTGCAAAAAATAATCTATCAGAAGTAAACTGCAGTCCTTTTTTAAAAAAAAACTCTTTCAGTGTTCTTACTTCCTCCTTCAACCACAGGCGCGATGGAATAAGCTGTGTCCATCTTCACCTTGTTCTATAATTGAACAAAAGGCCGATAGGATGGACCTGGTTCTGCCAGCCTTTTTTTCCTGCCTCCTTCCCCCTCTCTCTGGGGGAAAAAAAGAAACACTCTGCTGCTATCCAGTGCAGTGGAGAATGAATAACACTTACCTGAGTCTAATTTACCAGTCAGGCTGGATTTCAAACTTCCTCTATGGTCACCCACTGGGAGCCTGCTAGGAGCAGGGCACCCATGGTGGGTTGCACCTGAGAGAACGCATCTGTTTTCCCTCCCCCTGACCTGATCTGGGGGACCTCCAGACACCCCACCACCACCCAGCTGTGCCATCCACATAAAAGGTTGGAGAACAACAGCTGGAAGGTCCCATATGCTTTGAATCGCCATGGACGAGGGGGTAGATACATTTAGAAGAAAATATGCCACGAGTCTTCAACGGGCACCCAGGCCCCCTCAGACCCCTCTGGTCCACAATATGCCAGGGGGAGGACCTTGCACTAGTTTTCCACTGGCACCGAACATGAGGAACAATGAGGGAGTGCCCACCCCCCTGGGAAAGTTCCAGGAAGATCCCAGGCAGCATAATAGGGGCAGAAATCTGGGGTAAATGGGGCTCTGCCTCATTTATCTCTTCTCTGCACCTGAGGAATGCTGATTCACCAGGTGTTGGGCAGAACCCTTTGAGTTTCTAGAACGGGAGCTGCGAACACACTTCCGCTTGAGGTGCATATGAACATACAAAATTGACAGACAGGAAAAGAACAGCTGGTCCATCAAGCCTGCCCCACACCATGGTGGCCGGAGCATCATGAGTAAACACTTCCTCTCCCCCACCCACGCCCTCCTCCTCTCCCCGCCTAATGTTTTGGCTCCTCAGACCAATGTCCTCAATGTGTCTCCCTTGTCCGCTCAGAGCACTAACTCTATTATAGGAACATAGGAACAGGAGTAGGCCATTCGGCCCCTCGTGCCTGCTCCGCCATTTGATAAGATCATAAGAACATAAGAACATAAGAAATTGGAGCAGGAGTAGGCCAATCGGCCCCTCGAGCCTGCTCCGCCATTCAATAAGATCATGGCTGATCTGATCCCAACCACAAATCTAAAGAACACAAGAAGTAGGAGCAGGACCCGGCCACTCAGCCCCTGGGCCCTCTCCGCCACCCACAGGGCATTGACCGATCCGAACTCAGCTTCATGTCCAATTTCCTGCCCGCTCCCCATAACCCCTAATTCCCTTTACTTCTAGAAAACTGTCTATTTCTGTTTTAAATTTATCTAATGATGTAGCTTCCACAGCTTCCTGGGGCAGCAAATTCCACAGACCTACCACCCTCTGAGTGAAGAAGTTTCTCCTCATCTCAGTTTTGAAAGAGCAGCCCCTTATTCTAAGATTATGCCCCCTAGTTCTAGTTTCACCCATCTTTGGGAACATCCTTACTGCATCCACCCGATCAAGCCCCTTCATGGCTGATCTGTGATCTGGCTCCATATACCTGCCTTTGGCCCATATCCCTTAATACCTTTGGTTGCCAAAAAGCTATCTATCTCAGATTTAAATTTAGCAATTGAGCTGGTATCAATTGCCGTTTGCGGAAGAGAGTTCCAAACTTCTACAACCCTTTGTGTGTAGAAATGTTTTCTAATCTCACCCCTGAAAGGTCTGGCTCTAATTTTTAGACTGTGCCCCTTACTCCTAGAATCCCCAACCAGCGGAAATAGTTTCTCTCTATCCACCCTATCCGTTCCCCTTAATATCTTATAAACTTCGATCAGATCACCCCTTAACCTTCGAAACTCTAAAGAATACAACCCCAATTTGTGTAATCTCTCCTCGTAACTTAATCCTTGAAGTCCGGGTATCATTCTAGTAAACCTACGCTGCACTCCCTCCAAGGCCAATATGTCCTTCCAAATGTGCGGTGCCCAGAACTGCTCAGAGTACTCCAGGTGCGGTCTAATCATGGCCCTGCATGTACATGCACATATGCACACAACCAACGCATGAAGTTATGCACGATATACTTTCACACAGTTGCACAGCAGTGGGGCTGAGATTATGAGGAACTCAAAGCAGCCAAGCACCGAAGCCAAAATTAGGAGGCCTAGTTAAATATTTATCTACTGACACACCGGCCTCGATATTTACGGGGAGGCGGGGAGGGAGCAGTAGTAGCAGGAAACCTGGAAATGCAGGTCACGGAGAGGTCCTGACGAATTTAACGGCTGGACCTCATTTAAATTTTTTCTCTCCGTTTCCTGGCCGACTTACGGCCAGACTGAGAGGCTGGCTGGCTGGCGTGCAGGAAGGCCTGTGGTGGCAGGCCACAGCCAGGGAGCGGGAGGGAGGGAGAGAATAATATGAATACACATTTTTCCGTGCAAACCTGCAACACGGACTGAGAAACATGAAAGAGATGGAGATTTCAGCGTTAGAGCAGACTGAAAACTGACAGCCTCTGGCTGGTCTAGCTACAATTCAACTTCTGCAGCTACCATGTAGTGCAGATAGGGTTGCACAGCTGACATGTTTTATCTAATGATATTTCAGTGGTGAGAGAACAGTTGAGGCCTTTGGAGTATGTTATCTAACAAATTGTGGACTGCGATAAGGAGAGGTCCAAAAATGTTCAACAAAGTTAGTAAGAAAATATGGTGGAAATTATACCAAGTTGTGCTGCTTAAGACAAAACAAAACTTACCAATGAATGATTATTTTGAATGGTAAATCAATTAGAAAATAATGTATATTTGGTACTTAATTATATGCTGGGTCTTCTGCTCCATTTCCTCTCCTTCTTGTGATCCCACCTCATGTTGTGGGGAGGCCTAATTAAGGCCAGCTTGACCTGTAAACCCTAATGATTGAGTGTCTATGTGTAAGAAAGAAATACCTTTGATGATGTCTGACTCTAGTGGGGTGAGATCATGGGTCAGGAGAGAGATCGTAGGTCGGAAGGGAGATCGTAGGTCGGGGGGGGGGGGGGAGGAGGGGGATGTGTCGCAGTAAACGTCCAATAAGGCGGGGGTACAAATTTCTGCCAACTATTGTGCCACACAAAACTAGTTGCATTTTCTGAATGGTTTGTTTCTGACCTGATAACTCACCTTTGCATTTAAGTTGAATTGCCTGATGATTGAAGTTGATCTGATAAGTCCCACTCCAGAGACTTGAGCAAAAAATCTAGGCCTACACTCCAGTGCAGTACTGAGGGAGTGCTGCACTGTCGGAGGTGCTGTCTCCTGGATGAGATGTCAAACCAAGGCCCCGTCTGCCCCCTCAGGTGGACGTAAAAGATCCTACGGCACTACTCGAAGATAAGCAAGGGAGTTCTCCCCGGGGCCCTGGCCAATATTTATTCCTCAACCCATATCATTAAAAAAACAGGTAATCTGGCCATTATCACGTTGTTTGTGAGGCCTTGCTGTGCGCAAATTGGCTGCTGCATTTCCTACACTTCAAAAGTACTTAATTGGCTGTTTAGCGCTTTGGGACATCCTGAGATCATGAAAGGCACTATATAAATGCAAGTTCCTTTTTTTATTTGATTCAGCAGTCCCAGGGGACCAAGTGATACCTTCCAAATCGTCTTCGAGCATTCCTCAGAAGAGCTTGAAAAAATGTCGTCCCAGATATTAACCACCCTACTGTTTTTCTGAAATTGCCCAAAAATATTTATAATGGGATGAGTGATGGAATGGAAAAACAACAATAGAGGAATCTTAAACGTGAAGGCCCACGTATCATCAGTTTTCCCACATCTCTTGCAGAAAATCCTAAGACATCCGTGCCCTAAATATTTTAAATTCTGAACATTTATATTGTTTTTAGAAGGAAGCAACATTCACTCAGACTTCACCAAAGGACAATGAGTAGAAGCTATTATAATGGACTATTTTAGTAGTCAATAAAATTTCATGGAGGGTGTCTCAATGATAAATAGGACATGTATTATGACTACTAAAACACTAAGTTTTATAGGTACAATACACAGCTCCCACAGTCAACATCCTATACATGGCACTAAGCTAAATGTCTATTCCAATTTAAGATAATATAATTTTAACAATAGGGAATTGATATTATAATGCTATGTTATAAAGTTGCTCTTACTGAATGTTATGTTGGCAATCATCAAGTCATTTATGTAGATTATAAACAGTGCAATGCTCCTAATGATTGTATCTAGAATATCACAGCTGGGACTGCAGTTAGCACTAGAAATTTGCCTCAATACTCTTCAGTGAGTTAAGGGAATAATCAGCCAGGTGCCTGCTCATGATCACTATCTGGAAAGTGCACATCAAGTGAGGACAGGATGCGATTTGCTGATTACCCTCATGGTAAAATAGCCTGCCAATACTCACTGACTATCTAGACTCACACATGAAGAAATGCTGCCCAGCTATTGGACAGAGGTGCTGACCAAATGTTGTCATTTCAACGTTTATGGTAGTTTTGCATTATCAGTCACAAGACTAAATTAAAAGCCTAGAAATTAATGTTTTTGCAACATTGAGGGGTTGAGTGCTGCTGAATCTTTTTGGGTGTTAAGCATGCTCGTTAATCCTTCATTTACTCTTTTACTTAACAATAATAAAACATACACCATATTGCAGGCACTCACATCACAGGCAATGCAGTGGGAGACTCAATACTTCTGGACTGCAGCAGTTGATAGCACTAAGTAGCCATTTAACCCTCTGTAGTAAGGCAGGGAAAACCAAGGCAGCTGTTTACTTGGCAATTTTCCACAACTGGCGCCTTCTTGACAGTAGAAAGTCAGATTCAGGTGCTGCTATATGGAGTGAGAGAAAGAGGAAGCAGGGATGGAAGGAAAGAGCAGAGAGGGTCACTGCTGCCTCCTGAACACATGAGGACAGGAGGAGTATGTGGAAGATGTCAAGGCCTCAAGCAACCTGCTATGGTAAGAATTATCAGTGCTTCATGTACTTGCAATATTGCAATTTTAATCTTCTACTTGAAGGTTAAGGTGGGCCTATAGTCAGCAGCAGTAGTGCCATATTGGTGATGTAGTGGGTCTTAAACAGTTCTAGTCCACGACTCCATTCAAGGAAGCCACCCTTGACATAATGGGACAGAAGAGCATCCAGGGAGTAGAGGATGGCAAAGCTGGAGGCTTCCCCCCCACCCCCAGCTCATGGTCAGTACCATTATGTTTGTCCTTTTGTAACGTAGTCCTACCGACTGTCACCCAGGGACCCACTGAACTTGAGTAACATCAGAGACTGCCAGCAACGAAAGTTGTGCTTGAAGGTGGCTAGCTGACGCAGCATTGGGGCATTTTGCTTTCTGTAGTCTCAGGAATGGAAGAACAGAGTGGATATACAACCAATGTCCCCGAGCAAGCCCACACCTCACAGCATCCTGCATTTCTGTCGCCACCTCTGCCAAGCACCAGTATGGGCTATACACCCGCCGGGGGGAATGAAGATAGTGAGGTTCCGGAGGAAGCACAGGACAAGTTATAGTACACGTATGAGGAGCAGCGAATGGTGTTGAAGCCCAGGCTGCTGGCCAGTGGTCCAGCACGGCTACTGGCTCCGCTGCAGCACCTAAGTATACAGAACACACAGGGCCTGCTTACAAATAGAGACTGCCATCTTAGCAGAATTGTCTATGTGAGATATTTGTGACTGTGCAAAGCACATTGCAAGGTTTGGGAGGAGAATGGAAGAGTCCATTACCCAGATCTGTGTAGTCATAAAATCAATGGGAATCTGCACGCAGTCTGCCATAGGGTACGTGGCAATTCTTGTGGCATCTGCAGCAGGTCCCTCAGTGACGCAGGTTATGATTGCTCACACTGCTACTATAAAGGCATTCAGCTGTAATCTCAGAGATGCACACTTGGCCAACTTAAACAAGTTTGGGGAGTGGATGCAGCGAACCTTAAGCCAAGGATTCACAAACCTCACAGCTGTCCAAAGTTCTACTCTTCGACAGATCAGTGGACATATTGAGACGCCCAAACTGACAGTACATCTGAGCCATTAATCATTCCTCATTATGTAAGTGTAGAGGCAAATGAAAGCAAGCAGGACTGGGCAGCCACAGCAGCAGCAGATATGAATGACTCAGACGTAAGCCCATCCCAAATCACAATACAAGGAGGACTACGGCCACCAGAAACTTAACAGGCTGCCAGTGAAACTATGCAGCCAAACCAGCACATGTGCTCCCTCCAACAGGATATCACTTAGGTGAAGTACTGGTTGCATTTTACATGGTGCACACAATCCACAATCACAAAGGCAATCCACCATCGCAAAATGCACCAGTAGTATTCAAACAGCACACAATGAACTGAGTGAATGCACTGTGCCTTATTCCAATGTTGTATTTATGTGTCACTGGGGTGAATAAAGCAAGAGCGCGGGAAAAAATGGTATAGATGGTATTGAAGAAACTGTAAGAATATACAGGAAGTGGTGGTTTGGAGGCGAGTTTTTATAGGTGTGGACTGCAGCTTTAAGAATGGGGGCATCTCTGGCACTCACTGGGAAGCACCTTGAATCAATGCCTAGTGTACTAGTTTTCTTTTCTGCACCTTGATTGGGCAGCTAATTTCGTATCATCACGTTTGCCCTCCTGCTATGCTATGACCTCACCATCCTGTTCTTTGACCTCCGGTGAGCCAATGTTGCAGGGAAAGTTATGGAGCATCCAGCAGACAATTATTCTGAAGATCCTGGATGAGAAGCTGTTCTGTATGACACTCCCTGATTGACCAATGCATCTGAAGCACAGTCCAAAATCCCCATTGTGTGCTCAATGGACATTCTGTGTGCAATGTAAAGCTCCATGGCGAGGTTTCTTTGCAGGGCAAGGTTATGCCGTTCGCAATCTACTTTTGTCCATGATTGACTTAAGCGGTGGCTAAAGAAAATAGCCTTGGTTTCCAAAGAGCCATTCTTCCATTCGTGCTTCCTCTTCAGAAAAGGGCACTGCAGGTGACTACCTTAAATTGAACACATCATGGCAACTTCTGGGGTAGCAGATGTTTAACTGCATAATTCTGTTCTGGTGGTTGCATACCAGCTGAACAGAGAGAATAGAAGCCTTACTGTTTATACTGGGCATGTCATTATGCACAGGAGCCTTAATTGGCAATGTGAGAGTACTCAATAATTTTTGGGCTCTTGAAAAGCCAGTAAACCTAGAGAATTGAGCTGCCCTATCATGCTGTTGCTGTTGGCCAGTGAACTAAATGATGAAGTTGTTGGCCCCACCGAATAATGCAATGATGATCTCTCTGGACAGCAAATTGGCCAACACTGCTGATATCACTGGTGCTAGTCTGGAAGGACCAACACAAATATTGAGGACCATGGCAATTCTGATGATCACTGGCAGTCATCAGTCATTCTCGGGTAGCCATCATAATTTGTTGTTTCCCATGCTTCATCACTAACCTCAGAGATGGTTAGGACCTCATGGGTAGGTGCAGTGGATCTGGAACAAAACAAAGGCTCCTTTGTGGAGACAAGAATGACAATAAACAATATATTACTGGAGACTTTACAGGCACTGGGAAAAGAGACACAGTGCTGCAGATGTCATATTGGGATTACAGAATGAGTTTTTTTCCTCGGAGGCTAATTTGAAAACCTTTGCTATCCTGCCCTCAAGCCATATGAATGCTTCTTTCTGATGGGACCTAGTGTCCTCAATGTGCTTTTGATTTTGGGGCATTGAAATATTGTACCTGAAAATGAGGTGCCAACCTGGTGAAGCTACAACACAGGACTTCATGCATGTTAAACAGCGGATGCAGCAAGCTATAGACAGAGCTAAGCAATTACACAACTAACGGATCAGATTAAAGCTCTGCAGTTGATGCCACATCCAGTCATGACTGGTGGTGGACAGTTAAGCAGCTAACGGGAGGACGAGGCTCCATGAACATCCCCACCCTCAACGATGGCACAGTCCAGCACGTGAGTGCAAAGAGACAAGGCTGAAGCGTTCTATAGTCTCATGGTGTTGTATCTTCACTGGCTTTTGTTATAATCGTGGTCTATGAAAAGAATCATCGCTCTGGAGTTCCTGTGTAGTTGTCATCTCCGTCTCGGCTGTACTTTATGCCTTTAGCATGAGCAATATATATGACGTAACTCTCATTTACATGTGTTTAGCATACTTTGTACATATGAAGTATGTACTGAATCTATCAATTTGAATAAAGCCAACCACCTTCCCCTTGCTGCCATTCAAACCCCTGTACACAATAGCGTACACTGTATAAACTGTAAGGGTTTGTGCATCATAACTTACTGGCAGTAAGTTGGTGTGTTGTTGATCAGGAACTACTCTTGCCACTTGGCTGGAAAGTAAAAGGTACTTAGTGCCAAATAACTGTCTAAAGGATCTTCTCACCTGTAATTTGACAGGACCACCTTTAATAACAGCTGAAGACAATGACAACAGCTTGCATTTATATAGCGCCTTTAACGTAGTAAAACATCTCAAGGCGCTTCACGGGAACGTTATCAAACAAATTTTGACACCAAGCCACATAAGGAGATATTAGGACAGGTGGCTAAAAGCTTAGTCACAGAGGTAGGTTTTAAGGAGCATCTTAAAGTAGGAGAGAGATTTAGAGAGGAAATTCCAGCGCTTGGGGCCTAAGCAGCTGAAGCCATGGCGGTCAATGGAAGGGCGAAGGAAATCGGGAATGCACAAGAAGCCAGAATTGGAGGAACGCAGAGTTCTCGGAGGGTTGTAGAGCTGCAGGAGGTTACATAGATAAGGAGGGGCAAGGCCATGGAGGATTTGAACACCAGGATGCGAATTTTAAATCTGAGGCATTACTAGACCAGGAACCAAAGTAGGTCAATGGGTGAAAGGGACTTGGTGCGAGTTAGGATGCAGACAGCAGAGTTTTGGATGAACTCAAGTTTAACAGAGGATGGTAGATGGGAGGCCGACCAGGAGAACATTCGAATAGTCGAGTCTGGAGGTAACAAAAGCATGGGTGATGGTTTAAGCAGTAGTTTGGCTGAGACAGGGCGGAGATAGGCAATATTACAGAGGTGGAAATAGACGGTCTTGGTGATGGAGAGGATATGGGGTTGGAAGCTCAGTTCAGGGTCAAATAGGACACTGAAGTTGCAAACAGTTTGGCTCAGCCTCAGACGGTGGTCAGGGAGAGGAATGGAGTAGGTGGCCAGGGAACAGACTTTGTGGCGGAGGCTGAAGACAATGGCTTCGGTCTTCCCAATACTGGATGTCAGACAAGAAACGTGACAAATCAGATGCAGTGGAGGGGTCAAGAGAGGTAGTGGTGAGGTAAAGCTGGATGTAGTCAGCATACATGTGGAATCTGACATCTTTTCGGATGAGGTCACCGAGGGGAAGCATGTCGATGAGAAATAAAAGGGTGCCAAGAATAGATCCTTGGGGGACTCCAGAGGTATCTGTGCGGGAGCGGGACGAGAAGTCATTGCAGGAGACTCTCTGGCAACGATTGGATAGGTAAGAATGGGACCAGATGAGGGCAGTCCCACCCAGCTGGACAACAGAGAAGAGGCGTTGGAGGAGGATGGTGTGGTCAACCATATCAAAACCTGCAGGCAGGTCGAAAAGGATGAGGAGGGGCAGTGCACCATGGACACAGTCACATAGGGTGTCACATAGGGTGACATGAAGAACATAAGAATTAGGAGCAGGAGTAGGCCATATGGCCCCACGAGTCTGCTCCGCCATTCAATAAGATCATGGCTGATTTGTGACCTCAACTCCACTTTCCCACCCGATCCCCATATCCCTTGATTCCCTTAGAGTCCAAAAATCTAATCGATCTCAGCCTTGAATATACTCAACGACTGAGCATCCACAGCCCTCTGGGGTAGAGAATTCCAAAGATTCACAACCCTCTGAGTGAAGAAATTTCTGCTCATCTCGGTCCTAAATGCCTGACCCCTTATCCTGAGATATGCCCCCTCGTTCTAGGCTCTCCACCCTGGGGAAACAGCCTCTCAGCATCTACCCTATCAAGCCCTCTCAGAATCTTATATGTTTCAATGAGAGCACCTCTTATTCTTAACTCCAGAGAGTATAGGCCCATTCTACTCAATCTCTCCTCATGGGACAACCCTCTCATCCCAGGAATCAATCTAAAGAATCTTTGTTGCACTGCCACTAAGGCAAGTATATCCTTACTTAGGTAAGGGGACCAAAACTGTATACAGTATTCCAGGTGTGGTCTCACCAAATCCCTGTATAATTGCAGCAAGACTTCCTTACTCTTGTACTCCAACTCCCTTGCAATAAAGTCCAACATACCATTTGTCTTTCTAATTGCTTGCAGTACCTGTATGTTAACTTCTTGAGTTTCATATACAAGGACACAAACAATTCATAGTTTCTCACCATTCAACTTTTTTTTTCTATTCTTCCTACCAAAGCGAATAGCCTCACATTTCCCCACATTATACTCCATCTGCCACCTTCTTACCCACTTACATAACCTGTCTATATCACTTTGCAGACTCTTTGTGTCCTCCTCACAGCTTACTTTTCCACCCAGCTTTGTATCGTCAGCAAACTGGATACATTACACTCGGTCCCTTCATCTAAGTCATTAATATAGATTGTAAATAGCTGAGGCCCAAGCACTGATCCTTGCGGCACCCCACTAGTTACAACCTGCCAACCTGAAAATGACCCATTTAATCCTGCTCTCTGTTTTCTTTCCGTTAACCTATCCTCTATCTATGCTAATATATTACTCCCAATCCCATGAACCCTTATCTTGTGTAACAATCTTTTGTGTGGCACCTTGTCGAATGCCTTTTGAAAGTCCAAATGTACTACGTCCACTGGGTCCCCTTTATCTACCCTGCTAGTTACATCCTCAAAAAACTCCAATAGATTTGTGAAACACGATTTCCCTTTCATAAAATCATGTTGACTCTGCCTAATCATATTATGATTTTCTAAGTGCCCCATTACCACCTCCTTAATAATAGAGTCCAGCATTTTCCCAACTACTGATGTCAGGCTAACTGGCCTGTAGTTCCCTGTTTTCTCTCTCCCTCCTTTTTTGAATAGCAGTGTTACATTTGCTACCTTCCAATCCACAGGGACCGTTCTAGAAGCTAGGGAATTTTGGAAGATCACAACCAATGCATCCACTATCTCTGCAGCCACCTCTTCTACATCCTAAGGTTCTAAGCCATCAGGTCCAGGGGATTTGTCTGCTTTTAGTCCTGTTAATTTCTCCAGTACTTTTTCTTTACTAATATTAATTACTTTAAGTTCCTCACTCTCATTAGACCCTTGCTTCCCCACTATTTCTGGTATTTTTTTGTGTCTTCTACTGTGAAGACTGATACAAAATATTTGTTTAATGTCTCTGCCATTTCCTTATTCCACATTATAATTTCTCCTGTCTCAGCTTCTAAGGGACCCATGTTTACTTTCGCTACTCTCTTCCTTTTTACATACTTGTAGAAGCTCTCACAATCTATTTTTATATTTCTTGCTAGTTTTCTCTCATTCTATTTTCTCCCTCATTATCAATTTTTTGGTCAACCTTTACTGGTTTCTAAAACTCTCACATTCCTCAGGCTTACTACTCTTCTTGGCAACATTATAAGCCTCTTCTTTTAATTTAATACTATCCTTGACTTCTTTAATTAACCACAGATGGATTACTTTTCCCGTGGAGTTTTTATTCCTCAATGGAAAATGACTCAAAACACCATAGCGGAACACGGATTAGATTTAAAACTCTGGCGTGGACAAGCTCATGATAATGGAGCCAACATGGTGGGAAAGTCCTCTGGGGCTCAGGCGGTGCTATTTCGACACAATCCACAGGGACTTTTTACTTCACATGCAGCGCATACCCTGAACTCTCTCCACCCCACTCCCCTCCTTTTAAGATGCTGCTTAAAACCTACCTTGACCTATCCTAGTGTCTCCTTCTTTGGCTCGATGTCAACTTTGTCTGATTACGCTCCTGTGAAGTACCTTGGGATGTTATATTACGTTTTACTACATATCATTTGCTTTCCTATTTGCTTGCTATACCAGCATGTTAACTTTCTGTGCTTCATGTACAAGGACACCCAAATCTCTCTGAACATCAAAATTTAATAGTTTCTCACCATTTAAAAAATATTCTGTTTTTCTATTCTTCCTACCAAATGAATGACCTTACATTATATTCCATCTGCCACCTTCTTGCCCACTCACTTAACCTGTATATATCCCTTTGCAGACTCTTTGTGTCTTCTTCACAGCTTACTTTCCCACCTAGCTTTGTATTGTCAGCAAACTTGGATACATTACACTCGGTCCCTTCATCTAAATCATTAATATAGATTGTAAATAGCTGAGGCCCAAGCACTGATCCTTGCGAAACCCCACTAGTTACAGCCTGCCAACATGAGAATGACTCGTTTGTTCCTACTCTCCATTTTCTGTCTGTTAACCAATCCTCTATCCATGCTAATATATTAACCCCAACCCCATGAACCCTTATCTTCTGCAACAATCTTTCGTGTGGCACCTTATCGAATGCCTTTTGAAAATTCAAGTATGCTACATCCACTAGTTCCCGTTTATCTACCCTGCTAGTTATATCCTCAAAAAACTCTAATTGATTTGTCAATTACAATTTCCCTTTCATAAAACCATGTTGACTCTGCCTAATCATATTATGATTTTCTAATTGCGCTGTTACTACATCCTTAATAATGAATTCTAGCATTTCCCCAACTATTGATGTCAGGCTAACTGACCTGTAGTTCCCTGTTTTCTTTCTCCCTCATTTCTTGAATAGCAGGGTTACATTTGCTACCTTCCAATTCACGGGGACCGTTCTAGAACCTAGAGAATTTTGAAAGATCACAACCAATGCATCTACTATCTCTGCAGCCACCTCTTTTTAGAACACTAGGATGCAGGCCATCAGGTCCAGGGGATTTGTTGGCTTTTAGTCCTATTAATTTCTGCAGTACTTTTTCTTTACTAATAATTACTTTAAGTTCCTCACTCTTATCAGACCCTTGGTTCCCCACTATTTCTGGTATGTTTTTTGTGTCTTCTACTGTGAAGACAGATACAAAATATTTCTGCAACATTTCCTTATTCCCCATTATAATTTCTCCTGTCTCAGCCTCTAAGGGAGCCACGTTTACTTTCGCTATTCTTTTCCTTTTTATATGCATGCAGAAGCTCTTACAATCTGTTTTTATATTTCTTGCTAGTTTACTCTCATTCTATTTTCTCCCTCTTTAGCAATTTTTTGGTCGTCCTTTCCAGGTTTCTAGAACTCTCCCAATCCTCAGGCTTACTACTCTTCTTGGCAACATTATAAGCCTCTTTTTTGAATCGAATACTATCCTTAACTTCTTTAGTTAGCCACGGATGGATCACTTTTCCCGTGGAGTTTTTATTCTTCACAGGAATGTATATTCGTTTAGATTTATGAAATATTTCTTTAAATGTTCGCCATTGCTTATCTACCGTTATATCTTTTAATCTAATTTCCCAATCTACCTTAGCCAACTTGTCCCTCATACCTATGTAATTGGCTTTGTTTAAGTTTAAGACCCTAGTTTCGACTTAAGTTCGTCACTCTCGAATTCAATGTGAAATTCTTTCATATTATGATCACTCATCCCCCCGAGAGGATCCCTTATTATGAGATCTGGCGATGAATGTCTCAATCGGTTGTCCACCATAAACATTCAAGTCTGCGTCCCTTGGACTTAAGGGAGTGGAGAGGGGGGGCCATACCAGGCGGAGTGACTACTGCATTAAGCTTGTTTTTGGGATGATTCATTTTACCCAGACTAAATTATCCATTGCTACCTCTGGAACTCGCTGTTGACACAATAACCTTTAAAAAGAAATACACATCTTACTATTGGCAGGAAAGAAATCTTACATGACCTTTTCTCACACGTTCACAAATTCTATTCAAGGTTTTGAGTTGCTTGACCAAAAGTGGCAAGTCTATGATAACTCTTCCCTAGGAGAGATGGAGCTCTCCCCCACAACCGCCCCCCCAACCCTCCAACCCCCCAAGCTCTGTGGAACTATGCCACATTCCCAGTAGGTGATCTCTCCATCTCATACTTCTGTCTTGTTGGAAAACTTCTGCTACCTCAACAAAAATCTGGTCATTGTAGTATTCTAACAGGCTTTTAAAGCTATCACTAACCCGCAACCTCCTCCCCTTCCTCCGTCTTCATAATCTGAGGGTGAACATGTTCAAGTTTGCCTTATTTTAATTAACAGGAAAATCACTGAAATAGGAGGTTTGAAAAAAAAGGACTGGTCTAAAGGTGACCCAAGATATTTATCCTTGGTGAATTTATTTTTAAAAATATATTAGCAACTCTAGTGAGACTAGGATCAAACTCTCCTCTTTTCTAGTTTTTGCTGAGGATAAAGCTGGGCATATTCATACTGTCCATCTATGCTGGACCCATTTTTTAGGATTGACTTGAGCCAGTGATATATTGAGGCCTTTGTACAAGTCACTTAAAAAAAACAATAAAATCTCAATCAAATCTACATTTTTTAAATTCGTTAATGGGATGTGGGCGTTGCTGGCGAGGCCGGCATTTATTGCCCATCCCTAATTACGCTTCAGAAGGTGGTGGTGAGCCGCCTTCTAGAACCGCAGCAGTCCGTGTAGTGAAGGTTCTCCCACAGTGCTGTTAGGTAGGGAGTTCCAGGATTTTGACCCAGCGACGATGAAGGAACGGCGATATATTTCCAAGTCGGGATGGTGTGTGACTTGCAGGGGAACGTGCAGGTGGTGTTGTTCCCATGTGCCTGCTGCCCTTGTCCTCGAGCCACACATTCTGACTTCTAACTATTGGAAGTGCAGGTGGAGGGTTCCTTCCTCTGTTAGTTACAGAAATACCTGAGGTATTAAGGGGTATGGGCCAAAGGCGGGTATATGGAGTTAGATCACAGATCAGCCATGATCTTATCAAATGGCAGAGCAGGCACGAGGGGCTGAATGGCCTACTCCTGTTCCTATGTTCCTAATTGTCCTTCTAGAGTGATCTGGTTACTTCTCTGCATCAGCCCTTCATGTGATAGAACTTCAAACACAACTCCATGGCTCACTGTGGACCTTTCAATTGCCTGTGCCTCAGATAATAAGCAGAATGCAATTTAGATTGGGTTTCAGCCACAGATAAATCAGTTTTAAGTTGTTGGAAGAAGTTTCTCCCAAGTGATTTCGAGGACATAATTCTAATGTGCACTTTTGAACAAACTATCCATCTATTTAAAGTTAAAGCTCCCCTTTAATCAGCAATTTGTATCTCCTGCGTTTCCCTGAATGGAGCTGGGTGTATACTCCTGCCAAAAAACTGGTGGAATTTCGCTGTGCCAAAAAGGTCTCTCTCTCTCTCTCTCTCTCTCTTTCCCCCCTTCATCACACCCCTCATCTGATACCTGATCACAACCTGGGGTAGAAATGCATCTCGGGCAATAGTGCGATACAGGCGTTATTGTATCTGCAGCTCGTTATACTCTGTCCCATTCACATCAATAGAACTGTATATCAAGCGAGGCCTATAATAGGTGGCCCATGCGATACTGTCAGTTAGTGCTACAGCTCCAGAAAAATTTCTACTCTCCCCAACCGCCCCCCACCTACCCCTCCCCTCCCCCCCCCGTCTTTACACTGTTTAGTGTTGCATGTACACTGGAAAGCAAGATTCCCTCCGCTGCTGCAACAATTTAAGGGCTACAGTAGCCATTTAAAGTAGATTTTGCACTGAAGAGCAAAAAAACGTTTGGTAGGCACAAAAATGAATATCTGGGCAAGTGATGAAGTGGGGCACCAGAAGAATATCGTGCTTTAATGATGCAACAATGGAAATGCTGCTGCATAAAGTAGGTAAAAGGAGGTTTCACGGTTTTTTTTGACTATTTGGACTAGGAGGCATTTCGGATTAATTTTATATTAAGTTGCTCTTATTAAGTTAAATCCAGCTCACAAGGGATTAAATCCACATAACACATGAGCCGCTGAGAATAAGGATTAGGCAAAGTCTCTTGCAGAATAGTGTTTCTTGCATATCACATCAGTTTGAGACAGTGAGTTTCATTAATACATTCCAGTAGCATTTACACAAACTGATGGTCCCATTCATTTCAGCCCAGTGACAGGGTCACTACCAGGGGAGCCCATATCTAGGAGGTCAATAATAGGTTTGATGGGCAGCTCAATTGGCCAATCGCTGACATAGAAATAGATGGTGTGGAACACAGTCACAGAAAGAGATAATTCTCTTCCCAAGATTAGAACCAACTAGTTTCAGGGATCTGGCTGTCTATAATGTTGAATTTAGCCCATTAACAGAGGTAGTGCAGCATCTTTGTTATTTTCTGTTATGAGGAACATTATGAAATGGATTGAAATTCACTGAAACTGTATTCTGTTTGTTCATATACTATATGGGTTTACAATTGGCCTTGTCTCACCAGAGTGCTGATAAGTCCACTGTCCAGAAGATAGAATGAATGCACATGGGGGATGTGCAAGATTACAATATGCACAATGAGGGGTTTCATTGTATTGTGTAATAAATATAAACTCCTGATCATAGGGGACATGGGGTCATTTAGGGAAAGACCATTGACGCTGAACCTAATGCAGACCTAAAATTAGTGACAGAAGAGTTATCTTGTTTGACATCTCATTAGACCCTCCCCTCAGGAGATCAGTGCAGCAAGCCTGGGAGAAAGCTGTGGCAGATGCAAATGCCATCTGCACCATCCAAGAGACATGACGGCAAAGCAGTTACAGATCTAAATAAACCTATCAAGAAAAAGACTTGCATTGATATAGTGCCTTTCATTACCTCAGGGCGTCCCAAAGCACTTTACAACAGTGACTACACTTCAAAAAGTACTGTAAAGTAGGAAACGCAGCAGCCAATTTGCGCACAGCAAGGTCCCACAAACAGCAATGTGACAATGATTAGATCATCTGTTTTTGGTGATGTTGGTTGAGGGACAACTATTGGCCAGGACACCAACGAGAACTCCCTGCTTTTCTTAGAAGTAGAGCTGTGGGATCTTTTCTGTCCACCCAAGAGGGCAGACAGGGCCTCAGTTTAACAGCTCATTCAAAAGACGTAAGGCTAGCCAACATTTCCCTATACCAAGCAGATGAGCAAAGTCTACATGCCTCATGGTGTTTCCTCTCAACCTGATACAGATTGACTGCTGTCCTAGACAATGCACTCAGACATTAGAGCTCTATGATTACTTACTAAGCATGCGCATATAACAGAAGGGCACACATTTCAAACACAACTGGAACTATTGTCACACTGACATCTTAAAAGGGCTCCACATAATTCTTTAAAAAATGCTTTTATAACAGCTGGAGTATTGTGTTCAATTCTGGGCACCACACTTAAGGAAGGATGTCAAGACCTTAGAGAGGGTGCAGAAGAGATTTACTAGAATGGTGCCAGGGATGAGGGACTTCAGTTATGTGGAGAGACTGGAGAAGCTGGAGTTGTTTACCTTAGAACAGAGAAGGTCAAGGGGAGATTTGATAGCTGTGTACAGAATCATGAATGGTTTTGACAGAGTAAATAAGGAGAAACTGTTTCCAGTGGCAGAAGGGTCAGTAACCAGAGGACACAGATTTAAGGTGATCAGCAAAAGAACCAGAGGCAACATGAGGAAACATATTTTTTACGCAGCGAGTTATTATGATCTGGAATGCACTGCCTGAAAGGGTGGCGGAAGCAGATTCAATAGTAACTTTCAAAAGGGAATCGAATAAATACTTGAAGGGAAAAAATTTACAGGGCTACGGGGAAAGGGCAGGGGAATGGGACTAATTGGGTAGCTCTTTTGAAGAGCTAGCACAGGCACGATGGGCTGAATGGCCTCCTTCTGTGATGTGTGATTGTGTGATGTTCTTGGAGACCCTGGCAGGATTGTACTGCAAGGGCTCCGCTGAACTGCCAAGGTCTTTGAAGCATTGCTTCAAGCTTCTACCGGTATGCTCTTTAATAATTCTGATTGCTGCATAAGATCTAAGCTCTGCTTCTGTATGTGGCTGGCATAAGAGTGTCATTAGGCAGGGCTGAAGTGGGTAGCCTAACTATCCAAGGATGGCAAAGTTGAGTGCCTTAGAACAAAAGTGCTATGACTGCTGCCAGGGAAGGAGGCAGTGATCTTCATGATACAGTGTTTCTGATCACTAACTGGCTATGCACTGATGCGGGCACCCCTTTGGGGTTATATAGGCATGGCATGTTGTCATTGATGAACCCTTGGACTTTGAGGAATCCAGCAATGCGATGAAATTTCACAGCACTGACATGCTGCTATTCAGTGGGAAAGGAAATGAAAGTGTTGACAACGTCTGTTATATCTGTGGACACTAAGTTGTGTGATATTGCACATGTCCCCTATGTTAGCTTGGAAGGATTTAGAGATCTAAAAATTGTGCAAAGACGTAACCTGGACAGCCACAGAAAGTGTCATCCCTGTGGTGCAGGTTGTCTGCACATATCCTCACATCAGATGACACAATTCTGCAAACTGCCCCATATTACCCAGGACCCTACGGAGGTAGTTGCCTTATCATTGTCAGGATGTACCAGGGCCTACAGATAGGATCGGGGCATAATGGTGGGTGAGGATGGTCCAGCTCTGATCCTACCCATTCTCCCTGGCATCGGCTTTCATTTTGCACTGCTTCAAGCATATTGAAAAATGGCCTCAAACATTAATATCCCTTTAAGAACTTCCTTCCGAACATGCAGACATTCAACTGGCCTTTAATGCCCACTTTGAATGGGCAGAATTAATGCCGGCTGAGACTTATGCCCAAATTCAGAAAATAACACATGTCAACATCCTCATATGAATCATTAAACATACACAATAAAGCTCTCACACATTCTCTGCGAGTGTGCTAAACACCAGTGGGAAAGGCTGGCTGGCAAAGAGTGTGATGCACAGTCAGACCTGGCAAAACGTGTCAGAGGTGCAATTTTCTGGTTCCCCTTGTACAATCAGTGCTGGCAGAAGCCTCCTCCCGCATCGGAAAAAAATCTGCCCTCAAAAAGGTGTCTGCAAGATTGATGTTGCGTTTCCATTCAAAGGCTGCACGTTTCAGAGCCATCGTGTCAACACCTGATTGCAAACACTTTGTGTGACAACATGAGTCATAGCAACGCGATACTGATTTAAGAATGATGAACATCATTCCCCAGTCCTTGTTTACCACTTGTCAAAGCAGAACAAAACACAACACAACACATTGCACTTTTACTCATCATGTACTACCAAATGCTACAACGTTTCATCACTATCTTAATTTTCTTATGAAAATACTTGGCAGCCACAGGGTAATCATAGTGCAATAAAAATTGGGCAGAGGCCAAGATATATTCACTAAGTGGGAACTGTAACTACCAACAAACGCGTAACAGTAGGTTCCCTTAAGAGCATAGTTTTATTTCTGACCTTAGTGGTCTCCTATAGCAATAGTCATACCATGTGGGAATGAGTCACATAAGTCGACGCATGTATTGGGGTTCACACATTCTGTGGTCCCTTTGCCATCTCCATTTATAGTAGTTATTCGCTCCCTTTATTAGGAGTAACTCCGATTTAAGGTCTATTAAAAAAAAACAGTTTAACGACCCCCAAATTGTTTCAATCGGCCTTTTCACTCTTGTTTCAGGCGATCAGTGATCATTTAGTTTACTCCAGATGCTAAGGGATTATATAATAATTTATAACCGGTCCTTCCATGTTCCACACATCCCAAGTACTTGCTTTTATTTATATTTTCACGCCACTAACACACACAACAAAACATGTCAACCGAGCACACGGAGCAAGAAGCTGGCGTCGGTTGGCCGATGTCTTTCCCAGAGCATCACTGCCCAGAAGCAGCATCCCTCGCCGCCTAAACCAGCCCCTCTCTCCCTTCCTCCACCACCCACCACCCACCACCTTCCCCGCTCCTCCTTTACTCACCCTGGCCGGCCAGTGCGGGTAGCCCTTCATCTTGGCGAAGACCAGATCGCCAGCCTTGTAGTCTCTCGGCCTCGGTCGAGCCATCTCTATTCCACCCCCCCCCCCACCACCCCCCCAACCCTCACCCCCCCTCCTCTCCTCTCCCCTCCTCCCCACCACCCTCGACTTGAAACCAGACGTCAAACAAACCGAGATCCACCTCCGAGGAGGAAGGCAAAGCCGGATGGATGAGGAGGACCGGGGGGTGAAGGGCAGAGTGTCAGAGGCCCTGGCTGAACAGCTCCCTTCCACCGTAATTTGTTTTTTAAAAAAAACTCCCCCACCCACCCACCCTCCCCTTCTTGATTTCCGCCTCGAAAGCAAAGCGAAACAGAACTCCCCCCCCCCCCCCCTGGAATGCGGAAAGCTCCCGCGGTCTCGGTGCCCTTGACGGCGAACTGCTACAGTCGGCGCTCGATACAGTTTAACCCGACATACAGGCGGCCGGGCTGTCGCTACCTCTCCCTCTCCCACCTCTCCCCCAGTCACTTCAAACGCATGCGTTTTTGCGTTACAAAAAAAAAACATTGAATACAATTCACACAGGACTGATGTTAAGGGCAAATCGTTACTTTAATTTCCTATTTGCAACATTTATATTTGGTTGCAATGTTGCCATTTTTCGACCCAGGAAGTTTACTCACCATCTAAAAATATATGGTGACTGTTCAAACTAAAATGCTAAGAGGTTGGGGATTTTTTCCCTTCCCTCCTCTCTATGTGGAAATCTTTGTGGATCGTAATTGGTAGTGACTGAGGGGAGGGGGGGGGGGAAGCGGAGGAAAAGAGGAGGTTTGTAATCCCACAAAAACAAACATTGTTTGTTCATGTTTGATGGTTTAAGGAAATGATGTTTACACAAGCACTGCATTAAAAAAAAGGCAGCAGGGCAGCTCCTGCGGTTAAAGACTCAGAATCAAGATAATCCATTTAATCCTGTTCTTCCGGGGTGTAATTGAATGAAGTTCATATCTAGTGTGTCTCTCATAAATACAGCGAACTCCTTCTTGGTGATTCAAAGTCCTTTTTATTGCACTAAAATAATTTGCATGATCCAATCATTAGAATTAAGCAACGTAAATAATACAGTAAAGTAGGAATTGCGTGCCAAACATTAGTTATCAGATAATTTGAATGAAACAACTTTGAATTATTGGTGGATTGTTAAATTACAATGTAGCATTTATAAATTTGTGCATTATTCCTGCAATTAGTTTGCTTGATATCACCTCATTGCTTACTCGGTGACAGGAAAGTTAAATTCTACATTTGAAACAGATCAGAAGGGAAACATCACAAAGTTATTTGCCGAAGAAAAGCAAAGGAAACAGCTGATTGAAATTGAGAATGAAGCATACATCTTGTGTATTTGGTGTTGGAGCCACTCTTAAACATCTTAATGGGAATAATTTCTGATATTGTGACAAGTCACAATTTAAGGTCTGTATTAACTTTCAGCACCTTAATTACATAAAGTTTGGAGCCCTCCTGATAGTACGTAAATATGGCTTCAGATTATTTTCCGGTCAGTTTGTAAGTATTGCAACACCTAGAAGATTTTATATATTTTATTAGCGTGAATCAAACCAGTTGTTTAAAAAAATGTAAATTGTATTTCACAGAATAAAGTATACTGATAAAAACTGAGGATAAACAAGAAATTCAGATCTGGTACACCCCTTTAAACTAGCCATAGGATGCAAAATCTTGTAATTATTGTAAAAATACAAATTACCCTTTTTTTTATTCGTTCATGGGATGTGGGCATCGCTGGCGAGGCCGGCATTTATTGCCCATCCCTCATTGCCCTTGAGAAGATGGTGGTGAACCACCTTCTTGAACCGCTGCAGTCTGTCTGGTGAAGGTTCTCCCACAATGCTGTTAGGAAGGGAGTTCCAGGATTTTGACCCAGCGACGATGAAGGAACGGCGATATATTTCCAAGTCGGGATGGTGTGTGACTTGGAGGGGAATGTGCAGGTGGTGGTGTTCCCATGTGCCTGCTGCTCTTGTCCTTCTAGGTGGTAGAGGTCACGGGTCTGGGAGGTGCTGTTGAAGAAGCCTTGGCGAGTTGCTGCAGTGCATTCTGTGGATGGTACACACTGCAGCCACAATGCGCCGGTGGTGAAGGGAGTGAATGTTTGGGGTGGTGGATGGGGTGCCAATCAAGCGGGCTGCTTTGTCCTGGATGGTGTCGAGCTTCTTGAGTGTTGTTGGAGCTGCACTCATCCAGGCAAGTGGAGAGTATTCCATCACACTCCTGACTTGTGCCTTGTAGATGGTGGAAAGGCTTTGGGGAGTTACGAGGTGAGTCACTCGCCGCAGAATACCCAGCATCTGACCTGCTCTTGTAGCCACAGTATTTATATGGCTGGTCCAGTTAAGTTTCTGGTCAACGGTGACCCCCAGGATGTTGATGGTAGGGGATTCAGCAATGGTAATGTCGTTGAATGTCAAGGGAAGATGGTTAGACTCTCTCTTGTTGGAGATGACCATTGCCTGGCACTTGTCTGGCGCGAATGTTACTTGCCACTTATCAGCCCAAGCCTGGATGTTGTCCAGGTCTTGCTGCATGCGGGCTCGGACTGCTTCATTATTTGAGGGGTTGCGAATGGAACTGAACACTGTGCAATCATCAGCGAACATCCCCATTTCTGACCTTATGTTGGAGGGAAGGTCATTGATGAAACAGCTGAAGATGGTTGAGCCTAGGACACTGCCCTGAAGAACTCCTGCAGCAATGTCCTGGGGCTGAGATGATTGGCCTCCAACAACCACTACCATCTTCCTTTGTGCTTGGTATGACTCCAGCCACTGGAGAGTTTTCCCCCTGATTCCTATTGACTTCAATTTTACTAGGGCTCCTTGGTGCCACACTTGGTCAAATGCTTCCTTAATATCATGGGCAGTCACTCTCACCTCACCTCTGGAATTCAGCTCTTTTGTCCATGTTTGGACCAAGGCTGTAATGAGGTCTGGAGCTGAGTGGTCCTGGCGGAACCCAAACGCTTCTGAGCGTATTAAAGAAACAGGAACAGGAGGATGCCATTCAGCCCCCTGAGCCTGAAAGTTTATAACAGGCCTTTAAATTATTCTATACCACTTCTCCTTCTCTGCTTTCCCCATAACAAGCAAAATAAAGAACCTATTGGGCCAGAAATTGTGCAGAGCAGCGAGGCAATGCTCACCACAGCTCCTACGAATTAAATTAACGAAAATAGTAATTGCGGGCTCTGTGGCATCGAATTGCTTGAACTTTTAAAAAATGCACACTATCAACCCAGCCTCTGAGCAGCGTGAGTTGCCACATGGCTGGAAAAGTCTGTGAAGAGAAGAAATGCCCACAAAATCTGTATGGAAGAGAAGTCACACCCACAGATTCAGCCTGCATTGCTCAAGCAGGCAAGCAGACTTCATTCCTTTAAAGTCAGTATTCTGTATGTAAATAAAAATGTTACATTTTTTAAAATAAACAATTGAATTAAATTAAAGAGACAGAAAGGAAAAGTAAAAAAAATTACATTAAAAAAAAATTAAATTTTTTAATAACCAAGAACTATTAAAATAAGGAGTAATATGAAACTCCACATTTTAAAAGTTAATTTTTAGTTGTTTGGCAGTCATAAAAACTTACTGCGCAGTTAAAACTTAGATTAGACCTGGTATTTTTAAGCGTACCTGTTTGGTGGCGTAATTAGTTACTTTCCAGCTGGGCAGTTAAGCAAGTTGGTGCTTTTTCAATGATTTCCCTAATAGCAGCGTGCGATGTCCCTTTAATACAAAGCTGTCATATCACCTGCGAACCACTGGGAGCAAGTTCCGGATTTCCGTGTTTCACTGCGCATGTGCAAACGTGGGAAGTTGCTCCTTTAATTCACCACATAAAAACTGAGAGCGCTGTTGAGCTCCTCTGTTATTTCGGGAGTGATTTCTGGCCCATTATGTTTGGCCCTGTAGCAAGCCCTACCAGGAAACTGGAGTCAGATTGCAGGTAGCTGAACAGCCTCCCCACATTGAAGATACCGACACTAACATCTACTCCACTTTCAATTTCTCAATGATGAGTACATTAAAAAACTTATATGTGGTTGAAAGATTAATGACGTAAGGTACAAATTAAATTGGTGATGTTTTTGTACAAACTCGATGCACTTGTGTCAAATTCCTCTGTTATTTTAAAAGAGGTGTTAGCATTACAACAACAACAACTTGCATTTATATAGTGCCTTTAACGTAATACAACGTCCCAAGGCGCTTCACCAGGAGCGTAATCAGGCAAAAATTGACACCGAGCCAAAGAAGGAGAAAATAGGACAGGTGGAGGTAGGTTTTAAGGAGCATCTTAAAGAAGGAGAGAGGGAGAGAGAGGTGGAGAGAATTACAGAGCTAAGGGCCTAGACAGTTGAAGGCATGGCCACCAATGGTGGGGTGAAGGAAATCGGGGATGTACAAGAGGCCAGAATTGGAGGAACACAGAGTTCTCGGAGGGTTGTAGGGCTGGAAGAGGTTACAGCGATAGGGAGGGATGAGGCCATGGAGGGATTTGAAAACAAGGATGAGAATTTTTAAATTGAGGCGTTGGTCGACCGGGAGCCAATGTAGGTCAGCAAGCACAGGGGTGATGGGTGAACAAACTTGGTGTGAGTTAGGACATTATGACGCTAAGGGTGCTAAATTGGGCCGTGTAGCGCCCGTTGTTTCGGCACTACACGGCCTCTCCGACATCCAAGATGGCGTCTTGGATGTGCACGCACGTTTCCTGCGTCACGTGTGCCAGACGCCATCTTGGTATAGGAGTTAGCGCAGGCGCAGATAACGAACGCTGGAATCATGTAAAGTAGGGAGAAAATGGCTTCAATCAGTGTGCAATGCTGATTTAAAGTGATAGACACCATTTTGGGACTTAACGCTCAACTCAATGCACAGTCTTAACCCCGACCATCTGAACGTGTCTTAGAGTGCCTGGAGGACCCCCTACCAGCACTTTTAAAGGGACCATGCAGGATTTAAAGGTTAGTAGCTGGATCATTGCTTCTGGCTGCCGAGACATTTGTAACTGTTTTTGGAGGTCTCCTAGACCTCAATACTAGGAAGCGGGGACATAGCCTAACATTTAGAGCCAGGACGTGCAGGAGTGAAGTTTGGAAATTCATCTACACTTAAAGGGTGGGAGACATTTGGAACGCTCTTCTGCAGATGGCAGTTGATGCTAGCTCACTTGTGAATGTTAAATCTGAGATTGAAAGATTTCTGTGAACCAAGGGTATTAAGGGATATGGGGCTAAGGCGGGTATATGGAGTTAGGTCACAGGTCCACCATGATCTCATTGAATGGCGGAACAGGCACGAGGGGCTAAATGCCACGGCCACTTGCTGCCTCTTGATATGCGCCACCTTCTCCTGCAAGAAAGCGGGATTTGCGTCTGGGTGATGTGCCTGTCATGGTTGAATAGCTGCCAGTGTGTGTAGCCTGTGAGTTGAGGGTGGGTGGCTTGAAACGGTGGTAATGTGTAAGGGTGAGAGGAAGCATCTGATTGGAAGAGTTGAGTACTGATGGAAAGAGTTTGTTGGTATGTGGGGGATGGGCAGTGTAGTGCGTGGTGCAGTTGGTAGGAGACGCCACTTGACAGTTGACCTCACTCACCATGCCCACTCATGTCAAAGCGTTGAACTTCTTCCTGCACTGCATCCATGTTCACAATGCTGACATTGACTTCATCCCCTGCTGCCTCCCACTGCCTTTTGAGTATATGTCTGGAGGGCCTCTTGCCCCCCCCCCCCCCCACCACCCTGCAGATATAGGATGTCCCTCCTTCTGTCCACCTCTTGCACCAATGTCTCTAGTGCATCAGCAGAGAATCACACTCTCGCAGGCCTGGTACCAACTCAGATCGGCAGATTGGTGAGGTCTCGCGTGCAGATTGGAGGATGTGGGATTTAGTAATGCGCAACCTTTATTCAATGTTTTAACATAACTCATCAGTGTGTAAACATAGGGATGGGACCTGCATCTTTGTTTTACATGTGCGATGACTGATCTCTGTTCAGACTCTGTGCAGACAGTAGACTGTTATTTTCAGCAAATAACAGGTACCAGCTACCTTTAAATGATTTCCAAGAAACATCCTCCCTTTAAGAGATTTAACTCCCTCTGGTGGTGGAAAGTGCGATTTGCATTGATTCCACTTGCAAGGCCTGGAAAGGAAGGCTGATTGCAGCTAAGTGCTCCTTTCGGTCCAAACTTGCGTCCTGCCTGCGCAGGGCCATTGGGCGCAAGGTAATACCATATCATGCTACCTCCGTCCAAAAACGGCCCCTATCGAAATTTTCCCCCATTGTCTCAATTCAGAGTTTAGATGTAGGTTGAAAACCACTTCAACTTCACTTCATGACTGATGACATCACTTGGACACCTCAATGAGATGACTGAATTGTAATTATTGCAAGTACTCATTGTTCTCTCTCTTAATTTAGCAGATAATTAGCAGTAAAATTACATTATTAGCAACTCTATCACTAACAAATCTTGGATATGGCATATTGCTCTTCTAAAGGGAAGTTATAGTACCCAAGTATGTACTTTAATAGGACCTACCAGCGTGGATACCCGGTTAAGTGACAATTAATTTTTTAATATAATTTCCTCCTCCCACCCCTCCTCACTGAATACAGAGGCTCATATTGAGCACAGTTCAATAGGCAAAAGCAACCCTCAATATTCTTCCAGTCTGAGGCTGCACAGTGTCACTAGGCTACATTAACATTACAAGAAGGAAAAAGCTGCAAACCCTGAAAATCTAAAATAAAAACAGAAAGTGTTGCAAAAACACGGGAGGTTCATCAACATCTGAAAGACAAAAAGATAGATTAATGTTTAAAAAATCTCCACCTGAAATGATAACCTATTTTACCATCACAGCTGAAACTGAATCTGACCAATTCGATCCCAGGCATTCTAGTAGCTTTAATTACCTGCCAACTGCGCAGGCTGCCAATAAATATACTCCAGGTGCTTCCTGCCAAATAATAAAGAGTTCAATATGTTGATTACTTTAATGGCCAAGCTTTCCATTTTCAGGGATTTAGTTATGTTGAAAGATAACTCAGTCAAGCGCCTTCGTTTCTCTGATATATCGTGAAAGTTGACAATGTCTTTAAAGTACTGATAAGTGCTCTGCCTGGGAGCCAGTCACTAGTGGAGTCTGGCAGGGATCGATGTTAGGATCGTTGCTCTGCCAAGCGTCTACATATCGTGCAGGGTTCCACGTCCAAGGTAGCTGAGTAGGAAAAGGAGCTCTGGGTTATAGTTCATGAGTCATTGAAGGTTCATGATCAGTGTCCTGATGCTGTTGGGAAAGCAGATTGGGCGTTCGGACATATAGGTAGGACAATTAAAGACAAAACTAAACGTACAATCCTTACATTATATAAGCCCCTGGTCCAGCTGCCTCTAGGATGCTAGGCCCAGTTGCGGTCCCTTCACATGGTGGGGGATATCGCGGCCCTAGAAAAGGTTCAGTGGAGGATTGATATAAAAGCCCTTAGCTTTCAGGAAAGTCTTGGGGAGTTGGTACTTTCTACCTTGGAAAAGCGTAGACTTCCAGGAGACATGTTTGAGGTCTTTAACATTATCAAGGGAATAGATCCTGTCCAGGTGGCTGGGTTACTTGAGTTAAATAAGCAGAGGAGAACTAAGGGGCATCAGTACAAACTACAGAACCATAGGGTTAGGCTAGATGCCAGGAAGTTTTTCTTTGATAGTGAACAAATTATCAGCTCCGGCAGTGAGTGCGGATTTAAGGCAAGCATTCAAAAGAGCCCTGGACAGGTTCCTGCAAGTGGAAGACATCCCTATTTACAGAAGATAAGTGGTAGATGATTGTAATGATATCAGGCACTATGATCTCCATGAACTTGCTTGATTGCCAGGAGGGGGGGGCGGTTGGAGGGGAATTTCCCAGAATTTTTTTTCCCCAAAATCGGTCGAAAGTTTTTTTCTTTGCTTTTTGCCTCTGCCAGTAGATTGTGTGACTGTGGGGGGTAGGGTGGGAGTGTGGGGGGTGGGGGTGAGGATGGATGTCATAGATGGACCAACTTCTTTAGCAGTTAGGCTGACTGTTCTTGTTTTTCAAATGTTCATAATCAAACACCTTAAACTCCCTCTCCAAGACCACGAACATACGTCTATCCATATCATTGGTTCCAACGTGGACCATGACTTTTGACTGTTTCCCCTTCATTCCCAGAAGTTGTTTCATCCGCTCCATGATATCTTTCATCGTGGCACCAGAGAGAGAACATAACATTCTGGAGCTCCTGGTCCCTGACTGTAAAAGGGAAATGTATGAATGAACAACATGGAAAACAGCAACAAAACTGTCCCAGGAACATTTGAAAAACATTCGATCCAAAATGACAACAGGAAAATCTATCAATTTTTTTAAAAAAATGATATGCCAATTGAATCACTCAAAATGCTTTTTGAAAAAAAAATACTGCTATTTTTTTCTCAGTAACCGAAATTTTAATGTCCAAAATAAGATTTTAAGTAAAATAAAAACATAAAAAATTATGCATTTCAATATGATTAAATGTACCTCTTACATTCTCTTTTAAAACCTTAGAACCATAGCATCTTACAGCACAGAAGGAGGCCATTCGGCCCATTGTGCCTGTGAAAGAGCAGTCGAATTTAGTCCCATCCCTCGGCTTTTTCCCCATAACCCTGCAAATTAGTCCTCTTCAAGTACATGTCCAATTGCCTTTTGAAAGTTTCTATGGAATCTGCTTCCACCACCCTTTCAGGTGGTGCGTTCCAGATCTTAACAACCCTCTGTGTGAAAAAATGTCTCCTAATTTCCCCTCTAGTTCTTTTGTCAATTATTTTAGATCTATGACCTTTGGTTACTGACCCACTTGCCAGAGGATACAGCTTCTCCCTAGTTGCTCTATCAAAACCCCTCATTATTTTGAACTTCATTGAACTTTTTACTTGTAGGCCTCAGCCCCTCCTAAAAGCCTGGGTTTGGACTTGATATTTTGTCCAGGGACGTAATCTGTTAGCTGAAGGCATATGCACCATTTCTCAGGATGCATCAGCAACATTTTTAGTCAGTCTAACTGTTAGAATGTTTCTCTTCGCTTCCAGCAATATCTGCTTGGTTGCTTTTTAGAATTATTTGAAATAAAGCTAGAGGACAAATCTTAAAAGCTTTATTCAGATAAAGTTTACGTTGAGTGTTTTTAAAATCATACACATTGTCTGTATGTGTGTGAGTGAGAAAAAAAGAGACCCACCTGAAACATGACGGACAATATTGACTGCACACATGCTATTGCTTCTGTTGACATTTGAAATTATAAATATATTATTTAATTTTCTTTCAGCTATGAACTCATCCTCAAGTCAGGCTAAATTCACTTGAATTCAGGTACAAGAAATCAAAACAAAACAGGATTTTTCAGGTGAAAGGTGTGCTTGTGGTACCCACTGTATAAAAGTGAGAAGTAGCATGAAACCTGCTCTCTGAGCAGCAGCATCTCTTTAAAGTTAAAGAACACCATCTCTTTTACATTGTAGATTTATGATTCAGCATTAATTGTAATTGTTTTTTTAGAAGCAATGCTCTTTCAGTGAAAGAAAGAACTTGTATTTATATAGCACCTTTCACATCCTCAGAATGTCCTAAAATACTTCACAGCCAATCAAGTACTTTTGAAGTGTAGTCACTGTTGTAACATAGGGAAACATGGCAGCCAATTTACACACAGCAAGCTCCCAGAAACAGCAATGAGATAAATGACCAGAAAATTTGTTTTAGTGATGTTGGTTGAGAGATAAATGTTGGCCAGGATACCGTTCTGCTTCAAATGGTGCAATGGGATCTTTTATGTCCACCTGGGAGGGTAAATGGGATCTTGGTTTGACATCTCATTTGAAAGACAACACCTCTGACAATGTAGCACTCTCTCAGTACTGCACTGAAGTGCCAACCTAGATCATGTGCTCAAGTTTCTGGAGTGGGATGTGAACAGCTTCACTGGCTGTGAAGCGCTTTGGGACCTCCTGAGTTCGTTAAAGGTGCTATATAAATGAGAGTGGGGTGGAGAGAGTTCAGGGTACGCACTGCATATCAAGAAAAAAGTCCCATTGGATTGTGTCGAAGAAGCACCACCTGAGCCCCAGAGGACTTTCCCGCCATGTTGGTTCCATTATCACGAGCTTGTCCATGCTAGGGTTTGAAACCTAATCCGCTATGGTGTTTTGAGTCATCTTCCATTGAGGAATAAAAACTCCATGGGAAAAGTAATCCATCCATGGTTAATTAAAGAAGTTAAGGATTAAATTAGATTAAAAGAGCCTTATAATATTGCCAAGAAGTGTAGTAAGCCTGAGGATTGGCAGAGTTTTAGAAACCAGCAAAGGTTGACCAAAAAATTAATAAAGAGGGAGAAAATAGAATAAGAGAGTAAACTAGCAAGAAATATAAAAACAGATTATAAGAGCTTCTAAACGTATGTAAAAAGGAAGAGAGTAGCGAAGTCCTCCTCACTAACATCTGGGGACTTGTGCCAAAATTGGGAGAGCTGACCCACAGACTAGTCAAGCAACAGCCTGACATAGCCATACTCACAGAATCATACCTTTCAGCCATTGTCCTAGACTCTTCCATCACCATCCCTGGGTATGTCCTATCCCACCAGCAGGACAGACCCACCAGAGGTGGCGGTACAGTGATATACAGTCAGGAGGGAGTGGCCCTGGGTGTCCTCAACATTGACTCCGGACCCCATGAAATCTCATGGCATCAGGTCAAACATGCGCAAGAAAACCTCCTGCTGATTACCACCTACCGCCCTCCCTCCGCTGATGAATCAGTCCTCCTCCATGTTGAGCACCACTTGGAGGAAGCACTGAGGGTAGCAAGGGCACACAATTTATTCTGGGTGGGAGACTTCAATGTCCATCACAAAGAATGGCTTGGTAGCACCACTACTGACCGAGCTGGCTGAGTCCTGAAGGACATAGCTGCCAGACTGTGCCTGCGGCAGGTGGTGAGTGAACCAACACGAGTGAAAAACCTACTTGACCTCGTCCTCACCAATCTACCTGTCGCAGATGCATCTGTTCATGACAATATTGGTCGGAGGGACCACTGCACAGTCCTTGTGGAGGTGAAGTTCCGACTTCACACTGAGGATACCATCCAACGTGTTGTGTGGCACTATCACCTTGCTAAATGGCACAAATTCAGCACAGATCTAGCAGCTCAAAACAGGGCATCCATGAGGCGCTGTGGGACAGCAGCAGCAGCAGAATTGTATTCCCGCACAATCTGTAATCTCATGGCCTGGCATATTCCTCACCCTACCATTACCAACAAGCCAGGGGATCAACCCTGGTTCAATGAGGATCGTAGAAGTGCATGCCAGGAGCAGCACCAGGCGTACCTAAAAATGAGGTGCCAACCTGGTGAAGCTACAACAAAGGATTACATGCATGCTAAACAGCGGAAGCAGCATGCTATAGACAGAGCTAAGCGATTCCACAACCAACGGATCAGATCAAAGTTCTGCAGTCCTGCCACATCCAGTCGTGAATGGTGGTGGACAATTATACAACTAACTGGAGGAGGAGGCTCAGTAAACATTCCCATCCTCAATGATGGCGGAGTCCAGCACGTGAGTGCAAAAGACAAGGCTGAAGAGTTTGCAACCATCTTCAGCCAGAAGTGCCGAGTGGATGATCCATCTCGGCCTCCTCCCGATATCCCCACCATCACAGAAGCCAGTCTTCAGCCAATTCGATTCACTCCATGTGATATCAAGAAACGGCTAAGTGCACTGGATACAACAAAGGCTATGGGCCCCGTCAACATCCCGGCTGTAGTGCTGAAGACTTGTGCTCCAGAATAGCTGTGCCTCTCGCCAAGCTGTTCCAGTACAACTATAACACTGACATCTCCCTGACAATGTGGAAAATTGCCCAAATATGTCCTGTCCACTAAAAGCAGGACAAATCCAATCCGGCCAATTACCGCCCCATCAGTCTACTCTCAATCATCAGCAAAGTGATGGAAGGTATCGTCGACAGTGCTATCAAGTGGCACTTACTCACCAATAACCTGCTCACTGATGCTCAGTTTGGGTTCCACCAGCACCACTCAGTTCCAGACCACGTTACAGCCTTGGTCTAAACATAGACAAAAGAGCTGAATTCCAGTGGTGAGGTGAGAGTGACTGCCCTTGACATCAAGGCAGCATTTGACCGAGTGTGGCACCAAGGAGCCCTAGTGAAATTGAAGTCAGTGGGAATCAGGGGAAACTCTCCATTGGCAGGAGAGATACCTAGTACAAAGGAAGATGGTAGTGGTTGTTGGAGGCCAATCATCTCAGCCCCAGAACATTGCTGCAGGAGTTCCTCAGGGCAGTGTCCTAGGCCCAACCATCTTCAGCTGCTTCATCAATGAACTTCCCTCCATCATAAGGTCAGAAATGGGGATGTTCGTTGATGATTGCATTGTGTTTAGTTCCATTCGCAACCCCTCAGATAATGAAGCAGTCCGAGCCCGCATGCAGCAAGACCTGGACAACATCCAGGCTTGTGCTGAGAAGTGGCAAGTAACATTCGTGCCAGAAAAGTGCCAGGCAATGACCATCTCCAACAAGAGAGAGTCTAACCACCTCCCCTCGACATTCAATGGCTTTATCATTGCCAAATCCCCCATCATCAACATCCTGGGGGTCACCATTGACCAGAAACTTAAATGGACCAGCCACATAAATACTGTGGCTACAAGAGCAGGTCAGAGGCTGGGTATTCTGCAGCGAGTGACTCACCTCCTAGTCCATAAGACCATAAGACCATAAGGGATAGGAGCAGGAGTAGGCCATTCGGCCCCTCGAGCTTGCTGCGCTATTTGATGAGATCATGGCTGATCTGATTTTTACCTCAACTCCATTTTCCCTCCCTTTCCCCGTATCCTTTGACTCCCTTGCTGATCAAAAATTTGTCTAACTCAGCTTTGAATGTATTCAATGACTCAGCCTCCACAGCTTTTTGGGGTAAAGAATTCCAAAGATTCACAACCCTCTGGGAGAAGAAATTCCTCCTCATTTCTATCTTAAACGGGCGACCCCTTATTCTGAGACTATGCCCCCTAGTTTTAGATTCCCCCATGAGGGTAACATCCTCTCAGCATCGACCCTATCGAGTCCCCTCAGAATCCTGTATGTTTCAATAAGATCTCCTCTCATTCTTCTAAACTCCAATGATTATAGACCCAACCTGTTCAATCTTTCCTCATAAGACAGCCCTTCCATACCCAGAATCAACCTAGTGAACCTTCTCTGAACTGCCTCCAATGCAAGTATGACCTTCCTTAAATAAGGGCACCAGAACGATACGCAGTACTCCAGATGTGGTCTCACCAGCACCCTGTACAGTTGTAGCATGACTTCCCTGCTTTTATACTCCATTCCCCCCTAGAAATAAAGGCCAGTATTCCGTTTGCCTTCCGGGTTACCTGCTGCACTTGTATGTTGACTTTTTGTATTTCATGTACGAGGACACCCAGATCCCTCTGTACCACAGCATTTTGTAATATTTCTCCATTCAAATAATATTTTGCTTTTTTATTTTTCCTCCCAAAGTGGATGACTTCACATTTTTCCCATATTATATTCCATCTGCCAAATTTTTGCCCATTTGCTTAACCTGTCAATATCCCTTTGCAGACACTTTGTGTCCTCATCGCAACTTGCTTTTCCACCTATCTTTGTATCATCAGCAAATTTGGCCACAAGACACTGTTCCTTCATCCAAGTCATTGATATATATTGTAAATAGTTGAGGCCCCAGCACTGATCCCTGCAGCACCCCACTGGTTACAGATTGCCATTTTGAAAATGACCCTTTTATCCCAACTCTCTGTTTTCTGTTAGTTAGCCAATCCTCTATCCATGCCAATATATTACCCCCAACAACATGAGTTCTTATCTTGTGCAGTAATCTTTTATGTGGCACCTTATCGAATGCCTTTTGGAAATCCAAATATACTGCATCCATTGGTTCCCCTTTATCCACCCTACCCGTTACTTCCTCAAAGAACTCTAATAAATTTGTCAAACATGATTTCCCCTTCATAAAACCATGTTGACTCTCCTTGATTGTATTATGAGTCTCCAAATGTCCCGCTACTACTTCCTTAATGGATTCTAGCATTTTCCCAATGACAGATGTCAGGCTAACTGGTCTATCGTTACCTGCTTTCTGTCTCACTCCCTTCTTGAATAGGGGTGTTACGTTCGTGGTTTTCCAATCCGCTGGGACTTTTCCAGAATCTAGTGAATTCTGGAAGATGACAACCAATGCATCCACTACCTCTGTAGCCACTTCCTTTAAGTCCCTTGGATGCAAGCCATCAGGTCCAGGGGACTTGTCAGCCTTTAGACCCATTAGTTTACCTAGTACTTTTTCTCTAGTGATAGTGATTGTTTTTAGATCCTCCCTCCCCTTTGCCCCTTGATTTTCTACTATTATTGGTATGTTATTAGTGTCTTCTACTGTGAAGACAGATACAAAATATCTGTTCAATTCCTCTGCCATTTCCTTGTTTTCCATTATTATTTCCCCAGTCTCATCCTCTAAGGGACCAATGTTTACTTTAGCTACCCTCTATCTTTTCATATTCTTGTAGAAGCTTTTACTTTCAGTTTTTATATTTCTTGCTAGTTTACTCTCATGATTTATTTTCTCCCTCTTTATTATTCTTTTAGTCATCCTTTGCTGGTTTTTAAAGTTTTCCCAATCTTCAGGCTTACCAGTAATCTTTGCCATGTTGTATGCTTTTTCTTTTAACCTGATACCATCTTTGACTTCCTTAGTTAGCCATGGTTGGTTCACCCTTTTTGTGGAGTCTTCCCTTCTCACAGGGATATATTTTTGTTGCGAGTCATAAAATATCTTTTTAAATGTTTGCCACTGCTTATCCACCATCATACCATCTAAACTGTTTACCCAGTCCACTTTAGCCAATTCCACCCTCATTCCTTTATAATTGCCCTTGTTTAAGTTTAATACAATAGTTTCAGACCCAAGATCCTCACTCTCAAACTGGATGTGAAATTCTATCATGTTATGATCACTGCTTCCCAAGGGATCCTTTACTTTGAGATCATTAATTAATCCTGTTTCGTTACCCATTACCAGATCCAAAATGGCCTGTTTCCTGATTGGTTCCCCGACATTTTGGTCTAAGAAACAGATCCTAATACATTCTATGAACTCCTCCTCAGGGCTATTTTTGCCAATTTGATTTGTCCAATCTATGTGAAAGTTAAAATCGCCCATGATTATTGCATTACCTTTTTTACAAGCCCCCTTTATTTCCAGATTTATATTTTGCCTTACAGTGTAGCTACTGTTCAGGGGCCTGTATATTACTCCCACCAGTGATTTCTTTCCCTTGCTATTTCTTACCTCCACCCAAATTTATTCAACATCTTGATCTTCTGAGCCAAGATCATTTCTCAATATTATTCCAATTTCATCCTTTATTAACAGAGCTACCCCACCACCTTTACCTTTTCTCCTATCCTTCCGAAATGTTAAATAACACTGAGTATTTAGCTCCCAACCTTGGTCACCTTGCAACCATGTCTCCGTAATGGCCACGAGATCATACCCATTTGTTTCTATTTGTGCCGTCAATTCATCTATCTTATTACGAATGCTGCGCGCATTCAGATAAAAAACCTTTAATTTTGTCTTTTTACTATTCTTTCCTAACCCGGCCCCATTTGCTAGTGCACTCTTATGTTTGTACGCTCTGTCCCTTCCTGACACACTCTGTTTATCATTACCCCCATCACTTTCTTATACTACTTCCTTGTCTTTTCTCTTTATCAATCTAAACTTCGCCCCACCTGAGCCCTCCCCCCCTTTATTTAGTTTAAAGCCTTCTCTACCGCCCTAGTTATTCGGTTTGCCAGAACACTAGTCCCAGCATGGTTCAGGTGAAGCCCATCCCAACGGAACAGCTCCCTCTTTCCCCAGTACTGGTGCCAGTGCCCCATGAATCGAAACCCACTTCTCCCACACCAATCTTTGAGCCACGCATTCATCTCTCTGATCTGATTTATCCTGTGCCAATTTGCTCGTGGCTCAGGTAATAATCCGGAGATTATCACCTTTGTGGTTCTGCTTCTTAAATTTAGTCCCTAGCTGCTCAAACTCCCTCAGCAGAACCTCTTTCTTAGCCCTACCTATGTTGTTGGTACCTACGTGGACCATGACAACTGGATCCTCCCCCTCCCACTCCAAGTTTCTCTCCAGCCCGAAGGAGATGTCCTTAACCCTGGTACTGGGTAGACAACACAGCCTTCGGGATTCTCACTCTTGGCTGCAGAGAACAGTGTCTATCCCTCTAACTATATTGTCGCCTACTACAACCACATTCCTTTTTACTCCTCCCACTTGAATGGCCCCCTGAACCACGGTGCCGTGGCCAGTTTGCTCATCCTCCCTGCAGTCCCTGGGCTGCAAGAACCTCGTATCTATTGGATAAGTGCAGAGGCTGAAGCTCCTGCAATGCTACCTCCTGGATCCCCATACCTGCCTCACTTGCAGTCACACCCTCCTGTCCCTGACCGCTTGCCAATTTTACAGTATTTAGTCTAAGGGGTGTGACTGCCTCGTGGATCAAAGTGTCCAGGTAACTTTCTCCCTACCTGATGCATTGCAATGTCTGCAGCTTGGATTCCAACTCCTCAACTCGGAGCCGAAGTTCCTCGAGTTGCAGACACTTACCTGAGCTCCTGACTCCCCAAAGCCTCTACAAGGCACAAGTCAGGAAGGTGATGGAACACTCTCAACTTGCCTGGATGAGTGCAGCTCCAACAACACTCACGAAGCTCGACACCATCACCGCTTGATTGGCACCCCATCCACCACCCTAAACATTCACTCCCTTCACCACCGGCGCACAGTGGCTGCAGTGTGTACCGTTGACAGGACGCACTGCAGTAACTCGCCAAGGCTTCTTCGACTGCACCTCCCAAACCCACGCCCTCTACCACCTAGAAGGACAAGGGCAGCAGGCACGTGGGAACAACACCACCTGCACATTCCCCTCCAAGTAACACACCATCCCAACTTGGAAATATATCGCCGTTTCTTCAGCGTCAAAATCCTGGAAGTCGCTACCTAACATCACTGTGGGAAAACCTTCACCACACGGACTGCAGCAGTTCAAGAAGGCGGCTCACCACCAATAAGAGATGGGCAATAAATGCTGGCCTTGCCAGCGATGCCCACATCCCATGAACGAATAAAAAAAAAGAAAGTAAACCTAGGTCCTTTAGAGGCTGAGACAGGAAAAATTATAATGGGGAATAAGGAAATGGCAGAGACGTTAAACAAATATTTTGTATCAGTCTTCACAGTAGAACACGCAAAAAAATACCAGAAATAGTGGGGAACAAAGGGTCTAAAGAGAGTGAGGAACTTAAAGTAATTGATATTAGTGAAGAAAGAGTACTGGAGAAATTAATGAGACTAAAAGTCGACAAATCCCCTGGACCAGATGGCCTACATTCTAGGGTTTTAAAAGAGGTGGCTGCAGAGATAGTGGATGCATTGGTTGTGATCGTCCAAAATTCCCTCGCATCTAGAACGGTCCCCGTGGATTGGAAGGTAGCAAATATAACCCTGCTATTCAAGAAAGGAGGGAGAGAGAAAACAGGGAACTACAGGCCAGTTAGCCTGACATCAGTCGTAGGGAAAATGCTGGAATCTCTTATTAACTATGTGGTAATGGGGTACTTAGAAAATCATAATATGATTAGGCAGAGTCAACATGGTTTTATGAAAGGAAAATTGTATTTGACAAATCTATTAAGAGTTTTTTGAGGATGTAACTAGCAGAGTAGATAAAGGGGAACCGGTGGATGTAGTATATTTGGACTTTCAAAAGGCATTCGATAAGGTACCACACTCAAGATTATTACAGAAGATAAGGGCTCATGGGGTTGGGGGTAATATATTACATGGATAGAGGATTGGTTAATGGACAGAACACAGAGGAGGAATAAACGGGTCATTCTCAGGTTGGCAGGCTGTAACTAGTGGGGTGCCGCAAGGATCAGTGCTTGGGCCTCAGCTATTTACAATCTATATCAATGACTTAGATGAAGGGACCGAGTGTAATGTATCCAAGTTTGCTGACGATACAAAGCTAGGTGGGAAAGTAAGCTGTGATTAAGACACAGAGTCTGCAAAGGGATATAGGCTTGTTAAGTGAATGGGCAGGAAGGTGGCAGATGAAGTATAATATGGGGAAATGTGAGGTTATTTACTTTGGGAGGAAGAATAGGAAAAAATAATGTTTTTAAATACTGAGAAACTATTAAATGTTGGTCTCCTTGCACACAAAACTCAGAAAGTTAACATGCAGGTACAGCAAAAAATTAAGAAGGCAAATGGTATGTTGGCCTTTATTGCAAGGGGGTTGGAGTACAAGAGTAAGGAAGTCTTGCTGCAGTTGTATAGGGCTTTGGTGAGACCAGACCTGGAGTACTGTACAGTTTTCGTCTCCTTACCTGAGGAAGGATATACTTGCCTTAGAGGCAGTGTAACAAAGGTTCACTAGATTGATTCCTGGGATGAGAGGGTTTTCCTATGAGGAGAGATTGAATAGAATGGGCCTATTCTCTCTGGAGTTTAGAAGAATGAGAGGTGATCTCATTGAAATATATAGGAATCTGAGAGGGCATGAAAGGGTAGATCATGAGAGGCTGTTTCCCCTCACTGGAGAGTCTAGAACTAGTGGGCTTAGTCTCAGGATAAGGGGTCAGCCATTCAGGACCGAGATAAGGAGAAATTTCTTCACTCAGAGGGTTGTGAATCTTTGGAATTCTCTACCTCAGAGGGCTGTAGAGGCTCAGTCGTTGAATATATTTAAGACTGTGTTGGATACATTTTTGGACTCTAAGGGAATCAAGGGATTTGGGGATCGGGCGGTATAATGGAGTTGAGACTGAAGATCAGCCATGATCTTATTGAATGGCGGAGCAGGCTCGAGGGGCCGTATGGCCTACTCCTGCTCCTATTTCTTTTTCTGTTCTTATGTTCAGCTATTCCCTCGCCAGTCCTCTTGGTAAAGTGTTTGAAGCACAAGTAACATTGCTGAATCACAACCCTTCCTGCAGGTACTTGATGAATGTATCTGATCACTAGTGTTATCTGTTCCTTGTATGAGCTGACTGGTGTTGCATCGCAAATTATTGAAAAGTACTTTGCCTCTTTAACCTTGTCTCTTTAACCTTGTCTAGGACTGTTTTCATGATGTGCCACAGCGCATTCTTCAATATATTAATTTTGGCTCTCAGATGACAAGTCATGTATTTGAAGTCTTTCATTCTGCGCCCGTGCCTTTTTCACACGATTAACATGGTCGCCCAGAATCTGATCATACTTGGCTAACAGTTCAATAAAACGCAAGAAATTTTCAATGGGGTTTATCACCCAGCTTGGAGCTTGTGCCACGGAAAGCTAATCCTTGTTCTCAAAAGAAACCAAAACAGCATCTAAAATATGTTTAAGAATTTCCTTCCCCTTTTCTTTTTCATTTGTAAAATTTTTGTCAAGTAATGAGTTGATGCTTTTATTACCTTTCAATCCCCTTCATTTCATATAGCATTCCTTGTGTGCGATACCTTTTCCCGTGGTCAGGGACTCAGCTATACAGCTGGTGTCAGCTCTGATCAGCGGTCCACCCTATCGGCATGGCTTAGATTGAAAGAAAACCTTGAGTTGCTGCATCCTATGGGAAATTTCGACAGGGAATGCATTAAGCAGCATACTTACGCTGTCCAGTCACGTTCAATTTTATCTCCATTTGGAAGTGTGTAGGAGAGACATGCACGGGGAAACAGTTTTCCTTTCCGATCGCTTCTTGGATGGAATTTTATTTTCCAGTTATGAGGCACACATCTGTCTGTGTCATTCTGTTTTAGAGATCCTGCACTTGAAAGAATTTTCTCATCAGGAACATGAAGTGGTTCATGCCAATATTTTTCCTCTTTGTGCTCTTCCTCCTCCTGTGCTTCATCTAGACGAGTAAAAGGCGCATTTATATAGCGCCTTTCATGGCCACAGGATGTCCCAAAGCATTTACAGACAATGACGTACTTTTTGAAGTGTGGTCAGTGTAATGTAGGAAACGTGGCAGCCAATTTGCGCACAGCAAGGTCCCACAAACAGCAATGTGATACTGACCAGATAATCTGTTCTAGTAGTGTTGGCTGAGGGATAAATATTTGTCCAGGTCACCAGGGAGAACTCCCCTGCTGTTTTTCGAGGTACGGTAACATAGTGGTTATGTTACTGGACCAGTAATCCAGAGACCTGGACTAATAATCCGGAGTCATGAGTTCAAATCCCGCCACGGCAGCTGGGGAATTTAAATTCAATTAATTAAATTCAATTAATTAAATAAAAATCTGGAATTAAAATACCAGTATCAGTAATGGTGGCCATGAAACTACTGGATTGTCGTAAAAACCCATCTGGTTCACTAATGTCCTTTAGGGGAGGAAACCTGCCGTCCTTACCTGGTCAGGCCTTTATGTGACTCCAGACCCACAGCAATGTGGTTGATTCTTAATTGCCCTCTGAAATGGCCTAGCAAGCCACTCAGTTGTAAAATCTCGCTAAAAAAAGTCATAATAAGAATAAAACCAGACGGACCACCCGGCATCGGACCACTAGGCACCGGACACAACAACGGCAAACCAAGCCAAGTCGACCCTGCAAAGTCCTCCTCACTAACATCTTGGGACTTGTGCCAAAATTGGGAGAGCTGTCCCACAGACTAGTCAAGCAACAGCCTGACATAGCCATACTCACAGAATCATACCTTTCAGCCAACATCCTAGACTCTTCCATCACCATCCCTGGGTATGTCCTGTCCCACCGGCAGGACAGACCCACCAGAGGTGGCGGTACAGTGATATACAGTCAGGAGGGAGTGGCCCTGGGCATCCTCAAAATTGACTCTGGACCCCATGCAATCTCATGGCATCAAGTCAAACATGGGCAAGGAAACCTCCTGCTGATTACCACCTACCGTCTTCCCTCAGCTGACGAATCAGTCCTCCTCCATGTTGAGCACCACTTGGAGGAAGCACTGAGGGTAGCAAGGGCACAAAATGTACTCTGGGTGGGGGACTTCAATGTCCACCACCAAGAGTGGCTCAGTATCACCACTACTGACCGAGCTGGCCGAGTCCTGAAGGACATAGCTGCCAGACTGGGCCTGCGGCAGGTGGTGAGTGAACCAACATGAGGGAAAAACTTACTTGACCTCGTCCTCACCAATCTATCTGTCGCAAATGCATCTGTCCATGACAGTATTGGTAGGAGTGACCACCGCACAGTCCTCGTGGAGACGAAGTCCCGTCTTCACACTGAGGACACCATCCAATGTGTTATGTGGCACTACCACCGTGCTAAATGGGATAGATTCAGAACAGATCCAGCAGCTCAAAACTGGGCATTCATGAGGCGCTGTGGGCCATCAGCAGCAGCAGAATTGTATTCCAGCACAATCTGTAACCTCATGGCCTGGCATATTCCTCACCCTACCATTACCAACAAGCCAGGGAATCAACCCTGGTTCAATGAGGAGTGTAGAAGAGCATGCCAGGAGCAGCACCAGTCATACCTAAAAATGAGGTGCCAACCTGGTGAAGCTACAACTCAGCACTACATGGATGCTAAACAGCGGAAGCAACATGCTATAGACAGAGCTAAGCGATTCCACAACCAACGGATCAGATCAAAGCTCTGCAGTCCTGCCGCATCCAGTCGTGAATGGTGGTGGACAATTAAACAACTAACGGGAGGAGGAGGCTCTGCAAACATCTCCATCCTCAATGATGGCGGAGTCCAGCACATGTGTGCAAAAGACAAGGCTGAAGCTTTTGCAACCATCTTCAGCCAGAAGTGTCAAGTGGATGATCCATCTCGGCCTCCTCCTGATATCCCCACCATCACAGAAGCCAGTCTTCAGCCAATTCGATTCACTCCACGTGATATCAAGAAACGGCTGAGTGCACTGGATACAGCAAAGGCTATGGGCCCCGACAACATCCCAGCTCTAGTGCTGAAGATTTGTGCTCCAGAACTAGCTGCGCCTCTAGCCAAGCTGTTCCGGTACAGCAACAACACTGGCATCTAGCCAACAATGTGGAAAATTGCCCAGGTATGTCTTGTCCACAAAAAGCAGGACAAATCCAATCCGGCCAATTACCACCCCATCAATCTACTCTCAATCATCAGCAAAGTGATGGAAGGTGTCGTCGACAGTGCTATCAAGCGGCACTTACTCACCAATAACCTGCTCACCGATGCTCAGTTTGGGTTCCGCCAGGACCACTCGGCTCCAGACGTCATTACAGCCTTGGTCCAAACGTGGACAAAAGAGCTGAATTCCAGTGGTGAGGTGAGAGTGACTGCCCTTGACATCAAGGCAGCATTTGACCGAGTGTGGCACCAAGGCTCCCTCGTAAAATTGAAGTCAATGGGAATCAGAGGGAAAACTATCCAGTGGCTGGAGTCATACCTAGCACAAAGGAAGATGGTAGTGGTTGTTGGAGGCCAATCACCTCAGCCCCAGGGCATTGCTGCAGGAGTTCCTCAGGGCAGTGTCCTAGGCCCAACCATCTTCAGCTGCTTCATCAATGAGCTTCCCTCCATCATAAGGTCAGAAATGGGGATGTTCGCTGATGATTGCACAGTGTTCAGTTCCATTCGCAACCCCTCAAATAATGAAGCAGTCCGAGCCTGCATGCAGCAAGACCTGGACAACATCCAGGCTTGGGCTCATAAGTGGCAAGTAACATTCGCACCAGACAAGTGCCAGGCAATGACCATCTCCAACAAGAGAGAGTCTAACCACCTCCCCTTGACATTCAACGGCAACATCCTGGGGGTCACCGTTGACCAAAAACTTAACTGGACCAGCCATATAAATACTGTGGCTACAAGAGCAGGTCAGAGGCTGGGTATTCTGTGGCGAGTGACTCACCTCCTGACTCCCCAAAGCCTTTCCACCATCTACAAGGCACAAGTCAGGAGTGTGATGGAATACTCTGCACTTGCCTGGATGAGTGCAGCTCCAACAACACTCAAGAAGCTCGACACCATCCAGGACAAAGCAGCCCACTTGATTGGCACCCCATCCACCACTCTAAACATTCACTCCCTTCACCACCGGTGCACAGTGGCTGCAGTGTGTACCATCCGCAGGATGCACTGCAGCAACTCGCCAAGGCTTCTTCGACAGCACCTCCCAATCCCGCGACCTCTACCTCCTAGAAGGACAAGAGCAGCAGGCACATGGGAACAACACCACCTGCACGTTCCCCTCCAAGTCACACACCATCCTGACTTGGAACTATATCGCCGTTCCTTCATCGTCGCTGGGTCAAAATCCTGGAACTCCCTTTCTAACAGCACTGTGGGAGAACCTTCACCACACGGACTGCAGCGGTTCAAGAAGGTGGCTCACCACCACCTTCTCAAGGGCAATTAGGGATGGGCAATAAATGCCAGCCTCGCCAATGACGCCCACATCCCATGAACGAATAAAAAAAAAGTTCTATGGGATCTTTTACATCCACCTGAAAGGTGGTTTAACGTCCCATCTGAAAGGCAGCATCTCCGACAGGACAGTACTCCCTCAGTACTGCGCTGGAGTGTCAGCCTAGTTTTTGTGTAGTGGTAGGAGGATTACCACCTTATTCATTTTCTTCAGCTACAAACCCAAACTGGCCCTGCTTCATTTCTTTGTCATCGGCACCAGAATGAGATGTGTTAGATAATTCACCACACTCTGTCTTGGAACTCTTTGCCTTCTCTGCTGACTCTGACGATTTTCCGCTGCACTAAATTGGTTTCCATCCAAAAGATTGTAAAGATTTTTTTCTCCCCTGCCTCTTGCCCTGCAGTTTTTCTCTGCTCTTCCTTTCTCTTTTCTGCACTCCCCAATGAGTGAGCACCAGGCTTGATTAACGCATGCTATTGATTGCTTGCTTGTTACGGGGCTGATAAACACTTTTGCTTTTAAAAGGCAATGCTGTAGTATTGGGTGAGAAGAAGAGTCTGGAGTTTTAAAGAGAGAATCATGTCAGTCAGCAGTATTGGCAGCAGTAGGGCCTTTGGTTCCCTGAACAGATGGTGGACATTTTCTTGCAGCAGTTGAGGCAGAGGAAGGAGGTCCTCATTCCCACTGATGGGTAGCAGTGGATGGGCTGAAGGGTGGGTCAGGGTGCTTGGCCAGAGTTGGCGGATCATGCCAATGCCAGCTTAATATCTGAACATCTTTATGTGGTTTGGCCCAAGAGGAGTGTAGGATAGTGTACAACATAATAGGTTAAACAGCTTGGCCTAAGTGACAGGAATCATGGGACAGTTAGTATAGAGGGCTAGGGTAAAGGAGGGAGTGTAGAAACCACAGGAGTACATTGCACGTGATTCGCCAGAAGGCTCAGGGCAGGAAAACAATAGCTTAACAATATAGAAGTCAATACTAATATCTGTGTATTATGAATTTATTCTGTGTGATTCAGGCTAATGTAGTTTTAGATCAGGTCATTAGGATTCTGCAAGCCAAGCAAGTCAGGAGTTGATCATCTAGTAGAGTTCAGGGCAATTTAAGAAGAAAGGAAGAATTCATCCAAGATCTGTGTAAGAATTATGGCCTAGTTTGGTGATATGATATTGGTAGTATCCTGGAAAAAGAGTGAATAGTGACAGTCGTGCAAGGTTGTCTCATCTTTTTGAGGCCAACCACAGTCCAGCTGGAAGTCCTTTACAATCCAGCTGGAATGAAATATATGTGGTGCAGCATTGCCACCTACTGGGGAGTAGCATATAACACACAAGGATCACATGACAATAATCTCAGAATTGATGGGTTCAGAGCAAGTCATCTTACATTGTTTAGGAACAGTCCCTCCATATAACTATGAACCATTTCCTGTAGTTTGTTGGCATTCAGCATTGAGAACTCACCTAGAGTGAAGAAGTTTGCTGTCCCGATGGCTATCCTACCTGTGAGTATATAGACATATATATGTGCTTATACTTTCTGTCAATATTTAATAAACCAACAACTTAATTTATCGCTGGTGTTTGAACCTTTATAATTTGGATTGACCCATTCAATCAATCTAACAATGAGGAGTATGCTTGCTTGTTTCCAACCATTTTTAGTCAGACAGATTACTGGTCAAATCCCACATGAATGTCCTTCTGGTTGTCCTGCGATGCCTTCACAGATCATGGTTGCAGCTTTTGCTCCTCCTCCTTCGAAATATTTCTCTCTGCTCTGGGTACCCTCAGACCTCTCAACCCTGATCGGTTTCAACCAGAATCATGATAGAGGTCATCAATCTTGTTCTCTCAGCTAGGAGGACTCGGAATGGTGGATTGGATGATCATGATTGAAAAGCCATTGGGATCACTGCATAGGCAAGGCAGAGGTGAAAGGAAAGGTCCCCAGCAAATTATCACAAGCATGCAGCACTTAAAGAATGCAGCTCAAAATGAAAGGGAAGTGATCATTTAAAAGTAAATGGCTACATAAGGCAATAGGATAATGTTGGTGCCTTTGTTAAAGCATCAAAAATGATTCTGGAAAGTTTTCAGCCTTTTCAAAGGTATTAGCTGAGAATGAAAGGACAGAAACATGGAGGCAGGAAATGGAGTCAGTGGTGAGTTAGCACAGCTGTACTGTCCCGACCCATTTTTTGAGGGATCGCAAAGTAGACATGCACGAAGTAGGTGCGATGAAAATCCAATGAACTCTCCACAGAGGATAATAGTTCACCATTCCTGTCAGGAGGTGATGGCTAGGCTCAATGCTGAATACAGATGTGGGAGACGATGGTATATTTTAAGAAATGTGCAAAGTAACAGTACCGTGTACCAGATAGATGGCCCAAGATTGCGTGCCACAAAATACTGCCTGTCCCATATTTACTGCTTGTCCATGCAACACCCTCATACATCAATACAGCTCTGTTCTTGCATCTCATGCATATCCATTCTTCAGTCAAGATGCAATGTACAGTTGAAAGCCATACCATCGTGACAGCTTCCATAGACTTCACATCAATACATTGAAACGCAAACCTAGTCACTTACTGACACCAGGTAAGGCACATGGAAATAGTCATTGACCCCATCGTACCTTGGAAAATGCATCAGCGATACTGAGCAGCTCTGTCTCGCTATTCAGTGTGAAAGGAGATGAAAGTGCTGGACATATGAATTGATGTACCAATCACCTGTTTGAGCCATATGTGGGGACCACATTCACTGATGTTGCAGTGCTAGCCAGAAATGAGTCGCTTTTACTGCAGCGATGCTCGTTCCAACCACTTGCATAGTCATCCTTATGTTGCAAGTTGGCAGCAAGTGTTGTTGCAGCAGATAGCACAACTCTGCCTTGCTGATCCAGAACGAGTTGAGGCAATTGTTCTTGGAATTTGGTAGTTAGGTTTGCCAAGGTCTGCAGATATTATTTAGTGCCGACTGATCCTCCCGGCATGCCTTCTCTCATCTTGTACCACCATCACTATGAAATACTATATTTCAGGCAGTTTAAAAACCAAGGCTCTGAAATTCCGCTGGGGGTCTGCTAGTTTCCTGCTGGAGTTATAGGTGGAGATCAGCAGATACCCCAAGCAAATAGGGTAAAAGGCTACAAATGGTGGTTAACACCATTTCTCTGGGGCTCTGTTGGTCTCCCGCCAGAGTTATGGTGGGCGACCAGGAGAATCCCCATGGAATTTCAGGGCCAAATTATTTTGAGTAAAAAAAAATCCCGAATTTGTTTCTGCAAAATTAAATATTAATTACAAAAAAACTCAGAAGTATGAAAATGTCAAATAAAAACCAGACAGTACTAAAAAGATATTGAAAATATTTTTTAATAATCATATAAAAACTATGGCACTATAACGGTGCATATCCCATAAATGTAATGTCTGGACAAAATCAAAACTGCTTTGTACTGATGCTAAATTTGGAATGCAAACTGGGTTGCAAGGCCCAAAGTGACTCCAAAGTGAAGCAGAGGGAAATTCCTTCCTCCAGGGAATCCCACTCTGCCTCGTTCTGGTGCAAGCCTTGATCTTGGATTTAGGCTGCAATTACATCGTAGCTGCAGCATTGACGAGATGTGAAACTGTTTCCCGCCAACCCTACGGTGTGAACGGACCCTGAGGAGTTCCCTTCACCCACGCAGCTTCTCGTGCTTTTGCTCCATATGCGCACACAAGGATAAAAAAGAACAAACGTGGCTCAGATCGCAGAGAATTGTGCCAGGTGTTCATTTTGGGGCCTCAATGAGGCTAAAGCACAAAATGGGTGCAAGCACTTTAGTTCACTTCTGTCAGGATCATAAAATTGGCCCTTATATCCTGCAGTAATCTTACAGTTTAATGACCAATTTTAATAATCATAATAACAGGCCCTTTATAGATATAGCAAACTGGATTAATTGTGGTATACGACACAGATATAGACATCAACATGATTTAATGTAATGAAAAAAGAAATGTAATTGTATCCACTACTTGGTTATAAAACCCAACAGTCAGTGATAGATTTCTAAATTACTAATCAGGTTTCTAATTTGAACCACAATAATCAATTTAACAATTAGTGTAAGTAATGGTGCAATAGATTTAAATTCAACAATAATTAACAAAGCAATAAGTTTTTTACTAAAAGCTACTGCACAATAATCTATCTATGTGTATGATTTATGATAAGCTCCCAATACCGCTCAGGAAGAGAGGCTTCAAAACCACCATGTTCTTATTCATGCTGCAAAACATTTATGATTAACTAGAAACAGTTTCCTTTTCCCTTTCAAATACAAAGCCAATCTATCCCACGGACTTCCTTTGACTTTTAACACTCTTGAAAAGCTACCATTAACCTCAGTACTCACCTCATTTCCACAACAGAAATGACACAGCATTTAAATAGGAATTATCACTTACTCTTCCATTTCCAATTATCTCCGGCTTATATTTTTGATAGCCAATAGAAATCCCAGAACACTTGAATTAACAGGCACTAACTTGGCCAGCGAGTAACTGGAATCTGTGGCTGGCTTCTACTCAGAAACTGCAGGGTCTGTTTTGGTTTAGACTTTGCAAACAGCAGGAGCTTCCTAAGGATTGCTAATTGGTTACAGCTTTAATTCCTAGCCCGGGATAGATCCCCTTTTCCCATTAGTTTTATGGTCCTCAGATTCTGCCAGTCTATAGGAGCAGACGTTAAGGTGGAATCAGGTAAAAAGTGGTACCCACCCTAGCCCCAGGACATTACTGCAGGAGTTCCTCAGGGCAGTGTCCTAGGCTCAACCATCTTCAGCTGCTTCATCAATGACCTTCCCTCCATCATAAGGTCAGAAATGGGGATGTTCGCTGATGATTGCACAGTGTTCAGTTGCATTCGCAACCCATCAGATAATGAAGCAGTCCGTGCCCTCATGTAGCAAGACCTGGACAACATCCAGGCTTGGGCTGATAAGTGGCAAGTAATATTCGCACCAGACAAGTGCCAGGCAATGACCATCTCCAACAAGAGAAAGTCTAACCACCTCCCCTTGACATTCAAAGGCATTACCATCGCCGAATCCCCCACCATCAACATCCTGGGGGTCACCATTGACCAGAAACATAACTGGACCAGCCATATAAATACTGTGGCTACAAGAGTAGGTCAGGGGCTGGGTATTCTGCGGCAAGTGACTCATCTCCTGACTCCCCAAAGCCTTTCTACACATCAACAAGGCACATGTCAGGAGTGTGATGGAATACTCTCCACTTGCCTGGATGAGTGCAGCTCCAACAACACTCAAGACGCTCGACACCATCCAGGACAAAGCAGTCCGCTTGATTGGCACCCCATCCACCACCCTAAACATTCACTCCCTTCACCACTGGTGCACTGTGGCTGCATTGTGTACCATCTACAGGATGCACTGCAGCAACTCGCCAAGGCTTCTTCGACAGCACCTCCCAAACCCGCAACCTCTACCACCTAGAAGGACAAGAGCAGCAGGCACATGGGAACAACACCACCTGCACGTTCCCCTCCAAGTCACACACCATCCCGATTTGGAAATATGTCGCCGTTCCTTCATCATCGCTGGGTCAAAATCCTGGAACTCCCTTCCTAACAGCACTGTGGGAGAACCTTCACCACACGGACTGCAGCGGTTCAAGAAGGCGGCTCACCACCACCTTCTCAAGGGCAATTAGGGATGGGCAATAAATGCTGGCCTTGCCAGTGACGCCCACATCCCATGAACGAATAATAAAAAAAAATCACCATATTACTAACCAGATAAATAATCTTTAAAAATTGATGCAACACTATATTTGTAGAGTACTCAAGATTCAACTCTATTGTTATGACATAAGATTAACATATTGGTGAAATTTTAGTGACAAGGTAGGGCTGGGCTAACAATGGAAAGCTATAAAACCAGGACAGGTAGTTTGGGGAAGCAGCTCATCTGAATCCTGCCTCCCTCATCCTAGTCCCAATCCTGATTATTGCGCACAGCCTGCTCCAGCTCCTGCTCCCAAGTTTCTTAACTTTTCATCGAAAAACTTAAGTTTTTATTTTAGAGGAAATCTATCCCTAAAATTAGAAATAAAAACAGAAAATCCTGGAAACACTCAGCGGGTCAGGCAGCATCAGTGGAGAGAGAAACAGAGTTACCGTTTTAGATCGATGACCTTTCATCAGAACGGGAAGATGTTAGAGATGAACAACTTTTAAGCAAATACAGAACCAGAGAAAAGTGGACAGTAAAAGAACAAAATGGAAAGGTCCTGATAGGGTGGAGGGAAGGAATGATTAAATGACAAAAGGGATGATGGTGCAAAGCAAAAGGAGGTGATAATGAGACAAGTATGGAAACATGAGATGGGTCCAGAGGCGGTGTAAATTGTTACAACAGAATAGCAGAGGGGGAGGGAAGCATGAATACTCTGGCAAAGATAAGAAGGCTCCCATGGCCCAGGAATGTGGCGGAAGAAAGGCAGGGTTTATTTTAGTTGTGTACGGTTAATATTACAGTAATATTCCTGAAAAAATAAAGCTGCACCTCCTAGTTAAGTAGCTTTAATGCAGTAACGTTACAGTTCATTTAATGTTACAACGCATCAACTAAAAGCTTTAAACATCACTGTTCCAGGATCCTGGATCCGCTGGTTAAATATAGGAACATGAAGATATTACAGGGGTCATTTTGGGATGCTTTGTTTCTGAATGGAATATCAGGGGATGGGAGCATGATTTGGCAACAGGGCTGTACCATTATAGGGATGATTTTGCAATCTGCACTCTGCCCTTGCAAATGATCTAACGGCCATAAACATACAACAATACACACACCATTTCTCTCGTTTCACCTTCCATTTCCCCGTGTAAATAAGACTGTGATCTAAATGCATTGAAAACCTTCTAACAACAAATAATATACTTAAGCAGCTCAAATAGTCTCTTATACATTACAAATATCCTTAAAACAATTCTTCTACTTAACCTTGTCTGCTGGTCTTGCCAAACTTCAAACGCTCTTGTGAAAACAAACTGCGGCCGTCTCTCTCACCTCGAAACTGCTGCTGCCAGACCCCAAGCTGTCACTGCCCTCTATGTCTCTCATGGAGCCTGCTGCTTCATCACTCACCGATGCATGGGGAGGCTGCAGTCCATGCCTGAAGTGTCACTGACAGACTAGGTCACGGTCCAAACCTTTACTCAGCACTCCGGTTGTGCTTTCTAAATTTTGCGCTGGTTTTGCAGGAAGTCTACGTCTGACAGTCTTAGAAAACAAATAGCAGACAATGTTGAGTCCTATTGAGGCCTAGTGTCAGCCTTGGCTTAGTTGCCTCTGGGTCAGAAGGTCGCGGGTTCAAGTCCCACTCCAGAGACTTGAGCACATAATCTAGGCTGACATTCCTGTGCAGTACTGAGGGAGTGCTGCATTGTCGGAGGTGCCATCTTTCAGATGAGGTGTTAAACTGAGGACCCGTCTCCCCTTTCAGATGGATGTTAAAGATCCCGTGGCACTATTCGAAGAAGAGCAGGGGAGTTCTCCTAGTGTCCTGGCCGATATATATCCTTCAACCAACAGCTAAACAAATGATCTAGTCATTTATTTTATTGCTGTTTGTGGGACCTTGCTGTGCACAAATTGGCTGCTGTGTTTCCTACATTACAACAGTGATTACACTTATGAGGTTTAGCTGTAAAGCACTGTGGGTGATCCTGAGGTTGCTATATAAATGCAAGTCTTTCTATTGACCATCTAGAAACAGCACAGCAGGGTTTGTGAGTGAGCTAAATCTTTGTAAGTTGTTCTAAGGACTACTTGGTTTATAGTTAGATGGAAGACAAACTCACAGATCCAAGAAACTTGGACGATGCAGATTGAAACTGTGAGACGTGGCCAACTTTCACAGTAAACAGGACGAGTTGTCAAATATATGGGAGGGAAGGGTGTCCATAAACCAAAGCCTCTCAAACTTGGACACATCAGACTGTCTACCCTTTTCTGAATGGAGGTCAAAAACATTAAATTGTAGCTTTGAACGTTAACTCTGTTTCTCTTTCCACAGATACTGTCTGACCTGCTGAGTGTTTCCAGCATTTTCTGTTTATATTTCAGATTACCAGCATCCGCAGTATTGTGCTTTTGTTTGTAAAATAAATTGTTTAGTTTTATTTAACATTGCTTCTACCTCTGCTTCACCCTCTTTTTGATGTGTTTTATAGCCATATAATTCTGTCCTTTGATCACTCTGATTTTTTATTATCGTGCTGTGAACATTGGACATTTCTCTTTATGAACTTTTGCTCTTTCATACATTGGTCTTTACAAACTAAGAAAACAAATGTGCTCAATCTCATTGGACCTGATTAACAGTAATGAAAAGATGCCCAGAGATATCGGACCTTTCTCTCCAGCAGAGGGCTCCCACGCTGCATGGTTCCCTCATTCCCTTTTTTGCACCACACCATAAATTCAACTTTTGTCATTTTCTAATTTGGCTAGTTCATTGAATAATAATAGAAGCTTTTAATGGCATGTCGCAGATGCCTCAATGCCCTCGCTGTGCCGTTATCAGCTCGCACTTCCAGCAATTTGCGGCGCAAAAATAATACAACCTGAAAAGGTGAGGAAGAAAACCCAATTCACGGGGTCCGCCGCGAGATGCCCCACTCCAGCAATTTCTGGGCTAATAAATGTTTCTTTATTTAGAGGCTGCAGTGTCACCTCTGGAATAAGTTAGAATAACAGGAGTTACTGTTCCCTTCAGCATCAACCTTTCATTTCAATGTATCGGGGGCATTAGTGTTACCAACTCAAGGATTTTAATATATATTATAGATATATGTCTAGAAATTGCTGCTGTCCATATTAGCTTTGAACACAATGCATTTATATGACATTCCTCTGTCTGCTGTTTTATGAGGCATTAACCTGTTCTAAAGTAAATGGGTCAACCCCTGTGTTAAAATAGCAGGTTGTTGTATGAAGGTATTAATTGTTCATTGCTAACATAATCAGTTGACATAGTAACACTGGCTAAAAATTACAAGATGGCTCCTCTGTCCATTATAAACAATCACTTATTTTGTATTTATTGCTATATTGAACCCTGAGGTACCATTCCATGCTGTAGATGTAGAAATCTGGTCATTTAAAGCTCTCTCGCAGAAAACATTTCTATAGGAACCTCATAACAAGGAGTTTGTTTAAATGAAAAATCATTACAGTGTTACTATAGAAACTGAAAGGAAAGTGATTTTGGTGTTTTGGAAGCTCAAAATATATATTAATGCAGACACAGCTGAAGTATTTCATTTCAAGCACACAAAATAATCAGAAGAAGAAAGTAATCAACCTTTTTTGACAATGCGTAACAAGGTTACCATAGTGTGAGTGACCCCACAAGCCTCTGAATTTCATCTGAAATGTTTAAAACATATAACAAGATGTAGGACAGACTCATCACTGTGAAAGGGATGCAGACATCCCCCGCATGTGGGGATAAATACTTTATCAACATGTCTAAAGACTGTGAAAGCTTTTGAGTTATTTTCCAGCCTTTACAAAGGCTGTATGGGGTGAAAGAGGTGGCTGTAAAAGCCAGTGGATGGAGGGACAAATGCTGAGACAGCAAACAGGAGTCTGGAGGACATGTAATGGAGTGGCACAGCGTCCAAACCCCCATTTGATGGCTGGTGAAGTGGAGGTGTAGCTGCAGGAGCTGGGTGCGAGGAGGATTGCCCTACTTGGCATTCCGGAGCAAATGACAGTAGGTATGAGGGGCGAGTTGGCTAAGGTAGATTGGAAAATTAGATTAAAAGATATGATGGTAGATAAGCAATGATGAACATTTAAAGAAGTAATTCATAATTCTCAACAAATATACATTCCTGTGAGGAATAAAAGCTCCATGGGAAAAGTGGTCCAACCGTGGCTAACTAGAGAAGTTAAGGATAGTATTAGATTAAAAGAAGAGACTTACAATGTTGCCAAAACGAGTAGTAAGCCTAAGGGAGGGTTTTAGAAATCAGCAAAGGATGACCAAGAAACTGATAGAGGGAGAAAATTGAATATAAGAGTAAACTAGCAAGAAATATAAAAATAGATTGTGAGAGCTTCTACAAGTATGTAAAAAGGAAGAGAATAGTGAAAGTAAACGTGGGTCCCTGAGAGGCAAATTCAGGAGAAATTATAATGGGGAATTAGGAAATGGCAGAGATATTAAACAAATATTTTGTTTCTGTCTTCACAATAGAAGACACAAAAAAACATACCAGAAATAGTGGGGAACCAAGGGTCTGATGAAAGTGAGGAACTTAAAGTAATCAAAATTAGTAAAGAAAAAGTACTGGAGAAATGAATGGGACTAAAAGCCAACAAATCCCCTGGACCTGATGGCCTACATCCTAGGGTTTTAAAAGAGGTGGCTGCAGAGATAGTGGATGCATTGGTTTTGATCATCCAGAATTCCCTAGATTCTAGAACGGTCCCCGTGGATTGGAAGGTAGCAAATGTAACCCTGCTATTCCAGAAAGGAGGGAGAGACAAAACAGGGAACTATAGGTTAGTTAGCCTGACATCAGTAGCAGAGAAAATGCTAGAATCTATTATTAAGGATGTGGTAAACAGGGCACTTAGAAAATCATAATATGATTAGGCAGAGTCAACACGGTTTTATGAAAGGTAAATCGTGTTAGACAAATCTGAGAGTTTTTTGAGAGTGTAACTAGCAGGGTGGATAAGGGGGAACCAGTTGATGTAGTATATTTGGATTTTTAAAAGGCATTCGATAAGGTGCCACACAAGAGGTTGTTACATAAGATTAGGGCTCATGGGATTGGGGGTAATATATTAGCATGGATTGAGGATTGGTTAATGGACAGAAAACAGAGAGTAGGAGTAAATGGGTCATTTTCAGGTTGGCAGGTTGTAACCAGTGGGATGCCGCAAGGATCAGCACTTGGGTCTCAGCTATTTACAATCTATATTAGTGACTTAGATGAAGGGATCGAGTGCAATGTATCCAAGTTTGCTGTCGATTCAAAGCTGGGTGGGAAAGTAAGTTGTGAGGAAGACGCAAAGAGGCTACAAAGGGATATAGACAGGTTAAGTGAATGGGCGAGAAGGTGGCAGATGGAGTATAATGTGGGGAAATGTGAAATTATCCACTTTGGTAGGAAGAATAGAAAAGCAGAATATTTTTTAAAAGGTGAGAGACTAAGAAATGTTGGTGGTCAGAGGGATTTGTGAGTCCTTTTACATGAATCACAGAAAGATAACATGTAGGAACAGCAAGCAATTAGGAAAGCAAATGGCATTTTAGCCAATTGTGCAAGGGGTTTGGAGTATAAGAGTAAGGAAGTCTTGCTGCAATTAAAGAGGGCTTTGGTGAGACCACACCAGGAGTACTGTATACAGTTTTGTTCTCCTGACCTAAGGAAGGATGTACTTGCCTTAGAGACGGTGCAACAAAGGTTCACTAGATTGATTCCTGGGATAAGAGGGTTGTCCTATGAGGAGAGAATGAGTAGAATGGGTCTATATTCTCTGGAGTTTAGAAGAATGAGAGGTGATCTCATTGAAACGTATAAAATTCTTCGAGTGCTTGACAGGGTAGATGCTGAGAGGCTTTATCCCCTGGCTGGAGAATCTACAACTAGGGGTCATTGTCTCAGGATAAGGGGTCGGCCATTTAGGACTGAGATAAGGAAAAATTTCTTCACTCAGAGGGTTGTGAATCTTTGGAATTCTCTATCCCAGAGGGCTGTGGATGCTCAGTTAAAACTGAGATTGATTAGATTTTTGGACACTAAGGGAATCAAGGGATATGGAGATAGGCAGGAAAGTGGAGTTGAGGTAGAAGATCAGCCACGATCTTGTTGAATGGTGGAGCAGGCTCGAGGGGCCGTATGGTCTACTCCTGCACCTATTTCTTATGTTCTTATGTTCTCATGTTCTTATGACAGTAGCACAGCATGTTGATGGGAGGTTGCAGCCAGGGTCAGTGTTGTTATACACCGCCCGCAGGACTGGGGATGAGGAAGCAATATAACGTATGCCCGTGGTTTATTTATCTTTCTCTTCTTTACAGGATTTCTCAGTTTAAAATGGGTTCTCTTGAAAACACGACACTCAAGTAGAAGCTGCATCCATTAGAAAGCCTCCATATCACTCAAGAATCAGGACTGTCACAGGACCTCTGTGACAAAGCAAGGAGTCCTTAACATGCTGTTAATTTAATTACAAAGTCATTGACACCAAATGTACTGCAAATGACATGTACATAATCTTATTAGGAAGGCCCTTTGCTTTGAACTCAGTGCCACGGCAATGAATCAATGGCCTAAACTCAGATGATGTATATTCTTGACAGACCCCGCAGGCTGCCATCTTTGGTTTTGGGGGAATTTTAACCCCCCCAGGATGGGCAGAGAGGGTTGGGGGGGGTTCAATATGGGAAACTCGACCCCAACCCACGCACCTACTTCTGGCTTAACCGGAGTGGGTTGGGGGTTGGGCGAGCAACCTGCTCGAGAGAGGCAGATCGGTAATTATAGGAACATAGGAACAGGAGTAGGCCATTCAGCCCCTCGTGCCTGCTCTGCCATTTGATAAGATCATGGCTGATCTGTGATCTAACTCCATATACCTGCCTTTGGCCCATATCCCTTAATACCTTTGGTTGCCAAAAAGCTATCTATCTCAGATTTAAATTTAACAATTGAGCTAGTATCAATTGCCGTTTGCGGAAGAGAGTTCCAAACTTCTACCACCCTTTGTGTGTAGAAATGTTTTCTAATCTCGCTCCTGAAAGGTCTGGCTCTAATTTTTAGACTGTGCCCCCTACTCCTAAAATCCCCAACCAGCGGAAATAGTTTCTCTCTATCCACCCTATCCGTTCCCCTTAATATCTTATAAACTTCGATCAGATCACTCCTTAACCTTTGAAACTCTAAAGAATACAACTCCAATTTGTGTAATCTCCCCTCGTAACTTAACCCTTGAAGTCCTGGTATCATTCTAGTAAACCTACGCTGCACTCCCTCCAAGGCCAATATGTCCTTCCGAAGGTGCGGTGCCCAGAACTGCTCACAGTACTCCAGGTGCGGTCTAACCAGGGTTTTGTACAGCTGCAGCATAACTTCTGCCCCCTTGTACTCCAGTCCTCTAGATATAAAGGCCAGCATTCCATTTGCCTTATTGATTATTTTCTGCACCTGTTCATGACACTTCAATGATCTGTGTACCTGAACCCCTAAGTTCCTTTGGACATTCACTGTTTTTAACTTTTTACCATGATCCAAAGTGGATGACCTCACATTTGTCTACATTGAATTCCATTTGCCACAGTTTTGCCCATTCACCTAATCTATCAATATCGCTTTGTAATTTTATGTTGTCATCTACACTGCTTACAATGCCACCAATTATAATATGTTAATGAGGCTCCGGGCCTCAGATTTTGTCAGCCATTTGGAATTAATGCCTCCAGAGCAGTTTCTTCGGGAAACCCGGCAGCTAAAGGAAGGCGAGAACAGCCGGATGCGGCAGGTAAGTGCTTTTCCAGCATTGCTTGTGGGCCAGAAGGAGCAGGAGTGCTTCCCCCCGGCCCTTCAAGCAACCCTGCCATGATCTGCCGCCCTCCTCATGATCGGCCGACCCCCCCCCTACAACATGATCGAATCTCTACCCCCAAACCCCCACAATCTTCAGAACCCCCTACAATGTGATCTCTTCCCCCCCCATGATCTGTTCTCCCCCCCATGATCTGATCTCTCCCCCCCATGATCCGATCTCCTCCCCCCATGATCCAATCTCCCTACCCCCCATGATCCGATCTCCCTACCCCCCATGATCCGATCTCCCTACCGCCCATGATCCGATCTCATCCCCCCCCATGATCCGATCTTCCTCCCCCATGATCCGATCTACCCTCCATGATCCGATCTCATCCCCCCACATGATCCGATCTACCCCCCATGATCCGATCTCTCCACCCATGATTCAATCACTCCCCCCCATGATCTGATCTCTCCCCCCATGATCCGATCTCATCCCCCCCCATGATCCGATCTACCCCCATTACCCGATCTCATCCCCCCCATGATCAGATCTACCCCCCATGACCCGATCTCATCCCCCCATGATCTGATCTACCCCCCATGATCCGATCTCCCCCCCATGATCCAATCTACCCCCATGATCCGATCTCCCTCCCCCCATGATCCGATCTACCCCCCATGACCGGATCTCTCTGCCCCCCATGATCCAATCTACCCCCATGATCCGATCTCCCTCCCCCCATGATCCGATCTACCCCCCATGACCCGATCTCTCTGCCCCCCATGATCCGATCTACCCCCATGATCCGATCTCCCCCCCATGATCCAATCTACCCTCATGATCCGATCTCCCTCCCCCCATGATCCGATCTACCCCACATGACCCGATCTCCCTCCCCCCATGATCCAATCTACCCCCAATGATCCGATCTTCCTCCCCCCGTGATCCAATCTACCCCCCCATGATCTGATCTCTTCCCCCCATGATCCAATCTACCCCCCATGATCCGATCTCCCTCCCCCCCATGTTCCGATCTCCTCCCCCCCATGATCCGTTCTCCCCCCACCATGATCCGATCTCCTCCCCCATGATCCGATCTCTCCCACTCCCGTGCCAGTCCAGGGCTGTGGCCTTGTACAATAGGCTTTCCTGCCTGGCAGCCAGCCAGCCTCTCAATTTAGCTGGCTACTGGACGGAAAGCAGAATTAAAAAATTATAATGAGATCCTGCCATTAAATCTGGCAGGGCCTCCGCCTTCCCTGAATTTAAAGGTTTCCCGGCAGCTGACAGATGCCTCTGGCACCCTCCCCACCTCCCCGTAAATATCGAGGCCTTTGTGTTTGTAGGTGGTGAATTGTTGGCCATTAACTTTGTCTTACAGAATGGACGTCAAAGCAGGGGCTGTTTTTCAGACAGTTTTATGGGTATAAAAATCCAAGATACTTTATTTAAAGGTGGTTCAATTCAGTTCTTGTCAGACTACGGTGGAATGGGAGTTGATTGAAGGATGCTGGGAACACCAAATTCACATATAAATTGCATCACAGATGTGTGATCCAAGTAAGGAGAATTATTAAAGTTCTGAGACATTTAGTATTATGAAATGGGTGAAATATCAAGTTTTGATTACTGTAATCTAATAATTTTTTTTATTCGTTCATGGGATGTGGGCGTCGCTGGCAAGGCCAGCATTTATTGTCCATCCCTAATTGACCTTGAGAAGGTGGTGGTGAGCTGCCTTCTTGAACCGCTGCAGTCCGTGTGGTGAAGATTCTCCCATAGTGCTGTTAGGTAGAGCATTCCAGGATTTTGACCCAGCGACGATGAAGGAACGGCGATATATTTCCAAGTCGGGATGGTGTGTGACTTGAAGGGGAACGTGCAGGTGGTGTTGTTCCCATATGCCTGCTGCTCTTGTCCTTCTAGGTGGTAGAGGTTGTGGGTTTGGGAGGTGCTCACAAAGAAGCCTTGGTGAGTTGCTGCAGTGCATCCCGTAGATGGTACACACTGCAGGCACGATGTGCTGGTGGTGAAGGGAGTGAATGTTTAGGGTGGTGGATGGGGTGCCAATCAAGCGGGCTGCTTTGTCCTGGATGGTGTCGAGCTTCTTGAGTGTTGTTGGAGCTGCACTCATCCAGGCAAGTGGAGAGTATTCCATCACACTCCTGACTTGTGCCTTGTAGACGGTGGAAAGGGAGTCAGGAGGTGAGTCAGTCGCCACAGAATACCCAGCCTTTCTAGCCACAGTATTTATGTGGCTGGTCCAGTTAAGTTTCTGGTCAATGGTGACCCCCAGGATGTTGATGGTGGGGGATTCTGCGATGGTAATGCCTTTGAATGTCAAAGGGAAGTGGTTAGATTCTCTCTTGTTGGAGATGGTCATTGCCTGGAGCGAATGTTACTTGCCACTTATCAGCCCAAGCCTGGGCGTTGTCCAGGTTTTGCTGCATGCGGGCACGGACTGCTTCATTATTTGAGGGGTTGCGAATGGAACTGAACACTGTGCAACCATCAGCGAACATCCCCATTTCTGACCTTATGATGGAGGGAAGGTCATTGATGAAGCAGCTGAAGGTACTTGGGCCTAGGACACTGCCCTGAGGAACTCCTGCAGCAATGGCCTGGGGCTGAGATGATTGGCCTCCAACAACCACTACCATCTTCCTTTGTGCTAGGTATGACTCCAGCCACTGGAGAGTTTTCCCCCTGATTCCCATTGACTTCAATTTTACTAGGGCTCCTTGGTGCCTTGCAGTCAAGGGCAATCACTCTCACCTCACCTCTGGAATTCAGCTCTTTTGTCCATGTTTGGACCAAGGCTGTAATGAGGTCTGGAGCAGAGTGGTCCTGGCGGAACCCAAACTGAGCATCGGTGAGCAGGTTATTGTGAGTAAGTGCCGCTTGATAGCACTGTTGTGGACACCTTCCATCGCTTTGCTGATGATTGAGAGTAGACTGATGGGACGGTAATTGGCCAGATTGGATTTGTCCTGCTTTTTGTGGTCAGAACATACCTGGGCAATTTTCCACATTGTCGACTAGATGCTAGTGTTGTAGCTGTACTGGAACAGCTTGGCTAGAGGCTCAGCTAGTTCTGGAGCATAAGTCTTCAAGCACTACAGCTGGGATGTTGTCGGGGCCCAGAGCCTCTGCTGTATCCAGTGCACTCAGCCGTTTCTTGATATCACTTGGAATGAATTGAATCGGCTGAAGCCTGGCTTCTGTGATGGTGGGGATATCGGGAGGAGGCCGTGATGGATCATCTACTCGGCACTCCTGGCTGAAAATGGTAGCAAACGCTTCAGCCTTAATCTTTTGCACACACGTGCTGGACCCTGCCATCATTGAGGATGGGAATGTTTACTGAGCCTCCTCCTCCCGTTAGTTGTTTGATTGTCCACCACCATTCATGACTGGATGTGGCAGGACTGCAGAGCTTTGATCTGATCCGTTGGTTGTGGAATCGTTTAGCTCTGTCTATAGCATGTTGCTTCCGCTGTTTAGCATGTATGTAGTCTGTGTTGTAGCTTCACCAGGTTGGCACCTCATTTTTAGGTACGCCTGGTGCTGCTCCTGGCATGCTCTTCTACACTCCTCATTGAACCAGAGTTGATTCCTTGGCTTGTTGGTAATGGTAGGGTGAGGAATATGCCAGGCCGTGAGGTTACAGATTGTGCTGGAATACAATTTCTGCTGCTGCTGATGGTCCACAGCACGTCATGGATGCCCAGTTTTGAGCTGCTAGATCCATTCTGAATCTATCCCATTTAGCACGGTGGTAGTGCCGCACAACACGTTGGATGGTGTCCTCAGTGTGAATATGGGACTGTATGGTGGTCACTCCTACCAATACTGACATGGACAGATGCATCTGCGACAGGTAGATTGGTGAAGACGAGGTCGAGTAGGTTTTTCCCTCGTGTTGGTTCACCACCTACCGGAGGCCCAGTCTGGCAGCTATGTCCTTCAGGACTCAGCCAGCTCGGTCAGTAGTGATGCTAACGAGCCACTCTTGGTGATGGACATTGAAGTCCCCCACCCAGAGTACATTCTTGCTACCCTCAGTTCTTCCATCCAAGTGGTGCTCAACATGGAGGAGGACTGATTCATCAGCTGAGGGCGAGCGGTTGGTGGTAATCAGCAGGATGCTTCCTTGCCCATGTTTGACCTGATTCCATGAGATTCGGAGTCAATGTTGAGGACTCCCAGAGTCACTCCCTCCTGACTGTATACCACTGTACCACCACCTCTGGTGGGTCATGTCCTGCCGATGGGACAGGACATAACCAGGGATGGTGATGGGAGAGTCTGGGACGTTGGCTGAAAGGTATGATTCTGTGAGTATGGCTTTGTTAGGCTGTTGCTGGACTAGTCTGTGGGACAGCTCTCCCAATTTTGGCACAAGTCCCCAGATGTTAGTGAGAAAGACTTTGCGGGGTTGACTGGGCTTGTTTTGCCTTTGTCGTGTCCGGTGCTTAGTGGTCCGTCCGGTTTTATTCTTATTATGACTTTCTGTAGTGAGGTTGTACAACTGAGTAGTTTGCTAGGGCATTTCAGAGGGTCATTAAGAATCAACCACATTGCTGTGGGTCTGGAGTCACATATAGGCCAGACCTGGTAAGGATGGGAGGTTTCTTTCCCTTAAGGGCATTAGTGAACCAGATGGGTTTTTACTATCTGGTCGTTTCATGGCCACCATTACTATACTAGTTTTTTTGAATTCCAGATCTTTATTTAATTAATTGAATTTAATTTCCCCAGCTGCCATGGCGGGATTTGAACTCATATCTCTGGATTATTAGTCCAGGTTTCTGGATTACTAGTCCAGTAACATAATCACTATGCCACCGTACCCATGTAAATCTGCTGTCTTTGCTTTTGCTTCTCTTTACTTTCCCTTCTTAATAAACCTGATTAATAATTTATAGCCTGAAATAGTGTTACCTGTCTTTTTACCAAAGAAACCCAGCATGCTCGAGGTATTTTGTACTATTTTCAGAGAGCTTCTCATTATGGGGCTGCCCATCAAACTATTCTGCACATGGGGTCATGTTTCAGTTTATGGGAAGCTTGGCCTAGCTTGTGGAAGTGATCTTTTGAACTAGGTCGGAGAGAAAGTACCAGGAGAGTGCCCAAATCAAGGGAGCTGCCAAAATAAATCTACTCAACGGTGCCATTGGAGCGAGCCTTTGGTTTAGTGGTAGCATTCCTGCCTCTGTGTCAGAAGGTGCAGGATTCGAACCCCACTCCAGACAGTCATGGCAAGTGGAGACCGGTGCTCCATTTCTGAATTCTGGGTTGACATTCATGTCCCACAGATGTGGATGCCCCCCACCCCACCCCACCCCACCCCGCACTCATGGGACGGGTTGTGAGAGTCCATAAAGCCCTCGCTGTATAGAACTAACCACCTTATCAGGTATAAAAAATATGGTCATGGAAGGAGCATTCACGCTGCGATTCCTTCACACCAGAATGAGGATTCGAAAACAATAACCATGCCATTTACCAGACAGATGACCCAACTGTGGCCTGTTAATTTGTTCCTTATTTACTGCTGAACCATGCCAATCTCTCACACAGCCCCACAGCTCTTTCATTGTTTACAATACATACTCAAGCAAGGCACAAATTCAAGCTGCAACTGAAAACCTTGGGCACACTGACATCTTCAAAGACTTAAAATTACTAAAACCCCATATAGCTGCATGATGCATGGTCACTTAGTGACACACTGCAGGTTAGGTCCATGTCTGTCATTGTGTTTGTGTTCCTTCAACATGTCAAGACTACTTCTCTGTTTCCAAGACATGATGGCATGTTATACAGGGAACAGACCCGAACTTGAAGAAGGCTCAGATATTACAAGCCCTTGACTCCCTTGAAGGAAGTCATCCTGGATATCTTCACATATAAGAGCATAGAGGGAGTAAGGTCAAGGAACAGGCCTCCTCCAAGTTCAGGTCTAGCAGCAGACATCTCTTATGTTTTGTCCCCGTTCTGACTCACAGATTGGCGTACACAAAACCACATACACAATGTAAGCTCTGCTTAGATCTATCTTTTGCAGCCAGCATTCTAAAGTTTGATAACCTTTTCTGTTATTGTAGACCTGAAAGTGTCGCCTGAACAAGACAGCACCTCACAGCGTCTCTCTCTGCCCAACATTTGCAAGCACCAACACAGCCAAACACATCCCAGAGAACACAATTAGTGGCATTAGTTAAGCACACAGGTGAGGTGAGGCAAGTGGTACTGGCAGAGAAGGAACAGCAACTTAATACTTGGATAGCCACATGGCTGCCATCAATGAACCTCTATACTTTGGGAAATGTCACAGTACTGTGACACTGGCAACTATGCCGTGATCCTGTGGGAGGGGAACGCGATTAATGGCTATCCTGACTGATACATCAGCTATCTGTTTGATACTTTTATGGGCACCACTTTGGTCAATACTGCAGATGATCTGAAATATATAAGTCAAGTGATCTTAATCAGATTGAGAACCAACAGGTTGATGTTATTGGGTCTTAACTTGGGGTAAGATAATTAGCTGAAGGATTACAAAATTTGTCTGACTCTTAGCAGCAGCCAAATCTATGGACTGACTTAATTACTTGAGCACAAAATCTCAGCTGACACTCCAGTGCAGTACTGAGGGAGTGCTGCACTGTCGGAGGTGTTGTCCTATGGATGAGACGTTAAACCGAGGCCCCGTCTGCCCTCTCAGGTGGACCTAAAAAATCCCATGGCACTTTTTCGAAGGAGAGCAGGGGAGTTCTCCCCTGTGTCCTGGCCAATATTTATCCCTCAACCAAGATCACCAAAACAGATTATCTGGTCATTATCTCATTGCTGTTTGTGGGACTTTGCTGTGCGCAAATTGGCTGACGCATTTCCTGCATTACAACAGTGACTACATTTCAAAAGTACTTCATTGGCTGTAAAGCGCCTTGGGACTTCCTGAGTTCGTGAAAGGCGCTATATAAATGCAAGTCTTTCTTTTACGGCAGATAATACACACTTGCAGCAAATTGAAAATAAGAAGCCCCAATAATTTCATCTCTTCAACTTTTATGGTTCCACACAAACGTACTAAAAACATAAATTATGTCATGGTGATGTGTTGCTTGAATTGGAAAAAACATATCATGTATAATAATCTGCAAAGCTACAGATGGGGCAGCCATTTGACTAGGGAAAGAACAGATAGTTTGGCAAGGTTGTGCATAATATTGTAACAAATTCTCAAACAGCCTTATTATTTCGCATTAAGCCACTATAGTAAGCTATGGCCCGTCCTTTCGTAAATGCCAATTTTAGAAATAAATGCTGCAGAACAAGAACAAATAATTCAATAGCCTTTTATCATCAATATCAATCGGGATTATAGGAGAACAAATTGATAATGCTTCTATGAAATTTAAAAGGCATCGTCTGTCTTCATACTGTATGATGAATCATGGTTTAATGAAATCACCATCTCCATCACCCAGCAAACAAAAACCATAACCCGCCTTCAATGCCGGTAGAATACAATACAAAATAAACTAGGTAAAAGTAATAATAAAAAGAAATAATTGAGTCTGCCAATCATTTATTTGTCATAAGCAATTATAAGTGACAATTCAAGTTTGTGTAAAAAAAAATTCTTCTCAGGATGTGGGCAATGCTGGTAAGACTGCATTTCTTGCCCATCCATGGCTGCCATAAGAAGGTGGTGGTGATCATTCTTCTTACAACTGAGTCACTCGCTAGGCCACGTCACAGGGCATTAAGAGCCAACCACCTAGTGTGGGACTGGAGTCATGAGTAGGCCAGACTGGGTGGGGTGGGGCAGGTCCCTTCCGTGAAGGACATGTGTGAACCAGTTGGGGTTTTTACAACAATCCAGTAGCTTTCATGGTCATTTTTGTTCCCAGTGCCAGCCCACAAATTACCAGATTTACTGAATTACATTTCACGACTGGCCACTGCGGACTCATAACCTCTGGATTTCTAGTCCAGTCGTGTAACCACTACACAACCGCACCCTGGCAAGGATGAATTTGCTTCTTACTTTAATGGACATGTGCTCTGTCAGGACCAGGCAGGAAGAATTACTCAATCAAAATTATTTTGTCTGTCATAAAAAAATAGTATCAACAAGCACCAGCACTTTTTCCCTCTGATGCTGGTAATGTTTACTGCCATCTATCTCGCACAGTGTGTTTCTTTTTGCACCATTTTTTAAGATTACCTCAGAAATACTTAAAAATCAAATCATCAAAGAAAATTTGTCCATTGTTGAAAAATTAGAAGACGTGGAAAAGACACTTCACTTAGTAAACTTCATCACAGGGCTGCACAGTAATGAAGTCTGTTTCTCTGGAATTGGCGTTCAAATTGATTAGTCCAACGCCCTCGCAGCCTCTCACCTTCCACCCTCCATAAACTTCAACTGATCCAAATCTTTGCTGCCTGTATCCTAACTCGCAGCAAGTCCCGTTCACCCATCATCCCTGTGCTCACCGACCTACATTAGCTTTCGGTCTGGCAACGTCTCGAATTTAAAATTCTCGTCCTTGTGTTCAAATCCCTCCCTATCTCTGTAACCTCCTCCAACTTTACAACCCTCCAAGATCTCTGCGCTCCTCCAACTCTGGCCTCTTGCGCATTCCCGATTTCCATCACTCCACCATTAGCGGCCTTGCCTTCAGCTGCCTAGACCCTAAGCTCTGGAATTCCCACCCTAAACCTCTCCGCCTCTCTACCTCTCTCTCCTCCTTTAAGATGCTCGTTAAAACCTGCCTCTTTGACCAAGCTTTTGGTCACTTGTCCTAATAGCTCTTTACGTGGCTCATGTCAAATTTTTTCTGATAACTCTCCTGTGAAGTGCCTTGGGATGCTTTACTACGTTAAAGGTGCTATATAAATGCAAGTTGTTGTTGTTGATGATGTCCCAGAGGTGTCCTAGTTCTAAAATAGTATGAACCAATCATCCTCTCTTACAGATTATCCATACTTTCACGCGCTTTCTACAGGCCTTTTTGCCAGATAGACAAGCCTGTTGAAGATGGATAAAAGAGAAAAGCTCGTTGATTCCTTATTCTAAAAGGTCTCCATTTTGGAAAAAGTACCTTAGACTGTATCTAAAAATTTGGATCCTTATACTAGTAATATGAGGGTACGAAACATATACCAGCTGATTGCATGAAGATAAGAGAATAGAAAATGATTGGATTCTGTATATTGGCCATGAAGAGTCCTGCAAGTATGGAAAACTGACATTACTAAGTGATGGTTGAGAAGGATATTAGTACAGTTAATTACCGGTTACTAATTATTCACAAACATGTGAGCCCCTATTGAAGCTGTTTGGCAGTCTTAGGACATCCCCAAAAATAATACAACTGTCTGTGCAGGGCACAGAAAATCTCGATTGAGTTACAAGACCACTTTACTACCTTTCATTCTGCCTGTTCCTGTTTTCCCCTCATTTTTTTGTCACATTTAAGAGGGTGATTCTGCAACCTGATGCTCGCAGGAAATCACGGGTGCGAGTCATTAATGATTCTGCATATCTATTTAAAATATCTCCTCTGCAGATAGGCCTTCCCTATGTGTCTCACAATCTCATATAAGCTGTTACTTTAGACTGTCTTTGTGTCCTCCCTTTGGCAGTGCTGTTGAACAGAACATGTATGGAGCAGCAGATTGCTGGAAGACCTAATTGGAACTGGAAACACATCTATCTCACCACAGCAAGAAGTTCTAAGTCTTGTCAGTCCTTTCTTAAAAGTTACAGTAACCATTTGTCCAATACCACAAAATGGCAATGCAAATTGGACATTTTTATAAAACAAGTGTACGTGTATAATTAAAAGTCTTGTGTGTAATGTGCTTCAGTAGAGTCACACCTCTTAAAGGTGTCCCACCTCAAAGTTATCATCCCTAAAAGGTGTCACACCTCAAAAGTGATGCATCTGTGGGACAAAAACGTTGTGATTGGTAATAACGGATAGCGATATTTGAGCTAATCAAATATCTAATTGATTAAACGTGAACAAAGCAAAAGAAGTTAACAGGTGCCATCAGGTACTAACAAGGAACGAGCAATCAGCATAAAACCAAATAATTAAATCCCACAATCTTTTCTTCAAACTCACCATTTATGAACCAGCAAGCACCACAAAACTGACCAATTAAATTGCTTAAAAATTTTTGTTCCAACTTCTTGCAGCAGCCATGTTGCTTTCCGAACAACGACCAAAATACTTCTAACAATTAAACTTATCAATTTTATAAACACATAAAAAATAAATATTTCTCAAAAAGAAATTACTAAACTTAACCATAAACTTAACTGTAGAAATAATTGTAATAATGTTCCAAACACGTATCTGGTCCATAAAATACACTACACATTGAAATGTGAAATGTATTTTTTGTATTTTTAAAACCGTCTAACAGAGACCATTTTAATTCTAGAGTGTATACCATTACCAGGAGAGGTCAGCAGATACTCACATTATTGCTCAGCTGCTGATTGGAAATGTGGGAAGGTTTAAAGATGTCTGAGTTGGCTAATCATGAATGCATTCTTGATGTGTGGAACCAGCACTTTGCTCAGAATGTGCATTTTCCAATCTAATTTTTACACTTGTATGTTGTAAGGAGATCTGTTGTTATGAGAACAAGCCATTTGGATTTATTCAGACAAATAGGGAAACATTATGGGCCAGATTTTGCTGGAGTGGGGCATCTCGCGACGTGCCCCTTTAGAATTGCACGTTTAGGTTTTTAAATTTTTTGCCCACAAAGTTGCTGGAAGTGCGAGCTGATAACGGTGCAGCGAGGGAAACGGACATCTGGGACCTTGGTAAACAACGGGACAAACAGGGTATCTCCTTAATCAATGAGATTAAAGGATTGAGAAATAAATCGAGGAAGGACTGAGAATGAGGGTGAATTAAAGGAGGCAAATTCAATGTCAAATCAGGTGCGGAAAGAGAAATAAAGAGAGGGAAAGGAAGGATTAAAAGAGAGAGAGAAAAAAAAGAGACACTCAGGAGAAATAGGAAATTTAAAAAAAAAATTTGACATTTTTAAAAGCTCCTAAAACAATTCACAACCTGAAGAAACAAAACTCCACACTTCTAATTGTTTACTTTCTGGGCAAGAGAGGTTGATTGGCAATTATCACATTGTTAAAAGGGTACTTACGCTGATAATTACTAGACTTAACTTTCTGCGGTGAGTTTAATGGGCAATTAATGTGCAAATGCAGCAACGTCATGAAAATCACGAAAAGCACAAGATGCTGTTTTCGCGAAGCTAACGGCAGAACAGCGCAAATCGGCCAGCAACTTGTGGCGATTCGCAATTCACGGGGTATCTCTACCTCGCTACAAGTTGATGGCTGATTTGCGCGTTAATAACGGTGTGTGTCGTTCAGACGCCGTTATTTTTTCAGCAAAATCTGGCCCTATATTTCTTCCAGAAGGCCGATAGATAAGGAGAGGGAGATTGTTGAGGACATCCACTCATTTCCAGGTGTTTAGGCCTAAATTCTGTTTCCATGGCCTTGCCAACAATCAGTGTTTACAAACACCAGCATAACTCTCTCCCAAGATTATCAAGCAGAATCTGTTGCAACTGTGGCCTTTCCAACACCAATGAAAGGGTTTTCTGCTCTCACCTTTCACGTTGGTAGTTGTTAATGTTACCATGTCAGCCAATCCCCAGTTTTGGACGTATGAGATAGGTAACAGCTGCTTGCCATAGCTGTTTATTTTGACAGCCTTGACTAACAAGAGATACAAAGGTCTTTGGCTCAGTCTCCACTATCCTCACATTTTGCTGCGTTAAAGGTGCTATATAAATGCAAATTGTTGATGTTGAGTGATTTCGACAATAACAACTGGAGGGAAAGGCGGACCTGGGAGGGGGGGGCGGGGCTATGCATTAAATTTTTCCCCCAATGCATAAGCCTGGCTGGTGGACAATTGCAAAGGGGTCTGATCTGGGCCTTGTCTTAGGGTGCTTATTGTGGCTTTATCATTTCCCTAGATGAAAACACCTTGATTTATAGTTCAATGGCTTCATACCTGGACTGATACTGAAGAATGCTGGAACCACTCTATTTCCACTGGTGGGAGGTTCGGTAACCAGAGGACACAGATTTAAGATAATTGACTAAACAGAACCAGAGGGGAGAGGAAGAGAAATGTTTTTAAGCAGCAAATTGTTGTGATCTGGAATGCACTGCCTGAAATGGTGGTAGAAGCAGATTCAACAGTAACTTTCAAAAGGGAATTGGATATATACTTGAAAAGGAAAAATTTGCAGGGCTATGGAGAAAGAGCGGGGAACTGGAACTAATTGGATAGCTCTTTCAAAGAGCCAGCACAGGCATGATGGACCGAATGGCCTCCTTCTGTGATGTAAGATTCTACCACTGCGGTGCATCGGGCTACCAATAATGATATAGACTGGACATTTAGCCTGTTCAAGATGAAATTCCCAATGCCCACATAAATTTAACAGTCCGTTACAATACACTACTCAGAAGTTTTACCGTTGCTTTATGGCCTGTTAAGCTCCTCATTATATCACTACATATTGTGGAATTATGGCTTCTCTTCCAGACAAAAATATAATCACTCTTCGATGCCTGGGAAAGGAGCATTTTGTTCCTGCTGTGGTTTGACAAACTGTGACCATGGTCAGCCAAATCAAACATAACTTTTCAGAAATGCAGCATAAGCTCCTTTGCAGAGCCATGGCAGTGTTATTTGAGTTGCTGTTCACAATTTTAGGGAGCCACATTTATATTTTATCACTTCTCCTGCTCAGGTCTGAAATCAAACTGCGAGGCGGGGGGTAAACATAAGGGCTGATTTTACGGTGCGGAGCCTCATCGATGGTGGATACAGGTGGGAAAATCCGTATGCACCCAATTTGCGACATGCCCAATTTTCCAGGTGTGATTTTGCGGGGTGCTGAATGGGGTGGAGCTACAGGCGTGTGCGAGGCTCATTTAAATTGCACATTTAGGCAAATGAGGTTCCACGCCGACTTACACCACTGTAAGTGAAGCTCTGCGCACATCATCTCCTCCCCCCTCTCCCCCCACCCCCCCCCCTCAAAGTGCTGCCAGTCCCCAGAACCCCATTGCTCGTGCTACCAGGACTCAGCCCCTCCCCCATTGTCCCCGTGCCCCACACTGCCCGCTCCGCTCCCAAACCCCAGCTCCAACTGTAGGTTGCCCTCCTATACTAAGTATTTGCTCTATCCTGCAATCATTCCGTTACAGATATCCATAAAAAGGGAAAGTGTAGGGGAAGTACTTTTTGTTCAAAGCACTCTCCTGAGGAAAATTATACTCTTACCAGATATTTCTTTAACCGCAGAGACCCCCAAGTGGGGCCTCCTTTCTTTCTAGGATGCTTTGGTGTCGTCAGTTATGGGGTCCAACCTGGAGTGACCTGTTGCCGACAGTGGGGTGCACCTTCAGTCGGGCCTGAGGTCACTCTGCAGTCTTCCATTTCCAATGCCACTTTGAAATCCCAGCCTGTAATACGATTTCCCGACCGGTCATCTCAGGCTGTTCTGAATTCACACCCTAGCTGTTTGCTCCAGCGCAACTGAGACATTCTCTTAAATGGTGTCACCAGAGTGACCCAGCAGGGTCACTCATTGGTAGCGTTTACCAATGAAGCTCCCGCCTATGTTGAGGGGAGGGGGAGGGGGAGGGGGAGGGAACTTCCACCGTCCATCTCGGGCCCCACCGGCATACAAAATAGGCCGAGCAGTTCTGTTGCAACTGATCTCTGCCCATTTTGCAATTCATTACACCCCTTGGTGCCTGTTTGTGGATTGTAATAGTTATTAAAATCAGCAGGAAAATAAAAGTTTCTTAAGAAAAAAATTAAAGAAATGTTTGGCGAGAGTAAAATTTTCCTCTGTTAGGGGAATATTTTGAACATCCCCATTGATAATGTTTACGTATACCCATAATAGTACAAAAGTTGCCAAAATATAAATCTATTCAGGCAATGAAAAGCAGTTTCAAAATTAATTGTTAAGGATGAAACTGATTTCATAAATTTTCCATGAGTACAAGGATTTCATCGTCACATCATATTGCGGCCTAGAAATTTGGCCGGGCAGCATCCATTTTTCAGGCGCTAAATGGCCTCCTAAGCCACCAATATGGCGGACAAGAAGCGCGGGCTCATTACGAGCCGGAAGTGTGCCGCCGCCAAATTGGTAGAGGATAAAAAAACAGCGTGCAGTGGCCAGATCTGAAACAGGTGCTCGGCCCTTTGCAATTGCAAATAAATGGCTAAACCCTAGTTTGAGGCCCCCACTGCAAGATTGGTTTGCCCTGAGGCCTACATGTGGCGTAATAGGTGAGTTAAAGGGAGTTAAAGGGCTTTTTGGTTGCAGGCCTCAACCAACAAGCAAAGTTTTTAAAATATACTTATCTGAATGTAGAGCCGGGGGGAATAGGAGTGCACCTCCTGACCCAACATTCAAAGAACATGGGCTACTGATTGCCACTCCCACCCCGATCGCCGTTTCCCCCCAACCCAATCGCCATTTACATTTATGGAGCTCCTTATTACACCCTCAGGACATATCAAAGCACTTCATAACCAATGGATTACTTTTTGTTATGTAAGCAAACGCAGCGGTCAATGTGCACTCAGCAAGAGTCCCACAAACAGCGGATGGATGAATAGCCAGATAATGTGTTTTTGGAGGTCTTAGTCGAGGGAGGAATGTGGGCCGAGGACACTGCAAGAAGGAAGTTTAAGATGAAATTGCTCAGAAAATATCCACATAATGGAAAATGATGAATAACAAACAAAAACAATTAAGAATAAAATGAGAAAGCTTACAGAAAACAAACCATAGAGGGACAGACAGCTGACAAATGGAAATCTCAACCAGGTGGATAGTTGTATGTTGATTAGTTCCTTTGAAGTGTACCTGGAATGAAAAGGCCATAGGCATAACTCTTCCTATTAACATAAATGGATTAAAGTCTTAGTTAAAATAACCTTCAAAGAATTTCATGTGAATGTATTAATGGTTCATTGCTAATATGGCATGGCTTCGCCCCATAATCATTATTGTAACTAATGCCCTTCTCACAGGCCTTCCGAGTTCCACTCTACACAGAATCTACCATCCATATCCTAAACCGCTCGAAGTCCCACTCACCGATCACCCCATTCCTGCTGACCTCCATCGGCTCCCCATTTCTCAATGTATTGACTTCAAAATCCTCGTTCTTGTCAACAAACCCCTTCACAGTCTCACTCCTCTCTTTCTCTGCAATCTCCCCCAGCTCTAAATCCCTGCTCAAGTCCTCTGCTTTTTCAACTCTGGTCTACGTGCATTTCCCTTTCCTCTGCTCCACAATCTGTGGCACGGCCTTCAGAAGAAGAACTTGCATTTATATAACGCCTTTAGGACGTCCCAAAGCTTACATTTGAAGTGTAGTCACTATGTTGTTATGAAGGCAAATATGGCAGCAAATTTGTGCACAGCAAGATCCCACAAACAGCAATGAAATAAATGACCAGTTAATCTGTTTAGGTGATGTAGACGGAGGGATAAATACAGGCCAATTATCCTTATACCATAACTCTCCCTCCAATGCTCCACATTGCCATATTTTTCCGCACCATCAAAAAACTCCTTAAGACCTACCTCTCTGTCCGTCGCCATTAATTTCCCCCCTACTCCTGCTTGGGTCTGACCCCGAATTGTGAGGTGCCTTGGGACATTTGAAGTACTATCTAAAAGCAAGTTGTTGTTGCCCTGATTAAAGTAGAGCTACAGGGAGTTCAGACTGTGTTGATAAACTGTTCCAGTTTTGCTCTCCCGATGTGTGATACCCTCGGAAATTCTTAATGTTGCTAGGTTATTAAAGCCGCTGGGTCTTTTTCCCAATCTAGGTTGATAGTTTATGTTAATGACGGAAAGAGTTTGCACACCAGGGAGTCAAAACAAAGTTTGTTGCTAACATTGTTGCCGTTTTTTTAGATGATGGGACTGATTTTAGTATCTGTTATGCCACGGATATAGGCACAGATTGGGGCTCATTTAAGTGATGTTACAAGGCCTCCCACAAAAATTGTTCAGCCCTTATGCCAATACAGCACCAGGTCATAACGACGCCCACATATAATGGAAGTCAAGGGTTGTTACCTGCTGAGCTGTACACAGAAGTAAGATTAAAAGGCGGTTCACTCAGCAGTTCCAAGGCTACTTCTGTCCTCATTTTCTTTTATTGTTGTTGTTTTTATTCCGTCTCTACCTGGGATTCCATGAGCCTTTGCCATCATTGCTTTGCTGCTGCTTTTTTCCCCCCTTCCAGCTCCCTAAGTCACACCAACGGGTTCCCCAATGGTAATTACCTGTCTCAGCCTTCTCCATGGGAGAAGAGATTGCCAGCAGAGGGATGGAAGGAATGCCAGCTTCTACAGCAGGGTCTTGTGCCATCAAACGGGGAAGGGAAAAGGAATGAGGCTGCAGGCTTCAGAGGCCTACAGCTATTGGCCTGGCCACTGGTCTTCAGGTCTTCTGGTTGCTCCTAAGGACTCCAAGCCCTAAAAATAATTTCACATATCTTGGAGGTCCTCTTTGCTGGTACAGGTCCAGCTCCGCCCCTCAAGGAAGCCCAGGCAGTGCAAAGGGGATGAAACCTGGCGTAATGGTTCTCCGTACTTTTTTCCTGACCTTTGCACCTGGGGAACCAGCATTCCGCAGGGCAAAGGTCAGGAAGGCTGGCCCCTGTGTCCCCTACTTTGCCACTTTTCCTTTAATTGTCTGCACCTCTTCATATTTCACCAACACCAATTTTCCACTCCCACCATCAGTATGTTCTCTGGGCCCTGTCCAAATATATAAAAGGAATGAGGATGCCAGGCTTCAGAGGCCTACAGCTATTGGCCTGGCCACTGGTCTTCATAAATAGTTATGCAAATGGACTAACCTCGGACAATTGAGTGCTACTAACACATTTACTATTTATCTGAGATTTTCAGCAGTCTTCAACCTTTAGAGCTGATTATCACCAGTCCACAAAAATTGGCCTCAATAACATACACTGGGGAAAAGCTTGCAATGCAGTGCCTGGGATGAAGTAATGTCCAAAGGGCTGTGGAAATTTGCTCCCATGGTTTATGAGAACTTCTCAATTAGTTGGTTGTGACTTACCCATTTTCTAAGGACCTGCTTGTGGCCATGTAATCCAATCCCTGAAGTGCAGGTCTTCCTGGTCTGTGTCCTCATGAATACCCTGTTCAGGCACTTGGGGGAGGGTATTTTAACTGCCAGCGGGTTTCCGGTTAGTTTGCGGCAATATGCGATCACAGCAATTTTAACTGCCAAACCTCATTAACATGCCACCAGTCCACATCCTGCCCAGAACAGGCAAGAAGAGGATGGGGAGCGGCTGCTGATCTCTGGAAAATTGGGCAGCCAATGGTCGCCTGCTGGCACTTAGGTAAGTTTGGGAAGGGAGTTGGTGGGGGGTCTCGCAGTAGGGAAGGGGGGAGAGTCCAGGCCAGGGGAGGCCTAACCTTTCCTTGTGGGGCCTGGAGGAGCACTCCCGCTCCTCCCAACTGCACAGGAAAGTAAAAAAGCTTACCTGGAGGCCTCTTTAGTTCCTCGACCCTCTTCACATTGGCCTTCACCTACCGGGTAAGTCACAGGGGCTTCCCCGCTCAGGCTGAAGTTAAAATCGCTGTCAGGGCCCAATGATGTCATCAGACCCCGATTAGCATACGTGAATTAAGACCCCACCGGCTTCGAGCTGGCAGCTTAGCCACCTGTCCAGAAGTGTCTATTAAAATCAAAAATGGCGGGATCCGGGCAGCTATCCGACGAGTAAGTAGCCCAAGGCATTTTAAATACTCTGTGTCCGGTCAAAATCCCCCCCTTGATTATTGCTGCCATTGCTATTGATGCTATATCCGCAGCAACCACTTTTGTTGGCATTAGTGCAATTCCAAAGATGTGTCAGAGTATTGAATGACATCCTGGTCGGTCAGCCATCAGCATCTCCCTGTTGTTTGTATCAATGCTTCAACACGTCCTTAAAAGGATACCACATTTCACACTGCTAAGTACAATTCATTTCCTTCAAAGAGAGTTAACTAATTATGTAAAATTAAGACGAGGGAGTAGAGCATTTGGCACTGCTTGTATTCACCCTGTAGAAAACACTTGGTGATTGTGTCAGCATCCAACCAAACAACATGCATAGCCCAAGAGAGCTGTGCTTTTATTATCATTACGTCAGTTTTGATTTTCTATGTTTCAGCACCTTTTAAATAGTAACATGGTCCTTCTATTTGGATCTGTTGAGTTCTTTGAGATGATGCCAGTAGCACAGCCAAGTTTTACAACCTCTCAGAGACTCAAAAACACAACTGCACAATAGACTTTGGGTTTCCTGCACAACTTGATCTGTGCTGACCCCCCAGGCTTGCTCTTTCCAATCTGCCAAAGGAGCATTTGGCCTTCCCGATGCCAGCGAGCAGTTCTGGACCATTGGGAGCAGCATTCAACAGTAACCTTCCTAGTCTGGTGAAGGCCATTGCAGCATTCAGTTCAATATCCATGGGAATGGCTATCCTGTTCACTGGGTGTAGGTCGGTACATGGCTCCTATTGTCTTTAGGCTGATAGTAAGGCTGTAATGCTACACTACTGCTACAACTCTGTCCATGATCAGCTGCAGGTCCTCCTGGGTGTGCATTTCAAGTGTACAGTCATCTGCAAACAGGAGTTCACAAATGGGCTTCTCGCTGACCTTGATGGAAGTGTAGAGAGTGCTCCAGTTAAAGAGCTTGCCAGATGTCTGAAATCTGATGCTCACACCTTCATTCACATCTTTTGTGACATCATCAATCACTCCTGCAAAGAAGAGACCAAAGAGACCCGAGTGTAAGAACACAGTCCCGCCTGACCCCATAGGACATGTTAAATGGTTTGGACAGGGCGCCATCTCACACACTTTGCCCAGAGTATCATCAAGTAGCTCAATATACTTCCCCAGATATCCAAAGGGGAGCTGCTCCAACCCAGATCTGGTGACTGTTAGGTCAATAAAGACCTAGTAAAGGTCTGTTACAAACTATGACATTTGAGCTGGTTTATTTTTTAAGTGTATTAAAAAATACTAACTATGGCCAGTCAAGGGTTAATTAGGTGAAGTGCTTTGAACTAGGATTTCAGCCTATAGCCTATACTTCAAAAGGGCTCTACTTCCTCGTCTTAATTTTACATAATTAGTTAATTCTCTTTGAAGGAAATGAATTGTACTCAGCAGTGTGAAATCTGGTATCCTTTTAACAACTAGCAAATTTAGGTGTCTGGAGTTTTGTTTATAAGAAGTTTATCATGTATTAATGTTTGAAAAGCTGAGGTAATCCAGATATAAGATGGATACCACCTTGTTAAAATCTAAAATACTGCTCAGAGAAGTTTTCCCTGACTTATAGCCCTGTAACGCAAGGATCTAGGATCATACATTTTAGTTGATTGTGAACTAGCAGTCAACAAACACTGGATGGTTAAATTAGCTAAGTGTCCAAATAAAGTGCATCTACCACCTCATTAGCATTCCATGGGATCTTCTTCACGACACTGTGAGAATCAGCACTATTATCAAATATCAAAACAGAATTATTGCTTTGATCACAATTGAGTGACAGCCCTGTTGCAAGTTTCACTTTCTCCAACACCTTTTTCCTATGTCCATGGCTTGATCAGTTTTTGTAATCAACCTCATGAACTGATACCTGCTTCCTGTATTCTCCGATGCATTGAGTTGGCGTGACCTGGATCTTAATGATCAACCTTGAGCACATTAAATTGCTTACTAAAGCACACATAGGATGCCCATGCATTGCCAGTCAACTTGAAAGAAAAGAAAGAAAGAAAGACTTGCATTTATATAGTGCCATTCACGACTTCAGGACATCCCAAAGTGCATTACAATCAATGAGGTACTGTTGTAATGTAGGAAACCCGGCACTCAATTAGCACACAGCAAGCTCCCACAAACAGCAATGAGACAATGACCAGATAATCTGTTTTTTGTGGTGTTGGTTAAGGGAAAAATATTGACACTGGGGAGTACTCCTCTGCTCTTCTTCGAAATAGAAATCAATCTTTGATATCCAGGGCAGACAGGGATTTGGTTTAACATCTCATCTGAAAGACAGCACCTCTGACAGTGCAGCACTCCCTCGGTACTGCATTGAATTATCAGCCTAGATTTTGTGCTCTAGTTGCTAGGAGTGGGACTTGAACCCACAACCTTCATGACTCAAAGGTAAGAGCAGCCACTGAGCCACAGCTGCCACTAATGCCAAAGATGGAAGATATCGCAATGCAAGTCCACATTGTAAAGGTGTGATGGTCAAGAGAGGGTCATCTATATCAGTGTGCCTCAAATGCATTTTACGGTTGTCCTCCACATCCTCTTTAGATTGCGGAACTCCATGAGGAGATGTGTTTGTCGGCAAAGTTATGCAAGCATGTAGCATCACTACCACGATCCTCAAAACCCTAAACTGATTGTATTGCAGCATGACCCCAGAATGAACCAAGCACCTGCAGTACAGCCATGGTGAGCCCAGTGATGACTCTGGTGGTTGAATGGGCTTCATTATAATGGCACTCTGCGAGTCTCTTGGAAAAGTGCACAGGTTTCACCGGCCATGACTGCAGAGGGTAGCCCTCATCTCCCAGCGGCCCACAGCCAAATACGTTTCTAATTGCACCTGTAAAGTTTGAATCTCGGCTGTTTAAATTTTCTTCAGACTTCTCTGTTGTGCTTAACGAACCTGGATGCTTGTTTTACAGTAGTGGAAATAGGAATGAGGTGGAAATGATAGAAAATCAGGCGTCACCATTTCATTACTGCTACATTTGCAAATGCCTGCCCAAAAGTAGTCATCTATTAGTCACTGGAAATTGTGATGGAAATTAGAGTGTGAAAGTGGGTAGAGATCCAATGTCATGGATCTGTCACCTCTCCCACTGCTGATTCCTGATTAGCATCACAAAATCAGGCAGATGCCAGTGGAAAATCTAAGCTACAATCTCCAGTGGTGTATACAAAAAGACACAGCATCTTGCATTATAATGGTGATGATGATCAGAAGCTGATGTAAGGATATTTACTACTTTGAAGTTCAAACAATCTCTTCGAAGAAGTCAGATCAACAAAATGTGAACCATTTTAACACATTAATGAATGATAGGTAATGGCTTGTAACAGCATATCAACAACAACTTGTACTTATATAGCGCCTTTGATGTAGTAAAACATCCCAAGGCACTTCACAGAAGCGTTATCAAACAAAATTTGACACTGAGCCAGAGGGAGATATTAGGACAGGTGACCAAAAGAGGTAGATTTTATAGAGCATCTTAAAGAAGGAGTGAGAGGTAGAGAGCCGGAGAGGTTTGAGAGGTAGAGAGCCGGAGAGGTTTAGGGAGGGAATTCCTGAGATTGGGACCTAGACAGCTGAACGCACAGCTGCCAATAGTGGGGCGAAGGGAGTGGGTGTGCACAAGAGGCCAGGATTGGAGGGACGCAGAGTTCTCAGAGGATAGTAGGGCTGGAGGAGTTTGCAGAGATAGGGAGAGGCGAGGCCATGGAGGGATTTGAACACAAGGATGAGAGTTTTACGTTTGAGACAACCTAAGTGTTTCAAAACCTAATAAGTGGAAATTACATTTTCGTCTAACCCGATCACACTGTGCCTTTAGTCATATAGACAAGCGCTTATGCCATGTGACCGAGGCCCCACCATTCTGGACATACAGGAATTGGTACAGCAGAAAAGCCTTGACTGTCTGTTGACATTCATGGTAGAGAACAAAGGCCTTTTTAAAAATACATTTACTTTTCTTCATTTCCAACAGCAACAACAGTAACTTGCATTTATATAGCACCGTTAACGTAGTAAAACATCCCAAGGCACTTCACAGGAGCATAATCAAACAAAATTTGACACCGAGCCACATATGGAGATATTGGGACTGGTGACCAAAAGCTTTGTCAAAGAGGTAGGTTTTAAGGAGCGTCTTAAAGGAGGCGAGTGAGGCGGAGAGGTTTAGGGAGAGAATTCCAGAGCCTAGGGTGTAGGTAGCTGAAGGCATGGCCGCCAATGGTGGAGCGAAGAAAATTGGGAATGCGCAAGAGGCCAAAATTGTAGGAGCGCAGGGATCTCGGAGGATTGTAGGGCTGGAGGAGGTTACAGAGATAGGGAGGGGTGAGGCTGTGATGGATTTGAAAAGAAGGATGAAAATTTTAAAATCGAGGCACTGCCGGACCAGGAGCCAATGTAGGTCAGCGAGCACAGGGGTGATGGGTGAACGGGACTTGGTGTGAGTTAGGAATGAAGATGTTATTGTTAATAAACCAGATCAACATACACAAAAAGAATATCTGTCATTATGGTCACACAGTATATTCTCGAGTGAGATTAGAAATTTGGTTCGGTTCAAACAAACTTGAACTCAGACTTGAACTAAACAAGCCTTTTCCTATTTAACTAGAATTCTGTGGATGTAAAATATAACACAATGACATGGTCAGGATCACTACATGTGCAATTTCATTCTTTCTCAACATATGCAAATTCCACATTTTTTAAGCTGTGGTTTATTTATTTTTTGAGCTTCAATCTGGACCACACTGTCAAACCAAGTGTTATCTCAGATTGGTCCTGACTCCCTCGGAGCTTAGATTTTGGGTTTACAATGCTTTTCAATTTAAACCTTTGGGCTGTTGATTTTTGGGAACTTGTACGAGAGTTCAGCATAACTATTCTAAAGATGTACCATCGCAAGGTGGTTGGAGCCAGCATTCAGTATTGCAGATATCATCACCTGCTGTCAACAACAGGAAAAGAAAGATACACTTACTTCTTTGATGTGCAGTATCCTTGCCTCCAACATTGGTGCCTCCCAGGCATGTTACAACTCCTGAAGGAAGGAGCTGGAAGATTGATACCACCACTGGTACCAACTGTTCCTCTCTCATCCGAGTACCTGCATTGGCATCTCAATCTGTGCATTTACCCATTGCAACTCTCTCCACAGCTGCTGACTCTCATTCTGGTTTGTGTTTTTCCTTTGATGTGCAATATAATTTTGGAACTGTCTCCTTGCAAGCCTGCTAGATTTCATTGGTCTTGAAGAGGTGGCATTTGAGTTAATTAATCATGGTGCATTATCTTTTCTGCTAAGATGCCCACCTCAAGTTTATGTGTTTTCTTGATTCTGTCTCTTGATTTGTTTTCTTGATCTGTGATGGCCTGACATCCACCTGAGAGGGCAGATGGGGCCTCGGTTTAACGTCTCATCCGAAAGACGGCATCTCTGACAGTGACAACTGCGAGTGTCAGCCCAGATCTTGTACTTAAGTCTCTGGAGTGGGACTTTGAATCAACAACATTCTGATCCAGAGGCGAGCGTGCAACTAACTGAGCCACAGCTGACACCGGATCACCTGGTCATTATCACATTGCTGTTTGTGGGAGCTTGCTGTGCACAAATTGGCTGCTGCGTTTCCCTACAGTGACTACAGTTAAAGAGTACTTCATTGGCCGTAAAGAGCTTTGGGACGGGCTGAGGTCATGAAAGGCACTGTAGAAATGCAAGTCTTTCCTTATTTTCGATAGTTTGAAAACATTTTTATTTGGTGTAGTGTCTAAGTGTATGTTATCCCTTAGTGTACACATTGAACTAGTTTTAAGATCTAAACTCCAGTGTGCACTGCCTGTTTACCTTTCCTCGGCCTGAACCCTGTCCTGAGGCAGTAGAGGCGATAGCTGTTTGCTGCTGTAACCTTGTATTTTTCTGTGATACAGGCCTCTCACTGTCTGCAGGTGCAACTGCACCTTTCTTTCATTTGGCTTAAAATGTTCTGAGTATTTGATCCACCTCCTGTGCCTCTCCTCAATGCTCTACTGTATGCCAATTTGGCCAGTGAATAGAGGATTAATCGGCATCAATTGACAGGAGATGTAATCTCTGTTCATTCATGGGATCATTTCTTTATTGCCATATGCACGGCAATTAGTGTGACCCATCCATTTACATTTCTGAACACTTCAGTGTTTTATCCTTCATAACTGACATGTTGCAGCATACTTTAGATGTGGATACTGGCTCAGTATTGTAACATAGAAGATGGCTTCCTTAGAACAGTGAGCACTTTCTTGTGCTCCCGTTCTCAAATATTGGAACTGCTTCCTTAAATCCCTCCCAAATCCACATAGTCCTTGCACCAGCATTGATCCTGCTGCATGTTTCTTAGCCTCCAGCCGGCTTGCTTTATTTATCAGAGAGGTGCTCCCCTCTATCCCCTCCTGCGACAAACACTACCTTCTTGTTATCTTTTCACAACCAGCATCCATTTGAACTGACAGGCTGTGGGCTGCAAAGCAAGCTTTACACGCGTGCTGCACTGGGACATCACTGGGACATGGATTGTCCTCAGCGCACAGATGGTTTAGTGACTTTCTCTGAACTTTAAAGCAAATGAACAGTTCGTTAGCTCCTTCACAAGTGCAGAAATGAGGATTGGTGCAGCTGCGCCAGAACTGGCCATTTCCGCCGAACGTGGCTGAAGACTTTGTGCTAAAAATATTAAAGTAGCTGCGGCCTGATCCGCAGTCCTGACCATTAATTTGCCTGTATTTTATTGTTGTGGGTGTCACCTGCCACTTTAAGAGGTATTTTCTGTAGAATGGGTAATTTGCTCCGATTTCTGCATTTTCCGAATTATCATTTTTTCTCTCCCTTTTTTGGTTGGTGGTATTTTCAGGGAAACAGGGGAAAAAAACGACCCAGTAATTAAAATAAAGAGCATTATCGTTTGAAAGGTGGCTCGTTGTCAAATTTTGCTTGCTAACGCTTCTGCGAAGCTCCTTGGGACGTTTTACTATGTTAAAGGCGCTATATAAATGCAAGCTGTTGTTGTTGTAAAAGCCACCCGCATCGGGAAACTGGGCAGAGTCTGACATGCCAATTTCAATATGTTAGAATATCCTAATCAGAAGAAATGGGACTATGATGAATGATGCTCTCATTCCTCTATTTTCTGGCACATTGTGAATTGTTTTCTGGACCTCGTTGGCCATCGTTCAGTATTCTCTGTGTAGCTGTACCTTACATTGTACACTAACAAAGTATAAACAAACGACAAATCAGAAGCAATGTCTTGGTTATAAAGATTAAAGTGCAAATATGTTTGCATCTCAATCATTTGCCTCTTCAGCCGCAAGCTAATTAGTGCTGGAAATTATACGCAGAAACTGACATTCTAATGGAGTCATTTCCTGAAGACATTAATTGGATAGGACACCCATTTAGTTTCTTTTAACTGTGGGTTTGTAAATTATTTAACCGCACACCACTTTCAGATTCCATGCATCAGTCGAAGAAGCAAGCTAAGTTTGCTGCACTGCCTTTCCCAAAGCCCAGCGGGTATTAGAATATCTCGTCCGTCGTCCGTCATAGGTTATGAAAAACTCAATTGTCCGCAAAGTCTCTGTCAGCGTGCTACGTCCTCATGCCTTCAGCAGGCCTGATCTTTGCTCAGGGAGCGGTGAGAATGTGGATCCTGTAGTTAAGGCGAATAGCATAGACACATTTAAGGGGAAGCTAGATGAGGGTGAAAGGAATAGTAGGATATGCTGATAGGATGAGATAAAGTAAGGTGGGTGGAGGCACGTGTGGAGCCTAAACACGGCATAGACCAGTTGGGCTGAATGGCCTGTTTCTGTGCTGTAAATTCTATGTAATAATCCAGCTACTTGGGAGCCTTGGGGTATGGAAGACACTGCAGAAAGGAATGTTGGTCAAAGGAAAAGCAAAGTGTTCAGCTCTGCCTCAGGCTTGTTGGCTGGGATAACCTGGGAGAATGATCACAAAATGTCGAAGCAGTTTTGAGAGGTAAGCAGTGTTTCAGTGATATTCAGCATGAAGCAATAGTTGTATTATTTCACACTACTGTGCGCAAATTGGCTATCGCGTTTCCTACATTTGACAACACTTTAAAAAAAAGTACTTTCTTGCCTGTCAAGGGATTTCCTGAGGTCGTGAAAGGTGCTATTTAAATGCAAGCCTTTCTTTCTTGCTTTATTTGACTAAAGTTAGATTTTAATCCAACCGCATTCTACGGACAGGGAGCTATATGGAGGTATTTTCACTTTTGTCAACAAAGCCTGGCCCCTTATCTATATTGGCTTGAGAGGAGGAATTTAAAAGGATTAATGGAGGCAAGTAAAATATTCTTCTTTTAAATTCTGTCTGGTTCCCGCTGGGGATGGAAAATTTTTTCATTAAAGTTTACAAAATATAACATATGATTTATATAAGATGGATGAATAGAAATTAAAGCTAGGTGGCAAAATCTTCAACTCAAATTGTAGTATTAAAGTGAATATAATTCCCTGGGTCAATTAACTACTGGCTGCAGTTTTATTTGATAGGCCTTCCAAGTATATCAGGCTTTTAAAATAATTTTTCTTCCCTAAATAATGGTTAAGCACCTTGAGGGCAAGTTTTAAAGTGCCACAGGTTTGGAGCTGGAGAACTCAACCAGAAAACTGCAGTTTCACTCCTACTACACATGTTGTGACCAGTTGTGCTTTCCCTCCTAAATGTTCTCAACGCATAAGAACTCTGGAGTTTCCTCCCATGCTTTCTGCTGCTTATTACGGAACATAGGAACAGGAGTAGGCCGTTCAGCACCTCGAGCCTGCTCCACCATTCAGTTACAGTGAAACCTGATCAGCGGCAACGATGCTAAGAATCCCCCTCCCATGCACCTTCTTTCAGCTCAGTTGACTTAAGAGTTTTGCAGTCTAAATTCCCATTTCATTTAAAACTGCTCTCACTTCGAGCAGAGTGTAACTTCAGTAATGAACTGCGTTTCTCAGTCCTACTTACCAGCAGGATGGGCAGTCACAGGACAAAGTGCTGTCCTGAAGCTTCCAAAGGCAGGTTATAGATTGAATTGAGAACATTTGGGAGGGAAAACACAACTGGTCACATGTGTAGGAGTGAAACTGCAATTTCCTGGTTGAGCAATGAATCTGCTGGAAGACTGATTGATTGCTGGGACTCACAGGCCTGCCCATCACTCTATAGAGCAGCAGAGAGACAGAGAGACCCGGGACAGCCATCCACCTTCACTCCCCAAAACCAAAGCTCCTCAAAGAAGCAGATCCACCATCTGAAACTGAGGTAAAGGAGACAATGGTGGAATCAGGGGGAGAGGAGCTGCTAGCATCCACTCAGTGTATGGACGCGGCTCTGGGGCAGGAAAGGACGACCCTTTTCACTGTTCACATGTGCTTTCCTTGAATTTGGAAGGTTGGTGAGGTCAATGCATGCAGGTCAGCGTGAGACTGCAGTGGGTTTTGTGAAAGAAATGGCTATTATCGAATGGGGAGTTTTTTACCCAGCATCCATAGCGGCACAGAAACTGCTCTATCTCTGGATAGAGCCATGCAAGCATTTGATCCCAGAGATAGAGCGGTTTCTCTGCTGCTGTGCATGCTTGATAAACAGCTCCCCATTCCACAAAAGCCGTTTCTTTCATAAAACCCACTGTCGCCTCGTGGTGACCTACATGTTCCATGTTTTAAGTTGTAAAAGGGCTTGGTACATTGAAGGCTGTCTGCAGTTCATAATTTGCAACTCTCCATGGTTTCAGAGTGCCTCTTGTATATTCTACCACGTAAGTTATTTGGGTCTCTCAATAAGTGTCCATTTTTTGGGAGTGTATGTTTATACAGGTTTCACTATCGATCATGGCTGATCTACTCAACTCAGCTCCATTTACCCGCCTATGCTCACTATCGTTTGATACCCTTACCGAACAGAAATCTATCTATCTCAGTCTCAAAAGCTCCAATTATCATAGTATTATAGTATGGTACAGCACAGGAGGAGGCCATTTGGCCCATCGTGCCTGTGCCGGCGCTTTGAAAGAGCTATCCAATTAGTCCCATTCCCCTGCTTTTTCCCTATAGCCCTGTAAATTTTTTCCCTTCAAGTTTTTACCTAATTCCCTTTTCAAAGTTACTACTGAATCTGCTTCCACCACCCTTTCAGGCAGTGCATTCCAGTTCATACTCGCTGTGTAAGAAAATGTTTCCTCATGTTGCCTCTGGCTCTTTTGCCGATCACCTTAAATCCGTGTCCTCTGGTTACTGACTCTTCTGCCACTAGGAACAGTTTCTCCTTATTTATTCTATCAGAACCCTTCATGATTTTGAACACCTCTATCAAATCTCCCCTCAACCTTCTCTGCTCTAAAGAGAACAATCTCAGCTTCTCCACATAACTGAAGTTCCTCAGTCCAGGTACCATTCTAGTAAATCTCCGCTACACCCTCTCTAAGGCCTTGACATCCTTCCTTATGGTGCCCAGAATTGAACACAGTACTCCAGCTGAGGCTTAACCAGTGTTTTATAAAGGTTTAGCATAACATAACATTGTGCCAGCTTCCACAGCCTTTTGGGAGTTCCATATTTCTACTACCCTTTGTGTGAAAATGTGCTTCCTGGTTTTGTTCCTAAATGGCCTAGCTCTAATTTTAAGATTATGTCCCCTTGTTCTTGATTCCCTCACCAGAGAAAATAGTCTCAGTATCTACCCTATCAAAACCTTTTACCATTTTTAACACCCCTCAATCTTTTATTCTCAAGGCAATACAAGCCAAGTTTATGCAACATGTCTTCATAATTTAACCACCTAAGCCTGGTGAATCTTCACTGCGCCCCCTCCAAGACCAATATATCCTTCCTAAGTGTAGAACAGTCACAGCAAACCAATCATAATAATAGTTTAGCATCTTAAAAACCAGGAAATAAGCAGGTAGACCCTTGTAAGTAACTAGATGGTCACCAACACAAATGAGCCTTTTATAGTTATATTAGGAAAAAGAGGGTGGTCAGGAGCAGTGTTGGCCCCTTAAAGACTGAAAGTCTTTGACAACGGGGAAATGTTGAACGATTATTTTGCGTCAGTATTTACAGTAGAAAAAGAGGATAGCATGCCAGAAATCCCAAGAAAACTAATATTGAATTGGGGACAGGGACTCAATAAAATTAATATAAGTAAAGCAACAGTAATGAAGAAAATAATAGCACTAAAGAGTGACAAATCCCCAGGACCAGATGGTTTCCATCCCAGGGTTTTAAAGGAAGTAGGTAAGATTGCAGATGCCCTAACTATAATCTTTCAAAGTTCTCGAGATTCAGGAACTGTCCCTCTGGATTGGAAAATTGCACATGTCACTTCGCTTTTTAAGAAAGGAGAGAGAGGGAAACCAGGGAATTATGGACCAGTTAGCCTAACATCTGTTGTGGGGAAAATGCTGGAGTCGATAATTAAGGATAGGGTGACTGAACACCTCGAGAATTTTCGGTTAATCAGAGAGAGCCAGCATGGATTTGTGAAAGGTAGGTCATGCCTGACAAACCTGATTGAATTTTTTGAAGAGGTGACTAAAGTAGTGGACAGGGGAATGTCAATGGATGTTATTTATATGGACTTCCAGAAGGCATTTGATAAGGTCACACATAAGAGACTGTTAGCTAAGATAGAAGCCCATGGAATCGAGGGAAAAGTACAGACTTGGTTAGGAAGTTGGCTGAGCGAAAGGCGACAGAGAGTAGGGATAATGGGTAGGTACTCACATTGGCAGGATGTGACTAGTGGAGTCCCGCAGGGATCTGTCTTGGGGCCTCAATTATTCACAATATTTATTAGCGACTAAGATGAAGGCATAGAAAGTCTCATATCTAAGTTTGCCGATGACACAAAGATTGGTGGCATTGTAAGCAGTGTAGATGAAAACATAAAATTACAAAGCGATATTGATAGATTAGGTGAATGGGCAAAACTGTGGCAAATGGTATTCAGTGTAAACAAATGTGAGGTCATCCACTTTGGATCAAAAAAGGATAGAACAGGGTACTTTCTAAATGGTAAAAAATTAAAAACAGTGGATGTCCAAAGGGACTTAAGGGTTCAGGTACATAGATCATTGAAGTGTCATGAATATGCAGAATGTGCAGAAAATAATCAATAAGGCTAATGGAATGCTGGCCTTTATATCTAGAGGACTAGAGTACAAGGGGGCAAAAGTTATGCTGCAGCTATACAAAACCCTGGTTAGACCGCACCTGGAGTACTGTGAGCAGTTCTAGGCACCACACCTTCGGAAGGACATATTGGCCTTGGAGGGAGTGCAGCGTAGGTTTACTAGAATGATACCCGGACTTCAAGGGTTAAGTTACGAGGAGAGATTACACAAATTGGGGTTGTGTTCTCTGGAGTTTCGAAGGTTAAGGGGTGATCTGATTGAAGTTTATAAGATATTAAGGGGAACGGATAGGGTGGATAGAGAGAAACTATTTCCGCTGGTTGGGGATTTTAGGAGTAAGGGGCACAGTCTAAAAATTAGAGCCAGACCTTTCAGGAGCAAGATTAGAAAACATTTCTACACACAAAGGGTGGTAGAAGTTTGGAACTCTCTTCCGCAAACGGCAATTGATACTAGCTCAATTGTTAAATTTAAATCTGAGATAGATAGCTTTTTGGCAATCAAAGGTATTAAGGGATATGGGCCAAAGATGGGTATATGGAGTTAGATCACAGATCTTATCAAATGGCGGAACAGGCACGAGGGGCTGAATGGCCTACTCCTGTTCCTATGTTTCTAGCCGATTGGATATTTCACAAACACGGATGGGAAATTGAATAACAAAGGTGTGTTTTAATGATACTGAAGTCAAATTGATTGCAGGAGGGGTCCTAGCCAGGAGGGCAGTAATATTTGGCTCTTGGACCTTCCTCCAAATTCACACGCAATCAAACAAAACTTGGAAAGAGGCAAAAGAAAATATTCCATTTATATAAACAAAATCAGAGGTAGTTCTTATTTACAATGTACACAAGATTACAGGAAAAAAGGAAACATTTGCAGGGCTATGGGGAAAGAACAGAGGAATGGGACTAATTGGATAGCTCTTTCAAAGAGCCAGCAAATGGCTTCTTTCTGTGCTGTCTGATCCTATACAGGTGTTATACTGCAGGAGATCAATGTGCCAATACTAGAATAAGTTATTGGGGAACTGTTTGACCTGGAAACTTGAGGTGGTGACATGTTTTTGTCAGTGCCTTCCCTCTAATGTTTTGCTTTGCCATGCACTTTACTGAATAGAAAGTCTGCAATGACAGTCGGCTTGCTTTGTCTGCCCTGTGGCATGAGCAATCCATGGAACCTCTCGGAGCACCTCCAAGGTAACCTAATATCAATCTATCCTTGTACTCTCTCCACAGAACTCCCTGCACCAGTGTACTAGGCACCGACAAAGAGACATCTGGCTCCTTTACAACTCAGTCACTGACCCTGGAAGAAGTGGAAATTCCAGTTGCTGAGAGTGGTTCGTAGAGAACAATGAAGAATTGCATACTTTCAGGGCCCAGATAGAGGGAATGTTCAACAGAAAGGTCGGTGAGGTTGGAGGGCAGCACCAGAGTAGAATGTTATGATTGCTGCTTAAACTGTAGAAGCTGGGCAGGATGGAGATGTCCATTTGAGAGATGAATACAGTACAGTCTGATTGTTTGGCTTACCAGTTGTATTGTTCATTTGGATGCTGTGCTTAAATGTCCAAACCATGTTGCATTGAATGCTATGTTTTGACAGCTGTTGGTGATGCTCACTACAAGTCGACTCTACCTCTCAAAATTGGAGCTTTAAGCTCTGAATGACACTGAAGCTTAAAAAGTTTTAGTTGCCTTACTGCTCCAGGGACATCATCTACCAACAAATGTAAATTCCCCCCTTGCAACTCTGGAACTCCACTCAGGCTCATTTGGATTTCTCTGTGTTGCCCTTTTTGTGATTAGAACTGATTGACAGTGGTTGCTATGGAGCTGGAGCACTTTACGGTCACGACCGTGCTAATACAAGTTTACAGCAGTTGCCATGGAGATGGAGCGCACTTCAGTTGCATCCATGCTCGCATTTACAGTAGTTGTTTTGGACATGATTGAACTGACTTTGGACATCCAACTTTGGCTGTAGTGCTTAGTGAGATATGATGCTCATTTTGGTTATTTGCCATTTCAAGCACTGTGTCTCTGGAGTGCATTGCACATCTATCTCAGTTAACCATAATATGCTGGACCAATGGTTGGCTTGACTTTAGTATGGACGGAACGCAATCCCAGATGTTGGCTGAAATGGTAAGTTTGTTGACCTAAGTATGAAGGAACGTGGGGGGGACAACATTCCAGAATTATCCAGCTGCTGCTGTGGTAGGCAGGGCTAGATATCCTTAGAGAAAGAATGCAGTAACCCATAAGGGTGGATTTTACTAACCTTTTAGATGTTCTTCTGTTCTCAGATAGAGAGTAACAAACATGAGGAAATGGTCACTACTGGTGGCTTAGGTAAAGCTCTGCAGAGATATGAGGTTGTAATCATGAAAATAGACTATCACTTGCATTAGGGAGCCCTGACCACATTTGTTCTGTTTTTTCCCCTGGAACACAGGGAACATTTTCATGGCAACTGTACAAGCATTGCTTCATCTTGACACTCCATCATCAGGGAGTGATGCATGTTCCTCCATTAACCCCTTTGAACAAGTTGAATTGTCATAATACAAAAATAATAAAGACCCCATGCTTCCCCACATTCACTGTCATCTTACTTGACTTAAGTAAGGTGACTTCTCACTGACCTCAAGCATTTGTAACCTCTTAGGTTCTACAGAAGCCGTTCCAGCTATCTTTTAGCAAACTAACTGCCTCTCCAGCCTTCCTGATTTGAAAGCCTATCTGTTTGCATCTGTCCCTGTTTCTCTCTTATCGTCATCTGATCAAAGCCAAAGGGATCAATGACTTTCCAACACAATGTGTGTGGAGTATTTTTCCAACTGCTGAGACAATCTAATGAATTGCTTATTGTTTACAGTCTATGAAGAAACATTAAAACTAGCTCAATAGCACCTTAACTACGTTTCGTTTTGATACACTTTTAAAAAAAACTTGCTTTAATACACTTGCTTTAAGTGTGTTACTTTAAAACACACTTAAAGTAACTCTTTCCAAACCGTTCTGTGGCAAAATGATCAACCGATCCTGATGTATGAAAGTGCTACAGTAGTGTTATGATCATGCTACGATAGTGTTATGATAGTGCTATGATCGTGCTACGATAGTGTTATGATAGTGCTACGATAGTGTTATGATAGTGCTGCAATAGTGCTATATAAATAAACGTTCTTTCTTCAATTGTAGTTTTGCTGACAGCTTCACCAACTTGTTTCCAGCAACAGGAACAGATATCAGAAACATATGACCTCCATTTGAAACAGAGACACAATTCACATAGCACTGCTATTTTCTGATGTAATTCCACTGTCAGAAAAATTTCCTACACCTGGAAACTGGAGTTTCCCTCTCGGCTTTTATGATTGCCATAGTAATACTCCAGTATGCGCCATGTTGTGGGGGAGGTAGGACTGGACTAGGAAACAGTGTTATACAGACTTACATTTCAGTTCAGGTCTACAAAATTCTGGACTTTCCCAAGCCAGCAAAGGCCAGGCTGCCTGATAATGGAGACTGCAAGGGCCTTGCCTTCAGAAATATCTTTCGTATTAAATATTGTGCTGCTCTCGAGGAACTCTATACTATACATATGCTTGCTTAGAAACAGCTGCACACAGAACCAACATGAAGTGATATAGGTCAACACTGATATCCCTATATGATATACCCAGAACTGAAAATTGCTAGGAAACCAACTCATTGCAAGGAATGGAAAGGTAAGAATTCTGAGCGTTTAATTTCTACATAGATATGGAGCATAGAGACTCTTTCTTGATCTTCAAACTGCTCTTTGCTTTCTAATAAAGTCATTAAATTATATACAGCCGAAGTACTGTAGTTATAGAAAATTCAATAAATTCATACCTTTGGAAACCAACAGAGTTGAGACATTGTAAAGTGCACTGGCAGATCCCATCTTATGTCAACACTGTCTGCATGCTTACATAAGGCAATAATTCCTACATATTTCAGGGGAAATTATTTATCTGGATCATTGCTCCTGTTCCAATTAAACGCACCAGACTTGTATACAGTTAAAAGTATTGCACAAGGATTGGTTTATTTCCAGTTAGAATTCTCAGAACAATGCTGATGATGTTGCAAGATTGTGGGAGCTATTTTGCATAGGCTATGGAAATCATGTTTTATAACCATAGCAGCTACATCAATTCCCCAATGTCCGTTGGCTTTGAATGCAAAACTAGTGACTTGTTATCTAATATCACAAGTATGCTTAATTTTGGATTTCTTGTAAAAATATTAATTTTCACAGCTTAGAAATCGCACGAACCACCTGTTAAATATGGTGTCATGCTTTATTTTACCAATTATAAACACAAAACATTTGCCGTTAGAAAGGGAAAAACGCATCAAATTAAACAACATTTGGGAGCCACTTTCCGCCTCCTCCCAAAAGCTCAGTGGTTTAATACACCATGTGGGATGACATTGAGTCAAACAGACCAGGAAGGTTCTTGCTTTGTGGTTGAGGCAAATAGCATAGATGCATTTAAGAGGAAGCTAGATAAATGCATGAGGGAGAAAGGAATAGAAGGATATGCTGATAGAGTTAGATGAAGAGGGGTGGGAGATGGCTCGTGTGGAGCATAAACGGTGGCATAGACCAGTTGGGCCGAATGGCCTGTTCCTGTGCTGTAGATTCTATGTTAAGTTCTGGAAAATCTTGTTGCTCTCAATTCTTCAAAGACAGAGGGTGTGATTTTCAACAGCTGCTCCCCCTCTGTTTATGAGGCATTTGGCAACTGAAAATGACAAGGAAACAGTATCCACACTTTGGATGTCATGTGTGACTTTAGTTAGGCCCATTTCAGTGCTATGGGAGGAGTGGAAACCTGATTGGAGGGATTCAAATAAAGGTGTTACCAGAGAGATGGGCACAGATCTGAGAGAGAATAAGGACCTTGCAGAGGAATGGGGCAGCAGTTAGTGAAGAGAGGGGTTGAGGGTGTGTTTTTTGAGGAGGGGTGATCACAGCCATTTAGAAAGGAGGGAATAATGCTTGAGGGGAGGGAACCATTTATAATATAGATGTACAATGTTTAAAAATTGGACCCTTTGTTCCAGTTTCTATGATTATGGAATGGTATTCACTCGGAGCGGCAAACCAACCCTCCTCGCCACTCTGTAGATTTATACTAACCCACTGACTTACCCACTAGTCTTTTTGTCGGCCACTTCCTCGAATAGAAAGCGGGGAAGAGCCCAGCATCAGTTCAAGCGAAGCTAGGACCCTGGGAGAAGCGAGAGGATTGATCTCTCCCCTCGACCAATCAGATCACAGCATTTTTGAGAGCTGCAGTCACTGTCTCTGCAGGCTTGCAGCGTTAAACTAGGAAGTGAAAGGTACAACATTTTAAACCAAGGTATAAACAGTTATAAACAGTGAAAAAAAGTAGAGGGTAAGAAATAATTGAAATAATTGAAATAATATAATAAAAGAGACAGAAGGGAAAAGTAAAAAATTTAAAATTTAAAAAAAAATTTTAATGACCAAAAACTATTAAAATAAGGAGTAGAGACTCCACATTTTAAAAAATTGATTTTTGGCAGTCATTAAGACATAAAACTTAGTTTAGACTTGTATTTTTAAGTGTACCTGTTTGGTAGCATAATTAGTTACTTTCCAGCTGGGTAGATAAGCAAGTTGGCGCTTTTTCAATGATTTCTCTGATTGCAGCGTGCGATGTTCCTTTAATTTGAAGCTGTCATATTGCCGACGAGCTAGTAGGGGCAAATTCCGGATTCACTGCACATGTGCGAACGCTCCCGGAACTTGCTCCTCCATTTTGCCACTAACAGCAGAGAGCGCTGTTGAGCTCTCCGTTATTTCGGGAGCGATTTCTGCCCCATTATGTTTGAAGCTTGCTTTTGTTAATTAGTGTGTGTAGTTAAATCACCCCTACTTTTCCCCATCTTTTTCATTAAAGAAAGCTTTACACCTTCATAACGTTTAGAAAGGCCCATGTTTCAAATTTCTTTACAGCAGTTACCAACGTCTCTGAGTTTGGATCACAATACAGGGCAAAACTGACATTCAGGTTTGTTAACATTTTGGCCTTGATGTGGGATATTAGATCAAGAACTCTTAAAATGTTCAAATGAAATTCCTTTTTGATGCTATTTTAACAGAGGTATTAGCCTGTTTAAAGCAAATGGATTAACGTTTCTGTTAAAATAACGGAGAAAGGAGTTTCATAGCCAGTATCCCATAGAGTAATTTTAAGGTCTTTATTTATTTGTGGGGAACTTCAATCAGATTGTCAGAGCTAAGTCCAGAGAGCATAGACTCTTCAAACTGCAATCTCTAGATAGAAAGGCAAGGATTTTTAACTTTTCTTTATCATAATTCTTTTACATTTTATTGAACTGTCACATTTTAATAGTAACTTCCATTAATGAACATAACATTTATGAATGACATTAAAACAGAGTTATGCCTCTGACCTATATTAGGTATTCAGACCTAATATTTAAGTTTATATTAATAACAGAATCAACAAATATAACCATAAAATGTTCATGATATAAAAATGCATTGAAGGGCTGAACAGCTAGGTATTTCTGATGGAGAATCCATAACAAGGGGACATAATCTTAAGATTAAAGCTAGGACATTTAGGAAGGAAATCAGGAAGCATTTTTCAATGGTTGGTAGAAATCTGGAATTCTCTCCCCCATGAGGCTGTGAATGCTGGGACTATTAGGAGCTTTCAATACTGAGATCGATAGATTTTTGTTAGGTAAGTGTATCAAGGGATATGGAGCAGAGGTGGGTTCATTAAATTGAGGTACAGATCAGCCATTTTGCAATTGAATGGCGGAACAGGCTCGAGGGGCTGAATGGCCTACTCTTGTTTCTATGTTCCTCTTGTAGTATTATTTGCACCACCAGGCAGTGGTTGTAATTACAAACCTTTTTTTGACATTATAACCCCTTTGGCCTTATTGAGTGAGTGTGAACAATTGTTTGCCTGTTAGCCAGATAAATCAATGTCCAGAGAGATCTCCAGTACAATCATACTCCACAGAAGTGCGCCTCCTGTTGGCTAATCATGGAGTGGTTTTGGTGGAAGATCTAAAACACATGTAGCCCATTCAAGCTCTCTTAAATATGGAGAGTTTCAAATGCATTAGTTGATATCACACTAACTATGAATGAGCCTGTCATACATGAATGATTTTAATTAGAACCCCCCAGCAATTTTGTTAAAAGAATTTGAATGTACTAAAGTCTAACAGCCTAATAAAATATTGTTCTTGTACCACATCATAACAACTGTCATAAACAATTACAGTGCATAAAATCCAGTGGTTTTGTAGGTTCCAGTGGTATGGAGCCTTATCTACAACCTTTGTCGATTAGAATGTTCCTCATTCTGGTTATTGGTCCCAAAGTACTGATGTAGCAAGGCTGAATTGTCTCAAAGTGGATTCCTAAATTATTTGCAATCTTTCTCTTGAAATCACTGCTGATTTGCATTCAAAATGTTAGCAATTACACTACTGAATATTTAATATTTATGCTTTGAATAATGTTAAAAGAGTATCAGTTCACAGACTCCAAAGGATACACTGCAAAAGATCAAGTAACTTGTCATCCACTACACATCTAGTGTTCAACCAATTCAACACAGAATAAAGCAAATCACTGTTTGGCTGTAGAAAACTCACCTTGAAACTTGGGCAATAAACAGTGTGACAGACACATTATTTGGTGCACAGTTAATCAAACAAAGCAAAAAGTTTTAATTACCGAAACATAGAACGTTGTTAAAATTTAGTATAATTCCTGATCACATTGATTTGCAAATTGTAGCTTCCATGACACTTTTTAAAAAAAAAGGGATGTCTGGCTTGTGAACTGAACTATTTCTCCTAACCTTCAAACTTCAGAGGCAGAATGCAACTTTAGTTAGGGAGCAGCACACTCCCCAGTGGCTGAGTAAGTGATGCTCATTAACTGGAAGTACTGTCAGTCGAGGAATGTATCTCTGGTTCTGTTTGCACAGGTGTTCTGCATTTATGGTAAAACGTATAATTGGGGGCATGGGTTTGCAGGATTTTTCCACATGTATATCTGCAAACATGAAAACCTTCTCACAGCTTTATTCCTCGTGGGGAATCAAGGTCAAGCCATTCACTGAAGCTATACATAAAGTGCTCCATGGTTACTAGTGTCAGATGATGAGTGTACAAATAACATAGACACCAGCCGCATGTGTTATTTCTGGTCAGATACATAAGCTGTAAAAATATATCATACTGGCCTGCCATTGCTGAGATATATCAATACTTTCATTGTACAAAAAACTTTTTCTTTATTAATTCATTCATCAGATTGGCCCAGTTACCCATGCAGTTGCTACGAATGTTTGTAGTATCCTGATGTAGTATCGCAACCACGGTATTACATGGTAGGGTCAGATTCATTGTATCAAGCCAGTAAATCGCTACTCATGTACAGATTAGATTTATTTCGATAAGACACGACTTTCGAGGTGAGGGACAAACCAAGAAATCATGAACAAGCAACAGACAATTCCTAAAGGTCTGTGTGCAAAAATTGAACTGACCAAAAACACATTCTAATGCACTATTCCTTACAATATCTTATTGTCTCTTCATTTATATACGGTAATGATATGTACATATAAATACAGTGTTAGCCGTGGCTCAGTTGTAGCACTGTCGCCTCTGCGTCAGAAGGTTGTGGGATCATAATCCCACTCCGGAGACTTGAGGAGATAGTCAAGGCTGATACTTTGGTGCAGTATTGAGGGAGTGCCATCTTCCAGATGAGACATTAAACTGAGGCCCCGTCTCCTTTCTCAGGTGGACGTAAAAGATCCCACGGCATTATTCAAAGAAGAGCAGAGAAATTCTCCCGGTGTCCTGGCCAACATTTATTCCTCATCCAACACCTAAAACAGATTATCTGGTCATTTATTTCATTGCTGTTTGTGGGATCTTGCTGTGCGCAAATTGGCTACCTTGTTTCCTACATTCCAACATTGACTACACTTCAAAAGTACTTCATTGGCTGTAAAGTGCTTTGGGACGTCCTGAGATCATGAAAGGTGCTATATAAATGGAAGTCTTTCGTTTATCGAAATAGATATTTGATTTCAAGTTCCTTTTCAGAAGTTGATAGGATTACAAGTACTATGACATAGGCAGCACTAAGGTGAGCCTGATCTGGATTGCATTTATCGAACATGAAGGCAGTTTTAAAATTTGACATGAGGAGTGAGCATTCATATGTCTTAATTTTTCCAGCGGTGCAAAAGGAGTTGCACTTTTAGGTTTAATCATCTGAAACTTTTTTGCATCATTTGTGGACAGAATATGGAGTTTGATCAGAAAAGACACCAGTGTGAATCATTATTATATATTTAAAATACTTTATTGTATCTGGTACTTTGACACTTTATTCTAACATTATTCTGATAAATATAGTCAAAAAAACTAGATTTATCAAAATTATGTTAGAATAAAGTGTCAATGTACCAGGTACAATAAAGCATTATACTTGTTTCTCTGAAGCCTTTATAAGTAATGTAATCAGTCTGTCTTTTGTAAGTCTGAAGGAATTTGCCATCGCCCTTGACTGCTCTGTTGTGTTTAATAAAAGTCTGCACAGAGTTCTGAACATACAAAAAGGAAGGACAGGAAAGACCATCTAATCCAGAAAACCCATCCATTCAGACATGGTGCAGCCTCAGTTCACCATCAATCCCCCTCCCTCACAGTCATGCGATCTCCTGGGAGAGGCAAAAAGCCAGAGAGAAAGAAAAGAACTTAGACCAAATTCCTCTGCAGCTCCCAAAGGCAATCAAGCAAACTCCAGGAGACTGCAGGAATTCATGTTAATAATCCCGGCTACCCCTCACCATCTATTATAACACAAGATGTCCTCCACTCTCATCAACTCGCCCAGCTTCCTTCTGAAGGGCTGCAGTGAACCCACGCGTACTGCACGCTTCGATAATCTCTTCCAGAGGTTGCTGACTAAGCGAAAAGAAATACTTCCTGATTGATAAATGAGATATTTTTACCTTTTCACCCATATTCAGGTTTAACAAAATACCTCCAGGGTTGTCTGAAATACTATACATTCTGCTTGCTGTTTAGAAAAGATTTTACTGATCATTTCCTGATACCTTAGACATTGTAAATAAGAGCAATTCAATAACAATCACGTGCAGATGCAACTTTTGAGTGACTGTACAAAGCACCTTGAACACAGTACCTTATTTCAGCAACGACAGATCCATCTGCCCTATAATCATTTTACTTCCAAACGCTGGAGCTTAAATCCAATTTCTCATCTCTCCCTGTGTGACTTTTAAACAAAATGCTTAATAGGATGTCAAGGCTGTGTAGATGGTGCAGAGGAGATTTACCAGAATGATACCAGGGATGAGGGACTTCAGTTATGTGGAGAGACTAGAGAAGCTGGGATTGTCTCCTTAGAGCAAAGAAGGTTTTAGGGAGATTTAATAGAGGTGTTCAAAATTATGAGGGAACATGGGAACAGGAGTAAGTCATTCAGCTCCTCGAGCCTGTTCCGCCATTCAACAAGATCATGGTTGATCTGTATCTTAATTCCATCCACCCACCTTAGCTCTATATCCCTTAATACCTTGGCTAGCAAAAATCTATCGATCTCAGATTTAAAATTATTAATTGAGCTAGTATCTACTGCTTTTTGTGGGAGAGAGTTCCACACTTCTATCACCCTTTGCGTGAAGAAGTATTTCCTAACTTCTCTCCTGAAAGGCCTGGCTCTGATTTTAAGATTATGTCGCCTTGTCCTAGACTCCCCTAACAGTGTAAAAATTTCTCTCTATCTATTTTATCAATTCCTTTCAAAATCCTAAAAACCTCAATCAAATCACCCCATAACCTTGCACGTTCCAGGGAATACAAGCCTTTGTGTAATCTCTCCTCATAATCTAACCCTTGGAGCCCCAGTAACATTCTGGTGAATCTGCGCTGAACTCCTTTCTAAGATGCGGTGTCCAGAACTGTACACGGTACTCCAGATGTGGTCTAACTGGGGCTTTGTATCGCTGTAGCAAAACTTCCTCCTCTTTATATTCTAGCCCTCTATTTATAAAGGCTAACATTCCATTAGCCTTTTTGATTATTTTTTGTACCTGCTACTGCATTTTAGTGATCTGTATACATGGACCCATAAATCTCTTTGGACCGCCACTGTTCCTAGCTTTTCACCATTTAAAAAATACTCGGATCTCTCCTTTTTTGGTCCAAAATGGATGACCTCACACTTACCTGCGTTGAAATCCATCTGCCACAATTTTGCCCATTCACTTAATCTATCAATGTCTCTTTGTAATTTTACATTACTTACTATGCCACCAATCTTTGTGTCATCAACAAATTTGGATATATAGCTCTCTATTGTACTATCTAAGTCATTAATACATATAATGCATTGAGGTCGCAGCACAGATCCTTATGGGACACCCTAGTCACTTCCTTCCAATTCAAGAACGTACCCATTATCCCTACTTGCTGTCTTTTACCACCTAACCAATCTCCTAGCCAGGTCAATAATTTGCCTTTAATTCCATGAGCTTTAATTTTAGCTAACAGTCGCTTATGTGGAACCTTATTGAATGCCTTCTGGAAGTCCATATAAACTACATCCATGGACATTCCCCTGTCTACTACTTTAGTTCCTGCCTCAAAAAATTCAATTAGATTCGTTAGACATGACCTACCCTTTACAAATCCACGTTGGCTCTCTCTAATCTGCTCAAATTTCTCTAAGTGCTTAGTCACCCTGTCCTTAATTATAGAGTCCAATAACTTCCCCAAAATGGACTACCGGTTTATAATTTCCTGGTTTCTCTCTCTCACCTTTCTTAAATAATGGAGTTACATTTGCAATTTTCCAATTTAAAGGGACAATTCCTGGGGATTGATGGAGTAGGTAGGGAGAAACTCTTTCCACTGGTAGGAGGATCAATAACCAAAGGACACAGATTTATGATAATTGGCAAAAGAACAAGAGGGGAGAGGAGGAGAAATTTTTTATGCAGCCAGTTGTTACGATCTGGAATGCACTGCCTGAAAGGGTGGTGGAAGCAAATTCAATAGTAACTTTCAAAAAAGAATTGAATATATACTTGAAAAGGAAAAAATTGCAGGGCCTTGCGGAAAGAACAGGGGAATGAGATTAATTGGATAGCATTTTCAAAGAGCCGGCACAGGCACGATGGGCCAAATGGCCTCCTTCTATGCTGCAGATTGTCATTTCTTTTAAGTTGTGTTTGAGTTGAGACTTTTACTCATTCATAGATTGCAATGCAGAGCTTAAATTTAGAACTAGCTGTATTAGTGCTTTTATTTCTAATGGCAAATAAACACCAAACCAAAGCTGGTCTTGGAACAAGTAACATTTAACTTATTTCTTTGATACAAACTTTTGTGCCGCATTTAATAAAAAATTCCGTGGCTGGATTGAACTTGTGCAGTTGCTCGCTCAGCTGAAAAACAAATGAAGTGTTCATTCAGCAGGAACCTTGATTTTTTAAAATTCATTTTTAACAGCTGAAAATTGATTGCAAGCTAATTGATCCAGAAATATATAGCACAGCAACATATTTTATTTCCAACAGGGAGGAATTCAGTTCCTGAAATCAATTTGTGGGATTATAAGAAACAAAATAAAAGGGGATAATTAGTAATAATTCTAGACATTTAAATGTACAGCAATTTGCAGCCATACCTATCTAGCTGTGCAGAAATTTAATACAAGTATCATAATTTCTGTTTTGGTACCTACCTTTACGCCCCTCAACTATCTCCCCTGGACTGTTTCCTCAGGGGAAAAAAGTCCATAAATTACATTTTTTTTGGCCTGGTGTTACTGATGGCTCACTAGCCACAAGGCAGCAGGATCTCCAGTTGCAGGAATCCCAAGGAAGGGATGGAAATCCTTACAGCAATTCCCCAACTCCAGGCTCCATCTCATCGCATCCTTGACAACATTGTTCATGCTAATCTAACTTAATCAGATGGGAATTTAGGAGGATAGAGAGATACGGTATATTGGAGTTACGGTGATGGGTTGGGCATGTGTTCATCGATTTGTTCTGGGATTGCTGGATATCATATCCTTTTAGAAGGAAATAATGGAAATTGTCTCACTAGATGATTCTTTTACATTTTCTCCAGACTACACTTACTGAAATTCTGAATGTCATTGTTTAAAATGTTCCAACTACAAAATAGGTTGTATTATCCAATACGTTAATTGTAATTACTATATAAGATAGACACGAATACATCCAAATGGAATTCAGGAGAAACTTCTTTACCTTGAGAGTGGTTAGAATGTGAAACTTGCCACCACATGGAATAGTTGAGGTGATTAGCATAGATGCATTTAAGGCAAAGCTAGATAAACACATGAGGGAGAAAGGAATAGGTTATATTGATTGGGTTAGATGAAGTAGGGTGGGAGGAGGTTCGTGTGGAGCATAAACACTGTCATGAACCAGTTGGGCCAAATGGCCTGTTTCTGTGCTGTAAATTCAATGTAATTTTGATGGGATTAACTGATCCAAAATGGGACAGCAGATGCAGCAATGCCAGATTATAGACTTTAGCCATTGTTCAGCTGCTGAGATATATTGCACAATTTGATGCTTCAGTTATACCATAAATTTCTTGCAATCTTTTATAAAGCTGCTCATTTCACAAAATCAGCAGCCTGGCATTGATACCAAGGCTACCTAAAATGGCAATGAATTTAGAAACATAGAAAATTTACTGCACAGAAAGAGGCCATTCGGCCCATCGTATCTGTGCCAGTCAAAATAGAGCTACCTAGCCTAATCCCACTTTCCAGCACTTGGTCTGTAGCCTTGTAGGTTATGGCACTTCAAGTGCATATCCAAGTACTTTTTAAACATGATGAGGGTTTCTGCCTCTATCACCCTTTCAGGCAGTGAGTTCCAGACCCCTACACCCTCTGGGTGAAAAATTTTTTCCTCAGCTCTCCTTTAATCCTTCTACCAATTATTTTAAATCTATGCCCCCTGGTTATTGACCTCTCTGCTAAGGGAAATAGGTCCCTCCTATCCACTCTATCTAGGCCCCTCATAATTTTATACACCTCAATTTAAATCACCCCTCAGCCTCCTCTGTTCCAAAGAAAACAATCCCAGCCTATCCAATCTTTCCTCATAGCTAAGATTCTCCAGTCCTGGCAACATCCTCGTAAATCTCCTCTGTACCCTCTCTAGTGCAATCACATCTTTCTTGTGATGTGGTGACCAGAACTGTACGCAGTACTCAACCTGTGGCCTAACTAGTGTCTTATAGAGTTCTAGCATAAACTCCCTGCTCTTATATTCTATGCCTCGGCTAATAAAGGAAAGTATCCCATATGCCTTCTTAACCACCTTATCTACCTGTCCTGCTACCTTCAGGGATCTGTGGACATGCACTCCAAAGTCCTCTCTTCCTCTACACCTCTCAGTATTGTCCCATTTATTGTGTATTCCCTTGCCTTGTTTGACCTCCCCAAATGCATTACCTCACACTTCTCTGGATTGAATTCCATTTGTCACTTTTCTGCCCACCTGACCAGTCCATTGATATCTTCTTGCAGTCGACAGCTTTCTTCCTCACTATCAACCACATGGCCAATTTTTGTATCATCTGCAAACTTCTTAATCAACCTACATTTAGGTCTAAATCATTATTATATACCACAAAAAGCAAGGGACCCAGTACTGAGCCCTACGGAACCCCACTGGAAACAGCCTTCCACTTACAAAAACACCCGGCGACCATTACCCTTTGCTTCCTACCACTGAGCCAATTTTGGATCCAATTTCCTACTTTCCCTTGGATCCCATGAGCTTTTATTTTTTTTGACCAGTCTGCCATGTGGGACCTTGTCAAAAGCCTTGCTAAGATCCATGTAGACTACATCAAATGTATCACCCTCATCGACCCTCCTTGTTACCTCCTCAAAAAATTCAATCAAGTTAGTCAGACAAGACCTTCCCTTGACAAATCCATGTTGACTGTCCTTGATTGATCCATGCCTTTCTAAATGACAGTTTATACTGTCCCTCAGAATTGATTCCAATAATTTGACCACCACTGAGGTTAGACTGGCTGGCCTGTAATTACTCGGTCTATCCTTTTCTCACTTCTTAAACAACGGTACAATGTTAGCAGTCCTCCAATTCTCTGGCACCACGCCTGTAGTCAGGGAGGATTGGAAAATGGTGATCAGAACCTTCACTATTTCCTCCCTTGTTTCTTTTAACAGCCTGGGATACATTTCATCCGGGCCTGGCGATTTATCTACTTTCAAAGATGCTAAACCCCTTAATACTTCCTCTCTTACTATGTTTATCCCATCCAATATTTCACACTCCTCCTCCTTAACTACAATCTCTGCATTGTCCCCCTCTATTGTGAAGACAGACGCAAATTATTCATTAAGAACGAAACACATCTTCTGCCTCCACACATAGGTTACCTTTTTGGTCTCTAATAGGCCCTATTCTTTCTTTAGTTATCCTCTTGCTCTTTATGTATTTACAAAACATTTTTGGGTATTCCTTAATTTTACTTGCCAGTACTTTTTCATTTGCTTTCTTTGCTTTCCTAATTTCCTTTTTAATTTCACCCCTGCACTTTCTATAATCCTCTCGGCTTTCTGCAGTATTGAGCTCTCCGTGTCTGACATAAGCTTCCCTTTTTTGCCTCTTTGTGGGAACATGTATACTCTGAACCCCTTGAATCTTCCCACTGCTCTGACACTGATTTACCTTCAAGTAACTGTTTCCAGTCCACTTTTGCTAAATCACTTCTCAGCTTAGTAAAGTTGGGCCTTCCCCAATTTAGAGCTTTTACTCTTGTTCTATCTTTGTCCTTTTCCAGAACTATGCTAAATCTAACTGAATTAGGATCACTACCACCAAAATGATCTCCCACTGATATTCCACCTGCCCAGCTTCAATTTGTCTAAGGTTTAAGAGAAAACCAGGTCATCTATTGTACCACCTTCTGACTATCCCATCAGACTGATGAGCAGAGCCGTGTGCTTTGGAATATCCAACATTGGAACTCTGCCTTCAACCACTTAGTAGAGATGCACACAGTTTTGCTGCTTAAACCACTGTTAAAAATGTACCTGATACTCGGTGCAGTGAAACTGATTGTATCAGGCTTTGCTTCATAAACTTGAAGCATGAGGGGGAGGATCCTGCTGTCGTGGTCCACATAGGAACCAACGATATAAGTAGAACTAGAAATGCTGAGGGAGTTGAGAAGCTAGGGTCCAAATTAATAAGCAGATTACTCAAAGGTAATACTCTATGGATTACTACCTGAGCCACGTGCAAATTGGCATAGGGTCAAACAGATCAGAGTGTTAAATGTGTGGTTCAAAGAGTGGTGTGGGAGACAGGGGTTTCAATTCAGAGGGTACTGACACCAGTACTGGGGTAAGCGGGAGTTGTTCCGTTGGGACGGGCTACACTTAAACCGGGCTGGAACCAGTGTCCTGGCAAATCAAATAACTATGGCTGTAGATAGGGCTTTAAACTAAAAAGGGGGGGGGGGGAGGGGAGGGTTCAGGCGAGGGGAAATTTATAAATCTAAAGAGAAAATTCAAGGCCATAGAGCAGTGTAGCGTTTTGGGTAAAGACAAGCAGAGTATGTCAGGAAGGAACGGAGAGTTTAATGGTAATAGTCCATCAATGAATAGGGTCAAATCAGGGAAAAAATAATAAAAAGTTAAAATTAAAGGTGCTTTATCTGAATGCACAAAGCAGTGGTAACAAAATAAATGAATTAATGGCACAAATAGAGATAAATGGGTTTGACCTAGTAGGTATTACTAAGACTTGGTTGCAAGATGACCAAGGTTGGGAACTAAATATTCCAGGGTACTTGACTTTTCAAAAAGACAGAAAAAATTGAAAAGGAGTGGGGGGTAGCCCTGATAATAAAGAATGACATAAACACAGAGTCAGGAAAAATTATAATGGGGAATAAGGAAATAGCAGATACATTAAACAAATTTTTTTGTATCTATCTTCATAGTAGAAGAGACAAAAAACATATCAGAAATAGTGGGGCACCAAGGGTCTAATGAGAGGGAGGAACTTAAAGTAATTGATATTAGTAAAGAAAAAGAACTGGAGAAATTAATGGGACTGAAAGCCAACAAATCCCTTGGACCTGATGGCCTGCATCTTAGGGTTCTAAAAGAGGTGGCTGCAGAGATAGTGGATGCATTGGTTGTGATCTTCCAAAATTCCCTAGATTCCAGAATGGTCCCAGTGGATTGGAAGGTAGCAAATTTAACATGGCTATTGAAGAAAGGAGGGAGAGAGAAAACAGGGAACTACAGGCCTGTTAGATTGACATCAGTCGTCGGGAAAATGCTGGAATCCATTATTAAGGGCGTGGTAACAGGGCACTCAGAACATCATAATATGATCAGGCAGAGTTAACATGGTTTTATGAAAGGGAAATCGTGTTTGACAAATTTATTAGAGTTTTTTGATGATGTAACTAGCAGGGGAGATAATAGGGAACCAGTGGGTGTAGTATATTTGGATTTTTAAAAGGCATTTGATAAGGTGCCACACAAAAGGTTGTTACACTAGATAAGGGCTCATGGGGTTGGGGGTAATATATTAGCATGGATAGAGGATTGGTTAATGGACAGAAAACAGAGAGTAGGAATAAACGGATCATTTTCAGGTTGGCAGGCTGTTACTAGTGGAGTGCCGCAAGGATCAGTGCTTGGGCCTCAGCTATTTACAATCTATATCAATGATTTAGATGAAGGGACTGAGTGTAACGTATCGAAGTTTGCTGACAATACAAAGCTAGGTGGGAAAGTAAGCTGCGAGGAGGATACAGAGAGTCTGTAAAGGGATATAGACAGGTTAAGCGAGTGGGCAAGAAGGTGACAGATGGAGTATAATGTGAGGAAATGTGAGGTTATTCACTTTGCTAGGACGAATAGAAAAAAAATATTTCTTAAATGGTGAAAAACTATTAAATGTTGGTGTTCAGAGGGATTTGGGTGTCCTTGTACTTGAAACACAGAAAGTTAACATGCAGGTACAGCAAGCAATTAGGAAGGCAAATGATCTGTTGGTCTTTATTTCAAGGGGGTTGGAGTACAAGAGTAAGGAAGTCTTGCTGCAATTGTACAGGGCTTTGGTGAGACCACACCTGGAGTACTGTGTACAATTTTTGTCTCCTTCCCTAAGGAAAGATATACTTGCCTTAGAGGTGGTGCAACGAAGGTTCATTAGATTGATTCCTGGGATGAGAGGGTTGTCCTGTGAGGAGAGATTGAATCAAATGGACTCTGGAGTTTAGAAGAATGAAGGTGATCTCATTGAAACATATAAGATTCTGAGAGGGCTTGACAGGGTAGGTGCTGAGAGGCTTTTCCCCCTGGCTGGAGAGTATAGAACTAGGGGGCATGGTCTCAGGATAAGGGGTCGGCCATTTAGGACTGAGATGAGGAAAAATTTCTTCACTCAGAGGGTGGTGAATCTTTGGAATTCTCTACCTCAGGGGGCTGTGGCTGCTCAGTCATTGAATATTAGATTTTTGGACTCGAGGGGAATCAAGAGATATGGGTTTCGGGCGGGAAAGTGGAGGTGAGGTCAAAGATCAACCATAATCTTATTGAATGGCGGAGCAGGCTCGAGGGGCCATATGGCCTACTCCTGCTCCTATTTCTTATGTTCTTATAAATATAACAAAATCTATACTTAGAGGTTACCTCTGGGATCTAATCAAGCTGCCCAGGAAGAAATATTGAAATTGTATGGCCCAAACTCAGTCGCAATAACAATTTTGAGCATTACGCTTGACCATGTTTAAGAGTGAATACATTATTTATGTGTTAGTCTTATTCATGGTTGAGTCCAGATGCAAGTCGGGCAAACAATACTGGCAAAGTAATAAGGAATTCCTTGTGTCTTGTTTCGAGAATGCCTATGTCACTGTCCTCCGTCGGCCACAGATTGTAATCAACCTGGCTGGACACCGGGTTCTTCCCAGAAAGCACGGTACTTAAACAGCTGATTTTTATTTTTTAATTACAGGGGACAGAAAATAAGCTTTCATTCTAATTGGAGGATAAGAGTCATTCTATCTGAGGGCAGATAACCATTTCCTGACCTCAGCACCCCAGCCCATGTGTTGGCCCTTGTCTTGTGAAACAACCTTTATAGTGCCACATATGTTCTTTTTGTACAGACCTTTATAGTACACAGCAGGATGCTAAATTGTAGCATCTGTCCAATATTTAAACTGCTTTCCTCTGGCGCAGTGCACTTTCTCCGTGTGTACCTATGGACATCCAGTGAAGGATGTAATTGAAAACAACTTCAGTTTCTGTCTGACTCGATAGCTGTTGATTTTATATTGTTTATGTCGTGTGACCATAAATCAATTTTTCGAAGAAGTCGCAAATTCTGGCAGACGTGAATTATTAACAAGGGACATTGGCGCGTGACGAAAGGATAAAGAATCACTCTGTAATGGCCTGCCTGATGAATACTCTCGTGGCTTCATTAAGATTTGCTCCAAGGAATATATATTTTTTACCTTTTTGTACATTAAGAAAAAGTAAAATTCACTTTAATATTTACTTTTCAGGGTTCAGCTGCCTCTTGTAATGAATACCCAATCCATCAACATTGCATGCCTGGCATATTATTTCTATTTCTCTTTCTGTATTATTGAATCTTTTTAACAATTAATAAGGCACACTATATCATTTGGATTAAAACCTAATCACTGCGGAATAGAACACCTTTGAAAGTAGTGGTCTAGAATTCACAAAGGGGAACACAAGATACCTGGTATAAATAATTTGTACATATTGAAGCTGTTAATTTTATTCAAACTTTTCTGAATTGGCAACAAAGGCCAGCAGTCAGTGAATCTAAAAGTGATGTCAAGAATAAAATGTTGCACATAAAACCAAATGCTTTAAACTATTGTTTTAAACTATTTTTGTTTTTCTCTAATTCATTCTCAGGATTATGGGTATCGCTGGCAAAGCCGGCATTTATTGCCCATCCCTAGCTGCCTTTGAGAAGGTGGTGGTGGGCCTTCTTCTTGAACTGCTGCAGTCCATGTGGTGAAGGTGCTCCCACAGTGCTGTTAGGTAGGGAGTTCCAGGATTTTGACCCGACGACGATGAAGGAACGATGATATATGTCCAAGTCAGGGTGGTGTGTGACTTGGAGGGGAACTTGGAGGTGATGGAGGTCAGGGGTTTGAGAGATGCTGTCAAAGAAGCCTTGGCCAGTTGCTGTAGTGCATCCTGTGGATTGTACATAGTTATCTCTTCTCCTCTCTGAATGGGGCTGACTCTATGCTAGGATATGACTTCACAGGCACCAATCACTTTCTGGCACCTCTCGCAAATGCCTAATATTCATGTGTGATATTGAACAGTGAGGATATTTAACTGTGGGGACATTACAGACCATGTCCTCAATGTCATCTGCACATGTGCAATTCCACCATGGGTCACTAACTAATGCTTACCAGCGATTAACCCCCTACCATGTGGGCACTGATCCAATTGTAGTGTCCCTACTGACAACAGCAAACTCAGCACTGGCCTTGGTTGGACCAGGGTCTTCCCTGGTATATATGGTGCAGCTTTTTACTGGCCAAACTCATTAAGCCAAAGAGGGAACCCCTATTAATGTGTGCTTTTGGATCTGTGATACTACTTGGCTTCGGATATTTCTTAAGTAGGTAGTGTTACCATGCTAAAGTGACCATATTTATATATAGAGGGCAGTGCAATAGTACAATTGTTAGTGTGATGATATAACCACTTCATTAATTCCATCTGCTACTAGACAGGCATTCTTAACACAGGTTTATCAAAAGTTAATATAGAAATTGGAAGTTTTTCTTGCAGAGGTTTGTGCTGCTCTAGGTACAGCGTGTGATTAAAATCAAAACATTCCCAGCAGGCAAGATGCTTGCATTACAGCTCAGCTTTCACAGCAGGTTTTAGCCAGATGTTCCAAAAGAAAAAAGAGACTTCCTGAGAACCCTTCGGTATGAAAACACAGCCCCTTTAGATGCCCCACAAAATAAAAGGCAACCTTCAGATTTTCTGCACATAGAATTGTACCATTTACGCCACAGAAGGAGTCTATTCAACCCATCGTACCTGTGCTAGCTCTTCATCTGGAGCCGACCACTCTGAACCCATTTCACCAGCCTTGGAATCCTTTTATATTCTCATACTTATCCCTTTCTCTTTTAAATGATGTAATAGTCTCTGCTTCAATAGCCACTTGTGATAAAGCATTCCATATTCTAATACCTCTGTATGTGGAAAAGAAAATCTTCTAACTTCTCTTTTGGTTCTCATAATCTCTGTATCCCCCTGTCGCTGATTTACCAACCAGTGGAAACAGACAACCAACATCTGCCCTCTCAATACCTTTCATAATTTTTAACACCTCTATTAGAACCCCCCCCCACTTTAACTTTCCTTGTTCCTGTGGAAAAAGACCCAATTTTTCAAGACTTTCTTCATAACCATAACGTCTCATTCCTATTCCTCTCATTCTCGTGAATCTTCACTGTAACCTTTCCGTGGCTATAGTATCCCTCCTATAACAGGGTGCCCAGAACTGCATACAATATACTCTGAGTGTGGCCCAACCAATGTCTTGTACAAATTCAACATCACTTCCTTGCTTCTATATTCAGTGCCCCATGAAAAAAATTCCCACACCAAAAAATAGACACCAACATTTTCCACCAAGTAGATCGCCAGTCGGTATTGTCATCGTGGAAGTGAGCAGTAGGTCTTTGGCCAGCATTTGTCATAACGTCCCAGCAGCCACCGGGGTGAAGTGCAGCCCACTGAGGCAATAACCTTAACGTGTAAATGATAGCTTGTGGGCGTGACCAATATTCCTGTGCCATTTCCCCAATTTCTGTCCCCAACCCAACCTCGGATGGATTCCCAGTGGAGGAGGCCATTTTGCATTTCCTGACTGAAGCTTCTCCGAAAGCCTCTGCTGACATCTTTAGTGAGTACTTGAGAAAGTAATTTTCTGGACTGGGGAAATGGCTTTCCCAGTGGGATTCCGTCTACTGCTGTGCTAGGTAGAGCAGATAGGAGAGGATAAAGAAGAAGATGGACTAGAGGCTCTTACAGCAAGGCATCAAAGAAGATATCTGCTTCCAACGTGTAAATACCCACACCGGAATATCTAGAAGGTCTCATTTAGATTTTTATGCCCATCAAAGGCAATTCACCCGGAGGATTTAATCATAGAATCATAGAAATTCACGGCACAGAAGGAGGCCATTCGGCCCATCGTGTCTGTGTCAGCCAAGAAAGAGCTATCCAGCCTTATCCCAATTGCCAGCTCTTGGTCCATAGCCTTGTAGGATACGGCACTTCAAGTGCATAGCCAAGTACTTTTTAAATGCGACGAGGGTTTCTGCCTCTACTACCCCTTCAGGCAGTGAGTTCCAGATCCCTGCCTCTGGGTGAAAAAATTTCTCTTCAGCTCCCCTCTAATCCTTCTACCAATTACTTTAAATCTATGCCCCCGGTTATTGACCTCTCTGCTAAGGGAAATAGGTCCTTCCTATCCACTCTATCTAGGCCCCTCATAATTTTATACACCTCAATTAAATCTCCCTTCAGCCTCCTAAGAACATAAGAACATAAGAAATAGGAGCATGAGTAGACCATACAGCCCCTCGAGCATGAGTAGACCATACAGCCCCTCGAGCATGAGTAGACCATACAGCCCCTCGAGCATGAGTAGACCATACAGCCCCTCGAGCCTGCTCCGCCAGTCAATCAGATCCATGGCTGATGATCAACCTCAACTCTACTTTCCTGCCCGATTCCCATATCACTTGATCCCCCTAGAGTCCAAAAAATCTATCAATCTCAGCCTTGAATATATTCAATGACTGAACATCCGCAGCCCTCTGGGATAGAGAATTCCAAAGATTCACAACCCTCTGAGTGAAGAAATTCCTCCTCATCTCAGTCTTAAATGGCCGACCCTTTATCCTGCGACTAGGCCCTCTTTTTCAAAGAAAACAACCCCAGCCTATCCAATCTTTCCTTATAGTTAAAATTCTCCAGTCCTGGCAACATCCTCGTAAATCTCCTTTGTACCCTCTCTAGTGCAATCACATTTTTCCTGTAATGTGGTCACCAGGACTGTATGCAGTACGCTAGCTGTGGCCTAACTAGTGTTTTATACAGTTCTAGCATAACCTCCCTGCTTTTATATTCTATGCCTCGGCTAATAAAGGAGAGTATCCTGTATGCCTTCTTAACCACCTTATCTACTTGTCCTGTTACCTTCAGGTATCTGTGGACATGTACTCCAAGGTTCCTCTTTTCCTCTACACCTCTCAGTATCCTTCCATTTATTGTGTATTCTATTGCCTTGTTTGCAGGTCAGAGGCTGGGTATTCTGCGGCAAGTGACTCACCTCCTGACTCCCCAAAGCCTTTCCACCATCTACAAGGCACAAGTCAGGAGTGTGATGGAATACTCTCCACTTGCCTGGATGAATGCAGCTCCAACAACACTCAAGATGCTCGACACCATCCAGGACAAAGCAGCCCGTTTGATTGGCACCCCATCCACCACCCTAAACATTCACTCCCTTCACCACCGGCGCACTGTGGCTGCAGTGTGTATCATCCACAGGATGCACTGCAGCAACTCACCAAGGCTTCTTCGACAGCACTTCCCAAACCTGCGACCTCTACCACCTAGAAGGACAACAGCAGCAGGCACATGGGAACACCACCAACTGCACGTTCCCCTCCAAGTCACACACCATCCCGACTTGGAAATATATCGCCGTTCCTTCATCGTCGCTGGGTCAAAATCCTGGAACTCCCTTCCTAACAGCACTGTGGGAGAACCTTCACCACACGGACTGCAGCGGTTCAAGAAGGCGGCTCACCACCACCTTCTCAAGGGCAATTAGGGATGGGCAAAAAATGCTGGCCTCGCCAGCGACGCCCACATCCCGTGAATGAATGAAAAAAAAAATCTTCCTGCAGTCTACAGCTTTCCTCCTCACAATCAACCACATGGCCAATTTTTGTATCATCTGCAAACTTCTTAATCATGCCCCCTACATTTAAGTCTAAATCATTGATCTATACCACAAAAAGCAAGGGACCTAGTACTGAGCCCTGCGGAACCCCACTGGAAACAGCCTTCCAGTTACAAAAACACCCATCAACCATTACCCTTTGCCAGCTGCTGGCTGAAAACCTGCAGCCCACTTCCAGCAGATTAACAGGACTGTCGGCAGCAGTGAAAGTGACCATTGCTGTGATTTTTTTTTGGCATTGGATCCTTCCAGGCAGCCTCGGGTGACCTTTGTCACATTAATAATGTGGCAACTTCCCATTGTATAAAAAGGATCTTTATTCAGGTGGGCCTCGCAATCTATTACCTTTTCCATATAACCTGTGAAGCAGAGAGCATGCAGTCCAATTCTATAGATGGGGAAGGTTCCCACAGGTGCAAGAAGCAACTGAGGGAGCACATGTGGCATTGAAAGCCTCATATGACAATGCTCAATTTCATTAATAGGAAAGTTTTCATTCAATTGTCTGCATCCGTACCTTCATTATAGCACTTGTAGATGCTGGCTCCCTTTAACCACCACTCATTTCAGAGTATCCCTAGACCTTTGTGGCAGAAAATGTAAATTTGGGCTGTGGTACGTTTACAAGTTACAGTATTGATAGCAGAAGTTCCCTATGAGTAGTACAAGTTTCTCTTTACCCAAGATTGACACTAAGAGGGAATGAAAGATCAGGGTCACGAATGGAAATGTTCAGCAAAGCAATCACCCAATCTATGTTTGGACAGGATTAATTAATGAGCTTATTGTAAAAGGAGCCTCTAGGTAGCAGTGATCACAATATGATTGAATTTCACATTCAGTTTGAGGGAGAGAAGAGTAAGTCTAAGATTAGTGTTTTAAACTTAAATGAGGGCATGAAGACAGAGCTGGGCTAAAGTGAACTGGGAAATTAGGTTAAGGGATCGGTCAGTAGAGATGCAGTGGCAGACATTTAATTAGATATTTCATAACACTCACCAAAGGTAGATTCCAGTGAGAAAGAAAGACTCTAGGGGAAGAACGTACCATTAACGGCTAACTAAGGAAATTAAAGATAGAATCAAATTGAAAGAAAAAGCATACAATTCCACGAAGATTAGTGGCCGGTCAGAAGATTAGACAGAATATAAAAAACAGCAAAGAATGACAAAAAGAATAATAAGGAGGGAGAAATTAGAGTACGAGAGAAAGCTAGCAAGAAATATAAAAACAGACAGTAAGGGTTTCTACAGGTATTTAAAAAGTAAAAGAGTAAGTAAAGTGAGCATTGGTTCTCTAGAGAGTGAGTCTGGGGAATTAATAATGGAGAATAAGGAAATGGCGGATGTATTGAACAGATATTTTGCATCCATCTTCACTGTAGAGGATACAAATAACATGCCAGAAATAATTGTGAATCAAGAGGTGAAAGGGAGGGAGGAACTTAAAACATTTACAATTACCAGGGAAAGGGTTCTGAAAAAATTATTAGAACTAAAAGCTGACAAGTCCCCAGGTCTTGACGGACATCATCCTAGGTCTTAAAAGAAGTGGCTGCAGAGATAGTAGATGCATTGGTATTAATTTTCCAAAATTCCCTAGATTCTGGAAGGGTCCCATCAGATTGGAAAATAGCGAATGTAACTCCTCTATTCAAGAAAGGAGGGAGACAGAAAGCTGGAAACTACAGGCCAGTTAGCTTAACATCTGTCACAGGGAAAATACTAGAATCTATTTTTAAGGAGGTTATGGCAGGGCACTTAGAAAATCTCAGTGCAATCAGGCAGAGTCACACGTCTTTGTGAAAGGGAAATCATGTTTGACTAGAGTTCTTTGAGGAAGTAACAAGCAATGTGGATAAAGGGGATCCTGTGGATGTGGTGTACTTGGATTTCCAGAAGGCTTTTGGATGTGCCACATCAAAGGCTACTACTTAAATTAAGAGCTCATGGTGTAGGGGGTAACATATTAGCATGGATAAAGGACAGGTTAGCTACCAGGAAACAGAGAGTAGGCATAAATGGGTCATTTTCAGGTTGGCAAGATGTAACGAGTGGAGTGCCACAGGGATCAGTGCTTGGGCCTCAACTATTTACAATCTATATCAATGACTTAGATGAAGGGACCGAATGTATGGTTGCTAAATTTGCCAATGACAGAAAGGTAGGTTGGAAAGTAAGTTGTGAAGAGGACACAAGGAGTCTGCAAAGGGATATAGCTGGATTAAGTGAGTGGGCAAAAATTTGGCAGATGGAGTATAATGTGGGAAAATGTGAACTTGTCCACTTTGGCATGAGGAATAGAAAAGCAGTAGGAGAGAGATTGCAGAACTCTGAGGTACAGAGGGACCTGGGTGTCCTAGTACATGAATAACAAAAAGTTAGTATATAGGTACAGTAAGTGATTAGGAAGGCAAATGGAATGTTGTTATTTATTGCAAGGGAAATGGAATATAAAAGTAGAGATGTTTTGATACAATTATACAGGCTATTGGTGAGACCACATCTAGAATAGTGTGTGCAGTTTTGGTCTCCTTATTTAAGAAAGGACATAATTGCTTTAGAGGCATTTCAGAGAAGGTTCACTTGGCTGATTCCTGGGATGAGGGGGTTATCTTATGAAGAAAGGTTGGACAAGTTGGGCCCGTATACATTGGAGTTTAGAAGAATGAGAAGTGATCTTATTGAAACATATAAGATCCTGAGCAGACTTGAAGGGGTAAATGCTGAGAGGATGTTTCCCCTTGTGGGAGAGACTGGAACTAGGGCCCACAGTTTAAAAATAAGGGGTCTCCCATTTAAGACGGAGATGAGGAGAAATTTTTTCTCTGAGGGTCATGAGTCTGTGGAACTCCCTTCCCCAGAGAGCAGTGGAGGCAGGGTCATTAAATATTTTTAAGGCTGAGTTAGATGGATTCCTGATTAACAAGGGAGTCAAAGGTTATAGTAGGTAGACGGGAAATTAGGGTTGAGGTCACAATCAGATCAGCCATGATCTTAACAAATGGCAGAGCAGGCTCGAGGGGCCGAATGGCCTACTCCTGCTCTTAATTCGTATGTTCATAATGTTTGTATGTCCCCAATGTAGAGACAACCACATCGTGAGCAGCGAATACAGAAATAAAACTATTGTGTCTGGTTCTAGGTTCTGGCTACTTGTGATGCAAGCACGCCAATAAACAAGAAAATGTAAAAAAAAGGACAGGCAAAATAACTTTATCAGCATCTCCTGCAAGGAAAGAGAAAGTTTGAGTTCATAAAATGTAAGAGGTGAGGCTTTCCCTGTGTGAGAGATTGTGTGCATGTGAACATGGGCAAAATGGGAATGTGTAAATACGGAATTTAAATTCAAAGTCAACTACACTAGCAGCGTGCTAATGGTGGGCCAGAGTTAGCTGCAGCGTCAACGTGGACACGGAACGAGAGAGTCCGGAACAGAGTATGGCACATTCTGTGAATTCAAGAGGTTACCTGGACTCCAGGACTTTGCCTGTATATAATTTTGTAAATCTTACCATGCATAGGCATTGTAATTTTGTAATAAACAGTTCTATAATCGAAAGCAGATTTTAAGTTGCACTTCACATGATGTGAAACATAAACTTTTCCATTATTTTCATTTATACAAAAAAAAAGAGACTTTTGAAGTGATTTTCAACAGTAGAAGTAAACCCACCTGTGAATAAGTATCAGTTGTAGTCATGATTTCCCATGTTTTTTCTATATTACATAGTGGCAGGCCAAATTGTGTTTCAAGACATAAATAATTGATTCTTCATGAACATCAACTGTTCTTGTTACAAGGCCAAGCTATTACATTTATGATGCAGCCTGCAGTAATTCACTCCTAACCACTGACTATCCATGCTCACATACCTTACAGATAGAATGATACCACACAGAAGGAGGCCATAGAATCATAGACTGATACCACACAGGAGGCCATTCAGCCCATGCACTTAGCAGCTCTCTGAAAAAACTAGCCATTTAGTCCCATTCTACTGCCCTTTCTTCATTCCCTTTTAGACTTTTCTTTTTCAAATAAATCCACTTTCCCTTTGAAAGTTATGATGGATACTGCTTCCCCCACTGTTTTTGGTAGGACATCCCATAGCCTAACAATGCTCTGTGTAAAAACAAAACTCCCAACCTCTCCCTTCATTCTTTTAGTGATAACTTTAAATTTATTCCTTCCAGTTACCAACTCACTGATCAGTGGAAATCGTTTCTTTCCTAAATTTATCTCATTTGTATCTCTCGATTTTGAACACCTCTCTCAGATCTCCTTTTAAACTTTGTTCTCATGAAGTCCCAGTTTCTGTAGTCTCTCCTCATATCCAAAACCACAATGATTAGCTGTTAACAATTTAATAAAAGTCATATTCTGTTCATAGCTATCTGTATCTCAAATTCAAACCACATTCAAATGCCAATCTATAAGTCTCACAGGATTTGAAAAACTGTCAAGAAATGCTCCATGCAAACCACATGCACTGAATGCTAATTGCTAATCACACACTTATGGGTTTTGCTCAAGAATGGTGATTAACTGTAATCAGCATCAATTGGGCTCGTAGACAACAATCAACAACTCTATCCAGCAAGTATCCTATTGTTGTTACAAAATTATGGGGGTAAAATTCAACACGGATGTGGGCACAAGGAGTAGCAGGTCCCTGTGCAGTGACCCCTGTGCCCAGTGATAGTGAGCTCAGTGCCCAGAGATAGTGAGCCCTGTGCCCAGAGATAGTGAGCCCTGTGCCCAGAGATAGTGAGCCCTGTGCTCAGCGATAGTGAGCCCTGTGCTCAGCGATAGTGAGCCCAATGCCCAGTGATAGTGAGCCCTCTGTCCAGAGATAGTGAGCCAATGCCCAGTGATAGTGAGCCCTGTGTCCAGCGATGGTGAGCCATGTGCTCAACGATAGTGAGCCCAATGCCCAGCGATAGTGACCCCTGTGCCCACCGATGGTGAGCCCTGTGTCCAGAGATGGTGAGCCCAGTGCCCAGAGATGGTGAGCCCTGTGCCCAGAGATGGTGAGCCCTGTGCCCAGAGATGGTGAGCCCTGTGCCCAGCGATGGTGAGCCCAGTGCTCAGCGATGGTGAGCCCTGTGCCCAGCGATGGTGAGCCCAGTGCCCAGCGATGGTGAGCCCAGTGCCCAGCGATGGTGAGCCCAGTGCCCAGCGATGGTGAGCCCAGTGCCCAGCGATGGTGAGCCCAGTGCCCTGGGATAGTGAGCCCAGCAATAGTGAGCCCAGTGCCCAGGAATAGTGATCATGTGTCCAACGATAGTGAACCCTGTGTCCAACGATAGTGAGCCCTGTTCCAGCGATAGTGAGCCCTGTGTCCAGCGATAGTGAGCCCTGTGTCCAGCGATAGTGAGCCCTGTGTCCAGCGATAGTGAGCCCTGTGTCCAGCGATAGTGAGCCCTGTGTCCAGCGATAGTGAGCCCTTTGCATTCACAGTCAGAGCTCAACTCACCAGTGTCCACATTCCAGATAAATTTCAATGGTAAGAGAGAGCTGACTGTCCCATCAACTCTCAGCTCCTATTAGAAAGATTGAAAATTAAGTTTCAAATTGGATTAGGGATTTACCATTTATGTCTAAGGGTTGTAAGACTTGTTCTTAAGTGCACTGCTGACTTCAGCTTTACTCTACTGCTGGGCAGAAATCTGCCTTCTCTTGGACCATAGTCCATTTCTCCATTGGCTTCTGGATTCTATTGTGACCTTCACCGCCATTTTCTACTGAGATTGTATTCTCTGCTGGATTGCCTCTATTCCATTACCTGGCCTACTTCCTGCAGGTTCCGTTTTCTGCTCTTCTGCTGTGATTTGTTTCACTCTGCGCTGAGCTGACTCTAATCTGTTCCTGCTGGTTTCCATCCTGCTCTGTATTCTGCTCCATTGCTGCTAAATGATTTCTGCTTTCCTCTTGCTTCCGGTGGCCGTTGACTCCACTCGCCCGTCAGAATCCCTCTGTCACTCTTCGCTGGACTGGATTGGACTGATCCTCAAGCTCCTAACTGCTGCTCCCGACCTTGTGTGCTCTTCATCTCCCCACAGCTGTTCCTCACACAAGCTCCTTCGTCTGTGAATTCATCTTTCGCCCTCGCCTGGCTCTCTGCACTTCACCACTCTTGGTCCTTGGATTCCACTCCCACTGCTCCTTGCTCGGCTGTTGGAATACTGGATCCACTGGTGCACATTGCTAACACCAAGGCCATTATGCACTTCCTCTGGACCCCTGGATCAATGCTTGTGGCCTCATGGTTGACTCTCCCCTCCTCCTCGGCCTTCTGTTTCCACTGGACAGCCTCCAGGAGTGTGCCCACTGATCTCAAGGGAAGCAGAAAGAGGGATGCTCTACTCCCACGGTCTTGATCACAGACAAGACCATCTCCGACCACCTCCTTGTATCCCTCACCACCCCCAATCCCTACCCTCTTCCAACCCCACTTTCTCCTGCATCCACCCCAGAGAAAACTCTCCCTCAGGTCACTTACAATTGCACTTTAAAAACTGCCAACTGCTTATCCTTAGGCCTTCCATTCACCATGATACTTCTGCAGTTATTACTCATCCGCTCCATCAGTTCCACCTTTAATGCCCTTGTCCCCAAATTCTATCCCGTCCCAAGTCCCTCTCACCCATCACTCGTGTCCTCGCTGACCCATATTGGCTCCCGTTATCCCAATGCCTCCAATTTCAAATTCTCGTCCTTGTGTTTAAATCCCTCCATGGCTTCACACATCCCTATCTCTGTAACCTCCTCCAACCCTACCACCTTTCCAGAACTCTTGAGCATCCCCTCCTCCCCTTGCCCCACCGTTGGCGGCCATGCCTTCGGCCGTCTAGGCCCCTGTTCTGGAATTTCCTCCCTAAATCCTTCTGGCTCTCCATCTTCCTCGCCTCCTTTAAGACGCTCCTTAAAACTCACTGCTTCGACCGCCCTAGTATCTCCTTCTTTGGCTTGGTATCCATTTTTGTCTGATTACACTACTGTAAAGTGCCTTGGGATGTTATTGTATGTTAACAGCACTATATAATGGCAAGTTATTCTTCGAGTAAGATGCCTAAACTAGCTTACCTTTGAATCGTCTTACGTTACCCATTCCAGTTATATCGATGTTACACAAACCAAACCAACCATTGCACTGTGCTCCTCCTGGCTCCAAATTCAGGTATGAAAAACATTTTCTACTTAACTTTTTGCTGGCAGCCTCCAGTGGTCCCTTTAAAGATTACTGTTTTGGTTGCTTTTTGCCTGCCAAAACTGACCGCAGAATGCACGGCACATGCTGCACTCAGTCGGAAACCAATATTCATGAGGAGGCCTGAAAGAGGCGTTAGGCCCCCGATCTGTATACGCAAAGGTGACATGCGGCACGTACCTGGCACAGAATAAGTGTGCGCACGCTGCACTCCATATTGGAATCAATGCCCAGTGTTCACCTGGAAAACGGGTGCTGCGCGGTCAAAATTCTGCTTTGAAGCCTCTCATTCCTTCTGGCTGTGAACAAAGATAATAAAACAGAGCCAGTGACACAGGCAAGCAGTCAGGTCCAGCCAAGGCTGCGAAGTCAGCCAGTCTTTAAATAGAAAGTTGCCATAGCAACATTTTTGCCAGGCTTAGCATGCAGAAGGGTAGTTAGGAATAATTTTGTTTAAGTCAAATAAGATGGCCCCCTGTTGTGGTTAAGTGTAGCATGTTCATTATTTTGCTTCAATATGCAAAATGTAGCTGTACTGTTTGCACAAAGTGAGTCTGATCATAACTGTTGCTTTGCATGCTCACTTACTGTGAAATAATGCAACTCGACAATTTGTATCTGGCCTCGTTTTACCAAATGTTTTCTTGAGTTGAGGTTGAAGGAGCACACGTGGGAAAGACACAAGCATTCAGTTCAGATCACAAGGCAATACTATGGCTACACCTCGAGTTACATAATCACACTGTTAAATATTGGGAAGTATGTACACACCCTTCACCACAAGATGCTCAGCCCACTTACAGGAGTAGCCAGCACTGCGGTACGTGAGAGATTATCCAAGGCAAGGCCCTAAACTTGTAACAGGCAGCAACATCAGAGCTTCAGAGTCAACCACAGGTATCCCCCTCCCCCCTATTTTATCCAGAGGTCTATTCTAGCAGAAGGTTGAAGGAACTCATTTTTCATGGACATTGTGGTAAAGCCATTGATCCAAGCTTTACCTGCATCCAATCCCAGCAGCATGGTCATGTTTGCACCAGATTCATGCTGATGGATAGATGGCTACAAATCTACCAGCAGGATAATGTGAGGGATGTGCAACTTGATTTCCTTGCAGTGTAGGAAGACTCATGTACCAGTTGGTTGAATTGGGATGACTTATTATATTTATACATACTTCAATTTTAGAATTCAAAACTGCACATCCCTCACCATAAAATGATATTGGCGGAGGGAGGGGGGGGGGAGTTTTGTTATGTGCATTTTTACCATGATACTATTGGACGAACTATGGAATGACATTTTTTTTAATCATAAGAGAGTGCCCCCACCCTGGGGCTGTGTATAGTACTGGGGCTGTAAGCCATACAGAGCTGGAAATATCCCAGGTTCAAGGCCTGGTCTGTGTTAAATAAGCTGATCTGAGCCAGGCCAGCAGCGAGGGAAAGACATCAACATAACTGGCCAATGTGACTTCACCACAGATTGAAGAGGAGAGGAATTAGATATGCCAACTAAGGATGCTGCTTCTGACGTCTATCTACTGACCCCCTACTGAACGTGGCCATGCGTCCGCGCTAGATGCAGAGACAAGTGAGATCAACTACGAAAGGATCTACTGTTGAATTAGACCTCCAATATTTACTTTCCAAGATCACTCATGAAAAAATGGGCAGATGGGTAAGGTATCAGAGTGCCCAAGGAACCATACCCCTGCACTAGGGTTGCCAACTCTGGTTGGATGTAGCCCTGGAGGTTTCACCACATGACCTCCTGCCTCCAACCACACCGACCCCACACTCCCGCCATTGGTCGCCCAACAGGTCCATCCTCGCAGCACACTGCCTTCCCACGCCAACTGGGAGATGAACAGATTCTTTATCACCTGACTGCATGATTCTTGACTTTCAGTCAAACAGCCTTTTTCCCCATCAAAGCGTTCAAAGAAAATTTTTATAAAGCACCATTTGTTTTGAACACACTCCCGGATTGCTCACAGCAGTGTCCTGGACATTAATCTTCAATTTCTAGAGACTCCAGGGCAATCCTGGAGGGCTGGCAACCATAACCTGCAGAAGACATCATCACCATGAATAAGAAAATAGCAGGTTCCAAGAAGAACATCAAGGAATGATTGCAGTTTATTTGTACGTCACTGAAATGAATCAACTGACTGCAATCCAATTTTGTAGGGAACACAATAGGCGGGTGACAAGTTTCACATCGGAGTTCAGTGACCCCCAGGTCTAGTATAACTTACCTCAACATTCTCAGCCCAGCCCTTTTCAATGTCAACAATAACAAAATCAAAAGCTTTTACTTTTAATGCATACAATTTAATGCATACTCCTAGTTACTTGACCTGAATTGTGAAATGAGGTACTTTATTTGATTGTCCCCTGATCACACAGCAGATTTCGGTTCTTAACAAACGCAGGTAACCCGCCCAATAAAAAAATGTCCGTTTTCCACGCGAGTCAATTGGTGCCACTTAACGTGGCTTCCAGGTTTGCCGTCCGAAAGCTGCGCAGCGGGCGGACTGCGTACCCGCATCACAGGCTGTCAGCTGGAGGAGCTCTGTTTAAAAGGTCCAATGGCTTTTCCTGGAGCAAACACCCACACACCACAATGGAGCAGCGCAGGGACAAGGCTGCTCCAAGATTCAATGATGCCTCACTCCAGGTGCTACTGGATGGGCCGAGGAAGAGGAGGGATGTGTTTTACCCGGTGAACAGGAGGAAGTGGGCTGTCTCTGCCACCAAGAAGGCCTGGCTCGAGGTGGCAGAGGAGGTCACCAGCAGCAGCAACATCTCCCGCACCTGGATCCAGTGCAGGAAGCGCTTCAATGACCTAACTAGGTCAGTCAAAGTGAGTACACTTACTGATTCTCCTACATTCCGTCTTCCACATCACCGCCCCCACCCCCCAGCTCATTCTGCACTGCCAACACTACTCTATCACATCACTCCTCACACCCACTTAAGGCTCATCCTCAACTTACCTGCACTTCCTCCCTCCCAATTAGTCACCCCACCACGACCACTCAACCCAATCCGCATACAATGTCATTGCTCTGTCTCATACTCACCCTCTGATGCATCTCTTTCACGGGCAGCTGCACCCAAACCAATGTATTCATCGGTTGGCCACGTCACCATCACTCACTCACGCGTCTGTGCTTTCTCCCCTTATAGGAGAAGAGAGCCCAGAACGCACGGGAGAGGGCGAGGACCGGAGGGGGGCTGCAACAAATCGTTGTCCTCACAGACGTGGAGCAGGAGGCGCTGGAGCTGAGCCGAACCCTCGAGTGCCTGTCCGTCGGGGACGGCGAGACTGGCACCCGACAAACATCTGGTGATAGAACTTTAACATCATCACACACAATATGAATTGATGTTAACATGCCTTACCATCTTCAGCATCTCAGTATGCTCATTGCAACATGACACATCTGTGACGATGCGTAATATTGCCTTCTGTTCTCTTTCAGGGCCTTCAGCGACCGCTGTGACGGCAGAGGGCGATTCCTCAGAGGAACTGCCGGCCTCCGAGGGTGCACCGTCACATCTGAGCGAGCCATCCACCAGCGCAGATACTCACACCTCGGTGGGTCCTAGTACTCAGTTAGTTGGGTTGGCACCTGGTGAGTTACCACACACGTGAGCACGAGCAGACACTGGTGGCAGAGGCAGCTGCGGAGAATCCGTGTTGGTGGGAGCATTCCTCTCCAGGCTATGCTCAGCTGGACGTAGATGATGAACCCCAGGGGGTCATCCTTTAAAAGGACAATGATCAAGGGACAGCAGCACATTTGCGAGGTACTGGAACAGGTGCCACGCACACTCTCCACAATCGCGCAGAGGATGGAGGAATCCAACTCCTGCATGAGTGGAATGGTGGCATAGGTACGGGAGGGAAGCTCTGAGAGACTGAGCAATTCTCTGAGAGGGTGTCACAGAGACATGAGGGAATCTCTGAGAGACTGTCACGGGTAAGTGCATGAATGTCTGCGATAGAGAAAAGGCTAGCCTCCATTGAGCTTCAAGCACGGCTCACAAATGAGTCCATTCAGGCCCTAACAACGGCCCTTCGGACTCTCAGTGAACAACACTCTGCAGCCTTAAACAGGCTGACAGATACACCATCACTGGCCTTACAAGGCTTCACACATTTCCTCCAAACTGTTGTCCAGCAGAGTTGTAGGAATGATGTGGGCCTTGCCCAGGGGAGGGATGATGGCGAAAGGGGACATGGAAATGGGGACGCCACTCAAAGTGCTCCCTTGTCTCACCCGTTGCCCCCCTCTCAACCAGTACCCGCAATGCTGCCTCCTCTCCAGGTGGCCGAGTCTGCCCCTGCACAGGTGCAGGTGGAGCAGTCTTTGGAGGGGCCCTCACAGGCTCCAAAACCCAGAGGACGTAGGCTCAAAGCATCTAAGCGGTCAGGGCATGAACAAGAGCAACCTGCCACTACCTCTGCTGCAGGCACAGGGGATGCACCACGTAGAAGCAGTTGGAAGAGAAAGGCGAAGGTTTTGTAAGCACGAAGGGGATGCACAAGGGTGTTTGACGGTAGGTCATGTTTTTTATTTATATTTGCTTTTTGTTAAACTCACATTAAATATTATGATTGTCACCACTACTGCCACGTCTTGGCTATTCTTGACTGGCTTTTGTAAGAGGGCCCTTTCATGAGGTTCACCATGAATGGTGACACTTGATGCCAACCATTGGGTCACTTTACAGTGGGTGTGTGTGTAGTTGCAGGACTGTTTTGTGCAGGGAGGGGTGGGGGTGGGGGGGGCTGTTGTGGGCGCTGCTCTATCCGGTGGTGTGAGGACTGGACTCTTCACACTCTCTGATGTTGGGCGAACCATTCACATATCAGTGACTCGCTGGCCTCACAAGCAACCAGGTAAACCGCTGCTCTGCCCATGGGTTCCTCCTCCTCCTCCTCCTCAATGTGGGTGGAAGATGTGGATGGGGCCTCCTCAAGCGGCACCCCTTTCTCTTGTGCCATGTTGTGCAGGGAACCTAAATCGCATCTTGAGCAGCCCTATAGCATGCTCAATTGTAGACCTGGTGGCGATGTGGCTGTCGTTATATTGACGCTGTTGCTCGGTGATGGGGTTCCTCAAAGGTGTCATGAGCCACGTGTGCAGGGGGTATCCCTTGTCCCCGAGGAGTTAGCCCTTAAGGCTGTTCAGTGCATGGAAGAGGGGCGGGATGTTGGATTCCCAGAGTATGAAGGAATCGTGGCAGCTGCCAGGGAATCTGGCACACGTGTGAAGGAATCTTTTGCGGTGGTCACAAATGAGCTGAGTGTTGATGGAGTGCTGCCCCTTCCTGTTGATGAACAGTCCTGGCTCGTGTGGAGGTGCTCGTATTGCTATCGGGGTGCAATCAATCACCCTGCACCCGTGGGAAGCCAACCATCTCACTGCCCTCTCCGTCTGGCTGAGGTCGTCCATGGGGAAGTTGACGTAGTGCGAGGCTCTGCGAAACAAGCAGTCGGTAACCTGCCTTATGCACTTGTGTGCAGACGACTGAGAGACCCCGGAGATGTCCCCGGTGGCACCCTGGAATGATCCGGAGGCGAAGAAGTTGAGGGCAGTGCTGACATTGACAGCGACAGGTAAGGAGATGCTGCTCGGGCCAGCTGGGTGCAGCTCGGCATGAAGGAGGCTGCAGATGTCTGCAACTACCTGTCGACTGACTCTGAGCCTCCATATGCACTGCTCATCAGAGAAGCCCAGGAAGCTGAGCCTCGGTCTGTAGAGCCTGTGGCGAGGGTAGTGCCTCCTGTGACATCGTTCTCTCTGTTGTTGCCTTCTGTGCTCTTGTGCAGGTGCCTGTGGTGCAGCACTGTGTTGTGGAGCTCCAAGTGGCGGTGGTGGACGCCATGCCTGGCGAGGCTGGTGATGTTGCTCGTCCTTGGATGTAGTGGTGAATGCAGCCATGGCGCCCCCCCATCCTGACGATGTGAGTTTGAGGGGGTCCGCAAAGTAGTAAAATATGTTTGGACAGAAGAATTTTGAGTGGAAAGTAAGAATTTTCAGTGAAACTACAAAGATCTCGCAGCCAAAACTTTGTCTGAAGTGACTGAGTGACCTGCTGCAATAAATGACCTTTTCTCCCCACCTGTCAAAGAAGCATTTGAATCTCCCACTGGCTGCTGGCTGAAACACGTCTGTTGCAACATGGAGTGTTTCCTACAGCACGGGAAACACGCTGAGGATGCTTCAAAAATCGCACCGGGAAAATTGAGCCCCTGTTCTCCATTTTCCCCAGTGTTTTTTCTTCCCTTCCAGCAGTTGTTTGATCGCTACTGGGGCTGCAGTTCTGCGGTACCTTTATGTGTGAATACAGTGAGTATCAGCATCCTATTTGACCATAAAGAAAGACTTGCATTTATATAGCACCTTTCATGACCTCAGGATGTCCCAATGCACTTTACAGCCAACGAAGGTACATTTGAAGTGTAGCCCCTGTTGTAATGTAGGAAACACGACAGCCAATTTTGCACACAGCAAGGTCCCACAAACAGCAATGTGATAATGTCCAGATAATCTGTTTTATTTTAGTGATGTTAGTTGAGGGATAAATATTGCTCTTCTTCGAAATAGTGCTTTTACGTCCACTTGAGGGGCCAAGCGGGACCTCGGTTTAACGTCCCATTCGAAAGACGGCACCTCTGGCAGTGCAGCACTCCCTCAGTACTGCATTGGAACACCAGCCTAGATTTTGTGCTCAAGTCGCTGGAGTGTGGTTTGAACCCACAGCCATGAGTCTAGAGGTGAGAGTGCTACCACCGAGCCACGGCTGACCATGGAGGCTATCACAACTGAGCTTAGCCTTGTCCTTGCCTGACGTGCATCTTACACACTTTAAATACTGTTCAGGATCAGGAACCGGGACTGATTCTTCTCCTGAGCACAGGGACACTGAAGGCAACTGCAGTACTCTGACTGCTACACTGGTTAAGATCGGCGTAGACCAGGAATCAAACCTGGGACCTTCTGGCCTTTTATTAAACCATGGGTCACAATTGAGAAATCAATCAGTTCATTTAATTTGCATGCAACAATATGATGTCAACATTCAAAAATGCGACTGACCAATTCAATAAATCCTATCGTAGACAGTAATGCAAGATTGCAATGGCTGAATTGAAATGTCATTTTACACAATTCTTATACTGGGAGAATTAAAGAATCTGCATGTTACAAGTAAAAAGAGTTTTTAAAAGAGCAATGACTTTGCAAACCAGTATCGCTGTTGCATGTGATCTTACTTGTATATCTTTGCCTGGAGTGTTTTTCATGCACAGTCCAAATCACGATGTTAATATTTTCGTGCAGATTACATATTTGACCTGAATTCTGAGGGAGAAGGGAAACAAAGAAATCTTTGTTACTGTACAAATTACATCCTAATATATCCATCTATCTGCTGCAATCACACATTCTGTTAACGATATACATTTGGATGACACTTTCTTTAAAAGTTAATAGCTACTGTAGGTAGACAGTTCACACGAACACAGGCCACAGAAAGAGTCACTCAACTTCCTGAGTGTGGAATTCTTGCTGTGCAGGTGGTTATAATTATAATCAGTTCTTGAAGCCACTTTAAAGGTTCATTTGGTTATTTTCATGCGTTTCAGTTCCACATTTATGTGCACTTTCTTGGCTTCAATGTAAACGGTGGAATGTTAGTTATATTTAACATGCCAGGACATCGGTTTTTGATGTCTTAGTAAGAAGATTTTGTAAAATTCCCCCTAACGGTGTTGTTTCGACGTTATAGTTTGAAGGCTCCAATGCTCACAGATTTGAATCAAACTGTGCTGGGAGAGGAACAATATCACAAAAGTGTCAATACTGAATGGACATCTGATCAGTCACAGGTAACGTATCTGCAGTAAGACGGCAGCACAACTAACAGAGAGAGGTGCTTGTTTCTCCATTTCTTATGCAAACAGTTAACTCCAGTGATGTATCTTGCAGCACTCTATCCTCACTGCAGAACAGTGAGCAACCCATGACTAACTCATATCATGGCATTTGCTAACTGGTCACCATCTTTTTACATTTGTAAAAAAAAATTCCCATTGACGGAAACAGATGTAGAACATTCAAGAATAGTTTTACAGTATACATTTAATAGCTTAGTATAGCAAATAAAGTACATGAGACAAATATCAAAATACGATAACAACTTGCATTTATATAACGTAGTAAAACATCCCAAGGCGCTTCACAGGAGCGTAATCAGACAAAAACTGACACTGAGCCAAAGAAGGAGACATTAGGACAGGTGACCAAAAGCTTGGTCAAAGAAGTAGGTTTTAAGGAGAGTCTTAAAGGAGGAGAGGTGGAGACGCATAGAGGTTTGGGGAGGGAATTCCAGAGCTTAGGGCCTTGACGGCTGAGGCCATGGCCGCCAATAGCAGTGTGAAGGAAGTGGGGAATACACAAAAGGACAGAGTTGGAAGAACGCAGACTTCTCGGAGAGTTGTAGGGCTGGAGGAGGTTACAGAGATAAGAAGGGACGAGGCCATGAAGGAATTTGAACACAACGATGAGAATTATAAAATCGAAGCATTGGTAGACCGGGAGCCAATGTAGGTCAGCGAGCACAGGGGTAATGGGTGAACGGGCTTTGGTGCTAGTTAGGATACAGGCAGCAGAGTTGTGGATGAGTTCAGGTTTGTGGAAGATGGAAGGCTGGCCAGCAGAGCATTGGAATGGTAGAGTCTGGAGGTAACAAAAGCATGGATGATGGTTTCAGCGGCAGATGGGTTGAGGCAGGGGCGGAGATGGGCAATATTACAAAAGTCTTGGTGATGGAAAGGATATGGGGTCGGAAGCTCAGCTCAGGGTCAAATAGGACGCCAAGGTTGTGAACGGTCTGGTTCAGCCTCAGACAGTGGCCAGGGAGAGGGATGGAGTCAATGGTTAGGGAAGGGAGTTTGTGGTGGGGGCTGAAGACAATGGCTTTGGTCTTCCCAATGTTTAATTTAAATACAGTTTCACATTATAAGTAAAAGATACAGAAGGAGAAGTGAAGAGTAACTTTTTAATAAATTATCTGTAGAAATGGTTTAGGCATTTGTTTATTCTCTACTGGGGTTAAAAACCCCAATGTGTAGAAACATTCCATTATATCAGAGATGGAAAATATTGGATAAATTTACATTAATTACAACTGACCAGAGAAAAGGATGGGATATTTGCCTGTAAGATCAGAGTATAAAAAATTGGGAGTTATTAAACTCTGGTAAATACAATATTGAACTTTATAGTTCCATTCAGGACCTTATACCAACTTCGGCTTGTGATTTATTTCTGAGAAGATAACAAGATGGTCAGACACTGATGTGTTTCTGTAAAATCTGAAACAAGTGATATTTCTTAGGTGTAATTTCAGTTACAATCCTAAAGAGCATATTTGGAGTTCATAAAGCAATAAGATTTACATAAAAGGCTTTGGTACAAAAACTAATTTTAAAGGACGTTCTGGTGTCCATGTTTAAGTAAAAGTTTAACTATTAATCACAGTTTTTTTTAAAAATGAAGAAAATATAGAAACTTTTCACATTTAAAAAGTGTTTCTTGCCAATGTAAACAAATTAACTTAATCAACGTCTTCAAGTTATGGGTGTAATAATGACGTAATGTGATTTTGAACAATCTCAAACAGCTGTGTAGATTATTTCTTAAATTAAAAAAACAGCTAATTTCAGAAGAAATGCTTGTTTTTTTTTCAGTGTTCGAAATATCACTTTCTTTCTACTCTCCTGCCAAATTGCATGATTGCAATCCCAAGGAAAAAGAAAACTGGGACATACTTTCAAATTAGAAGTGAAACTTTAGAATCAGAATAGTGCAGTGTATACAAACGTTAGCAAGAATGGAGACTAGGGTCTTAAGCCACTGTGAAAGTTTTATTTACAGTGAGGAGTTTTCCACTTTTAAAAAATCTTTTATTATTGCTATTAACGAAAGGAGGCAGTGAGTTCTAACAGGGATGCAACCTTAACTATAACTGGAGGAGTGATTGAGAGGTCACTTGTCAGTCAGTTGTGGCACTGTGATTTTGGTTGAGGGATAAATATTGGCCAAGACACCGGGGAGAACTCCCCTGCTCTTTTTTTTAGTGCCGTAGGATCTTTTACGTCCACCTGAGAGGGCAGACGGGGCATCGGTTTAACATCTCATCTGAAAGGCGGCACCTCCGACAGTGCAGCACCCCCTCAGTACTGTACTGGAGCGTCAGCCTAGATTTTTGTGCTCAAGTCTCTGGAGTGGGGACTTGAACCAACAACTTTCTGACTCAGGAGGTGAGAATGTTACCGCTCTCATACATTGTGGCATTCATATAATTTTTTCAGCACTAGCATTATTACAGAGCCAGAAAGAAACTGTCAGAGAAAGTGCCCTTTCAACTCAGCAGTTACAATTAAGTTTAGGTTTCCTTTTTTAACTAATCGGATGCAACACATTCACATATGTTCAGATAGAAACACAGCACATTTTTAAATCATAAGTCATTTAATCTTACGAAGTAATACTTGGAATTAACAAAGAAATTTTTTTTTATTGTAAGCAGAATTTGTCGCCAGCAATATTACTTGTCGATGCATTTATTTACAGATTATCACATTGGTACATCTTTGGCAAGCTGTGATTTTTAGGTTTCTCGTGAGCAGTAGGATACCCAAATACCAAATAACTTTGCATATCACAAAAGCAAAAAGGTTGGACATTCACAATGATATGGAATAACTTAAAAGCACCAAGAAAACAACCAGCAAAACACATTACATTCTTAATTTCAATATACCCCACAAAGCTTTGCCACAACCTGAAAAAAATGTTTCAATTCAGTTCTCTCTGAACCTTCACTTTGCCTAAACACATGTTATTCAGACTGAGGACACATTATCCAACAAAAGGAGCTCAATTAAATGATAGTTTTTTGTTTGTGTGTATTGGGAGTTACATTCACAGTAACAGGATTTCAGGAAAAGTTCTTGACAACAGCACTATGGAAGCGACTTGGAATCAGAATTGCTGAAGATTCAGGTAGTTAGAAAAGTAAAATATTTGGGTTGCATCTGGATGTGTTTTTGTGCCTCGTTTGCCAATCCATACGTAAAGATATTTTTTAGTCTGGAAGCTGGAATGTGAAAAAGGTGGCATAAGTGCACATGAAAAGCCATCTTTAATCAAATAGAGTGAGAGCCAAAAGCAAATATCAAAAGTGCCTTTTGATCCAGATAATCAAAAAATTGCAACAAAGAGCCTTTCATGCTATAAAAAAATTCTAATTCATAAAATGAGGTTTAGGGGACGATGAGGTCCACTTGATTCCTATCTTCTTCACCTATAAAACAGGAATGTTGGAAACATTTGGCCGCATTCCATTATTTTTGAGGACCACAGAAGGTAGCAAAACGTGTCAATATCACCACACAATACAAAAAGTCTTGGCAGTTTCTTGAAAGGGTCCGAGATTCTCCATCTATCGCTGTAACGAATGCCAGATAGATAAATCAATAGGACATTTGACATCTATTGTCTTAAGACGTGCAGGAGAAGTTCAGTGGCTTTCATTGGAGCTGCAGAACATGTCTTTGTGCAAATTAGGGTTCTGACTGTGCCGATTTCGACTCCGAACAGATGAGAACATGGTGTTGCAACCAGGCACCTTGCACTTGTGTAGCTGACGGAGGTGTACAGTTTTGTAATGAGCCCTGAAGGTCCCTTTATTACTGTACATCTTCTGGCAGATGTTGCACATGATTGGTGAGTTAGCAGAAGGGGATTGTATCAAACAGTCAACAGGCTCCTCGACCGCAGCAGCTAGCTGGTATAACTTGTCTTTCACCATTAAAGCGGACTGCTCAAAAGCTTCGTCACCATTCACAGGAACCCCTTCTTCACTCCCAGCATCTGAATCCCATGAATGGATACTGCTTCCGGACTTCACACTGGATGTAGTGCTAAGATCCAACACAGTCCCATCATAAAAACCATCTCCTGCTTGGGCATCGCTGGACTGTTCTTGAGTGTTGCTCAGAGAAAACACAAAATGTTCGTTTTTGCTCTTGCCTTTCAATATTACTGGAGTCTGTCCCATGTGAGTTCTTACCAGAACACCTTCACAAAGTTCCTTTGTTGTAGGGCTGGTGTTGAAGAAGTTGTTTTGGGTCTCATTTGAGCCTTTGGTCAGAAGTTTGTGATGAAGATTGATGTTCGCACTATGTCTAAAGATGAGGAAAAACAGATATCAAATAAATGAGCCAATTTGCTAGCACTGGATTAAAATGCAACTGATTCTGTTCTGCGATACACCAAATCTACCTTTTCTAACATTCTGCTAAACTGTCTTATTGATGCTATACAGTATCTTTTACACATGGATTTCTCTTTAGTTTAGTTAAAAGGTTTTATTTTAACTAGTGGATCTCCTGTGATACTTCTCACAAGTCGCAGGATGTGCTGTTTTATAAATACATTATACCATACAACGCAAAGTGTACAGTCCTGCTGCCGTGTGCAACTTAACCTGTCCCTCAAAAGGACACAATGCATATTTACTGTGCCTTCTTCAGGACAATAGAGGTCAGACGGGCTTCCTTTTTTAAAAGAAAATGACGCAGAAATGTGACAGTGACATCTGAAGTGTAATGGACACAGATGCATGCCAGATGTTTTTATACATAGTGGGTCTCCCCTGGCACTGCTCATAGTAACTTGGATGATCTGATATTTTATAAGGACAGGTACTATAATATACAATATATTATTCCGTTGAGATAACAATGTGTGTTTAGTCTAAAGTGTTGCTAAGTAAACAGAGGTTTAGGTCAATCAGAGTTTAATTGTTGTTTTGTTAGGGAACTTTGTAGATTGGAAAGTGATCATCAGTTTCAGGCTATAGTTCAGCAGCCAAAATTAAATATGTTTTTTATTACATGGTAATCGGATATTTTGAATTGGTGTATTGGGGACTGAATTCTGTGACTATCCATTTATCCATAAAAACTGTAAATGGTCTAGATTATTATATGTTCCTTTTCCTTGGAACTTAACTTTTATCTCTTTTTTTTTTAAAAGTCCAGGATACACCGGAAGATGATAGACAATGTATTTAAAGTAAGTGAATGGATTTCGAAGCAGTGAAAAAAAACTTGCATTTATATAGCACCATATCACATCCTCAGAATGTCCCAAAGCACTTTTCAGCCAAAGGATTACTTTTGAAGTGCAGTCACTGTTGTAATGTAGACAAATATACCAGCCGATGAGCAGACAGCAAGAAATAGGGATTGTGGGGTTTATTGCAACGGTGGGAGATGGGTTACTGGGTATTGCTAATAGTGGGGAAGGTTTCTAGGGAATGACAGCACTGCAGAAGAATAATCTGGCATTGGGTAGCACTACGGGATGGAATATGAGATTTGATTTATTGGGTGATCCCTGGGATCTGCTGGTAGTGGGGGGAAGGTGCCACAGTTTGGTAAGGGTGGGTGATGAAAGGGAGGCCTGGGGTATCGCAATACTATAGGAAGGTGATCGCAGGGTCTGAGAGCACTGAGGGAGGTACTGGGGCCCGTCAACACTGGATGGGGCATAGAGTGAACTATAATGTGGCAGATGTTAGGGTGTGCTAGAGTCTGGAGCACTGTGGGAATCTTGAGGTATCCAGGAACTAGGAAGGGGAATCCTAGGGTTTAGTGGTCCTGGGGAGGAGAGTTATGAGGTGTGGTAACAATATCTGTCGGCATTGGGTGGAGGAAGGTTTTGTATTCCTGCAACGACTTGCACAACACCAAGTTATAGTCCAACAGTTTTATTTTAAATCACAAGCTTTCGGAGCTTGACGAAGGAGGTAAGCTCCGAAAGCTTGTGATTTAAAATAAAACTGTTGGACTATAACCTGGTGTTGTGCAAGTCCTTACATTTGTCCACCCCAGTCCATCACCGGCATCTCCACATCATTGTACTCCTTCCACTGCTGCAGGAATAATGGGATGTGGTGCGCTGATGTCAGAAATGGAGGGGTGGGTGGTCCTGTGATTATCTGCTGGTGAGGTCTGGTAGCATGTGGGAGGTCCCTGGGTTCAGGGAGCATTGGGGTGGGAGTTCTGGTGGCCGGGAGCAATGGGCAGTTGAGGGTTTGAGGGATGAGGTGGCATGACCGACCCTGCCTCGTTTCGACCATTAGCCTGGATCCCAGTCTGTAGGCAGTTTTTAAGGCTCTTTTGTGCTAATGCTCTATTTTGCTTACTGAATACACAGCTGCAAATCATACTAAAAACCAGCTTCAGGCCATGACCTGGGCTAATGGCCCATAAACCTCACGGGCAAGAACCAGGCTGTTGGCAGATGGAAAGGTGGGAATGGACATGGCCGGTAAATGTGGGCAGGAAACATGTTGTAGGAGGTTAGGATGGGCCCCAGTAGAGGCCAGCCCTCAGGGGGCTAAGGTGAGACACATGTCTGACAGGAGTTACACAATGTTATGCGTAAAGTCTCATTTTTTTTTGCAAATGTATTATGTTTTTATACATTATAAATTATATTTTTTCTGTGTGTAGTCAGCTAGCTCAAGTTTAAATAAACTGCTTTGTGCAATTTGATTGGTTTGTTTGTCCTTTGTTTTAAAAAAAAGTTACATATGACTGAATTAGATGTAATTAATTTGAATGTAAATTAATAAATCTGTAGATCAGCCAATCAGATGGAAGAAATCTGAACTGAGGTGGAATAAATTATGTGCGAGACAGGAACATGCCAAATACAGGCATGACGCCCAAGTACGACACAGGAAGTGATCCATGAATATGATAGACAGGATGTACATGACATATACAGAAGATCGAATATTAAGGGGGTGATTTTAAACCCCATGAACGGGTGGGTTGGGGGCAGGTGGGAGTTGAAAATAGTTGTTTTTTGGGTCGCGACCGCAACCCGGCTTTATTTCTGGGTTTAACGTCAGCGCGGAAAAGTTCAGGCTTCCCACTGGGAATGCAAAGTCCGAAAATTTTGCGGTTGCAACCCAAAAAAACCCAACTACTTTCAACTCCCACCCGTCCCCTCCAACCCACCCCCTAAGTCTCTAGTGAGTGCTGAATTAACCAATTTCAGCCCTGTGTGCTAAAGAGTGGCAGCGGGGTCATTAAAATTGGCCTCAGCCCCGGCTAAAAAAAAATTGGGAAGGAGAGAGAAATAAATTATGAGCCAGAGGTCCTGCTGTACTGACCCCTGACAGGATATGCATACGCGTGTGTTTATGTACATGAAAGGAGAGAGAAAGTGAGAGAGACAGATGGAGAGAGAGATACTCAGACTTTAGTTGGAGCAACCCCAATTATCCCATCCTCCTCTCTTGCCAACCTTGCAGTCCAGTGTGGCCAATGGGTGCAATTCTTGTCCACCTCCTTCCCGTCCTGCTCATTCCACCCACCACTGCCTCCTCGGACTCTTGCCAGCAGATCAACGATCACTGCCCTTCTCTGCAATTCCCTCCAGAATGTCCGTTCACTTGCAAATACGGCCTTGCCGTCATGACGTTTTTCTGGATGATTGCATTGACATCATGATTTTGACTGAAACTTGGCTCATAGGTATACACGCCTTATCCCTTACTGAAGCCTCCCTGCTTGGCTCCACCACCTCTCCTGCCCAAACTCTATGGTAGTGGTGCGGCCCATATAACCAAATCACACCTTGGTCTATCCTTCTACTGCTCTTGCACCTATTCCTCCTTTGCCCACCTCACATCGTTCTCAGGATTTAGGCATCACTGGCAAGGCCTGTATTTATTGTCCATCCCTAGTTACGCTTGGGAAGTTTATGGTGGTGGGCCTTCTTCTTGAACCACTGGTAGTAATTTTATATAACTGACTGACTTGCTAGGCCACTTCAGAGGGCAGTTGGTGTGGGACTGGAGTCACATATCGGCCGGATCGGACAAGCATGACAGGTTCCTTCCTTAAAGGACATTAGTGAACCAATTGAGTTTTTATGACAATCTGACAGCTTCATGGTCACTTTTACTGATACTAGCTTTTTATTTTCAACTTTTAAAAAAAAACTGAATTCAAATTCAAGTTCTCAAACTAACATGGTGAGATTTCAACTCACGTTCTCTGGATTATTAGTCCAGTAATGTAACCACTATGGTACCGTATCCTTTTCCCACCCCATTGCCTCTCCTTCAGAATCTTCATTCTTTATTGACCCACGAGCCCAATCCCAAGCTCCTCACGAAGATATGCTCCCTCCTTTCCTCCATCAGCCTCTGCACTGAGCGACTCACCACCACCTTCTCAAGGGCAATTAAGGATGGGCAATAAATGCTGGCCTCCCTAGCGACGCCCACATCCCATGAACAAATAAAAATAAACTCCAGCCTTGATGATTTCAATCTCCATCTTAATTCACCTTGCTCTCTCTCCTCTGAATTCACTGCCCTCCTGTCCTCCCACAATCTCTCCCTCTATATAAACTCTTGTCCATAGTCATGGCCACTCCATTGACCTTGCCATCGCCGTGGCCTCTCTACTCCCATGATCTCGATCACTGGCATGACCATTTCTGACCACTTGCTTGTATCTCTCACCACCCACATCCCCCTAACTCCTTCCAACCTTCCTTCTGCATCCTCCCCTGGAAAAAAAACTCTCTCCCTCGTTAATTACACCTCACTTTCAAACTCCCAACAGCCTAGCCTTTGGCCTTTCATTTGCCACAATACTTCCGCAACTGTTGATCCACTCCCTCACCTTCACCTTTGATGCCCTTGCCCCCAGTAAAACCTTTACTCGATTCCATCCTGATTGCTCCCTCTGGTATGGCCCTCCTCTTCACTCCCTCAACGCATGCAGACTTGAGTGAATCTGGTGTATAACTGATTTAGCCATCCATCAGCAGATCTAGCCAAACCACTTCAAGCGCTATTAGATCTTGCTCTGTTCTGTCCAAACAGCTCACTTCTCTAGGATCATCCTGGAATGCAAAGGCAACCCCTGGCACAGACAAGCTACACTACCAGCCATCTCCTTAATCCCCTCTCCCTGCCCCCTTAATCCTCAACTCCAATAATAAATGCGACAAACTCATGGGCTTCTTTGTCACGAGGGTTGAGGTCATCCATTCAGCTGCTTCCCCACCTTACCCACCCTCTCCCCAGGGTCCTTCTCTAGTTTATCTTACTTCAAGACTTATGTCCTCTCCAAGCTTATCTTTTCTGCAAGACCCATCTCCTGCTCCCTTAACCCCATTCCCACCAAACTGCTGACCATCCAACTTCCCTTCCTGGCTCTCATGCTAGCTGACATTGTAAATGGTTCCCTCTCCCTTTCAAAACAATTGTCATCAACCCCCTTCTCAAAACCCCACACTCGAACTCTTCAACCTTGCAAATTACCACCCCATTTCTTACCTTCCTTTCCTCTCCAAAGTCCTTAAACGTGTTGTCGTCTCCCAAATGAATGCCCATCTTTCCCACAACTACATGTTTGAATCTCTCCCATCAGGTTTCTGCCGCTGTTACAGCACTGAAACAGCCCTAATGAGTCATAAATTACATTCTCTGTGGTGCATTTTCCCTCCTCGCCCTCTCTACAGCCTTTAACACGGTCGACCACCACATCCTGCTCCAACGCCTCTCCCCCGTTGTCCACTCAGTGGGACTGCCCTTGCTTGGTTCCAATCTTACCTATCAAATCATAGCCAGAGCAACTCCATCGATGGCTTCTCTTCCTGCACTTGCACCATTTCCTCTGGAGACCCCAAGGATTTATCCTTGGCTCCCTCCTCCTCATCATCTATATGCTGCCTCCTGGCGACGTAATCTGAAGACATAGGGTCAGCTTCCACATATTGCTGATGACATCCAGCCTTACCTCTACACCGTCTGTCTTAACCCCTCCACTGTCTCTATGCTGACCGACTGCTTGTCCAATATCCAAAATTTGCTCCAGTTAAACATTGGGAAGCTATTGTCTTCAGCCCCTGCCACAAACTCCACACCCTTGCCACTAATTCTATCCCTCTTCCCGGCCACTGTCTTAGGTTGGACCAGCACTTCTTGCATACCCTGTGCCCTATTTGACCCCGAGTTGAGCTTCCAATCCTTAAAATCTCTTTGACCTTTCCTAATACCTCCTTTGGCTTGGTATTCATTTTTGTAAGATTACGCCTCTGTGGATACACCTTGGGATGTTTTTCTATGTTAAAGGTGATATATAAATGCAAGTTGTTGTCGAGTAAGTGAGTGAGTGAGAGACACACAAAACAGATTCGGATTAGATCAGGATTGGCTGTGATGCCTTTGCACAATTGAATAGCCCAACATTTATTTGCCCAGGTTTGTATATGCAGAAAGGCCACTTGGGGAAGCTGCTCAATAATTGTGCCCACCTACAGGACAGAAAGGATATTTGGTGGGTTGGGAAGTAGAAGGGGGGCATCTGTTAATTTAGGCCAATGTTAATACTGCATCCAACAGGTAAAAAAACAGCATTACTTCCAAACTGACAGTAAGACACAGCTGGCCTAACCTCCTCCTCCAGAGCCTAAGCATGTCCCCACTTTCCAGAAAAATGTTAAAATGACATTTCAATTGTGATTTGCAAACTTGGATCAACCCCTGTGGACTTTGTAAATAAGTGACAGACGCAGAGAACATCCTAGAGACCAGAGGTCACCAGGCTGAGAAGTGCCAGCTGTCCTCTCCCCACTCCCAACCCGGTTTTCCTACTCTGGCATGGATTCTTGCCAGGGCACTGTCCCCTGGGCACCAGGAGCTCTCCAGTACCTCGTCCCAGTGGCCATTCTTCCTCTATGAGTCAATGTGGTGAGTTTCAGTAGGCTATTCGACCGGGAAAGGTATTTCAACACAACCTGGCCTAGACTGATGTCCATACATGCGCACTTTCCAGCAGGAGCTGTGTGTCTCCCTCCTGAGACCAGGAGCACTGAGGCCAACTCTAATGCTTTTACCACCACCTGGCTGACATTAGCTAACTCAGGGGATTGGGCTGGACATCTTCCTGGATTGCCTGGCTTCAACTACTCACTGACTAAACTCACAAAATCAGCAGAGAAGCCCTCCTGCAAATATCAGGGTTTTTAAAAAAAAAGTTTCCATTGATAGCTGAAACTCTGTCCCAACCTTATTATTATTTTTTTTGAAGTAGATACTGTGCAAAGCCTTTTATTTTACATCTGAAAGCAATTTTGTGATTTTTGTTTTAATATAACAATTATAAGGCAAAATTGCAGGTAAGCCACTTGAAGGGCCCATCTCTCCCCCTTATTTTGTTTGTTCCCAGCTCCTCCTCACCGCACAGCTGCAGTTCTGGCTCCCTACAGCCGATGCAGGTGTGACAGCCAAAATTCCAACAGCACCGTCTCAGACACAACTCTGCTTTCTGTACCTGCGCCAGACACAAGTGCAGCTTGCCAAGGAAAATCCAGGCAAAAGGTTTTCAAAACATGCAAATGCGAGGACCAATTTGAGAACGCGAGGTTAAGTGAATCAGAACATTATTGAACCAACGTCGTTCAGTTTTTAAAAACAAGACAAGAAGCAACTTTTCAAAAGCAAAATACTGCGGATGCTGGAAATCTGAAATAAAAACAGAAAATGCTGGAAATACTCAGCAAGTCAGGCAGCATCTGTGGAGAAAGAAACAAGAGTTAACATTTCAGGTCAATGACCTTTCGTCGGAACTCAAGAAGCAACTTTTCACTGACCTGTCCCTACTGCGCCTTGAAGGGAAAGCTGCGTTACAACCTCCAACTGTGCACATGTGCATCTCCTTTAAATGCACATTTTTGTAATGCAATTTAACACTGTAAGAACTTTTAAACACCTTCTTGCAGACATAGCAATAGTTAGGATTAGAAGTACCCTGATTATCCCCCTTATCTGCAACTGGCTGCGGACATGTGCAGCCGTTCACCGCTGGACTGTCGAAGCATGGTGAATCAGCCCTCTGGTGCAGTAACGCACTGCCAAAGCCTCCATTGATAAGCCTGTACTGCATTTCTTTATAATTGTTTGTGGGGCGCTCCTCCTGTAACCAACCTTCTGATTTAGATACCAAGTTCTTGCCATTGTCTGGTTCAGTCTGCCTTTGCTCGTCCCCAAGGGATGAAATAATTACAGTTTTTGCCTTCGCATAAGCATCTCCATTCTCCAAGTGGTGTGGGCCATTCTCTGATTTCCCAGCAGTATCTGCTTGGGTACTAGCAGTCATCAAGTCTTGTTGCTGCCCTTTGAGGCTCTGTTCTTCTGTATCAGACAAATAACTTGTACCACTTTCAGTTTTTTCTAAATCATATTTTATATTATTAAACTCATCGTCACTTCTAAGCTGTGAAGGCACATCACAGTCAGACACTCCACCTTCAGTGTCCTCTAGTTCTTCCATGGTTTCTTTCTCGATTTTGACAGGCATGCTGGATTTACGAGATTTCTTTTTTGGTACAGGTTCTGTTGACAGTTCCCTTGCTGTGAGCTGCTCTGGGATCGAAGGAGCTACAACAGGCAAAGAAGGGAGCGGACCTTGAGGAATGGTTAGTTCAGCTGGTGTCACAAGGCTCCGATAGAATGGGAGAACCGGCTGCACCGTCTTCAGGTTTTGAAACACCGCACTATGCCCGGCATTGGAAACGTTAATCTGAGCATTATTCTGAACGTTTGATTCTGCACGGGGATTATCAAATCCTGTGAGAGACCGGGTGTCTGTGCCAGGACAGTTACTGATATCAAGCCTTTTGTCATTGAGCTGGATAACTGTTGGTGAAGAGAAACTTCTCAGGTCTTTGTCACGATTGTTTTTCATGGCTGGCATGTGAAGCCTGGGATTGGGGTTGGAACTGTGACGATTGCGGCTGCGCAGAGAACTGAAAACCATATTACAACCTTCAACGGTGCACCTGTGTTTAATTTTCAGATGAACAGCGTTGTAATGAATCTTTAATGTGCCTTTGTCATAAAAGGTCTTCTCACATGCACTGCAGTAAACGCGCCCCTTGGTCGTTAGGCAGCCAGGTTTTTCCATGGATTTGATTCTGGTGTGAGAGGGCACGTGTGCTTGTTCAATCTCATGGTTTGGCGTTACACTAAGTGAAGGGGATGCCACAGTGCTGGACTCATTGGTGGAGTCATTCTTCAGCTCCAGGTTAGCATTATCTTGGGAATTCCTGCTGTTTTCTTCAACACTCTGAAATGAATCAGGAGCAGTACTTAAAAGATAACTCTTACTGATAGGAATTGGAATTTCTTGCTTGGTTTCTCGTGGTCTATCTTGAGATTGATCAAGAAGGAAACCATTGGGAGATGCCCCCAATAGAGGCATTGGGATAGGATTAAAAAACTGGAATGGTAACATAAAAGCCAGATTGTTCACGATGTTCTCAAAGTGATGAATACTGTTCGGGTTTACTTTTTCCAAGTGAGTGGATAGTCCAGGGTTGCGTGTTTGATTGTTGCTCTCTATAAATGCTCTGATATCGGAGTTACTTTTGGTAGGTGGGACCACAACAGCATGTCCCTCCTTCTCCTGAATCGCCATGAGTTCTACGATAGATTTAGTCTCTCCAAAACGAAGGAATTGGTGCAGAGAGACCATTTCTTCCTCATAAGTCATTATGCTCCACCGATCAAGTACCTTTCCTGAGGCATCCTATAACACAAGAATTAGTATGGATTAAAACTCTATTATAGCTTAGTGTGATTTACTTCATTATTAAAGTCTCTAAATGTGGTTTAATGTTTTTCCATGTGTTAATTCTCCAAGCGCACACTGGTGGTGGGGATCCGCGGCTATTTAAGGGCGCACGTAGCCCAGGATTTTCTAATATGTGCTGGCAGTGGGTGAGGGTTCCTGTCATCAGCACGGACTCAGAAAATTGCCCCCATCATATCAACTGTAACAAACCATGGATCATTTTTTAAGCAAACATTTCCTACAGTTCTCAAGCAGTTCATCAATCGACTACTAATCCCAAGGTCTCAAGTCCCCAGTCAGTCAAGCTTTCCTGCTTTAGTTGGATGTGTTTTGTCAGTTTTCACCCAAGCCATTAGATGGAACAATGTGTAGAAACAAGTTGGAGCAAGACAAAAGCAAAATCAACTCATACTTATCCCACTGGAGTTACGCCTCATTTTATCTCCTCATGTGGCAAGACATGGAGACAGTTTTTAAACTGTCCCTCCCGGCTGAAACAAGATGAATAGTTTGAGATAGCAAAAATGGAAAAAAAAGGGAAAACACACTTTTTTTTGGATAACTTACCATTTCAAGAGTAAAAAGGATGCTCCACCACTAGACTGAAAAGGGCATTAACTCTCAGGTGTAATACTGAACTCTTGTTCAAGTAAATGAACATTTATAGAATGACAGGATATACTTAAAATCATGAGGTAAGATGACTTAACAGAGCAACCCCACCCACATTACAATGGTTATAATTTTTCCTCTCTTAACATGTACTCATATAAACTACAAACCCAATTTGTATTTATAGCCTGGTCACAGGTTTTGAGGAGGCTTTTGAAGCCAGAGAGACGTAGCAAGTCGGAGGGGTTTAGGAAGAGAATTTGAGAGTGCAGGGTGGGTGGAGGGTGGAGAAAAACACAGAAGACCAGCCTCAGAAGAGTGGAAGTTGCAAACTTAGACATAGGGTCAGAGAAGACTGCTGAGGTGAGATGGGGTGAGGCCATGAAGGGATCAGTAAATAAGGATGAGGATTTTGAAATTGATGCATTGGAGCTAATGGAGGACAAATAAGGCAGAGACGACAGGAAGTGAGACTGTACAAGATAGGTGGTGATGTTATGGATGAGTTGGAATTTGCGCAAGATGGAACTTTGGAAACTGGCAGAGAGTGCTGAAGACATTAAATCTAGTGGTAATAAAAGGTGTTCTGGAGAGTTTCAGCAGCTGGGGAAGGAGAGCGAGGTTGGGTTCCACTACAGCAAGGTGGCCTGGTAACTGGTCTGGTTGTAGGATTTCATGTTGTTCATAGACTGTGTGTAACGGGCGTTGCTTAGGGATCGGGTTTGTTCTTCACATTTGGCTGCTGATTTCCCCTCCGCCCTTTATGAGGAGGCTGTGGCAGAAGGGAGGGAGCTAGAGCTGCAGTCATTAGTTTCTAAATACCCTTCCTCAGGTCTCAAAAGAGAGCTTTTGGGGGGAATTTGAAGCAATTTCAGCTCCTTCACTCCCTTGCATGTCTTGTTTTGGCAGTCAGGGAGGCTTTTGAATTGGAAATGCTGCCACAGGAGGGTAGTCCTGCCTGGAGCTGAAGGTCACAGGCATCAGTTGCATGAAGGCTAGTCACCAACTGAACCAGTGAAGCCATATAGGTCCTTCATGTCTACCTGCAAAAGGAGGAACTTGGCTGGTATCAGGACGGGGCAAAGAAATGCTCCTCATTTCTGCACACATTTCTCATGGTGCCAGTCAACCACAGCACAGATCTAATTTAGAAACCACAGGAGCTTCTGGGGTTACCCTTTCAAGTATTACGCACACAGTCATTGCCCTTTTGCACATGTTGTTTCATTGTGTCGCAGCTGCTTGGCACATTTTTCACCAAGCGCATGGTGTCAGGCATGAGGGAGGAAACAGATGCTGAGGCACCCAGGCTGCCGTGCTCCTCTACTGCTGGGTATTTCTCAGTGCGATCCGGAGCCATAGATGCAGAGGGTAGTTCAGTTCTCAAGAGCCACCCATCCACTGTTTCTTCTCCTTCAAATAACATGGGCGCTCTTGAATGGTTGCTTCCTGGATGTACATAATGAGGATTTCTGTGGTCAGATCTCAATTCAACTGTGACTGAATGCAAACCCTTTCAGTTTATAAAGGTCAAGAACCTGAATGTCCACATGGGTAGCATGTAGAACCCTGATACCTGGTGAAAGCTGTACGCCCTGGTTCCTGGTGCCTCCATTCCATAGGAAAATGATGGAGGTGTTATCCCTTCCCCTGTAACCATTGCGGTTGTCACTTCCTTGATACTTGCATGTACTACAGGCTGCCTTATGTGGCAGATATCTCCTGGGATGGTTTGGGAGGATATGACAGCATGAAAGCTTGTGGTAAACGTGACTTCTATGGGAAAAGCCACTCCTGATCCAGAGATTCTCTCCAGGTCATTGCGTGGCAGATGTCACACCTCTATGTCAGCCTCTACTGTGAAGCAAAGGCAGTGAAGACAGATCTTCTCTGACATGACCTTGTACAGGTGCAAGGGTCCATAAACATAGGTGCTGGGGTAGAGCTGGATGTGGCCATAATGGCTCAGAGGTTGTTGCACCAGCATTTGGTGGGCCCTCAAACATCTCTTAATCTCAATTATGAGCTTGTTCACAACTCCCAAAGGAACATCCATCGTCCCCTTTTCGCATGGTGTGATAACAATGTGAGCAGCAACCAAAAGTGAAGTATCGGTGGGGGGAGGCGGATGCAAAACACAAAAATGGGGGGCAAAGCGAGATTTTGAGTGGTGCGTACACTTTGTGTAGAGAGTCACAGTGTAAATGCTGGGAATTTTTTCTTCAGGGTACAGACTCAGACTGCGGTGTACAAAGGATCTGTAAGAACAAATGCTTGCTCAGAGTTGGAGTTGTCAGATTGATTGCTCTGAAAAGAACATGAAATCAACCCTAGGCTTCTCAGAAACCGCAGGCCTCTGATGGAAAACCATCCTGGACGTATTAAGTACAGAAAATACTATTCCATCGATAAGTTTAATCATTTTTGTGTAATTTTTTAAATTTTGTGTCTCTATTACAAACCTTATTTCCAGTTTCTCAGATGGTGAGAGCTCAAGATGTCAATGAAAGAATTTTTAAATAGTATATTTTGAGCTATTTGGTTAGTTAACCTTTTATATTCTTTTATTGGTTGATTGTCCATTTTTCCATTTGTCGTGATTTGTGTTTATCATTCCTGCTTTTTACTCTGCAAACTGGAATATTCTCGCCAGTTTCAGGCCACAGGTCACAAGCAACCAGCAGTTTATGATTGTTTTACATTTGTGTGACATCTGGAACAGCTGTGAGCATTAGATGCAACATTTTTAATATATTGGCAGATCTCCTGCAGTATTGCAGATAATATATTATTCTGATGCTAAAGTGGAATTGCCCCTTGGAAAACCATGAAGTATAATTATCAAGTAAACAGAGCTGCGGATCAATCAGAGTTTAATTGTTTGTGGAGTGAACTATGGTGGGTGATGTTAATCGGAGTTGAATTGCTCTTCAAGCTTTAAGTCAGGATTCAGGATTAAATGTTTGGATTTTCTTTGCCCTTTCTTAAAAAAAAGGTGATTGCAATTTTTCTTTTAAGTCATAGGCTACATATTTTCTGGACTCTATTAATAAGATATTTTTTGTTGGTAGGAATGTTCCTCTGCATCCAAGTCTCTAGCTTTCTTTCTCTTTTGATGCAGGTTTTGGAAGAAATTGGCCTAAGTTTGCCTATAATTAAGCAAGTGGGACGATAGGCAGAAAGTTCACCAAACACAGACATACTATTTGTGAAGTCAAATTGCTGCTACGGGCTTAGGTCAAAATGTAATTGTTCTCTGGTCAGGAACCTTTGCAAATTGAAATATTCTTGTCAGTTTCAGGCCACAGGTCAGAAGCAACCAGCTTAGGATTGTTTTGCATCTGTGTGACATCTGGAATGTCGATTCTGTGAGTATTAGATGCATCATTTTAATATATTAGCAGATCTCCTGTGGCACTGCTCATGGTGATTCAGGTGATTTGATCATTATAGGAGCGCAATGTATTATTCTGCTGCTACAGAATAGCTGTGTTTCCCTCTACTATTACCACACACTGTGTTGGTGGCTTCACTACTCTATCCACAAGTACACCCCTGCCTCCAAGTCCCTCTCTAGTATTGTGTCCCGCAGAATAACACCATTTAGCTCACATTATCTCTGGTTATTATCGTTTCCTAATCTCGTGACTTTGCACTTGTCCTCATTGAGTGATATTTACCACTTTCAGCCCAGCTCCCCAATCTACCCAGGTCCTTCTGTATTTGCTCAGCCTGTTTTCCTGCACTTTGCATTCCCTCCCATCTTGGTATCTCATACTGCATGAAATCCCTTCCCAAAAACCAATCACTTTTTGATGCAGGCAATCTGCAGTATCAGCTATGCTTCCACAGCTAAGGGAAAGATTATCAAATAGTAATGTCCAAATACTTCGGAGCAAACTTCAATATAAACTATAATGTGAAAAATTAAGAAAACCATACCAACGTTAGGTATTTTTTTCTCATTATTCATGTCTGTTATTATTGTCATCATAGTAAAATGGGAGAACTCCAATGTGAAGCTAAAGCTTATCTTAAAAAGATAGATGCGAAGAGAGTTTCTTCCCTGGATTATCATTCGGACAATAATAGGGGTGTGAACGTCACTCAAAAGATCATCGTACAAATGGACTTTAGGTCTCTTTGGGATGTCGGCATATATAATAGCCAAAGTGGGATGAACTTTCACTTTACCTGATACTTGTCAAACTGCCAATTCATTACAAAAATATTAATTCCACAAACCATCTTGCATACAACGTGCAGTTCTTTTAAGTGTCACACTTGATTCCGAGAACACTTCCCCCCACCAAATCACATTTTCTTTGTCACGCTCTTAGACTCTGCGAGCAATGCCATGCAAGATCAGCTAGTATTGAAATATATTGCTTAGTGATGAGGTTATTTGAAGTTCATCACCAAATAAAGTATCAACTATCTGAAAGTACACAAATTTGTAGACACAAGTTTATGCAGTGAAATCTGCATTTGATCTCCAAGGAATGTAAAGGCTGCAAATGCCTCTAAATTATATCGACTGGAGCTAGTTTCGAGCTTTTGATGAAATAACCATCCCATAAAAGGAAGTTTACTGGAATGCCACAATTTATGGCCATATATGGATTATGTTGGCACTATACTGTTCTACTTATTATATTGCCTTTCAAGTAGGCAATATATTTGTATGTCATGAGTCTATTCACCAATGAAAGTAGGATATCTCCATACAACAGTTTTTTTTGTCTCAGGACAGGAACCATTCCATCGTTGGGAGCAGCTGTGCCAAACTTAAGTAGGGGTCTAAGATGGTGGTGCCAGTTTGGAAGGAATACTTGGAGGTCAAGATGTCCAACAAATCAGGGAAACAAGCTTTCATCAGTGAAGGCAATATTGTCTCATTTAATCAGCGATTGTCAAGAATATTCAGGATCATTCCCTCCTTCAGGAAGACAAGATCAAAGAGCTGTTTGAAGGCTTGGTACAGAGAACGAGTGAGAATCCTCTCATTCTTGAATATAAGCAGTCACGTTCTTCATTTAAAGATGTATCTGGGTGAGCACCTGTGTCTAATAGAACAGCACATACTGAAGCACTTTTGCAGTCTGTAAAATGCTAACCAGCAGCAGAACTATGTTAACATTTACAGGAATTTGGACTGTCCTGGCAACAGGTTCAGTCAGTTGTCTTGTGTTGGTGGATGAACATTACCGAGTCCATCTGATATGTAGCAATCCTTATTGGTAAACGACCTTGGACGTATGCCCCCCTGCCCCAGACATTCAAATTCCTGGACTCCTTCTTGGAGAGGTACAGGGTTCTTACCCTGCAAGTCATCTGTACTTCATTGGCAAAACCAATGAGGAGAATTCCCTCTGGGATTCTGTAAAATGTGTGTTTCTGGCCAGAGCTTGAAAACTTACTGAAACCATTTTAAATTCAAATCTATGGTACACCATACCGGAGGAGTGAAAACAGAAAAAAGAAGCTTCAAGCCCGAGAATTGGTTGGGACCTTAAATGTTAGCAACAAGGGATCATCTAAAACTCATACTATTACAATGCCACAACCATCAAATAATTCTGCCCTGAAGACACCCTCCTCCCAAAGGATTATGCCAGCAACTAGAATGGGGGAAGAGCATAAGGAGTGTATTAGAGCATCTTGATGTAGATATTCATTATGATCCTTCTGAAATGGAGACTGAATCCAAGGCTTTTATATGTTGCTTCCCGACAGCTATCTGGGAATGTTAAGTTCTTAACCAATGCCAACCCAAAGACAAATCCTTGCATGATAAAGAATTTTATGGGGTAAAGGGAGTATCCTCACCAAAAGAATTCCCTAGTTCTATTTTTTTCCCCTTTTGCTGATTATTTGCAGTCAAAATGAGCAATGGAAATGGATCACTTCCTATTTTCCCTTTTCAGATACTGGGGCCACAGGGACTGTGGCATAACTGCTGGCGGAGAACCAGAAAATGGGGTGGATTCCAGTACTGACAGGATTCTGCCCAATGGAGAAGAGGTTGGGAAATTACAGTAGGGAGTTAGACCTTGGGTTCTGCCTGGTCCATCACCTGATAGGTCCAACAGAACCCCACAAATTCCCAGGGGGGATGGACTACCTTGCAGAGATAGGCGGATAGCTGCTTTGGGAGGTTAAGACTTTTCCAACTCTTTTCCTATGAGGTCCTTTGCGGGCCCCTGCTGTTTTGTTGGAGCGCCATAAAACCCATCAGGGCAGGTGCTGATGTGCCTGCTCAGAGTGTGCTAATGACCTTGTTTCTGCAATTAATGATGGGGGCAGTCTCATAGTTGCAGGAGGTGGCGCAGGGACCTTGGAATTTTGGGCCCCAAGTATCTGCATCAAACACTCCTAAGTTATGTAGAACACAATTAGATGCAGTGTTACATTCCTTCCACTCTGTTGCATTGGTCAATATGACTGTCACTTACACTTACTTCCCCAATGAATAACATTGCACAGCAGCCCAATATCACTGCATTGCTGCATTTCCCAAGGTACAAAGGACCACAGAGCACTGCAATGCACCCAATCTGAAACCCATCCTACATGTTGGTCGGTAAGCAGGTTTGTATTTCAGTACCTTGATGTGCGCGATAACGTTTTTAATTGTACGTTGCATCATCACTTGTGTTCCTTGCCGAGGTATTGGTATGCACGAGATGCTATGACAGAGCTAGAGTTTCAACAGGACAACCCTCTTCACTCCCACCTCATGTATTAGTATGTCCACTTGACTAGCAATCAAACAGGGGATTGGGGGGAAAAAAAACCTAACTGTTCATTAATGCCCTTTACAGAAGGAAATCTGCCATCCTTACCAGGTCCAGCGCCACACCAATGTGGTTGAGTCTTAACTGTCCTCTGAAGTGGCAAGCCACTCAAACTGCTACACACGGCAATTAGGGACGAGAGATAAATGCCAGTCTTGCCAGCGACGCCCACATCCAGAGAATGAATAAATATTTAAAAACACGCTTTGCCACAGACTTGCTTCATGCCTCCACATTAGGTTTTCTGTCCTTTAGTTCTTGGCAATCACTTCTTCCCTTTTATACAGTCTTTGCAAAGGCTGAAAACTTGCTTGAAGCATTTTTAAGGCTTTTTAATCACCATATGCGGCCACTTACCTTTACGTGGCTGCATCCCATTAATTTTGAGCAGTAGCACTGTCTGCTCGTGATACTCTGAGGCCCCCCTTCATCTCGCTCCCTGCACAGGGAGCAAAGTTAATTGATATTTATGAGTTGACTTTGCACACTGGGCTTTGCACAATGGCCTTGGTGACTTTTTCGAGAACTTTTCCAACTAAACAAGTAACGGGTACGACATCACTGCTGCTGACAGAAGACAAAAGAATTGGGAAGAGTTCTGTGGCCTGAACTTTTAGGCAGTAAGAGACTATGGGAAAATATATGCTCTGATGTTATGTGAGATCCTAAGATTCATGAGAGGGGAACTATCCTGGTTATTGTTTCTCAGGTGGATGGTGGGTCTTCTGATGGTATTTGAAGGATAAACAAATGAGGAGGAATATTGAGTTTAAAAGAATGTTGATTTCATTGGATTTTGGGAGTATGAGACTTTAAGGAAAATGTTTCTGTTTTGGAAGGGAGAAAAGCCAGAAGAAACCATATATAATTTTCACTGCAGTGAGCATTTCAACATAGTTTATGTCATTATCTCTTACATTTGGAAACACAAGCAGGAAAAGGTTTGGCAAATTGCTTTTCTCCTTTAAGAATCCTCCATTGCATACAAAAATTCTCAGATTTAGATTGGTTTACATAAATTTACAATGAAACACAAGTCATGGAACTAGAATATTCGCATTTTTCCTGTCCCAGCAACGTGTCAGTGAATTAATCCATACAGAATCTCCCAGTTTCATTCTTGGGATGTGGCATTGCTGGCAAAGCCAGCATTTATTGCACATCGCTAGCTGTCCTGAGGTGGTGGGCCTTGTTCTTGAACCGCTGCAGCGCTAAAGAACATTAGTGAACCAGTTGGGTTTTACGACAATCTGACAGCTGCATGACCACTTTTACTGATAGCAGTTTTTTATTTCCAGATCTTTAAAACTATATTCAAATTCTCAAACTGCTATGGTGGGATTTGAATTTACATTCTCTGGATTATTTATCCAGGCCTCTGGATTACTAGTACAATAACAGAACCTCGACACTACTGTACACCGTTATAGTAGAACAGTTACTCATCATTAATTTCAACTGATTTGCAAACTGTTGTAAAACTTCCTAGCACCATCCTGTGTCACGGAGCATTCCACAATCGACCAACATCGCAGTTTTTTGTGCGAAACATATAACATTCTCTTTACTCCCTCTCACACATCCCTCCCCAGCCCGAAGATGCAGTACTTTGCCTTAATTCCATCTGGCAGTCCAGCTGAACTTATTTGAAAGCAATCTCAAGTGACAGGCATTCTCAGGACTTAACTCAAACAGATATTACAAAGTGGACCAACTTTCACTGAATGGGTTAACTATTCAATTGAATTAGACACCACTTACTACCAACCCAATTAACTAATAGAATCATTAATTTCCAAAATTAAAAAATGAGGGTACAATAACTCTCCGCTTTTACCTGTAGATCATTTTCGAACATAGACCTGTAGCATATATATATGCTAAGAATAAGGTACCTTAATAAAGTAGGCAGCAGTTATTTTTTCTATTAATTGCTCCTTCACTAAATAATACTATAGCTTCTGAATTAAACTTACTGCTGATTCATTAAGAGGAAATTAAATCATATTAGAAACTATTTTACGTAATAGTCAAAGTCAGCGTGCGTTAAACTGGGGTGGGGAGGGCAGGAAACTTGCCCTTCAATTTTACATCTTTCCATTGTTATATTACAATGAGAAAATAATGCCTGCTAATTACTGATTGCAGATGACAGTAAGTGTCAAAACGTGGAAAGCAGTTGTTTCACATTCCCAGTGTTAAACACGTGACGTTTTCCTACACCAAAGATCTCTCTCAAATGGGTCCAACTCTCTGAAATATGAAGTCCAGGTGTGAGTGCTGTGTTACCTGCAGAATGTAACCACGGATGTAATCCTGGAGTGTCCATCCCAAAGAATGCAAGATCTGGAGTACTTCTTCTTGCTTGAGCACGCTAAACAGACGATCCAGCAGGATTTTGAGGCGGATTGGAATAGCCTGGGTACCATAGAGCATTAGACTACTAATGTCAAACACAACGTTAGACTGGACTATCTCCACCTGACTCTGTTGATATAGGTGATTCACTCGTAGTTTGTCCAAGGCTGCAAGTAGAAAAGCAAATCTTGGTATATTATGGGAAGAATCACAAAAAGCAAGAAAAAATATCTATGATTTTGAAACATGTAGTCGTAAACTTTTGTCATGCATCATTTTACAGGTTTAAATCTAATAAGGAACTCAGGAGTAACTTCTTTACCCAGAGAGTAGTTAAGAATGTAGAACTTGCTACCACATGGAGTGTTGAAGCGAATAGTATAGATGCATTTAAGAGGCAGCTAGGTAAATACATGAGGGAGAAAGGAATAGAAAGCTATGCTGATAAAGAGGGGTGGGAGGAGGCTCGTGTGGAGCATAAACACGGCATAGACCAGCTGGGACGAATGGCCTGTTTCTGCGTTGTAAATTTTATGTAAAGGGACTTACAATAAATTGAACACAATGCTCCATCAGAATTTGACCTCATGATTTTAAAGACTTTTAATAGCCAGATCATTATCTATGTAGTCAGTATTTCTATTTGCACTGAAGGAGCACTTGCCAAAATGTTTTTGGGAAGATAAATAATCTTCACTTTATGGGTAGATATTCAGGGGTTGAATTTCCATGCGGGTTCTTCCAATTGTTCATCATAACCAGAAGATCTGTGGAAACCCTGGAGAAATGACAGAAGTGCCATTCATATGCTCTTTCTGGGGCGCCTGCGGATCCTCCACCAAAGTTATGGAGGACAATCGGGAGAATCCCCGCAGGAATTCAACCTTTTGGTGCCAGGTTTAAAGGAGTGTTGGACAGTTTTGGGCAGACATATGAAATAGGAGCAGGAGTAGGCCATACAGCCCCTCGAGCCTGCTCTGCCATTCAATCAGATCATGGCTGATCTTCGATCTCAACTCCACCTTCCCGCTCGATCCCCATATCCCTTGATTCCCCTAGAGTCCAAAAATCTATCGACCTCAGCCTTGAATATATTCAATGACTCAACATCCACAGCCCTCTGGGGTAGAGAATTCCAAAGATTCACAACCCTCTGCGAGAAGAAATTTCTCCTCATCTCTGTCTTGAATGGCCAACCTCTTATCCTGTGACTATGTCCCCTAGTTCTAGACTCACTAGCCAGGGGAAACAATCTCTCAGCATCGACCCTGTCGAGCCCCCTCAGAATCTTATATGTTTCAACAAGGTCACCTCTCATTCTTCTAAACTCCAGAGGGTAAAGGCCCATTCTACTCAACCTCTCTTCATAGGACAACCCTCTCATCCCAGGAATTAATCTAGTGAACCTTTGTTGCACCACCTCTAAGGCAAGTATGTCCTTCCTTTGGTAAAACAGTATGCAGACATTTATATCAATCCATTAAAGCTGAATATTCCAGCCTACCTGCAATAATGGAATGTTACTTGAAGTTATTAAAATTCACCACCCTACATAACAAAAATGAGCCATTTGATTTATGCAAATTAATGTGACTTATTGCTCTCTGGCTGAAAATGGTGACAAAGGAAAGGTCCAAAATCACCACTTTTCATGGAAATTTTGGTAAAGCAATACACAAACGGTAATACCTTTTCAACATACAGCATTGCACAGTAGGAAGGAATCAGAAGGCCGGAGTCCTCTTAAAAAAAAATGAATCAAAGCTGATCAGGTAGTGGTCAGGTACAAAAAATAATCAAAAAGGCTAATGGAATGTTAGCCTTTATATCTAGAGGGCTAGAATAGGAAGTTTTGCTACAGCTATGCAACGCCCTGGTTAGACCACATCTGGTATACTGTGTACAGTTCTGCACACCACACTTTAGAAAGGATATACTGGCCTTGGAAGGATTGCAGTGCAGATTCACCAGAATGTTACCAGGACTTCAAGGGTTGAATTATGAGGAGAGATTACATTAACTAGACTAGTATTCCCTGGAATATTGATGGTTAAAGGGTGATTTGATTGAGGTTTTTGGATTTTGAAAGGCCAGATAGAAATAAACTTTTTCTGTTGGGGGAGTCTAGGACAAGGGTCCATTAGCTTAAAATCTGAGCCAGGCAATCCAGGAGAGAAGTTAAACACTTCTTCACGTTAAGGGTGGTAGAAGTGTGGAACTTACTCCTGCAAACATCAGTAGATGCTAACTCAATTAATACTTTTAAATCGTAGGTCGATAGGTTTTTGCCAAAGGTATTAAGGGATATGGAGCCTAGGCGGGTAAATGGAGTTAGGATACAGATCAGTCATGATTCTCACTGAATGGCGAAACAGGCTCGAGGGGCTGAACGGCCTCCTCCTGTTCCTATGTTGCTAAGCTTTGAGAAATACAAAAGACTGCAGGAAATATATTGATAATTTGAAATGAATAATTGCTTCAAACATAGTTCTAAACTTAAAACAGCACATCAAATAATTACAGCCGTACACTTCACCCCATATAGGGCAGGGAAAAAAAAAGATAAATCTACAGTTTAGCTTCCTCATCCACAAAACTAGGATATTCCCACAGTAATCTGATTCTGGAAAATGATATTTGAAGTTATGCATAAATAAGATATGTATATCAAATAATTTTATGACAGATTATAGTAAAGTCTTGCACCTAATGTCCTGTGCTCACAACTGTTTGCTGTGCTTTAAGTAAATAAAATTTGGATTTTGCATTTATTCTCTCAGAATTTCACCAGGAAATTATCATCTTCTTGCAGGAGGCCGTGAGGATGTCTGACGATGATGAATGTAATGATGATGAGTAAACATCTGGCGAGGCCCCAAAAACAAAGGATCCACCGACAAATCTTTAACTGGAGCCACGGGAGTCCGTCAAACCTGTGGGAGGATCCTGCACGCGGCCATCTTTGGATAGCACCATACAAGGAGTCGTCAACACATCATCGCCACCACACTCACTGGGCCTACTACAGGAGAACACTGGCTAAACAAATTCAGGCCACTCAAATATCAGTGAGCAATCCCTTCTCACTCAAAGGCAAACTGTTAGTAGAATTACAGCAACCTGAGATGCTGCTTTTGAGTTCTCGGAAGGTCAGCATGATGTTTCACTGTGACTGACGTTCCACAAGAAGGATGTGACTCTCTCCAAAATTCTGTTAAGTGGAGAAGGATTCAGATAATCGTGCCTGTGCCGAACCTTGGTAATAATTTATTTGCATGTTCTGCATAACTACACTTATTTACATTATTTATCTAAATTTAAATGGCTATTAGACGACATGTTTCCTTCTTAATCGCTGTGGACTCAAGTGTCTCTTTTGGCTCCTCTGTGCCATTTTTCCGTTCCCATTTCATGTACAGATTAAAAACAGAACAATTTCTGTTCAACTTGGTCCAGCTCTTGCTGTTGCTGGAATCTATAACATGCAGTGTTTTTTTTTATCCTGTGTTCTGCATTCATAACCATTCATGTAAAAAGTTGCTTATACCAGTTGACATAATTTAATTTTCTGCACAGTAATCATAGAATATAGAGCATTCAAGTGGTCGCACCTGTCCCTGTCCTCAACTGGAGCTGTCTACTCCAATCCCATTTCCTGGCCTTTTCCACCCTTCCTTCTTCTTTCTTTTCTTTATTCAATTCCCTTTCAAACAATGTCACCGTATCTATCTCAATATCGATTTGTGGTAAAGCATTTCATCTTCTCATATCCCTCTGGATAAAAAAAAAAACTTATTCTAATACCCCTTTTATTCTTCCAGTGATGATCCCAAGTCCAAGTTTTCTCGTTACAGATTTGCCAACCAATGGAAGCAATTTTTCACTATTTACCTTTCATAACTTTGAAAATCTCCCATCCCCCAACCTTCTCTGAAAAAAAGTTCCAATTTTCTTATCCTTTCTTCATAACTATAATCTCGCATATCTGGTATCATCCTAGTGAACCTTCACAGTATCCTTTCTAAGCCTCCAATATCCTTTCTTTAGTGGGGTGCCGAGAACAAGATGCAATTCTGCAACTGTAGCATAACCAATGTTAATACAACTTCAACATTAACTTTGGCGCTTTTATGTTCAATGTGCCTCTTACCTACCTGAACTCCTACCATTAAAGATCTACGTATCTGCACCCCTAGGTCTCTCTGTCCCTCCAATCTGTTAAAAGTATATAGTATACTTCTTTTCACTGTTCTTTTTCCCTCAAAATGAACCAACTCACATTTCTATTCATTGAACTGAACTGCATTTAACATCTATCGGCTCAGTTAGTTAGCTGTTTATATCTTTCTGCAGTGTCTTGCAAGCTTCCTCACAGTTTGCCATACCCTCTAATTTGGCAACAGCATTTTTTGATGTTATTCTTATGTCTATGTCCAAATCATTTCTATAATTGGAAAACAAAAGAGTTCTCAGTATCAACATCTCCATTAGTCCTTACCATGTACCACCCATCCATGTTTACACTGGTCACATTGACGTACGTTGATCTTTCCTGCCTGAAAGCACTCACAGTTACAGTTCACCAGTGTGCAGCGAATGGCCTGAAAATAGATAAAGAATGAAGCATAATTCACGTTGGGTGTTAATCATCCATTAACGCAACATAAACTCCACCACATGTATAACAAACACATAAAATGCATTTTAACATGTTTTAAGCATTAAACGTAAACAATGTAAAATTTACTTATTTAACCACTGGTGAATCTTCATTAAAATCTTAATTAAAACTCACTAGATTATTCAGATTGGCAACTGGTGACCTTGAATTTAGAATTACCATTAGAAAAATAATACTGTTTGATGCAGATTGTGGAACTCATCAGTCATCTTGTACAAGTGGCTACAGCACTTTGGTTATGGCACAAGGGAATACTGAGCACACATCTAGTCTCCCACTACAAGGAAACATTCCAGGTTTTATGTAGCAAAAATGTTGGAAACAACATTGTATTTGAACCTGAGAGTGAAGTTTGTATTTTGGCACTTGGTCCAATTATCTTCCAACTGCTTGTTTATGGGCTCTACATGTATTATTTAGGGATAAAATCAATGCATTTCTTCACAATGCATTTTAGGAAAGTGTTTCCCCTTCAATAAACACACAAAATATTAAAGTAAGTTTAGTGTTTAAGTGTGAAACTTTCTGAAGATAACCACTGCAATTTTGCACCATTGCAATTCTTAATCAAAAGTGACTCCTGCTAAAGCTGTATTACTGAAACCCTCTGACACCAACTTTCCTACCAAGGCAAGACACCGGATTTTCATTTGAAAGAATAAAGTGGTGTAAAATTGGGCATCTAAAAGTGGCTAATTCCCATTATTACTATATTACAATAGTGGCTACACTTTAAAAGTACTTCATTGGCTGTGAAGAGCTTTGGAACATCCCAGGGTGATGAAAGGCACTATATAAATGTAAGTTCTTTCTGTCTTTCTTTACGAGGCATAAAATGAAACTACTCCAATTAACATAATCCCATTCCACAGAGAGTTCCTTTGTTGTTACTTCCAAACTACATACTGATTGGTAGATATTCAAAAACAACCCACCATCTTATTGTTTTCTGGCAATGAAGCCGACATTGGACACAGCAGTTTTGTGCTCATATTTATCTCATTACAAACAACAAAGAAAGTGAATGGATCTTTTACAGTATTTGAATAATCTATTAATTAATGTCTGTAACATGGAGATTTGTGCATCAATTTGCCATTTGTGCCTTGTAGGCTAATGAGGCTGCTTTCAGCTATTATTTTCCCCACTGAAGGTCCTTCTGTTCTGTGAAGAAAAATAAAGGAGGCCAAATGAAAACCGATCACTTGGGACAAGTGTATTTGATTCAAGTGTGTGTTATACACCAGTAAGTGTGCGCTGGGGTATCTGAAGACTGGAGATTTCACTGCAGTTATATAAACTGACACTGCACTTGGTTTTCAGCTTCATTTCCTCAATTGTTTTATTTGCTGAAACTGTGTAAGTGTTGCTCTTACAATGTCAAAGCAATGGGATATGTTTTAACTGAATGGATAAAATGTAAAATTATACAACAGAGAAAATGATTCCAAGGTTAGGATTTCTGGGGTGACTGGTTCATTCATGTACACATGACTGCAGATTAGAAACACAATGATCTAGCTCCAGAAATTGCTAGATAGATTGGTTCATCTGCAAAAGCTCGGCTTCATAAATACCTACATGTTAAAACCGGTGACAACATTAGTAATTAACAAGAAGTTAATATCCCGATAAATTCCTGCAATATCTCTGAAATACCAAGTTGTACCTTTACTGGGAAAAAAAAGTTTACTTAAGTTCCCATGTTTAACTCTAACTGCAGATTTTCTGGTTATGTCTCGATGAAATTTGAAACAGATGCGATTCTTAAGGAGAATATCACTTCACAAAGCAGTACACACTGTAAAACAGCTCATCAAGATAGAAACCCCTCCAATAATACCATTTCTTTTTATTTGTAGCAATAAATAAATACATACACACCAGCTTTTAATCTAATATAATGTAAACCAGCTGTCAAATACTACGTGGGCCACTTATAATTAAATATGACACATTATCAGTTTTAATTATGTGGGATTCATAGCCAAACATGATTCTCAGTTGTTGCTCTATAGCTTTCGAATTGTGGAAGATTCATTCCCTCTGGACTTACTTTCACTGCTGTGGGAACAATATTTCCTCCGTAAAGTGCACGTGAAAAATCAATACTTTTATGTTCCTAGTTCATAGAAACGAACAAAACAGCTCTTGAACTGGGTGAACACTCTCCTTCTGGCACGAACTTTGGATCTAATCCGAAAAGAGACCTCAAAAATAATTCTCCGACAATTATTAAGGGTCACAGGTGAAAGGACTTCCAGCACTTCCAAGTCCAAATGCTGGACCTCCAGCATTTCCATGCAGCTTTTACAGGACAAGGACACAGTGCAGAGCTAAAACAAATTTATCAGCAGCTAGTGCCAATTTGGCAACTCAAAGTATAGTCAAACGCAGCGATTGAAAAGCCAGACTGGTGCAAGGGTAGTAGCAGTGCTGTGCGGGGTCAGGGAACAGGATTTTCACAATGGCTGGAGTTGAGCTCCATTTTGGGCTTCTAGATGGTTTATGATGCCAGGACAGTGTGTACTTAAGTAAAGTCACACTTTGTACTTTTAGGCAGCCAGTTCCATGTCACGGCTGCATAAAATTGGTGGCATTAATAGTACCACAATTGGTATGATATATAGTCACATTTGTGTGCATTCACTTGGTATGGCTATCTTAAAACTTTGCTAAAGTAGAGGAAGGCCTGCACTACAAATGACCTTGGAGGGTTTGATTTTGTTGTTAGAAACAGTTTTACTCCTCCTGTAACCAATAATCAATTAATATTTTAGACCCGATGACCTAAAAGGTGCTGTGTTTTGAATCCCTTTGCTGACTAAAAATGACTACATGAGTAATTCCCATGTACGAGGGATTCACCTTAAGTGGGTTACAGTTTATTAACTGCTAAATAGGTAGCATCATTGATGGGATAATAAAAGTCTAATGTCAGAGATCTACACTCCTTTGAAAATAAAATATAGCTCTCTTGCCTTAGAGTAAGAAAATTGTGGGTTCAATCTCCACTCCAGCATTTGAGCACATAATACAGGCTAACACTTCAATGCAGTATTGAGGGAGTGCTGCACTGTTGGAGGTGCCGTATATCAAATGAGAGGTTAAACTGAGGCCCTGTGTGCCTGTTCCATAGTCAATGTTCCTCCCTCAATCAACAGAATAGATCTACAGGTTATTTATCGTACTTGCTGTTTATGGGACATGCTGTGTGCAAAATGGCTGCCATGTTTAACTACATAACAGTGACTGCACTTCAAAAATAATTAATTGGTTTGAAACATGGTATATAAATGCAAGTTCTTTCTCTCTCAGTATATACTAAAACTTAAAAGAAATAGAAGAGAGACTTAGGGAGTTCAGATACACAAATCTTTTGGCAGGACAAGGTGATAAAGCTGTCAAAAAAGCATATGGGATCTTTGGTTTTATAAATACAGACATAAGAGAACAAAAGCAGAAATAATGCGAGGCCTATACAAATCATTGGTTAGGTCGCAATTAGAATATTGTGTCCAGTTTTGGATGCCCTCCATTTGCAACATGTCAAGACAATGAAGAGAGTTCAAAAGAGATTTGTTAAAATGTTACCAGAGATGAGAGGCTTTAGTTGGAAGGGGAGACTGGAAACTGGGACTCTTTTCACTGGTTAAGAGGAGATGTGACAGAGGTGTTCAAAATTATGAAGAATTTCGACAAGATAAATCAGGAAAAACTATTTCCAGTAGAATCGTAGAGCACAGGAGGCCATTCAGCCCATCATGCCTGTACTGGCTTCTGAAAGAGCTACCAATTAGTCCCACTCCCCTGCTCTTTCCCCATAACCCTGCAATTTTTTTTCTTTTTAAGTAGAAATCCAATTCCCTTTTGAAACTTACTACTGAATTTGCTTTCACTGCCCTTTCAGGTAGAGCATTCCAGATCATAACAACTCGATGAGTAAAAAAATTTTCCTCATCTCTCCCCTAGCTTTTTTGCCAATTATCTTAACTCTGTGGTTACCGACCCTCCTGCCAGTGGAAACAGTTTCTCTCTATCTATTCTATCAAAACAGAATGGCCTCCTTCTGTGCTGTATTATTTCAAGATTCTACTGGTTCAGTAACAAAAGGGCAGAAATTTAAGAGATGAATGAATAGAATAAGGGGGAGCTTAGGAAATTTAATATTTTTTTTTTACACACACACACACACACACACACACACAGTTATTGGGACATAAAACGTCCAACCAGAAATGGTGGATAGCTCTTTCAGAGAGCCACCATAGGTGTAATGGGCTGAATGGCATCCTTTGGTGCTGTAAAGTTTTATATTATATGAAAATGTACATACCCACAAAAATATTTACATAAACACACACACACTCAAGACTGGAATTTGTAACAAAATGTAAAATTGGTATTATCACTGATTTACAATAAATGAAAATTACTGGCTCGCTTTCCCAGATGCCAAAACAAAACCAACACAAAACATCTGTTTTCAAATGGTCTGAACTATTATTTTCTGTGCAGTTATTTCTTTCCCCCAAAGCTGCCGTCCTCCTCCACAACAGTTGAAGCTTCAGTCAGCTGCGCCCGTTGTGTTTTGCAGCTGCAGAACTTTTCACTGTTCCACTCTGATGTGATTTACTGGTAAGGAGGATTCTGCGCGATTACAAAAGTATAATCCCTTGGTATCTCTGTTTGGCAAGATTAGCAACTGCTGTCCGTTTTTTTTTCTTCCCAAGTGCGCAGTGCTGTTTTATCTCATTTACTCTGTTGAGAAGGAATGCTCAAGAACACTGCTGCCAATGACAAGTACACTTACAATAAGGCAAACCAAGGCTTATTACGTGCTGATTCCTGCCCCTGTGGTAGTCAGTCATGGAGCACAATGAAATTGTTACCATGTTACTTTGTATTAAGAGTGCTATTTTCCATGGCTTCACAAGCAGCTCCTGGGTCACAGTGCGGCTTTTAAATGAGCCAATCTCTGCTAATTATGCTCAGTTCTACAGCTGGATACGCAGTCAAGGGTTTTCATGCAAAGTAGAAGGTGCTTTGATCACTACACTTAAAAAAAAATACCTAGGCCGAGCAGAATCAAGGAAAATGTACTATTCAGACAGTCCAATGCCATGTAACCCCTCTCCTTTAATAAACTATCTCTCCTCCAACAAAAATAATACACTATACATGATTATACGAGAGTAGCATTAAGCAGGACTGATTCTCCTTTGTAATACAATTAAAAGTGACCTTGCTATGTACTGCAGCTGACCAAATATTCACATTTACAGACATACTGCTATACAGGGGTCAAAAATCTAGTTTATAAATTTGAACTGTTTTATTCTTAATAATTTCTGGCTGACTTTATGGAAATTAAGGCATCTTCCAGGGAAACTATTAGTTTAGTTAATTTAGTTGTGGAGTGCACGGCTGTACTAAAATAAAAGTCTCAACGTCAACAGACAAAAAATGTTTTACCAACTAGGCCCCGCAATTCTCGGTAAACCCAGCAATGGGGTGACCCAAGAACATTGTTGGTGGGGGAGCTTCACCCCCACATATCTGAGGGACGGCAGCTCGTGACGGCTACTGTGAGCCCTGCATCAATCACTGGCTGGAGGGGAGAACAAAACTCCAGGATATCATGAAGAACAAAATGGTAAAGCATAAATATTACAATAATTTAGCAGCACAGGACATAAATGCACGTACTGGAAGTTGTAAATGTGTAATTGGTGTATTTAAAAAAGGTTGTACTGAATATTGACAAGAATGTAGCACGTTAGGTATTAGAAATCAAAATCGCAGCTTTATGCCAGTTATAGAATCATAGAACGCCTCAGCACCGAAACAGGCCATTCAGCCCATCAAGTGTGAACTGGTGTGTTTTTCTCCACAAGTCACCAAGTTGAATCCCACGCTCCAGCTTGCTTCCCAAACCTATGGGATGTATAATTTCAGTTAAATTATGCACGCCATTATGGCAGAGAATATGTACAACAGGAAGCAATTTCCATGGCCAAAGCATTGTGTCCAATCCCTACTGCCCTTCCGTTTAAAAGCAAAACTTGCAAGTAATTGGGGAACAGGCAGTTGCCCAAAGACCGCAAGCCACTGGCATTCTCCAAGCACACTACGGTTGATTTGTCCGATAGGGAGTTGAAATGTAGGGGGTCTGTGGAGACTAGAGGGCAGCACAGAAATCGTGGGGTCATTCAGATATTTTATGATTTGCACAATGTTATTTGAGTGCATAATTGTATTTATTTACCTCATTCTCCAGCCAAACCCAGAAAGTACCATCCACTGAAGCACTGTCTCTGGAAACACACTGATGATAAGTAGATAGTGATGTTTAAGAAAAATGCCTTGATGAATCACCAAGCACTGGTAAGGAAGGGGTATTAATGGTGGTTGATAAGGGGCTAGCTGCTGCAAGGCTGAGGCCTAGCATGGTGAGTGCCTCATCTGATTTGTATGGGGATATAGACTTTAGTGGCCCTGCTTCTAAATAGAGGTTGAAAATGCACCAGAACCACACAGAGAAATGACTTGACTCTTTGTACAGAACAGTGAAAGGTAGTCTAGCAAGTGTGGGGCAATCCATCACCAAGACATGCACTGCCTTCTCTCACATGGAGCACTGCTGCTTTCCGTTATTGAGCATATGGCAAACCCTTGGTGTCTGCAGTGGAGATCTCGGCTATTCTCCAGTTCAATGGAACAATTAGCATAATTGAGGAATGAAAAATTGCAGCCAGAGCCTCTGCTATCTTCTCCTTGACATCTTTCAACAGCCCAGGATGCAGCCATCAGATCCCGTTGACTTATCCACTTCGAGTTCTGCTCATTTTTTCAGAAGCAATTCCTTTTCTATTGTTATCTCTAACAATTGTTCCATATCCTTCTCTAGTACACTTATGTTCTCACTTCCACTATTATTTGTAAAAATGAATGCAAAATATTTAATATCTCTGTCATTCCTTAATTCTCCACAATTCGACCTCCTCCTTCATCCCTGAGTGGTCCCATCCTCAGACTGTTCTTTTACTTTTCATATTTGATTATAATACCCCTTACTATTTCCTTCGTAGCCACAGAATCACCTGCATTGGCTTCTCCTCCCGCTCCTACACCATTACTTCTGGAGTCACCCAAGGATCTATCCTTGGCCCCCTCCTATTTCTCATCCACATACTGTCCCTCGGCGACATCATCCAAAAACACGTCAGGTTCCACATGCAACGCTAACCAAACCCAGCTCTACCTCATCACCACCTCCCTCGACCCATCCACTGACTCTGATTTGCCACATTGTTTGTCCGACATCCAATACTGGATGAGCAGAAATTTCCTCCAACTAAATATTGGGAAGTCTGAAGCCATTATCTTCAGCCCCCGTCACAAACTCCGTTCCCTAGTTACTGACTCCATCTCTCTCATTGGCCGCTGTCTGAGGCTGAATCAGACCGTTCACAACCTTGGTGTCCTATTTGATCCTGAGATGAGCTTCTGACCACATATCCACTCCATCGCCTACTTCCACCTCCGTAACATTGCCCATTTCTGCCACCGCCTCAGCTCCTCTGCTGCTGAAACCCTCATCCATGCCCTTGTTACTTCTAGACTTCTCCTGGCCGGCTTCCCATCTTCCAGCTTCCGTCGATAACGGAGATAAATTCAGCTGGGAAAATAACACCTGGAGAAGTATGCACTGATTAATCTGTGGAGAGTGCACGAATCATGAAATGTTGAAGAGGAAGCATCCATGGACAGCAAATTGTGCAGCGAATAGAGACACATCTGGCCTCCCATTTACCACCCTCTGTAAACTTGAGCTCATCCAAAACTCTGCTGCCCCTATCCTAACTCGCACCAAGTCCTGTTCACCCATCACCCCTGTGCGCACCAACCTACAGTGGCTCCTGGTCCTGCAAAGTTTGATCTTAAAATTCCTTGCTTTCAAATCTTTCCATGGCTTTGCTCCTCCCTATCTCTGTAACCTCCTCTGCCCAACAAGCCTCCGAGGTCTCTGCGCTCCTCCAATTCTGGCCTCTTGCACATCCCCGATTTTAATCGATTCACCAATGGTGGCCGTGCCTTCAGCTGCCTAGGCCCTAAGCTCTGGAATTCCCTCCCTAAACCTCTCTGCCTCTCCCTCCTCCTTTAAAACCTCTCTCTTTGACCAAGCTTTTGGTCATCTGTCCTAATACGTCCTTATGCGGCTCGGTGTCAAATTTTGTTTGATAACGCTCCTGTGAAGCGCCTTGGGACGTTTTACTACATTAAAGACGTGATATAAATGCAAGTTGCTGTTGTTTCTTAAAAGGCAAACATAGTAACAGCACATTAAACACATATAGATGCAGAACTATAAGCTAATTGGCAAAAGAAGCAGAAGGGAGATGAGGACAATTTTTTTTTTTTACACAGCGTGTTATGATCCGGAATGTGCTGCCTGAAAGGGCGGTGGAAGCAGATTCAATAGTAACTTTCAAAAGGGAACTGGATACATACTTGAAAAGGAAAAATTTGGAGGGCTATGGGGAAGAGCTGGGGAGTGGGACTAATTGGATAGTTCTTTCAAAGAGCTGGCACAGGCACGATGGGCCGAATGGCCTCCTCTTGTGCTGTAAGATTCGATGATTCTATGAACTGGGCTTTCAGCACCTCATGTACCTAACTCTCTGACTATATTGGCTGGACTACTGCTAGTGTTTACCAAACACCAGTGTGTTTCTGGTCGCCTATAGTTTTTGGTTGTTCCTTACCCAAATTTATGGTGAGTTTCACCGTAAACAAGAACAACTCGCATTTTTACAGCACCTTTAACCTAGTAAAATGTCCCATGGTGCTTTCGAGAAGAATTATTCGAAAAAAATTGACACAGAGACACAGAGGGACAAGTCAAAGAGGTAGATTAGGACAGGCCAAAGAGGTAGATTTTAAGGAGCGACTTAGAGGTAGAGAGGTTTAGGGAGGGAATTCAAGAGCTTAGAGCTGAAGGCACAGCCGCCAATAGTGGGGCGAAGGAAATTGGGGACGCGCATGAGGCCAGAATTGGAGGAGTGCCAAGATCGTGGAGGGATATTGGACAGCACGTAGTATATATCTACAATTTTGCAGGCCGTTGCTGGGTCACAATGTAAGACCCCTCTGCCCAGTCCGAGCATCTAAAGTGTTGTTTTAACACCCCATATCGGCTCAGTAAGGGCCCTAACTCACCCGAGTGCCTGGCTGCACTTTTTCTGGCTGTTGAGGTATAGGGGTTGCGTCAAGGCATCAGCAGCGATTGTTGCAACATATTTCCCAAGAGTCAGCTGTTCACCGCTCTCCTTCAACAAACTGTCATGTTTGATTTCCTCAGAACAAAGGCATCACTCCTCCCCTGTGAGAGCCATGTACTGAGCTGTGTACCATCGCCACATTAATGGAACAATAGACTCTTCCTATTTAGATATGTGATGAGATTAATGGGAACATGACTGTCAATAATGCCCTGGTACCTTGGGAAAGCCAGCAATTTGGAAGAACTGTTGCTGCTAAAGTGTATGTAGTGAGGCGAGTGGCAATACAGAGATTCAGCTGCCTTCTCCTTGAAGCAGTGCACAGCAAAACTGCTGCTCCTTGTGGGTGCCTGAAAGGTCCGACAGCATAAGCGGAGAGCTCTTCACTGCCATTGGTTGCCTGCCTCTCCTGAATTCTCTCAGAATATAGACTTTCATGGGCCTGCTTCCCAATGGCAGATATTACAACACATGGACCCTACCGATCAGTCACTTTCTCCAATACACACATGGTTGGGTGAAGTAGTTATGGACAGCTTCAATTCCCACAGCACTACATAAACGACTGCCTCTGAAAGCAATGAGTCTTAGGGACTTAAATAAATTAGTGCCAGCCGTAGCTCAGTTGGCAGCACTCTCACCTCACCTGTGGGTTCAAGTCCAACTTCAGGGAACTGAGCACAAAATGTAGGCTGACAGTCCAGTTCAGTACTGAGGGAGTGCTGCACTGTCAGAGGTGCCATGTTTTTGGATGGGACATTAAACTGAGGCCCTATCTGCACTCGCAGGTGGACATAAAAGATCCCATGGCACTATTTCGAAAAAGAGCAGGGACTTCTCCCCAGTGTCCTTGCCAACATGTATCCCTCAACCAACTTCACTAAAACAGACGATGTGGTCATTACCACATTGCGGTTTGTGGGATCTTGCTGAGAGCAAATTGGCTGCCGTGTTTCCTACATTACAACAGTGGCTACACTTCAAAAGTACTTCATTGCTTGTAAAGCGCTTTGGGACATCTGGCGGTTGTGAAAGTCACTATATAAATACAAGTCTTTCTTTCTTTCCTTAAATCCACGTTTAGTGCTTCTCCGATGATTAACAAACTTCGGCCAAAAGGGAGGGGGAAAGCCTTTATGTGCTGGTTTAGGTCATTAAGTGAGGTTTGGAAACCATTCTCCTGCTGCAGAGTCAAATTGAGAAGTATTTTCTTCCAGCTCACAACCAGCATTCCTGAGATGAACAGTCTACTTTCAAAGTACAATCTACTCCTAATAATTCAAGGTCATTTTTTTTGCAATAAGCAAAATGCGAATGATCCAATAATTTGAATTAAACAACAACTTCTTGCATTTAAATAGCACCTTTAACGTAGTAAAACGTCCCGAGGCGCTTCACAGGTGTGTTTAACAAAATTTGACATTGAGCCACATTACGAGATATTAGGACAGGTGAAAGCTCGGTCAAAGAGATAGGTCTTAAGGAGCGTCTTAAAGGAGGAGAGAGGTAGAGAAGCAAAGTGGTTTCGGGAGCAAATTCCAGAGGTTAGGGCCTAGGCAGCTGAAAGCACGGCTGTCAATGGTGGAGCGATTAAAATCAGGGATGCGCAAGAGGCAAGAATTGGAGGAGCGAAGAGATCATGGAGGTTTGTAGGGCTGGAGGAGGGTACAGAGGGTGGGGTGAGGCCATGGAGTGATTTGAAAACAAGGATGAGAATTTTAAAATCGAGGCGTTCTCGGACCGGGAGCCAATGTAGGTCAGCGAGCGCAGGGGTGATAGGTGAATGGGACTTGGTGCGAGTCCCAACATATTCATAACACAGTAAAGTGGGGACTTGATGTTAAAAAAAATTGAATTCTCAGATAATTTGAATGAAGTAACTTTGGATTAAGAGGAGTAGAGTGTATGGATACAGGTATAGCCAGGGGTATAATAACAGCTCATTGATCCATTGTGTTGGTCTGAAATGGGTCACGGCCCATATTCTAAGGGAGGAGGAGAAAAATCAAAACTAAACGAGAACTAGAACAAGAACTATTAATTAAGCCAGTTAGTAAATTCATGGCTCATCTGTTCAACTTTGAAAACTAACCAACCAGGAGTGCTGGATTTCTTTATGTCTGAAGGGGCATTGGAGCCCTGCAGGAGAGATTTTTTTCCGGAGCGAGGAAAAGGAGGAGCCTGATGGAATATCCCCTTGAAAGCTGTGATTTCTGACACTTTAATTGTTGCATTTTGCAGCACTTTAGAGGACTAATTACATTTTCTCACTAGGCATTCTGAGCTTTGCCTTCCACTCCACAGCTGCTCCAATACTCTGTGCTGTGGCTTTAAGTGACAGGCCTCGCACCATTTAAGTTAATTTTTAAACGTTTTCTGGACATGCTTTTTTTGACAATTACATGTTCAGTGGGAACAAAAAATTACTTCAGTCCAGCAGCTTCTCAATTTACTGCGCCTCACTCAGCCTGCTGATTACATTTGTTGTGATGTGTCCCTGGTATCTAAGATTTCCAAATCTGGACGCCTAAAACTGAATGCAACTTATTCAATTGGAGAGTCTGGGACCTTATTGGTGACACACACATTGTGACATACGTATACGATAACGATTGCATTCGCGAGCAAAGTGACAGGTTTACCAAATCTTTGGATTGTCATTGACGCTGCGGTTTTTCGTTCAAGTTGCTTTAATAACGTGTTAAAACAAACCCTGAAATTTCATCCATTGAGATATCTACCCTGATACTAAATACGTGATACTAAGTATGGTGAGCCAATAGAAGAGGTCAATTAAGCACAGTAAATTAATGAGAACTTAAAAAAGGTAAAGGAAATTAGCTGGACTTTTCATGAAGTTTTATACTTGCGCTTTTCCACTGCATTAGGTGCTGTAACTGATTTTTAAAAATATACTTTACCGTCCAAAATTATACAGAATAAAAGAAAAGGCTAATCACTGCACAGAATACTCAATAATACATTTCTAGTACCTCAGCCAAGTAACATTCGGTTTCACACAAATTCTAGTCACAGGACTCATGACAATTTGAAGATAGTCAATACTTTAAAGTCTGACCTTCACATTATGACACCTTCCCACACAAGTGCTGGGAGGTTCCAGCAGAACATGTGAGTCAGCAGCGAGATCAGCCAGATACCAAGCAGGACAATGGCAGTTGAGAATGTTCCTAAGGATAAGCATTAAGCTTCAGGAGTATTTGGAAGCCAGTTGTCTCCTTACCTACAATCGTGCCACTATCCTAAAGTAACCATCACTAAATATATAAAATATAGTCGACTTTCGTTTGATTTTCATTCCATCGATCGCAGATTACCGCCCAGGCAGTGAAGAGGAGAATCTACCGCATGGAATTTTAGATCACAATGAATTATGCAACTTAAAATATTAAAATTCAATAAATAAAGTAGATCAAAACAGGTTGATTATATAGAAACTGCAACCAGTGTTAAAAATTGACATTTTTTCAAAGCATTCTAGGGGAGGAAAAAAGATGTCTGCCAATAGAGGCCCATAGGAGCAAATGCAGTGTCTTGTGGGTAAATCGGGATTTTATTCTACTGACGATCTGCCTTGTCTGTTCACAATTATGCGCGTCACAGCTGGATGAATAAACTTTGGCACTTCTAATAGTTAAGTGGCTTGTTAACTGTTTAAGTATGAGAGGGTCATTACCACAGAGGCCTCATGATTAGTTGCTAATTCTTCATTATCACTAACAAAATCTTCTTCATAGAAATCACATATTACAAATTCACACCTTCTGCACTTTTGTTAGTGGATCAGGAATACTGAAAAAAAATGAAAGGAATTTTGCCCCCTGCACCCAAGGTCAAAAAAAAATCTGCGAGTTGCAACAGTAAATCAGAGAAGTGTGCCCAACTTGATATAAACAGTCCATTAGTCTGAGTCCAGCAAAAATTCACACGGGCACAATAGTGCAGTGGTTATGTTACTGGACTAATAATCCAGAGAATGAGAGTTCAGATCCCACCATGCTACTCCAGTCCGACACCAACGTGGTTGACCCTTAATTGCCCTCTGAAGTGGCCTTCTTAGGGCAACTAGGGATGGGCAATAAATGCAATCTCAAGCCCGTGGTAATTAGATTTAAGAAATCACTCAATGATTGTCCAAGAATACAGATGTTACCATGACTATTGCAGATCTCCATGCACTATATACAACTGGTGCCTTGTCGTGAGCATCTAGTAAAAATGGTCAGAGTTCCAATGATGATGAAATAACTGGATATGTGCAGAACTCGGTCGTATCATATCGGACACTGCTGAGGATGCAGATTCTGGAACGCCCAGAGCAAATGCAGTCGTAACTCAAGGAAATTATAGATTACAGAGGTGATCAAGGTTTAAGTTTTCAAAGGCAGTCCAGCTGCAATGCTTCACAGTCTGCATATAGGAAGACAGAAATTTGTGTTGAGAAATGCAAGTCAAGTCTGCCCTCTGAAAAATGCCAGAACTAAATCAGTCCTTCAAGCAAGGAGGGCATATTTTCCTCCGTTCTCTTAAGTAAGCAAAAAAGTCATTGCATATAAAAACTGCTTTCCCCAGTTTATACTTACACTGACTTTCCACTAAATTAACAATTGGAGGAAAAGCTACCCACAAATTCTCTGGAAATGGTAAACAAGAGGTGCTCTTGTTTAATGGACAATTCTGATAGCTTGTAATTCTGTTACTTTGTGAAATTTTAGGCACACAACTTCCAGCCTGTCACACACCAAATCAATTGGTCTTGCTGGAGTAACAGTACAGTCAAGATCATTAAGAAGGATAGTGACTATGGTCAAGATTCATACAAGAGCTTCTTATGTTCTTATAATTCCTGGGATGAGAGGGTTGTCCTATGAGGAGAGGTTGAGTAGAATGGGCCTATACTCTCTGGAGTTTAGAAGAATAAGAGGTGATCTCATTGAAACATAAGATTCTGAGGGGGCTTGACAGGGTAGAGGCCAAGAGGTTGTTTCCCCTGGCTGGAGAGTCTAGAACTAGAGGGCATGGTCGCAGGATAAGGGGTCGGCCATTTAAGACTGAGATGAAGAATTTCTTCACTCAGAGGGTTGTGAATATTTGGAATTCTTTACCCCAGAGGGCTGTGGAAGCTGAGTCGTCGAGTATATTCAAGGCTGAGATAGATAGATTTTTGGACTTTAGGGGAATCAAGGGATATGGAGATCGGGCAAGAAAGTGGAGTTGAGGTTGAAGATCAGCCATGACCTGATTGGATGGCGGAGCAGGCTCGAGGAGCCATATGGCCTACTCCTGCTCCTAATTCTTATGATCTTAGTGTATTGAAGTATACTCCTGGAGAACCGGTGATTCGCAGCGCAAATTCTGATGGGCCATTGCATCCATGACAATTTATCCATTAAGGGCAGACTCCTTAAACTTAGCAACTCTAACAAAGAGAATCCAGATGAGGTAGAAATTTTATCATGATCAACATACCAAAATCCTCTATCCTTGCAATAACTGGCAGCCAGTTCAAGTTAGTAATGAGAGCAACTGTGTTATTCCATGTTGTATCCAAGGCTTAGCTGTGACCAGAGAGGCTCAGAGCTACGTTGGAATCAGAGAAACCTTATTCAAATGAACTAGGTATTCAGGATTTATCAAGTGATGTTGATGCAGGAACTACACATAACCAACGTAACAATGAAATCAAACTTGATTAAATCAGAGCGACCAGCTAAGTCTAAACCAGTTCAGACTGTGGAACTGAAAATCATTGCGACTTGATCAGGATGAGAAATAAGAAAACCAGATAGATTTATTCAGTTATATTAAAGCTGGTTCATTTATTGTAAACTGAATTTATTGTTTAATTCTACAGGTGTGTGATTATAAAATTAAGTGCATTACTTACAGAATCATAGAATTAAACCACATAGAAGTAGGCCATTTGGTCAGTCATACCTGTGGCAGCTCTTTGAAAGAGCTATCCAATTAGTCCCACTCCCCTGTTCTTTCCCCAATAGCCCTGTAAATTTCTGCTTTTCAAGTATTTATCCAGTTACTACTGAATCTGCTTCCACAACCCTTTCAGTTAGGCATTCTAGATCATAAAAACTCACTGGGTGAAAATAATTCTCCTAATTTCCCCCCTGGATTTTTTGCCAATTATCTTAAATCTGTTACTTTTGTAACTTAAGTTTGAGATACATGCATCAGTACCAGTTCTTCATAATGGTTATTGCAGAGTTTAAAAGTACACAGCACTTATAAAGCGGTCTACATATCCAGTGTAATCTGGTTCCTTGTTGGACAGTCAGAACTGCTCCGTAGTAAAAACAGACCGACACTGAAACAGGGCTGTGCAGTAACAAAGTTTTCCTGTTTTTAAGTCTCTAAATCAACACATTGCCCACATTCTTTCCAGTGTTCACAGAATCCCTGCAGTTGGCTTGGTGCTTTACAATCCCACAAGTACTCCAATTTCTCAAAAGATTGTTGACCACCACATCCGCCTCCCTCTGTACTCCATGAAAACACTACCAACATGCTCTGTGGTGATGAAACAATTTAAAGGCCCTACTGCTGGCCTCCACCACTTCATCAAACCCTTTGCTGGTATTGGAGCAACTGTAGTTAATGTCATCTGAGTTTCACTGACGGCCATTACTGTCAGGTTCTCCCTCTATTTCATTTTAGCAGGTATTAGATGTGTTTCAATCCCCCTCCTTCCCAGTTTCCATAAATGTTTTGATAGTTCCTTTCTAACCCTTCAGGTCTGATTTCATGGTCACTTCACTACTTCTAGGCGATATTGATCCTCTTTTACATCCCTGTCCAGTATATCCTTTGTTTCCCAGCACAGCTGTTGATGTCATGACTTGACCATCAGATGCCTATCAGATGCCTCCAGTGTTGATTTCGGCACAATATTTCCCCACAGAACTAAAAATGACGGGAAACTAAGACCCCGCTGGATCACACAAAGCATCTCAAGCGATGCCAGAAGAAATTGCAAAGATGTCCTTAAAAAAAGTAAACTGCAGCCAGAAGGTACCGTCCCCTCCCTCCCAAGGCAGATCACACTGCACTTCGAAAAATTTCTAGTTGCCGTCCAGAATGTGAATGAGGAAGTCGGCAAACTTGCAGTTTCACTTATCTGGTGTGGTGCCTGGATAATTGTATCAAAACCAATTACAAACATTTGGTAAAAAAGGATTGGAAGATGACTGCTAAAATAGAAGACCTAGACAACAAGAGATGCCACAAGTAATATGAAGATTTTTGGCAACCCCTTGCAGGCCTGGGGGAAAGCAAGCCAACAACTTTCATCTAGGAGGATCCTTATATCCCTTCTCACGCTGCAATTGAGTGGATCTGTCACTGGAGAGAGCCCACTGAAAACTAACCCCCATATCCACAGACCCCAACAACACCAAAGCCTTTGTAGTGTATGTGCATAACTTCCAGACAGAGAGGATACTGTTTCGAACTAGAACCTACATCTTTGGGATCATATCTCTAAGGACCTTCTCACTGGCAAAGAACCAACTCAATTGGGAAACTAACCCAACCAACAAACCTAAAACTGAAAACTAAAAAGTTAGGAGGGAAAAGTGGCGAGGAGCCAGCTACACATCTAGGAGGAGAAAATTAATGGGATGAACATAACACTTGTTCAGATCTAGCAGCCAACTCAAAAAACAGGTAACCTGAACTGATCTCAGTGAACTCATTCTATGAGACGCACATTTGGAGTGGAAACCAGCTATTTGATGTAATAAACCATCAGCATGACTGGACCAGACACATACAATCTTGGTTATGATGCAATTCCATGGGAAATAGAGTTGTCACACCCTGAGTGAACAAATATAACCAGAGACCTTTGGCATATGCAGGCATTGCCAATTTGTACCCCTCAGACCTATCAGGCACCCCAAGCAAAGCAAACAGCCAGCCAAAGCAGGACCAGGCAAAGGAGACAAGGCTGGCCAGAAGCTAATTCCACCTCACTTCCTAGCAGAAAACCTGAAGGAAGCTTGGGAATGAGGTCCAGGCTGTCAGTTAATGAAGGACAAATTGTGAAGGGTATGGAGACACCCCCTCAACTGCAGGAAAATGAACAAGAACCAACTCAGGATCATACATTTTACATATTGCATCCCACACGGCTCCATAAATTTCACCTTCAAATGTTGGAGGGAATGAAGAGCATCTTCCAACATATATTTTGGTCAAGTCCACACGGTCTGCATGCTGGTCTAGGAAACCACAAGGACCACGAGCAGCCTCATAATTCCAGAAGACTCAGTACAAACCCTCCTGAGCCTGCTCACTGGAGAGTGAAGGCCTCTGCATTGGACAGGTTAGCATGGATTTCAATAGTGTGCGCAGCCGCACCCCCCACGACTACCATGTGACTGAAGCAACAGATATCATCCAAACATCCAAATAACAAGCAAGCGATTTTTGGCCTCCACCTGGAACTGGAGGTACAAAATGCAGTTTCATCCATCCCCCACCCCCTCCCACTCTTAAAATTAGAACTAGGCCATTTAGGTGTGAAATCAGGAAGCATTTTTACCAAAGGGTAGTGGAAATCTGGAACTCTCTGCCCCAAAAGGCTGTGGAGGTTGGGTCAATTGAAACTTTCAAGTTTGAGATCGATAGATTTTTGTTAGGCAAGGGTCTCAAAGGATACGGACCAAATAGAATTGAGGTACGGATCAACCATGAGCTGATTGAATGGCAGAACAGGCTCAAGGGGCTGAATGGCCTACTCCTGTTCCTATGTTCCAGGAGGAGAAAGCAAATCAGCAACAGTGACTTACCCACAGAAAGGCAAGGGCAGTATTCCCAAACAATGCGACAACTAATAGGCAAGACCACTGCCGTTCCAACTCAACTGAATCAAGATTATTAGCAAAGAACAAAGGGAGAGATTGAGAGAATTTCTGTTTGTTACACTGATGTTAGGACATGGATTGCCCGACCAGATACAGTGGTGGAAACAGATTCCATAATATCTTTTAAAAGGACAGTCATTCATTTTTTGATGAATAAAAATTGAAAAGGGGACATGGAAAGCGCAGGGGAATGGGATGAAGTAGATAGGTCTTTTATCCACATCGTTCACCTGAGGAAGGAGGTAGCCTCCGAAAGCTTGTGAATTTAAAATAAAATTGCTGGACTATAACTTGGTGTTGTAAAATTGTTTACAATTTTAAAGAGCTAGCATTGGTGTTATGGGCCAAATTGCCTCCTTCTGTGCTGTAAAATTCTATACATAGAACTACAGAAAACAATTGCAAGGACAAATGGTTGGGGCAAAATAGCTCCCTATCTTCAGATATGAAGGCAGATAGCCTAAAGACAGCCTAACTGGGTCCGAAGTGCCCCACAACTTGAGCAGGCTTTTCAGTTCTAAACTTTCCACATGCAGCTCGACAGTATAGAGTTACTATCAATTACCAAGTATTAAAGATGAAAAAAACATATTAAACATATCTTACCTAAAAAAATAAACATTTCTGCACTCATCCAAAGCTCAGTGGGTTACGGAGTTGGGTGTGATGTGGTATTGAGCCATGTAGACCAGGAAGGTTCCAGGCTCGGTCTCTGGAGTGTGCTGAGTTAACTGCCCTTTATCAGGGTGTCACCACAATTTACACATGTCTCAAGACTTAGAAAGGAAGAAAAATTCTCTCTGGATCACTATCCCAGCAGGAAAGTCCACACATTTGGACATCTATATCATCATGAAAGAATAACAATAAAAGCTGAGGACAGGATTAGGGTTGGTTGTTATGTCCTCCTGGTTAAACAGTCTAGGCTTACTATCTAGGCTCACAAATGAAAAATGAGCACTTAGTTGAGATGCCACTCGAGGAACTGTAAACCAGTGTGAGGCATCACCTTCAGGTAAGATGGGGGGGAAAATCATCTAATGTAAAGAAAATAAATGTAATCTTTTTCAGAACTTTGTCTTCTATTAAAATTCTTTTCAGTCTTGTGAGGACTCTAAGGCTGCGAGGTGTTTTTTGGCAAGCTGCCCTTTTACTCTGACTAGATAAATTTGGCTCACTTTTAAATTGGGTTCTGTTTGGTGTCTACAGACATGGACTGGTTCTCGACTGCACAATCAGTGGAAGGGAACTCATTGCAACATTTGGCATCAGCACATTCAGGGTATCTGGCATCACTGTATATATGACAGTGAAATATCCATTAACATGACAGTTCCTTACATATTTCAGGAGTTGTCAACCAAGCCTAGAGCACCTCAGGCACTGCCTCTCGCTCCAACAGAGGTTTCACGGGGGCCTTGTAAATTGGTTCTACTTTTTCCTCCTTCTCCTGGGAAGATCATCCTGTTCTTCCTACCCTGAAACTCCTGCTGGGCAAGTGATTTCCACAAGTTATGTTTCTGTGACATTTATATCCATTTTATCTGGCAACATTAAATCGAACATGAACTTGGACTAGGCGCCTATTGGCTAGCAAAAGTAGCTGGAAAGCATAAATCATCCCCTCATCGCAATCAGTCTGTAAAAGTCTCAAATATAAATTCAGAAAGTCCTTTGTTCTCAGTCCACTGATGCACGTCACCAGCATATATTACTTTATGATGGATGCAGTCATAATAGTCTACAAGCTTATTGCAACCATCAGCAGTCCAGTTTGTCCCCACTGTTCGAAAGCATTGCGGCCTGGATATGCCCTGGCAGAAAGCTTGCATGTCCAATATGCTTCAGTAACACTGCGTATAATCTATTTCCAGTTTTGGGCGCCAACTATTCTGCCCAATCTATAATCTGATAGACAAACGAGAGGTTCTCCCAGCTTCTGTCCCCACTGCTTGTCTCTCCCGAATCGGAGTACCAGCTCCTGGTAGTGCTCTGTGTTTTCACCCATTTCCAGCAAAAGTACTGCTCATTACAAAAATAAGGTCAGTTTAAAATGTCCTAAAGGAAAACATGTACATCCATTTTGGAGAAAAAGAAATCCAAAGCTAGCAGGAAGAACAGAGCAGAGAAAGAGTAGTAAAATAAGCATGCGTGTTAGCATTATGCAAAAACAAGATTGCTGAAAGATAAGCATGAGGGCCAGGAAAGATTGGCAAAAAGGGACTTGTAACCAGTTTTGGCAGCTTGCTGCTTACATTAGGGGATTCCCTCTAGGCTGTGACACCCACCATGATGCTTGACTAAAATCCTGGAGATCATCCTGCAGACTTCAAGCAAGTTACTGCTTGGGATGGCGCTCCTTGACCAAAGGTTGGTGAGCCGATGTCCGCATGGCACCTATAGCAGTTACTCTCCATTCCAATGCAAAGCAGGTCACGAGCAGGACTTAAGAGTTCAGATGCGTGCACCATATAACTATTCGGAAAATGCTACGGTGCTAATTGGAGCTGCCACCTCAAAAGTGGCTGCATTGAAATTATTCATCCATCGGCATAAAAAATTTACCACATTAAACCTGTGCCAAAAAATGCAAACTGGTATGCAAGTCACCCAAAAAGCCATTATCCACACGCCCTAAAATTGGCCTAGAAATTACAATCAGGCAGAAAACGATCCCCTTTTCTTTACTGAGACCTAAACCGATTACCAATGCATGACTAAGATCCCACATATCTAGTAAGATGTTGGATCTGTGTTAAAAATGACATGTAATTGCTTGAACACATCAGTTTATACAGTATAAGGATTCAAAAGGAGTTTTGAAAGATAAGAAGGGTGGAATGCTGTCAGATTTATCACGTCTATGACACAATTGACTTTGGCACCAGTTTATATATTATTGACAATGTAAATGCATCACAAAAATGTCTAGTGATAACTTATGGAAGGCATAAACCACTGGATCAAAGGCTTTAATATAAAGTTCAAATTCTTGAACGTTCGTGCAGTTATGCAAAACAGATGAAGCAAACAAGTGAATTTATGCAAAACATGGGAACCGAGTGGTTTTAGTGTTATATGAAACAATGACACCTCCCCACATCATCCAACCAACTCGATCCATTCTTTTGCTTATGATTGCACTCAGCATTCATCAACTTCCTTCACATTTCGACATATTCCAACCTAGAAAAGTAGCAAAAGCTTCCAAAAGCTGATACAGCCCCAGAAAGAGCTGACAACTCAAAAAAAAAATCCTGAATATAGCCCTTATTAGTCATGAAGACAAGAAGTTGAAGGAATACGCAACATTTGTAACACTTGTATAACAGGGGGAAAAATACTAAAGTTTGCAGCAGTGGTGAATTTGGACATTGTCCAAGCGGGTGGCAGCGCTGAAGGTATGAGATTTATCTTCGACAGGGCGCTGGGGTAATGCATCTCCACAAAAGGCTTTGATGTGGATACGCCATTTGGTGCAGTTTCTGACATTTTGGAACCAACTGTAACTTCACCTTTCAAGCCAAAAATAATTTCTCCTGGAAGGGTTACAGATACTTTAAGTAAGAAAATAAAAGATGGTTGTACAGACTTCAATACAACTTCACAGGGTAAAGTTAAAATAAAAGTGTTAACACTCGCTGGAGAATTATCAAATGAACACTGTCATTTTTAGGCTTTTGAAACAGTTACGAAGGTTTATTTTCTTGTAACAGAAATAAAAATCGTTACACACGGCCATCAATAGAAAAAATGACTGAAATGCAGGACCAGGCACTGGATCTGAATGTTGTGCTTTCAGGTTGGCCTGACACACAGCCTCTGATCTGGGGTTTACAACCTATTGAACTCTTTTTGATTATTAATATCATGCCTCATAAGGGCGTTGGCTGCTTTAATATGGATAGTGTAGGCTCTCTCTTTGTTTAATGCACAATAACAATTGGACCTCCACCATGCAAATGTGAATGGCTCTGAAAATTACAGATCATAACCAGGTACTGTATCTCTCACACACACACGTCAATGGTCTGCATCACACAGTACACTATGGTAATATATTGAATATGGGAATCGCTGTCATTTATATTAAAAAAATTAAGTGAAACTTACAACTACTCCGACCCACTTCCCACTTTATCTCAAACACGACAATTCCACAATTGCAGTGACAGGAATGTTCAAATAAAGCCATGCACATCAGGGAATATCCTTACATCAAAAAAAAAGCAGCTGCAACCATTTTTGATCAAAATGAGACACAAAACAATAGCCAAGTATGTCCCTGAAAAACCTTTTGAGAGAAATAAGTTTTTAAAAAATACATTTTAGCAGCATGTTTTATACACGACTTCTTTGGGGACAAATATACCCTGTAGCTATGACTCTCAAACCATCAGCTCATCTTACAACTTTTCTGCCTCAAATTCATGCACAAGTGACAGTTGGAGAAAGTAATGTCTAATTGATTGGTGCCTAGAGCTTTTCAGACATGCCATCCAACAACTTCGACGGTTCATATTGATAACCTCCAATCCCGGTGGAAAAAAGCTGATTTTTCTTCCGAAATGCTGAAAGCTGAGATGGAGAGGGGAGTGAGACACTGACAGTCAGCTAAAAAAGCTGATGGTTGGCACGTCCAGATTGCATACCTTCAGTGACCACAACTGCCACTCACTCTGCATTGCAATGGCTGAATTACTACATCTTGATCTTCTCCATGCTCGTCAATGGGACTAAAAATTCTTGTTTCTTTCAACTCCACAAAGTCTCTTCATGACTTACAAGCAACTGCTACCACCTCTTGCCATTGCTAATCCATCTTTAGCTCCCACTTCTTCTACTGGGGTGCTTAGTCTCACTATTTCCTGTGACCTCAACTGGAATGCCAATATTTCCTCCATTCCTAAAGATGCTTCCAAGGAATTCAGTTTCTTCTTTCATGGCAAACACTTTCCCCTTGACTTCTGACTCTCCATAAAGCTCAAGTCCATCTAAGAGTTGAATGTCACATCCATATTTAGCCAGCCCTTTTAACACCACGCTTGTGCTCCTGAGAAGACAAGAATGAGTTAATTATCCTTTACTCACCTCTAGCCTTCAACCTCTCTCATTCTGCTACAACCTTTCGTGCCTTGCTCTATTTTAATCAATATTGCAACAGTCAGTGCTCCTTTCTTCTCTGGTAGTTCCTAATGTGGCTGACGAAACATCGTTCCTTTCTCTATATCTCCACTGTGCTGAGATCAGGACTTATCCCCATATAGAATAGAATCATAGAAAATTTACGGCACAGAAGGAGGCCATTCGGCCCATCATGTCTGCGCCGGCCAAAAATGAGCCACCCAACCTAATCTCACTTTCCAGCACTTGGTCCGTAGCCTTGTAGATCACAGCATTTCAGGTGCACATCCAGGTACTTTTTAAATGAGTTGAGGGCTCCTGCCTCTACCACCCATTCGGGCAGTGAGTTCCAGACCCCAACTACCCTCTGGGTGAAAAAAATTTTCCTCAGCTCCCCTCTAATCCTTCCACCAATCACTTTAAATCTATGCACCATGGTTATTGACCTCTCAGCTGAGGGAAGTAAGTCCTTCCTATCTACTCTATCTAGGCCCCTCATAATTTTATATACTTCAGTTAAACCAGCCTCCTCTGTTCCAAAGATAACAACTTCAGCCTATCCAATCTTTCCTCATAGCTAAAATTCTCCAGATCCTCGTAAATCTCCTCTGTACCCTCTCTAATGCAATTACATCCTTCCTGTAATGTGGTGACCAGAACTGTACACAGTACACAAGCTGTGGTCTAACCGGTGTTTTACACAGTTCCAGCATAACCTCCCTGCTCTTATATTCTATGCTTCGGCTAATAAAGGAAAGTATTCCATATGTCTTCTTAACCACCTTAACTACCTGTCCTGCCACCTTCAGGGATCTGCGGACATGCACTCCAAGGTCCCTCACTTCCTCTACAACATTCATTATCCACCCATTTATTGTGTATTCCCTTGCCTTGTTTGCCCTCCCCAAATGCATTACCTCACACTTCTCCGGATTGAATTCCATTTGCCACTTTTCTGCCCACCTGACCAGTCCACTGATATCTTCCTGCAGTCTACAGCTTTTCTCCTCACTATCAACCACACAGCCAATTTTTGTATCACCTGCAAACTTCTTAATCATGCCCCCTACATTTAAGTCCAAATCATGAATATAAATCACAAAAAGCAAGGAACCTAGAACTGAGCCCTGCGGAACCCCACTGGAAACAGCCTCCCGGTCACAAAAACAGCCATCGACCATTACCCTTTGCTTCCTGCAACTGAGCCAATTTTGGATCCAAGCAAACCACTCAGTTGTACAATCCCACTACAAAAAGTCACAACAAGAATAAAACTGGACGGACCACCCGGCATCGGACCACTAGGCACCAGATATGACAAAGGCAAACCAAGCCCAGTCGACCCTGCGAGGTCCTCCTCACTAACATCTGGGGACTTGCGCCAAAATTGGGAGAGCTGTCCCACAGACTCGTCAAGCAACAGCCTGACATAGCCATACTCACAGAATCATTCCTTTCAGCCAATGTCCCAGACTCTTCCATCACCACTCCTGGGTATGTCCTGTCCCACCGGCAGGACAGATCCACCAGAGGTGGCGGAACAGTGGTATACAGTCAGGAGGGAGTGACCCTGGGAGACCTCAAAATAGACTCCAGACCCCATGAAATCTCATGGCATCAGGTCAAACATGGGCAAGGAAATCTCCTGCTGATTACCACCTAACGCCCTCCCTCAGCTGATAAATCAGTCCTCCTCCATGTTGAGCACCACTTGGAGGAAGCACTGAGGGTAGCAATGGCACAGAATATACTCTGGATGGGGGACTTCAATGTCCATCACCAAGAGTGGCTTGGTAGAAGCACTACTGACTAAGCTGGCTGAGTCCTGAAGGTCACAGCTGCTAGACTGGGCCAGCGGCAGGTGGTGAGAGAACCAATACGAGGGAAAAACCTACTTGACCTCGACCTCACCAATCTACCTGTCGCAGATGCAACTGTCCACGACAGTATTGGTAGGAGTGACCACCGCACAGTCCTTGTGGAGATGAAGTCTCGCCTTCACACTAAGGACACCATCCAACATGTTGAGTGGCACTACCACCGTGCTAATTGGGATAGATTCAGATCAGATCTAACAGCTCAAAACTGGGCATCCATGAGGCACTGTGGGCCATCAGCAGCAGCAGAATTATATTCCAGGACAATTTGTAACCTCATGGCCTGGCATATTCCTCACTCTACCATTACCAATAAGCCAGGGGATCAACCTTGGTTCAATGAGGAGTGTAGAAGAGCATGCCAGGAGCAGCACCAGGCGTAACTAAAAATGAGGTGCCAAACTGGTGAAGCTACAATACAGGACTACATGCAGTTAAACATCAGAAGCAATATGCTATAGACAGAGCTAAGCGATTCCACAACCAACGGATCAGTTCGAAGCTCTGCAGTCCTGCCACATCCAGTCATGAATGGTGGTGGACAATTAAACAACTAATGGGAGGCAGAGGCTCTGTAAACATCCCCATCCTCAATGATGGCAGAGTCCGGCACATGAGTGCAAAAGACAAGGCTGAAAAGTTTGCAACCATCTTCAGCCAGAAGTGTCAAGTGGATAATCCATCTCGGCCTCCTTCCGATATCCCCACCGTCACAGATGCCAGTCTTCAGCCAATTCGATTCACTCCACGTGATATCAAGAAACGGCTGAGTGCACTGAATACAACAAAGGCTATGGGCCCCGACAACATCCCGGCTGTAGTGCTGAAGATTTGTGTTCCAGAACAAGCCACGCCTCTAGCCAAGCGGTTCCAGTACAGCTACAACACTGGCATCTACCCAACAATGTGGAAAATTGACCAGGTATGTCCTGTCCACAAAAAGCAGGACAAATCCAATCCAGCCAATTACCGCCCCATCAGTCTACTCTCAATCATCAGCAAAGTGATGGAAGGTGTCGTCAACAGTGCTATGAAGCAGCACTTACTCACCAATAACCTGCTCACTGATGCTCAGTTTGGGTTCCACCAGGACCACTGGGCTCCAGACCTCATTACAGCCTTCATCCAAACATGGACAAAAGAGCTGAATTCCAGAGGTGGGAGTGACAGCCCTTGACATCAAGGCAGCATTTGACAAGTGAGGCATCAAGGAGCCCTAGTAAAATTGAAGTCAATGGGAATCAGGGGGAAAACTCTCCAATGGTTGGAGTCATATCTAGCACAAAGGAAGATGGTTGTGGTTGTTGGAGGCCAATCATCTCAGCCCCAGGACATTGCTGCAGGAGTTCCTCAGGGCAGTGCCCTAGCCCCAACCATCTTCAGCTGCTTTATCAATGACCTTCCTTCCTTCATAAGGTCAGAAATGGGGATGTTCGCTGATGATTGCAGAATGTTCAGTTCCATTTGCATCCCCTCAGATAATGAAGCAGTCCATGCCCGCATGCAGCAAGACCTGGACAACATCCAGGCTTGGGCTGATAAGTGGCAAGTAACATTCGTGCCAAACAAGCACCAGGCAATGACCATCTCCAACAAGAGAGAGTCCAACCACCTTCCCTTGACATTCAACGTCATTACCACCATCAACATCCTGGGGGTCACCATTGACCAGAAACTTAACTGAACCAGCCATATAAATACTGTGGCTACAAGAGCAGGTCAGAGGCTGGGTATTCTGTGGCGAGTGACTCACCTCCTGTCTCCCCAAAGCCTTTCCACCATCTACAAGGCACAAGTCAGGAGTGTGATGGAATTCTCTCCACTTGCCTGAATGAGTGCAGCTCCAACAACACTCAAGAAGCTCGACACCATTCAGGACAAAGCAGCCCGCTTGATTGGCACCCTATCCACCACCCTAAACATTCACTCCCTTCACCACCGGCGCACAGTGGCTGCAGTGTGTACCATCCACAGGATGCATTGCAGCAACTCGCCAAGGCTTCTTCGACAGCACCTCCCAAACCCGCGACCTCTACCACCTAGAAGGACAAGGGCAGCAGGCACATGGGAACAACACCACCTGCACGTTCCCCTCCAAGTCATACACCATCCTGACTTGGAAATATATCGCCGTTCCTTCATCGTCGCTGGGTCAAGATCCTGGAACTCCCGTCCTAACAGCACTGTGGAAGAACCGTCACCACACGGACTGCAGCGGTTCAAGGCAGCGGTTCAACACCACCTTCTCAAGGGAAATTAGAGATGGGCAATGAATGCTGGCCTTGCCAGCGACACCCACATCCCATGAACGAATAAAAAAAAATAATTTTACTTCTAAGTCTCGTGTCCAGCAGCCAGCCTGATTGACAGGATGGCTTGCTGTCCGGCAGGAAGGCCTGCGGTAGCAGGCTGCAACCAGGAATCAGAGGGAGGGATCATGGGTCGGGGGGGCCGGGGAGGAGATCAGAGGTTACTGGAGGTCGGGTGGAGAACCGAAGGTGGGTATGGGCCCTCCATGGAGGGGGGGTCCCACCATCTGGGGCGTAGGCAGCAAATGGCGGGGGTCCTGTCGGCCAGGTGAGCTTGTTGAGCCTGGATGAAGCACTCCTGCTCCTCTGGGCCCACAAGCAGTGCAATAAAGACACTCATCTCCTTTCCTTTCACCTGACATGAATTGGAAGCAACGGGAAACCCGAACAGGTAAGGTTAAATTCATTTTAATTTTCCAACACACAAAATATTAAGTACCTCAAGTATCTCAATCAGTTACATTGCCCTTTTAAGTATAGGCCAGCCGGCTTTAAGTGGGGGTGGGACTTCCTGGTGTCAGTTGTCCACATGCATACAAACCTGCCTGGGTTAAACCCAGAAGTGGGCGAGTTGGAGCCTGTATACGGTCTCACCCCAAAAAGCTGTTAATTTAACCTCCCACACGCCCCCAATCCACCTGTTCTTGGGGGTTTAAAATTTATCCCATAACTTCACTTAAATGGGACTTTTCTTCATTTTTATACAAGAACTGTGGTTTACAGACTCTTCGTTAGCCAGGAAAATGAGCTGTATTGCACAACCGTTCCTGGAAGTTTGGGAACACAAGACTCTTTTAGGAACAGGAAACGGGACAATCTGCAGATACACAGAGACTCTGCAAAACGTCATTGAAACTACAAGTTGTTTTCTGGGAAGTCAGTTATCCTGCAAATTCAGAGCAGTGAGTTTTAATCTGCAATAACAGCAGAATTAATGGTGCATTTACTGGAATGAACTGATAGCTTCCAATGTGCTCTGGATGATAGAAAAATACTCCTACAACACAATAGAAGGATCTGTTAAGGATGGGAGTATTCACGAGGAGGGTACATAACACAGAGGCCAGAAAGTTAGGATACTGTGGATTGACAATCTGCAGCGAGCACTTATTATATTGTGGCCATTAATTAGGATTCCTCACAAAATAAACAGAAAACCATGCAGCATTTAAAGAACTGTCAACCATATTTAGGTATGTGCAGCTTTAATATTTAATGATTTTCCCAAAAGTGTTGTAAATACTGTACAAGGCTATTTTGATCAAACCTATTCCTAATAAGCTATATATTGAAGTATGGGCATGCCAAGCAGTTAACGCGAACTTGTGGCAAAGTTTGTACTTTGTGTAGCTCCATGGGGTTGCTGCAAGAAGTCTGCAGAAAATCAAATGCAGAAGTGTGAACACAAGGATCAGTGATTGAAGGGAACCCCAGCTCTGAGAAGTCCAGTCCAGCCCAGCCTCTCTCCCCAGAGATTCTTCTTAAAACCCTTTCCAAATCTGGAAGACCAATACGTCATTGTTGATTCTATTCTGGTGTGGAAGTCTCCAGAAAGAAAATTAGTGCAGCAGTGTAGAAATCAACTGAGAACATGTGGTAACATTTTTAATGTCTACTGTATTTCTCAAGCCAATTTCAATCATGACAACCTAAAGCACCACTGTGTGAAACAAAGAATAGCAACTCATACTGAGAACTGTGGTTCCAACTTCTGATTGTACTTTCAAAACAAATCTTGTACAAGTTTTCTTTTCTAAATGCATGCAGTTAAGATGCGGTGACTCAAACATAAGCTTGTATCAGACTACAAATAAGTTTTGACCACTTCTACTAAGTGATGATTCAACTATAGTCCTACAAGATTAACAGATAACCTGTCAGGTTAATAAATATATCATAATTAGAAATGACAGTTACATGGGTAAGATGGGTATAGAGGGATATGGGCCAAGTGCAGGCAATTGGGACTAGCTTAGTGGTATAAACTGGGCGACATGGACATGTTGGGCCGAAGGGCCTGTTTCCATGTTGTAAACTTCTATGATTCTATGATTCTAAATGTGCACCTATTTTATGAAAAAATGGCATTGGTTTAGGATTATTACTCATTGCATTTTCTGTTTTCATTTTCAAGGTGATACTTGCTTTCATTTACAGTTGTATAAGGAAGGAAGGAAAGAATTTCACAAGCAGAGGATCTGGAATGTCCATGACAAAGACCCACTGCTAAAATATTGAGCAAGGAGTATATAAGGTGTGGTGGCGATTCATTGTCACATAGGCCAGAAAAACAGAATCCCATGTGAAACCTTTTGACGTCCTGTGTTGCTTTAGATGACAGGACCACATCCAATAAGTGGGAAAGAGCAGTCTGCCAGTGAGCACTCAGGTTCTGCGGGACTGGTTGCTGTGGAAGATAGGACGCAGGCCAGACTGGTATTTTTCTCTGCCGTCTATTTATTTTCTTTCACTATTCAGTTCCTACTCACTTCCTTCCTCACTGCCAATTTGACGTTTGATATTATTTTACTTATTGTCTCTTTTCGGGTAAATTTTAATCAAATAGGTCAGCTATTTTTGCTTTTGTTCAGCTGATTACAGTTTGTCCCTGATCCCAAACTATGTTTTTCTTTGCACACCTAGGAGAAAGGGAGGAGAGGGTTAAAAAGGTCACAACTGTGTTAGTGGACTGTTGAGAATATTTTATTAAAAATATGCTGCTGGATAAAATTGGAGGGTCTGGATATGGGATTAGATCCTGATGACTGGACTCTGGGATGGGCTTGATGTTTTGCACATTGGGGGATGAAAATCCAGGGTTTTTACACACCAGCTGTGGAACAATGGAACTAGCTGCAGTTATCTAAGGGGGAAAACATAAAAGAATGAAGACTTTTCCCTTCGTTGATCTGATGGAAATTAAATGCCAGTTTTTCTTAATATGGAGAAAAACGCTGCTTTTTAAAAAAAAAAGTCCCATTTTTGATAATACAGTGCAAGATCATAATTTAAGCATTTTAAAAGTAATCATTTTATAAACTGCATTTTAGCATGGAATGCCTGCATATTCTATGAGTGCCTTGGGGCGTTTTATCAATTTTAAAGGTGCTATATAAATGCAAGTAGTTGTTGTTGCTCATAATGAATAATTTGAGCATCACCATTATTGAAAATTTCACCACTTTACTGCTTTCTGAACTCCAAATAGTGAAATTTTTGCTGTATTCAGAATTCGAGAAATGATCTACAGTTCCAGTTAATTCTGTAATTTTATTTCAATGTTTTCAGCATCAGCGATTTAAGGGGGAAAAAATGCACCAGTAGTCATCAGCTAGGAAACATACATATTTTAAAGGCCATTAAGCACTTGAAGGATTGGTTGCTGATTTTTTCCAAACCACTTACAAGACACAGTTGAGTCTATTAAAAGGCAATAGTATGGAGTATGAATAAAAATTCCTTGTGGCTATTTAAAGTGAGACTTTAAAACCTTTAGAATGATGGATTACCTAAATTGCTCATATTAATAAGTGTCGGCACATGAGAAGTCTTCATTTATGGTACACTTAAGTATTTACAGTATAAAGTTTTCACCATCAAAGACACACTTCTGAAGCATTCCAAACAATACTCGCCCACACCCATAAGTAATAATCCCAACAATTTGTTTCCAAAACAAAAGACCATTCCTAATAACCTAGTGGAATTTAAAAAGTGCTTTACGTGAATTTCAATCAAAAAGCTATACTGGCAAACCAAACTGTAAGTGTGGAAGGGACAATAGGAGTTTGATTTAGAAAATGTTCAATATAAAACAAATCAAATAATTTTACTGTTTTACACCTTGGTACTGAACATAGCATTCAGCAGTATCAACAATCTGTTGCAATGATTAATCTATTCTTCTTACTAAAGGCATTAACCAACTAGTGACTACCCTCCTTGAGGGGAGAGGCACGTTTAATGAAAACAAAATTCTTGCCCTGTTGGGCATGTATATCATCTATGTGTATATGGATATCGTACATGTATGTATATTATATATGGACTCACACAATGTATGTATATTATATGGATATATGCACACACACAGTGTATGTATAGTATAAAGATATATGCACACACACAGTGTATGTATAGTATAAAGATATATGCACACACACAGTGTATGTATAGTATAAAGATATATGCGCGCGCACACAGTGTATGTATAGTATAAAGATATATGCACACACACAGTGTATGTATCTCACACACACTTAAAACTGGCAGTTCCCCAGTTCTAAAATGGACTCTAAACACTTCATTGGAAACTGAAATGGTTACTCAGACACTTGGTCTGACTCACAGCTGGAGAACGTACTTTGATCTAAGGGACCTGTTACTTCCATTCCTTTTCGTGTGACAGAGCAGACGAAAATGTAACTTCCAATTATTATTAGTTGTTATAATAGGACTGTTATGCAGAAAAGGAAACGCGACTGTTACGAGCCATTAACTCATTTGTTTTCTAAGCTGTTAAGACTGTTAACATTTTGGTTGCTGGTTTTCTTCAAAGAAATTGCTCAAATTTCAAAAGGAGAAAGTATCCTCATTTGGATTCAGGCACACTCCAGATATATTTCCTCAGATGCAATGCAAAGCCATATTTCCACAGATAAGCCCACACTCCCTGTGACCCAAAAGATGATCATATGCGTGAAGTAATCTGGGACAGCGGGCAACCGGGTGATTGTGAGGTACACATTGGAAATAATATGGATTACCACCTAATGGATACCTGTTAGCCCTCAATCTTACTAATTGCCTGCTCAAATGGACATTGCAGCTGCGCTGAATGTGGTAGCAACTTGTGAACAATAAAGTGAGGAAGCTTCCACGTCCATATCTAGTCTGTGGCCATGGATGATTTCCTTAAATGTAACTAAAGACATCAGGGAAGAAAAGGAACTCAAAGATGCCCAATTTACACAACAATGAGCCATAGAATGTGAGAGCCCTAGTTCGGATAATGTCTGTATATCATCTGGATTGGTTGCTCCTGGTCATATTGTAAACAATTTAAAAGTAATCAATATACAAGCCAGACACAAAGTCCCATAAAGAAATATTAAAAATCTAGAGTGTTTTATGATTTCAAACAAGACCCAACCTCCACTCCATCACCATCCATATAACCCAAGAATGTTTTAATGCTCATGAGTTTCTGTTCATTGTTACGGTTACATTTATGGAGGGTGAGTAGAGCTCCAAAAACAGCGTCTACCTACATAACACGAAGACTTCGCAAGAGGGGGCTCGGCAAACTTAGTCAACTCTTTTAAACAGCCAACAGTTATATGTAATGTAAATCACTGATTATACTGCAAAGTATCTTGCCTATGCTTTTGTTTCTGTGACTTGTTATTATTTGTAAGTCAGTCTTGGTTGTTTGACCTGTACATAGTGGTCTGGCATTGTGAATATTTGCCATTACAGTTGACAGGAGACATTGTGGGGATCCCATGTTTTCTCAATGAAGTAATCTAGTAGATTACTTCATTGATCTTAGTTGCTAGACCTAGGCTGCTCTAGCTCAGTATGGAAGAGAGCAAAAGTCTCATGTTTCAGTTCGTAAGAGATGTAGTCTGCTACAGAAACGGTCAAGCCATTCGTACGGATAAAAGCCTAAACGGTAGCAGTAAGTGGGGCCTCTTTAGGGTTGAGTTGACTCCATGATGTTACGCCTGACAATGGGGGGGATTTGTATCGAATCCATCTTCTGCCCAGCCTCAGTAATCACATACCTGAGCCAGGCAGCTCTGAGGTACTCCAGGCCACTCTTGATGCTTGGCCAGCCAGCCTAACTCGTTGATGGGATCTTGGAGGGGTAACCCTGTCACTGGAGGGGGGTTGGGATTCTTCACGCTCAGCTGCAGATAACTTCACAAACCAATTTTCTAATGTGTACGGTGATTCTGGCTAGACAGAAACAGTGGGAAGCGCAATGTTCTGTGCTGGCAAGATGCATGACACACTTGGGAGTTACTGTGCCTTGGCTCTTGCCAAGCCATTCCTAAAATTCTCTGGTATAAGGTAAATGGGGTGTGTCCCTACAGCAGTGTGTGTGCACTTTGTATCAGGCAAACAGAAACTCTACTTGCCGTTGATTTCACAGTAGTGTGGCTTAGAGATTAATAGGTTTCCACGTGTCAGACACCCAGCTAGATACAAACTAACTGGATTTAAACACAAGCCTACACTTGATCCTAGGGTGGAAGTGAGATTTAACACAATGGAGCCGTTTTCCCTCCGTAGGCGCCTGCACATAATGGAGAATCATGCGATTTTCTAGCTCTGGCAAGTTCCCAATGCAGACCCCCCTCCTGGCTGGGCCTTGCATAAGGTTATCCACTCTGATTGGATGTATTCATGGAGGTTTTATCACATGACCACCTGCCTCGCCCAAACAACATTTTCCCATATCTCCAATAAATGAAAGTGTTCAAAAGAAATTGAAAAAAAACTCAATGTTTTTAATGTCCCTACGCTTGTCAGCCTAGCCCCGGTCTGCAGGTGTCCAGACACAGGCTCTTGTACCGGAATTCTTCAGGTTGCCCTCGTGCAGGCGCGACCAACAAGCAGCAAAAATGAGGCGGGAGACCCTGGAATGCCCATTCCCGCCTCGTTAACTTTGTCACGCTGGGCCTGTGCCTACTACAGGGACAGACCCACCGACTTCAAAATAAGTGAGCCCCAGGGAATGCATGGCAGCGCAGTGGGGACGAGACCTGATGTAACCTTTTCACTGTGTCTGAGGAATGCCACAGCAAAAGGGAGAATCCACCCACCCCCTGATATATCTACAGAGCCAATGCAAAGGAAACTTCAAAATATTTATCCTACACAGTTAAAACCTGGAGATGCATAACATTATTGGAAGTGCAGCCACATCCCAGCCAATATTACAAACACATTTTACACCAATTAAAGCGTCACATCCCATAACATTGATTAATGTATTTATGTGCTTTCAGAACAAGATAGTTCTCATGAGAAAAACTTAAGTGCATGTAATGGGTTTCAACTGCATACATAGTAAACATTTATTCAATTTGGCATTTAAATATGCTCTAAAATCAAAAATTCAGATTACAGCTTATAATACCAACAGTTTTTAGTGAAATTAGCTAATAATTTATTAATTCTGGTTGATCTACTTAGGCATTTATGGTTTTGTAAATAAACCTAGAACTTGCCTGCACAAATAAAATTAACAAAACATCAGTGCTGGGATGTGAAACAGACATTTGCAGATATACAAATTCAGTGACTGCTGAACAGAACGCAATACAGTCAAGTCGGTCAGTCAGTGGTGTATTTTTTTAAAATCTAGCTTTGTAAACACATGATAACAACTTGAATAAACCTTTTCCTTGGCTGGCAAACTACTCAAAGGATTCTTTAGCGACTTGACATCCATTGCCTAAGAGTGCAGCCATTCACTTGTAGCCATTGTTACCTCACAGCACAAACAAGGAAGATTAGTGAGCCTAGAATGGGCATTTTATTTTGTGCAATAGATTTTCAAGTAGATTTTCAAGTTAAAGAAATTGGGCTATGAACCTATTATAATTCTGGGCACACAGGGCTTAAAAACATCAGTAGTTTTGCACGAATTGTGGACGATTTTGATGCCAGCCTCAAATGTCAGGTAGTGCAGCAATGACCTCACATTAAAGAAAAGTAGCATTGGGAGGGGAGGAAGAACTGGATTTGAGGACTTCATCAAAGCTTGGTCCAAGCTTGCTTTTCTTGTATGTCACTACTGAGATCGATCACTCATTTACATTAACGATAAACGTCTTTGCTGAATTGCTGATTAAACCCTTTACTTCATATTGCCATAGCCTCGAAATATGCATTGCTATAAAGATTTGTACAATGGCAGAAAACAAAGTGTTTAAGGTAAACTTCATAAACACTGAAGCTTTAATCCCACAGTTTGGGAAAAATCATACAAAAAGCATAAGCCACAAACTTGACATTACTTAATCCACATGTAATGAGTTCTGTAAAATCAGAGACTGCATATATTCCACGTCTGCTTCCAATGTGGGCAAATCACGCTATAATGGCCCTTTTTGTATATTAAAAAGCAGTGCAGTGGGCTAGATACGTGCCTTACACCGCTGTGTTCTAGCTTAAACCCCAGTCCAGACTGATTGCGCCAATGTCCTGGGTCTAGAAGGCTACGAGATCCTATGTAAAGTGAGCTTGGGTGATCTCGGTCATTGTAGATCACAGCCCTAAAAGTGACACTGAATTAGAGGCCACAGAGCAGCTGGTGAACAAAATGGAAAAAATGTCGCACGGGCACAGTAAGGAGTGAACTTCTGAGTGCTGTGGTTCAGGCACATTCATGGAGCAGACAGGAGCTTCACCCTGCATCTGACCCTGCTATGTCTACACTTGATGCTAACACTGCAGTCAAAGCTGTTCCATTCGCAAACAGCCATCACCTTAAGTACAAAGTCACAAAGAAAAGGTCTGTTGGAACCAGTAAGGGTACATGTAGAGTTAGGAAGGAAGGGAACATTCCTCCCAAGGCACCCTGAAAAATGTCCACAGCCACTACAACTACTACTTGCATTTCTGTAGACCACAGTACATTTCTGAGGGTGAAAGACCTGTACACTATTTAAATACAATCCTATCTAGGTCATATTCTTCCATGTAAAATGTAATCCAATTATTGGGCCACTCTCAAAAGTCTTGGCCCCAGATGCAAAACAGAAGATTTCACGTGGATACATTTGACAACTATTGCAGCTGATTATACTGAAGCAAGGTCCCCCGGATAATAAAAGTTAAAGCAGCAATTTGTAAAACAAAGAAACGTAACCTTCCCTCAAACATATACATCAAATTTTATCTTGCAAGATGTTTTAAACCACAGTAAGTAGCGGCTGGGGGAACACTGCCAAGTTACTGTAGGTCACAGGCAAGAACAGTCAGTAAGACTATTTCACACAGAAAGACCATTGTGTGTAACAGGAACAGGAGCAGTCAAACGGACAGGGCAAAGATACCTGTAAATGTACATTTTGAAACAATGATTGGGAGTCATGTCCAAACTGCAAGTTAATCTTAAAAAGAAAATTCTGTCTCTAACCATAATAAATACAGTACCCATAAGTTTGGGATACATGTTTGGCCATATGAACTATGTTTCTATAGCTCTACGAATATAAAATAACTTTACTTCTCATTTTTTTTATTGCATTGGCTAAAAAAAATACAGAAATTAAAATGTAGATGGTCATTCAGGGAGGAGGACTGAAAGTACTGACCCAGAATCTTAGATTTTAAAATGACTAAAAATCATAGTATATGCCTCCCCACCTCAAGACACTGTGCCTACCTGCGACTGTCTCAGTGTCTAAATGGTTTCTCACATCTTTACAAATATTGTTCAAATTGCAAATGGTACAGAAAAACACAACCGGCTCCAAATAATATGCAGCATGCTTTTTATGAGTTTTTAATATATTTACTCAAGATTTCTTTATTTTACAATTTTGTGTGTCGGAATTTCAATTTTAAATGCAACTGTGTAAACCTCACTATTGCTTTTCATTCACAAATATTTATTAAAACTACACAAAATATTTTATTCTTTGGTAAACCCCACAGTCTGTTTAAAGTAACTTTGATCATGGTTCAAACTGCAGTCCATGGCCCACCTCAATCATCAGCTTGTGTGTTAGTCTTTGATATTTAGACATTTAGTGGTTAATACATTTTGGCACATATGATAAATCAGAGGGGGGGGGGGGGAGAAATCAAATTCATCTCAGGAAACATCTGATTTGTGCACCCTTTTATTATTACGTATATTATCAGGACGCATTTTTAGATTAGGATTTGAACAAAACAAAAATCCGGATCTCATTTCCATTTAATATTGAACCTGGCATCAATATTTTGGGACTTTAAGCAAGTTATCTGTCTATGTAAAACTGTATCCAGGTGGTACTGACTACTTTTTGCTATTTGGTTTGCAGGTCTATCTTGAGATTTAATGTGCTAGAAATTCCCATGCTTGTAATCTCTTGCTATTCAATCCACTTTCGTGCAGCCTATGCACAGTTGTATTCAAATCGACTGCTCCAGCTTCATAATTTTCTATCATGCTAATTGACAAGCTTGCAGTCGTGAGATACCAGTAACCGCTATGGAAGCCTGCAGAAATACATTGTACAACGTATCGAAAGGGATTAAGTGAGAACAACTCTCACCATATTTTTTTGCAAAAATGCCTGGGCATAAAATGGACAATATCATCTAATAACATGCAGCCACAGGGCTTCTTACTTCCAAACTTTCAGAAATAAATTCACATCAGTAATAGCACATTTTGGCATAGCCATTTATTTAAGTAGGCCGTAAAACTATGCATATTAAACTAAATTAGACCTGCAGGTAGAACAGATGCATCTGTTTTGACTGAACAGATGGCGATTCATAGTTGTGCATAAAAAAGCTTTAACTCTTCTAGCTCAGCCTGGCAAATTTTTACCAAAAAAAGCAATTAACAGCTTTTCAACTTAACTAAAACTTCACCTGCAAGCTAAAAGGGAGTTAATCTCTCAGAATCCAATAATTGAGGTGTGTAATGGCAGCTAAGTGTGGACCTAAGGTCTACTTAATCTAGTGCATTTTACTGGGAATGTAGAGTTTTTGGTTAGGATTCTGACGTGGAACCTTAGCCCAGGGTCGCTAGCAAAAAAATTAAAAAGGTGAAAACTATCATATGCAGGGAAACAATGTTCAAAGCGTATAATAGAAAACTGAAATAACTTTATACTATCGAGCCATTGTGCTTCTTATAAACTCACTGCAGAAGAGGCAATGTGCAAAACAGCAAGTTGTCACCTGCATCTCGGATAGTTGGCTTGCTCCTGCCACTATAGACCTTTAAAAGCAAACACTCAGTAACAGGCAATCACACTGTGGCAGTGCTGTGGTCACAAAGAAGAGTACTAAATGAGAAAAACATGTTACTACACAGCACATCAGAAAGTTTAGCTGGGAGCTATGTGCTGATTAATATCAGATCCCCTCTTCCCAGCCTCTTGATGATCTTGTCACATCTGGCTGACAAATCCTTACAAGCTCATCCAAACCAGAACAGCGCGCTATGCTGCAGGACAAGCTTAAGGAGTTAACAGCACCAAGCACATTCTGATGCGCTATCATGAAACTAATGAAGCCGACTGCTCCGGCAAACTGCGAGAAAAACACACACACACACACACACAAAGAAACACATCTTGCCCGAAGGGTCTCCTGCACACTTTGCAAAAAAATAAAGACAGGACACATAGTTAACTCGGCTTCATCGGGAAGACAGATGGTTACAGCCTAAAGAACGCCTTGATTGAGTACAAACTAGTAACCGAGATATCGCAACTGAATGCATTTCAGAATAGGTCAGTTATTATCGATGACATTTTTTCACTGCATTTCAATTGAAGTATTGTTCCCTTATAAGCTATTTCTCCACACACACACACACATCAGGTAATTATATCTAGTTAGCTAATGTTAAAGAATCAACAACATCAAGAAACAAAGATTCTGTAACAAGTTGTCTTATATAAGAATCAACTGGATCAAATTTACATGAAGTTCTTTCGAAAGATAAAGAGCACTTCAGGCATAAACTTTCATTGCTCACTGATGCTGTACAGGCAGTTTACCGTGAGAGTCAAAGCAAATTACTTACGTCGGACATTGTCAGCAATGATCAATCTCCACAGCTACCATGCAGTTTGCCATTCCTCGCCGATTTAAAAAGATTTGCATCAGTCCTGCCTGCCTGTACAAGTAGCCAGCAACGTGTCTTTATGGTGTCTGAAGCTCAGTTCTGGTTGTGCTCTGACACTGCACAGGGGAGTGGAATGAGATCCTCCCACTTGGTGTTCTCTGGAGTTCGGAGGCTGAATCGCCTGCTCACCTCCAAAGCAAACTCTCACCTCACTACCCCGGCCTGGTGTGTTCTGAGCATGCCCCTTGAGTCATAGGGCATGACACTTATCTTTCACAGAGATTTGATCAAAAAGAATGGCAGAGGCTCTTGGCTGCTTCGACATCCCACCAAATGCAGTCAGAACAGATTGTACCTCAGCCCTGTCTGCTAGAATGACATATCAATGCAGCTATTTTCTGCTTTCTTTTTCAGGGAAAAAAAAACAGCTCACTGTAACAGATACCGACTCTCTCTGGTTTACATCCACACTGCCTATTTTAAAAGAACTTTGTAAATGTTGCATTTTTCATTTATTAGTTTAATATTTCAGAAGAAAGGCATCGTGATAAGTTTCAGTCTTTGGACTTTTTTTATTATAGGAATGCAAGAGGAAAAACTGGCAAGACGACTGTATGCAGAACCTCATTTATCATGCAATTATGTGCCAGGAATAAAAGCAATGTATCCCACAGACTGATGAGTTCCTATGATACACTTAATGCTGATCGTAAAATATTTACAGGCCATGTGTAGTGCAGGTGAATGCTTTAACAAGCATTGTCAAACCAATTGCATGTACATGCAATGGTAGTTCCACACAGAAAGCCTGCTTAACACCGACCTAAACAACTGCAGCCTATCTGACCTATTTGTAAGTGCCAGAAAAGATCTGAGAGCACCATGCAAATACATACAGGTTAAGTCTAATGTATCGAATAGCAAAGCAGTCACTTACTATGGGGTGTGTTAGCGTAACTCTGTTTTGAGAAGATCATGTGCAAACAGTGAAGAGAGCACACACTAAGCAGGAGACTACCCTACATGTTTTGTTTGCAGACTGCCGTCCTTTATAGATCTAATCTCTTAGCAGAACGGGTGAAACGGCAATGGCAAGGCAGTAATGCTTACTCACCCTTCATTTGAAGTTTCAGAATGGCAGCACTTTTCTATTGTCTGGTGAATTAACCTCCTGTATTTAAAGGCAGTCGTTAGGAGCTGCCTAGCAGTCACCTCACTCTGGCTGTTCTCGGTGGGTGGACAGCCATCGCTCGAAACAACTTTTTTAAAAATTCAACTGGATCACGAAGGAAGAAAGAAAGGAAAGGACTTGCATTTATATAGCGCCTATCACGGCCTCAGGATGTCCCAAAACGCTTCACAACCAATGAAGTACTTTTGAAGTGTAGTCACTGTTGGAATGTAGGAAACGTGGCAGCCAATTTGCGCACAGCAAGGTCCCACAAACAGCAATGTGATAATGACCAGATAATCTGTATTTTAGTGGTGTTGGTTGAGGGATAAATATTGGCCGGGACACCGGGGAGAACTCCCCTGCTCTTCTTCGAAATAGTGTCATGGGATCTTTTACATCCACCTGGGGGGGCAGACAGGGCCTCAGTTTAACGCCTCATCGAAAAGACGTCACCTCCCTCCCTCCCTCAGTACTGCACTGAAGTGTCAGCATAGACTATGTGCTCAAGTATCTGGAGTGAGACTTGAACCCGCAACCTTCTGACGCAGAGGCGAGAGTGCCACCACGGAGACATGGCTGACAACTAAATCAATATCTATTAGTTTTGCATCATAGAATCATAGAAGTTTACAACATGGAAACAGGCCCTTCGGCCCAACATGTCCATGTCGCCCAGTTTATACCACTAAGCTAGTCCCAATTGCCTGCACTTGGCCCATATCCCTCTATACCCATCTTACCCATGTAACTGTCCAAATGCTTTTTAAAAGACAAAATTGTACCCGCCTCCACTACTGCCTCTGGCAGCTCGTTCCAGACACTCACCACCCTTTGAGTGAAAAAATTGCCCCTCTGGACCCTTTTGTATCTCTCCCCTCTCACCTTAAATCTATGCCCCCTTGTTATAGACTCCCCTACCTTTGGGAAAAGATTTTGACTACCTTATCTATGCCCCTCATTATTTTATAGACTTCTATAAGATCACCCCTAAACCTCCTACTCTCCAGGGAAAAAAGCCCCAGTCTGTCTAACCTCTCCCTATAAGTCAAACCATCAAGTCCCGGTAGCATCCTAGTAAATCGTTTCTGCACTCTTTCTAGTTTAATAATATCCTTTCTATAATAGGGTGACCAGAACTGTACACAGTATTCCAAGTGTGGCCTTACTAATGTCTTGTACAACTTCAACAAGACATCCCAACTCCTGTATTCAATGTTCTGACCAATGAAACCAAGCATGCTGAATGCCTTCTCCACCACCCTATCCACCTGTGACTCCACTTTCAAGGAGCTATGAACCTGTACTCCTAGATCTCTTTGTTCTATAACTCTCCCCAACGCCCTACCATTAACAGAGTAGGTCCTGGCCCGATTCGATCTACCAAAATGCATCACCTCACATTTATCTAAATTAAACTCCATCTGCCATTCATCGGCCCACTGGCCCAATTTATCAAGATCCCGTTGCAATCCTAGATAACCACCTTCACTGTCCACAATGCCACCAATCTTGGTGTCATCTGCAAACTTACTAACCATGCCTCCTAAATTCTCATCCACATCATTAATATAAATAACAAATAACAGCGGACCCAGCACCGATCCCTGAGGTACAACGCTGGTCACAGGCCTCCAGTTTGAAAAACAACCCTCTACAACCACCCTCTGTCTTCTGTCGTCAATCCAATTTTGTATCCAATTGGCTACCTCACCTTGGATCCCGTGAGATTTAACCTTATGTAACAACCTACCATGCGGTACCTTGTCAAAGGCTTTGCTAAAGTCCATGTAGACCACGTCTACTGCGCAGCCCTCATCTACCTTCTTGGTTACCCCTTCAAAAAACTCAATCAAATTCGTGAGACATGGTTTTCCTCTCACAAAACCATGCTGACTGTTCCTAATCAGTCCCTGCCTTTCCAAATGCCTGTAGATCCTGTCTCTCAGAAAACCCTCTAACAACTTACCCACTACAGATGTCAGGCTCACCGGTCTGTAGTTCCCAGGCTTTTCCCTGCCGCCCTTCTTAAACAAAGGCACAACATTTGCTACCCTCCAATCTTCAGGCACCTCACCTGTAGCTGTCGATGATTCAAATATCTCTGCATCAACTGCATGTTTGCCACACTTCAAGCATCAGACGTATATATAAAAAAAGGGAAAGCCAGTAATTTCCCGTTTGCTTTTCTGATTTTGATAACCTGGCCTCTCAAGTGCAGAAGTCAGGGATTTACAAGCAGCTGCCATCCTACAGGCACATCCTGAAGCAAATAATCTCTAACTGGCTGCTGGATGTATATATTCAGACTATTCTGCCACAAGAAGCAGCAGCCCTTAAAGGGTCAGGTAAAATACAGCTCCATTTTAGCAACAAAAACTTTCAGTTACATATCAACTTTAATGTAATAAAATATCCCAAGGCATTTCACGGGAACATTATCAAGCAAAATTTGACATCGAGTCACATAAGGAAATATTAGGACAGGTGACCTGTTAAAGAGGTAGGCTTCTTAAAGTGTCTTAAAGGAGGAGAGAGAGGTAAGAGAGGCAGAGAGGTTTAGGGAGGGAATTGCAGAGTGCAGGGCTTAAGCAGCTGAAGGCGCGCTGCCAATGGTGGAGCGATTAAAATGGGGGATGCACAAAAGACCAGAAATGGAGGGGCGCAGAGATCTTTGCGGGTTGTAGAGCTGGAGGAGGTCACAGAGAACAGGAGGGGAGAGATCATGGAAGGATTTGAAAACAAGGATGAGAATTTTGAAATCGAGGCGTTGCTGGACAGGGAGCCAATGTAGGTCAGCGAGCACAGGGGTGATGGGTGAACAGGACTTGGCGTGAGTTAGGAAACAGGCTGCCGAGTTTTGGATGAGTTCAATTTTACGGAGGGTGCAAGATGGGAGGCCGGCCAGAAGTGCATTAGAAAATCAAATTTAGAGGTAACAAAGTTATGGTTGATGGTTTCAGCAGCAGTTGAGTTGAGGCAGAGGTGGAGATGGGCGGTTATGGAGGTGGAAGTAGGCAGTCTTGGTGATGGGGTGGATATGTGGTTGGAAGCTCATCTCAGGATCAAATAGGATGCCAAGGTTGCAAACAGTCTGATTCAGCCTCAGACTGTGGCCAGGGAGAGGGAATGAGTCAATGGCAAGGGAACAAAGTTTGTGGCGGGAACTGAAGACAATGGCTTCGGTCTTCCCAATACTTAGTTGGAGAACATTTTTGCTCATCCAGTACTGGATATTGAATGAGCAGTGTGACAAACTGGAGACAGTGAAGGGGTTGAGGGAGTTGGTGGTGAGGTAGAGCTGGGTGTTATCAGCGTACATGCGTAACCTGACATTGTGCTTTTGGATTATGTCGCCAAGGGCAGCATGTAGATGAGAAATAGGAGGAGGCCAAGGATAGATCCTCAGGAACTCCAAAGGTAATGGTGCAGGAGGGGGAAGAGAAGCCATTCCAAGTGATTCTCTGGCTATGACTGGATAGATAGGAATGGAACCAGGCGAGCGCAGTCCCACCCAGCTGGACGGCAGAGGCATTGGAGGAGGATGGTGTGGTCAACCATGTCAAAGGCTGCAGACAGGTCGAGAAGGATGAGGAGGGATAGTTTACCACGGTCACATTCACATAGAATGTAATTTGTGACTTTGATAAGGGCAGTTTCAGTTCTGCGGCAGGGCAGAAACATTATTGGAGGCATTCAAACACGGGAGTTGGAGGAAACTATCCCAGCTTCTCCAATCTCTTCACATAACTGAAGTCCCTCATCCCTGGTATCATCCTGGTAAACCTCCTCCGTACCCGCTCCAAGGCCTTGACATCCTTTCTAAAGTGTGGTGCCCAGAATTGTGCACAATACTCCAGCTGGGACCTAACCTGTGATTTGCAAAGGTTTAGCATGATTGCCTTGTTTTTGCATTCAATGCCCCAAATGTGTGTTTTTTGTTGTTTTTTTTTTTCTCTGTTTTTTTTCCCTGTTTGTTTTTTTGTTGAATGTGTATTCGGAGGTTCTGCAGGTAACACCTCTCTGTCTGAACACGGTGATTGCCTTGGCAACGGGCAGTTGCAGGGGCAGTCTGTAAACACCATGTATTATTGTTCAATATGTATAAATGCGTAGGCTTCAAGGAGATCTTGAAACATTTGCCTGAGGAAGGAGAAAATCTCCGAAAGCTTGTGAATTTAAAATAAAATTGCTGGACTATAACTTGGTGTTGTAAAATTGTTTCCAATTTACAAAGCCAATTATCCCATACACTTTCTTAATTGCTTTATCAACTCACCCTGCCACCTTCATTGATTTGTGAATATGCACCCCCAGGTCCCTTGGCTCTTGCACCCACCTCAAAATAGTACTATTTAGATTATACTGCCTCTCCATGGTGTTCCTCCCAAAGTACATCACTTCACACTTATCCGCATTAAATTGCATCGGTCATGTGTCTGCCCATTTTACCAGTCTGTCTCTGTCCTCCTGAAGTCTGCTATTATCCTCCTCACTGTTTACCATGTTGCCAAGTTTTGTATCATCCTCAAACTTTGAAATTGTACTCCCTATACTCAAGTCCAGGTCATTTATGTATAACATCAAGAGCAATGGTCCCAATACCAACCCTGGGGGGGAACCCCAGTGCATACTTCTCTCCAGTTCACCTCTACTCTCTGCCTATCCCGTAGCCAATTACATACCCAAATTACCATCGTTTCTTTAATCCCATGTGCTTCTAATTTTCCTAATAAGTTTGTCATGTGGTACATTATCAAATGCCTTTTGAAAGTCCATATATACAAAACATCAACTGCGCTACCTTAGTCAACCTTCTCTGTTACTTCATCAAAAAACTCAATCAGGTTAGTCAGACACAATTTGCCTTTAACAAATCCGTGCTGGCTGTCCTTTATTAACTCATGCTTCTCCAAGTGAGAATTAATTTTGTCCTTGACAATGGTCTCTAGTAGTTTTCCCACCACTGACATTAGACTGACCGGCCTGTAGGCACCAGATTTATCCCTCTCCCCTTTTATGGCCTAAGGACGTCCCAACAGCCAATTCAGTACTTTTGAAGTGTAGGTGCTGTTAGAATGTAGGAAACGTGGCGGCCAATTTGCAGACAGCAAGGTCCCACAAACAGCAATGTGATAATGACCAAATAATCTGTGTTTTAGTGATGCTAGTTGAGGGATAAATATTGGCCAGGACACCAGGGAGAACTCCCCTGCTCTTCTTCGAAATAGTGCCATGGCATCTTTTACATCCTCCTGAGAGGGCAGACGGGGCCTCTATTTAACATCTCATCGGAAAGACGGCACCTCCGACAGTGCAGCACTCCCTCAGTACTGCACTGGAGTGTCAGCCTAGACTTTGCACTCAAGTCTCTGGAGTGGGATTTGAACCCACGACCTTCTGACTCAGAGGCGAGAGTGCTACCACTGAGTAATGGCTGATAACTCAAGAGGTAACTCTAGAGGGCTTCAGTTGGCCTGACTGCCCCTGGGTTTAAGGCAGGATGAATTGTCCAGGGTTGCTGTTCCTGACTGCTATCTAGCGATCCCTGTTGGAAGTGTGGACGGCTGGTGTGGACAGAATTAGACTTGGCTGCATTGATCCCACAGTCAAATGCCACTTGGTGCGAGTTGCTGCTGCCTGCGCTGTCCAACGATTTAAACCTTAACCACTGGGACAGGAGCTCTGAGCAGAACTGAACTTCCAGCCAGTCAGTGTGACAGGGCCTGCTGCCTGGCTGAAACCCAAACTCAAGCCGGTAGCTGCAGGCTAAGTGCTTCCTAATGCCTTGCATTTATTAGAAAACCCATTCTTCGTGTGGACTTCTAGGGGCTGCAGATCTGCCAAGTTTACTTTTTTTTAGTGCATTAAGACAGTAAACAAACCAATGCAAATATCTTCACTCTTCTCGGGGACAAAAAAAACCTCACAAAAAGCCCAGCTCTGACGTAACACAAAAAAGGAAATATTCTGGCAATATTATCCGAACAGAACTGTACTGAATTAGTATTCATAGTTTATAAACAGGCCTGCTCCATTAGTGAAACCATATAAGAGAATTTATTCCTGTTGATTCCACTCTCTACATATTTAAAATTTATTTGTAATACATTTCCATTCAAAATTTATTCCTGTTGATTCCACTCTCTACATATTTAAAATTTATTTGTAATACATTTCCATTCAAAAACACACTGCTAAATAATGTGCCATGGTTTGCAGTTATATGCTGGGTTTGTTTAGATCTATTCTAGTTTGGTAGTAAGAGAGTTAAAACAGAGTGAGGTTCGGCTGCAAGACTCTCCACACTGCACCTACAGGCTCTAGAAAAGCCCAGCTGTGATAAAGTCAATATAATTAACTGCATGCTGGGCAACAGATCAATTTCTAGTTGAGCCAAAGGATAGCAATACAAGGAAGAAATCAGCAACACTATTATCAGTGGGATGGGAATCTGCTGAAACACAGACCGAGATACCACATGGTATCTGTAACTAGCAGAGTACCTCGGGTTTTGGAGGTCACTATAATCCAGGCCACAAGCGATATTGACTGAGTTGCTTTTGCTGTGTTTTTAAAAGGCAAGGAACAGAACATGAGCTGAACATGCTGATTCAAAGAAGTGCATCTAAGATACAGCAGCTAGTTCATTTGGTCATGAAGTTGTCTGCAAAAAAAAAAATCAATGCCTTTCATTTTGACAGCACCTCAAGGGGCATGTACTACAGTCAAGGGTAATGAGTACAGCAGAACAAGCCTTAAAAAAGAAAAACTCCAAGGTGCACCGTGTTTAAGTTTAATAATTCTGATCATGTTCTGTTTTTTTGGCGTGCGAGGTTCTGGGGCATATTATATTGTACAAGTAAAATGAGCGATCTGCACGCAAGAGGGACAGCTAACTCACCTGATGTGGTACAACACAGGAAATCATAAACTATGCTGCAATAATAAACTGCGCTATAATAATAATAACAAGCCCCTAACACGAAACAAAAGGATTTCATCAGAGCTTATATTATGGAACAGAAAAAAACATTTGATTCAGAAAGCTGGTGCGATGTTTGTTATTCCTTGTCAAAAACGTCAGAAACCATGGGGCCAACTTCCACTCAGATGCAAAGCTCAAGTTATATTTGCGCCACGTGCAAATACAAAAACAGGTCCACATTCCCAAAGAAGTTCAGAATCAGGCGGTGGGTGGGGGGAGGGGGGGTGGAGAAAGAGAAGGAAGATGAAATTGGTTAGTTATTGATACCTCGGGTCCAAATTTGACACTTGCTCCTTCCTGACAAAGAACAGAACATCTACAGTGCCCTTCGAGGTGCCAATCAGAAAAGAAAATATTTAGACTGGAGCTCAATCAATGTGGGCAAGGATGTTCCATCATACCTCGTTCCCAATGTAGATTTTTATTTCTCCATAAAAGCACAGAAAATGAAACAGAACAGGAGGACAGGCCACTGAGCACAGTGCATTCCCAGTCATTCCTCCTACTGTGAAACAAAACATCTGAAAAGCTGGGGTCAAGGGTGCATGGCTGTAGTGCGTAAAAGGGAGGGGAGGTGGGGGAGAAGGGATTAGATACTCATACAGCACATCCAACTTTACCTACAGAATCCCACTCGTACAACAAAAGGAGGCATTCTTTTTTCAAAATAAAGGTACACAAACACCAGCCCAAGGATCACAAGATAAATAAATCCCACTATTTTAACTTTTACTGCACATTGTAAATGCATGTTACAGATGGGTTGTAATAAGAACTTAATGATTGTTCATCCTGTTTTTTGCAGTCTCAGCGATCCTGTCACCATTGACGTAAGGTAGATGTTCCTATTTTCCTGCCTGTGTGCAATGCACAGAGGAAAGTGGAATGGAGAAGATCACACGCCCATAAGGGAGCCCGCCTGGCTCAGTTCGTTAATCCAAATGAACAGAGAATTGGGCTGGTCCCTTAGTGCCACGGGATCCTCTGCACCCGGCTCCATAGGGTAAAATAGCATATTCGTTATGTTACTGGATTAGAGGCCTGGACTAATAATCTGGAGTCATATGTTCAAATCCCACCATGGCAGCTGGGGAATTTAAATAACAAAGAGATCTGGGAGTACAGATTCATAGCTCCTTGAAAGTGGAGTCACAGGTGGATAGGGTGGTGAAGAAGGCATTCAGCATGCTTGGTTTCATTGGTCAGAACATTGAATGCAGGAGTTGGGATGTCTTGTTGAAGTTGTACAAGGCATTGGTGAGGCCACACTTGGAGTACTGTGTACAGTTCTGGTCACCCTATTATAGAAAGGATATTATTAAACTAGAAAGAGTGCAGAAAAGATTTACTAGGATGCTACCGGGACTTGATGGTTTGACTTACAGGGAGAGGTTAGACAGACTGGGACTTTTTTCCCTGGAGAGTCGGAGGTTAAGGGGTGATCTTATAGAAGTCTATAAAATAATGAGGGGCATAGATAAGGTCGATAGTCAAAATCTTTTCCCAAAGGTAGGGGAGTCTATAATGAGGGGGCATAGATTTAAGGTGAGAGGGGAGAGATACAAAAGGGTCCAAAGGGGCAATTTTTTCACTCAAAGGGTGGTGAGTGTCTGGAACGAGCTGCCAGAGGCAGTAGTAGAGGCGGGTACAATTTTGTCTTTTAAAAAGCATTTGGACAGTTACATGGGTAAGATGGGTATAGAGGGATATGGGCCAAGTGCAGGCAATTGGGACTAGCTTAGTGGTATAAACTGGGCGACATGGACATGTTGGGCCAAAGGGCCTGTTTCCATGTTGTAACTTCTATGATTCTATGATTCTATGAATTAAATAAAATCTGGAATAAAAAAAACTAGAAGCAGTAATGGTGGCCATGAAATTACTGGATTGTCATAAAAACCCATCTGGTTCACTAATGTCCTTTAGGGAAGGAAACCTCAGCGTCCTTACCCAGTCTGGCCTATATGTGACTCAAGACCCACAGCAATGTGGTTGATTCTTAATCACCCTCTGAAATGGTCTAGCAAGCCACTCAGTTGTACAATCTCACCACAGAAAGTCACAAGAAGAGTAAAACCGGACGGACCACCCGGCATCGGACCACTAGGCACCGGACACAACAAAGGCAAACCAAGCCCAGTCGACCCTGCAAAGTCCTCCTCACTAACATCTGGGGACTTGTGCCAAAATTGGGAGAGCTGTCCCACAGACTAGTCAAGCAACAGCCTGACATAGCCATACTCACAGAATCATACCTTTCAGCCAATGTCCCAGACTCTTCCATTACCATCTCTGGGTATGCCCTATCCCACCGGCAGGACAGGCCCACCAGAGGTGGCGGTACAGTGATATACAGTCAGGAGGGAGTGGCTCTGGGAGTTCTCAACATTGACTCCGGACCCCATGAAATCTCATGGCATCAGGTCAAACATGGGCAAGGAAACCTTCTGCTGATTACCACTTACCGCCCTCCCTCAGCTAATGAATCAGTCCTCCTCCATGTTGAGCACCACTTGGAGGAAGCACTGAGGGCAGCAAGGGCACACAATGTACTCTGGGTGGGGAACTTCAATGTCCATCACCACTACTGACCAAGCTCGCCGAGTCCTGAAGGACATAGCTGCGAGACTGGGCCTGCGGCAGGCGCACCAACATGAGGGAAAAACATACTTGACCTCGTCCTCACCAATCTACTTGTCGCAGATGCAACTGTCCATGACAGTATTGGAAGGAATGACCACTGCACAGTCCTTGTGGAGACGAAGTCCCTTCTTCACACTGAGGACACCATTCAACGTGTTGTGTGGCACTATCACCGTGCTAAATGGGATAGATTCAGAACAGACCTAGCAGCTCAAACCTGGGCATCCATGAGGCGCTGTGGGCCATCAGCAGCAGCAGAATTGAATTCCAGCATAATCTGTAACCTCATGGCCCGGCATATTCCTCACTCTGCCATGACCAACAAGCCAGGGGATCAACCCTGGTTCAACGAGGAGTGTAGAAGAGCATGCCAGGAGCAGCACCAGGCATACCTAAAAATGAGGTGCCAACCTGGTGAAACTACAACTCAGGACTACATGCATGCTAAACAGCAGAAGCAACATGCTATAGACAGAGCTAAGCGATCCCACAACCAACGGATCAGATCAAAGCTCTGCAGTCCTGCCACATCCAGTCGTGAATGGTGGCGGACAATTAAACAACTAACGGGAGGAGGCGGCTCTGTAAACATCCCCATCCTCAATGATGGCAGAGTCCAGCATGTGCGTGCAAACGACAAGGCTCAAGCGTTTGCAACCATCTTTAGCCAGAAGAGCCGAGTGGATAATCCATCTCAGCCTCCTCCCTATATCCCCACCATTATAGAAGTCACTCTTCAGCCAATTCGATTCACTCCACATGATATCAAGAAACGGCTGAGTGCACTGGATACAGCAAAGGCTATGGGCCCCGACAACATCCCGGCTGTAGTGTTGAAGACTTGTGCTCCAGAACTAGCCGCGCCTCTAGCCAAACTGTTACAGTACAGCTACAACACTGGCATCTACCCAACAATGTAGAAAATTGCCCAGGTATGTCCTGTCCACAAAAAGCAGGACAAATCCAATCCAGCCAATTACCGCCCCATCAGTCTACTCTCAATCACCAGCAAAGTGATGGAATGCGTAGTTGACAGTGCTATCAAGCGGCATTTACTCACCAATAACCTGTTCACCGATGCTCAGTTTGGGTTCCGCCAGGACCACTCAGCTCCAGACCTCATTACAGCCTTGGTCCAAACATGGACAAAAGAGCTGAATTCCGGAGGTGAGGTGAGAGTGACTGCTCTTGACATCAAGGCGGCATTTGACCGAGTGTGGCACCAAGGAGCCCTCGTAAAATTGAAGTCAATGGGAATCAGGGGGAAAACTCTCCAGTGGCTGGAGTCACACCTAGCACAAAGGAAGTTGTTGGAGGCCAATCATCTCAGCCACAGGACAAAGCTGCAGGAGTTCCTCAGGGCAGTGTCCTAGGCCCAAACATCTTCAGCTGCTTCATCAATGACCTTCCCTCCATCATAAAGTCAGAAATGGGGACATTCGCTGATGACTGCACAGTGTTCAGTTCCATTTGCAACCCCTCAGATAATGAAGCAGTCCGTGCCCGCATGCAGCAAGACCTGGACAACATCCAGGCTTGGACTGATAAGTGTCAAGTAACATTCGCGCCAGCAAGTGCCAGGCAATGACCACCACAGAGAGAGTCTAACTGCATCCCCTTGACATTCAATGGCATTACCATCACCCCCGAATCCCCTACCATCAACATCCTGGAGGTCACCACTGACCAGAAACTTAACTGGACCAGCCACATAAATACAGTGGCTACAAGAGCAGGTCAGAGGCTGGGTATTCTGCAGCGAGTTACTCACCTCCTGACTCCCCAAAGCCTTTCCACCATCTACAAGGCACAAGTCAGGAGTGTGTTGGAATACTCTCCACTTGCCTGGATGAGTGCAGCTCCAACAACACTCAAAAAGGTCGACACCATCCAGAAAAAAGCAGCCTGCTTGATTGGCACCCCATCCACCGCCCTAAACATTCACTCCCTTCATCACCGGCACACCGTAGCTGCAGTGTGTACCAACTATAGCATGCAATGCAGCAACTCACCAAGGCTTCTTCGACAGCACCTCCCAAACCCACGACCTCTACCATCTAGAAGGACAAGAGCAGCAGGCACATGGGAACAACACCACCTGCATGTTCCCCTCCAAGTCACACACCATCCCGACTTGGAAATATATCACCGTTCCTTCATCGTCGCCGTGTCAAAATTCTGGAACTCCCTACCTAACAGCACTGTGGGAGAACCTTCACCACACGAACTGCAGCGGTTCAAGAAGGCACCTCACCACCACCTTCTCAAGGGCAATTAGGGATGGGCAATAAATGCTGGTCTTACCAGCATCACCCACATCCCATGAACGAATAAAAAAAAACTTTGCTCTATCTGCTGCATTCAAGCGATCCAATACATCCGGGAGCAAGAACAGGACAATCTCCTCCAACTAATGTAATTCAATGGAAACCAAAGCCTAAGGGCTTGATAAATTCAGAGAGGGCAAGTTTCCAAGTGCTGGTAATTTTGATGATGGCCTATTCTCACCTAGAAAAGCAATTCTACATGCAATGAAACTGTCTGGTGTGGATAGAGGTTCCCAGTTTTCAACATGGGTTTAAGCAGCGTCTAAGTGTTATAGAAACAGCAATTCAGGTCATTACTGAGTGGCAGAATCAATTAATCTTAACTACTCTGTAATTTCAAGTCAAGCTCAGCGTGGTCATTAATGAGCTGCATAATTCAGCTATCCCAATAAGAGGATAGCAACATGGCATTTTGCCCTTTTGCACCTTCCATCATACATGGAGAGAGGAATGGGATGAACTGGAGATTGGAGAAGAATCCAGTAAATTCACTTAACTGAAATGGTTGCCAAACACAGCAAGGAGAGAAACGTCATTCGCTTGTCTTTCTGATACCAAATCACACATACTGACCCATTACACCAATCTTCCACCCATTAAAATCATTACACATAGATATACCTAATGATTGAAGCACTACCTAATCTGACATTTGTTACACCAGAATCATTGCCATTACCTAAACTTGCTGCTGTTGCCATGCCTCATTAAAAAGGTACACACAACAGAGGGGAAAATGGTGGAGTAAAATAATTTAACGTGCACTGAATGTGGCTACCCTGTATGTTATGAGGTCTTCCCCATGATACTCATATACTTTGTACTCTGTGGTATTTTAACCAGGTGTGATATTGAATAGGATAACAGCCATCTCTGTCAATGCTACTGCCTTAACTGCACACTCAGCTGCCCATTGTTCTTGCAGATAGGATCTGTTGTTGAGCTTTTGCACTTCAGATTGTGCTGGCATTCCCCAACTACAGCACAGCTGGACAACCCCGACCCCACACCATGACCATACAGTGAGACATGTGCCAAACTGAGCTCCACCTGGATCAGAGGGGGAAAAAAAAAAATCACTCAAATGTGTGGACTGCCTTCCAGTGCACTCACTCCATCCAACACCATCATGGCAGCACCATCAGCACAAGGACTCCAGCGGTTCAAGAAGATGGCCTACCAACACCTTCTCAACGCAACTAGGGATGGGCAATAAATGCAGCCTCGCCAGCAGCCAACAATAAAAGTAACCATCCCGGCCTCACAACCCCCTTCCAACCCTGAGTTAGGAAGGTTGAAATTTACGGACACCGACAGAGACATGGGGCCCGATATTAGGAGGGTGGCGGGTTGGCAGTGGTGGGGGAGGGGTCGACTGGGCGCGTGGGTAACCCGCCCTGTGAAATCGGTGGGTTCCCCACGCGATCGTAAGTTAATTGAAGCCACTTACCTTGGCTTCCGGGTTTCGCACTGGAAAGCTGCGCAGTGGGCGGACTGCGCACCCGCATCATAGGCTGTCAGCTGGAGGAGCCCTATTTAAAGCGGCAGTGCTCCATTGACTGATGCTGCAGAAAATAGGCAAAATTACAGCATGGAGCAGGCCAGGGGGAAGGCTGCTCCCAGGTTAAATGATGCCTCACTCCATGGGGATGGGGAGAGGAGGAGGGAGATCTTCCATCCGGCGGGCGGGAGCAAGCGGCCTGCCTCTGCCACCACGAAGGCCTGGCTCAAGGTGGCAATGGTGGTCACCAGCACCACCAACATATCACGCACCTGCATACAGTGCAGGAGGTGCTTCAATGACTTAACCAGGTCAGCCGAAGTGAGTACACTTACTCATTCCCCTACACTCCGTCTGCCACATCACCACCCCCACCCCACTTCTCCTTCTGCACTGCCAACACTAATCTATCACGTCACGCCTCACACCCATTGAACCCTTATCCTCATCTTACCTGCACTTCCTCACCTCCCCAGTATTCATCCCACCACTACCACTCAACCCAATCCTCATACAACCTCATGGCTCTGTCTCACACTCACCCTCTCATGCATCTCTTTCACGGTCAGTCTCACCCCTCCTGCCACTACCTGTGCTGCAGCCACAGGGCATGCATCACATATGTGTAGTAGGAAGCGTAAGGCAAACGTGTTGTGAGCATGAAGGGGATGCACAAGGGTGTTTGAGGGTTTGTCATGGTTTTTACTTTTATTTGATTTCTGATCAACTCACATTACATATTATATAGTCACCACTACTGCCACGTCTTGGCCATTCTTGACTGGCTTGTGCAATGAGGCCCTTTCATGAGGTTCTCCATGAACACCCTTGATGCCACCCATTGCGTCACCCTACAGTGGGTGGATGTGTAGTTGCACGACTACTTTCTGCAGGTGCCTGTTGCACAGCACTGTGTTGTGAGGCTCCACGTGGCGGAGGTGGACTGCGTGCCTGGCGAGGCTGGTGATGTTGCTCGTCCTCCAATGGAGTGATGAATGCAGCTATGGAACCGCCCCCCCACCCCCACTCTGACGGTGTGAGTGTGAGGGGGTCCGCAAAAGTAGGTAAATTTGTTTGGACAACAGAGTTCAGGGTATGATGTAATAATTTTGAGTGTGGAGATAACGGTGTGGCAGGCAAAACTTTGTCTGAGGTGACAGAGTGCCCTGCTGCAATGAATGAGGTATTCCCCCCAACTGTCAGGGAATCCGCAGCAATCTCCCAATGGCTGCTGACTGAAACACATCTGCAACAACAGGGAGTGTTTCCCACAGCATGGGAAACACGCTGAGGAGAGTCCAAAAATCACATCCCTGCTAAAATCTCTTCCCAATGAAGTACATCCCTAACTATCTAAACTGTCATCCCACCGGCTTTAATTGCCGGTGGGAGTCCCAAATGCGGGGGCTGCATGCGCACTGATTCGAGTCATTGGGGAACCCGGAAGTGGGCGGGTTGGAGCTGGGCTCCGGACCCGCTCCGGGATTCCCCAATTTTAGGAACCCCCCCGCCATGAACGCACCCGCTAGGCCATCCGAAAATTGACCCCAAATAGACTCACTAGCTCCCCACTATCGATCCAGACAGCTTTAAATACTCCAAGCTGTCTCCCGCTGCTTGCATCCAGTGAACAGCACACTGTAACTCTGCCTTATACACTCCCATTTGCCCTTTGGCCACCAATGAAATATTGATGCCACCTCTGCCTTTGTGTGTTACCCAACTCACGTGCAACTGTCTCTGTACTTTGAAATAGTCTGAGTGTCTCGTGGAACCTTAAATGACCTCCGTCAATCTGGATGTGTAAACGTTGTAGATGACAAAAGTAGCACTTTGATTTGGAAAATTTAAATTGCAAACAAATCTAAAGATTGAATTTTTTAGCAAAAAGAAGGGAAAGAAAAATGCTTTATCTTTGAGAGATCAGCGTTTCGATCTATTTTCTGACCAGTGCTCCCCCAGATCATAGGGCAAGTTGATGACTGATCTGACCCATTGGTACGGAAATACCAGCTCATGATGCTTTTACCTTATTACTAACAGAATTACGATATTGATTAGTACATTAGTAAATTATAATGCTTTTAGTACAATCTGATAACACACATAATAATGGACACATTTGCACCAGTTTACTTACAGCTGTGGAGTGAATTATGAGACATGGAGGCAGGTTCAGACATTAATTTTTAAAAACACAATTGTCGTGTTTAAAATTATTGAAAAACTTATTTTTCCAAGAAACAGTATACTTTATTTCTTGTCCACTAGGGTACATTTGTATAGGCCGATTGCATAGTTAAACAATTGATTCTTTAAGAATTGCGCGGCATAAAATACATTGGCCTTTACCACAACATAGTCAGGCTTGCTGGACATAATGATGGCTTCACATACCAAGACCAAGTATGAAGGCTGGGAGTTCATTGTCCAAAACTACTGCTTTTACTCTTTCCATCCACATACTTATTTCAATGGAGGGAGAGAGTTGATTAAGAACATTATTAAAAGCTCGAATCAAAAAAAGCACACTCAATCACAATCAAACTGAATATAAAAACTAAACCCCATGATAATACTGTGTAAAACAACAAAATCTCCAACAGAATGAAACATATAATCTTATTTGAAAATAAGAAGCAATTTTAGAACTACAAGTTTGGTGAGTTTGCTTTTTTTTAAGCCTTTTTAGATATAAGCCACAGATTCATAACATCTGTGAACACCCATCCTGTAACATCACAGTTCATTAGGTCGGATTGTAAGTGAGGGCACATAGTTTTGAAAAGCATACCTTTTCCTGGAGTCAAAAAGCCATCTCTCTAATAGTTCTGTCACATCAGTCCAGCACTTGGAGATACAACAGATGCATCTGACATACCGTTCCATGTCTGGAGAGATAGCCTCTTAATAATTAGGCCTGGGCACATTAATCTCTTGCTTTCAGATATGATATTCATCAAGAAGCAACTTAACATTGCTACCCTGAGACTGCTGGTGACCTGCCACGATAATCAACAAGCGATCTTATAACTCAATTCCTGTAGCCATTTTCTAGTAAATATTCCAATATCGGTACAGAAGGCTATAAAAAGGCATCAACATCTCATTCCTATCGCCAGCACTTGGTAGAAGTGGGAATGCCAAACACAACCATCTGCCGAATGATTACAAATTCTTGTGAGGACCTTAAATGCAATAGTCTGAGGTGCAGATTAGATATAATCCTTTATTCATAGCAGTCGAGGAATATCTCTGCATTTCAGAGGATGAACTGCTCTTCAAATCTTTTTGCTGAAGCATTTTCATTTTGGGATTTAAGCATTTCCCTTAAAGCTGGATCATTCAATGTGCTCAAGTCCCAAGTAATTTTGGATTATTGAGCCTGGTTGTTCTACATCTACTTTCAGCTGCACCTAGTCCCATGTGAATGAACAAAAACGTTAAATTGCTAGTTTTATAAAGAACAAGTCGAAATACGCTGTACTTAGACGCTTCAAATTTAAGCCTTTGGATGCAGTTTGAACTGTTTTCTAAAGGAGGATCTAGTAAGTATGACATTATTTTCTGTCGGAATTTTCAATTTTGAGAGGGCGCGTGCCTTTTTAGATGGACATAAGCCCCTTTGACCCACACAAGCCTTGATCCTCCAGTGTCATAAAAGGCAACTGCTTTCAATGGTGCCACTAAGGGTGCGCGAGTGCAGCCCAGTGCAGACTTCCTGTTTGATTTTTTTCTCCCTCCTTCCTTCAGGGAAATAATTAGCCCCTCCAAGCACAGTGCAGGAGAGTTTGGGAGCTCAGTGACTGTAGATCAAAATCTTTATTTCAATACCTCAATGTGCACCTGTTGGCCCATGAACAGCACTTTCTTTTTTAAGTTATAACTTAAGCATTAAGCTCCAATCTGACAAACTATCCAAGCTCAATTTCTCACCAAATCTGGCACATTGTACAGCCAAATCTCTTCAACACTCATGATCTAATATTTTAATGTACAATCTAAATAAGGATTTTTTTCTTTCAAATAACTACCCAAAATTTGACCAAAAAAGCAAATAATCTTGAAGAGCTCACATGTGGCTCCAGAGAAAATCTTCTGCAAAAAATATACTGGATTAGAAATTAAGACTTAGAAAGTGTGTTCAAATTTTTCGAAATGCAAGTCAGCACAGCAATTTCACGACAAACAGGTAATGGAAATGACAAAAAGGAACAATTATTTTCACTTGAAATCAAAATTCATGTAATTTGCAAAACAACACTGTTGTTATGTCTCATGAAGGAGAAAGCTGAACAGATATGCATAATTTTCATTGCAACATCGGTACATAAAGGCCCAGATTTTGCTGGAGTGGGGCATCTCGCAGCCTGCATCTCTCACCCTTCAGCCCAAAGATTTTTTTGCACCGCAAATTGCTGGAAATGCGAGTTGATAATTCCAACTAGAGCAGCATAGAGGTCATCGGGGCATCTGGGACCTTGGTGAACAAAGGGTCCAACATTGTATCTCCTTAACCAATGAGATATAAGGATAGAGAAAGAAACCGAGGAACAACAGAAGGAAATTAAAGTCAAATTAGATATAGAAAGAGAAAGAGTGGGAAAGAAAGATTGGATTAAAAGAGAGAGAAAAATAAGAGAGGCAGAAAGTAAAAGAATAAAAACCTCCAGGAACAATTTGCTACCTGTAGGAATGAGAGTCCACAGTTTCAATTGCTCCCTTTCTGAGCTGGAGAGGTTGAGTGGCATTGCAGGAACATAAATCTCAATGTTAAGAGGATCCTTATGTCATTAAGTACCAGCCCTAACTTTCTGCGGCGAGTTTAATTTGCTTTAACTGCGCAAATGCAACAATTTCTTGAAACACACGGGGAGGGTGAGGGCGAGCGGCCGATTTTGCGAGGCTAACGGCGGAGCAGTGCAAATCATCCAGCAATATGTGACGATTCGCCGCTCAGGGGATATCTCTTCCTTGCCACATATGGCTGGGTTATTTACACACTTAACACATTAAACTGGCAGATATTTTCCCAGCAAATTCTGGGTCAATATTTTCATGGCGCCATGTAATTCAAATCATTGCTCTGTTTGTCCCTTTTGGTTAAAGACATCTATTTAAAGTGCTTTGGAAATAGGTTTTTCAAACCATGTGCCCCAAAATAATCTGATACTCAAACCTTAATCAAGCACATAATGCAGCTACAAAATCCAGTTGGTGGTGATTGGAGCAGATAAAAATCAAGCAACTTTGGTCTGCTCGATGGTTAAAGGATCTGTCCGACTGACTTGACTTCGGAGCAGATATGAGTTTTGTGATATTTCAATAGTCTACTCCTCATAATTCAAAGTCATATTCTGCACTAAAATTTTGAATTAAACTATGTGTATAACACAACCAAGTGGGAATTTAATGCTAAAAAATGAATCATATAATTTGAATTAAATGACTGCAATAAGTGTACACTGTATCCACAAGGCAGTAAGGCCACAAGGAGTTGAGTAATTTATATGTGAAAAATTGTTACCAGTTAGCCTATGGTGCAGAGATTTGTGGAACTCTATACTGAGATCAGACATACACAGATTCCAATCTCCCTTTAAAAAGATTGTTTTAAGTGTGTTACTTGTACTGGCAATTTGGTTCTTCACTCTGGAAAGTAATAACTGTCCAATACAACAGGAGGGGGCGGTTCTGTGGAAAGTCACCAATTACCCAACACTGGGGGAGGGGCGGTTCTGTGGAAGGTCAATTACCCAATACAGGGGGAGGGGCGGTACTGTGGAAGGTCAATTACCCAATACAGGGGGAGGGGCGGTTCTGTGTGGCAGCTCACCAATTACCCAATACAGGGGGAGGGGCGGTTCTGTGGAAGGTCACCAATTACCCAATACAGGGGGAGGGGCGGTTCGGTGGAAAGTCACCAATTACCCAATACAGGGGGAGGGGCGGTTCTGTGGAAGGTCACCAATTACCCAATACAGGGGGAGGGGCGGTTCGGTGGAAAGTCACCAATTACCCAATACAGGGGGAGGGGCGGTTCTGTGTGGAAGGTCACCAATTACCCAATACAGGGGGAGGGGCGGTTCGGTGGAAGGTCACCAATTACCCAATACAGGGGGAGGGGCGGTTCGGTGGAAAGTCACCAATTACCCAATACAGGGGGAGGGGCGGTTCTGTGGAAGGTCACCAATTACCCAATACAGGGGGAGGGGCGGTTCTGTGTGGAAGGTCACCAATTACCCAATACAGGGGGAGGGGCGGTTCGGTGGAAGGTCACCAATTACCCAATACAGGGGGAGGGGCGGTTCGGTGGAAGGTCACCAATCACCTAATGCAGGAGGGACGATTCGGTGGAAGGTCAGCAGGAATGAATGTCTCATTGTGCGAAACTGAAAAAAAGGGCCTCACTACAGAGCAAGGAGGTGAAGGCAATGATCCCTTTTTTCCAATGTTATGCCTGGTTAGGGACTTATACATTGTAATGATCTCTGAGGCTGCAGTTAAACTGCACACTTTGAGATCTCAAGCTGGTGTGAGACAGCCTCCTGGACCTTGAGTGTGCTTGACAGTCTGCAATTTCTGCTAGGATATGCACCTCAAACTACTTTGCGACGAGACAAAAATGCCAGAATAAATTCAGCCTAATGGAGAACTCCTGAGCATTTTGAAGTCAAAAAGGATGAATATTGATTAGCAGTCCATGTTGGCACATGCATGGCCATTTTACACTGATGCCACTACCCTGACCATTAAAAGATCAGATGTTCCATACCAGAGTATAAAACTAAAATGTAAAAAACAATCGGTGGGAAGGAAGGAAATAGGTTACTATTGTGACGTACTGCTTCCCAGCATAAAACAATGAAGCGAACGCTGCCTAAAACACATCTGGGGGTGGAGATTGATGGTTTGGAACCACCTTCCATTGCAATGAAGGAGTAAACAGCCATTAGCGACCAATTTATTTCAATAACGATCTTAGAAACCAAAATTTCTAACAGCAGTAACTACTTACATGTAGGTGTGGAGTCTACCGATTGCTCACTGGATAAATGCTCTGTATGGCTCCAGTACTCAACCATATAGATCAAGAAGGTCCCATTCGCCTTCCATTGAAAGTGATTGACATCAACAACACTGGTACTGAGCTATGTTTTGTCAGGATGACGGAGATGGCAAAACCCTACTCCCCTCAACACAGGCAGGTGGATTAGACACCCGTGGGACAGGTGCTCGTGACGCATGATGTACGGACTCCACCTAGAACTGGGCAAATATCAAGAGAGTCTGGACCCTCTTCTTGGGACCCTATCCATCAGGTCTCCTCCTATAAACCCCACAACACCCCCTAGAGCACACACCACCACTGGTCTCCAGCTGTACCGAAAAGGGGACCCAAGCAAAGCAAAAAGACCCCTGAAGGGATTGGGGATGATCTCTGCATGACTGTGCTGCCCCCACCCCCAATAGTGTGAAAAAAAATGCACAATTTTCTCCTTAACAAAACATTACATTTTAAAAAAAAATGTTCATAACTGAACTGTTAATTATTAACCAATTGCCAGTTTTCCTGTCTCAACTTGTAATTTGTTGGATTGGATTGTTTAGTGTCTTGACATTAAATGTGGGAGGCGGGCATCAGACACTGATGTCCCTATGTTTTATTTTTAAAAACTGACTTTATGTCTGTACCACAGCTCCTTTCTGATACAACAAATTCATAATGGGTGTTATTTCTGTTGTAATATTTGAACTATCAATCTGTCAAAATTTACATCTTTTAATAGGAATTGACAGCTTACATGTTAAAAGAGTGAACACATTTTTCTTCGATTCCCTCGTAGAGCTGGGGCAAAAGTCTTTTTCAGACTTAACCTCTTGTCTTGTTTATCTTTCTGACCTATTCGAAATCTTAAAAGTGTAATTTCCTGTTTAAAAAGTATGCACAATCCAAGCACTACAAAAGCACCTTCCCGTCAAAATGAAAAACATACAATTTCAAAAGGTTTACGTTTTTTTAAAGACGACTATAAGGGGGATAATCTTTATCAGATCTTCATAATATTTGTTCCTAATGTATTCAACAATTTATTGCAAAATATAAATTTTAGAAAAGAAATGTAGGGTGGAGAACACCCGTTTTGTTTCCTAAATGGAAAAAAAACCCTTTGGAGAATCACTGCTGGCATGTTTGAGAGTCAAATAATGAGTGCACACATAACTGTGAGGAGCAGTACCAAGGCACTACACAGTTAGATCAGAGGTCAGACATAGCTGGTCAATAACACAGTACTGAAAGGAAACCACCTGGATGTCATCAGTCTCCTGCAGCATAAACAGCACTGACATATACCCTGGCAAGCCAACCAGCTCAGGTTAGAGGTCAGGACACTAGGACTGGCTTAACAGCCCTAGAGGTGGAGATGGTTCTGGAATCTTTCACCGAGAGATGACACTCCAACTTCAGAAGGAATAAAAATGAAGTACGACATCTCAGTATGTTACACTGGTCTGTCAAGGGCTGAATGGGAATCATAGAACTAATCATTAGTGTTTGTTCACAGTGCAACTTTTGCTAGGACATGTATGCTTCTTATCATTCCATACAGTTAGCTTTTTTAAAAATTCGTTCATGGGATGTGGGCTTTGCTGACGAGGCCGGCATTTATTGCCCATCCTTAATTGCCCTTGAGAAGGTGGTGGTGAGCCGCCTTCTTGAACCGCTGCAGTCCGTGGTGAAGGTTCTCCCACAGTGCTGCTATCATTCCATATGTACGCTACGATTCCATATGTATGCTTTCAGTTCAGTTAAAATTAAAAAGCACCTTAAAAAGTAATTTGCATTATTACAATTAACTCCCTCCATATTTATCAACAACTAATTACAGAAAAAAAACTGATTTTAATATTTACGCTGGAATGTCCACCATTAATTCCTCCAATAACAATTGAAACAACAATAAGTGTTCGACATGAGAAGTGCGGACACATCCTAGTCTAGTCTCCTGCATTGACATGCTGGGTGGTTAGTGACCAATACAGTTTTTGGATGGAATGCATCATTTTCTAAAACTTGTCAATGAGTATAAGTCAGTATTGGCTCATTTTTAATAAATCACTACAAGGTCCTTATAGGCTCTACCATTGTCCCGGCCTGCTATTCACAATGATGCATGCATCCATATTGTACTCTGCAGAAATACAACTTCTACATCCTGCACTTAGGAAAGCCAATGAAGGAATGAGGAAAGAATTTTATATTAGTCAAATGTGTATAACTTACAAATTGTATTCTCCTCTTTTTCCAGGATTGAACAGATATAATGGGTTCATTTTAAAAGTAAAGTTTGCAGTCACTGAAGGGCAAACATATACAGAGAAAAACCTTAACCTTTACGTGCTTTATAATATTTCCACAGGATTTGTACCACTATTCATAGGAACATAGGAATAGGTGTATGCCATTCAGCCCCTCTAGCCTGTTCCGCCACTTAATGAGATCATGGCTGATCTGTATCCTAACTCCATCCACTCGCCTTGGCTCCATCTCCCTTAATATGCTTGACTAGCAAGAATCTATCGATCTCAGATTTAAAATTATTAATTGAGTTAGCATCTACTGCTTTTTGTTGGAGAGTGCGCCACACTTCTGGCACCCTTTGCGTGAAGAAGTGTTTCCTAATTTCCCTCCTGAATAGCCTAGCTCTATTTTTAAGGTTATGTCCCCTTGTCTTAGATTCCCACACCAGCAGAAAAAGTTTCTCACTATCTAGCCAACAATTCCTTTCAAAATCCTAAAAACCTCAATCAAATCACCCCTTAATCTTCCATATTCCAGGGAATACAAGCCTAGTTTATGTAATCGCTCCTCATAATCTAACCCTTAGAGCCCTGGTAACATTCTGGTAAATCTGCACTGAACTCCTTCCAAGGCCAATATATCCTTTCTAAGGTGCGATGCCCAGAACTGTACACAGTACACCAGATATGGTCTAACCAGGGCTTTGAATCGCTGTAGCAAAACTTCCTCCCCTTTATATTCTAGCCCTCTAGTTATAAAGGCTAACATTCCATTAGCCTTTTTGATTATTTTTTGCACCTGATCACGACATTCTAGTGATCTAAATCTCTTTGGACCTCCAATGTTCCCAGCTTTTCACCATTTAAAAAATACTTGGATCTATCCTTTTTTGGTCCAAAATGGATGGCCTCACACTCACCAGCATTGAAAACAATTAAATGAGTTACATTGATTTTTTTTTGCACGTACTGGCGCAAGAGAACATATTCACTGTATAACAGTCCCTTCACCCACCTGGATATACAAACTGTACACTAAACAAACGTTCTGCTAGCTACCATACCGAAGGAAGGAAGGAGAGCTGAACTAACCAATTAAAGACAGCCCTTGCATCAAAACCGTTTTGTTTTTGCTACTTTAAGGCATCACAGAGCAAACTACGCCAAGGAAGTCAGCATTCCCCCGGCACAATGAAGAGGAAAAAGGTGCAAAGACACCTTACATCAGGTCTCCGGCCCTCCCCCAGCAATCCCATGTTGCTCCAGACTTTCCTGTGGCTTTCCCTGGTGATGAAACTGGGCCTATGCCTATAGTATTCGCCGGCCCAGCTTTTCTATTATAATAAGTGGCCTCCTGCCTCATTTTGATGGAGTTATGATCTTTGGGTTTAGGGGTGCCTGAGGAAAGCAGCAGCAATGGCTTTCTGCAGGACTCCTATGGACTGGTCATGGATTTTGCAGGCAAGTAACAAATCTTCCTTATATCCACCCCCCACCACCACCACCAAACACACTACTGTGGACAACCTTAAGACCTCTGGGCTTTCTTGCTGCAGCTCTCCAAAAAGCCCAGCGTTTCTGGCCAGGGCCATAGCTGCAGAAGTCTCAAATTTCCTCACCAACTTTTTAGGCCCAAGGCCCAGCCAAGGGGCAGGCCTGTCCCTGGAGTGCACCCGATCCATGCAAAAAGACCCAAAGCAGGAAAATCGCAGGTAGCTGCTTCCCCACAGGCCCAATGTAACTCAGCTGTACTGGGCCTGCCGGAGACAAAGAAAAATCTACCCTCACATCTTCTATGACGGACTGAGCACACTCTTTCCAAAGTTCCATTGAAAGCACCTAAATCTATAACAGTTAGCGTTAGGTTTCTAAATGTAATGGGAGGCCATTTTAGGCTTACCTTTGAGTTTGACATCCATTTTCTTGCGTGTGTAATTTTTGCTGTATTTCAATGTATTTATAACCCAAGGTCCACCCGAACCAGTCTCTCCTGCCAACCAGCCCTTAGCTAGTGGCCGGGAAACGCAAAGCGCAGCCTAGGCAGGGCGTCACCATCTGATATTCACGCATTGCATCACCTTAGCCATAAAAGTTAACTCACTGTTATTCCTATTTCCTGATCTGCTCTTAGTTTAAAAAATTATTTATATCCTAGACCATGAATATAAACACAAAATATATCAGGTACAACTTTGAAACAAAGTAGGTTGCTAACCATGCATAATTTATACCACTATTTTGTTTGTTTATGTTTATCAACTTATTTTATTCTCTTTTAATGGCTGCTGAACCTCATCGCTTGTGGTGATTGACAGATAGAAGAAACATAGATATAAATTCACAAGCCAAAACAGCAAGCCGACTGAGAACAAGTAGAACTCAAGTGTCCTCAAATGTCCTAAATAGTCAGTGTGTATATTTACTAAGATTCAAACCCAAAGATCTCATGGGTAAGGTGAGCAACTTAAACATGATGGTAATGCAGAACAATCTGTCTCTGATATTAAAAAGAAAAGTTGTTGGCAGAAACAATTAGTTGATGAAATACGGACCTATTATACAATGCTGCTACAAGTACGGGCTGCTATTGGCAACAGAAATCTAGCCAGTACAGATCGACTGCAGAACAAAATTAAATGTATTTTCATTGCAGTATAAAGAAAAAAAACTAAATATGGGCATTTCTGATCTATTCCGTTAGGCATTAAATTGTGTGTCATTGCTCAGGAATGTGGCCGATTGTATGTGACAGTTAGTAGGAGGTTTTATTCGAGAGCAGTCCTGCCAATATGACACAGCTAAAGAACAAAGTCTGTCTCAGTTCCTGTCTGTGTTGGTCACAATTCTCTTCAGAGGCTGCATGTTTCACCCCGGGGAAAAATAGCTCATCAATATCACCTTACAGTCGTCTGCTGTCATCTTAAAAGGAATGCTAACGCGTCGAGCTATGTATTATTGAAGGGAGGCTGCCTGCAAGCATTTTTCTCCTATACTTTCAAACATAATACTCTTAAATTGCTCATCAGACAGTAGAGGATTGAGACAGTGGCACTTTGCATACCACAATTGCTCGAATCAACCAGCACCCAGTCTCAGCTGGGGATAGGTGAACTGAAGCAAGGCATTTCCCCAGAGGGAGAGGAGGAAAATTGGAGAGTGAAGTGGTCAAGCTAAAAATTACGAGATGCAATCGGTTGAAAAGTGGCACATGTGGAGGGATGGAATCGGGTCACCTGTTCTTAATGTCAGTCAGAGAATTATGGCACGAGTGAATGTAATAAGAGACAGGAAATAATTTAGGTAAAATTAAGGGGAAAGGGGAGAAAATAGGAGCAAGAAATTGGAATCAATTTAATTTCATACATTGAGAACAGAAATTTTTTCATTGAACTATAGCCCATTTGGAATCTTATTATAGAGCACAGAAGGAGGCCATTTGGCCTTTCGTGCCTGTGCTGGCTCTTTGAAAGAGCTATCCAATTAGTTCCACTCCCCTGCTCTTTCCCCATAGCCCTGCAAATTTTTCCTTTTCAAGTATCTATCCAATTCCCTTTTGAAAGTTACGACTAAATCTGCTTCAACCACTCTTTCAGGCACTAAATTCTAGATCGTAACAACAGTGCGATTTAAAAGCAGCAATGCACACGTGATATATTCATGTTGAACCTGGAATGTCCAAGCTTTTGTGGGCCATTTTGGTGCTTATCATGGATCCTTAAAAGCAATGCTGCCATTAATCTACCTATATATCTAGTCGATACTAACAGATCTGGGTATTCAGGTAAAGTAACTATCCACAAATGAGGTAGCAGCACCAAGAATGTTCCTCGACTCCCACCAAATTCAAAACAGGACAAACTATCGAACCATAAATAAAAGGAAATGGAAGTCGTCTCGGCTCATGAGCAAGATTACCAGGGGTTGCAAGCTGCATATGACCCATGGCCATCATCTGGACACCCCTGCATTAAACTCATAGGCCCTGATATTTATGGGTAGGGCACGTATCTGCAGCCAGGAAACCCGGAAATGCGGAGGTCCTGCCGGATTTAATGGCAGAACCCGTTTAGTATTCTTTCACTCTGTTTCCTGCTTGGCAGCCAGCCAGATTGAGAAGCTGACAGTCGGCCGATTGCAGGGGGGCAGGGGGCAGTTGGGAAGAGGCAGAATATTTGCTTGAGGAGCCGGGAGGAAGCAGTCCTGCTCCTCCTGGAAAACCCAGCCCGCAGCCATTAAATTTAAATGTCTCCCAAAATCTGAGGACTGGAGCTTCATTTAAATATTAAAATCACTGACCCGCCTCTCCATAGTGGATTACTTGGACTTTCCCCCAAACCTGCCATGGTTAAACTGGAAGTTGGTGCGTTTGTGGCAGGTTGGTCGTGTTTCACATATTTACCAATTTAAACCCTCCCCATCGTGGAGTGGGGCATTAAAATTCCCCCTGCAGTTTCCAATTTGTGTTAAAATTGCATGCACATAATACTGTAACTCCAGCTGACATGGATATCTACTATATAGTCTTCCAGTACTCTGGTGTTAAAAGCAGGTAAATATCTATGCAAATGATTTTTTTTAAAAAAAAGAATGACATTAGCCTAGAAATAACCCTGTCCAATATTATCATTCGAGCTCTTATGATCTTACAAAATTATTTTGCCTGTCTGCCATTTTACTTTAAGCAGATTAGCGCTTCCTTAAAAATAGCGAACAAAGGCATTTCGTATGAATGTTAGGGTTTTGTACGCCGATATTCGCACAGTGTCATTTTTAGGTTATGGCACGTGGGACCTTAGGTCTTGAAACTGTGCTGTGCAAATATTATCTTACCAAAGCTTAACGCATCTGTATGCGATTCTTTTGTCCACTACTTCAATGGAGGCATTTAAAATAAAACAGGCTAACACCTGTGCTAACATTTGCAAGCAAAGGAATTGTGCATGAATGCTTTAAACATTTATTCCCTAATATTCTCACACCGTAATCTCAAGCCCTTAGCTTCGAAAGATAGAGAACTAATATTGCAAGTTTCTGCCTAATTTTTCATCATTATTTACTATTTACTCGTACTGAAATAAAGAAATAGAAATTGCATTTTTACAGCGCCTTTCAGGACATCCCAAAGCACTTCACAGCCAATTAATTATTTTTGAAGTGATTTGTAAGCAAACACAGCAGCCAATTTGTGCACAGCAAGGTCCCACAAACAGCAATGACTAGGTAATCTGTTTTGGTGGTGTTGGTTGAGGGATGGATGTTGACCAGACAAACAGAACTCCTGAAAAAGTGCCAGTGGATCCTTTACATCCACCTGTTTAACATCTCATCCGATAGATGGCACATCCGACAGTGTAGCACTCCTTATGTACTCACGTCCTGGTATGGGCTTGAACCCATGACCTTCAGTTTTGAAGGGGAGAGTGCGGCCATTGAACAAAGCTGACACTCGTCGGCTTATTTAAGATCAAAACTGCAATACACTGAGCATTCCTCTGATACCTACCTCCTGGTTATTCTTTACCACCAGATCCTGTTGAGTAAAATAAAGAGGAAATTAGAAAGGTCACAACATTGTTTCTCCTCCCCCTCCCCCAATTAATGGTTAAAAAGATTGGACTGTTTTGTACAAGTTAACAACTACCATGCACTCAACTGGGGTGGAAGAGAAAATGAACCAAACTCCTAGTCCCTCACAAAATTTAAACAGCCAACATCGTGCCATCCAAGGTTACACTATCTTCTGTTCATTACTTTCGCGAAAAAGTAGCATATGTGAACAGAGGGTGTAATTCAGGGAGATCTCTGGATTATTCCTATCCAAAAATGGATTTATGAAAATTAACTAAAAGGTGAGAGAGAAAAAAAAGCAGAAAAAACACATGCAGCATTACACAGGGTGGGAGAAAATAGGAAAACACATTCCCCAGGTCAGACGTAGCATTAGCAAACTTAACAAAAATGTATGATTTTGAAGCATTTCCCCAACAATGACAGAAGTAAATACAGTTTACTCCTGATAATTCAATGTAAATATAATCCACTCCTGATAATTCAAAGCCATTTTTTGCACTAAAAAATCTGAATATTCCAATAATTTAAATTGACCAATGTAAATTACACAGCAAACTGGGGTTTTAGTGCTTAAAAAAATTGAATTATCAGATAATTTGAATTAAGCAATTTTGAACTAAGAGGAATAGACTATTAACATAGATGATGAACATTATGCAAACTATGGAACACTAATGAAACACCAACAAAAAATTTATTCCAAGTAGGAGACAAGTGTGTGAAGAATGTGTTGCTCAATTCTTCCAGTGAGCTCTACGTGGAATAAAAGGGGCAATGGCAGCATGGATACAAAACTGACTAAGTGACAGGAAACAGAGAGTAGTGGTGAACGGTTGTTTTTTGGTCTGGAGGGAGGGATACAGTGGTGTTCCCCAGGGGTCGGTACTGCTTTTCTTGATATATATTAATGACTTGGACTTGGGTGTACAGGGCACAATTTCCAAATTTGCAGATGACACAAAACTTGGAAGTATAGTGAACAGTGAGGAGGTTAGTGATAGACTTCAAGAGGACACAGACAGGCTGGTGGAATGGGCGGACACGTGACAGATGAAATTTAATGCAGAGAAGTGCAAAGTGATACATTTTGGTAGGAAGAATGAGGAGAGGCAATATAAACTAAATGGTACAATTCTAAAGGGGGTGCAGGAACAGAGAGACCTGGGGATATATGTACACAAATCGTTGAAAGTGGCAGGGCAGGTTGAGAAAGCAGTTAAAAAAGCATACGGGATATTGGGCTTTATAAACAGAGGCATAGAGTACAAAAGCAAGGAAGTTATGATGAACCTTTATAAAACATTGGTTCGGCCACAACTGGAGTATTGTGTTCAATTCTGGGCACTGCACTTTAGAAAGGATGTGAAGGCCTTAGAGAGGGTGCAGAAAAGATTTACTAGAATGGTTCCAGGGATGAAGGACTTCAGTCACGTGGATAGACTGGAGAAGCTGAGGTTGTTCTCCTTAGAGCAGAGAAGGTTGAGAGGAGATTTGATAGAGGTATTTAAAATCATGAAGGGTCTAGACAGAGTAGATGGAGAAAAACTGTTCCCATTGGCAGAAGGGTCAAGAACCAGAGGACATAGATTTACAGTGATTGGCAAAAGAACCAAAGGCGACATGAAGAAAAACTTTTTTACACAGCGAGTGGTTTTGATCTGGAATGCACTGCTTGAGGGGTTGGTGGAGGCAGATTCAATCGTGGTTTTCAAAAGGGAATTGGATAAATACTTGAAGGGAAAAAATTTGCAGGGCTACAGGGAAAGGGCAGGGGAGTGGGACTTGCTGGATTGCTCTTGCAAAGAGTCGGCATGGGCTTAACGGGCCAAATGGCCTCCTTCTGTGCTGTAACCATTCAATGATTCTAACGGACAGTAATTCTGTCCTTGTAAATAGAAAATATTAATTATCTGCTTTACCTGCATATGTGCAGAAAACTGCAGATGTTCTATTAGTTTTAGACCCTAACATAGACTGAAAGATAAATGAATTATAAATGTTATTTTGTGTTTCAATGCATGTGGTACATGTGTTTAATGTGTTTAATAGGTACGTTTACCATGAACTTCTACACGTAGCGTGCTGACAGGCCTTATTAGATGTGTTCCTGACTACACACTCGCTCAAAGAAATACCATCGATGGAGGGGCTGCAAAGTCAACTGTCCAACTGCACGCTATACAAAGGATCCACTTCCTGCATATGCGACTAATCCTGATGTACTTGCATCTGTGCGAGGAGTTGTACTGAAGTCACTACGACTCTCTGCTTTCAGAGACAGAGTCTACTATTACACATGCATGGCTAAGTGATGGCACAGAACTGCCATTGGCATTAATGGCAACTGGCTGCTCCACAAATGCAAATGTATGGCATGCTCTTGTGATGCCCACTGATCTGTGTCAGCACAGAACACAGCGCATCCATGAAATTTTTGAACGCATTCTTCATTGTTGTCTGTAATCATTCTCCAAGTAAACTGGAGCCAATAATGATTGCTTTTTGGAGTTTTAAACCCACATCCTTCATAGTAGCAGGAGAAGGCAGTAAAATCTTCTATTATGTTTTCCAGTTCTTTTATCTATATTTCCCTAAAAATTTTTGACTTCTGTATTTTAGACTCCTGTCATGGATAAAACTCCTTGGGCATTTTCTACTGCTCTGATACCCAAGTAAACCATTATAGTGCACCCAGGATAACTAACAGGGAAGCCCTTCTTTAGATAACTTTAGCTACTGGGCCTATCCCGAGCCTCCACAGGATCATCCTTATCTTAAGAAAAAGCAAAAAATAAACATATTTCCATTAATAGTTATGCTTTACTAGCTCCTCATAAATAGAATGAATAGCTTGCAACTTCATACTTAAACTATGGCTATATTTGTAATGTACTGATTCTTCTTCCCTTAACTACAGGAATCAGCTGCCTCTCTTCATGCAAAGTACATCTTCGAAGGCTCGAGATAAAACTCATCGATTTGAGAAGAGACAGACTGAAAAATCCCTCAAACAATAACTGGAGCTTCACGAATTTAAATAACTGTCTGTTCAATTCAAAAAACTGCCAATTAGACACAGAACTGGAGAAATCACTCAGCATGTTTGTACTTGAATTATATAGCTTGGCTCCTCCCTCAAATAAACTGCTCCGAGACGAACTGAACAATAGTTGCAACATTGTTTTGAGTAAAGCCCGAACATGATTTGTGTGAGTGAAGCTGGTTTTTAATCCCATATGTACCCTGGCACAATTAAAAAAGCCAATATAAAAACTAAATCTTAGAGAAGATGCTTTTATGTTACAGAAGGATTCAGAATAACTGCTCCTATTAAGTCCGTGGCCTAAATTACTGAGATTGTCACAGTGTGCTATTATGCCACATATCTTCTTATCCTGCTGGTCACTCACAGATCCCCATCTTTGTGAGTAATGACCTGTTTTCTCAACTCCCCAATATTTGCAGTTCCAAGCTCTTCACAGCCCCTTCCCCAGATATCTCTTATTATTCATTGAGGGCATCTGATCACAAAATCCACTACATGTTCAACTCTGGTCCCTTAAGTAATGTGAAAGAACATAAGAACATAAGAAATTGGAGCAGGAGTAGGCCAATCGGCCCCTCGAGCCTGCTCCGCCATTCAATAAGATCATGGCTGATCTGATCCCAACCACAAATCTAAAGAACACAAGAAGTCGGAGCAGGACCCGGCCACATAGCCCCTGGGCCCTCTCCGCCACCCACAGGGCATTGACCGATCCGAACTCAGCTTCATGTCCAATTTCCTGCCCGCTCCCCATAACCCCTAATTCCCTTTACTTCTAGGAAACTGTCTATTTCTGTTTTAAATCTATCTAATGATGTAGCTTCCACAGCTTCCTGGGGCAGCAAATTCCACAGACCTACCACCCTCTGAGTGAAGAAGTTTCTCCTCATCTCAGTTTTGAAAGAGCAGCCCCTTATTCTAAGATTATGCCCCCCAGTTCTAGTTTCACCCATCTTTGGGAACATCCTTACCGCATCCACCCGATCAAGACCCTTCACAATCTTATATGTTTCAATAAGATCGCCTCTCATTCTTCTGAACTCCAATGAGTAGAGTCCCAATCTACTCAACCTCTCCTCATATGTCCGCCCCCTCATCCCCGGGATTAACCGAGTGAACCTTCTTTGTACTGCCTCGAGAGCAAGTATGTCTTTTCTTAAGTATGGAGACCAAAACTGTATGCAGTATTCCAGGTGCGGTCTCACCAATACCTTATATAACTGCAGCAATACCTCCTTGTTTTTATATTCTATCCCCCTAGCAATAAAAGCCAACATTCCGTTGGCTTTCTTGATCACCTGCTGCACCTGCATACCAACTTTTTGATTTTCTTGCACTAGGACCCCCAGATCCCTTTGTACTGCAGTACTTTCCAGTCTCTCGCCATTAAGAAAATAACTTGCTCTCTGATTTTTCCTGCCAAAGTGCATAACCTCACATTTTCCAATATTATATTGCATCTGCCAAATCTCCGCCCACTCACCCAGCCTGTCTATATCCCCTTGCAGGTTTTTTATGTCCTCCTCACTCTCTACTTTCCCTCCCATCTTTGTATCATCTGCAAATTTTGATATGTTGCACTCGGTCCCCTCCTCCAAATCGTTAATATAGATTGTAAAGAGTTGGGGACCCAGCACCGACCCCTGTGGAACACCACTGGTTACTGGTTGCCAGTCCGAAAATGAACCATTTATCCCAACTCTCTGCTTCCTGTTCGATAACCAATCCTCCACCCATGCCAGAATATTACCCCCAATCCCGTGATTTTTTATCTTAAGTAATAATCTTTTATGTGGCACCTTGTCGAATGCCTTCTGGAAGTCTAAATACACTACGTCCACTGGTTCCCCTTTATCCACCCTATACGTTATATCCTCGAAGAACTCAAGCAAATTTGTCAGACATGACTTCCCCTTCATAAAGCCATGCTGACTTTGTCCTATTAAATTATGCTTATCTAAATGTTCCGTTACTGTCTCCTTAATAATAGACTCCAAAATTTTACCCACCACAGATGTTAAGCTAACTGGCCTATAATTTCCAGCCTTCTGCCTACTACCCTTTTTAAATAACGGTGTTACATTAGCAGTTTTCCAATCTGCCGGGATCTCTCCTGAGTCCAGGGAATTTTGGAAAACTATCACCAAAGCATCCACAATCCCTACTGCCACTTCCCTCAAGACCCTAGGATGGAAGCCATCAGGTCCAGGGGATTTATCCGCCTTGAGTCCCATTATTTTACTGAGTACCATCTCCTGAGTGATTTTAATCGTATTTAGCTCCTCCCCCCCGAGAGTCCCCTGTTTGTCCAGTGTTGGGATATTCTTAGTGTCCTCTACTGTAAAGACTGAAACAAAATATTTGTTCAGCATTTTTGCCATCTCCATGTTTCCCACCATTAATTTCCCGGTCTCATCCTCTAAGGGACCTATGTTTGCCTTAGCCACCCTTTTTCTTTTTATATAACTATAGAAACTCTTGCTATCTGTTTTTATATTTTTTGCTAATTTCTTTTCATAATCTAACTTCCCTTTCTTAATCAATCCTTTAGTTACTTTTTGCTGTCTTTTGAAGAATTCCCAATCTTCTATCCTCCCACTAAGTTTGGCTACCTTATATGTCCTTGTTTTTAGTCGGATACTATCCTTTTAAATGTAAGAGCAGTGTGGACTGACACAGGAGGATTTGGCGCTCAGAATTCCCTTCTTGCAATCTTGGCATATTTAAAGCTTTTTGCGTAACTTTGCTAGTCTCACTTCTCGCTGCATTCTTATAAACATTTCTCTGTAGCAATACATTGTTTCTTTGCATTTGTCTTTTACAGCTGTTCATTTATGCATTGTACTGCTACTTTACCATTTTACTTTGCTTTACCTTTATGCTCTTTATTCTGCCCTCCTGCCAGGAACTCAGCTTGAAAACTTGGATTTTTACAGGGCCTTATCTCGTCTTCCACATATGTATCAAAGTGCTTCACAAATTATAAATTACTCTGAAACACAGTGATTGATTTGAAGCGCAGTAGGCCAATGTGATAACCATTTTGCGGCGTATTTGTGGTAAGTACAAAAGCAACAGGATGAATGACCAGTTAATCTAGCTTTTTGTGGCGATAGCTGTTTGAGTCATATTGGCTTTGGAGACTTCTCTGCCCTTCTTCAAATAACGTCACGGCATCTTTGATGTCTACCTGAATCCCCTGCACAGACAGACAAGTCTTGGTTCAATATCTCATGCGAAGGCTGGCAAGTCTCTGGTGATGCAGCATTCCCTGAATACTGGGTAGTGAGCAGGCTTGGAGATCAAGGTGTGTGCGTTCTTCATGAATATTGCCACCTATGCTGCCTCCATAGCACATTTGAGGGGCACCCAAAACACATTGCCATTTGTACAAAACACAGTTCACCAGCACATAGGGTACTTCAAAGGAAAACCAAGCTTTTTGAATTTGCTGCTCAGATATTTCGCAAAAAAAATTACACACTCCACAGTTGGACTACTGAATGATTCCATTTATTACAGTTAAATGGCTCATTAACTGCTTGAGAAGTGCTAAAGGAGCATTACTACAAGAGTCATTGTTGGCTGGGTTTTCATTGCCAGTAATTAAATTACATTCAACAAAATCATTTGTTTCAAAACAGCAGGTTCCTGCCATTTTGTTAGTGGGTCATAAACGACAACGAAAAAGGGCATTTAACACCTCTTTCAACAAATAAGGACAATATTAGTCCACTCCTGTTAAATCAGTATTTGCTTTAAAAAATCATATTATCCAGTAGTTTGAATCAAGCTGGCTTAAAACGACACATTATTTTTTTCAAGATTTCAATTCAAATTAGCATAGGTCGCGAATTTCCTCGGAGCTGCTCCCTCTTCGCAGTAACTTAACCAGGTGGAAACCCCTTTACAAGCGTAAACGTGATTTCCGCCGCAATTCCGGCGAAGTTATAGTGGCGGAGCGGGACCAGCTACTAGGAAATTCCTGGTCATAATTCAAACTAAGAGCAGGCTTCAGTCCCTGATGACAACACGTTAATCTTTTTAAAGTTAACGACTGCTACCAATTAAGAACGACACCCACTTTGATACTGCCAGGTTGAAATGATAAATATCCATTGATGCTGAGAATCAAACACGAGTGTGTTCTCGGCATCAGATACAAGTTTCATTGAAGTCTGGAGCTTTCTTTCAAAAGAGGAAAACTATTTTTTTTAGTAGATTTATTTATTTCACTATATTCAACTTATTTTCATTCAATTATTGTGAATGTTTCTCAAAAGTTTTGTGTTTTTCTATCGACTCACTTATTTAGGTCATGTGAGGCACAATTTTTTTTGCATAAGAATTCTGCCCTGGAATTTGGCTGCAGATTCAAATTCTGTATAAAATCCACCCGTTTATGTTCTGCTTATTTAAATACTACAGAGAGGTCACAAGGAATGTTTTTACAAGGAACTAGGAGCACTCTACAGAGAGCTCAGATAATTCAAAGTCTGTACACACATACTCGTATCTGAACTTACATAATGAGACACACCATGCAGTGAAATGCATGCACAAATGGATGCCATAGTGTCATGGGCTTTACAGGAATAAAAAAAAAGAGCCCGATCAAATACTTTACTTACAATTCTTGGAAGAGGGGAATCCTGGCAAGTCAAGTGACCAAAATAAGCGACCTTAAAATGCTCTCATCACAGGGAAATAAGAAACAGGCGAGAGGCATTCTTGGCAATTAAACAGAAAGCAGAGTGAGTAAAATACTGATAGTAATGACTTACTACTGGGGTGTAGATTCTCTTAATGGCAGGTCACATGTTTTATTTGCAACTCCTATTAATTTTTTATTGCATGCAGCTATTTGCAGCTAAATTAAGTGCAGGATAGTGACAGGAATCGTTACTTGTACCGCACGTTAGAATTTCAGCCATCGGTTTAACAGAAAGAGGGAATAATAAAAAAAAAATCTGTAAAGAGAACAGTTAGAGAGCTGCTTGCTATTTGGTTGTCTTTCCCTTGTCTAATCCAGTGTCTTTCAACTTGTAGCTATTGAAACATTTTTCAAACATGCCATTTTTTTGATTATCCCATCCATCAGAGATGCAAGGAAACCTTTGAGACGAAAAAAAAATCTCAAAACACTCTTACATTCTAACAAAATATAGAATACATCACTCGTTAAGTCCTTACCATGTACAACAGCAATAATTTTTGCACTGATCTAAAATTATTACTTGCACATAAGCTGATGTGGGCAATGGATCAAGTTTATTTTTTGTGATTGATGATTAATTATCGTAACCCACTTTCATGTTCTCTGATGTTACTCTATAAGCCCCCTGGACAAACCTGTCACAGGGTTTGTCAAGCCTCCATTCTTACATCAAAGGGCTGGAGCAAGCTCTGTGCGCTGGGAGCCCAGCTCAGGCTTCTGCCAAACCAGGTGGATTGTCTGTGAGCTATGGGCTTTTCAGCTGCCAAGTGACAGCTCCCATCAACAGCGTCCTAATGAAGGGGGCGAAAAGAAGGGATTCTAATAGCACTGTAGTACTAACTTCTCCGGTTTTATTACGCTCATTACTGCAAAAAAAACCCTTCCAAAAAACTTAAAATATGCACGTAGTTAAACACGTTGAAATACTGAGAATTAATTTTAACTGAGGACTACGGTAAAGTTTCTGCACTACAATTAACATTGAAGTGGTTTATTGAGAATTGTTAAGTGCATCCCCCTAATATTCACTATTAGGGAGTTTGGAATGAGAAAACATGTTTGCATTTTCAAAGTCATAAAATATTTATCAAGTGCTTAAAAGGTTAAATGTATGCATCTGGATACAGTGTGCCATTCAGATTTATACACTGATGTTTATCTAAAAAGGTACGGGAAAGGGGGGAAGAAGTGGATCATAGAAACATGGGGAGCCTTGTCTGAAACCTCTTGCTCAACACTCCTTTTAGACAGCTACCGGATTTTTCAAAGTGCTTAACCCTTTGTTTGCAGCAGAATACTTTCACACGGAGGCAACAAAAAAGGTAGCTGCTCAAAGTAGCCAAACATTAAACAAACATTACATTGTTACTGGTTCATTTTTAAAAAAAACAGACACACATTCTAGAAGTTAAAGAGCTCTGTCTTTAGTGATATAATGAATTATTCAGTTTCATTTTGTCAACAGCTTTATTAGTCCATTCACGAAGCGAGGACCCGTTGTAAATTTCAGTGGCACGTCAATTTCACACATCATTGAATCCCCGGTACGATATGCATCTCCGTTTTGATTTTGACTGTGTAATTTCATTTATCCCGACTCTAAAGATGTATTATGTTCAGATTTAAATGAAGGCTATACAGTCTACTCTTAATTCACAGTCATTTCATTCAGATTATCAGATCGTTTGAATTTTTTTTAGCCTAAAATTTTCACTTTTTTTTAAGCGCAAACGCGGCTGTAAATTCAGGAGGAGACAATCTCTCTCCCTTTGGGGCGGTAACCAATACACAGGCAGTCTGTCAAAGAACAATTACATCATAAATGCATGTTTATTAAACTATTAACAAAAGCAGCCAGGGTCTGTGCAGGTTAACGTTCTGTAATGTCACGATTTTTTAAGATAGGTGAAGAATTAATCGACTTTTAAAGCAATTTAATAGGTAATCAGATCATCATGGAGGACCATATGCAGTTTAACAATAAATGTTAATTGTTAAAATTATTCTCCCTTTCCTTACGACACACATGTGCAATATTACACCTGAAAAATATATTCCTTTGCCACTCGGAAAAAATACAACCGTTTTGTAATATATGTTAAAATCATATGATCTACAGCTCCTCAAAGTCACCAGCTGTCACCACTAAATGAACTCCACTAGAAATATATGTTCACTATTAATGGACTCCCACATGTAGCAAACCTTCTTGTCCAAGTTTTTATGTATAACAAAACAATTTAATTGAAAAACTTAAGGTATTTTAAAGCAATTATGTGTTTTTATGTTCAGACTGCCCAATTCTTCCAGCAGTACAGCATTAAAGTCCCAATCCAAAATACTGGGAATTCAAATTCTAGTCTAAACTGACATTCAAGTAACTTTGCTGCTTCTTGTTTGGCTTTAAATTAAACAATGCAACAGCAAAACGCTCCAGGTGTAGGAAACTTGCATTTAAATAGGGCTTTTCGTGCCCTCCACACATCCCAAACATTACTTTGGAATAAAGGCAATGATGTTACATTGGTGAACCCAATTTGGACACAGCAAAGTCCCACAAACAGCAATGAGAAAATGACCAGTTAGTCTATTTTGGTGGTGTTAGTTGAGTGGTGAATGTCAGTCAGAACATCGGGAGAACTCCCTGTTCTTCGAAAAAGTGACACGAGATCTTTATTTCAGTCTGTACAGGCAAACGAGGTCTTAGTTTAACATCTCAGGCAGCAGTGCAGCGCTCCCTCAGTGCTAGACTAAAGTGCCAGCCTAGATTATGTGCCGAAGTCCAGAAGTAGGGCTTGAACCCACTATTTTCAGTCTTGGAGGAGACAGTGAGCCATTTGAATGGGTAAAGGAAGACCGGCAGGATTAACTGCACCTCCTGCAAGACCAAATGGAGGAGCATTTATGGTAGCCCTTAACACCAGTGATATATTGGAATAAAAACATCTCTCTCAAACCATGATTTTCACAGATACAGACAATGAATTACTTTGAAATGTAGGCAATGAAGTTACTTAGATGAATTCAACAGCATGCATTTATATAGCGCCTTATCGTAATAAAATGTCCTAAGGCACTTCAGAAATACTTAATTTCTTTAAAATCCCTTTAGTTTTCCAATTAAGTTGACATGGTGTAAATGACAATGGAGTCAATTTTTGATTTAATATGCTGGTTTCTGGGCATCTCATTCCCTCGTTACATTGTATGTAAGTGGTCAAATCAACTCCAAAGTGAAATGCAGATGACCTATTTGGCAACCTATCTGAAATCTAGGATTCAAAACTACACCAATGTCATATTTCAGACTCAGTGGTCCTGATTTTAATGGGAGGGAGGTGCTTATGGTGCACCTGAGCCCAAAAGCGGGCACCAAACCCGGGCAGTCTGGGGATGTGGAGCCCTGCCCGAAACCAGTCAGATCCTCAACATAGCTGGTGGGCAGAAGCGTGAATTTGGGGTCAGGAGGCCGCAGTCAGTTGATTTGTAAGGGGGTGGGGTGGGGAAACAGCCCTGGGAAAGGGAGGCCCAAGGCTTCTCTATGAGGCCTGGAGGAGCCATTCCTGATCCTCCTGGCTCACAAGGAAACCTAAAATTAAATATTAAAACTTACCCGCTTGGGCCTGGCACCAGACCCACATTGGAACCACATGATATTTGCTCCGTGTCTGGTCTAGCCGCTGTCACTGCTCCCCCATTCAGGCCTTCAACTAAAATCGGGGTGCGATGACGAGATCGGGCCCCGATCTACATATTCAAGAAAGGAGCCTGCTTCCTTCCTGCGAGTGTCCCGCTCGCCTGCTCAGAAGAGCAGGTTAACATCAAGACACGGCGGGAAGGCAGAGGGATCAGAGGGACCAAGTCGCTGTCCTCATTTTAATTGTCCCCCCCACCCTGGTTTCCACCAAGGTGGGGGGAGGAAAGAGTTAAAATCGAGGCCAGTATTTCCACACACTACTCCTGGATTACAGCAGTGGATCTCAGAAGAACTGAAGTATTGGACATCAGTGATGTGACACCAATTCTGTTCAGTGAAATTTGGCATGATTTGGCATTCCATTATAACAACTGGCCAATAAGGCATCATATTCAACTTATATTTAAACATAAATGGGTGCCAAACAAAGACATCACTTTGAGCACGTGTTGGGGCGAAGTCATCAGGAAGCAGAAAAGTTCTCTTATGCTTAACTTTTAATTTGCAAATTAGAGGAAAGTAAAACCAAGTTGAGATATATAATTAGAGGGTTCTTATCCCTTCAAGGATGGGAGTGGCTACACCATTGCTTAAGAGCTCAAAACGAATGCTGAGTTGTGAGACTAAGGCCAACAGATTTAACAGTGGCCTAGCGAATACATTCCAGTGACCAAGTATGATCTCTGCGTTCTGCTCCTATCTGCAAGGGCCTGCTTTGTCTGGTTAAGAACATCTCCCGGATGAGATTGGCAAATTATTGGGAGATTTTTGTGCGGTAACCATGTGTGCATCGGGAGCTGGGTTAAGATCAGCAAAATTAAATGAATTTCACCTGGAACCCCAAATACTCAGGATGCAGAGCTTTATCCACCTGGCCTGGATGTGCACCATCTAGATCCCTTCAACTTCATCCCCCATCTCCAGGCACGAGCTGATGGCTATGTGCTGACATGACACTGCTGCTTGGCTGGGAGTGAGTTCTAAGGTCCAAGACCTGCACAAGTGTAAATGCAGACGCGAGACCTACAGTGAAACCACACGATATTTACTCCAAGTCCTAGTTAAAATGACCTATAACTGTCAGTACTGGTGCCAACAAGCACAGAACTATTCACAGCTGTAACCAAAGTCAATTAAAAATAAAGCTTCATAGAAGAAGCTATTCATGAACACCTTCTGCTGTCATTTATTATCGCTAACTTTCGCTGCAAAGTGCAGCTTCCTCCCCCGAAAAAGTAGACAGTCTATCGGCACCTAATTCACTGAGTAAAGATTGACATTTTTGGCTCTAAATTCTACGCAAATCAACTTTCATATATTTGTATAGAAGCTAACATCGGGATTAAAATCGCCTCATACAGGCTAATGGTGTGGTTCTTTGAAGCTGTAGACCTTTGCTGTAAGGAACCATTACCATTTGTACCTATTCAACTTTGTGTCGAGTTACTTAATCACTTTAAGCCTTCTGCAGCAATTCACAAAGTGCATATTTGCTTTTCATGAAATCGTTGACTAAGAGCAAGATAGAAAACAAATTGCTTGATTCTTTAATTATTTGGCCAACTTTTGCCAGTTAATATCTACTCCTTGCCGCAGTTTTAAGCTGCTGAAGCAAAACTTGATCTGGACTCCTAATTGCCTTTTTGTGCCCATGACATGAAGCTTTAAGGGTCAGAGGCGATTTCTATCAATCGCCCTCTAGCTGGCTTATGGCTGATTAAACCGTGTCACTTAGAATGTACTGCAAATGTCTGATGAAATTGGAAAAGCATGTGTAGACAAAAATCGCCCTCAGAGGGACTCAGACACTTCCTGCCACTCACGCCATTCCCTGCAGATGCCACAGAGCTACAAGTCACCCTCCCAGGAGAAATGATTCACCTGGAAGCAGGGCCAAGCACTGCCAGATGTGTAGGAAACTGCGGAGGACCGACACACTAACACTGTCTCAATTGTGTAGAGCATATGCTTTCAGTCAAGGGTGAAAAATGCAGGCACCAGCACATGCCAAAAGTCTTTTAAGCATGGCCCACCAGTCAGCCTGAAGCTTAACACGCCGATCCTTCGAGTCAGCAGATGCGTGTCACCACAATGCAAGTCAAGGCTGGTTAAACTATACAGCAGCTGGGGGACCCCAGCCATCCATTCCATTCTGACAAACAAACCATAACACTGTCATTCATTACTGAACTGTGCAAAAAATGTGTTTGCATTCACCGTGTGTTACTCGCTGTACAATTGCTTCTTTCCACGACAAAATAGTGCTCGAAAAGTTTAAAGTTAAAATGCTGTCTTTGATTTTCCAAATATATTTTTCTGCCTTAAAGACATTTCCCCTATGCACTCCCTCCCTCCCTCCGAAGCCTTTTTAAATAGTTCCAAGAAAGCTGATGTATAATGACCTCATTATAGCCTGATCTAGTCTGTCTAAGGCAAATCTTTGTGTACACACCTGGCTGTTACAACGATGCAGGAAGGCTACACACTCTGTAGTAGAGGGGTACAAAAGCCAAGCTTATAATCAGTCAGCAGTCAAACTGATCAAGGAGTATGACATCAGGTTTCAGACAAGTCTTGCATTTAGAACTTGCTATAAAGTATGTACTTTAGTATTTGGCTATTAATACGACCAACCCTACCAAACTGGAGATATAAAATTACTAGTACTCAGGTTTCTGCATATTACAGTTATATGTTGCTAATAAGATAGCTTAAGGCAAGCCATCCGCTCCAAATTAAGTCTGTAAAATACAACAAACGTAGCATGGTCAATCTGTACCTCATGCAGACCTCAGATCCCAGGACCCCTGTACAGATTTTATGTGGCACGCTTCAAAATCTCAACTTTTTAAAAATTCCCTATACAAAAACAAACATTTGTGTTTCCTTCAAAATTCAATATTCACTTATTCAGTTGTTATTTTGTTCCAAGCAGGAAAAAAAGCAAAATGTGAAGTGTTACTTCTATTTTATTTTTGTACATGGCATATAAAAATTAATGTGACACATCCCAGGAAATATATGAATTTTCATGACTGCTGGGTATTTAAAGTCTGTTTTATTTTAATATAAGTAAACACTGGTAAAGTAGCCTGGTGCGACAATGATGTTATTTTGTTAAAGGGAACATGAACACCAATTATTCTGCAACACCGACATGTCGTATAAGGTAAATAAAACTGCATACGATAAAAAACTATAGTTAAATTTGGTAACAACAACAACTTGCATTTATATAGCGCCTTTACAGTAGTAAGATGTGCCAACGCACTAGTCAGGAGCGTAATCAGACAAAATTTGATACTGAGACACACAAGAAGATATTAGGACAGGTGACCAAAAGCTTGGTCAAAGAGGTAGGTTTTAAGGAGTGTTTTAAAGGTGGAGAGAGAGGTAAAGAGGTGGAGAGGTTTAGGGAGGGAATTCAAGAGCTTAGGGCCCAGACAGCTGAAGGCACGGCCGCCAATGGTAGAGCGATGAAAATCAGGGGTGTGCAAGAGGCCAGAATTGGAGGAGCGCAGAGGTCTTGGAGGGTTGTAGGGCTGGAGGAGTTACAGAGATAGGGAGGTGCGAGGCCATGGAGGGATTTGAAAACAAGGATGAGAACAAAGACAAGCCTCTCACTATGACATTTGTTCCCTTCATCCCCGCAAAACATTGAAGGGCGGGCGGCATGTTAAGGAAATCAAATCTGGATTTAAAAATGAGTACTTTGTCAGACCTCACCAGTTCATAATAATGAGACTGGGCAATGTGGTTAAAAGCACACAAACTAATGCTGTCAGATTTGTTACATATTTTTATATCACAAACAGAAACGAAGGCAGCATAGATTGCACGCTCAGTTCAAAATGCATAAAGGTTGGATTTTTTTCGAATACAACTGATGCGGCCATGTGATAACATTCTTAAAACCTGTCCTTCCACCATCGACCCCAAAGGATTTCATTTTTAAAACAGTTATCTGTAGTGAAGCCTTCGCCCTCCAATAAGTGATTTTACAGAGGGAAATAAATCTAGCACATCATCGTTTGGTGACTATTTTGCAATGGGTCAATTTGTCCCAAGGGTATTGTGAGCAGAGCTCCAAACTGCATTATATCACTAAACATTTCCACACATTTTTTAAAGTGAATTCTTAGATCGGACAATTGTGAATTTAAAATGAAACACTGTTATAGAGAAATTCCTTTGTTGTGGTCTTAAGGTTCTGTGTAAGCAATGCACAATTCTGCTTGGAGTTAACTGTGTTAGCAATACACAATGAATGCTGTCTGGAGTTAATGGTATAAGCAATACACAGTGCTGTCTGGAGTTAACTGTGTAAGCAATACACAGTAATAAAAACAGAAAATGATGGAGAAGCCCAGCAAGTGAGGCAGCATCTGTAGAGAAAGAAACAGAGTTAACGTTTGAGGTTGAAGACCTTTTGTCAGAAGCAATACACAATGTTGTCTGTAGTTAACTGTGTAAGCAATACACAATGCTGTCGGGAGTTAACTGTATGCAATGCACAATACTGTTTGAAGTTAGCAGAGTTTCAAAGGAGAGTGGCCTGCTTCAGTTTAGGTCACTGCCTCTCTATAAACTTTGTCCAGTCCTTAAGAAAAAAAAATCTGATCATTTTTGGCTGTTACACTTTATGTTAGATGTTAATGGCTCAGGTGTAGGGTTTTGTGCACAGGTTTGTAGATATGTCCCAGGATCCTAAACCAGGGTTGCATTTTATAACTCATGAAACAAAACAGTGGAGTTTCAGCTGAGGCAAAAAGATAATCAACAGCATTGAAAATGCACACTGTGGTCAGCTTCACTAAACAGAAAACAACTCATATATGGATGACACTCCAAACCTGTATAATTCTGCATAAAAACCATTGGGTACATATTTGTTACATTTAAATCAACTAGTGCCAGACAAGTCCATGAAATGAATTAACTCTGTAGCTCCTTTGTAACTATGCTCTTCTACTTAGTCTAGGTGTTCTTTAAGTGGGGCCTTCAACATCCACCAAAGAGTGGCTCGATTGTACCACCACTGGCAGACTTTTGAAGGACGTAACTGCCAAACTGGACTTCTCAGGTGGTGAGAGAACCAACATGAAGGAGTAACCTACTTGACTCACCAACTTACCTGCTGCAGACACGTCTGTCCATGATAGCACTAGATGAAGGGGTCATGCACAGTCCTTATGAAGAAAAAATTTTGTCTCTACAGTGAGGGCATCCTCCGTTGTGTAGTGTCCTGAGTGGGACAGATCCAGCCACCCAAAATAGGCATCCACGAAGAGCTGTGGGCCATTAGCAGCAGAAACGTATACTACTGCAATCTATGAATTCATGGCCCAGCACATCTCTCACTTTTTCATCACCATCAAGCAACAGACCAATCTGGTTCAATGGGAATTGTAGAAGGGCATGACAGGAGCAGCAACAGGTACACATTTGAATGAGATACCAACCTGTTGAAGCTACTATACAGGGACACTTGCATGCTAAACACCAAAAGCAGCAGGCTATAGATAGAGCTAAGTGGTCCCACAATCAGTGGATCACAACAAAGCTCACTTGCCCTGCCACATCCAGTCGAGAATGGTGGCGGACAACCAGGCAACTAGGCAACTAATGGGAGGAGGAGGCCCTATGAACATCCCCATCCTTGCCCACAGTGCAGCATAGCACGTGAATGCAAAAGACAAGGCTCAAATCTTTGCAAGCATCTTCTACCAAAAGTGCTGGGTGGAAATGTCTCTTTTGCTTGCTCTCGAGATCCCCACCATCATTGATGCCAGTGTCCAGCCAATTTGGTTCACTCCACATGACATTAAGATGCAGCTGAGTGCACTGGATACAGAAGAGACTATGGGCTTCAGACAACATCCTGGCTGTAGTGCTGAAGACCTGTTCACCAGAGCTAGCCACTCCCCTATCCAAGCTATTCTAGTGCAACCATGACATTGGTACTTACTAGACATTGGGCCGGATTTTTCTGTGAAAATAATGGTGAGGCTAACAGGGCTCACCATTATTTCAGTGTAAACAGTAGAACAACTTCCAGCGACCGGACACGCGCAGTTAAACGCAGAAATCCACAAGTTGCCCTACCAGATGCCCTGCTCCTCCATCAGCTTCGCAAGAACAACATCTCGCTGGCTGGCTCCCTGTTCAAATGAAGTTCCTGCACTGACCTGATGGAAACGAACTAATCTCGCCAAAAAAAGGTACGTCAAGTCATTTCAAGTCTGAGCACCTTTTAACGGCATGGTGAGTCTTAATGACTGCCAAACAACCTCTCTGGCACTGAAAACTTTTACAAGTGTGGAGTCTTATTCCTTCAGATTTTAATTGTTGTTGGACATTTAAAAAAAAAATTTAAAACTTTTTTTTTTAACTTTTTCTTTCTGTCTCTTTTATCTCTGTCTCTTAATTCAATATTTCTTACCCTCTCTTTATTTTGCTTTCTGTTCCTGATTTGACATTGAATTCATTATTCTAACTTGCACTTCCTGGTTCTGACTCTGCGTGGCTCATTAACGATTCTTCAATCTGATTGGTAATGGGGATACACAGTTGCTTGCCCCATTCACACAGGTCCCAGATGCCCGGGAGTGGGGGTCGCGTTGGTTGAGCGCCCGAGGAGAGAAACTTGCCATGCAAAAGACTACGGGCAAGTGCAAGTCTAATGAGCAGTGGGTGTCGTATGTTCGCTGCTCACAGGAAAATCCGGCCCAATGTCTTTTTGACAAAAAAAAGATGAATCTAACTTGGCCAATTACTACTCTATCAACCTCTTCCCAAGCATCAGTGAAGTGACGGAAGGAATCATCAATATTGCCATCACGCGACATCTCCTCACCGATAATCTGCTCACCAATGCTTAGTTCGGGTTCTGCCAGACCTGATCCAGATATGGATGCAAGAGCTGAACACTGGAGAAGAGGCCAAAAGTAGCTGCCTTTGACATCAAGGCAGCATTCGAAAGAGAATGGTATCTAGGGGCCCTAACAAAACTGAGGTCAATGAGGGTCAAAGGGAAAACTCTAAAGTGGTTTGAGTCATACCTGATTACCACATTTCTGGATTTCTAACTATGCCACCACAGGGGGCGTTAATATATGTTAAAAATGCTTCTGTTGAGCTAAACTTAGATCTCAAGGGGTTAATTTCAGAGGATAGCAGGGCTGGAAGATTTAGATTAGCGCTCAGACAGGATGTCTGAACCAGTGCTCTGTAGGCAATGAAAGATAGTTGGACATTTTAGTGATTGCTCAGACACATTGCTGCATAGCATCTCTATTCATTTGAACTCAGTGGGGGTCACTGACATATTAGGTTGGTGGATTCCACTCATAGGTGGGGTGATCAGTTTGACTAAAAGCTGACATTGGAGTCAGGTTGACAGAAGAAAAGTCAGGATACTGCAGGGAGAGGAGATTCTGCTTTGGGCTAAAGGACAGAATACAGAGAAGTTATTTTAAGTTAAGATACTGATATGGAAAATGCAGCATGTTCATCATTTAGTATTATTATGCAAAGACAAGTGACATTGATTGAAACAAGTGAATCTGATCATAACAGATGTGGTGTGAAATAAAGTAACTTAACAATTAGTATCAACCCAGGCTCACCAAGTGTTCATTCGGTCTGCCTTTAGAGAAATTGACGAAGCACATAAGCAAAAGACATGAATCACTCCATGGCCTCACCTCACCCTATCTCTGTAACCTCCTCCAGCCCTACATCCCTCCGAGATCTCTGCGCTCCTCCAATTCTGGCCTCTTACACGTCCTCGATTTTCATCGCCCCACCATTGGTGGCTGTGCTTTCAACCGTGTAGGCCCTAAACTCTGGAATTCTCTCCCTAAACCTTTCTACCTCTCCACCTCTCTCTCCTCCTTTAAGATGCTGCTTAAAACCTACCTCTTTGACCAAGCTTTTGGTCACCTGTCCTCCTATCTCCTTATGTGGCTCGGTGTCAAATTTTGTTTGATAACGTTCTTGTGAAATGCTTTGAGATGTTTTACTATGTTAAAGGCACTATATAAATGCAAGTTATTGTTGAATATCGAGTCCACATTACAAGGTGAAGTTTTTGTTTATTTCCCTAGTGTACAAGTAGATATAGATATAGTATGAGTCAACTCCCATACAAGTAAGGCACTCAGATGACTTACGGGACCAACCACCACTGAACTGTCAAAAGGTATCTATGGCAGACCTGAATTTATAACACTGACACAACAGAAGATGGTCATAGTTGTCGGAGGCCAATCTTCGCTGCCCCAGGGCATCGCGACAAGAGTTCCTCAGGGAAGCATCTTCAGCCCAACTATATTCAGCTGCTTCAACAATGACCTTCACTCTGTCATAAGATCAGCAGTGGGGCTGTTTGCTGACGATTCCACAGTGTTCACTTCTATTCATAAGTATTCCAATAATGAAGCAGCCCATGCCAGTCTACAGCAGGACCTGGACAACATCCAGGCTCAGGCTGCAAAGTGGCAGGTAATATTTGTGCCACATAATTACCAGGTAATTACCATTTCCAACAAGAAAAATCCCAATCACCTCCTCCTAACTTTCAACAGCACCATCACCTAAATCAACAAAAAGTCATAATAAGAATAAAACCGACGGACCACCCGGCATTGGACCACTAGGCACCGGACACGACAAGGGCAAACCAGGCCCAGCTGACCCTGCAAAGTTCTCCTCACTAACATCTGGGGACTTGCGCCAAAACTGGGAGAGCTGTCCCATAGACTAGTCAAGCAACAGCCTGACATAGCCACACTCACAGAATCATACCTTCCAGCCATCGTCCCAGACTCTTCCATTACCATCCCTGGGTATGTCCTGGCCCACCGGCAGGACAGACCCACCAGAGGTGGCGGTACAGTGACGTACAGTCAGAAGGGAGTGGCCCTGGGAGTCCTCAACATTGAATCTGGACCCCATGAAATCTCATGGCATCAGGTCAAACATGGGCAAGGAAACCTCCTGCTGATTACCACCTACTGCCCTCCCTCAGCTGATGAATCAGTCCTCCTCCATGTTGAGCACCACTTGGAGGAAGCGCTGAGGATGGCAAGGGTACAGATTGTACTCTGGGTGGGGGACTTCAATGTCCATCACCAACAGTGGGTCGGTAGCACCAATGCTGAGCGAGCTGGCCGAGTCCTGAAGGACATTGCTGCCAGACTGGGCCTGCAGCAGGTGGTGAGCGAACCAACACGAGAGAAAAACCTACTTGACCTCGACCTCACCAATCTACCTATCGCAGATGCATCTATCCATGATAGTATTGGAAGGAGTGGCCACCGCACAGTCCTTGTGGAGACAAAGTCCTGTCTTCACACTGAGGACACCATCCAACGTGTTGTGTGGCACTACCACTGTGCTAAATGGGATGGATTCAGAACAGATCTAGCAGCTCAAAACTGGGCATCCATGAGGCGCTGTGGGCTATCAGCAGCAGCAGAATTGTATTCCAGCACAATCTATAACCTCATGGTCCAGCATATTCCTCACTCTACCAGGGACCAACCCTGGTTCAATGAGGAGTGTAGAAGAGCATGCCAGGAGCAGTACCAGGCATACCTAAAATTGAGGTGCCAACCTGGTGAAGCTACAACACAGGACTACATGCATGCTAAACAACAGAAGCAACATGCTATAAACAGAGCTAAGTGATTCCACAACCAACGGATCAGATCAAAGCTCTGCAGTCCTGCCACATCCAGTCGTGAATGGTGGTGGACAATTAAACAACTAACGGGAGGAGGAGGCTCTGCAAACATCCCCATTCTCAATGATGGCGGAGACCAGCACATGAGTGCAAAAGTTAAGGGGCTGAAGCATTTGCAACCATCTTTAGCCAGAAGTGCCGAGTGGATGATCCATCTTGGCCTCCTCCCGGTATCCCCACTATCACAGATGTCAGTCTTCAGCCAATTCGATTCACTCCATGTGATATTAAGAAACAGCTGAGTGCACTGGATACAGCAGAGGCTATGGGCCCCGACAACATCCCAGCTGTAGTGCTGAAGACTTGTGCTCCAGAACCAGCCGCGCCTCTAGTCAAAACTGTTCCAGAACAGCTACAACACTGGCATCTACCCGACAATGTGGAAAATTGCCCAGGTATGTCGTGTCCACAAAAAGCTGGACAAATCCAATCCGGCCAATTACCGCCCCATCAGTCTACTCTCAATCATCAGCAAAGTGATGGAAGGTGTCGTCGACAGTGCTATCAAATGGCACTTACTCACCAATAACCTGCTCACCGATGTTCAGTTTGGGTTCCGCCAGGACCACTCGACTCCAGACCTCATTACAGCCTTGGTCCAAACATCGATAAAAGAGCTGAATTCCAGAGGTGAGGTGAGAGTGACTGCCCTTGACATCAAGGCAGTATTTGATCGAGTGTGGCACCAAGGAGCCCTAGTAAAATTGAAGTCAATGGGAATCAGGGGGAAAACTCTCCAGTGGCTGGAGTCATACCTAGCACAAAGGAAGATGGTAGTGGTTGTTGGAGGTCAATCATCTCAGCCCCAGGACATTGCTGCAGGAGTTCCTCAGGGCATTTCTTTGGCCCAACCATCTTCAGCTGCTTCATCAATGACCTTCCCTCTATCATAAGGTCAGATTTGGGCATGTTCACTGATGATTGCGTTCCATTCGCAACCCCTCAGATAATGAAGCAGTCCGAGCCCGCATGCAGCAAGACCTGGACAACATCCAGGCTTGGGCTGATAAGTGGCAAGTAACTTTCGCCGCAGACAAGTGGCAGGTAATGACCATCTCCAACAAGAGAGAGTCTAACCACCACCCCTTGACATTCAATGGCATTACCATCGCCGAATCCCCCACCATCAACATCCTGACTCCCCAGAGCTTTTCCACCATCTACAAGGCACAAGTGAGGAGTGTGATGGAATACCCCCCACTTGCCTGGATGAGTGCAGCTCCAACAACACTCAAGAAGCGCGACACCATCCAGGACAAAGCAGCCCGCTTGATTGGTACCCCATCCGCCACCCTAAACATTCACTCCCTTCACCACCGACGCACATAGCTGCAGTGTGTACCATCTACAGGATGCATTGCAGCAACTCACCAAGGCTTCTTCGACAGCACCTCTCAAACTCACGACCTCTACCATCTAGAAGGACAAGGGCAGCAGGCACATGGGAACAACACCACCTGCACGTTCCCCTCCAAGTCACACACCATCCTGACTTGGAAATATATCGCTGTTCCTTCATCGTCGCTGAGTCAAAATCCTGGAACTCCCTTCCTAACAGCACTGTGGGAGAACCTTCACCACACGGACTGCAGCGGTTCAAGATGGTGGCTCATGACCACCTTCTCAAAGGCAATTAGGGATGGGCAATAAATGCTGGCCTTGCCAACGCCACCCACATCCCATGAATGAATAAAAAAAATGAAGAGGATCACCGTTAGAAAGAAAGAAGGAACGTGGATTTATAAATCGCCTTTTATGACCTCAGGACATCCCGAATTGCTTCACAGCCAATGAATTACTTTTTGAAGTGACTGTTGTAATGTTGGGAAAGATAGTAGCCAATCTGCACATTGCAAGGTTGCACAAACAGCAATGAGATAATCTGTTTTAGTAATGTTGATTGAGGAATAAACTTTGGCCATTGAACCAGAAGATGATTGGATCAGCCATTTCAACACAATAGAACAGCAGTGACCGCTGCTCTGGATCGAATGGCTCAACTCCTGTCCCCTCAAAGCCTCTCCACCTTCTACAATGCTCAAGTCAGGATTGTGCCAGAATATCCACCACTTACCTTAATGGTTACAGCCAGAAATTAAGAAGCTCAACACCATCCAAAATAGAGCAGCTGGCTTGTTCTAGCCAGCTGCTGTATATTGGACTCAATATCCACCCCTTCATCACGAGCACATTATGGCTGCAACATGCATTATCTATAGGATGCACTATAGCATCCCGCCTAGGTTACTTCAATAGTAGCTCCCTCCTCCACGGTCTCTAGCACCAAAATGGACAAGAACAGCAGTGTAACGGCATCATCTCCAAGTTCTCCTCCAGGTCACGTATTATCCTGTTATGTCTCCATTCCTTCTTTGCTGGGTTAATCCCCTACACAACACTATTGCGGGATTACCATCACCACAAAGACTGCAGCAATTCAAGAAAACCCACAGCCACCTGCTCAGGGCAACTAGTGATGGGCAATAAGGCAATAAGTGCAGCCTTGCTAGCGCACCACAAACCCGAGAACAAATTTTGTATAAATTAAAAAGTCTTCTGTGCTCAGAGAGGCTTCCTAACTACAAGCACAACTATATTTTGCTCTTTTCTTTTCCAGCCTTTAACGCTAACATAATCATAATAATAGGGAATTATAGTATATTAACCCAGCAAAGAAGGAGTGAAGGCATGTGTCCAAATCAGGATGAAACGTGACATGGAGAGGAAGCTGAAGGATGCACTGCTGTTCTTGTCCTATTTGGTGCAAGAGATCGTGGAGGAGGGAGCTCTATTGAAATAACAACAAATAACAACCAGTGGTGTTTAGCAAACTGATGTATGGATTAGATTATATCTACAATGCCATACATGGTTTGCATGGGCATTAGTCAAAACATTGCATCAGGACACATGCAAATAGCAATGGCTCAGGCTCTCTTCCAAGTTCTAAGATGTGGTGCAGTACACACCCTGGAAAAAAGAGTTTTTTAAAATGGATAAAATCATTCCCAAAATACCATTAAAGAAATTTCTCATCCTACTTCTTCAATTCCAATTTGCACAGCTCAACAGTCCAGTTAAGTTTCAATGGCAATGAACATCTTTGGACAATTTGTTCTTTTTTTTTCTCTTGACATTGTAGTTGTGTTAAGCTAACTTAAGGGTTAAGTCATGGCAGGAGATCCCAGACCCGTGTCATGTTCCTCTTGTGGGATGTGGGAATTCAGGGATCCTTCCTGTGTCCCTGGTTCCTTCACCTGCAGGAAGTGTGTCCAGCTGCAGCTACTGTTTGACCGCTTGACGGCTCTGGAGCTGCGGATGGACTCACTTTGGAGCATCCGCGATGCTGAGGAAGTCGTGGATAGCACGTTCAGTGAGTTGGTCACACCACAGATAAAAATTACTGAGGGAGATAGTGAATGGGTGACCAACAGACAGAGGAAGAGTAGGAAGGCAGTGCAGGGGTCCCCTGCGGTCATCTCCCTCCAAAACAGGTATACCGTTTTGGATACTGTTGTGGGAGATGGCTCACCAGGGGAAGGTGGCAGCGGCCAGGTTCATGGCACCGTGGCTGGCTCTGCTGCACAGGAGGGCAGGAAAAAGAGTGGCAGAGCTATAGTGATAGGGGACTCGATTGTAAGGGGAATAGTCAGGCGTTTCTGCAGACGCAATAGACTCCAGGATGGTATGTTGCCTCCCTGGTGCAAGGGTCAGGGATGTCTCGGAGCAGCTGCAGGACATTCTGGAGGGGGAGGGTGAACAGCCAGTTGTCGTGGTACATATAGGTACCAACGATATAGGTAAAAAACGGGATGAGGTCCTACAAGCTGAATTTAGGGAGTTAGGAGTTAAACTAAAAAGTAGGACCTCAAAGGTAGTAATCTCAGGATTGCTACCAGTTCCACGGGCTAGTCAGAGTAGGAATGACAGGACAGCTAGGATGAATATGTGGCTTGAGAGATGGTGCAAGAGGGAGGGATTCAAATTCCTGGGCCATTGGAACCGGTTCTGGGGGAGGTGGGACCAGTACAAATTGGACGGTCTGCATCTGGGCAGGACTGGAACCAATGTCCTAGGGGGAGTGTTTGCCAGTGCTGTTGGGGAGGGTTTAAACTAATGTGGCAGGGGGATGGGAACCGATGCAGGAAGTCAGTGGGAAGTAAAGTGGTGACAGAAACAAAAGGCAGTAAGGGAGAGTGTACAAAACATGACCAGACAGATGGTCTGAGAAAGCAGGGTAAAGACCAAGGGAAGTCTAGATTAAACTGCATTTATTTCAATGCAAGAAGTCTGATGGGCAAGGCAGATGAACTCAGGGCATGGATGGGTACATGGGACTGGGATGTTATAGCTATTACTGAAACATGGCTAAGGGAGGGGCAGGACTGGCAGCTCAATGTTCCAGGGTACAGATGCTATAGGAAAGATAGAGCAGGAGGTAAGAGAGGAGGGGGAGTTGCGTTCTTGATTAGGGAGAACATCACGGCAGTACTGAGAGGGGATATATCCGAGGGTTTGCCCACTGAGTCTATATGGGTAGAACTGAAAAATAAGAAGGGAGAGATCACTTTGATAGGATTGTATTACAGACCCCCAAATAGTCAACAGGAAATTGAGGAGCAAATATGTAAGGAGATTACAGACAGCTGCAAGAAAAATAGGGTGGTAATAGTAGGGGACTTTAACTTTCCCAACATTGACTGGGACAGCCATAGCAGATGGAGAGAAATTTGTTGAGTGTATTCAGGAGGAATTTCTCATTCAGTATGTGGATGGCCCGACGAGAGAGGGGGCAAAACTTGACCTCCTCTTGGGAAATAAGGAAGGGCAGGTGACAGAAGTGTTAGTGAGGGATCACTTTGGGACCAGTGATCATAATTCCATTAGTTTTAAGATAGCTATGGAGAATGATAGGTCTGGCCCAAAAGTTAAAATTCTAAATTGGGGAAAGGCCAATTTTGATGGTATTAGACAGGAACTTTCAGAAGTTGATTGGGAGAGTCTGTTGGCAGGCAAAGGCACGTCTGGTAAGTGGGAGGCTTTCAAAAGTGTGTTAACCAGGGTTCAGGGTAAGCACATTCCTTATAAAGTGAAGGGCAAGGCTGGTAGAAGTAGGGAACCTTGGATGACTCGGGAGATTGAGGCCCTAGTCAAAAAGAAGAAGGAGGCATATGACATGCATAGGCAACTGGGATCAAGTGGATCCCTTGAAGAGTATAGAGATTGCCGGAGTAGAGTTAAGAGAGAAATCAGGAGGGCAAAAAGGGGAAATGAGATTGCTTTGGCAGATAAGGCAAAGGAGAATCCAAAGAGCTTCTACAAATACATAAAGGGCAAAAGACTAACTAGGGAGAGAGTAGGGCCTCTTAAGGATCAACAAGGTCATCTATATGCGGAACCACTGGAGATGGGTGAGATCCTAAATGAATATTTCGCATCGGTATTTACGGTTGAGAAAGGCATGGATGTTAGGGAACTTGGGGAAATAAATAGTGATGTCTTGAGGAGTGTACATATTACAGAGAGGGAGGTGCTGGAAGTCTTAACGCGCATCAAGGTAGATAAATCTCCTGGGCCTGATGAAATGTATCCCAGGACGTTATGGGAGGTTAGGGAGGAAATTGCGGGTCCCCTAGCAGAGATATTTGAATCATCGACAGCTACAGGTGAGGTGCCTGAAGATTGGAGGGTAGCAAATGTTGTGCCTTTGTTTAAGAAGGGCGGCAGGGAAAAGCCTGGGAACTACAGACCGGTGAGCCTGACATCTGTAGTGGGTAAGTTGTTAGAGGGTATTCTGAGAGACAGGATCTACAGGCATTTGGAGAGGCAGGGACTGATTAGGAACAGTCAGCATGGTTTTGTGAGAGGAAAATCATGTCTCACGAATTTGATTGAGTTTTTTGAAGGGGTAACCAAGAAGGTAGATGAGGGCTGTGCAGTAGACGTGGTCTACATGGACTTTAGCAAAGCCTTTGACAAGGTACCGCATGGTAGGTTGTTACATAAGGTTAAATCTCACGGGATCCAAGGTGAGGTAGCCAATTGGATACAAAATTGGATTGACGACAGAAGACAGAGGGTGGTTGTAGAGGGTTGTTTTTCAAACTGGAGGCCTGTGACCAGCGGTGTGCCTCAGGGATCGGTGCTGGGTCCGCTGTTATTTGTTATTTATATTAATGATTTGGATGAGAATTTAGGAGGCATGGTTAGTAAGTTTGCAGATGACACCAAGATTGGTGGCATTGTGGACAGTGAAGGTGGTTATCTAGGATTGCAACGGGATCTTGATAAATTGGGCCAGTGGGCCGATGAATGGCAGATGGAGTTTAATGTAGATAAATGTGAGGTGATGCATTTTGGTAGATCGAATCGGGCCAGGACCTACTCCGTTAATGGTTGGGCGTTGGGGAGAGTTATAGAACAAAGAGATCTAGGAGTACAGGTTCATAGCTCCTTGAAAGTGGAGTCACAGGTGGATAGGGTGGTGAAGAAGGCATTCGGCATGCTTGGTTTCATTGGTCAGAACATTGAATGCAGGAGTTGGGATGTCTTGTTGAAGTTGTACAAGACATTAGTAAGGCCACACTTGGAATACTGTGTACAGTTCTGGTCACCCTATTATAGAAAGGATATTATTAAACTAGAAAGAGTGCAGAAAAGATTTACTAGGATGCTATCGGGACTTGATGGTTTGACTTATAGGGAGAGGTTGGATAGACTGAGACTTTTTTCCCTGGAGAGTAGGAGGTTTAGGGGTGATCTTATAGAAGTCTATAAAATAATGAGGGGCATAGATAGTCAAAATCTTTTCCCAAAGGTAGGGGAGTCTATAACGAGGGGGCATAGATTTAAGGTGAGAGGGGAGAGATACAAATGGGTCCAGAGGGGCAATTTTTTCACTCAAAGGGTGGTGAGTGTCTGGAACGAGCTGCCAGAGGCAGTAGTAGAGGCGGGTACAATTTTGTCTTTTAAAAAGCATTTGGACAGTTACATGGGTAAGATGGGTATAGAGGGATATGGGCCAAGTGCAGGCAATTGGGACTAGCTTAGTGGTATAAACTGGGCGACATGGACATGTTGGGCCGAAGGGCCTGTTTCCATGTTGTAAACTTCTATGATTCTATGATTCTAACTTGCAAGTGCAAGTTTGCAAGCTTCTGAGCTTACAACTTCTACTTTTCATCGTTGCACTCATTATTGTTTGGAGGGGTGGTCTGTAGTCAAAAGATACAACATGAAGACATGCTCCAGATGGATTAGTTGCCTCCAGAATGTAAACACTTTATGACGGACAACACGTTAGAATTAGAACATCGCCATTTTTTCATGTGGGAAATCCAACCACTGTGAAGGGGAAATCTGATATACAAACAATGACTACAAGCTGTACGGTTTGGTAGCTTTTCGTAACGTCATGAGTGTTGGTGGGTGTACAATAGAGGCAGCTGTTCCATCATGTAAAGATATGCACAGTACAGCAGGTTTTAGAGCCAAATGGTAGCCACAGGCATGCTCAGAGCAGGAAATGTGTTTTTGCTCTCACAGGCAAAACAAATCACTTCCTATACTTAGATTTCACTTCATGTGATCAGCACCATTTTAATTAAAAAGAACTGCATTTGACAGTAGATATGTCAAGGAGAAGATCTTGTCTAACTCATTAGAAGCACAGTAATCAATAGTACTGTGCACTATATATTCAATTCTGGACAATGTCTAAACTATTTAGGAGACAGTGCACTTTCAACTTGAGTCAGCAGTGAGATGAAGTTTGTGTAAAAGCAGGTTTGTGAATTTACAACACTATATGTATTTTATGGGAAGGAACTCTGCTGTAAACTTGGATGATTAACTTTCATGATCAGTAAAACAAGTTCAAATTTCACTAATTACTACACTCAGTCTTTAAAATTAAAATATATAATTAACCACACTGAGCAAGTGCATGTTTAAGGTAACCTAATATCCAGTTCAAACTTTCTTTTAAATCATTTGTACTCACTTCATGCTGTAACTTGCAGAATACAGCATTTATCAAACAATTTCTAAAACTCTGCATTTTCTCTTGATTTTGCAGTACGGGGTGACTGTGAAATTCCAAGGAGTGAACAAACCTACTAAAGGTGACCCAGGGACAATCCGACTGAGGGCTTGTAATCTTTTTGCAAAAGCCATCTGTGTTATAATTGTGCTTTGCAAATGCAAGCTAAGCATTTATAAAAATGGTTTCCAAAAGACAGGAAGAGACAATTGTTACACATCATGTATTAAAAACAGTTTAGAGAGGTTAACATGAACAATCCTACCAGCATATCAATATCATAAGAGCCTTCATCATAGCAGAATATGATTACATTCATATTCTGGGCATTGCATTAACATACACCTGGAACAGCAATTTATAACTCAAGGTAGGAAATGATTATAAAATAAACTGGGGTAATGATAAGAGTGACAAAGGGGATGGAGATATATGGCACCACAGGACTGGTACAATAAGCAGAGAAAAAAGGCCATTTCACTCATTAAGCCCATTCCTCCCAATAGGCCAGGTGCAATTTGCCCGAGCATGGGCTCTACACGACTTAAGATGGCAGGTTATCCTTTTATTGCTCGAGTGGAAGGGGTTGTGTGGGCGCAGAGTGATCGTGGAAGAGTGGGGAGGATCGCACGCACGCAGTGGAATCCATTACGAGCATGTGATTCTGCCCGCCTTGTTTTCCTCGACAAGCTGCGCCCGTATGTCTGAGTGCAATAGAGGAAAATCTGCCCTATTCCACAGGCAGAGTTTTCGGAACAGCAAAGATCTAAACATCTCCCCAAGTTGCCATGCCCAACTACCGTTCCTGAGGAAACCAAGTGAAACCCTGGAATATCAATGCAAATGTTACTGTTACGATTCAGGCTTTTCCCCACACTCTTCTTTGATGCTCAAACTGACAAAGCAGCTCTCCACGACAGGCCCTTGTGATCCAAAGCCCACAGGCCTCATTTGTGGAGTGAATGGGTTAGTGTGCTGTTGTACTAACAGTAGCTTGTTCCTTGAATTACACACTGGAAGGATGTACAGGATTCCCATGCCTGATCACTCAGATAGGTGGAAAAATACAATGCTGATGGCCTGAAATTTAAGCCGCAGCTAGAAATTGAATTTACTAGACCACCCATGGCATTGCTCATCCCGAGTCAGAGGAACTGCTGTTTCATCCCATGTAACATACAATATATTATTAGGGCCAGTGGGTTAAATGATTGAATTAAATTGGATTTTTATTACGGTATTGAGCGACTGTTACTAATATTTCTGGGCTCAAATTCCATGACTATGTACATATTTGCATGGAAACTGCAAATCAGTGGTCTGGATTAAATTAAGTGTCTGTTTAACTATGCAGTTAATTTTATCTCTTTTTTAAAAAAAAGCCTGGGATACAGGGAAAGATGGTAGGGAAGATATTCTGGATTGCACATATGTAGGAGATGGGTTGCTGGGATTACATGTAGCAGTATAAGAAAGTGGGAAGGGGCATTTCGGTTGGTAGTGCTTGCAGAGTAGTCCTGGGATCTGAGTACTTTCGAAATGGTGAAAAGCTCAAAACAGTGGAGGTCCAAAGAGACTTTGGGGTCCATGTACATAGGTCATTAAAATGTCATGGATGGGTCAGAAAATAATCAAAAAGGCTAATGGAATTCTGACCTTTTTATCTTGAGGATTAGAATACAAGAGGGTAGAAGTTATGCTACAGCTGTACAAAGCCCTGGTTAGACCACACCTGGAGTACTGTGTTCAGTTCTGGGCACCGCACCGTAGGAAGGATATATTGGTATTGGAGGGAGTGCAGTGTAGATTTGCTAGAATGATACCTGGACTCCAAGGGTTAAATACAAGGAGCGATTACACAAATCTGGAATTTAGAAGATTAAGGGGTGATTTGATCAAAGTTTTCAAGATATTAAGGGGAACTGATAGGGTAGAGAGAGAGAAACTATTTCTGTTGGTTGGGGAGTCTAGGACTAGGGGACATAGCCTAAAAATTAGAGCCTGGACTTTCAGGAGTGAAGTTAGGAAACACTTCTACACACAAAGGGTGGCAGAAGTTTGGAACTCTCTTCCGCAAACGGCAGTTGATGCTGGCTCAATTGTTAATTTTTAAATCTGAGATTGATTGATTTTTGTTAACCAAAGGTATTAAGGGATATGGGGCTAAGGCGGGTATATGGAGTTAGGTCACAGATCAGCGATGATCTTGTTGAATGGTGGAACAGGCTCGAGGGGCTAAATGGCCTACTCCTGTTTCTATGTTCCAATGAGTGCATTAGGAACAGGGTGATGGGATATGAGTGAACTGGCAAGAGGGGGTGGTAGCTCATGGATATCCATTGTAGGATGGTGGGTACAGCAAGAGGTAAGATATGGGTGCTCAGAGCAAGAACATGGCAATGTGTCAGAGGATATGCTACAGTATGGTAGCACTGGGGTTGGGGTCCCAGATTATTATAGCATTGGGAGATTATCAGACTACATGCAATGTTTAAATTGCTTTTCGTGCATAAAAACTGGCTTCAGGCAGGAATCCAGGCTGATAACGCAGGATTGTGTGGGATGGAGATGTCTAATGCCATGGATCAGGCAAGAAATGGATCACGGAGTTCTGGGTTGGGGAGGGGAATGTGTGACAGACAGCTAAAGTGGGAGGAGTCCACTACACACATCTGCAACAGGCTGCAGGAAGATTGGCACAATCTGCCGAACGCCCTGGAGACAGTAACAGCCCAAGAAATTGCAGTGGCACCAAGATGTCAGGAAGAGCTTCCAAGGACATTGGTGGCCACCAGAGTGGCAGTAACCACTGCTTCTATAGATGGTTTCAGCAGGACAGTGATACAGGGCTTGTAAGAGCTCATTGAGACTATTCTGTCTGGTGACACTGACCAGCAGTGCCTCTGAGCCAGTGTACTGTAATTGTGGGTGGCAAAGAGTGGGCACAGGTGTCATCACTGTCCCTCCCAAGAGTGGCGTTGAGCCTGTTTACTTAAGGTCCCCTCCAAGGCCTTCACATGAGGGAGGTTCAGACTTGGGCCTAGCACTCCTTGCTGCTGCTAAAGAAAGGCTGCTTGAAGCAGGCCGCTCTGGGACAGGCCTGACACAAGAGCCATTTCAGTTTCTAAGGCTCCAGGGGAACCATCCCAGCCGCCCACCGCTCAACCTCATTTCACTCGGAGCATCTCGTAGGTGTAATAGATTAGGAACTAGAACAGGTAAGCTACCTGGCACAAAGGGGAGCTGACGGGGTTAAGCAGTTGTAGATAGGAGGAATTAAATATTGTATTACTTCCCGGTGAATGTTGTTGTTTAGGGATGGGCAATAAATGCCGTCCTTGCCAGCGGGCCCACATCCCGAGAATGAAAAAGCAAACACAGGCTCGATCAAAGAGTTTTGAGCTCATTTCTGTGAAAGCCTTCAACAATTTGGAGTTTCATGATGGCAGGGGAATTACAGACTTTTACCTTATGAAGAAATTTGGCAGGAGTCTCAGACAGTGACAGACTTTGTGAGGGTGTGAAAGCAGGTGTGAAGTGACTTTATTTTGGTGAGTCAACCTTTATTTTTTCAAAGCACTGAGCTATCATTCGTGCTCTCCTTGCTCAGGCAACTGCCTCTTCTGTTCCACTTGCTCTCCTTCCTAAACACTCTCCTCGTGCTTTGGGGCTGCAGGTGTTTCCTTCTCATCATCATCATCATCGCCTTCAGGTTCAGGAAGTACGCAACACGTAACAATGATCTTAGAGACTCTGGCTGGACTTTACTGCAATGCCCCCTCAGACTTATTCAGGCACCTCAAACAAAACTTCAGAATATTTCTAGTCTATTCCATATCACTTCTTGTGGGCTCCATTGTATCTGCTCTCCCTGTCTGTCTATGGAAACCTCACTGGAGTCATCAGCCAGGAGGGAAGGGGGATAGTTCTGGTCACTCATTAATCACCGCGATACATGACAATGAGCCATGTGGGCTGGAATGATAGATTGTCGCATGATGAAAAAGTCATAGCAACTCCCCAGGTATCTGGCATTGACATGTAATATCAGATCATTAGCGTTATCCCTTTCTGTTTATAAAGTCCCTAAGGAAAACCCTAATTTCTGAGTGACATGAGTTCCATGAATTATTCCCTACACCTTTGGGAAGCCAGCCAGCCTATAGAACTGCATAGCTCTCTCTCTTTTCTTCTCCCGTTCCATTGGGAAAGAAATGAATTGTGCAACCCTGCTGAAGGGACCATCATCGGTCTTCTTGCTGCAATGGTGAACTGCTGCCTGGTTAATGCGGCACGGGTCAGCTAATGTGTCCGGAAGATGCAGACAAGTTGAAGGAAATGTTGACTTAGACTGTTACAGATAACGCTGTTCTCCTAGTGGAAATCAGCTGCTGGCTGACATATTTCACCAGTAGCCTCTGTGGAGAAGCACAGCCACCTGAGGCCCAGATGTTTAGAGACATTCAAGACCTTGTTGGTCTGTAGACCCTGGTGACTGAGGATCTACATGTAGGGAAGAGGCATCTTCTATGATGCCTGACTGCAAAAACCTCTAATCTGGATCCTTACATGTCCTCATCCACCTCTTCATAATACAAAAATCATGACAGAAATAGCATGACAAAAAATGTCTATCGAAAGTAAATGTATAGAATTTGGGCACGTGGACAAGCGATGATCTAATGATAACTTGGTATTTCAAGGAACCTTCAAGTCTTTTCCCATGTTACTTCTCGCCAGCAGCACCAATATTAGCTTTAGCTGTACCTGAACTTTCTTCATTCTGGTTTTGCGTTCCTGGCTCTGTTTCCCAGAAGCCTTCTTCCTCTCCAACAGACTGTGCCTTGCCAACCTGCATTTAGCTTCATTCTTAGCACAATCCAAGGAATCGTAGACTATGCCAAATCCTGTTGATTTGCCACCACCAGATTGTGTCCAGAAATCAAAAACAAACACTATGTCTGGCATTGTTTTGTACATTTTTGCCAACTTTTCCCTAATTTCTGTTTTGGAGACCGTGGCTTTACCTGGGCAAAGAGCATCAACAGCCATTTGCATGTGTTGGAGCAAACAATTTGTCATGAACTTTCTCGTCCTGATGGTCACAGTGTTGTTCATCTTTACTGCTGCCTTGGACCTGGGTTTAAATTCTACACAAAACAGGACGTCTATTTATATTGCAAATAATGTTTCGGGTCTAACCCAATAAATTCCTGACACTATATCGATGGCAAAGCAAAGTCTCAATGGCAAGTTATTTCAAGAATGTAGTCATGTGCTTTAGGTCACTGTACCATCTAAACCTGCCGAGATAAACTGATGGTTTCCACTCCAGCTAAACTACATATTGCCAATGGATTCAGCCACATACATCAGTTGTTTGATTCCCTTTATGAATAAGTTTTAGTTTGTAAGAATGGCCTAAATCAAACTGTATCTGGAAAATATTAACATTCCTTTATTTCTCTCCCCCTCCTCCATTCCCTGATATTTTTGGGTAGTTTAATGTTATCGAGATGCCCCATTAACATTAGGTTGAAACATTAACCTATGACTTCAAAGTTAGTGAGGCAAACTGCTTACACTATATACAAAGGAGGTCAGGAGAGAGACAAGATAAAGAGCTGAGGGAAAGTTTCCTTACTTGAAACAGGACTAGAGGTCTTTAAAATTATGAAAGGGTTTGATAGGGTAGACGTCAAGATGTTTCCACTTGTGGTGGACTCCAAAACTAGGGGCCATAAATAATTCCGATAGGGAATTCAGGAGAAGCTTCTTTATCCAAAGAGTGGTTAGAATGTGGAACTCGCTACTACATGGAGTAGTTGAGGTGAATAGCATAGATTTATTTAAGGGGAAGCTAAATAAGCACATGAGGGAGAAAGGAATAGAAGGATATGCTGATAGGGTTAAAGAGGGGTGTGAGGAGGCTTGTGTGGAGCATAAACACAGGCACAGACTAGTTGGGCCAAATGGCCTGTTTCTGTGCTGTAGATTCTATGTAATCCTATGTAGATAAGGGTTGGCTTGTGGTACAAAGCTTTGGTATCTGGGGTGGATGATGCTGCTTTGATGATCACAACATTCCTATATTTTTATTTAATTATTTCGGAGGAGCACCAGTGATCTACAGTGATGGACAACCATCGCGAGGCTAGAATCGTGCAGTCTCTGTGACATAGGTGGGCATTAGTGCCAGATCAGGGAAAGATTCAGAAGGATGGCAAGGATAGCACAGAAGGGTAGCATCTAGGTTAGAAAAAAGCAAAGGTGTGTAGGAAATTAGATAGCAAGACATATGTGAAGTAGGTAGTAAAACAAACATAGCAAAAAAGAGGGAGAAACAGACTTAAAGGCAGAGAAAGTAAACAGGAAACAGCAAGAACGGGTAGAAATAAAAATCAATTGTTTATAGGTTTTTTATTGTATTTTCCTATTAATTAGGTGAAGTTAATTCTAGAATGATAAAATTTTAAGACCAAAAAGGCTATTTAACTCATTGTGCCCTGCCTACACTCTCAAAGAGCTATCTATTTGGTCCCTGTCCCCAGCCCTTTCCCCATATCTTCAATTCTTCTTTTTCACATATTTACGGACTTCCTTTTCAAAAAGCATTATGGATTCTGCTGCATCATTGTTTATGGTAGAGTATTCCATGCCCCAACATCCCTCTGCATGAAAAAAGAAACATTCTTCTCGCCTCTCTTGGCATATTTCAAGATTTTGGGGTGGATTTTAACTCGGAGCGGGTTTCCGGCGGGAATCTGCTCTGGTGAGTTAATTTCCTGCCTGCCAGAGGCAGCAGGAGGCCTTTGCCGATTTTAACCACCAGGCCTCGTTTAAATGCCATCGGTCCACTTCCCGGCACAGAGCGGCTGCCAAAGGTTGGGCGGCCCGTGGCTACCCATTGGCTTGCATGCAAGTGGTGGAGAAGGGATTTTGGGAGGGTTTTGCTGGGGTGGGGGGGGGGGGGGGGTGGGAGAACAGGAAAAGAGTTCGGAGCAGGGAGAACACGACTTTCTTTGTGAGGCCCCCTTCCCGGCCCCATGTAGAAAAGTTTCTGACTTAACTTTTCACCCTCTTCCATCATCTTCATCCTTCCCCGACAGCTGCCAATCTGCTTTCACCTGGCAGGAAAGCCGAAGCTCGCTGACAAAATGTTAATGTTAATGAGGCCCGAACCCGAAAGTGATTCAGACCCCCTGACTGCCACGTTGGGTGGGGGCCAGGAGGGTGGGGGGTGCATCACCAATATCATGCCTGTTCGGCATCCAAACCGGAAGTATCCTCCACTTTCCCTTTGTTCATCTGGTGATCATTTTATGCCCTCCACTTATCAACTCACCAATCAGTGGAAATACCTTTTTCCTGACTTACCTTACCAAAAAAAACCATCAAAATTTTGAACACCTCTGGTGGACCTCAGGTCTACGTTTGTTCCATTATAGCCTTTGGAACAATGCAGCCATTATATTTTTGGGTGTCCTTTACATTTTTTTCACTCTAGATATTTTTGATTTCCATCTTTCAGACTGCTCATTGGCGAGCCCCAGCTCTCTCCATCCTCCAGGCTGTTTTCACTTGCCCTGATATCCAGGTAAAATGTCAGAGGATGCCTGGGATAATGAACAGAAAGCCCCTTTTTTAAAAAAAAGGTTACTTCAGCTCCTGGTTCTATCTTATGCCTCCATGAGATTCTGGTCTTTGGAAAGTGGCAGAACAACTCTACATTACACCTGGTATTAGGCTGGAACTACCAAACAAACTTATTAAACGGTAGGAACATAGGAACAGGAGTAGGCCATTCAGCCCCTCGTGCCTGCTCCGCCATTTGATAAGATCATGGCTGATCTGTGATCTAACTCCATATCCCCGCCTTTGGCCCATATCCCTTAATACCTTTGATTGCCAAAAAGCTATCTATCTCACATTTAAATTTAGCAATTGAGCTAGTATCAATTGCCGTTTGCGGAAGAGTTCCAAACTTCTACCACCCTTTGTGTGTAGAAATGTTTTCTAATCTCGCTCCTGAAAAGTCTGGCTCTAATTTTTAGACTGTGCCCCCTACTCCTAAAATCCCCAACCAGCGGAAAAAGTTTCTCTCTATCCACCCTATCTGTTCCCCTTAATATCTTATAAACTTCGATCAGATCACCCCTTAACCTTCGAAACTCCAGAGAATACAACCCCAATTTGTGTAATCTCTCCTCGTAACTTAACCCTTGAAGTCTGGGTATCATTCTAGTTAACCTACGCTGCACTCCCTCCAAGGCCAATATGTCCTTCCGAAGGTGCGGTGCCCAGAACTGCTCACAGTACTCCAGGTGCGGTCTAACCAGGGTTTTGTAACACAACATAATTTTACAGCAGTTATTAAACTTTGTTAACTCCTCATATAGTAGAAAACAAATAGTTCACAACTCTTGTGCTAAACTATACTGCAATTGATTTTCAATGTAACTGTTCTATTTACCTTCTCACTATCTATGCAAGTTATCTGGGTTAATTATCTCTCTTCAGAGGTTCTGGACCGACACTCTTCAAAGACTCCAGATAGACTATCCGATTTGAAAGAAGGCAGGCTGCTTGGATCAGTTGCTGGGATTTAATGAGTTTAAATAACTGTCTGTTCAATTCAAAAAGAAGATGCCAATTAAACACACATCTGAACAAATCACACCACATGTTTGTAATTACATTGACTAGCTTGGCCCTCTCCCCAGGACAGAATAATCAGTGTAACAAAGTGTACTGTAACAGAGCAAATACCTAGCTAAATGTCAGACAAAACAGCTCAAGTTCTGTCACAGTCGCATGTGGGAACATAGGCGTCCTTGTGCTGCGTCTGTAGTACGAAAATAGTTCCCTTAAAATGGTACAAAATGGTTGAGTCGTTGTGCCGTACATCTCAAATAAAATAGCACCAGTAATAGTTAAATATTTCAGCAATATTGTAAAAGTGTACTGGACAGTTGTGGACTACAGAAAACTTCCCTATAATGTAGACTGTGTCCTAACAATTCATTTACCACACCAGAGCCATATTAATAACATTTTAAATTAACACCTATCAGTATAAATCAAACAACCATGGATTGCCAAGACTGGATATCACTATAGATTAGACAGATCCAACTAGATTAACTGAAAGATTACCAGTCCTTCTGGCTTGATCTTCCAGACAGTATTAGTTACTATACATATAACAAGCATTTTTTCTAAAAGAGACAGTTTGTAAAAAATGATCTAGAATTTACGCAGAAGGCAGTTCGAGTATCTGTTTCTGTACAATGTTCCTCTAACGATATTGTAGATTCCAACTTCACTGCAGCAAGATGTACCATACCACGCATTCCTTTTAGTGCACAAGGGCCATGCTCATTTGTTTCAACGGCAGTGTTTTGACAGATTTTGAAAATGACTAAATTTCCAATTTTCACATACTCAGTATTCTATTTGTGAAACTCACTTGTACAAGAGGGAAAGTAACGTACCTTTAAAAAAAAACCAGATGTGTGGCTTTTAAATGGCGTACACAGATTTTGTTAACTTGCAAATTGTACCCTAATTATACAAGGAATATCAACACCTATAACCTAAGTCCTTCACTCTAGTTCTTTCAGAATATATGTGGCGATCAGTTTTTACGATTGAAAAGACAATGTATTTATTTCCTCTGTGAGCTGACTCCGTGAGACAGTCCTGTGGTTAGACTTGTGTTACAAAGGTCAGACATGTATCCGAGTGGGAACATTGAAGGAAACCAGCAGAGTACTGAAGTCAGTGGATTCTTCTTGAGAATGACCGTCCAGTGAGGAAAACAAATTGCATCTGTTGCAATGCAGAACACTGCTCACACCAAAAATGAGACACATCATCATCATGGTCATGGCAGACTAGACTTATTTAGAAATAACACAAGAAAAATTGATGGACTCTATTGCACTTGCAAGCAGTGTCACATTTCACAGTAATTCAATAAAATCTCTGCTTGCACAGAGAAAATGCTGAGGCAGTTGTAATGTCCTGGCACTTCGAAGAGCTGCTTCCTTCAGCGCATTTCTAAATGTTACTTTAATTCTTAGCGTTTTAAAAAGGTCAGGAAGTTGATCGCTGTGATGTGCAATGACATGGCTGCAAGGATTTCGTATGTACAAAGGATTGCACTAGTTTTGACAACTTTAAAAATTGGCAGTGTATCTGCATTATGGTTCACAGCTGCATTCAAGATCGAAACATCTTACTTAATGTGGAGTGCCCAATTAGTAGGTGGCAAATAGAAGTTAATTATATGCAAAAAATATTTAAATGTGACCAAAATATTTCAATGAAACTGATAGGTATATTGAAAATACTTTAATATTTTACATGTACTTGGCATCTCCAACTAGCCCAAATATTACAACCAATCTTTTCAAGAAACTTTTAAAATAGTCAATACCCGTATGGATTTAGTAAGAGGAAAATGTTTAATTTTAATTTTAGATGTTGTCCAAATAATAAAAAAAAACACACAATGACTTGACATCTTCCCTGAAGAGCTGCTTTCTGGCACAGTACTTGTGTATTTCTGGAACTAATCCTCAAGCTAATGTCATGAATGATCACATCATTAGGCACTGAATAATAAGCTACAGATCTTGGGTATTTTGTGTATTAGCCACAGTTGCTATTTTGCCAGCACAAAATATGAAGTAATGATAAATCAAGAGTGCGACAGCTACCTTGTACAGGCTGGTACGGTGCTTGGAGCTGTCACGGACAACACCCACAGCTTCTGCCAGATGTCTTCCTTGAATCCCATGTTGTTAACTCTATGCTGCTCAATTTAAAAAAAATAGTAACAGAGGCATGATCACTTTTATGAAGCAAACTATGTGGCCAGCTAAAAGTACAAGCGGTGAGACTGTTTAGAAATGTAATATCCAGCACAGACTGTTACAATCTGTCTATAAAGTAAACTATTTTCTTTGGGTAGATCATACTTGATTCTTAAAGGGTGACCGAAATCCTAAGAATAAACCGTGCGTTTTAGTGCAAACTCCTGAGCCCCGATGGACTGCCCCTCACTTCATGTGTCGCATATTATATATTCTCAAAGAAATGGCATTCGGTTACAGTCTTGGCATAACACTTGAGTTTAAACAAAAACAGGTCAAAGTCAGAATGTGTCAGTGTTGTAGATAGGCTGGCTTTCTTCAAAGAATCAACAGTCCTTCAAAGAGATACTCTCATATGGCACTCAGTGCTCATCTTTAAGTGATCAAACCACCAAGACATACACAGACTCATTTGCTTTTATTCTTGAAGTCGTGGGGAGGGGGGGAGGGGGGGTGGAGTATATTGCATTTGGGAAGGAAAAAGGGACTAATCCAATCATGAATAACCTGTTTACCATAAATCTACATGCACTGAACATTGATCAGATTCTCAGTATCCGTGGCAACATTTCTTGTATATTCTGGGCTCTTTCAAAAAATTGGTCTCTTAACTAACAATGCAAAAAGTGATGGAAAGTTAACAACTAAGTTTACACTGAGCTTTGTAAACCTTCTGATACGCTCACTTTCAGACATAAGGCTTCGCAGCACGGAGAAAAATGATTTGTTTTTCAATTTCAGCTGGGTTAGGATTTCTGAATCATAATCAATATCAGAAACGAAATTTAGATAAACACAGAACCTTGGGGCTCTGCATCATCGCAGCTCCCCCATTCATCCACTGCTGCAGTGTTTAAACTGCAGTCTTTTCCCAGGTTGGTTACTTGAATGGCTCGACTGGATACCTGCAGCGTTATTAATTCATACGGATGGATAGGTTCACACTTACCTCCCCATCCATGTCATTACTTCCACCCTATCCTTAATCCTTCATAGTAAGCACCAGCCAATTATCATGTCATCCCTAACTTGTGGCATTCAGTATTGATTGTCTGAGATGAGTACACCAGACACCCAAACAGGCAAGCTAGGTGATGAGCGATGTTTAATTCTGGTTTCCCACATTATATGTGTTTACAATGGATTATTAAGTCAAACTTGTTTGATTATCTGTTTCCACCCTTGTTTGTTTTTGTTGTTTGTCTCATCTTTTCACTACCGTTCAGCTAAAAAAATTAAATAAAGCAAATTTTTTAAAAATGGATAAGGCTTAAGGCACGAGTCACTTTCTGATTTGACAGCAAATGTTAAGGGTAAATATTTAGAACATGATCCCTGGATCCTATAACAGGGATGCACTCGTTAACAATGAAAAACCCCAGGTGAAGGGTCAAGCTCGACAAGGCTGAAACGAGTGGGATAGAAGACAAGGTTAGTCAAAAATGGAGGTTAGGCAAAACCATGGACATGTTCTGAAAGCCTGCAGATTGTGGGAGGAAGGGAATATATTGCAGACGAAGAACATACAGCAGGATTGTAGCTTACAAGTAAGAGAAAATGAATGATGAGAGCATTAACCAGAGTGGCATTAGAATGATAAAGAAGAGCGGGAGCGGCGTTGGGGGGGGGGGGGGGGGGGGGAGAGAGGGAGCGGCGTTGGGGGGGGGGGGGGGGAAGAGAGGGAGCGGCGTTGGGGGGGGGGGGGGGGAAGAGAGGGAGCGGCGTTGGGAGGGGGGGAAGAGAGGGAGCGGCGTTGGGAGGGGGGGGGGGGGGGGGAGAGAGGGAGAGGTGTTGGGGGGGGCGAGAGAGGGAGCGGCGTTGGTGGGGGGGGGGGGGGGGAGAGGGAGCGGCGTTGGGGGGGGGGGAAGAGAGAGGGAGCGGCGTTGGGGGGGGGGGGGGGGAGAGGGAGCGGCGTTGGAGGTGGTGGGGGGGGGGGAGAGAGGGAGAGGTGTTGGGGGGGGCGGAAGAGAGGGAGCGGCGTTGGTGGGGGGGGGGGAGAGGGAGCGGCGTTGGGGGGGGGGGGAAGAGAGAGGGAGCGGCGTTGGGGGGGGGGGGGGGGAGAGGGAGCGGCGTTGGGGGGGGGGGGAAGAGAGAGGGAGCGGCGTTGGGGGGGGGGGGGGAGAAGAGAGAGGGAGCGGCGTTGGGGGGGGGGGGGGAGAAGAGAGAGGGAGCGGCGTTGGGGGGGGGGGGGAAGAGAGAGGGAGCGGCGTTGGAGGGGGGGGGGAAGAGAGGGAGCGGCGTTGGAGGTGGGGGGGGGGGGGGGAGAGGGAGCGGCGTGGGGGGGGGGGGGGAGAGGGAGCGGCGTGGGGGGGGGGGGGGAGAGGGAGCGGCGTGGGGGGGGGGGGGGGGGGGGGAGAGGGAGCGGCGTGGGGGGGGGGGGGGGGAGAGGGAGCGGCGTGGGGGGGGGGGGGGGAGAGGGAGCGGCGTGGGGGGGGGGGGGGGGAGAGGGAGCGGCGTGGGGGGGGGGGGGGGGGGGAGAGGGAGCGGCGTGGGGGGGGGGGGGGGGAGAGGGAGCGGCGTGGGGGGGGGGGGGGGGGGGGAGAGGGAGCGGCGTGGGGGGGGGGGGGGGAGAGGGAGCGGCGTGGGGGGGGGGGGGGGGGGGGAGAGGGAGCGGCGTGGGGGGGGGGGGGGGGAGAGGGAGCGGCGTGGGGGGGGGGGGGGAGAGGGAGCGGCGTGGGGGGGGGGGGGGGGGGAGAGGGAGCGGCGTGGGGGGGGGGGGGAGAGGGAGCGGCGTGGGGGGGGGGGGGGGGGGGAGAGGGAGCGGCGTGGGGGGGGGGGGGGGAGAGGGAGCGGTGTGGGGGGGGGGGGGAGAGGGAGCGGCGTGGGGGGGGGGGGGGGGGGAGAGGGAGCGGCATTGGGGGAGGGGGTGGAGAGGGAGCGGCATTGGGGGGGGGGGGGGGGGGGGAAGAGGGAGCGGCATTGGGGGGGGGGGAAGAGGGAGCGGCATTGGGGGGGGGGGGAAGAGGGAGCGGCATTGGGGGGGGGGGGGGGGGAGAGGGAGCGGCATTGGTGGGGGGGGGGGGGAGAGGGAGCGGCATTGGTGGGGGGGGGGGGGGGGGGGGGGGAGAGGGAGCGGCATTGGTGGGGGGGGGGGGAGGGAGCGGCATGGGGGGGGGGGGGAGGAGGGAGCGGCGTGGGGGGGGGGGGGGAGAGGGAGCGGCATGGGGGGGGGGGGGGGGGAGGAGAGGGACTGGCATCGGGGGGGGGGAGGAGAGGGACTGCATCGGGGGGGGGGGGGGGGGGGGGGGGGAGAGGGACGGCATTGGGGGGGGGGGGGGGGGGGAGAGAGGGAGCGGCATTGGTGGGGGGGCGGGTGGGGGGAGAGGGCGCGGCATTGGGGAGGGGGGGGAAGAGGGAGCGGCATTGGGGGTGGGGGGGAAAAGGGAGAGGGAGCCGCATTGTGGAGGGGGTGGGGGGGGGGGGGGGGGGGAGAGGGAGCGGCATTGGGGGGCGGGGGGGGGGAAAGAGAGGGAGCGGCATTGGGGGGGGGGGGGGGGGGGGAGAGGGAGCGGCATTGGGGGGGGGGGGGGGGGAGAGGGAGCGGCATTGGGGGGGGGTGAGAGGGAGCGGCATTGGGGGGGGGGGTGAGAGGGAGAGGGAGCGGCATTGGGGGGGGGGGGGGGGGAGAGGGAGCGGCATTGGGGGGGGGGGAAGAGGGAGCGGCATGGGGGGGGGGGGAAGAGGGAACGGCATTGGGGGGGGGGGGGAAGAGGGAGCGGCATTGGGGGGGGGGGGGAAGAGGGAGCGGCATTGGGGGGGGGGGGGGGAAGAGGGAGCGGCATTGGGGGGGGGGGGGAGAGGGAGCGGCATTGGTGGGGGGGGGGGGGGGGGAGAGGGAGCGGCATTGGTGGGGGGGGGGGGGAGGGAGCGGCATGGGGGGGGGGGGGGAAGAGGGAGCGGCGTGGGGGGGGGGGGGAGAGGGAGCGGCATGGGGGGGGGGGGGAGAGGGAGCGGCATGGGGGGGGGGGGGGGAGAGGGAGCGGCATGGGGGGGGGGGGGGGAGAGGGAGCGGCATGGGGGGGGGGGGGGGGAGGAGAGGGACTGGCATCGGGGGGGGGAGGAGAGGGACTGGCATCGGGGGGGGGGGGGGGGGAGAGGGACCGGCATTGGGGGGGGGGGGGGGGGGGGGGGAGAGGGAGCGGCATTGGTGGGGGGGCGGGTGGGGGGGAGAGGGCGCGGCATTGGGGAGGGGGGGAAGAGGGAGCGGCATTGGGGGTGGGGGGGAAAAGGGAGAGGGAGCCGCATTGTGGAGGGGGTGGGGGGGGGGGGGGGGAGAGGGAGCGGCATTGGGGGGCGGGGGGGGAAAGAGAGGGAGCGGCAGGGGGAGGGGGGGAGAGGGAGCGGCGGCGGGTGGGGGGAGGAGAGAGGAATTTCAAGTGAGGCTATCAAGAATAAAGGGACAATCTTAAAATTCGAGCTGGACCATTCAGGAGTGAAATCAGGAAGCACTTTCTCACACAAAGAGTAGTAGAAATCAGGAATTCTCTCCCTCAAAAGGCTGTGGATGCTGGAGGACATTTGGAGTTTGCAAGACTGAGATCAATAGATTTTTGTTAGGTTAGGGTGTCAAGGGATATGGAGCAAAGGCAGGTAAATGGAGTTGAGGTACTGATCAGCGATGATCTAACTGAATGGCAAAGCAGGTTCAAAGGGCTGAATGGCCTACTCCTGTTCGTGTGTTCCTAACAGCATTTTTGAATTGCGTCTTTTTGGTGTTATGAAATGATTTTAGTTCCAGGGGCAGAAGGAAATGTTTATGAAGCAAACTGATGTGGACCTTTGTGATTACAGCCTTAGGTCAGTCAACCAGCTCGGCATGGGCCAAACGGATGGCCAGCTGTTCAGGTGCTAGTCATTCGAGACTGCACGTTGCTACACAAAAATAGTTTGAGTAGGAACTCCAAATCCACCAATGGAAGTAAGGGGGAAAAGCTCTTTCATATTCATCTAAATAAGATAGATACGAAGGTAGATTTCAGGGAGTGAGGAGGGAAGAATAAACAAACAACTAAATAAAGTACTTGCATCTTAAACAAATTCTACAAATCCATTGTGTGAAGTAAAGCAAAAAAATCTTGCAAATAACCGGGATTAAGAGTTTTTGGGGATGGAGAAGAAAGTTAATTGCATTTCAAGCAAGTTTGTAAAGTGGTAAATAAATAATATTACAAATATTAGTTCTGTGAGACCTGCATCTTTCAGAATCAGTAATGTGTGTAACATTTTAACCTCAAGTCGGTCAATCAAGTGATTTTTTTCTTCAGTAAATTTGCTGCATTGTCATATTTTGGCGGCAGTCGAACCACAGTAACCAGAAACTACAATCCAGGTTCCAGATTACTACTGAGCAATGCCACAGAAGATCTACTAATACCTTTTTAAAATTCCTAATGGAATCATTTTATACTAAAAGTTTATTTACCACAACAAATGTCACTGTATCAGGAGTAACTTATACATTGTTAATAAATTTAACTACACTCTCCTTTACAGATCAGCCATGATCTAATTGAATGGCCATGATGTGGAGATGCCGGTGATGGACTGGGGTGGACAAATGTAAGGAATCTTACGACACCAGGTTATAGTCCAACAGTTTTATTTGAAAATCACAAGCTTTCGGAGGCTTTCTCCTTCGTCAGGTGAAGTAAGGAGAAAGGAGAAAGCCTCCGAAAGCTTGTGATTTTCAAATAAAACTGTTGGACTATAACCTGGTGTTGTAAGATTCCTTATAATTGAATGGCAGAACAGGCTAGAGAGGCTGAATGGCCTACTCCTGTTCCTATGTTCCTAACTGCTGAGCCAGACCTGAAACTAAGTACATACCATCTGAATACAAAAAGCAAGGTAGCTTGGATGCTTCCTGTAGCTGAACTGGAATGAACAGTTTAAGATAAAAATACAATTCTAAGGTCGGGTCAGTGCAGAGGTCGAGCAGCTTTATGACTTAAAGCATTGATATCTATCGATTTGAGGTGAAACAATGAAAGATCAGCACACTATAAAATAGTAACAATAACAGTAGTGTTGCTCAAATCAGTTACATGAAACATAAGGGGCCAAATTTTGCTGTAAAAATAACGGTGAGGCTAACAGCAACTTCTGGCGAGCACATAAGCGCAGTTAAACGCAGAAATCGGGAAGTTGCTGTTTGAGGCTCCCTGCTCCTCTAAAAGTCATAGAGTCATAGAGTCATAGAGTTATACAGCACGGATAGAGGCCCTTCGGCCCATCGTGTCCGCGCTGGCCATCAGCCCTGTCTACTCTAATCCCATATTCCAGCATTTGGTCCGTAGCCTTGTATGCTATGGCATTTCAAGTGCTCATCCAAATGCTTCTTGAATGTTGTGAGGGTTCCTGCCTCCACAACCCGTGAAAATGGCATCTCGCCGGCTGACTCCCCATTCAAATGTATTGAAGAGCGTGAAGTTCCTGTACTGACCTCGTAGATACGGACTAAACTCGCCAAAAAAAGTTAGGGCTTGTCCATTCCCGTGCAAGTACCTTTTTAACGGCGTGGTAAGTCTTAATTGCTGCCAAACAACCTCTCTGGCACTGAAAATGAACCTTTACGAGTATAGAGTCTCATTCCTTCAGTCTTTAATTATTGTTGGACATTTAAAAAAACATTTACATAAGAAAAAGTTCTTATTTTTTCTTTCTGTCTCTTTTATCTCTGCCTCTTATGCCAATCTTCCTTTTCCTCTCTTTATTTCACTTTCTGTACCTGATTTGACAATGAATTCACTATTCTAACTTACACTTCCCAGTCATTATCGATTCTTCAATCTAATTGTCCTGTTCACACAGGTCCCAGATGCCCTGTAGAGGGCGCCGTGCTGAATGGAGCTCCAATTTACAGTAACTTGCCGAGCAAAAGCTCACAGAATATCTCTGGGCAAGGGCAATGGCTAGCACTGTTCATTCACCGCTCACAGCAAAATCTGGCCAATGAAATTCTGCTTCTAATGCAAGGTCTAATCAGAGGTCACTTTAAGTGAGTTCTAAATGAAGTGCAATTAATTATTACCCAACCAACTAACGAAAAGCATTTCTTTCTGTTGTGTGGGACAACAATCAATATTACCAGTTGTTAAAATTATCTATAACTCTTTCAAGGCTGCATTAATGCATTTGTACCTTGAAGAATGTCTCAAATCAGGGCCAACCTTAGGACTTCAGGGATAATTAGAAAGAAAAACTAAGTACTACAGAGCATGAAACATTAGAACTGCATTGTAAGGATTTATTAGGCCATGATTTGTAAATCAGAAAGGGTCAAAACATTTACAAATGGTCACATTTCCCGGTATAGCAAACAAATGATTTTAGCACTTAAGAGTCACAATCTAAACAGGTAACAACAGCTGTAGAAGACAATCACTACAGTAAGTGATTCGAGATTGCAATTATCACTAGAAACATCACCAAAAAAACATGTTTTTACCCTGGCCAATATTTATCCCTCAAACAATCACTAACACAGATGATCTGGTCATTATGTCGTTGCTGTTGTGGGATCTTGCCGTGGGCAAATTGGCTGTTGCGTTTTCTACATTACAACAGTGACTACACACTTGAAAAAGTACTTCATTGGCTGTAAAGCGCTTTGGGACGTCTTGAGGTCGTGAAAGGCAGTGTGTAAATACAAGTTCTTTCTTTCTTTCAAAGTCTTTGCGCAGACCTCAAATTCAGTTTGTACTTTCACACCATCAATCTCCAATTCTTTGCCCAGATTCAGGTTTGAATCATAGAATCATCGGAAGGTTACAGCACGTGCCGGCTCTATGCGAGAGCAATCCAGCTAGTCCCACTCTCCCGCCCTTTCGCCGTAGCCCTGCAAATTTTTTCCTTTCAAGTACTTATCCAGTTCCCTTTTGAAGGCCATGATTAAATCTGCCTCCACCACCCCCTCGGGCAGTGCATTCCAGATCCTAACCACTCGCTGTGTAAAAAAGTTTTTCCTCATGTCGCCTTTGGTTCTTTTGCCAATCACCTTAAATCTATGTCCTCTGGTTCTTGACCCTTCCACCAATGAGAACAGTTTCTCTCTATCTATTCTGTCTAGACCCTTCGTGATTTTAAATACCTCTATCAAATCTCCTCTCAACCTTTGCCATGATCTTATTGAATGGTGGAGCAGGCTCGAGGGACCGATTGGCCTATTCCTGCTCCTATTTCTTATGTTCTTATGTTCTTCTCTGTTCCAAGAAGAACAACCCCAGCTTCTCCAGTCTACCCACGTAACTAAAGTCCCTCACCCCTGGAATCATTCCAGTAAATCTTTTCTGCATCCTCACTAAGGCCTCCTAAAGTGCGACGTCCAGAACTGCACACAATACTCCAGTTGTGGTCGAACCAGTGTTTTATAAAGGTTCATCATAACCTCCTTGCTTTTGTACTCTATGCCTCTATTTATAAAGCCCAATATCCTGTATGCTTTTTTAATAGGTTTCTCAACCTGCCCTGCCACTTTCAATGATTTGTTCACATATACCCCCAGATCTCTCTGTTCCTGTACCCCTTTCAGAATTGTGCCCTCTAGTTTATATTGTCTCTCCTCGTTCTTCCTACCGAAATGTATCACTTCACATTTTTCTGCGTTAAATTTCATCTGCCACCTGTCCACCCATTCCACCAGCCTGTTTATATCCTCTTGAAGTCTATCACTATCCTCCTCACTGTTCACTACACTTCCAAGTTTTGTGCCATCTTCAAATATGGAAATCGTGCCCTGTACACCCAAGTCCAAGTCATTAATATATATCAAGAAAAGCAGTGGTCCCAGTATCGACTCCTGGGGAACACCACTGTACACCTCCCTCCAATCTGTAAAACAACCATTTACCACTACTCTCTGCTTCCTGTTACTTAGCCAATTTCATATCCATGCTGCTACTGCCCCCTTTATTCCATGGGCTTCAATCTTGATGACAAGCCTATTATGCAGCACTTTATTCAGAGCATAGGTCAGATTATACAGACCATGAGATATTGGGATGTAATGTTAACATTTGGTGACAGTGTAAAACCGGTGATCTTGGACCTGCCACCTGTTATACACCCCTCCTGCATTTGCTTTCCATCGATCTGATATTACCACCTGGTTTTTGCCTATCGCAGAAAGTTAAAATTACCCCTATTGAGAAAAAGCTTTCGAAAAAAAATCACCTTAATTATCTACGGCGCTAGAAAGATAGAGCTTAACGGATTGACTTTTAGCAATTGCTAAAATATAAAAAAAACATTCTGCAACATCTCTGGGCACTGCAACTTTAAATAGATTTTGCTAACAATAGTTACCTTGTGAAAAATAAAAAAAATTTTTCAAACTACAGTAAAAGAGGAAGCACTTATAAAAAATTTGATCTGCATAGGAAAGGATCATTAAGTGCTTTCAAGGTTATGTTGACGAGTTCAAAGGATGCCATCAACCCCAAGACATATCACAGCCCTGAAACACATTCTTCAGTATTCCATAGTGTTTATTCTTAATAATTCAAAAGTTGTTTTGTACACTAAACAAAAATGGATTTATCAATAATTTGAATTAAGCAATGTAATCCAATAATTTGAATTAAGCAATGTAAATAACTTAGCAAATGAGGAATTTAGTGCTAAAAGCATTGATTATCAGATAATTTGAATCAAGCAACCTTGAATGCAGAGTAGACTATATTCTATAGAATACATATTGGGCTCAGTGTGTTTTAAATATCGCTATAGTGAGGTTCGCTACCTAGCAGCATTATGGTGAGCATGAACTAATGTGAGGAAACAGTAATTGGCTGTAACTTACGTGCTGTTGTGTTACTGCGAGAAAAAACTGAATTGCAATATCATAATTAAAGTGGTATCACAGGACTCGGGTATTTCAGGTACTTGATTGATATCAAGGGTCTTTATGGAAATCAACACTGGCCTTTTGTTAAGATATAGATTTTTGTTTAGAATAAGTGATTTTTATGGAGGCAGATTTTACTGCTGCGGTGTCACAAAATGATCTGGTCGCATTTCTATGGCATGAATATGATTGCACAGTGTGCAAATAATGCAAATTTTCTCTCCCAAATGTTTTCGTCATTCTGATATGGGTTGGTGGGCCGGGCTGAAACAGCTAAGGTAGCACCATTACAATCCTGCGGATCACGAAGGCAGCACACCGCCATCTTCTCGGGGCAATTGGAGATGGGCAATAAATGCGGCCTTGCCAGCGATGCCTACATCCTGAGAACAGATTTAAAAAATAACATTTATGGAGTCCACTGGCTTTAGCGTCTGTGCCTCACATTCTATGAGCCATGAATTATCACCATCTCCGCAAACAAAAACATACACCATTGGTCAGCAATGCCCAATTGCTTCTGTGCCGTTTTCTGCTGCCGTATTAACAATGGCCATAGCAACACTGGAAAGGACACGGCCTCCATAATCCTAATGTTACGAGAGACTTATTTAAATTGCATTTTGCATGTTAATTAATAGCATAAAGCACAAATTTGTAATGGAAATAAAGCAATTTTCTAGCCACAAAACTATACAGTAATCCAGTACTGGTAGAACACAAACTTTTTTTTAAAAAAGTACTCACAATAGATATCATCTTTATTTTTGAAGAATATCTCCCTTTCGCCCTTCTCCAATACACTCAACTCAAACTATGTGTGCAAAACACCAAGGAGAAAAACTGCACAAAGCTAGCGCCTTCTTTTGAAAATTAAGTTGAATTTGGACATGTATTTCTATAATCCACTTGTATTAATAGCATCACAACTATTGTAATTATAACACTGTGCAATTGACTGAACAAAATATATCGGCCCATAATTTGCTGCGGTGGGACACCATGAGTTCGATTTTGCCCTGTAACTTGCTGGAAGTGCGAGCTGATGACAGCATGGTGAGGGCAACGGGACATCTGGGACCTTGGGGAACAACGGGATCAAAGCAGTCTATCTCCTTAACCAACGAGATTTAAGGATTGAGAATGAAACAGGGCGAACGACGGAGCAGGAAATAGGGTGAATGAGAGTCAAATTAGATACAGAAATAGAAATAAAAAAAGAGAGGGAAAGAAAGATTATATTAAGAGAGAGAGAAAAAGTGGCAGAAGGGAAAAGTAAGAAAGAAATTTAAAATTTAAAGAAACCTCGAGGAACAATTTAAGACGTTTAAGACGGAAATAAGGAGGAATTTCTTCTCCCAGAGGGTCGGGAATCTTTGGAATTCTTTATCCCAAAAAGCTGCAGAAGCTGAGTCATTGAACACATTCAAAGCGGAGTTAGACAAATTTTTGATCAGCAAGGGAGTCAAAGGATATGGGGAAAGGGCAGGAAAGTGGAGTTGAGGTAAAAATCAGATCAGCCATGATCTCATTAAATGGTGGAGCAGGCTCAAGGGGCCGAATGGCCGACTCCTGCTCCTATCTCTTATGGTCTTATGATTTGCTATTTGTAGCAGGGAGACTTCCACAGTTTCAATTGTTCCTTTTCTGGGCCGGAGAGGTTGAGTGGCATTGCAGGAACATAAATCTCGTCATTAACCGGGTCCTTACGCCATGAAATAGTAGCCCTAACGTTCTCCAGCGGGTTTAATTCGCATTTACGGCGCAAATCCAGCAATTTCTTGACGCTCACGGGGCTTTGGTTTTTGAATGGCTAACGGTGGGACAGTGCAGATCAAACAGCAATTTGTGGCGACTTACAACTCATGCCGTATCTCTTCTGCTCCACAATTTGCTGGGTTTTTTTTTTACACACACTCATACCGACGAGTGCCATGAACTCACCATTACGTTCCCAGCAAATTCTGGGCCATCATTTGCACGAGGCCCGAGGATTGTGGGAGTTCATAGCCAACATTTACTGCTTGATCTGATAATGGATTTAAAACTCAGAAAATCCTGCTAAACAGCAGCAGGAGAAAGAGTGAATGGAAGAGAAATAGCACGGGGACGGGCAGAGGGAGAAAGAGAAGGAAAACAGCAGAGAAAAAGGGAGAGAGAAAAAAAAACAGCAGGAAGAGAGCGAATGCGTGCAAACATGCGAGACAGCAACAGTGCGCACGAGAAAGAGCGTGAGCGTGCAAGAGAACTGCCCGTGTTGTGCCTTTCTCAGCCTCTCCAACACTAAAGTGACTTTCCTGCTGGTTACTGGAGCAGCTGCCTTTGCAGTTGGCAGCAACATGTAAAATTCAAGTTTGGGTTAATTTGCTGCCAAGCAGAGTACATGCTCACTATACAAGGTGGCTGCTAGACACCATAATCATCTAAGATACTTCCTGTACTCTTAGGCAGGCTGAGAGAAATCTTTCTTGCCTGAGCTTAGGTGATATGGAACATGTATAATTTTAAACATAACATAAAAAAGGAAAATAACCAAGAAAGTGGATTCCCCTTCAGGCCAAACCAGTCGGGAACAGAAGATGTCCGGAAAGATAAGTGTCTACATTATTTTTAAAGTTTCTTTGTGGGCCAAATGGAGCAGGAGTGATCCTGGTCAGATCCCTCGCCTGAAGACTTACCTTAGTGCCTGGGACCGTTCCTTCTGGTCCCCGGCAGCAGCCGGCTGCCGCCCGATTTTATTGGCTGGGCAACCACCTCCTGCCGACTTCCAGTCCGCTTTGGTCGGGTAGTTTTTTAAAAATTCATTCATGGGATGTGGGCGTCGCTGGCAAGGCCAGCATTCATTGCCCATCCCTAATTGCCCTTGAGAAGATGGTGGTGAGCTGCATTCGTGAACTGCTGCAGTGCGTGTGGTGAAGGTTCTCCCAAGGTGCTGTTACTAGAGAGTTCCAGCATTTTGACCCAGCAACAATGAAGGAATGACGATATATTTCTAAATCGGGATGGTGTGTGACTTGCAGGGGAACGTGCAATGGTGTTGGTCCCATGTGCCTGCTGCCCTTGTCCTTCTTTGGGTTTGGAAGGTGCTGTTGAAGAAGCCTTGGGGAGTTGCTGCAGTGCATCCTGTAGATGGTACACACTGCAGCCATGGTGCACCGGTGGTGAAGGGAGTGAATGTTTAGGGTGGTGGATGGGGTGCCAATCAAGCAGGCTGCTTTGTCCTGGATGGTGTTGAGCTGCTTGAGTGTTGTTGGAGCTGCAGTCATCCAGGCAAGTGGAGAATATTCCATCACACTCCTGACTTGTGCCTTGTAGATGGTGGAAAGGCTTTGGGGAGTCAGGAGGTGAGTCACCACAGAATACCCAGCCTCTGACCTGCTCTTGTAGCTGCAGTATTTATGTGGTTGTTCCAGTTAAGTTTCTGGTCAATGGTGACCCCCAGGATGTTGATGGTGGGGGATTTGGCGATTGTAATGCTGTTGAATGTCAAGGGAAGGTGGTTAGACTCTCTCTTGTTGGAGATGGTCATTGCCTGGCACCTGTTTGGCACGAATGTTGCTTGCCAGTTATCAGCCCAAGCCTGGATGTTGTCCACGTCTTTGCTGCATGCGGGCACGGACTGCTTCAACAATTGAGGGGTTGCGAATGGAACTGAACACCTTGCAATCATCAGCGAACGTCCCCACTTCTGACCTTATGATGGAGGGAAGGTCATTAATGAAGCAGCTGAAGATGGTTGGGCCTAGGACACTGCCCTGAGGAACTCCTGCAATGTCCTGGGACTGAGATGATTGGCCTCCAACAACCACTACCATCTTCCTTTGTGCTAGGTATGACTCCAGCCACTGGAGAATTTTCCCACTGATTCCCATTGACTTCAATTTTACTAGGGCTCCTTGATGCCACACTCGGTCAAATGCTGCCTTGATGTCAAGGGCAGTCACTCTCATCTCACCTCTGGAATTCAGCTCTTTTGTCCATGTTTGGACCAAGACTGTAATGAGGTCTGGAGCTCAGTGGTCCTGGCGGAACCCAAACTGAGCATCGGTGAGCAGGTTATTGGTGAGTAAGTGCCGCTTGATAGCACTGTCGACAACACCTTCCATCACTTTGCTGATGATTGAGATTAGACTGATGGGGCGGTAATTGGCCGGATTGGAATTGTCTTGCGTTTTGTGGTCAGGACATACCTGGGCAATTTTCCACATTGTCGGGTAGATGCCAGTGTTATCGCTGTACTGGAACAGCTTGGCTTGAGGCGTAGCTAGTTCTGGAGCACAAGTCTTCAGCACTACAGCCGGGATGTTGTCGGGGCCCATAGCCTTTGCTGTAGCCAGTGCACTCAGCCGTTTCTTGATATCACGTGGAGTGAATCGAATTGGCTGAAGACTGGCTTCTATGATGGTGGGGATCTCGGGAGGAGGCCGAGATGCATTATCCACTCGGCACTTCTGGCTGAAGATGGTTGCAAATGCTTCAGCCTTGTCTTTTGCACTCACGTGCTGGACTCTGCCATCGTTGAGGATGGGGATGTTCACGGAGCCTCCTGCTCCCGTTAGTTGTTTAATTGTCCACCACCATTCACGACTGCATGTGGCAGAACTGCAGAGTTTGGTCTGATCCATTGGTTGTGGGATCGCTTAGCCCAATCTATAGCATGTTGCTTCCGCCGTTTAGCGTGCATGTAGTCCTGTGTTGTAGCTTCACCAGGCTGCAGTTGGCCCGCCGCATGCTAATGAGGCCTGGCCATTACAATCAGCTGCCACTCCCAGTCAGGCCGTCCGCTCGCTAGGCCGCATTCCAGCCCGGGACTTAAAAAGCGACCCCTAAATCGCTAAAATGAGTTGTAAGGCAAAGTTGTCCACCATCACCCATCCTATCTGATGTCTTCAACAACGCGTTGGAGGGCATCAAAGGGGAGAGTCACAGAGTGTCTGTTCTGGCCATTTCAGAGCTGATATTGTGCTGTTGATGGATTCATCTCAGAATCTTAAGTGCTTTACTCAACATTTTGAACAATGAACTAACTCGTGGGATATGGTAGTGGCCCCCCCAAGTGCCATATTATGGTTTTGCATTGCCCAACAGAAGATATTGAAGGTGTTTATTGGAAAATTCAAGTGTCTGCTTCAACTGTTGATTCAGTATCAATATCTGGGAGTCCTGGTGAACACAATCTTTTGGACTACACTGATTAGGGACAGAGGGTAATGCTCTTTTACTCTTCTTAAGTAAAATCAACATCCTAATGCAGATTATGCTTGTGACAAGCAAGGCTGAGTCTAAACAGAATTGATCTGGGTAATTACTCGCCAGTTAGTTTAACATCTGTGGTAGGGAAAATTTTGGAATCTTTAATTAAATATGAAATTACTAAATATTGAATGAAGACAAAGTAATTAGAGGCAGCCAACATGGATTTCAGAAAGGAAGATCGTGCTTGACAAACCTGATGGAGTTCTTTGAGGAGGTGACACATATGTTGGATGGGAGAAATGCAGTGGATGTGGTTTATATGGACTTGCAGCAAGCCTTTGACAAGGTGTCACACAGGAGACCACTGGAGATTAGGGGTTATGGAATTAGGGGAATTGAATTTAAAACTGGTTAGAAAGGAGAAAAGAGAGAGCAGGAGTTTCAGGGTGGTTTCTCAGAGTGGTTCGAAGTGGGTAGCGGTGTCCCACAGAGTTCTGTTCCGGGGCCGCTTCTGCTCACTCTGTGCATCAATGATTTGGATATAGGGCCAGAGGGAGTGGTGTCCAAATTTGCAGACGATACTATATTAGGAGGCACTGTAAATAATTCTGAGGACCAAAAGGGAGCTGCAAGGGGGTACTGATAAGATGGCGGAATGGGTAAGAAAGTGGAAGATGGAATTCAATGTCAATAAATGTGATGTGGTACATTTTGCTTCAAGAAAAAGTAATAGTTATACTCTGAATGAGGGAAGGTGGATGATGTGGACGAGCAGAGGGATTTGGGGGTTCAGGTTCACAAGATATTAAAAGCAGCACCTCGAGTTCAATACGGCCAGAAGAAAGCTAATAGGATGCTGGGTTTTATTGGCAAGAGGTAAACAATATTAAGGTTGAAATGTAATGGTGAATCTATATAAAACCTTAGTAAGACCACAGTTGGAATAATGTGTAGTTTTGGGCTCTACATTATAGGAAGGATGTTAAGGCAATAGAGAGGGTACAAGACACATTCACTATTATGCTGATTGGCATGAGAAAGACTTGAAAAATTGGGGCTGCTTTCATTAAAACAGAGGAGATTGTAGGGTGATTTGATTGAGGTTTTTAAATGATGAACGGATGGGACAGAGTTGATGTAAGCAGACTGTCTCCAGTGGTTAAGGGGTCTAGATTAAGGGATTAGAATCATGGAATCACAGAAATGTTACAGCACGGAAGGAGGCCATTCGGCCCAACAAGTCCGTGCCGACCCTCTGCAAGAGCAATCCAGCTAGTCCCACCCCACCCCCACCCCGCCCTTTCCCTGTAGCCTTACAAATTTTTTCCTTTCAAGTACTTATCCAGTTCCCTTTTCAAGCAACTAAAGTCCCTCATCCATGGAATCATTCGAGTAAATCTCTTCTGCACTCTCTCTAAGGCCTTCACATCTTTCCTAAAGTGCGGTGCCCAGAACTGGACACAATACTCCACTTGTGGCTGCACCAATGTTTTATAAAGGTTCATCATGACTTCCATACTTTTGTACTCTAAAGCCAAGGAAACCGTATGCTTTTTTAACCGCTTTCTCAACCTGCCGTGCCACCTTCAACAGTTTGTGCACATATACCCCCAGATCTCTCTGTTCCTGTACCCCTTTTAGAGTTGTGCCCTCAAGTTTATATTGCCTCTCCTTGTTCTTCCTACCAAAATGTATCACTTTGCGTTTTTCTGCGTTAAATTTCATCTGCCACGTGTCCGCCCATGCCACCAGCCTGTGTATATCCTCTTGAAGTCTATCACTATCTTCCTCACTGTTTACTACCCTTCCAAGTTTTGTCTCATCTGCAAATTTTGAAATTGTGCCTTTTACAACCAAGTCCAAGTCATTAATATATATCAAGAAAAGCAACGGTCCCAGCACCGACCCCTGGGGAACATTACTGTACACCTCCCTCCAGTCCGAAAAACAACCGTTCACCACTACTCTCTGTTTCCTGTCCCTTAGCCAATTCTGTATCCATGTTGCTACTGCCCCCTTTATTCCATGGGCTGCGACCTTGATGGTAAGCCTACCATGCGGCACTTTATCAAACGCCTTTTGAAAGTCCATATACACATCAACTGCATTGCCCTCATCTACCCTCTCTGTTTCCTGATCGAAAAACTCTTGCCTTTAACAAATCCTTGCTGGCTTTCCCTAATCAATCCACCCTTGTCCAAGTGACTGTTAATTCTGTCCCGGATTATCGTTTCTAAAAGTTTCCCCACCATTGAGGTTAAACTGACTGGCCTATAGTTGCTGGGTTTATCCTTACACCATTTTTTGAACAAGGGTGTAACATTTGCAATTCTCCAGTCCTCTGGCACCACCCCCGTATCTATGAATGTTTGGAAGATTATGGCCAGTATCTCCGCAATTTCCCCCCTTATTTCCCTCAGCCACCTAGGATGCATCCCACCCGGATCGGGTGACTTACCTACTTAAAGTACAGGGAGCCTTTCAAGTACCTCTTCTTTATCAATTTTTAGCTCATCAAGTATCTCAACTATATCTTCCTTTACTGAGGCTCTGGCAGCATCTTCTTCCTTGGTAAAGACAGATGCAAAGTACTCTTCTAGTACCTCAGCCATCCCCTCTGCCTCCATGAGTAGATCTCCCTAATCAGCCCCACCCCTCCTCTTATTACCTATTTGCTGTCTACATGCCCGTAGAGACTTTTGGATTCACTTTTATGTTGGTCGCCAGTCTATTCTCATACTCTCTCTTTGCCCCTCTTATTTCCTTTTTCTCTTCCCCTCTGAACTTTCTATATTCTGCCGGGTTCTCACTTGTGTTATCAACCTGACATCTGTCATACGCCCCTTTTTCCATTTCATCTTACTATCTCTTTTGTCATCCAGGGTCCTCTGGCTTTAGTTGCCCTACCTTTCTGCCTCGTGGGAATGTGCCTAGACTGTACCCGAACCATCTCCTCTTTAAAGGCCGCCCACTGTTCAATTACAGTTTTGCCTGCCAATCTTTGATTCCCATTTACCCGGGCCAGATCTGTTCTCATCCCACTGCAATTGGCCCTCCTCCAATTGAGCATTTTTTTTACTTTAGAGTGGTCCGTGTCCTTTTCCATAGCTATTCTAAACCTTATGTTACTATGATCGCTGCTCCCTAAATGCCCCCCCACTGACACTTGCTCCACTTGGTTCTAGGGTATGAGGTGGGCCAAGTCCAGCAATGCCTCTTTCCTCATTGGGCCAGAAACGTTCTGGTTAAGAAAGTTATCCTGAACACATTTCAATGATTCTCCCCCTCTGTGCCCTTATATTATTATTGTTATCCCAGTCGATATTAGGATAGTTGAAGTCCCCAGTTATCACTACTCTATAGCTTTTGCACCTCTCTGTAATTTCCCTGCACATTTGCTCCTCTATATCCTTCCCACTAGATGGTGGCCTATAGATTACACTAAATATATATTACAGATACAAGATTAAATATAAGAGATTTAGAACTGACAGCACAAGAAACTACTTTTTTTTTTACACAAGGGGTCGTGAGGTGGTGGAATGCATTATCAGAGTTAGTGATTGAAGCAGAGACCATGTCAATTTTTAAGAATAGGTTAAATAGGTGGTTGAAGAAAAGTGTGGATAAAGGGAAATGGGAACAAGGTAACACATGGGGTTAGAACTATTATTTGCTAGGAGGATCACCAATACAGACCGGTTGGGGGGGGAATGGTCTTTTTCCGTGTTGTAATTTTATGTAATTCTCCGTCATGCTTCAGAAATCCTAGGTATGCAATGGAAGGATCTTCCATCAGCCCATGTACAAAATCCAGGACCAAATATTTATGGCAAAAAAAAGGAAAAGGCTGCAGGGTGGAAAGATTGTGACCTACATCAAACTTTTACACTGAATTATAAAGGATATACAGCACAGAAACAGGCCATTCGGCCCAACAGGTCCATGCCAGTGTTTATGCTCCACACGAGCCTCCTCCCTCCCTACATCGTCTAACCCTATTATTCCTTCTATTCCTTTCTCCCTCGTGTTTATCTAGCTTCCCTTTAAATACATCTATGCTAGTCGCCTCAACTACTTATTGATTTTTTCTTTTTAAATTCGTTCACGGGATGTGGGCGTCGCTGGCGAGGCCAGCATTTATTGCCCATCCCTAATTGCCCTTGAGAAGGTGGTGGTGAGCCGCCTTCTTGAACCGCTGCAGTCCGTGTGGTGAAGGTTCTCCCACAGTGCTGTTAGGAAGGGAGTTCCAGGATTTTGACCCAGCGACGATGAAGGAACGGCGATATATTTCCAAGTCGGGATGGTGTGTGACTTGGAGGGGAACGTGCAGGTGGTGTTGTTCCCATGTGCCTGCTGCTCTTGTCCTTCTAGGTGGTAGAGGTCGCGGGTTTGGGAGGTGCTGTCGAAGAAGCCTTGGCGAGTTGCTGCAGTGCATCCTGTGGATGGTACACACTGCAGCCACAGTGCGCCGGTGGTGAAGGGAGTGAATGTTTAGGGTGATGGATGGGGTGCCAATCAAGCGGGCTGCTTTATCTTGGATGGTGTCGAGCTTCTTGAGTGTTGTTGGAGCTGCACTCATCCAGGCAAGTGGAGAGTATTCCATCACACTCCTGACTTGTGCCTTGTAGATGGTGGAAAGGCTTTGGGGAGTCAGGAGGTGAGTCACTCGCCGCAGAACACCCAGCCTCTGACCAGCTCTCGTAGCCACAGTATTTATATGGCTGGTCCAGTTCAGTTTCTGGTCAATGGTGACCCCCAGGATGTTGATGGTGGGGGATTCGGCGATGGTAATGCCGTTGAATGTCAAGGGGAGGTGGTTAGACTTTCTCTTGTTGGAGATGGTCATTGCCTGGCACTTATCTGGCGCGAATGTTACTTGCCACTTATGAGCCCAAGCCTGGATGTTGTCCAGGTCTTGCTGCATGCGGGCTCGGACTGCTTCATTATGAGGGGTTGCGAATGGAACTGAACACTGTGCAGTCATCAGCGAACATCCCCATTTCTGACCTTATGATGGAGGGAAGGTCATTGATGAAGCAGCTGAAGATGGTTGGGCCTAGGACACTGCCCTGAGGAACTCCTGCAGCAATGCCCTGGGGCTGAGATGATTGGCCTCCAACAACCACTACCATCTTCCTTTGTGCTAGGTATGACTCCAGCCACTGCAGAGTTTTCCCCCTGATTCCCATGGACTTCAATTTTACTAGGGCTCCTTGGTGCCACACTCAGTCAAATGCTGCCTTGATGTCAAGGGCAGTCACTCTCACCTCACCTCTGGAATTCAGCTCTTTTGTCCATGTTTGGACCAAGGCTGTAATGAGGTCTGGAGCCGAGTGGTCCTGGCGGAACCCAAACTGAGCATCGGTGAGCAGGTTATTGGTGAGTAAGTGCCGCTTGATAGCACTGTCGACGACACCTTCCATCACTTTGCTGATGATTGAGATTAGACTGATGGGGCGGTAATTGGCCGGATTGGATTTGTCCTGCTTTTTGTGGACAGGACATACCTGGGCAATTTTCCACATTGTCGGGTAGATGCCAGTGTTGTAGCTGTACTGGAACAGCTTGGCTAGAGGCGCAGCTAGTTCTGGAGCACAAGACTTCAGCACTACAGCTGGGATGTTGTCGGGGCCCATAGCCTTTGCTGTATCAAGTTGTAGCAAGTTCCACATTCTAACCACTCAATGAGTAATGAAGTTTCTCCTAAATTTCTTATTGGATTTATTAGTGACTATCTTATATTTATGGTCCCCACTTCTGGTCTCCCTCACCAGTGGAAACATCTTCTCTACGTCTAACCTATCAAACCCTTTCATAATCATAAAGACCTCTATCAGGTCACATCTCAGTCTTCTCTTTTTTAGAGAAAAGAACCCCAGCCTGTTCAATCTTTCATGATAGGTATAACCTCTCAATTTTTGCTCAAGCACAGAAAATGATGGTCAGACCAAGTCTAACATGCTTCTGAAGCAAACCTACATAACTCACTGAGTTATGAAGACAGCCTCACTTGTATGATTAACATGGTATCAGTTTATCCCGATCAAGTATATTCTAAGTCTATCCCCATCTAGTATAGTCTTGTATTGTCAGTGTCATTGCAAAGTCAATGGGGCTTTAATTTTAGGTCCTCAGCTCCATTGTTTCCTTACTGCTCCACAATCAGTCGGCACAAAATCACATGTCTCAGTTACCTGCCAATATAGTTCAAACAACTTTCAAATAATGTTATTTTCCTCTTCCTTTCTGGAGTATAGAAGAAGAACTAAAAACACCAAGAGAGACAACACTCCACACACAAAGTGCTGTTTGGAGATTAACATTTTGGTCTCATACAAATATGGTGGGGGAGTGTTTAAACTAGATGCGGGGGTGGTTGCGGTGGGTGTAAGAGAGCACCCTGAAAGTTTGCTCCAGTGAAAACACAGCTAAAGGTTTAATAAGTCTGATTCCAAATGGTGGGAGTTAAACAAGGTCAAAATGTTAATAAAGTAAATGGGAAAGTATTGGAGCAATGCCTGTGCCATATCGGGAGAAGAGGAGGTAGTGTGGCAGTATATATAAACTCCAGTATTGAGGCACCAGTGAGAGAGGATGTAAAAAAGGAAAGCGCAGACACAGAATCACTTTGGGTAGAATTACTAGATGGTAACAGAAGTAAATTATTACTAGGAGTAGGCTATAGACTCCCAGGCCAGGGTGAAAGCCTTGATCTGGAACTGTGGGATAAGATAAGGAAGGTGACTGGTAAGGCACCAACTATAGTAGCTGAAGATTTCAATTTACCAGAAATTGGCTGGGACAATAATACCTCGACTGGGAAGACAGGGAAGGAATTTCAAGAGTTAATGGTACACTGTTTTACAACTCAATCTGTAAAAGAACTAACAAGGAGAGAAAACATCCTTAATTTGATTATGAGTAATTGGCACATGAAGCTTTAAGTACCAGTAATCATAATGTAATCACATTTAACATTACAAGAATTGGAGAGGTTACTAAAACCCAAACAAAATTTCCAAATTTTAAGAGGAACAATTTTATCCCCTTGAGAAGTCTTGTCAGAATAGGTTGGAACATGGCCGAGGTATGGAGGAACTATGGAGATCCTTCCAGGAGCCAATTCCTATACAATGGACCAATCTATCGTTGCAACATATGACTACCAGGATGGTCGAAGGCAAACTAGATGGACATTGGTCTTTTCTCATCTGGCAGATCCTATGTTTCTCTACAATAGTTGAGATTATAGCTGCTAACCAAACAAGGAAAGTGCGTTTCACTGCCCTTACTCTGCTTGTAATTGAGGATGAAGTGCTGGCTAACCAGCAGCAAATATTTAGGTCAATGGGTTAGGTAGCAACTGAAGGCCAACACCTTTGTGCATGGGAGGAGGTGACACGGCACTGTTAATACTGTGTCTGAACTGAAAAAAAATTCAATGACATCGAGAAAAGTGGTTACAATGGAAACTGTCCTCTACCCTATGTGCATCATTTTGTTCAGCCAATGGGATTTGAAGAACTTTGTTGCTAAATCCACAGGTAAAATATGTTTTTTTTAATAAGAGTAAAGCAGCCACATAAGGAGATGGGGGGCAATTTTAACCTAACCCGCCCGTCGGGGAAACTGACAGGATCGGGTGCAAGGCTGGTTTTACACCCCGCCTGATTTTACTCTCCATTGAAGTCAATACGGAGCAATATTGGGCAGGGTGTAAAACTGGCATCGCACCCGATCTCGTGGGATTCCCGCCTGGCAAGTTAGCATAAAATTACCCCCCACGGTGTCAATATTTATGAATGAGTGAGGCTATCAGCTAGGGAAAGGTGCAGCGTAAAATAGCTGAACACTTGGTGCATATGTAAAGAGACAACACAATAATAAAACTGGTGTAGGCCAGCTAATATTTTCATTCCTGTGTTCTATTTGCATAATTGTAGGTGACAATGAGCAAATGAACCGTGTAAGTAGTTACAGGATGGTTAAATCACCCAGCAGACATGCAACTGAATAAAGTTGTGTCATAATACATATTTGGCCCGGAATCTGCGCTGAGCAGCAAACGAATGGTGTCTGCCGCTAGTCAGATTTTAAACTTACCCACAAACTATCCACAGGTTTCTGGGTGCCTACTTCCTGCAATGGGGAGCTAAGAAAAAGTGCAGCGTCTTCTCATGGGCACCTGTGAGTGGGGAAAGGAACAGTCTGTCCCCTCAATCAATCAGATTGAAGCATCCTTGACCAGCCGCGCAGAGTCAGAACCAGGAAGTGCAAACTACAACAGCAAATTCAATATAAAATCAGTTAGAGAAAGCAAAATAAAGAGTGTAAGAAATATTGAATTAAAAGACAGAGATACAAGGGATGGAAAGAAAAAGTAAAAAAATTAAAATTTAAAAATGTTTTTTTTTCAAATGTCCAACAACAATTAAAATCGGAAGGAATGAGTCTCTACATTTTTAAAATTAATTTTAAGTGCCAGAGAGGCTGTTTAGCAGTCATTAAAACTTACCACGCCATTAAAAGTTAGCTTGGACCTAAAAAACTGAGCATAACTTTTTGTGTGTGGATTAGTTTGTTTCTAGCTGGGCAGGAGAGCAACTTTGCGCTGGTCCATTCATTTCACCGGCGAGCTGTCCTTCTCGCGCAGCTTTGGGAGGAACAGGGCATCTGGTAGAACAATTTCTGGATTTCCACATTTGACTGCGCATGTGTGTTCGCTGGAATTTGCTGCACCAGATGCACAGAAATAACGGTGAGCCCTGTTAGCATCGCTGTTATTTTATGAGCAAATTCCGGATCATAATTGTGATCTTACTGGTCATTCTGTTTGATGCATGCTGAGACTGGGAGCTTGGTGGCCATTATCACATGAAGCCCCTCAAATCCTGAAAAATAACGTTCTTGACTTTATTGGGTCTGCAACGCTCACTGGAGCTGGCCCCCAGAGGTAGGTGGCCCGCAACCACAGAGGGATCCTATTTAAACCTGAGCTGAGCTTCTGACCTCGTATCCCCTCTCTCACTAAGGCTGTCTACTTCCACCACCGTAATATTGGCGTCTCCAACCTCGTCTGCTGCTGAAACCCTCATCCATGCTTTTGTTACTTCCAGATGTGTCTATTGCAGTGCTGTCCTGGCTGGCCTCCCATCTTCCACCCTTCATAAACTTCAGCTCATCCAAAACTTAGTTGCGTGTATCCTAACTCGCACCAAGTCACGTTCACCCATTACGCCTGTGCTCACTGACATACATTGGCTCCCGGTTGACCGACACCTCAAATTTAAAATTCTCATCCTCGTATTCAAATCCCTCCCTATCTCTGCAACCTCCTCCAGCCCTACGACCTTCCAAGAGCTCTGCATTCCTCCAATTTGGTCTCTTATGCATCCCTGACTACCTTCACCCCACTAATGGCGGCCGTGCCTTCAGCTGTCTGGACCCTAAGCTCTGGAATTCCCTCCCTAAACTTCTCAGCCTCTCTCTCCTCCTTTAAGGCGCTCCTTAAAATCTACTTCTCTGACCAAGCTTTTGGTCACTTGTGATAATGTCGCCTTCTTTGGATCGGTGTCAATTTTTTTGTCTGATTGCACTCCTGTGAAGCGCCTTGGGACATTTTACCACGTTAAAGGTGCAATATAAATGCAAGTTGTTGTGTGTGTGTTTGTGCAGCAATGGTGGCTGATAAGAGGACTGTCAGTCTACCCAACCTCCAGAAGTATGCAGGTCCCCCTTACATTAATGGTATTGCTATGACCACAAGTACATTGTGCCATAAATGCCAATTTATTTTTCTCCTTGTGCTCTCCCGACAGATGAAGGAAGTGCCCCAGGCGGGCACATCTGCACAAACATGCAGTCACTTTCGGAGTACCTCCCATAGTCCCAGGAGCACCATTGCCTCAGCCAGAGGACACTTCACCTGCTGATGGTAGTACAGCACAAGGTGATGGGATGTACCCAGGACAAAGAGAAGCAGGGCTTTTGTTCAGGTCTGTGCCACCTGCTGCCACTTCTATGCTGCATAACGAGGGAGACCTCTGTTCAGAGCCCTTGGAACCAGCTGTGGTGCTGAGAAGTTGTTTGGCTTCCCTGGCGCACAGTTTGGCTGCAAGTACGTGTGCTATGCAGGAGAGCATGAGCCAGATGTCCACCATAATAGGCTAATGGGTAGAACCATGATGCAGGGGTTCTCTGAGATGCATGCTGATATGGTGCATATTGCATCCACAGTTTCAGGGGGAATCACTCCACTCTCATATGCACTGAATGTCAGAATACAAGAAGCTGTCAAGGATTGACTCTTTTGGGGGAAAAGAATGGACAGTCTCGGAGGGAATGCAGGTGGTTTTGCAGTCACAAAGGCTCCTGCTAAAGGAGATAGAAGCACTGTCCAAGGCATTGTTCTCTCGTTTGTAGAGCAGTGCCTGCATATGAGGTCATGATTTGCATTCCTACAGTTGAGTCAACTGTGCAGCCACAAAGTTCTGAACGACTGCCTGGTTTGTACAGACCTGAATCCTTGCAAGAAAGGGCAAGCCACTCCTGCAATTGGTACATGGCTTTGTGGGTTATTTGCACACAGGTGTTGCAGGCCATATTCATTCCGTAGCTCTGTGGCTACAGCAAATATGACAGTGTCTGTAGATTTACCCTTAAGCCAGGGAGCACTTATAGGCCAAGGCAGAGCTAGATGAACATCTGCCAGGAGCTACACTCAGCCTTAAGCCACATGGTGTCCACTCCACTTAATACACTGGCGCCTACACTTTCTCTATAGCACCAGTGGTCAACAGGGGACAAGGTGAACCACATGTGGCTCTTTGACCCTTCAACATAATTAACTATAGTACAAATCTTCAGCAGTCATGGGCACTGCAATCAGGGAGTAGAAAGTCCATTTAGTGTGGGAGCAGGACCAGAGGTTAGTGGTGTAGAGGACTGGTATTTACAAATGGAAATGGTATTTTCGGCAGAGCAGCAACCAACGTGGTGAATTGGCACCAAAAGAGCCATGTAGCATGAGGAGCAGCAAGCAAAACCTAGTGACTTTACTATGGATGAAGGGCACGGTAATTTTAATGTTAGAAGTATGATTTGTTACGGAGAATAGTTGAAGCCTGCAGCTTTCAGGCATCAAGTGCTGTTTAACAGGATTCTCTTAAGGGAGTGAAATTTAATAAAATACATTTTAAAGTCTCCCGTTCCAACCAGTGTGATGTCAAAGTAAGTTCTCCTTGAACAGAGGTCCAGGAAGTAGATGGTAATAAGCTTTGCCATGTATGTGCTTTGATTTTTGGTACTGAACTGAAGTCTCTGCTTTCCTACATCACAACAGTGACTATACTTCAAAAGTACTTCATTGGCTGTAAAGTGTTTGCGGACGTCCTGAGGTCGTGAAAGACGCTATATAAATGCAAGTCCTTTCTTTCTTTCTTTCTTTCTTGTGGAGTCGAAGGCCCAGGGAATGGCACAAACAATGTTGGTGTTGAGTTGAACTGAGGAGGCCTGTGCCATGTGAGAAGTATTCAGACATCAAGAGCAATGGCTTTTGTCTGATTTCTGTGTTCAGTTCTATCAAATTGTGGGAATCTGTTTTTCTTCTACCCTGACCTGTTCTGGCTGACTCTCATACTTCAGAGTTGATTCATAACGGAGAAGAAACCAGTTTTTAAAAAAAAAAATGCCAAGAAACGAAAAAATGTAAAAGTTCCAATGATTCACAGACTTTACTGCACCAAGCTTACTTTTGTTGTAGTTACAAGAAGAATATGACTGAGCATACTAACTTTACAGTTATTTAAATTCATTGAATCCCAGTAACCTTTTTTCAGCCTGCCTTTTCAATTCAGTGAGTCTGTCTATAATCTTTGAAGAGAAATAGGCCAGATTCCATAGGTGGCAACAAAATGCAATGAGCCACTAAGCAAAAAAATACTTAGATCGTAGTTAGCACAGTAGTTATGAACCATTTATTTTCCACTACACAAGGAGCTAGCAAAGATTAATAACTGCTGTAAAAATATATGTTGCGTTACTGCTATTATCGGCATGTCCTTTTACTGTTCAATAGATTTGTTTGGCAGTTAATGCCTATGTCAACATCTAGTATGGTGCTATTCTGTTGCCTTCTGAAGACATGAGGGTACACAATAAAACTAGTAACTGCAATCACCGAAAGGCTTCTTTGTTTGTTCCCTAGGCACACTACAGATTTTACCTAAATACCTGGGCGAGGGGTGCTAAGGCTCACCTACAAGAGCAAAAATATCAACAACAACTTGAATTTAACGTAGTAAAACGTCCCGAGGCGCTTCACAGGAGTGTTACCAAACATAATTTGACACCGAGCCACATAAAGAGATATTAGGACAGGTGACCAAAAGCTTGGTCAAAGAGGTAGGTTTTAAGGAGCGTATTAAAAGGAGGGGAGAGAGGGAGAGAGGTGGAGAAGTTTAGGGAGGGAATTCCAGAGCTTAGAGCCTAGGAAGCTGACGGCATGGCCGCCAATGGCAGAGCGATTAAAATAGGGGATGCGCAAAAGGCCAGAGTCGGAGGAGCGTGGAGATCTCGGAGGGTTGTAGGGCTGGAGGAGTTTACAGAGATAGGGAGGGGTAAGGCAAGAGTAAAAAGAGTACAGAAACCCCAAAAATATAACATTAATATTACTACTAGCAGTTGTGTTATTTCATTATTTATCAGAAATTATTGATTCTTCTCACTATTGATTTTCATTAGTTGCTGGGATAATTGAGTTTTTAAAACTAATAATTAAAAATTGATGACTGGATTTTTATCACAATTCTATTCAACAAAAAAGTGCCATAAATTATCTGGAAAATATCTACAGTAGTCATCCTGGTAGTATATTTTAATTTAAGGCACTTGACCATAGTGGAATCCCTCATTTTTTAAATATTCATTCTTGGAACATGGGAGTCACTGGCAATGCCAGCATTTATTGCCCATCTCTTGTTGCCCTTGAGAAAGTGGTGGCGGGCAGTCCGTGTGGTGAAGGTACTCCCAAAGTGCTATTTGAGAGGGAGTTCTAGGATTATGACCCAGCGACAATGAAAGAATGGCAACATATCTCCAAATCAGGATGACTTGGAAGGGAACTTGGTGGTGATGCTGTTCCCATGCACTTGCTGCCCTTGTCCTTCATGGTAGTGGAGGTCGCATGTTTGGGAGGTGCTGTCAAAGAAGCCTTTGTGACTTGCTTCAGTGCAACCTGTGGATAGTACACACTGCAGCCACGGTGCACCGGTGGTGGAGGGAGTGGATGTTTAAGGTGGTGGATGGGCTGCCAATCAATTGGATTGTTATGTTCTGGATGGTGTCGAACTTTTTGAGTGTTGTTACATCTACACCCATCCTTACTCACATATTTGCAGAAGTTCCAGAGACAAGAGGTTGTCCACTTTTTTTTAGTACATCAGGAATAAAGCTCCTGTCCTTCATCTCAGGGACTGAAAGAAGTTCAGTGCCAGATTTCCACTGCCTATGCCGAAGATAGTCTTTGATATCTTGGAATCTGTCCTGTGGGAAGGTTTCTTAATTGCATCCAGTACCTTGCTCCAGTATTTTGAGGGCACCCAATATGATTTGTCCTTCCTTGGAAAAGAGTGTCATCAATATATGAGTCACCCTTCTTGAGGTTAACTCCTGCATATGGCCTTGGATGAGCTAATTATTAACAAGTGTTATCCTTGGATTCTTCAATGTGTTCCCATCATTAACAGTGATTCTGTAACTATATTAGTCACAAGAATGAAATTAAAGCTTATAGTGGCAATATTCACTAGTCACTTGTAAGTGAGCATAATTTCGAAGCACTCCCTCATAACAACTGTGAAATCAGCACACCGCTTGCAGGAAAGTTGGAAGGATTACCTCCTCAAACATTTCCCTCTTCAGGATTTTTGTTCCAGATGTTAAGATTAGCATTGATTTCTCTAGTCCTCTTGATTACCATAAAATAAAGAGACTACAACTTCCATCTCTCTGGGTTTCATTGCATCTCCTTCACAGCAAAGGGTGACAAACTTCCCACTGCTCTGAATAAGTCTTGCAACAGAACCAAGGGCATGAGTTTCAGATACACCCATTCAAAATAAAGGCAGTGATCCATGGCTGTGCTTTCCTTTACTTAAACTCCCTCCAGAAAGACTTGCTTGAATTTTCTCCCTGCTAGAGCATCAGGGCCTCAAGACAGTGCATTGACAATCTTGATTTTTATACTCAGTAGAATGAAACTCTTCTGTACCTGTGCAGGAATGTTGCAGAGCTTTTATGAGGTCTTTGAAAGCTTTGGTCAGAGCAGAATGTTGAATGCCCACTGCAAAATAACTCTATTGCAAGAGGTGTGGTTCTTGTAAAGGTTGGTTCTCAGGCTTTTGAGCTTGGTCTCCAAAATCATATAGGGAACATTTTCCATGACAAAAATAGTTGTTTGGTCCTGTTGGACCTGTATGTATGTCACTTATAACTTGTGGTAACTCAATTCAAAGATTAACTACTTTACTGAAAACTGAAATGACTGCTCAGACAATTTGTCTGTATCAAAAAGACACAGAAATTTTTGATCAAGAATTTGTCAAGATAAAAGTTTTATTTGATGAGGCAATGTAATTAAAATGTTAATGTATGCACCATTTGGCAGACTAATATGTAATGTGTGATTGCTGTTATGTGTTAAAATAGTGCAATGGAGATGCAAGAAAGTCCCAGGGATTGAATACAGCAGTTACAGGCCATTATCTATTTATTTACTAAGGCGCAGCTGTTAACATTTTCTTTGGTTGACTTCTTCAAAGAAATTGTAACTTCAAGGGCAAAAGTATCCTTAAAACCCGAGGATCAACAGTTCCCTTCATTGTGCTATTATATATTCAGGGGTGTACACAGCATGTATACATGCACGACATAGTTTTTACCACCAGACACTTTCCAAGCAGTTGCCAGAAGGAGCTGGGTGAACAAAGGAGTCTGTTAAACAGGCACTGCAGTGTGTGTACTGTAAATGACTCAATGTGCCAAATAATATTTTTCCCGTTTCTGTTTTCTGAGAATCATTTTAATTATAAATAAAGCCAAAGCCAATCAATAGTTCAGCCTGTACAAAGTGATCTCAATTGTAAACAATTTTACAACACCAAGTTATAGTCCAGCAATTTTATTTTGAATTCACAAGCTTTTGGAGGCTTCCTCCTTCCTCAGGTGAACGATGTGAAAATGAAATCCTCGAAATGAAATCGCATTTATAATTCACAGAACAATGCTTGGTGAGTACAGACAGTTTTTTCAACTGCCCGTTGCCAAGGCAATCAGTGTGCAGACAGACAGGTGTTACCTGCCAGGTCTCACAGAATATACAAATCACCAAAAAAAAACAACAAACAAAAAAAAAACAGAGATAGAGAGGTAGAAACATAGAAAAGATAGCAACTGACCCGTTATATTAAAAACAGATAACATTTGTTCGCTGGTGGGGTAACGTGTAGCGTGACATGAACCCAAGATCCCGGTTGAGGCCGTCCTCATGGGTGCGGAACTTGGCTATCAATTTCTGCTCGACGATTTTGCGTTGTCGTGTGTCTCGAAGGCCGCCTTGGAGTACGCTTACCCGAAGGTCGGTGGATGAATGTCCATGACTGCTGAAGTGTTCCCCGACTGGGAGGGAACCCTCCTGTTTGGCGATTGTTGCGCGGTGTCCGTTCATCCGTTGTCGCAGCGTCTGCATGGTCTCGCCAATGTACCATACTCTGGGACATCCTTTCCTGCAACGTATGAGGTAGACAACGTTGGCCGAGTCACAGGAGTATGAACCATGCACCTGGTGGGTGGTGTCCTCTCGTGTGATGGTGGTATCTGTGTCGATGATCTGGCATGTCTTGCAGAGGTTACCGTGGCAGGGTTGTGTGGTGTCGTGGACGCTGTTCTCTTGAAAGCTAGGTAATTTGCTGCGAACGATGGTCTGTTTGAGGTTGGGTGGCTGTTTAAAGGTGAGTAGTGGAGGTGTGGGGATGGCCATAGCGAGGTGTTCGTCATCATTGATGACATGTTGAAGGCTGCGGAGAACATGGCGTAGTTTCTCCGCTCCGGGGAAGTACTGGATGACAAAGGGTACTCTGTTGGTTGCGTCCCGTGTTAGTCTCCTGAGGAGGTCTATGCGATTTTTTGCTGTGGCCCGTCGGAACTGTCGATCGATGAGTCGAGCGTCATATCCCGTTCTTACTAGGGCGTCTTTCAGCGTCTGTTGGTGTCCATTGCGTTCCTCCTCGTCTGAGCAGACACTGTGTATTCGCAGGGCCTGTCCATAGGGGATGGCCTCTTTGACGTGGTTAGGGTGGAAGCTGGAAAAGTGGAGCATCGTGAGGTTGTCCATGGGCTTGCGGTAGAGTGAGGTGCTGAGGTGCCCGTCTTTGATGGAGATTCGTGTGTCCAAGAAAGAAACTGATTCTGAGGAGTAGTCCATGGTGAGCTTGATGGTGGGATGGAACTTGTTGATGTTATCGTGTAGTCTCTTTAGTGATTCCTTGCCGTGGGTCCATAGAAAGAAAATGTCGTCGATGTATCTGGTGTATAGTGTTGGTTGGAGGTCTTGTGCAGTGAAGAAGTCCCGCTCGAACTTGTGCATGAAAATGTTGGCGTATTGGGGTGCGAATTTGGTCCCCATGGCTGTTCCGTGTGTTTGGGTAAAGAACTGGTTATCGAAGGTGAAGACATTGTGATCCAGGATGAAGCGGATGAGTTGTAGGATGGCGTCCGGAGATTGGCTGTTGTTGGTGTTGAGTATTGATGCTGTCGCAGCGATGCCGTCATCGTGGGGGATACTGGTGTATAGTGCCGAGACATCCATCGTGGTGAGAAGTGTTCCTGGTTCAACTGGTCCGTGGGTACTGAGTTTTTGTAGGAAGTCTGTAGTGTCTGTAGTGTCGCGACAGAAGCTGGGGGTTCCCTGTACGATGGGTTTCAGGATGCACAAGTTCGAGCGGGACTTCTTCACTGCACAAGACCTCCAACCAACACTATACACCAGATACATCGACGACATTTTCTTTCTATGGACCCACGGCAAGGAATCACTAAAGAGACTACACGATAACATCAACAAGTTCCATCCCACCATCAAGCTCACCATGGACTACTCCTCAGAATCAGTTTCTTTCTTGGACACACGAATCTCCATCAAAGACGGGCACCTCAGCACCTCACTCTACCGCAAGCCCATGGACAACCTCACGATGCTCCACTTTTCCAGCTTCCACCCTAACCACGTCAAAGAGGCCATCCCCTATGGACAGGCCCTGCGAATACACAGTGTCTGCTCAGACGAGGAGGAACGCGATGGACACCTACAGACGCTGAAAGACGCCCTAGTAAGAACGGGATATGACGCTCGACTCATCGATCGACAGTTCCGACGGGCCACAGCAAAAAATCGCATAGACCTCCTCAGGAGACTAACACGGGACGCAACCAACAGAGTACCCTTTGTCATCCAGTACTTCCCCGGAGCGGAGAAACTACGCCATGTTCTCCGCAGCCTTCAACATGTCATCAATGATGACGAACACCTCGCTATGGCCATCCCCACACCTCCACTACTCACCTTTAAATAGCCACCCAACCTCAAACAGACCATCGTTCGCAGCAAATTACCTAGCTTTCAAGAGAACAGCGTCCACGACACCACACAACCCTGCCACGGTAACCTCTGCAAGACATGCCAGATCATCGACACAGATACCACCATCACACGAGAGGACACCACCCACCAGGTGCATGGTTCATACTCCTGTGACTCGGCCAACGTTGTCTACCTCATACGTTGCAGGAAAGGATGTCCCAGAGCATGGTACATTGGCGAGACCATGCAGACGCTGCGACAACGGATGAACGGACACCGCGCAACAATCGCCAAACAGGAGGGTTCCCTCCCAGTCGGGGAACACTTCAGCAGTCATGGACATTCATCCACCGACCTTCGGGTAAGCGTACTCCAAGGCGGCCTTCGAGACACACGACAACACAAAATCGTCGAGCAGAAATTGATAGCCAAGTTCCGCACCCATGAGGACGGCCTCAACCGGGATCTTGGGTTCATGTCACGCTACACGTTACCCCACCAGCGAACAAATATTATCTGTTTTTAATATAACGGGTCAGTTGCTATCTTTTCTATGTTTCTACCTCTCTATCTCTGTTTTTTTTTTTGTTTGTTGTTTTTTTTTGGTGATTTGTATATTCTGTGAGACCTGGCAGGTAACACCTGTCTGTCTGCACACTGATTGCCTTGGCAACGGGCAGTTGAAAAAACTGTCTGTACTCACCAAGCATTGTTCTGTGAATTATAAATGCGATTTCATTTCGAGGATTTCATTTTCACATCGTTCACCTGAGGAAGGAGGAAGCCTCCGAAAGCTTGTGAATTTAAAATAAAATTGCTGGACTATAACTTGGTGTTCTAAAATTGTTTACAATTGTCAACCCCAGTCCATCACCGGCATCTCCACAAAGTGATCTCACATTGTGAAAGTTTTCCACCTTCCACTTTGACAGATGTAGTCGGCATCCAATTCATTATGATTAATTGGGAACTCCCTATCGAACAGCATTGAGAGAGTACCTTCACCACATGGACTGCAGCCGTCCAAGAAGGCGGCTCACCACCATCTTCTCAAAAGGCAACTAGGAATGGGCATAAAAACGCTGGCCTCGTCAGCCCACATCCCAAGAATGAATATTTTTTTAAAATGTTACATCTGGGCTGTGCTAAAACAGTGCAGGAGACCACAAAAGATGCAGGATCTGTTGTTAAACCACTGGCAAAAAAATTGAGAAAATCACAAACTTTCACTTGTTGTCCATTATCGACAAAACCTAACATCTTCTGAAATCTGCCTCCAAGCAGATTCCCCCCTTTCCCCAAAATGAACACGGTTACTTATTAAAATGATTTTCTCATCTGTTCCCTGCTTTTTTTTGAAGAGGCAACTAACGTGGTAGATAAGGAAGTGAATATGGATGTTATTTATATAGACATCCAGAAAGTATTCACTAAGGCTCCACATAAATGACTGTTAACAAAAATGAGAGTGCATGGAATTGGAGGCAACCTATTAGCTTAGACAGGAAATTGGTTAGGAAGTTGGAGACAGAGAGTAGGGATAATGGGTGTGTACTCAAACTGGCAGGATGTGACCAGTGGCGTTCCCCAAGGTTCTGTACTGGGACCTCAGCTTTTCACTATTTATAAACAACTTGGATGAAGGAAGAGAACGCCATATATCTAAGTTTTCTGATGACATTAAGTTTGATGGCACAATAAATAGTGTAGATGGGGGTAGAAAGTTGCAAACAGACATTGATAGATTAGGTGAATGGGCAAAACTGTGGCAGATGGAGTTTAATGTGGGAAAGTGTGAGGTCATCCACTTTGGACCTAAAAAAGATAGATCAGAATATTTTCCAAATGGCAAAGAGCTGGGAACTGTGGATAAGTACAGAGATTTAGGGGTCCGAGTACAGAAATCACTAAAAGCTTGTGGACAGATACAAAAAATATTTTAAAAGGCTAATTGAATGTTAGCCTTTATCTCAGCAGGGCTGGAAGTTATGTTACAGCTGTACAGAGCTCTGGTTAGACCCCATCTGGAGTACTGCATTCAGTTCCTCCGCACCGCACCTCAGGAAGGATATGGTTTTAGAGTGGGTGCAGCTCAGATTCACCAGAATTATACCGGGGCTAAAAGGGTTAAATTATGAGAACAGGTTGCAGACTAGACTTATATTCCCTCGAGTATAGAAGATTAAGGGGTGATCTAATTCAGGTGTTTAAGATGATTAAAGGATTTGATAGGTAGACAGAGAGAAACCATTTCCTCTGGTACTAAGGGTTAGGGAACCAAAGGGGTAGATGGAATTAAGATACAGATCAGCCATGATCCAATTGAATGCCAGAACAGGCTAGAGGGGCTGAATGGCCAATCCTGTTCCTATGTTTCTCCAAACCACATGCCATCAATGGCTGGGAGAGACAATTGGCAGATAACCTGCTCCCACCTACCTGATAATACTGTTCTAAAGTTTCCCACTGGGAAGTATGAAAGAGTACAGCAGTGACGGTTCCCTCTCAAATATTCTCCCATCGTGTTCGGTTGAGAGTAGGAGCTCAGTAGTTTGAGGAGGGAAGCAAACAGCTGTGTCTCATCACATGGTAAATCTTCCACAGTGTAATTTAGCAAACCATCCACATGTAGCAAACTGTTAAGTGCAGAAAAACTTCAGAAAAATAGTCTGAACCGTCCATCGCCTGGCAGTAGCTGTGACTGCTGCGTCAAAAACACTTTCCAAATATGGTCAGGTTCCCTCGCGCTGGAAGGGACTTTTTATGTCTGCAAGGGACTTTTTAATTACCCTATTTGCTGTTAAACTTTCTTTTTGGCAATACAAGCTTGCACAATTCCCATATGGTATATCTTATTCCAACGCCTGTGAAGAGAACTCATGCTACTGCTGCTGTGAGTGACTCATTCCTCGTTAGTCAAAGCATATAGTCTGTACACAGACCCAGGGCTTTTGTGCTTCATGTACACACATGGAAACATAGAAAATAAATGTCAAATCACACAGTAGAAGTGATGTTACCCTTGAATACTTCAATAGCTGAGTATCTGGTGACAGCTCTAGTTTTCAAAAAAATACACACTACATAAACAAGCTCTAAAATTAAGATGCAAATATTCTGCTTTCTTCAATTTCAAAGGGAATGAAAAGCAATAAGACCGGTATCATTTTTAACATGTGTACATTAAACTTCATTTACCTTCATGTCAGAAAGGCACAAACGTAAACTGGATAGCTGAAAGCATCTTACTTTGACCCAATACCAACTTTGGTGTCTTCATATATTCTGATGTAGAGTGATGGAATCGCCTATGCAGTGAGTAGCAGGTCAGCTACTACGTTTAAAGCTGAATTTACATACAAGGATTGAATGCACCTGTTTGGACTTTTAAGTTCTGTTCACAAAGTTTGTATTTGGTCAAATCTCCTGTTACAGATTTGATTTGTGATGCATTTTATTTTGCATGCAGTTCATCGCTCTGTTTCCACCAAAATGTAGCTAGTGTAAATCAGAGGCAAATTATACAAACGTTCCACTTGCATCCTACTAAAGAGGCATCAGCAAAGATTAGGATTTGAGCTGCTAAGTGGATATGCATTGAGACTTTAAAAACTCAAAAATCCTGAAAATAAAAACATATAAAAGTTAACTAGGCACCACATCTGGAGAATTTGCAAACTATTTAGAACAAATAGAAATTGGCCCTTTCCCATCCAGAATAAAATTGTTCTATCATTTACCGACCAAACACACACTTCAAATTACAGCTGGGAACACTTGAATTTAACACAGATACCATTTTCTGAATATGTGTCCACTGTATTACAAATACTGCATCAGTGGTGCAATCTAGAAAAGTATTTTTCAGTAGGAAACTGAACTCGCGGAATAACTCCTCTCTCTCCCTTAATACAAATTAGAACCAAAAAAAACCTCATCCACTAGCTCCACCCCCACCACAGTACATACAAAGAAAGGCACGCATTTATATAGTGGCCTTATCACATCTCTGAGAAATAGCGCAAAGTACAAATTACTTTTGAAATACGGTCACTGTCGTTATGTAGGCAAATCCAGCAGCCAATTTGCACACTGTAGAATCCCACGAACTGCAATGATGTGAATAATCAGTTCAGTAGTTCTTTGTGTGTGGTGCTGGTTGAGGGAGGGGTCTTGGCCAGGACACTAGGAGGACTCCCTGCCCTTCAAATAGTGCCATGGGATTTTTAACACCTACCTGAATAGGCAGTTTAACATCTCATCTGAACGATGGACTATACTATCATTTTAGATCCTTTCGCTGCAGTGTAGTGGACGTGAGGGATAAAACCACTATTATTTGAAAGTAGGAACTGTGTTTTGCTGCAACATAAAAATCAATTTTTTGTAGTTATATATCGCAGAAAAATATAAACCCAGTCAATAGTGCTCTTTCTAGGCCATTGAAAAGGAAGGGAGGGACACATTGTAGATAATACTACTTCCCATTACTGCTTCTCCATGATGCATTCTGACCAAAATCGTTCTTGCTGAACTGAAGCTATATTGCAGGTGTGACAACTTCAGGGGCTGAGTCGTACTGATGGTTAAACAGGTGCAGCAATCACTGAACACAGATGGCAACTACTGGCATAGCAATACGTTAACCTGAACCAACTGGAATGCCATTCCTGAAAACTGGTTTCACTCAGTGCCATTTGTACTCAGGGCAATCACAAATTGCAGGTGCCTGACTAATGCAAATAGTAAGGAAACAAGTGACAAGGGAGCATCAAACAATGCAACTCTCATTTGATTCACATTTAGGATTAGACTAATGTTGCACTCATGGGCAGTACTACTGTTCATGCACACAGGTAGTGGGGGATTCTAAAATTATTACAGATTAATAGGAAAACACTCACATACATCTTAAGTCAGTTTCACATAGAACAGTCCACACGCAGTAAATTGCCTGTCTGGTGCTTTATTCAGCCCAGTTAACTGTAGCTTCCCCAAGTTTTCCGTAGACATTTGTCCCTTCCTGACTTAAAGGTGTGAGAGTCACCCCAGGAGAAAGAGGGAGAGGAGAAGACGGCAGAATAACAAACTTCCGTGGCTCGGACTGTACGCTCGCCACAAGAAGTTCAAGTTTTAAAAAAAAAATTAAGTGTTTCCAACAAAAGATGAAACTCAGCGTAACTTACCGCCGCCATCTTCAGGACAGTCGCCACTCACAACACGGACACGAAAAGGGGGACAGAGGACGAGAGGCTGCGGCCGCCGGCCCGGCCCGGCACTGGGCTGTGGGTGCGGTGCGGTGCGGTGAGGGGTTGGACCTTGTCCTTGTTGACAACCTGTCACCTGCGCTCTGCCCAATTCTCCCTCTCTCAGTCATGGACATGTTTTTTTGTTGCTTCATGATTTTTTTTAAAACCAGAACGTTTTGACATTTCATTTTCCCATTCGGGCAGTGGCCAAAAAAAATATACTATCCAGTTTAACCTCTTGAGACCCATAAATGTTGCAGAGGAAATGTGAGCGTCTGATGTAATGTGGCAATTAGTCTGGTGACCCTCCTTATTGTCACTTTTAATTCCCCAGTCCCGCTGTCCAAGAGTTTTGTATCCATTCGTACTTGTATGTGATACACTGTGTTGCAATAAAAAGGAAATGTCTTTACAGTTTTTGATTAACTGTTACAGTATCAAAACAATGAAACCCTGTAGAGCTTCACTTTACTAAAATATAGTATGCCCAGCAGTAATATTTCAAAACGTTTTTAATGGGAATAGTACCTCCATGGCTCAATGGTAGCATTCTTGTCTCCTAAGTCAGAAGGTTGTGGGTTCAAGTCCCGCTCCAGAGACTTGAACACAAATTCTAGGCTGACATTCTCATCGCAGTACTGAGAGTGCTGCACTGTCCAAGGTGCCACCTTTCAGATGAGACGTTAAACTGAGGCCCTGCCTGCTCTCTCAGGTGGACGTAAAAGATCCCAAGGCACTATTTTAAAGAAGAGCAGGGGAGTTCTGCCTGGTGTCCTGGCCAATAATTATCCCTCAACCAATATCAATATAACAGATTATCTGGTCATTGCTGTTTGTGGGACCTTGCTGTGTGCAATTTGGCTGCCACATTACAACAGTAACTACACTTCAAAAGTACTTCACTGGTTGTAAAATCCTTTGAGACGTCCTGAGGTCATGAAAGACGCTCAACATTTAGAAGTTATTAAGAAAGGGATTTTGAGGAAGGTGAATGCTTAGTTTTCTCAATGGATGATGGCAATAGGTGTAACTTCATGATATCCACAAAACGCCCGTTCCAAATATATAGAAGTTACAACATGGAAACAGACCATTCGGCCCAACCAGTCCGTGTCAGCGCTTACCCTCCATGTGAACAAATCGTTCCAATCACATTTACACACCCTGTTCCCCTATCCCTTCAACACCTTTCTTTAACCAATCCAATCTAATCTTGGATGTTGACATAGTTTCTGCCTGGACCACTAATCCTGGAAGTGAATTCCACATCCTCACAACTCCAAAGCTGCTTCCAAAAGCAGAAAACAAAGCATCAACAAGTGACTGTGTTGAATATCTATACATGTATTTCCCTTTATTCTGTTGAAATATTTCTCACTTAAAAGTGTATTTCCATTTTTTTCTGTTGTCCCAGTTTTAGGCTGTATCAGAGTGAAATTCCACTCCATCTTCCAAAGCACAGAACACAACCATTGACAAGTCTTTAGATCCTATAGGATTCCAAATTACATCAAACTTTAATTTCATTTGGAATGTACTTTTTCCAGTTAATGGGCATTCTTTGTCGTAATTTACAAAAAGCCAATAGTAGCTACACAAAACAGTACATGAGAGCAAAGAAATATTTGTCCATAGCCTCCTTATAAAAGGAGCTTATTCAAAATAAAGAATTGTTGGGGGTGGGGGGGGGGGAAATTTGGATAAGGCCTATTATTGGGCACGGGTAGTGCAATCCGCTATTAATCCACACCGGGTGGCCTCTCTGTAGGCAGGATGAGGCATTCGTCTGGCCTCAGTACTCACCTTCAAGCATCGTTGAATTGTAGGCCTTACATGACGATTCAAGTAAATGTGCACTTTCCACCAGCAGGGGGACCCCCAATTTCTTAAAGGGAGGCTGTCTCTTAAAATTTCTTAAGGGCAGCCGGTACCTGCTATTTGCTAAAAATGACAGTCTGCCATCTTCACAGAGCCTGAATGGAGATCAGACATCGCAAATGCAAAACACAGATGCAAGTCCTGTCCCTATATTTACAAACTGATGAGTTATGTTAAAACATTGAATAAAGGCTGTGCACTACTAAATCCCACATCCTCCAATCTGCATGCCCGACCTCAACAATCTGCTGATCTGAATTTGAACCAGGCCTGCGAGAGAGCATGCACCAAGGTTCTCTGATGATGCAGTAGAGGCCTTGGTGCAAGAGGTGGACAGAAAGAGGGACATCTTATATCTGCGGAGTGGAGGGAGGGGGGGGGGGCAAGAGGCCATCCAGACATATGCCCAAAAAGCAGCCAAGGACGAAGTCAATGCCAGGCGCACAGCACCACGAACATGGATGCAATGCAGGAAGAAGTTCAATGCTTTGACATGAGTGGTCAAGGTGAGTGAGGTCGACTGTCAAGTGGCGTCTCCTACCAACTGCATCACTAGCCACATCCACTGCACCATGCACTACACCCCCTATCACCCACATGCCAAGAAACTCTTTCCATCAGTACTCAACTCTTCCAATCAAACGCTTCCTCCCACCTTTACACATTACCACTGTTGCAAGCCGCCCACCCACAACTCACAGCCACACACACTGGCAGCTATCTAACCATGATACAGGCACATTTTCTTTTTTATTCGTTCATGGGATGTGGGCGAAGCTGGCAAGGCCAGCATTTATTGCCCATCCCTAATTGCCCTTGAGAAGGTGGTGATGAGCAGCCTTCTTGAACCACTGCAGTCCGTGTGGTGAAGGTTCTCCCACAATGCTGTAAGGTAGGGCGTTCCAGGATCTTGACCCAGCGATGATGAAGGAACAGATATATTTCCAAGTCGGGATGGTGTGTGACTTGGAGGGGAACGTGCCGGTGGTGTTGTTCTCATGTGCCTGTTGTCCTTGTCCTTCTAGGTGGTAGAGGTCGCGGGTTTGGGAGGTGCTGTCGAAGAAGCCTTGGTGAGCTGCTGCAGTGTGTCCTGCAGATGATACACACTGCAGCCACAATGTGCCGGTGGTGAAGGGAGTGAATGTTTAGGGTGGTAGATGGGGTGCCAATCAAGTGGGCTGCTTTGTCCTGCATGGTGTCGAGCTTCTTGAGTGTTGTTGGAGCTACACTCATCCAGGCAAGTGGAGAGTATTCCATCACACTCCTGACCTGTGCCTTGTAGATGGTGGAAAGGCTTTGGGGAGTCAGGAGGTAAGTCACTCGCAGCAGAATACCCAGCCTCTGACCTGCTCTTGTAGCCACAGTATTTATGTGGCTGGTCCAGTTAAGTTTCTGCTCAATGGTGACCCATAGGATGTTGATGGTGGGGGATTCAGCGATGGTAATGCCGTTTAATGTCAAGGGGAGGTGGTTAGACTCTGTCTTGTTGGAGATGGTCATTGCCTGGCACATGTCTGGCACGACGTGTCCTGCTTTCTTGCAGGAGAAGGTAGCGCATAACAGGAGGCAGCAAGTGGCAGTGGCATTTAGCCCCTTGAGCCTGTCCACCATTCAATGAGATCATGGTTGATCTGTGACCTCACTCCAAATACCCGCCTTAGCCCAATTTCCCATAATACCCTTGGTTCACAGAAATCTATCAATCTCAGATTTAAAATTAACAATTGAGCTAGCATCAACTGCCATTTGCAGAAGAGTGTCCCAAATTTCTCCCATCCTTTGCGTTTCCTAACTTCATTCCTACACGTCCTGGCTCTAAATGTTAGGCTATGTCCCCGCGTCCTAGTATTCAAGTATAGGAGACCTCCAAAAACAGTTGCAAATACACCAGCAGCCAGCAGCAATAAAGCAGCCACTAACCTGTAAATCCTGCATGGTCCCTTTAAACAGCGCTGGTGGGGTGGGGGGGGGGGGGGGGTCTTCCAGCCACTTAAAGACATTTTCAGATGGTCGGGGTTAAGACTGTCCGTTGAATTGAGCGTTAAGTCCCAAAATGGTGTCTATCACTTTAAATCAGCATTGCACACTGTATCCATTTTCTCCTTACTTTACATGCTGCTGGCGTTCGGTATTTGCGCATGCGCTAATAACTATACCAAGATGGTGACCGGCGCACGTCAAGCTGGAAACGTGCGTGTGTAGCCAAGGCGCCGTCGTGGCACTTCGTGAGGCCGCGTAGCGCCAAAACAACGGGCGCTACACGGCCTAATTTCTAGCACTGAGTTCCTTATTTAAAGCTTATTTGTAAGGTCGCTTCACTGGTTATCTTTGAAGCCGCCTTACTAGATTCATGTCAGCAAATTTCTTCCTGGCATTCAACCAGTTGCAACTGTAACACTCAAGGAGTGACTTCATGATATTAAATCCTTTCCTTCAACTTCAGATAGTCTTCCAGTTACAATATGCCACTGTAGTAAAAACAGAAGCACAGTCCCTTCTGTATTTTCAGGACGTATAACAAATTGCAGCATTGAGTTTTGCAGAATATTTCAGTCTACTCTGGCCTTCAAACCATTCAGAGGAGAACTCTGCCATGTCCTGAGAACATGGTTTCCACTTATTCTGAATTGGAATGGGCCTGAGCTAGATTATCATGAGATGAAAAGTACCATTTTTAATATATCAACAGATCTCTCAAGGGAATACTTGTGGTGAGTCAGAGGATACAGCACTGGGGAGAGAGAAGATCTCGGGATTTGCTATTGTGTAATAGCATAGTTGCATAATTATCTTTTATATAAACACTTTGTTTTGGAATTCAAAGTATAAAGAAATGGGTGCAGTAGATCATTTGCTTTGCCGGCCTGTCTCTCAGCTAGACTCATGAAAATAATAAATGGTGTAAAAATATTTTGATTTGAAACTTTTGCTCTAAAAAAAGCTTAGAATCTTTCAGCTTGTTTTCAAATCATTTATAATTACAAGCTCAAATGCTGTTATAGCCTAAGGTTTATATGACATATATACTGAGAAAAATAAATGCATAGAATCATACAATAATATCTTGCAATTACATAGCGCCTTTAATGTAGTGAAACGTCCCAAGGTGCTTCACAGGAGCGATTATCAAACAAAATTTGACACCGAGCCAAATAAGGAGCTATTAGGACAGGGTCAAAGAAGTAGGTTTTAAGGAGCATCTTGAAGGAGGAGAGAGGGGTAGAGAGGTTTAGGGAGGGGATTCCAGCGTTTAGGGCCTAGGCAGCTGAAGACACGGCTGTCAATGCTGGAGCGATGGAAACCGGGGATGCGCAAGAGGCCAGAGTTGGAGGAGCGCAGAGATCTCGGAGGGTTGTAAAGCTGGAGAAGGTTACAAAGAGAGGGAGAGGGCGCGGCCATGGAGGGATTCGAACACAAGGATGAGAACTTTAAAATCGAGATGTTGCTCGACCGGGAGCCAAAGCACCCAGACAAGAACAACGCTGATTAGAAAATCTCATTACAAAGTCTATATGTAGTTTTACGAGTAATTTATCCTTAAATTAGTGTCTCTGGGTTGCAGGGAAAATGTACCGTTTGTCTTTTCACAGCGGAGCGGGGGAGGGGGGAGCGGAGGTGACGGTGGCCTGTGTCCGTTTCTGCAGGTCAGGTCGTTCTCAGAGTCGCTGCCTTCTGAGCATAGAAGGAGGTGATTCGGCCCATCAAGCCTATGCCATCTCTCAGAAAGGACTACCAATTACTCCCCTGCTCTTTCCACATTGACCTGCAAATTTTTCCCTTTTAAGTATATATCCAATTCCCTTTTGAAAGTTACTGTCAGATCTGCTTCCACCAGCCTTTCAGGCAGTGCATTCCAGCCCATAATAACTCTCTGAGTAACAAAAAATTCTCCTCATCTCCCCCCTGGCTTTTTTGCCAATTATTTTAAATCTGTGTCCTTTGGTTACTGACCCTTCTGCCAGTGGAAATAATTTCTCCCAATCTACTTTATCAAAACCCTTCATAATTTTGAACACCTCTATTAAATCTCCCCTTAACCTCTCTGCCCCAAGGAAAACAATCCCAGCTTCTCTAGTCTCTCCCAGAAGTTTAAGTCCCTCATCCCTGGTACCTTTCTAGTAAATCTCCTCTGCACCCTCTCCAAGGCCTTGACATCTTTTCTAAGGTATGGTGCCTAGAATTGGACACAATACTCAAGCTGAGGTCTAACCAGTGATTTATAAAGGTTTAGCATAACTTCCTTGCTTTGGTACTCGATGCCTCTATTTATAATTTGTATTTATACCTATTATATTTATACATCGTTTATGATTTCTCAGTACTAGCTAAACAAAGCATTGGTACTGTAGCCACCAGGGGCAGATTAATGATGGGCCTATGGGACCCGTGCCTAGGGGCCGCAAACAAATATGAGGTTCTCGCCAAGGGCTCTGTGCAAATATGTCTGATTCAAGCATGGTTCATTGTGATTTGATTTAAGTTTCATTTAAGTGTAGGATATTGGCCCAGATTTTGCTGAAATAATTACGGCGTGCGTTATCAATATGCAAATCGTCCAGCAACTTGTGGAGAGGAAGAGATACCCCGTGAATTACGAATCGCCACAAGCCGCTGGACGATTTGCGCCGCTCCGCAGTTAGCTTTGTGAAAATGACATCTTGCCCTTAACCTCCCCGGGATTTTCATGAAGTTACTGCGCTTGCACATTAATTGCCCATTAAACGTGCCACAGAAAGTTAAGGCTTGTAATTAATGACATGATGACTGTTAATGACTGCCAATCAACCGCTCTTGCCCAGGAAGAACAATTAAAAGTGTGGAGTCTCATTCCTTCAGATTGTGAATTATTGTTGGAGATTTTACATTTTTAATTTTTTTCTTAATTTTCCTTTCTGTCTCTTTCTTCCTCTCTCTCTTCATTCAATCTTCCTTTCCCTCTCTTTGTTGCTCTTTCTGTACCTGATTTGACTCTAATTCACCCCCTTTAATTCACCCTCCTTCTCAGTCCTACCTCCTATTTATTGCTCAATCCTTTGATCTCATTGATTAAGGAGATACCCTGTTTGTTCCATTGTTTATCAAGGTCCCAGATGCCCTGTTTCCCTCGCTGCACCATTATCAGCTCGCACTTCCAGCAACGTTGTGGGCAAAACATTTAAAAACTTAAACCTGCACGAACAAGTCTGACTAACAGGGCACATCATAAGATGCCCCACTCCAGCAAAATCTGAGCCATTGTCCTATGATTTGCTTTATTATTAATGCAGTGTGTAAACATTCTACAGGTCAATTTCTTCGTGTTGTAATGGATCGAGGGGGGGTGGTGGAGGGGAGGGGAGTGGGTGTGTGGGGGGGTGCCCAGGGCCCCAGGAATTTTTAATCTGGCTCTGCTAGTCACTCCCTTGCTCTCTCTCTCTAATGTAATGTCCTGGATGAGTGCAGCTCCAACAACACTCAAGAAGCTCGACACCATCCAGGACAAAGCAGCCTGCTTGATTGGCACCCCATCCACCGCCCTAAACATTCACTCCCTTCACCACCGGCGCACAGTGGCGCAGTGTGTACCATCCACAGGATGCACTGCAGAAACTCGCCAAGGCTTCTTCGACAGCACCTCCCAAACCCGCGACCTCTACCACCTAAAAGGACAAGAGCAGCAGGTACATTCGAACAACACCACCTGCACGTTCCCCTCCAAGTCACACACCATCCCGACTTGGAAATATATCGCCATTCCTACATCGTCGCTGGGTCAAAATCCTGGAACTCCCTTCCTAACAGCACTGTGGGAGAACCTTCACCACACGGACTGCAGCGGTTTAAGAAGGTGGCTCACCACCACCTTCTCAAGGGCAATTAAGGATGGGCAATAAATGCCGGCCTCGCCAGCGATGCCCACATCCCATGATCGAATATAAAAAAAAGCAGTTGATACTAGTTTGAATCTGAAACTTTGCTGAAAAAGCTTTTAAAATTGATTTTGAAACTGTGATGCTAGAGCCTAGTATTATAGTGTGACACAGAAAGTGTGACACCAGCCTGGTGCCATGGTGTGACACAGAAAATGTGATGCCTGAAGTGGCAGTCAAGATGAACGTACAGATATACCGACTTTATAATATAGGTAGATAAATATAAATATATTGACTGAAAAAAATGGAAGGATGATCTCAAAAATTATATATATGAACAGTAGAAAAAACACTTGATGCTTTAATGTGGCAGAATAATGGATCAATTTTGCCATTCATTCAATGAATCTAATGAAATAATCCATTGGGACAGCTCTAATTGAGTGAATTTAACGGGTTAAAATGAATAAATTATTATTGGAAAGAATTGAGATTTTCAAAAGAAAATTGACAAGATTCAAGAAGTCATAATAAAAGAAATCACAACTGACAATAATTGGGCTCTGTGACACTCCACCTACAGCAATAAATAGAGGGCGATAATGCGACACTCAGCGATTGTCATACAGATTAGGCACCAACTTCCTGCATTATGGACATTGAAAACTGACGCCCATTGGGTGCCCTCTTCACCTGCATGCAAAAGTACATTCCTGAAGTGCCTATGACGCCCAGAGCCAGCACATCCCCCGTGCATGAGCAGTGCTTCAGACACACAGTTCTTCAAGACACTTCTACACCAAATAGTGCAGTTTCCCCCTCTCCTTCCAAAATAATCAATGTTTGCTGCCTCGGAATCAATTAAATGGGGCCTTGGGGTTGTATTTGTTTGAACAATTATGGGGTGTTTTGTTAGAAGCATTTAAAATCATGAAGGAATGAGAAAGGATAGATAGAAACACACTGTTTCCAGTGATTGTGGGGTCTAGAACAAGGGAGCATAGATATAAGATTAAATGCGAGAGATTTTGGACAGAGAGCAGGAGAAACATGTTTACACAGAGGGTTATGAGGCTGTAGAATGTACTACCAGAATTAGTAATTGAAGCAGAGACGGTATCTACATTTAAGAATAGGTTAAATAGGTGGTTGAAGGAAAGGGGGATAAAGGGGTATGGAGGATATGCACCAACACAGACTGGTTGGGCTGAATGGCCTGTTTCCCTGTTCTAATTTTGGTGTAATCCATGGCCCAGTCCACTTACCAGAGGAAAAATGTTGGCATTACACGGACCACGAACAGCCCTTCCATAAAGGCTGGCACATGACTGTCTGGCCCTGACCCCCCCATGGTGCTCCCAGTATGTCCTGTGCTAATCTTCAGCAGTTGCAATAGAATGTGTAAATCAGCTGTACTCACATTATTGTGCAAATTCAGTTCTGGCACAGGTGCATGCAGCGCTTGACGATAATAGAAAGTGGACCTTTCCTACAAATTGCAGTCATTATTTGTTCGAGAGTAACCATGGTTAAAACTGTGAGTTTATATCATTTGTAATGGAAATCTTAAGGCCGCATTTATTACCTATCCTTTCTATTTAGCCCTCTAAGCTGATGTGTATATGCAGAAAGCCACCCAACACATATCAGATTCCGGGTGCAAGGGAGTAGGAGTAAGGTGGCATCACCATGAAAAACAAAAATAAAAATTGATCCACAATGTTGGCCAAGGAGGCTTGAGGTGAAGAATCAACAAAATGTAAACCTGACAACATTTTTGATGATATATAGCTTATAAATATGATTAGCAAATAGAAAGTAAGTATCCTCAACATTGATTGTTTTTACTGCACATTCTATTAGAACCCATTATCTACTAACCTGACTCAGTGTATATTACTGTCAGAAAAGTTTAAAAAACCTTGTGTATTGAGGCAATAAATTGGCTTGAACTAAAAGCTCTGCAGGTTATATATACATAAATATTTTGGTATTAATTTCAGGATATGAAATAATAAAACTAAAAGGAATAGGAGCACCAGCTATTATTGTCACTTCCATATTGGTGAGCTAGATAAAGGGCAATAGATGAAGGCAATATTGGCAGATGATGGGGAATGATATAACCAGGAAACCATGAGAATAAAGCCGGGAGTGCCAGATAGAAAACGGCAGGCCTGGGAGACCATAGGAAATACGAAACAGAAAGGACAATAGATTTAAATAATAATGGTGAAAGAAACAATAAAGTATAAATAGGGCAACATGAATAGATGATAAAGAGCCATGTAAAAGGGCTGGGAAAGGAAGACAAACAGGCCCCAATTTCAACTGGGGCAAGTTTTTCAATGGGTGAGATTTGGTGTCAGTTCAAAAACTCACCCTCTGCAGTATTTTAACTCCCAGCCCACATTAAAATGCCTCCGGCCAACTTCCCACCCGTTCCAGGCAGGAAGTCGTCGGGAAATGGTGGAAATACGTATGGCCCAGAGATTGCCCGCCGGGACCAGCTAAGTGTCGGGAACGGCCGCGCTCCTGTTCCTCCTGGCCCCAAAAAGGAAATTACATTTTTTTTTAAGCTTCTCTTTCCTGCCCTCTTCCGGCCCCGATCCCCCCTTCGTTGCTGGGTTGGCCTGACGGGAAACTCACTGCCGCTTCGTGCTCAGGCCTCCTAGTAAAAATTGCTGTTGAGTCCTGATGATGCCATTGGGACCTGACATGCGTATATTAAAAAGGACCCCGCCGGCTTAGAGCAAGTGTCATTGCCACTTGCTCAGTGGAGCAGGTTAAAATAGCGGCAGGTCAGCTCTTGGCAGCTCCAGGGCGGGTGTGTGCTCTGGGCAATTTTAAATAACCATCTGCCCATTTTCCGCCAGGAGGCTAGGGTTAATATTGCCCCCGTAGTAAGAAAAAAAGCAGAAAAGAGGCATTGGGTGGAGAAGTCAGATGGACTACTGCCATTTCACCTCTGTGACCTAAGTTTGAGTACAGCTTACAGTGATGGGATGAAGGTCCCTTCTGTCACCAGCTGTAAGGGTTCAACTAAACTCCTTGTGTGTACTACCCCTTATTTAGCACTGAATTGCCAATCTCACTTAGAAAGGTCATAAGGATGGTTGGTAAATTTCATACTGCTATAGTAAAGAAAGAAAGATCTTGCATTTATATAGCATCTTTTATGACCTCAGGACATCCCAAAGCACTTTACAGCCGATGAAGTATTTTTGAAGTGTAATTGCTGTTGTAATGTTGGCATCCAACATGCACACAGCAAAGTCCCACAAACAGCAATGTGAAAATGACCAAATAATCTATTTTAGTGATGTTGGTTGAGGAATAGTGGCCAGGACACCAGGGAGAACTCCTCCTGCTCTTCTTCAAAATAGCCCATAGGATCTTTTATGTTCACATGAGAGGCCAGACGGGGCCTCGATTTAACATCTCATCCAGAAGACTGCACTTCCAACAGTGCAGCATTCCACTGGAGTGTCAGCTTAGATTTTGTGTTTAAGTCTCTGGAGTGGGACTTGAACCCATAACCTTTGGATGTAGAGGCAAGAGTGCTACCAACTGAGCCGCAGCTGACACATCGATGTTCTTATGAGGCTAGGGCTAAGATACATTGTTCGAGGAAAGCAGAGAAGCAGCAGCTTTATTCTCCAGCTGGCTATGTTATGTAACCTGAGAGTACTTAATGTTGAACCTGAATCCCTGAGACATTCCATTCCTCAGTGTTAACATATCTTTCTTTGATGAACACAAACATCCAGAACTAAACAAAAAATAGAAAGCAAAAATAGATACAGACAAACAGATGAACATAGAGGAAAACGAGGAAACAGTCAAAAACAGTCAACAGGAATGAGAGAGCAGTTGAAGAGAAAGGAGAGACATAGAGTAAGGAATTAAGACAAGCTATTGTTTTTCATACCAAAGTAAGTAAATGGGGGAGGAGAAAATAAGTCATACGGTGGGGGTGATTTACATGCAGCAAAATCATAGATACATTCTTTGTGAATACATTTACAATGTCTGAATATATTTAAGAAGGAGCTAGATAGATTTCCAGACACAAAAGGCATCAAGGGGTATGGGGAGTGAGCGGAAATATGGTATTGAGATAGAGGATCAGCCATGATCATATTGAATGGCAGAGCAGGCTCGAAGGGCTGAATGGCCTACTCCTGCTCCTATTTTCTATGTTTCTATGTTTCTATGTCACTAAAACATGGCAAGAGCAGCATCCCCCGTGATGCAAGGCAGCACTGTGATGTGAAAGGTGATGGTTAGTTTTGCACATTTTATTTGGTAAATAGAGTACAGAGCCTAGGTCAGACCCCATCTGGAGTATTGCGTTCAGTTTTGGGCACCACACCTCAGGAAAGATAAGAACATAAGAACTTAACATAAGAAATAGGAGCAGGAGTGGGCCATACAGTCCCTCGAGCCTGCTCCGCCATTCACTAAGATCATGGCTGATCTTCCACCTCAAATCCACTTTCCCACCTGATCCCCATATCCCTTGATTCCCTTAGATTCCAAAAAATTTATCGATCTCAGCCTTGAATGTACTCAACGGCTGAGCATCCTCAGCCCTCTGGGGTAGAGAATTCCAAAGATTCACCACCCTCTGAATGAAGAAATTCCTCCTCATCTCAGTCCTAAATGGCCAACCTCTTATCCTGAGACCATGCCCGCTAGTTCTAGACTCTCTAGCCAGGGGAAACAGCCTCACAGCATCTACCCTGTCAAGCCTTCTCAGAATCTTATATGTTTCAATGAGATTACCTCTCATTCTTCTAAACTCCAGAGAGTATAGACCCATTCTACTCAATCTCTCCTCATAGGACAATTGGAGCTTTCAAGACTGAGATCAATAGATTTTTGTTAGGTAAGCGTATCAAGGGATATCGAGCAAAGGCAGTTAAATGGAGTTGATGTAAAGATCAGCCATGAGCTAATTGAATAGCGTAGTAGGCTCAAGGGTCTGAATGGCTGACTCCTGTTCCTATGTTCCTACATAATTACCGTAGCAAAAGCAGAACATTTAAATTAATGCGTAGCAGTGAATACAGACAGTACTCTCATTGAGGGTTTCAGATACCTCATAATCAATAAGAACAAAGGTCAAACAGTTTACAGTTATCATGTAAATCCGAAATGATAATCACAGCAATGTATTCTTTAAAAAATATACATCCAGTATCAACTTAGAGCTGGTGGGGCAGTTTTATTTTGTTTTCGCTATAGGTTAGATATTGCAATCCATCACATCAGTTGCAGAGTGTTTGGGCAACTGAGTAGGCCTTAGACGTCTATCTTGCCCACTTCATCCGTCATATAATTTTTGGCTTTGAAAATTATATGGACACAGGGTGTTCTCACTCAAAGCGTGCGAGACCCTTATTAATGCCCCAAAATTCAATAAATGTATGAAAATCACTGTCAGCTGCAATTCTCAGCACTTTGCCAGGAATAAACTGACAGCTTTGCAATCCTATATAAAATGGGCACTCTTGGGAAGGTACATTTCCCTGTGTACTGTTCCTGCAGTAGATGAAGTTTGTTTATTCGTGCTTTTGCTGCATTTTTACTGTACTGCTACATTGCTTTCTGCTTTTGCTAACCTCTTGCAATTTTTTGGACCTTTTTCCCCCCGGTTTTTCCATGACAGTGATGCTGACTGCAGCAATTTAAGTTGCAGCAATCAAATGTCTGATGGTGGCAGCTCCTCTGGATATTCTTCTTCAACTGAGAGATTTGGAGGTGGAAGAAGATTATCTGAGAAGCATCAAAGGCAGGTACAAGCACATCAGAGGTGTTCTGCCCGTAGCTCATCCCCCCTCCCCCTCCACCCACCCACCTTAACCCAGGAACTGGATTTATAGAAGAACAAAGATAGGTCTGCATTTATATCACACCTTTCTCATCCTCAGGACATCCCAAATCACTTCACAACCAGTGCATTACTTTTTGCTGTATGGTCCCTGTTGTTTTTATCGGCAATATGTGCAACCATGTAGACCAAAGCAGTGCTACCTGGGCATGTCAGAATAGATCTGCATTCACCACCTGCCTTCCTCAAGGGAGGCAGTTGCTGAATCATGCATCTCCGTCAGCAAAGAGATAACATCTATCACAAGGGATGGATCTTCCGGTGGCTGTGAAGGGTACAACAGCTTTGAATTTCTATGCCGCTGGATCATTCCAAGCCACCACAGATGATATCTCCCAGATAAGCCAAGCTGTTAAGTCAAGATACATCAAGGAGATGGCAGCAGCACGAAAGGGCACTTTTACCAGATAGCGGATCTTCCTAAACTGCAGAGTATTTATGTGGCCATCTGGCCCCTACCACTAACCTCATGGCATGCATGAACTGAAAGGGCTTTCATTCAATTATTGTGCATGCCGTCAGTGACCAGCTAATGCAAACTAAAGCTTTGGTAGCAGTCCTAACACATTTTACGCTAAGCCCCATTATTTGAGGGAGGAGATTATTGGATGGATAGCACCTTGAGGACCAAGGATACTCACTGAAGCCTTGGAGACAGCCATGAGCAAGAGCAGAATGATAACATAATAAGGCACATGGCTCCACCAGGATCCTTACAGAGATAGAGAGGGGCGAGGCCATAACCAGATTGAAACATGAGGATGAGAATCTTAAATTGGAGATGTTGGGGGACCAGGAGCTAATGTAGGTCAGTGAGGACAGGAGTGATGGAAAAGCAGGACTTGGTGTGGAATAGGATACGAGCAGCTAAGGTTTGTGGCGGATGGAGGATGGGAAGCTGGCCAGGAGAACATTGGAATAGTTGAATCTGGAGGTGACAAAGGCCTGGATGAGCGTTTCAGCAGCAGATAGGCTGAAGTAAGAGCAAAAGTGAGTGATGTTACAGAGGTCAGAGTAGGCAGTCATTGTGATGGAGAGGATATGGGGTCAGAAGGTGCACTCAGGTATGAATAGGATGACGAGATTGCAAACAGTCTGGTTCAGCCTTCACTGGCTGGGGAGGGGAGACTCCAGAGGTAACAATGTGAGGCAGGAAGAGAAACCATTGCTGGAGATGCTCTGCTAATGATCAGATAGTAAAAGTGGAACCAAGCGAGGGCAGTCCCACAGAGCTAGACAATGAAGGAGAGGCGTTGGAGGAGGATGGTGTGGTTGAGTGTGTTGAAAGCTGCAGAGAGGTTGGGAAGGGACAGGGCACCACAGTCACAGTCACAGAGGATTCCATTTATGACTTTGCTTAGGGCCATTTTGGTGCTGTGGCAGGAATGGAGTTGCAGGAAAGTTGGGTGCAAACTTAGGTGGCGACAAAAGATTCAAGGAGTTTGGAGAGGAAAGGGACATTGTAAAGGGGTGGTAGTTTGCAAAGACAGAAGGGTTGAGGGTGGTTTTTTGAGGAGGGGTGATGACAGTGGTTTTGAAAGGGAGGGCACATTGCTTGAGGAGAGGGAACTATTTACAATTGACAGATTAGAATGAGGTTGAAGAAGTAGATAATGAAGCTGGTCTCAGCCAGCAAGACTAATGTACCAGCCACTTATTGACAACACATTTACTTCAGTGCCGAAGCTACTCTGCATAACCACAGCTCTCCACTTGTGCACAAAGCAATGGCTCAATAAGCACTGTGCCCACCATTATCATCTAACCTTTTTTTTTATTCGTTCATGGGATGTGGGCGTCACTGGCAAGGCCAGCATTTATTGCCCATCCCTAATTGCCCTTGAGAAGGTGGTGGTGAGCCACTATCTACCTACCGCAAATACTATGCTTGCCGATGTTTCCATCTGTGCTACCTTATTCTGCCCTGTCAGAAATGAACTCTATGAACTAAGTTGAAATAAAGTGCAACCATTTTATTTGCCAGAGGTGAGCAGTGTATGTGCTGCTAATGTTTCTTATACGGCTACTTCCCCTTGGTGACAGTGTATAATGCGTGTCTTCTACGACCTAACCCAGTGCTCTTTCTAGGAGAGAGGGGTAGCTGTGGTGGCTGGTTGCTGGCTGTCAGCAGGTGTCTCTCGGGATGAAGATGGCCCTCTGCTGAGTTATTAGATATCCCTGCAGTTGCTGGCGCCATAGTTACTGCTGCAGTGGCTGCTGGTCTTGCCAGCTATCTGGCACGTTTTCTGTCAGTTGAGGGGGCTAGCTGGATGGGATAGAAATGCTGTTACCTTGAGAGACAGCAGCCTTACCTGCACCTATGCATGCTATGCTTCCAGTTGGTCATCACTCCCTCAGCATGTCCAAGCATCTGTGTGAGAAAAGACCAGCACTGAGGTTTATGAATCCTTGTACCAAGACTCTCTTAAACCAATCCACCTACATTGTGAATGCAGACCCGAGGGCTTCCTATACTCAACAAGCCCCAGTCAGAGCATCCAGGAGATGCGGTTGGACTTAGGGTCTCTAGCCCCTATTTTAACTCGGAGCCCGTTCAGGACGGGTGGGGTGCGGGGAGGAGGCAAACCCCAACAAAGACTTAAGCGCGAGGCCATTTTAAATCCTGGGCCCCTGTCTACCTGCGGCGGGCTGTCCTCCCGAACGGGTTTCCTGGTAAATAAAAACCGCATTGGGCGGGAACGCGTCGGGAATGCGGCACAAACCCTCTGCCTGCCATTTTAACTACCTGCCCCCTTCACTCCAGGCGGTCTGGGTTAATATCAGGGCTACTCTCACTGGGGGCTCTGCTGATGATATGCTGAGCAGTTGACGTGCGTTCGATAGGGGAGGCCTGCAGTTCTGTAAGGTATTCATGCGCCACTGTACACACACGGCTGGTGGAGTCTTCCACACTTCGGCCAGACCTTGCAGTGCACTTTGCACATTCTCAAGTGACTGCATGAAAGAAAAAAATGAAAGGACTTGCATATATATAGCTCCTTTCACCCCTTACGGCCAATTAAGTACTTTTTTGAAGTGTAGTCACTGTTGTAATGTAGGAAACGCGGCATCCAATTTGCGCACAGCAAGTTCCCACAAACAGCAATATGTTAATGACCATCATAATCACTTTTAGTGATGTTGGCTGAGAGATAAATATTGGCTCGGACACTGGGGGGAATTCCCCTGCTCTTCTCCAAATAGTGCCAGAGGATCTTTTACGTCTACCTGAGAGGGCAGATGGGGCCTCAGTTTAGCATCTTGTCTAAAAGATGGCGCCTCCAACAGTGCAGCACTCCCTCAGTACTACACTGGAGTATCAGCCTAGATTTTGTGGGAAGTGGGAATTGGAACCCACAACCTTCTGACTCAGAGGCAAGAGTGCTACCAACTGAGCCATGGCTGGCAGCCACTGGCACTCGGCTGGCAGCCACTGGCACTCAGATGGCAGCCTTCCTCTGTATTCAGGCCCAGTGAGGTACGAAAATCTGACCTCAGCAGTTGAGGAAGGCCTGCTGACTAGTTGGTACCCAATCCCCTGCTGCTGCCTCCACCTACTGCTCCTCATAAACTGAACTCGTTAAATCACCCAGAACAGATGTGCCTGTGCTGGTGCTTGTGCATGTGTGAAAGAACAGAAAGGTTTCTAAGGTTTCTAAGGTTTCTGCGGCTTCAGTCAAACTGCAGCAAATTAAGAAGAATTTTTTCCTGGCCTCCGATGCCCAAGTACCTCGAGTAGACTTACCCTGGCAACCATGGAGGGAACGGAAAACTTCTTCCTCATTGATCTCAGAGCATTCTGAATTTGGAGCTGGCATTATCCTCTCCATATAATGTGTACTGGATGCAGTGAGGAGCATGCCCCCCTACCTCAAAGTGATCAACCCTCCATTGCTACACTTGTTTCAACAGCACTTCAAAAGGAGCAGTGCGATTCACATATTTTCCATCTTCATGATTTGCTTTTGGAAGTAGTAGTTTCTTTCCGTACAAGCTGCTCCCTGTAGGCCCACCAGAAGTCCCGCCAATGCATTCAGTGTGCTCTTTGCACCTGGGCTAATCAGCTCAGGGAGAATAAAAAAATGATTTGGCTTCATGGTAGCATGCCCGCCTCTGAGGTAGAAGGTACAGGTTTCAAGCCCTGCTCCAGACAGTCCCACTGAGTGGAGACTAGAGCTCCGGTTCCAAATTCTGGGTTGATATCCAGTGAGATACTCAGGTCCGGTGGGTGTGACTGGCCCCACACTCCCCCATTTAATGGATTGTGGGAGCCCAAAAAACCCTCCTGCCGTATTGGACATTGAATTTAAAATTCTCATCCTTGTGTTCAGATCACTCCAAGGCCTCGCCCCTCCAAGGCCTCCCCCAGCCCTACGACCCTCCGAGAACTCTGTGTCCCTCCATTTATGGCCTCTTGTACATTCCTGATTTCCTTCCCCCACCTTTGAAGGCCGTGCCTTCAGCTGCCAAGGCCCTAAAGTCTGGAATTCCCTCGCTGAACCTCTCTACCTCTCTCTTCTTTAAGGCACTCCTTAAAACCTACCTCTTTGACCACCTGTCCTAATATCTCTTTATGTGACTCGGCGTCAAATTTTGTCTGATAACTCTCCTGTGAAGCACCTTTGGACATTTTACTAAATTTAAAGGCGCTATATGGAGTTTAGAAAAATGAGAGATGATCTTATTGAAACATATAAGATCCTGAGGAGACTAGAAGGGGTAGATGCTGAGGGGATGTTTCCCCTTGTGGGAGAGACTAGAACTAGGGGCCACAGTTTAAAAATAAGCGGTCTCCCATTTAAGACGGAGATGAGGAGAAATTTTTTCTCTCAGAGGGTCGTGAGTCTGTGGAACTCCCTTCCCCAGAGAGCGGTGGAGGCAGGGTCATGGAATATTTTTAAGGCTGAGTTAGATAGATTCCTGATTAACAAGGGAATCAAAGGTTATAGTAAGTAGACGGGAAAGTAGGGTTGAGGTCACAATCAGATCAGCCATGATCTTTTCAAATGGCAGAGCAGGCTCGAGGGGCCGAATAGCCTACTCCTGCTCTTAATTCGTATGTTCGTATATAAATGCAAGTTATTGTTGTTGTAGTTGCGGAGTCACCAACCTATTGATTGGTATAAAGATGGTTACGGCCATGGAAGGAGCATTCACGTCAAAGCCTGTCAGACTGTTCATCAGCCTGCGATTCCTTCCAATACGTCACACTGGTCCAGAACTTACTGTGAAAATAACAGCGCCCACTGTTATTTGTCCAACAGCAACTTCCGGCAAAAACACATGCACAGTTAAATCCAGAAATTGCTGTCCGAGATGCGATGCCCCTCCGTCAGCTTCGCGGAAACGGCATCTCGCTGTCTGACTCATCATTCACCTACATTGAACGGCGTGAAATTCCTGTACTTACGTGACAGATACGGATTAAAGTCCCCACAAAAAGCTAGGGCTTGTCCATTACAATCTAAGTACCCTTTTAACGACGTAATAAGTCTTAATTACTGCCAAACAACCGCACTGGCACTGAAAGTTTACTTTTAAAAGTGCACAGTCTCATTCTTTCAGTTTCCAATTGTTTTTGGAGATTTTTTAAAAAACTAAATAAATGAATTTTTAATTTTCCTTTCTGTCCCTTTTTTCTCTCTCTCTTAATCCAATCTTTCTTTCCCTCTTTTTATTTCGCTTTCTGGACCTGATTTGACATTGAATTCACTATTCTGACTTATACTTCCTGCTTCAGACTCGCAGTAAATTCTGGCCCATTATTCTCCAAGGGAAGACTGTGAAGATATGAAAGACAAACAAACAAATTATGGAAATGAGTTGACCTTGCAATGTCCATTAGGGTCAGCCTTTAAAAAAAATGTGCCCCCAGCTACCCTTATGAAGAAAGAACGAACAAATTTGCATTTATATAATGTCTTTCAAAGGTATTAAGGGATTTGGAACTAAGACGGGTAAATGGAGTTGAGGTACAGATCAGCCATGATCTAATTGAATAGTGGAACAGGCTCGAGGGACTGAATGGCCTACTCCTGTTCCTATGTTCGTAAGTCCTCGGGATATCCCAAAGCACTTCACAGCCAATGAAGTACTTTTGAAGTGTAGTTACTGTTGTAACATGGAAAGAATTCTTCTTCAAACAGTGAGCATTAGGGTAGCTGGATATCAGTGCAAGACTGATCAATGCAATCTCAGTGAAGAGTTAAAGATTAGGGCCTAATCACTGGAAATTTCCTAGATTTTAATGTGCAGTTGCTTCCCAGGAAATAATTCATTTGTTTTTATCTGCAGAACGCTGCTGCTCTTTAACATTCCGATCATGCAGATTTCTGAGAACAGCATTAAATTCTGATTAATTGGAAGTTATCCTTAAATCTCACTTTTGTCTTGTTAATTACTGATAATTTTTCTTTTATTTGTTGCGGAATTGCATCCACTTAAGTCACAATTAATAGTTGCAAAATATTTTTGTTTGAAGGAAAACAGCAATACGTGCATTAAGTAAGCATCTGGAATCCAGTTTGATCAGCGCTAAGTATAGGCAGGTGTCAATAAAGGGTCGAGAATTTTTTGTAGTGTGCTCTCATAGATTATAAATTTGAAAAACATATTTATGTTGATGCTGGGTAATGCAAAACACAACTATAGCCTACAGATTTGAAAGTAAAGAAACTACCTCCAAGCACTAACTCGTAACATTCGCAGATTACTTTGATCACAGAAATCCTGCATAGCACAGCAATTTTTTAAATAATATAATAATTCATATGATGTCAAGCAGTGACTGAGAAGATTGCTAAGACAGGAGAACACTGCACTTATCTGTTTTAATACCGCACAGCTGCGAAAATACCAGCATCTGCATACGTTTTGAGTTTACTTGAATGCGTAACAATTTTGCCAATGATTCCTTAGCCTGTGGCGTTTCTGAAAATTGTTCATTCCATCTGACTTGTGCCCACAGCTTCTAACTGCTGACTTCATTCAGTCGTTGACAAGTGCTGTACTCTTGAATCCTCATCACTCTGATTAAAGACCTTGTCTGGTTGGTGTGTCGTGTACTGTATATCAGAAGAGATCAGCAGCCAGCCTGAAATTCAGCTGATAGCAAAACATGCACGCCAAGCAGGATTTCTCAGGTAACTGGCAGAGCAGCAGTAATGAGTCACACTTAAGTAATCAACTATTTTACCAATAGGTTCAACATCGTAATAAGAAAATTATGTTGATGGTATTAGCTGTATTAATTACAAATGTAAGATTTAAGTAGCAGTATTAGAATGCACATTTACAACAACAAGTTTGCATTTATATAGTGTCTTTAAAGTAATCAACATACCAAGACACTTCACAGAGAAGAAATTAATGCTCAGCCACAGAAGAAGAATGAATGAAGGTAATCAATGGAGTGGTCAAAGAAACAGGTTTGAAGGTGGAGAGAAAAATAACAAGGTATAGAGGGTTAGGGAGAGAGTTCCATCAAGTAAGGCTGAGATGACTGAAGGTTTTGCCACTAATAGTGGAGTGGAGGAAGGGGGACTTGTGCTAGAGGACAGCATCAGAAGACCAAAGGCTTGGAAACAGAGCTGGAGGAGGTTGCCCAGGGCGAGGTAGTATGAAATGAGACCATGAAGGGATTTGTAAATGAGCACAAGGATTTTGAATTAAATGCATTGGGAGGACTGGGTGTCAGTGGAGGTTGGCGAAGATAAGGGTGATGGGTGAATGGAACTTAGTGCAAGACAGGACACGAGTTTTGGATGAGTTGGAGTTTACGAAGGGTGGATCTTAGGAGGTCAGGAAGGTTAGTGTTGGTGAAGATGAGCCTGGAGGCCACAAAAGCGAGGACAAGGATTTCAGTGGCAGTGGGAGTGAGATAGGAGTGGAAGTGTACAACATTGTGGAAGAGGAAACAAGTGGCGATGGACTGGATATGGGGTTGGAAGCTCAGCTCAGGGTCAAACAGGACACCGAGACTGCACACTGTTGGGTTCAGCCTAAACTGGCAACCAAGGAAGGAGGTGGAGTCAGACGCAAGGGATGAAATTTTTGCAGGAGCCAAATAGGATGGCTTTGGTCTTAGAAATGATGCAATCACAATTATTAAAATAAGTGCAGCTTTAAAGCATTTGTTGTGGCTTGTTTCATGGTTGTATATCTACAAAATTAAAGAATGCATTTGCCAATAAATGGAACCACAATAAGTAAATTAAGTCTACTGTGCTCTGTAGATTCAGAAAGTGATTTTGAAGCTTAAGCAAATGCACAAACAAACATTGAAGCTCGTACCGCCAGAGTGTGCTGTTAAACAAATTAAGACAAGAAAAATGAAGCACGGGCAGCTGGAGATTATCAACACAAACACAGAACTGGAACTGCACCTGCGCAGAAGTGCAAAAAGAAATGGATTAGCTAGACGTATAAACACCAGTGATCCACACATCCAGGGTGCTGCTGTCGCCCAAAAGGGCAAAGGATTCTGGGTGGACTCACCCATTAATAAAATACCCAAGTATCGGCCAAAGTGCAGAAGCCAAAGCCATGGCATTTAACAGAGTGGAATCAGAGAAATTGAAGGCAGGCTCCCCAACCCTGCAAAGGTGGAGGCATTGAGCTCTACCTACCTCACCAGTAGCTGAAAGAAGTTACAAGCATTTAGTCTACTGGGCAAAGAAAGAACAATAAAAGGGAAATAAAAAGAAAACACAACTGTACCCAGCTCTCCCCCCCCACCTCCTGCAGTGGAAGTTAGGAAAAGGGGAACAAGGGCCAGAAATTAATGGAGGGAAAATCATGGGTTGTACACCAAACTCCTGATATGTACTCACCCAGAGTAAGCTCTGTGTGGGATCACAATTTTGTAAAATAATAGATTTGTCAAATTTTGTCATTAATTTTTAATCTTAATCAGAACCAATTAAAAGTTCCTCAGGGCAGTGTCCTAGGCCCAACCATCTTCAGCTGCTTCATCAATAACTTTCCCTCCATCATAAGGTCAGAAGCAGGGATGTTCACTGATGATTGCACAGTGTTCAGTTCCATTCACAACCCCTCAGATAATGAAGCAGTCCGAGCCCGCATGCAGCAAGACCTGGACAACATCCAGGCTTGGGCTGATAAGTGGCAAGTAACATTCTCGCCAGACAAGTGCCAGGCAATGACCATCTCCAACAAGACAGAGTCTAACCACCTCCCCTTGACATTCAACAGCATTACCATTGCCGAATCCCCCACCATCAACATCCTGGGGGTCACCATTGACCAGAAACTAAACTGGACCAGCCACATAAATACTGTGGCTACAAGAGCAGGTCAGAGGCTGGGTATTCTGTGGCGCACCTCCTGACTCCCCAAAGCCTTTCCACCATCTACAAGGCACAAGTCAAGAGTGTGATGGAATAATCTCCACTTGCCTGGATGAGTGCAGCTCAAACAATACTCAAGAAGCTCGACACCATCCAGGGCAAACCAGTCCACTTCATTGGCACTCCATCTATCACCTTAAACATTCACTCCCTTCACCACTGGTGCACCATGGCTGCAGTGTGTACCATCTACAAGATGCACTGCAGCAACTCGCCAAGGCTTCTTCAACAGCACCTCCCAAACCCGCGACCTCTACCACCTAGAAGGACAAGGGCAGCAGGCACATAGGAACACCACCACCTGCACGTTCCCCTCCAAGTCACACACCATCCTGATTTGAAATATATCACTGTTCCTTCATTGGCAATGAGTCAAAATCCTGGAACTCCCTACCTAACAGCACTGTGGGAGAACATTCACCACACGGACTGCAGTGGTTCAAGAAGGCGGCTCACCACCACCTTCTCAAGGGCAATTAGGGATGGGCAATAAACGTTGGCCTTGCCAGCGAAGCCCAAATCCCATGAATGAATAACAAAAAAACACTAATAGTATCTTTAATATCTTTCTTTGTCTAAAGAGATATCTAATATCATTTCTAGTGAAACAGTATAATTGCCATCTCTACGAGCAAACCAGTTATCACCGTCAGTAATAGGCTATAAAATGTGGCATTTTGAAATGGATTGTGATTGAAGCTGGTGATGAATGTGTACAAGACATTGGTTCGGCCACAACTGGAGTATTGTGTGCAATTTTGGACAACCTCACGTGGAAGCCATGGAAAAGGTGCAGTGCAGATTCACTAGGATGATACTGGTGATAAGAGGATATATTTATGATAAGCGATGTGAAAAATGAGGGATGTATTCACTGGAGAAGAGAAGGTTAAGGGGGAATCTGATAGAAGTGTTGAAATTCTGAAAGGGTTTGAAAAAGTAGTTGCGAAAGATTATTTCCAATGGTTGGGCAATCAGTAACAAAGAAGGATAGAACTTAGGCATTGATTTTAATCACAGGGCGGGATCATTCTGTGCGAGGGGCCTGGGTGAGCAACAAGCTCACATGCCGAGGCTCAGAGAGAATTTAACTAAGGTCACTGCCAACTAGGTGGGCCTGCAGATAGGCTTGGTGGAATATGGCAGGTATGGGCAGTCTGGCTTTGGTACCTTTTTAAAAAAAAATTGTTCTTGGGATGTGGGTGATATTGGCAAGGTAGCATTTATTGCCCTGCCTGAGTGTATTTAGAGGCACTGGAGTCAGGTTGGTTGGGGTGGGAGGTTTCTCTCACTGAAGGAATTAGTGAGCCAGTTGGGTTTTTACAACATAGCCATTAGTTTATTGAATTTAATTACACAACTTGCTATGGTGGGATTTGAACTTATGGCCTCTGGGTGCTAGTTCAGTACCATAACCATTACTATACAGAAGCTATCGCCTTATCAAGCCTTTTTTCATTTTGTACCACATCAGCTATGAAATACTATTTGTTGGACAGTCACTTCCACCAGCATTGTCCTCTGCAGATTTGTTCTGAACTAGTACAATCACTTGCTGTCCTCGTTATAAACTGGAGTTAAGATCACACCATGCAGGATATGCGCACACATTTAATGCAGAGGTACAGAAAGCAGAGGGCTGAAATGAAATGCACACTACAAGGAATCCTAACCGGCTCCTAGCATCAAACACCCACAAGAACACAGCTACTGTCAATGGACCAACTATCTGGATGTGACAGCAAACATTGGATGTAATGCCTGCAGTTACCCAGGGAGCTAGTCAGTTGTACCATCACATGGGATCTGAAGTGTGAGGGCAATCCTCAGCACGTACAGATCTGCTTGTTGCTCTTAAAGTGATAATGCCCTGAATTTTTATGCTTCAGGGTCATTCCAAACTACCAAACAGATTTGACGGGAGTGAGATGTTCCATCATGCAACGATGATTCTCGAATAGCACTGGGGCCCTGTTAAGTGTGTACCTTGTTATGTGCACTTCATCAGCTTCATCCTGGATCACAATGTCTTCACCTTCGATAACCAGTTCTTTACCCAAACACACGGAACAGCCATGGGGACTAAATTCGCACCCCAATAGGCCAACATTTTCATGCACAAGTTCGAGCACGACTTCTTCACTGCACAGGACCTCCAACCAACGCTATACACCAGATACATCGACGACATTTTCTTCCTTTGGACCCACGGCAAAGAATCACTGAAGAGACTACACGATAACATCAACAAGTTCCATCCCACCATCAAACTCACCATGGACTACTCCTCAGAATTGGTTTCATTCTTGGACACACGAATCTCCATCAAAGACGGGCACCTCAGCACCTCACTCTACCGCAAGCCCACGGACGACCTCACGATGCTCCACTTTTCCAGCTTCCACCCTAACCACGTCAAAGAGGCCATCCCCTATGGACAGGCCCTGCGAATACACAGGGTCTGCTCAGACGAGGAGGAACGCGATGGACACCTACAGACGCTGAAAGATGCCCTCGTAAGAATGGGATATGACGCTCGACTCGTCGATCGACAGTTCCGACGGGCCACAGCGAAAAATCGCATAGACCTCCTCAGAAGACAAACACGGGACACAACCAACAGAGTACCCTTCGTCGTCCAGTACTTCCCTGGAGCGGAGAAACTACGTCATGTTCTTCGCAGCCTTCAACATGCCATCGATAACGACGAACACCTCGCTAAGGCCATCCCCACACCTCCACTACTCGCCTTCAAACAGCCACCTAACCTCAAACAGACCATCGTTCGCAGCAAATTACCCAGCTTTCAGGAGAACAGTGTCCATGACACCACACAACCCTGCCACGGCAACCTCTGCAAAACATGCCAGATCATCGACACAGATACCACCATCACACGAGAGGACACCACCCACCAGGTACATGGTTCATACTCCTGTGACTCAGCCAACGTTGTCTACCTCATACATTGCAGGAAAGGATGCCACGGAGCATGGTACATTGGCGAGACCATGCAGACACTGCGACAACAGATGAACGGACACCGCGCAACAATCGCCAGACAGGAGGGTTCCCTCCCAGTCGGGGAACACTTCAGCAGTCAAGAATATTCAGCCACCGATCTTCGGGTAAGCGTTCTCCAAGGCGGCCTTCGAGACACACGACAACGCAAAATCGTCGAGCAGAAATTGATAGCCAAGTTCCGCACCCATGAGGACGGCCTCAACCGGGATCTTGGGTTCATGTCATGCCACCAGCGAAAAAAAGTTATCTGTTTTTAATACAACTGGTCATTCTCTCTCTCTCTCTCTCTGCCTTTCGGATCTCTCTCTCTCTCTCTGTCTCTCTGTCTTAGTGATCTGACCGCTTGTGCATTCAGTATTCTTGGATGTAATGTTTCCCTGTCTGAACACCATCCATTCCTTTGATTGCTGTGATTATCTCTCTGCCGAGGTGTGATAACGGGCAATTGGAAAGATTATCTGTAATCACCAGGCATTGTTCTCTGACTATATATGCTGTGCTTTTATGGAACCCTGCACTCACCTGATGAAGGAGGAAAGCTCCGAAAGCTTGTGATTTCAAATAAAGCTGTTGGACTATAACCTGGTGTTGTACGACTCCGTACATTTGTCCACCCCAGTCCATCACCGGCATCTCCGCATCATAGCCAAGTCAGTATTTATCCAGTAATCAAGGCTTCTTTGATATTGGTAGTTGTTCAAGGGTGCAAGGCATCATTCATCGCACACATCTGCCAATTCATGCTCCACCAGGCTAAGAAATGCCCCACAAAAATAGAAAAGAGCAGTTTCCAGTCAGTGTGGAAATCCTGTGTCATATCAGCCCAAGGTTTCCTAGGAGCAGCCGCACAACTGTTACATCCCATAATAGTTCAACATTCAAGATCTGTTCCTTAGAGATGGCAAACTGGATCAATGTCTCCTGGGGTTCTGGCAATCCTCTTCAACCTTGGCCAACAAAATTTCAACATGATTGGCAAGGGAGCATTTATTGCCCTGCTTGAGTGTATTTGGAGGCACTGGAGTCAGGGGTGGGAGGTTCCTGTCACTGAAGGACATTAGTGAGCTAGTTGGGTTTTCACAACATAGCCAGGGCCGAGCAGCGCTACAACTGGACTCATGCCAAAATCAAGGAGCTCATTGAATTCCCCCTAATAAATATCACATTTGCTATCTGTGGCTACAGCAACAGGTAGCTTATAATTCTATTGGTTAATTAACTAAGGGATCCCACCTTATTAAGTAGTGCAGTGAAGAGTATGGCCTCAATATTAACCCCCCCCCCCCCCACCCCATCCCACCATGGAGAGGTAGGACAATTCATTAACTTTTAAATTGGGCTCCCACAGTGCAGTTTTGAGCCCGATTTACAATTCACTGCTGAAAGCCGGCAGTGAAAGGGAGGCGAGAGCTGCCAGCACCACAAGGTAAGTGCCTTTTCCAGCACTCCTTCTGGGCCAGGAGGAGCAGGAGTGTCCCCACACCCTCAAGGGAGCCTTCAGCATCCCCCGTGCCGATTGCAGCATCTCTCTTCCCCCCTGCTGCGACCGCCAACCTCCCCCCTCCCCCCACCCACAATCAGAACATTATCCCTTCCGATTGCCGGGGCCGACCCCAACGGTCCAGGCTGCGGCCTCCTGCCGCCCGTTTTCCCTCCTGGCTGCCGGCCAGGCTGTCAATTCGGCAGGCTGCGGGGCGGGAGACGGAACAAGAAAATGATAATGAGTTCCTGCCATTAAATTCGGCAGAACCTCTGTGTCCCTGGCCTTCCAGGGTCTTTGACCATTTTCGGCCTTCTCCTTACCCTCCACGCAAATACCGGGACCGTGTCTTTCTAATAAGACATTAAACCCAGGTCCCGTCTGCCCTCTTAGGTGGATGTAAAAGATCCCACAGCACTATTCGAAGACGAGCAGGGAGGTTGCCCCCAGTCTCCTCGCCAATATTAATCCCTCAACCAACAGTGCAACAGATTATCAGGTCATTATGTCATGCTGTTTGTGGGACCTTGCTGTGCGCAAATTGGCTGCTACATTTCCTAGAGTACAACAGTGATTACACTTCAAAAGTATTTCATTGGGTGTAATGCACTTTGGAACATCCTGAGGTTGTGAAAGGCACTATATAAATGCAAATTCTTTCTATCTATCTATCTATCTATCTATCTATCTATCTATCTATCTATCTATCTATAAGAACCGTAAGAAATATAGGAGCAGGAGTAGGCCATACGGCCCCTCGAGCCTGCTCCGCCATTCAATCAGATCATGGCTGATCTTCAATCTCAACTTCACTTTCCTGCCCTATCCCCATATCCCTTGATTCCCCTAAAGTCCAAAAACTGTATATCTCAGCCTTGAATATACTCAACGACACAGCCCTCTTATGTAATGAATTCCAAAGATTCACAACCCTCTGAGTGAAGATATTCCTCCTCATCTCAGTCTTAAATGGCTGACCCCTTATCCTGAGATTATGTCCTCTAGTTCTAAACTCTCCAGCCAGGGAAAACAACCTCTCAGCATCTACTCTGTCAGAAGCCCCCTCAGAATCTTATATATTTCAATGAGATCACCTCTCATTCTTCTAAACTCCAGAGAGTATAGGCCCATTCTACTCAATCTCTCCTCATAGGACAACCCTCTCATCCCAGGAATTAATCTAGTGAACCTCCGTTGCTCCGCCTCTAAGGCAAATTTATCCTTCCTTAGATAAGGAGACCAAAACTGTACACAGTACTCCTGGTGAGTTCTCACCAAAGCCCTGTACAATTGTAATAAGGCTTCCTTACTCTTGTACTCCAAACCCCTTGCAATAAAGGCCAACATGCCATTTGCTTTCCTAATTGCTTGCTGTACCTGCCTGTTAACTTTTTGTGTTTCTTGTACCAGGACACCCAAGTCTCTCCGAACACCAACATTTAATAGTTTCTCACCATTTAAAAAAAAATTCTGTTTTTCTATTCTTCTTACCAAAATGAATAACCTTACAATTCCCCACATTATACTCCATCTGCCACCTTCTTGCCCACTCACTTAACCTGTCTATATCCCTTTGCAAACTCTTTGTGTCCTCCTCACAGCTTACTTTCCCATCTAGCTTTGTATCGTCAGCAAACTTGGATACATTACACTCGGTCCCTTATTCCAAGTCATTAATATAGATTGTAAATAGCTGAGGCCCAAGCACTGACCCCACTAGTTACAGCCTGCCAACCTGAAAATGATCCATTTATGCTTACTCTCTGTTTTATGTCCATTAACCAATCCTCTATCCATGTTGCCCCCAAACCCATGAGCCTTTATCTTGCATAACAACTTTTTATGTGGCACCAATACGATTGCCTTTTGAAAATCCAAATATACTACATCCACTGGTTCCCCTTTATCTACCCTGCTAGTTAGATCCTCAAAAAACTCTAATAAATTTGTCAAACACAATTTCCCTTTCATAAAACCATGTTGACTCTGCCTAATTAGACTATCTACTTACATACCTCCTTCACTGTGCTTCTCAATAGAGACACTGCATTTACTCTCTATATGACCATCTCCCTAACATGGTCAGTGGGCCTTAGTGGTCACACAGCTCACCACCCTGAAGGTCAGCATCCACGCACACTCTCCACAATAGCGGAGAAGATGGAGGTATCCAACTCCATCGCTCGTGGAATGGTGGCGTAGATAAGTGTGGGAATGTCTGCGATGGAGAGAATGGTAGCCTCCATTGAGCATCAAGCATGGCTCTCAAATGAGTCTATTCATGCCATGACAACAGCCGTACAGACTCTGGATGCTAACACATCTGCTTCCTTAAACGGGCAAACAGATACTTTAGCCATGACCTTAGAACACGGCACATTTGCTCACCAGCCTGCTGTCCTGATGTTGCACTGGCCCGGGAAAGGGACGATGGTGAAAGGAGACATGGAAGTGGGGACTCCACTCAAAGTGCTTCCATGTCTCACCCATTGCTGCGCCCCCCACCCCCACCCAACCAGTACCTGCAATGCTGCCTCCTCTCCCGAAGGCCGAGTCTGCCCCTGCACAGCTACAGGTGGAGCAGTCCTTGGCGGGGCCCTCATTGGCTCTAAAACCCAGAGGTCGTAGGCAGAGAGCATCTCAGCAGACAGGGCAGGGATCTGAGCAACCTGCCACTACCTCTTCTGAAGCCACAGGGGATGCACGATGTAGAAGCGGTAGGAAGAGAAAGGCTAAGCAATTGTAATTCACCAAGGATATGTACAAGGGTGTTTGACGGAATGTCATGTTGTTAATTTATATATTTTTTTTGATCATGCCATGTTATAATTCTCACCACCACTGCCATGTCTTGGCCATTCTTGAGTCCCTTTTGTGTATTCGCCCTTTCATGTGCTTCATCATGAATGGCAAGACATTATGCCACTCATTGGGCGTGTGTGCAATGGGTGCATGTGTGGTTGAAGGGCTGTTTTGTGCAAAGGGAGGGGGGGAAGTGGAGGGGCGGAGGTTGGTGGTGGTGGTTGTTCCAGATGTACTAAGTATTTCAAAGTCTTCAATTTGTAGATCTCATTATAAGAGCCTGTTAGAGATGAGGGAATCCCTGGCTTCACAGGCAGCTATGTGTGCTGCTGCTCTGGCAATGGGTTCCCCATCTTCAGTTTCCTCCTTGTCCTCGTCCTCCTCCTCCTCTTCTTCAATGTTGCCGGCAGATGAGGATGCTTCATGAGCGTATTCTACCTCCTCCACCTGTAACCCTCTCTGCAACGTTATGTTGTGCAGGATGCAGGACACGATGATTATTCTGCACACCCTCGCTGGCGAGTACTGAAGGGCTCCCCCAGATCTATCCAGGTACCTGAAGCGCATCCTCAACATTCCTACGGCTCGCTCACTGACAGACCTGGTGGTCATGTGGCTCTGGTTGTATCGCTGCTGTGCCTCGTAGGTGAGGTTTCTCACAGATGTCATCAGCCATGTCTGCAGGGAGTATCCCTTGTCTCCAAGCAGCCAGTCCTTAAGTCTGTCTTGTGTGTGGACGAGGTCCGGGATGTTGGACTCGCGCAAAATGAAAGAATCGTGGCAGCTGCCAGGGAATTTGGCACACACGTGCAGAAACCTTTTCCGATAGTTGCACACCAGCAGTGCATTGATGGAGTGATATTCCTTTCGGTTTATGAACAGTCCTGGCTCATGTGCAGGTCTTTGGATTGCTACGGGTGTGCAATCAATTGCTCTCTGCACCCGTGGGAAGCCAGCCAGAGAGTTTGAAACCCACTGCCCTTTCAGTCTGGCTGATATCGTTGCAGGGGAAGTTGATATATTTGAATGCCCTGGCAAACAAGCCATCCGTGACCTGTAGCATATGCTTATGTGCAGACGACTGACGGACCCTGGAGATGTCACCAGTGGCACCCTGGAAGAATCAGAGGCAAAGAAATTGAGAACAGTTGTGACTTTAACTGCGACGGGCAATGTGTGGCCACCAGGCCCAGCTGGGAGCAGCTCTTCATGAAGGAGCGTGCAGATGTCTGTGGCCACCTGCCGACTCAATCTCAGCCTGCGTAGGCACTGCTCCTTAGAGAGGTCCAAGATGCTCAGCCTCTACCTGTAGACCCTCCTGTGACCTCGGCCCTTCCATTGGTCCCTCTCTGCTCTTCTCCAGATCCTTGTTGTGCACCTCTGTCTTGTGCAACTGCAGATCCCAGAACTGCACGTCACGCCTGCCACGGATGGTAACGTGCCCCCCTCAGATGTACTGTGGAATAGATCCATTGCGCCCCCATCCTGATCGTAAGTTTGAGCAGCTCCAAAATGTAGGTAAATTTGTCTGAGCACAAGAATTCTCAGTCTCAACGAGGAAATCTCAGTCTAAACACAAAGAACTCCCAGCCAAAGGTAAGTCTGAGAGAACTGAGTGCCCAGCTGCTATACCTCACCTTTTATTGAGATGTGTCAATCACTGGTTTAAATGAGCTTCGACTGCAACTCGCCTCCGTTTCTATGGCATGTTTCAGAAGCCACGGGAGACATGTTCAGGAGAAGTTAAATCCGTTTCTGTTGCAGAATTCACAAAAAGTTAAGTAGCTCAGGTGTTTCAACTACCTGAATTGGCCCTTTAAATATCGGCCTGCCAACTTTAAGTGGCGACGAGTCTTCCGTGCGTCTGTTGTGAGCGCACGTCCTAACGCGCCTGGGTTAAACTCAGAAGTGGGCACGTTGGAGCCGGGATGCGGTCCCACTCCCAAAACTAACTAATTTTACTGCTCACCCACCCTCAACCCACCCGTTCTTGGGGCTTAAAATGATGTTTTTTGTTTGCCTTTCAAGAGCAATAGTAACCTTATACAAAAGAGACAGGAAAAAGGAAAACAGATAAAAATGGAATGATATTACAATAAATGTCAAGTATCAGTCAAACTACCTCAGTAAACTCTCTGTGAAGCATTTGGACCATGCTACATTTATAGGGTAAACTTTTACAAGTTGGTGCTACTGACGCACAGCTTCATCCATCAAGACTGCATATCGGGAATTCAGGCATGGAAGTCAACATCACAATCTTGCACCAAATCAACAACAACAGCAACTTGCAGTGATATAGAGCCTTTAACGTAGTAAAACAGCCCAAGGCGCTTCACAGGAGTGTTATCAAACAAAATTTGACACCGAGCCACATAAGGAGAGATTAGAACAGGTGACCAAAAGCTTAGTCAAAGAGGTAGGTTTTAAGGAACGTCTTAAAGGAGGAGAGAGAGGTAGAGAGGTGGAGACGTTTCGGGAGGGAATTCCAGAGTTTGGGGCCTAGGCAGTTGAAGGCACGGCCGCCAATGGTGGAGAGATGAAAACTGGGGCTTGGAGGAGCACAGAGATGTCGGAGGGTTGTAGGGCTGGAGGAGGTTACAGAGATAGGGAGGGTTAGGCCATGCAGGGATTTAAATACAAGGAATAGAATTTCTGACTTTATATTACATAGTGTTTAAAAATAGCCAGAGTTAAACTGGAAGGTGTCTTGCCTAACCAATTTCAAAATGTGGTTGTCTGATAGACATAGGCCAGACTGTTTGATGTGTAAATTAGTCAGGATACAGAGGCTGTGTCTTTGTGCACATTATGTGTGATATTCCGACTTCTCACCCGCCAACAGCGCAGATCAGAAATTCAGACGTAAGCCCCCCATGATTTTCAGACTGTTAATTTAAATGGTCGGAAAATCATGCGCCCAGATTTCCAACGTGTGTTGCCGGCCGCTTATGCTTCCTGCTGGAAGTACAAAGTTGGCAAATTATCCCCACTGCCTCAGATGTGGCAAGTACAAGGCACAGGTTTCGACTCGCAGGCAATGCATACTGCTCGTGGAAACCCCCTTAAGTGCTGCGAGACAATTTGCACCATAACAGCAATATACTACGGAAGTTATCTCAATATTAGTTATATAAGATAATGAAATGGCTGGATTATGTTCCTAGTGATAGATTATTTCAGTTTGACAGATTGGGGAGGATATGGGGACATGCATTTAAACTACGCAAAAGTAGGAATAGACTGGATGTTAGGCGGTTTTTCTTTTCCCGGAGAGTGGTGAGCCTTTGGAATACATTGCCAGCTGGTATGGTGGGTGCTGACTCTCTGCCTTCAAGAGGGAGCTAGACCAGTTCTTCACTGGGGCAGAGGTCACATCATATAGAACTGGATTACCAGTCAACATATCCATAGTCAATGTGATCTCCTGGACTGGTTTCGATCGCTTGAGGGGGTCGGAGTGGAATTGCCCAGATTTTGGTTTCCCTTATTGGCCCTGGGTTTTTCTGTCTTTTTGCCTCTCCCAGGAGATTACATACTTGCGGGGGTTTGGGAAGGGTCTAGTTATGATGCTCCTGGCATCACGAGTGTAGGGCAGGCTTGATGGACTGGCTGGTCTTTTATTGCCCGTCATTTTCGTATGTTAGTATTACCCTCAGTTACCCACCCACAAATCTTCCAGTAGACCTCACAAAAATACACTGGATTAATGTAGCATCTATCTATATAATAAACGCTTTGCACCTGTAGGAATGCAGCATGTAGGTCCCTCTTTCTTTTCTGATTGGCTTGTGCTAACCATGTGATACCATCGGTCATATGATTTGCAGGGACTAATTGGATATCTGGGTATTACAACCTAGTTCAAAAATAGAAGGCAACCATTACTCTTTCACACAAACTGAAAATAGTTTAAATAAGTCTGAGCATTTAAAAATTGTAACTGATTAAGCTGAAGTAACTGTATGCATTCAAATATTCAACTAAGCTGAAGGCCAAAGCCTGATTAAGCCATGGGGCTCTGGCCAAGCCTTGGAGTCAATTTATGAGCAGTCAACTGGTGAGACTTAGTCAATTATAATTTTTTAAAAAATGTTATTCTCAAAAATAATTAGTATATAAATTTATAGAATATATTTAAAACCTTGAGTCAATTCTGTGTAAACTTTTCCCCATTATAAATTCCTTTGCTTACATTTAGAATGAAAACTGCCTATGTAAACTTGATGTGGAGATGCCGGTGATGGACTGGGGTTGACAATTGTAAACAATTTTACAACACCAAGTTATAGTCCAACAATTTTTATTTGAAATCTACAAGCTTTCGGAGGCTTCCTCCTTCGTCAGGTAAATGTTCAGGAGCTCCTCGAAGCCTACGCATTTATACATATAGAACAATACATGGTGTTTACAGACTGCCCCTGCAACTGCCCATTGCCAAGGCAATCACCGTGTTCAGACAGAGAGGTGTCACCTACAGAACCCCCAAATACACATTCAACAAAAAAACAAACAGGAAAAAAAAACAGAGAGAGGCAGAAACATCCGGAAGGCAGAGAAAGCCACCTCTCTGTCTGAACACGGTGATTGCCTTGGCAACGGGCAGTTGCAGGGGCAGTCTGTAAACACCATGTATTGTTCTATATGTATAAATGCGTAGGCTTCGAGGAGCTCCTGAACATTTACCTGACGATGGAGGAAGCCTCCGAAAGCTTGTAGATTTCATATAAAAATTGTTGGACTATAACTTGGTGTTGTAAAATTGTTTACATATGTAAACTTGTCACTCCATAATGACACCCTCCCACCTGTGGTGGTGCTGTAGCACCTCAGTTTTGCATCTCCCACTCCTCATCCTGGAGTGCAGAGAAACTCCTCTGCTCCAATTAACTCCATTTCTCTGCTTCCCAATTTGCCATAAGTTTTATTATTTGGACAAATGTCATCCTTGGCTCACTGGTCATTTGCCTCATAGTCAGAAATTTGTGGGTTCAAGCCCCACTTCAGAGACTTGAGCATACAGTCTTGGCTGACACTTCAGTGCAGTACTGAGGGAGTGCTATACTGTCGAAGGTGCCTGCTTTTGGATGAGATGTTAAACTGAGCTGCCCTCTCAGATGGATGTAAAAAAATCCCACAGCACTATTTCAACGAAGAGCAGAGGAGTTCTCCCCAAAGTCCTAGCCAATATTTTTCCCTCAACCAACATCATTAAAAACAGATTATCTAGTCATGTATCTCATTGCTGTTTGTGGGACCTTTGCTGTGCGCAAATTGGCTGCCGCATTTCCCGACATTACAACAGTGACTACACTTCAAAAGTACTTAATTGGCTGTCAAGCACTTGTCCTGAGGTTGTCCTGAGTTTGTGAAAGGTGCTATAATAAATGCAAGTTCTTTCTTTCTTGGCCTTGATTCCCCCATGTGCAATTCCACAGAAGATTGAATGGTTCTATAATAAAACTTCACCTGTCAGGTCACAACAAAATACTTTGATGATCATATAATCAATATAACAAAAACAAACGGGTGCCACATGTCCACAGTTGCGTTTGGACATATTTGCAATTTGGATATGAATTGGAATTCAAATTTCAAGAATTCAGTTTCCCTAATCCAAATCTGATGCTCAAATTTCACATTGGTCAGTGTGTAAGTGGAAAATCTCTAGAAGAGGCTATAGACTCGGTGAGTACAGCTTCCCTACACCACCTGATTGACTGATGTAAGGAATCTTACAACTCCAGGTTATAGTCTAACAGTTTTATTTGAAAATCACAAGCTTTCGGAGGCTTTCTCCTTCGTCAGGTGAGTGACACTCACCTGACGAAGGAGAAAGCCTCCGAAAGCTTGTGATTTTCAAATAAAACTGTTGGACTATAACCTGGTGTTGTAAGATTCCTTACATTTGTCCACCCCAGTCCATCACCGGCATCTCCACATCATGGCTCACCTGATTGACAGCAAACTACTAGTGATTTGGATGCAAAAAGTAATTTCTCCTCAAACTAGACTACCAAGGAATTGAATAAAGTGTAGCTCTCCAGTTTGTCACATACATTTATTGCACTTATTATGACTGCCTACAGCCCCACCAGAGTGCCAAGGAATCAGATACACTGCTCCCTGACCAACACAGAACAGATGCATGAAACCCTCCCGGATTGCCAATAGACAGCCAGGAAGCTGAACTCATGCAGCTCTCCCAGACAGCTGCTTACAGTTAAGTGGGCTGCCAAAAAAATTAGGTGCATAAAGGCCTCAGACCACACTTAGCCAGAATATGGTCACGAGCTACAAGGATCTAACACATCCGTCTCCGCCAGGATAAATCAATCACAACTCTCCAGCAAAACAGGGCAAGAAAATTTAAACTGAAAAACAATCTTTGTTTTTTTTTTGAATGTACCTGGTGTTTTTGCTGCACAGCGAGGCCCTCTGCCCGTACAAGGATTGGATTGGAATGCATGAACTGGCATCACATTTCAGTCAAATTCTACTTTTTTATTTAAAGGGGAAGGTAAGTCTAGGCGTAGTAAGAAAGAAAGAACTTGCATTTATATAGCGCCTTTAACAACCTCAGGACGTCCCACTCTGTCAAGCAAAACTCTCCACCAGGGGCGCTAATTCATAATATTTCCATCACATCATATACAAACAAAGAGTGCTAATTCATAAAAGTTGCCCCTAAAAAAATTGCCCCACCCTCTCTCTGTCACTCCTCCAGCTTTATGTCTCCTATTGCTTTCCTTGGTCTTCTGACTCTGCACTCATTTGCTTCCTGCATTCCCTTCCTTTCCATTGGTGACAGAACCTTCAGGGGCGTCAGCCCTACTCTCTGGTACTCCCTCCCTATACTCTCCGTCTCTCCCCTCGACCTTTAAAAACCTACTCAATACCCACCTTTGTGACCACGTGTTCAGTCACCTCTCCTAGTCTCTTCCTCCATGACTTGCTGTCCGTTCCCTTTTCTATTCCTATTTTTTTTAATTGGCTCCCCTGTAAAGCACCTTGGGATGTTTTTAACGTTGAAGGCTCTATATAATTCAAGTTGTTACATTTTACCTACAGTTCTAGTGAGACAGTGTAAGCTGGGAGGCCTCAGACCGGTAGCTACATTATAAATGTATCCTGAGACTTCTTTCCTTTACCTTCTCTCTTCCTGTCTAGCCTTACTGCAAAGAAAGAAAGACTTGCATTTATAGATCGCCGTTCACAACCTCAGGATGTCCCAAAGCGCTTTACAGCCAATGAAGTACTTTTTGCAGTGTAGTCATTGGGGCCGATTTTCGGATGGCCAAGCAGGTTCGTTGGGGGTGGGGGACTCGTAAAATGAGGGAATCCCGGAGGGGGTCCGGAGCCCGGCTCCAACCTGCCTACTTCCGGGTTCCCCAGTGACGCGTTCGGGTGCGTGCGCAGCTCCCGCATGCGGGACTCCCACCGGCAATTAAAGCCGGCGGGATGACAATTCACATACTTATTTAGATAGTTGAGGTCCTTGACAGGCCTCATTGACAGGAGATTTTGTCAGCGGTGCAATTTTCAAATATCCTCAGCGTGTTTCCCGTGCTGTGGGAAACACTCCCTGTTGAAGCAGACGTGTTTCAGCCAGCAGCCAGTGGGAGATGCAAAGGATTTTTTGACAGTTGGGGGGAAAACCTCATTTATTGCACCAGGGCACTCTGTCACTTCAGACAAGTTTTGGCTGCAACACCTTTATCTTTCCACTCAAAATTATTAATTTATACCCTAAACTCTGCTGTGCAAACACATTTACCTACTTTGCGGACCCCCTCAAACTCAATCCTCAGGATGGGGGGGGCGCCATAGCTGCATTCATCACTTCATCCAAGGACGAGCAACATCACCAGCCTTGCCAGGCACGCCGTTCACCTTCGCCACGTGGAGCTCCACAACACAGTGCTGCGCCACACGCACCTGCACAACAGCACGGAGGGCAACAACAGAGAGAGCAGCGTCGCAGGAGGCACTACCCTCGCCACAGGGTCTACAGACCGAGGCTCAGCTTCCTGGACCTCTGTGAGGAGCAGTGCATACGGAGGCTCGGAGTCAGTCGCCAGGTAGTCGCGGACATCTGCAGCCTCCTTCATGCCGAGCTGCTCCCGGCTGGCCCGAGCATCTACTTACCTGTCGCTGTCAAAGTCACCACTGCCCTCAACTTCTTTGTCTCCGGATCATTCCAGGGTGCCACCGGGGACATCGCCGGGGTCTCTCAGTTGTCTACACACAAGTGCATAAGGCAGGTCAATGATGGCTTGTTTTGCAGTGCCTCGCACTATATCAACTTCCCCATGGATGACCTCAGCCAGACGGAGAGGGCAGTCGGATTCCACGCTGTGGCTGGCTTCCCACAGGTGCAGGGTGTAATCGATTGCACCCATATAGCAATACGAGCACCTCCACACGAGCCAGGACTGTTCATCAACAGGAAGGGCTTTCACTCCATCAACACTCAGCTCATTTGTGACCACCGCAAGAGATTCCTTCACGTGTGCGCCAGATACCCTGGCAGCTGCCACAATTCCTTCATCCTCTGGGAGTCCAACATCCCGCCCCTCTTCCACGCACCCAACACCTGCAAGGGCTGGCTCCTCGGGGACAAGGGATACTCCCTGCCCATGTGGCTCATGACACCTCTGAGGAACCCCACCACCGAACAACAGCGTCGATATAACGACAGCCACATCGCCTCCAGGTCTACAATTGAGCAGGACATGTGTGAAGCCTTGTAAGGCCAGTGCTAATGTATCTGCCTGCCTGTTTAAGGCAGCAGAAAGTTGCTCACCCTGAGTCCGAACGGCCGTTGTCAGGGCCTCAATGTTGAGCCATGCTTGAAGCTTGATGGAGGCTAACATCTCTCCATCGCAGACATTCCCGTACTTACCTGCGACACTATCTCAGAGATGCCCTCACGTCCCTGTGACAGTATATCAGAGATTCCCTCCTGTGCCTGTGCCACTCATGCGAGAGCTGGACTCCTCCATCCTCTGCGCGATTGTGGAGAGTGCGCGTGGCACCTGTTCCAGCACCTCGCAAATGCGCTGCTGCCCCTCGATCATTCTCCTTTTCATAGATGGCCCCCAAGGTTCAGCATCTGTGTCCAGCTGAGCAGAGCCTGGAGAAGAGTGCTCCCGCCAACGCGGACTCTCCACAGCTGCCCCTGCCACCAGTGTCTGCTCGTGTTTACATGTGTGTGGTGACTCACCATGTGCAACCCCAACTAAATGACGACGGGGACCCACCGAGGTGTGTGTACTGTGCTGGTGGATGGCTCACTCAGATGTGACGGTGACCCTCAGAGGCCGGCAGGTCCTCTGAGGAATCGCCCTTCGCTGTCACGGCAGTTGCTGAAGGCCCTGTACGAGAACAGAAGGCAATATTAAGCATGATGACAGATGTTGAGGTGCTGAAGATGGCAAGGCATGTTAACATCATTTGCTATTATGAGTGCTGAATGTTAAAGTTCTGTCACCAGCTGTTTGTCGGGTGACAGTCTCGGCGTCCCTGACGGACAGGCACTCGAGGGTGCGGCTCAATTCGAAAGCCTCCTGCTCCGCGTCCATGAATATGACCTGATGTTGTGGCCCCCCTCCGTTCTTCGCCTTCTCCCGTGCATTCTGGACTCTCTTCTCCTATAAGGGGAGAAAGTAGAGAGGCGTGAGTGAGGGATGGTGACGTGGCCAACCGCTGAATGCATTGGTTTGAGTGAGGCTGACCCATGAAAGAGCTGCATCAGAGGGTGAGTATGAGACAGAGCCATGACCTTGTATGAGGTTTGAGTTGAGCAGTAGTGGTGGGATGAGTACTGGGGAGGTGAGTAAGTGCAGGTAAGTTGAGGATGAGGTTTGAGTGGGTGTGAGGGGTGATGTGATAGAGTAGTGTTGGCAGTGCAGAAGGAGTTGTGGGGTGGGGGCGGTGACGTGGAATGCGGAGTGTAGGAGAATCAGTAAGTGTACTCACTTTGGCTGACCTAGTTAGGTCATTGAAGCGCTTCCTGCACTGGATCCAGCTGTGGGATACATTGCTGCTGCTGATGACCTCCTCTGCCACCTCGAGCCAGGCCTTCTTGGTGGCAGAGGCAGGCCACTTCCTCCCAACCGCTGGGTAGAACACATCCCTCCTCCTCCTCACCCCATCCAGTAACACCTGGAGTGAGACATCAGTAAACCTGGGAGCAGCCTTTCCCCTGGGCTGCTCCATGCTGCTATTTTGGTTCTTTGCTGCAGGAACAGCATTGGAGGACTGCCTCTTTAAATAGGGCTCCTGCAGCTGACAGCCTGTGATGCAGGTGCACAGTCCACCCACTGCGCTGGTTTCCAATGGGAAATCCGGAAGCCAGGGTAAGTGGCTTCAATTTACCCGCGATCGCGTGGGGAAAGCATCGATTTTACTGGGCGCGTTACCCACGTGGCAGCCAATTTGCGTAAAGCAAGGTCCCACAAACAGCAATGTGATAATGACCAAATAATCTTCTTTATTGATGTCAGTTGAAGGATAAATATCAGACAGGACACCAGGGAGAATGCCCCTGCACTTCTTCAAAATAACCCACTGGGCCTTTTTCATCCACCTGAGAGGGCAGACAGGGCCTTGGTTTAACATCTCATCCGAAAGACGGCAACTCTGACAGTGCAGCACTCCCTCAGTACTGAACTGAATTGTCAGCCTAGATTATGTGCTCAAGTCATTGGAGGAACTTGAACCCACAAGCTTCTGTCCTAGAGGTGAGAATGTTACCAATTGAACCACAGCAGTAATAGATGGAGTAGCCTTGGTGGCAAATACATTGGGCTCGATTTTCGCACCCCCGAGCGGGTGCGTTCGTGGTGGAGGGGCTGCGAAAATCCGGGATTCCCAGGGCGGGTCTGGAGCCCGGCTCCAACCCGCCCACTTCCGGGTTCCCCAGTGACGCGCAGACATGCGCACGCAGCCCCCGCATGTGGGACTCCCACCGGCTTGGTGCCACTTAAAGTAATCATTAAGGTATTTCAGGTCATTTAGAGACCTGATTAACGTGACATTTTAGGAGGGGTGGGATTTTGCAAACAACTGGGACTGTTTCCCGTACTGGGGGAAACACTCCCAGTTCAAATGGACGTGTTGCAGCCATCGGCCTGTGGCAGCTGCAAAGGTCCATTTGACAGGTTGTGGGGGGAGACCCTCACTCATTGCAGGAGGCCACTCTGTCACTTTGGACAAAGTTTGGCCTCCACCACCCTCCTCCTAACAATAAAAGTCACCAACTTGCACACTTACCCCGGTGTCCAGACACATGTACCTACCTTGCGGACCCCCTCAGATGTACATCTTCCAGATGGGGGCCGCCGTAGCTGCAGTCATGACCTCCTCGGAGGGCGAGCAGCATCACCAGCCTCGCCGGCCACGCCATCCACTTCTGACACGTAGAGCCCCACAACACAGTGCTGTGACACATCCACCTGCACAGCAGGAGGGAGGGCAACTGCAGAGAGAGATGCATCGCAGAAGGCACTACGCTCGCCACAGGGTCCACAGACCGAGGCTCAGCTTCCTGGACCTCTCTGAGCAGCAGTGCACACAGAGGCTCAGAGTCACTCAACATGTAGTCGTGGACATCTGCAGCATCCTTCATGCCGAGCTGTTTCCAGCTGGGCCGAGCACCATCTTCTTACCTGTTGCTGTCAAAGTCACCACTGCCCTCAACAACTTCTCCTCCGCATCCTTCCAAGGTGCCACCGGGGACATCGCCGACGTCTCTCAGCCGTCTGCACAAAAGAGCCCTGCAAATACACCTACACCCACTCTGCAGTGACACAATGGGTGGCATCAGTTGTGGGTCTTCATTGTGATCCTCAGGAAAGGGCATTATTGCACAAACCAGACAAGATTCGCAAAGACGTGGCAGTAGTGGTGACAATATAATATGTAATGTGAGTTGATCAGAAATTAAATATAAGTAAAAACCATGACAAACCCTCAAACACCCTTGTGCATCCTCTTCATGCTCACGACACGTTTGCCTTACGCTTCCTACTGCACATATGTGATGCATGCCCTGTGGCTGCAGCACAGGTAGTGGCAGGTTGAGTGAGGCTGACCGTGAAAGAGATGCATGAGAGGGTGAGTATGAGATAGAGCCATGAGATTGTATGAGGATTGGGTTGAGTGGTAGTGGCGGGATGAGTACTGGCGAGGTGAGTAAGTGCAGGTAAGATGAGGATGAGCTTTGAGTGGGTATGAGGGGTGATGTGATAGAGTAGTGTTGGCAGTGCAGAAGGAGATGTGGGGTGGGGACGGTGATGTGGCAGACGGAGTGTAGGGGAATGAGTAAGTGTACTCACTTTGGCTGACCTACTTAGGTCATTGCAGCGCCTCCTGCACTGTATCCAGGTGCGCGATATGTTGGTGGTGCAGGTGACCTCCTCTGCCACCTCGAGCCAGGCCTTCTTGGTGGCCGAGGCAGGCCGCTTCCTCCCACCCACCGGGGGGGAAGATCTCTGTCCTCCCCCTCCTCCTCACCCCATCCAATAAGACCTGGAGTGAGGCATCATTAAACCTGGGAGCAGCCTTCCCCCTGGGCTGCTCCATGCTGTAATTTTTCCTATTTCCTGCAGCATCAGTCAGTGGAGGACTGCCCCTTTAAATAGAGCTCCTCCAGCTGACAGCCTATGCTGTGCTGCGCAGCTTTCCAGCGCGAAACCCAGAAAGCACAGGTAAGAGGCTCCAATCAAGCTGGAATCGCGTGCGGAGCACCCCGATTTCACTGGCGCCCAGTCGATCCCCCACTGCGAACCCACCACCCTCCTAATATTGGGCCCATTATGTTTTAACATGGAATCACAATTTTCGCATGATACTTTCATGCAAACAACAAATATTTGCAGCTAGTCGATGTATAGAAAACCAAATGTACATTTACTGCTTTGATTCCTTGCAGTCCATCATTACTATACTATTGCAGTAAATATGCCATATTCAGCACTTTATACCAATGGACGTTTCATTCCATTCAGGGACTGGAAATGAATTTTAACAGGTTTTTTCTGTGTATTTGTATCAAATCTTGTAGCTATAAATTCACATTATTTCCATCGAATCAAGTTGTACTTGACACAGAGATGGCCCCCTGAATTTAATACTTAATTCCTATTTAGGAGACTTTTGAGAGTGATAGAAGTGAGCTGCAGCTCTGTAAGCTTATAATAAAAGTAAATTCAACATCAAATAAAAATGACATAAAAATGGACTACCTTAAAATAATAAACATGCGTTCTACATAGAATAAATGATGCCAAGACTTGACATATGACTTCAGCCCATTTGTTTTGCTTCTGAGACCTGCCTCACTTGTAAAAAAATAACTTGTATATTTCATTTACTTGGTTATGGGTCCGTTGTATGTGGTTCGGTGTCAAATTTTGTTTGAAAACGCTCCCGTGAAGCTCCTTGGGACATTTTACTATGTTAAAGGCACTATATAAATGCAAGTTATTGTTGTTGTTATATTAGTCCCTACAAGAAAGCAACACTTAAACCGACAATAATGAACCCACAAGTAGTTCACAAGAACCGAGTATATCACCTAGTTGCAGCTTCACTGTCCTTATGGAGAGCATTTAATGGAGTTATGTACAGCAACATCAAATATTAATCTCTTCTATTCTGAATCAAAGACTGATGGCATCATTTCAAAATGTTACACATTCTGTCACAGATAATCTATTTTTTCAGGGTGGATAGATTTATAACAAGCCAGGGTTCTTATTCCAATGGTAAAATGTCTGATTGCCCTTCTCTCAAATCACGAGCTTTTTTCTACAGCTGTAGCACAGCTTCACAGACACATTTTCAGAGGAGAAATTAATGGCACAGCGATCACGTCTTTCTAACGACTGCGGCTGATAATACAAGGGGGAGTTCGGGTTCTATGAACTGCAAAGATCAGTGGCAACCTGGGGATGCTGAACAAATGTCACAGGTTCAGAATTGTACCTGACAAGAGATCGTTGTGGTAATTTTCTTTTGAGTTTGTGCTGCTGATGAGGAGCCACCGTCTGCCTTCTCAGGTGGACGTAAAAGATCCCACGGCACGATGAGAAGAAGAGCAGGTTAGTTCTCCCCAGTGTCCTGGCCAATATTTATCCCTCAACCAAAAACATTATCTGGTCATTTATCTCATTGCTGTTTGTGGGACCTTGCTGGGCAGAAATTGGCTGCTGTGTTTCCCTATATTGTAACACTTCAAAAGTACTTCATTTGCTGTAAAGTGCTTTGGGACGTCCTAAGGTCATGAAAGGAACTATATAAATGCAAGTCTTTCTCTTTACTCCACCTGGCCTACACATATATTGCATGGTTCTTTTTCTGTTTTTAATGATTGGCATTTATCGGGTTTATGCCACTGATTAGTTGGCATGATTGGTAGATGTTATAAAATTGCAGAGAAGTAACTGCCAGCTTATGGTTAGGAAAATCTGCGTACATAGAATAACAGCACCGGTAAAAATATTCTCAGACATTAGTAAGGGTTTGAGTAGTGTTGCTTTCATTAATTAAATAGACCTTGACTAAAGTTTAGTTGACTAAACTTGTTGGGATAAATTTTGTGATGCCCTACACCTTCAGTGAGGCCTTGGTCACAGTTGAAGCCTAGGATTTTCTGATATGTGCTGGCTGGATGCAAGGCCTCACCAGCAGGCAGGGCCTCTAGAAATTTACCCTTTTGTATTTTCATCAGCCAATTTCTTATGGAAACTAAAATTAAAATGAAACCAAGATTCAAGATAAAGAGATGGGAAAAGTAAAATTAAAATTATTTCCAGGAAATGAAATAATTCAGGCCAGTAATTCACAACTTTTGGAACAGACGTTGGAAATTGGATTCGATAAATAAAGTCTTAGTTCTCATTCAAACTCCAGCTTCTTACTTCTCAACTTATTTTGTGGCCCTGTGAGTTGTACAAGAAGTGAAATAACAACCATGATGTAAATGTTAATAAAAGTTCCTGGAAAGCCTAGAACAAAAATAAGTTAAGCAACCATCACATTTTTGCTCATAATATTTCCAAGATTAAGGCCGGAATTTCCCCGGAGCTTCTCCCGCTCCAGGACTGTGATTTCACCGGAGGTGTGACCCAAAATCCCAAGTCCTTCTGACTCAAAGGCAAGAGTGCTGCCAACTGAGCAATCTTGACACAAATACTAAAGACAGTTTATAAAAACTGCACACGATTCATAATCATCAATATAATGGTCTACGATATCATTTATTGCATTTTTGCGTGAAGCTCCTGGCCTTGGTTTGATTTGGTGTTTCAGTAGGACTAGCTTCTATATTCATTGCAGATGTTCTAAAACTTGTTTATAAATAACTTTGTCGTGTAGGAACTGGATGCTGGGTTTCCCTACATTCTAACACTTCAAAAGTACTTCATTGGTATTTGCCTACAATACAACAGTGACTGTACTTCCAAAGCAATTCATTGGTGTCAGCCTTGGTTCAGTGGTAGCGCTCTTGCCAGTAAGGCCGAAGGTCATGGCGTCAACTCCCACTCCAGAGACTTGGACACATAGGGCTCGATGTTACCAGGGCTGCGGGTTCGCAGCGGGGGGTAGATTGGGCGCGTGGGTAACGCGCCCGGCGAAATCAGCCTGCCCCCTGCGCGATCGCAGCCTAATTGGATCCACTTACCTGTTCTTCCGGGTTCCCCACTGCTGATCTGCGCGTCGGGCGGGCTGCGCATGCGCAGTAAGGTCTGTCAGCTGGAGGAGCTCTATTTAAAGGGGCAGTCCTCCACTGACCGATGCTGCAAGAAATAGGAAAAATTACAGCATGGAGCAGCCCAGGGGGAAGGCTGCTCCCAGGTTTAATGATGCCTCACTCTAGGTATCATTGGATGGGGTGAGGAGGAGGGGGAGGGCAGAGATCTTCTCCCCGGCGGGCGGGAGGAAGCGGCCTGCCTCTGCCACCAAGAAGGCCTGGCTCGAGGTGGCAGAGGAGGTCACCTGCACCACCAACATATCGCGCACTTGGATACAGTGCAGGAGGCGCTGCAATGACCTAAGTAGGTCAGCCAAAGTGAGTACACTTACTCATTCCCCTACACTCCGTCTGCCACATCACCGTCCCCACCCCACATCTCCTTCTGAACTTCCAACACTACTCTATCACATCACCCCTCACACCCACTCAAAGCTCATCCTCATCTTACCTGCACTTACTCACCTCACCAGTACTAATCCCGCCACTACCACTCAACCCAATCCTCAGACAATCTCATGGCTCTATCTCATACTCACCCTCTCATGCATCTCTTTCACAGTCAGCCTCACTCAACCTACCACTACCTGTGCTGCAGCCACAGGGCATGCATCACATATGTGCAGTAGGAAGCGTAAGGCAAACGTGTCGTGAGCATGAAGGGGATGCACAAGGGTGTTTGAGGGTTTTTACTTATAGTTAATTTCTGAGCAACTCACATCACATATTATATTGGCACCACTACTGCCACGTCTTTGCGAATCTTGTCTGGTTTGTGCAATAATGCCTTTTCCTGAGGATCACAATGAAGACCCACAACTGATGCCACCCATTGTGTCACTGCAGAGTGGGTGTAGGTGTATTTGCAGGGCTCTTTTGTGCAGACAACTGAGAGACGTCGGCGATGTCCCCGGTGGCACCCTGGAAGGATGCGGAGGAGAAGTTGTGGAGGGCAGTGGTGACTTTGACAGCGACAGGTAAGAAGATGGTGCTCGGGCCAGCCGGGAGCAGCTCGGCATGAAGGATGCTGCAGATGTCCACGACTACATGTCGAGTGACTCTGAGCCTCCGTGTGCACTGCTGCTTAGAGAGGTCCAGGAAGCTGAGCCTCGGTCTGTGGACCCTGTGGCGAGGGTAGTGCCCTCTGCGACGCATCTCTCTCTGCCGTTGCCCTCCCTCCTGCTGTGCAGGTGGATGTGTCACACCACTGTGTTGTGGAGCTCCATGTGTCAGAGGTGGACGGCGTGGCTGGCGAGGCTGTTGATGCTGTTCGCCCTCCGAGGAGGTCATGTCTGCAGTTACAGCGGCCCCCATCCGGAAGATGTACATCTGAGGGGGTCCGCAAGGTAGGTACATGTGTCTGGACGCCGGGGTAAGTGTGCAAGTTGGTGACTTTTATTGTTAGGAGGAGGGTGGTGGAGGCCAAACTTTGTCCAAAGTGACAGAGTGGCCTCCTGCAATGAGTGAGGGTTTTCCCCCCACACATGTCAAATGGACCTTTGCAGCTGCCACAGGCTGATGGCTACAACACGTCCATTTGAACTGGGAGTGTTTCCCCCAGTACGGGAAACAGTCCCAGTTGTTTGTAAAATCCCAACCATCCTAAAATATCTCATTAATCAGGTCTGTAAACGACCTGGAATACCAAAATAAATACCTTAAGTGGCACATGCGGGGGCTGCGCGCGCATGCCAGTGCGTCTGTGGGAATCCCGGAAGTGGGCGGGTTGGAGCCGGGATCCCGACCCGCCCGGGAACGCACCCGATCGCGGGTGCTAAAATAGAGCCCATAATCTAGACTAACACTCCAGTGCAGTACTGAGGGAATGCTTTTGGATGAGACATTAAACTGAGGCCCCATCTGCCCTCTCAGGTGGACATAAAAGATCCCACGGCACTATTTGAGCAGCGGAGTTCTCCCTGGGTTCTTGGCCAATATTTATCCCCAACCAACATTACCAAAACAGATTATCTGGTCATTATCTCATTGCTGTTTGAGGGACAGAACTGTGTGCAAATTGGCTGCGGCATTTCCTACATTACAACAGTGATTACACTTCAAAAGTACGTCATTGGCTGTAAAGCGCTTTGGGACACCCTGAGCTCATGAAAGGTGCTATAAAAATACAAGTCTTTCTTTCTTCTTCTTTTGGACATCCTGAGGAAATGTCATATAAAAGTAATTTATTTTCTTTCTTTACCTAAGAGCTGTAACTATGTCATTGGATTCAAAATATTGCTATATTATTCACTTTTGCCAGTGCTCTGTTGAAACATTGAAATCTTTCTCTTTACTTGAAAACTAATTCTAAGGTCTGACTGTGGTAATGGACATGTCCTTCGTATATATCCCACCATGAAAAAAAATTACTCGAGTTTGCCTTTAACAAGGAATTAAGCGGCACATTCTTTTTACCTTTGGTTTGGAAACCACAATTCAGCATGGCAGCAACGTTCTGAGGAACAAAAATAATGTGCGGAAAGTTCATTGCTAAGTCAGCCCTCTGTGGCGGACTCAGTAATCTGATATCTGATCCATGGAGCTCTTTTTCTAATTTTTTGTTCCACTTTACCCATAGGGGAAAATAGAGTCCCTTAAAGCTACACCGAGCTTTTACCTTTTTTTTGACTGACATGCCAACATACATAGAATTTACAGCACAGAAACAGGCCATTCAGCCCAACTGTTCCACACGAGCTTCCACCCACCCTACTTCATCTAACCCTATCAGCCCTAACCTTCTATTCCATTCTCCCTCACGTGTTTATCTAGCTTCCCCTTAAATCATCTCAGAACAGATCATTTAGTTTCAGGGGCTAAATTGGACAGCTCTTCAAAGAGCCAACACAGGCACAACGGGCCGAATGGCTTCCGTCTGTGCCGAAGGATTCTATGATTCTATGATATTAATCTGTTCCTTCAGTTCTGTTTTTACTCTGGTATTTGTCATTGGTTAAAGACGTCATCCGGCTATAGAAAGGTTCAGAGTTTTTTTTTTGCATTTTAATATTGTTTTAAGCTCACCAGCTACTGAGCATTGAGTCTAAGCCATCCATGAAAAAGTCAATACACTAATTCAATAATTCATACACAAGTTTCGAGAGATTTGCTTCAGTAAAAATATCAAGCTGTGTTCCTGCTAATGTAACTTTAATCAGATGCATTAATTCATTTCTCAGGTAGTCATAAGGCAATTCTGACAACCGTAGCTCCTCAAAAGCATTTATTCAATCTAATGTGTCACACAATTCAGCTCAGTGTCTTCTTTCTGTTTTTTTTCACTGTTTAGGAAAGGAGTGCTGCATGAAATTCTAAATTAAAAAGCCAAGATTTTGCCATTGAATAGAATTGCTCACCTCTGACTTTCTAACATCAGTTACGGTTTATACATTAGTTTTATTTTTTTTTACTTGAGCACAAGACCTAGGCTGACACTCCCAATGCAGTACTGAGGGAGTGCTGCACTGTCAGAGGTGCCGTCTTTCCGATGAGACGTTGAACCGAGGCCCCATCTGCCCTCTCAGGTGGGCATAAAAGATCTCACGGCACTGTTTCAAAGAAGAACAGGGGAGTTCTCCTTGGTGTCCTGGCCAATATTTATCCCTCAACCAACATTACTAAAAAAAAACAGATTATCAGGTTATTGTTACATTACTGTTTGTGGGACCTTGCTGTGCGCAATTTAGCTGCCACGTTTCCTACATTACAACAATGACTACACTTCAAAAGTACTTAATTGGCTGTAAAGCGTTTGGGACATCCTAAGGTCTTGAAAGGTGCTATTTAAATGCAGGGCTTTCTTTTAAATATTAGATTTAGTGATAGAGAAATGCAATCTACACTAAGATGAAGTTTAGAATTTCTCCACAGAAAAGGTTATAGAAGATTAGAAACGCTTTGCCACTTTCACTCAAGTCATTTTTTCTTCTGACCTTTTGTGACTTCTGGAGCGTTTACCCACTGGATATAAATATCGAAACGTCTAGATTCCAGAGACAGAATTGAAAAAAGCTGCTCAGAGCTGTGTTAGTCAGAAACGCTGGTTTGGTGAGGATTGTCGCTATAAAATAGTCCGTTTATTTTAAGTTAAATGAGCAGTTTCTCAGCTATTTGCCAGTCTTTACATGGTAGATTTCCTCTGTTCACTATTTATAGTGAATTTATGAACGGGCCCTTTGTCCTTGCATTGATGATTTTGCTACAAATAGTAAACAGAAGAAATCTTTTCCCTTCGTGCAGAATTACAAGGTCATTTTTAAGATGTATTAGTGGAAAAATGATTTAATCCTGCTGTTCCTCTCAGTTCAGAAGTTGGCATTAGTGCAGTGTTAAAGGCTACACTTCAAGAACAGACTCAATGTCCAGAGCTCAGGAATTGCAGCATCTAACGATTGTCATGAAGATTCCGGTTTACTTACTGCTGAAATTGGAGATGGGAGAAAAGAAGCATCAAACTGCATCTTGTGGTTTATTCTAGCATAAAACATGCCAATGCATTCTTTCTAACCATATTAAAGGAACCAGCATACTGGCCTATACAGGTGTGAATCAAGCCTTGCAGCTCCTGTTGACTGTAGTTCAGCTGCAGACCAGAGGTGGTGAGAACTCACAAAATGGCAGGTACGTTCGAGGGAACGTACCTGCCATTTTGTGAGTAAATGTCACAATGCAATGTACATCTCTTTATGTTTACAACTAATATTTTATAGTTTTCATCCACTTATGAAGAAGAGTCTATACTTAAAGAGCCATCCACCTGGGTCTTTGTTGAAAAGTGTTGATGTGGAGATGCCGGTGATGGACTGGGGTTGACAATTGTAAACAATTTTACAACACCAAGTTATAGTCCAGCAATTTTATTTTAAATTCACAAGCTTTCGGAGACTTCCTCCTTCCTCAGGTAAATGTTTTACCTGAGGAAGGAGGAAGTCTCCGAAAGCTTGTGAATTTAAAATAAAATTGCTGGACTATAACTTGGTGTTGTAAAATTGTTTACAATTGAAAAGTGTTGGCCAACCTTATTCCCTTGCTCGCCAGACAATGTGACACGGAGGCACATGCGTTGCTAAAATTGGCCATTCCATCGTAAAAAAAATCACTGCAAAGGACATGAATCATGGCTATTCAGCTGTTTCCCTTCCTGGGTGATTAGGACAATGACCTAGAAATTCCATTAGGCCAGTTTACAGAGAACGATCCATGCACCCAAAGATGAAAGGCCCGAGAAATTGTTCCTGGGGCTTCACCTAAATAATCGTGATGACTTAATGACATCAGACTGAAGAATCAAATTTCGGGCTACCTGTCTTGCCAGCAGCGGGCCCTGGATGGCAGCAGGAGTGACGTGGAGCCCTTAGGAGCACTCCTGCTCCACCTGGCTCCGTATTTTGGTAGCAGCTGTTAGCTAGGCTGCATTCACGTCTAGAAAACCTGAGCAGAGCAGATCCACTCAGGGCAGCCCAATTTCCCAGAGGGACCCTAAAACAGGTGTTATGCCCCTCATTAGCATTTGCAAAGTCCTTAACGCCTGATTTAGGCGGCTGCCCTCGACGTCTGAAAGATATTGCGACCCAATTTCAGTTCAGGCATTTTTCAGGTGTCCTCGGGGCCCAAAATTAGGCCCCGTTGTACCCGTTTTCTGCCCATAAAACAGGCACAACAAGGTCCAATTTCCACCACAGTGTCTCTTACAGATAACTGCAAAAGGTTGAAGAGTAAATCGAAATTCAGATACTTTGAAAAAAAGCTTTTATATTTTCAACAGTTTTCTTTGGTCACGTCTGAAACGTTCAGAGACCCATTGTTATGTTTAAGATTCTCCAATTCAGGCTACAGAGAAATCCAAACTCGCCTGTAGGCTTTCTGTTTACCCAATATGGAGTGTACACTCTCTCCTTGTAGTGACACATCCCACATACCCAAGACCAGAGATTGTTTGGCAAAGCCAAGGCTTATGATCTTCAATGACAAACACCTTAAAACAGCTTATATAATGTAAGTGTAATATCCTGGACTGAGTAATGAGATGCTAAGCAGTTAGATTGGTTTGTGAGGATTGTCACTGTAAAATAATCTGTCAATGTTAACATGACACATTTATGTGAACAACATATTAGTATTGATCAAGTTGAGATCTAATGCTACTTAAATGTGCATTATGAGGTAACTTTCTGACTTTTTGCAGGGACCCTCAGGGAAGTGCAAGGTTGGTAAATAAAAAAATCTACAACTTCCAGAAAATAACTTATTTCACATGTTCCACGTCTTTTTGTCTAGTAGCCAAAATTTATCTGCAGGAAGGGACTCTGAATCAGCATTCCAGATCAAGTTATTCAACACAGTACGGTGTAGAACAGCTGAATGACCCCTACCTGGGCTACCATGACCGTGATTGACGGCCCATCCAGAAAATATCCAAAGGACAGGAGAAAGGCAAAGCAACATAATATGGTGTAGGGAAGCAGAACAACCCCAAATGGGTTACTGTGTTGCTCATTTTATAGAGGGTACGGTAGTGTAGTGGTTGTGTTACTGGACTAATAATCCCACCATAGCAGTTTGAGAATTTGAAAAAATTTGGAAATAAAAAGTTGGTATCAGCAAAAGTGACCAAGTTGAATTGTTGTAAAAATCCAACTCGTTCACTAACGTCCTTTAGGAAATGAAACCTGCCGTCCTTACCTGGTCCGGCCTATATGTGACTCCAGATCCACACCAATGTGGTTGATTCTTAACTGCCCTCATGAAGTGGCCTTGCAAGCCACTCAGTCAAGGCAACTAGGGATGGGCAGTAAACGCCAGCCTTGCCAGCGACGCCCACATACTGAAAATTAATAATAATTTTTTTTTTAAATTGTGTGCTTGAAAACCCGGACTGATTTAGTTTGGGTTTTACTCTTCTGATTTGATGTGACGTGACTAACCTTTTTTTCTGTTATCACTCCACCAGTTCAGGTGCTGATAACAGTGTGAATGGACCAGAAAGAGGTGTGGGTGCCAGAGACACTTAAGACATGGAAACAGCTCCAGGTGACAAATGTTCTTCTTTGGTTTGTGAGTCTGATGATGCAGAAATGGATGAAGAAAGTGACACAATTATTGATAGAACTGGTAGTGAGTAGAAACCACTCCGCATCATCAACACAGTGCTGCAATGAGGAATGTTCTAGCACATCAGCCAGGCTTGACAAGTGTTAACAGCAACAGCAACCCCATCTGTAATAGTTTTGAACTTTTCTTCCCATATAACAACTTGTTTAAGATAGTCAAACAGATATATGAAAAAACTAGGCATCATTTTGAAACCAATTGTTATTTAGAGACCGTGGGCTTCATTGCTGCCTTTATTTTTACCAGTAGACCCCCCCTGATTCCTGAGATCACCTGATAATCCAAGTTGAAAAAATTGTGCCAGGGATTAATAGAAAAGGCTTCCTTAGAGAACAGGGAAAGGGTATTTGGCTTTTAAAAATCTATCCAACTAATCAGTGTTATGTATTAAAAGATACACTTTTAGTCTAGTATATAACCTCAAAATATTTAAAAGGAGACAATAGTTTATTTTCGTTTGAGTAACTAACTAATAGTGCAAGCTGTATTCCCAGAAAAATTAAAGATAGATTTTAAAGATTTGCACTAAGGCCTACATTTTAAATTTGCCGAGTCCATGGGGCAGGGCCAAGAAGGACAGAATGCACCCCAGTCCATTGCTCAGTGACTGCAGTCCAGGGAGCCTGTGCACAAGCTGCTTGCGAGCCCCATTAAGACCCCACATTATTCAAATTAGGAGGCCTCCCCATAATGTGCTGCAGGTGCACAGACACATTTGGAATGGGCACTGAAAGATAGGTCCTATTGAAAAATTGTAATTTTTTCCCCCTGCCAAGCTCTTCCCCCTTCTACCTATGCTGCCCTGCCTACCCTGCCTCACTGTGCCACCATTTGCCTCTGTTCCCCAACCCCCTCCCCCCCCCACTGACCCTGGCCCCTAGCTCCTCCATTCCAGGAAAAATTTCGGACGCTCTGGGGGTAATTCTGACTTTGTGCGATAGTGTAAAACAGGTGAAAGCAAATCGGCCGCCCATTTTACATCTCTCCCTCATTTTTCTTTCCATTGACTTCAATGGGCTGCCGATTCACTGTCACTCATTTTACACTGTCACACAAAGTCACAATTACCCCCTCTATGGGTAGGCAGAAACCATTAATTGGTTTGTGGCACCTTGAATTTTGTTGCCGATCTTGGCACTCTCAATGTGGCATGAGAAACGCACCATGTACGTCAGAAAAATGTTTAAATGAGCTGACCGTGTGGCATCAGGCAAGGTCAACTCATTTGCGCACAGTACGTAAAAGAATGACTTGCATTTGTATAGCGCCTTTCACAGCCTCAGGAATTCCCAAAGCTCTTTACAGCCAATGAAGTATTTTTTTAAAGTGTAATCGCTGTTGCAATGTAAGAAACGCAGCAGCTAATTTGCCCACCACAAGGTCCCACAAACAGTAATATGATAATGACCAGATAATCTGTTTTACTGGTGTTGGTTGAGGGATAAATGTATGCCAGGACACCAGAGAAACGGTGCCCTGGGATCTTTTACGTCCCCTGAGAGGGCAGACGGGGCCTCGGTTTAACATTTCATCCAAAAGATGGCACACTCTGACAGTGCGACGCTCCCTCAGTACTGCACTGGAGTTTCAGCCTGGATTTTGTGCTCAAGTCCCTGGGGTGGGATTATGAACTCACAACCTTCTGACTCAGAGGCGAGAGTGCTACCTCTGAGGCACAGCTGCGTACTGGGCAGTGGTCTTAGCGGTACAGTTCTGGGACCACACCTCGTTTATGCCCCTGTGTTTACTATGGGCAATATTCTCATCATTTTTATGGAAAGGAGGCACACATCTTTCACCAGGTGGTAAACATGATTGATGGCACCCATGTGGGCATCTCCCATCAACCCTAAAAGTACAGACAGAGCTTCCATTCAATTAACGTGCAGGTGGTGTCCTCCGAATGGAAGCTAACGTCTATTAGCCAAGGCCAAGAGCATGTTTAACATTGAGCTTAACAGTAAGATAAACCAAGACAGGTCTTATTTTAGCCTTTCTTCTTGGTCACCAGTCCTGGCTGAATTCAACTAACCTGGGACCTCCTGACGTTTATGGGTAAAAATATATCCAATATATTACCCATGATGCCACATAATTTATAGGCTCCCAAGGATTGGGTGAATGGTTGCGCGGGGACCAGGGTTAACCTCAGCAAGCGTGATAATTCACAGAATAGCAGTGGAACGTAAATATAGAATCATAGAAATTTACGGCACAGAAAGAGGCCATTCGGCCCATCTTGTCTGTGCCAGCCGAAAAAGAGCTATCCAGCCTAATATAGTGAGGAGTAAATACCAGAATTGAACATTTTAAAACTGAGGTTGATAAATTTTTGACAGTCAAGGGTATTAAAGGTTACAGAACCAAAGTGGGTAGATGGAGATAAGATACAGATCAGCCATGATCTAATTGAATGGCGGAACAGGCTCGAGGGGCTGACTGGCCTACTCCTGTCCCTATGTTCCTGGAATTAACATGGAGCACACTAAGGGATTTCTCAAGTAAGAGGATCACTGTTTGGTGCCCAAAATAATCACCGTTTATTGAATATTGCATAGCTTCACTATATAAAGAATAGTCATCATGCAGTAGGATGAATAGGAGGCACGTGGGCAACCAGAAGCAGAGGAGCGGATAAGGAAGAAGAGGAGAATTGGAGGATCTCAAGTTGCAGTTGGAAATTTGGTGTGGTAGGCACACATTGAGGATTGCCTCGCAGTTCCTGGTGAAGCTAGCTCTCCTTGTTGCCAGTGGGGGTTCCCCTGTGCCATAGTCGGGTGCAGCCCCGAAATTGCCAACTTCAACATGCTTAGTTTCAGACTGAAAAGCTTCAGCTTCAAGTTGTCTTGTCTGTTGCTCAATTCCAGCTGCCTCACTTTGGCAGGTCTCAGAAACTCTTGGTCAAGTTCATAGAGCAACAGTGAGGTAAGGGGAGAAAAACTGACATCTAGCTTATTTCACTTGACTCACACTCCCTGCTGACTGTGGCCAGCCTGTCTGACTGTGCTGGCTGGAGGAGGATGTCAGGTGGTGACCAGGTGTACAGAGGAGGGGGAAGACAAAACTGTCCTCTTTTTCACTGATGCAAAATTAGTTTGGCTTCACACATCTATATAAATAATTCATTTTTAGTTATGGTGTTGAACTCTACATGAAAGGTATTACATTCAAACACCTATTGTTTATGGTGCTTGTTTAATGTAGATCATTCTCTGCATGTAGAAGCTTTTAAACAATGTGCTTTTCATTATAAGGTACTATTCCGATATACCGGGCTAGAAATTCGGCCATGCAGCGCTCATTGTATTGGCGCTACGTGGCTACCTGAAGTTCCAAAATGGCATCCGGAATGCGCGCGCACACTTCTAGCATGACGTGCGCCGGACACCATCTTGGTAAAGGTGTTTGCGCAGGCGCAGATAATGATCACTGTAAAATAAAGAGAATATGCTTTAGATCAGTGTGCAACGATCTAAAGCATATTCTCCTTACTTTACGGTGTAAAGCAACTGCAGCCAACTCATTGTTTCAACCACGACCACCTGAACATGCCTTAGACGGCCTGGAGGACCTCCCACCAGCGCTATTTAAAGGGACTATGCAGGATTTACAGGTTAGTTGCTGGATTATTGCTTCTGGCTGCTGATGCAGTTGTACCTGTTTTTGGAGGTCTCCTATACTTGAATACTTGGACTAGGGGACATAGCCTAACATTTAGAGCCAGGACTTGCAGGAGTGACGTTAGGAAATGCTTCTATACGCAAAGGGTGTGAGAAGTTTGGAACACTCTTCCGCAAACGGTAGTTGGTGCTAACTCAGTTTTAAGTCTGAGTTTGATGGATTTTTGTTAACCAAGGGTATTAAGAGATATGGGCTAAGGTGCGTATTTGAGGTTAAGTCACAGATCAACCATGATCGCATTGAATGGCGGAACAGGCTCGCGGGGTTAAATGCCACTGCCACTTGCTGCCTCCTGTTATGCGCCACCTTCTCCTGCGAGAAAGCGGGCCGAGTGTCGGTGGGTGTCCTGCAGGATGTTTAGAGTCAGAGAGTCATAGAGTTATTCAGCACGGATAGAGGCCCTTCGGCCCATCGTGTCCGCGCCGGCCATCAAGCCCTGTCTACTCTAATCCCATATTCCAGCATTTGGTCCGTAGCCTTGTATGCTATGGCATTTCAAGTGCTCATCCAAATGCTTCTTGAATGTTGTGAGGGTTCCTGCCTCCACAACCCTTTCAGGCAGTGAGTTCCAGACTCCAACCACCCTCTGGGTGAAAAAGTTATTTCTCAAATCCCCTCTAAACCTCCCGCCTTTTACCTTGAATCTATGCCCCCTTGTTATAGAACCCTCAACGAAGGGAAAAAGCTCCTTAGTATCCATCCTATCTGTGCCCCTCATAATTTTGTACACCTCAATCATGTCCCCCCTCAGCCTCCTCTGCTCCAAGGAAAACAAACCCAATCTTCCCAGTCTCTCATCATAGCTGAAGCGCTCCAGCCCTGGTAACATCCTGGTGAATCTCCTCTGCACCCTCTCTAAAGCGATCACATCCTTCCTGTAGTGTTGGACCAGAACTGCACACAGTACTCCAGCTGTGGCCTAACCAGTGTTTTATACAGCTCCATCATAACCTCCTTGCTCTTATATTCTATGCCTTGGCTAATAAAGGCAAGTATCCCATATGCCTTCTTTACCACCTTATCTACCTGTTCCGCCGCCTTCAGGGATCTGTGAACTTGCACACCAAGATCCCTCTGACCCTCTGTCTTGCCTAGGGTCCTCCCATACATTGTGTATTCCCTTGCCTTGTTAGTCCCTCCAAAGTGCATCACCTCGCACTTTTCCGGGTTAAATTCCATTTGCCACTGTTCCGCCCATCTGACCAACCCATCTATATCGTCCTGCAGACTGAGGCTATCCTCCTCGCTATTTACCACCCTACCAATTTTTGTATCATCAGCGAACTTACTGATCATACCTTTTACATTCATATGCAAGTCGTTAATGTAGACCACAAACAGCAAGGGACCCAGCACCAATCCCTGTGGTACCCCACTGGCCACAGGCTTCCAGTCACAAAAACAACCTTCGACCATCACCCTCTGCCTTCTGCCACTAAGCCAGTTTTGTATCCAAAGTGCCAAGGCACCCTGGATTCCATGGGCTCGTACCTTCTTGACCAGTCTCCTGTGCGGGGCTTTATCGAAGGCCTTACTGAAATCCATGTATACCACATCCACTGCGTTACCCTCATCCACACGCCTAGTCACCCCCTCAAAAAATTCAATCAAATTAGTCAGACATGATCTTCCCTTGACAAAGCCATGTTGACTATCCCTGATTAATCCTTGCTTCTCCAAGTGGAGACTAATTTTGTCCTTCAGAATTTTTTCCAATAATTTTCCTGCCACTGATGTTAGGCTCACTGGCCTGTAGTTCCCCGGTTTTTCCCTACTCCCCTTCTTGAATAATGGTACTACATTAGCGGTTCTCCAGTCCTCTGGCACATCCCCTGTGGCCAGAGAGGTTCTGAATATATGTGTCAGAGCCCCCGCAATCTCCTCCTTTGCCTCACACAGTAGCCTGGGATACATTTCGTCCGGGCCTGGGGATTTATCCATTTTTAGGCCTGCTAAAACCGCCAATACCTCCTCCCGCTCGATGTTAATATATTCGAGTATATCACAGTCCCCCTGCCGTATTTCTATGTCTACATCGTCCTTCTCCATAGTGAAAACAGATGCAAAAAATTCATTTAGAACCCCTCCTACATCTTCCAGCTCCACACACAGATTGCCATTTTTGTCCCTAATGGGCCCTATTTTTTCCCTAGTCATCCTCTTACCCTTAATATACTTATAAAACATCTCAGGATTTTCCTTTATTTTGCTCACCAGTGTTATTTCATGGCCCCTCCTTGATCTCCTAATTTCTTCTTTAAGTATCCCCCTGCACTTTTTGTACTCCTCTCGGGCTTCCTCCGTCTTTAGCCTTTTGTATCTGCCAAAAGCCCTCCTTTTTTTCCTAATCCATTCTCGTATATCCCCTGACATCCAAGGTTCCCTGGAGTTCTTGGAACCACCCTTGACCTTTACGGGAACATGTTGCCATTGTATGGTCTCAATCTCCCTTCTGAAAGACTCCCATTGCTCCGATGCGGATTTTCCTACAAGCAGCTGATCCCAGTCCATTTTGGCCAGATCCTGCCTTATCCTATTAAAATCGGCCTTCCCCCAATTTAGAACCTTTATTTCCAGCCCCTCCATGTCCTTTTCCATGACCACCTTAAATCTCACCGAATTATGGTCACTGTCACCAAAGTGCTCACCTACTAGCACTTCTTCCACTTGGCCGGCCACATTCCCTAGAATTAGGTCCAGTACCGCCCCCTCTCTTGTAGGACTTTCTACATGCTGGCTCAAAAAGCTCTCCTGGATGCACGTTAAGAATTTTGTACCCTCTAAGCCTTTTACACTCTGAGTATCCCAGTTAATATTGGGGAAGTTGAAATCCCCCACTATTATTACCCTATTATTTGCACAATTTTCTGAGATTTGCCTACATATCTGTTCCTCTATCTCCCCCTGACTGTTTGGGGGCCTATAGTACACTCCCATCAAAGTGCTTGCCCCCTTTTTGTTTTTAAGCTCCACCCATATGGCCTCATTAGAGGAACCTGCTAATATATCATCCCTCCTTATGGCAGTAATTGATTCTTTAATTAATATTGCGACCCCCCCTCCTCTTATACCTCCCCCTCTGTCTCGCCTGAAGATTCTGTACCCCGGAATATTGAGCTGCCAGTCTTGCCCCTCCCTCAACCATGTCTCTGTGACAGCAACAATATCATACTCCCATGTGTTTATCAACACCTTCAGTTCATCCACCTTATTCGCAAGACTCCTTGCATTAAAATAGATGCCATCCAGCCTTGCCCGTACATATTTGCCCTGTCTTCCAAGCTGACTTGTTTTTTTCTCTATATTTGGCTGCACATCACCCCCTATTGTAGCTCCACTCTGTATCCCATCCCCCTGCCAAGTTAGTTTAAACCCCCCCCAACAGTGCTAGCAAACCTCCCTGCAAGGATATTTGTCCCGCTCTGGTTCAGGTGCAACCCGTCCGACTTGTACAAGTTCCACCTTCCCCAGAAGCAGGCCCAGTGATCCAGGAAACTGAAACCCTCCCTCCTGCACCAACTCTTTAGCCACGCATTCATCTGTTCTATCCTCCTATTTCTATACTCACTAGCCCGTGGCACTGGGAGTAATCCAGAGATTACAACCTTTGAGGTCCTGCTCTTTAATCTGCTACCTAGCTCCCTAAATTCTTGATGCAGGACCTCATCTCCCTTCCTACCTATGTCGTTGGTCCCAATGTGGACCACGACCTCTGCCTGCTCCCCCTCCCCCTTGAGAATGCCCTGTAGCCGCACAGTGACATCCATGACCCTGGCACCAGGGAGGCAACAAACCATCCTGGAGTCACGTTTACGGCCACAGAAACGCCTGTCTGTTCCCCTTACGATAGAATCCCCTACCACTATAGCTCTTCCACTCTTTTTCCTCCCAGCCTGTGCAGCAGAGCTACCCCTGGTGCCAGGACGTTGGCTGCTGCTGCCTTCCCCTGATAAGTCATCCCCCTCAACAATATCCAAAGCGGTATATTTGTTTGAGAGGGGGACGGCCACAGGGGACCCCTGCACTGCCTGCCTGCTCCTCTTACTCTGCCTGGTGGTCACCCAATTAGTTCCTGCCTGTACAACCTTTACCTGCGGTGTGACCATCTCACTAAACGTGCTATCCACGACGTTCTCAGCATCGCGAATGCTCCATAATGAATCCATCCGCAGCTCCAGTGCCGCAATGCGGTTTGTCAGTAGCTGCAGCTGGATACATTTCCCGCACACATGGTCGTCAGGGACACCGGAAGGGTCCCTGATTTCCCACATAGAGCAGGAAGAGCATAACACGGGGCTGGGCTGTCCTGACATGACTTACCCTTTAACTAATTAATTCAAATTAAATGAATCCCACCAATTTCACTTCAATTAAAAGGTATACTCAAGGGCCCTTGCTGAACAGCAGTCCCCCACGACACAACAGAGACCCGAGAATCCACAAACTCTAACCTTAGACAAATTCAGCAGGAAAATACTCACCAGCCAATCACTTACCTCTTCCTTGGTTGATGTACTTTTCGTGGTTGAATAGCTGCCAGTGTGTGTGACCTGTGAGTTGTAGGTCTGTGGCTTGAAACAGTGGTAATGTGTGAGGGTGAGAGGATGCATCCGATTTGAAGAGTTGAGTACTGATTGAAAGAGTTTGTTGGTAGGTGGGTGATGGGGGATGTAGTGCATGCAACAGTGGATGCGGCTAGTGGTGCAGTTGATAGAGATGGCACTTGACCTCACTCACCTTGACCGCTCATGTCAAGGCATTGAACTTCCTCCTTCCACATGTTAGTGGCACTATGTGCCTGGCATTGACTTCATCCTCTACTGCCTCCCACTGCCTCTTGAGCATATGTCTGGAGGGCCTCTTGCCCCCTGTGGATATAGGATGCCCTTCATTCTGTCCATCTCTTGCACCAAGGTCTCCAGTGCATCAGCAGAGAACCTTGGTGCACACTCTCTCGCAGGCCTGGTACAAACTCAGATCGGCAGATTGGTGAGGTCTGGTGTACAGATTGGAGGATGTGGGATTTGGTAGTGCGCAACCTTTATTCAATATTTTAACGTAACTCATCAGTTTGTAAACATTGGGATGGGATCTGCATCTGTGTTTTACATGTGCGATGTCTGATCTCCATCCAGACTCTGTGCGGACCTGTATCTTATATTTTGCACTTATATTTATGGTGCAGGCTGCCTTTAAGAGGCTCGAGCAACTCAAGCGAGATTTGGGTTCCCCTGCTGGTGAGGAGTGCCGAAGCTGGAGAGAACATCACAGCTGGGCCTCCATGTTGCGCTTCAATCAGGTAAATGAGGAGGCAGCACGAGTCCAACGTGCTGCCTGCGTCAGAACCACCGGGCGTGGGCTAATCGCGCACTGCGATGCCCGCGCCCAGATTCTGGCCTTAGCCAATTTAACCCCCGCCAAGTTGAAATATCCCATACATGTGTTAAACATTTGTGGGTTTTATGTGATAAGTTGGTGTTATCATTGGAAAAAGCAACATAAAGTTGTTCAGTTTTAAATGTTTTACAGTTTCTTTTCATAATCATAGAATGATAAAGCACAGAAGGAGGCCATTCGGTCCATCGTGCCTGTGTCGGTTCTTTGAAAGAGCTATCCAATTAGTCCAATTCCCCTGCTCTTTCCCAATAACGCTACAAATTTTCCCCCTTCAATTATTTATCCAATTCCCTTAAAAAAATTACTATTGAATCTCTTCCACCACCCTTTCAGGCAGTGTGTTCCAGAACATAACAACTCGCTACGGAAATGTTTTTTTCCTTATGTCGCCTTTGGTTCTTTTGCCAATTACCTTAAATCTGTGTCCTCTGGTTACTGGCCCTTCTGCCACTGGAAACAGTTTCTCCTTATTTACTCTATCAAAACCGTACATGATTTTGAACACCTCTATCAAACCTCCCCTTAACCTTCTCTGCTGTAAGGACCAGGTAGATGTAGGGATGAATTGTTGGGAATTTTGTTTGGTTATCTTTCGGGATAAGGGAGAATTTACGCAGAACTTTCTCTCAGGACATCAAATGGGATGGGCAGACTCCATTTCAGGGTGCATTGCCCAGGGTGCTTTGCTGAACATTTCCGTTCAGTCAGCAAACATGACCTTGAGCTTCCGGTTGTTTGGCACCTTAATCCTCCATCCCATTCTGACCTCTCTGTCCTCGGCCTTCTACACTGTTCCATTGATGCTCAACGCAAGCTCGAGGAACAGCATCTCATCTTTGTACTAGGCATTTTACAGCCTTCCAGTCTTAACAATAAGTTCAACAACGTTAGATGTTAACCACCACTCCCATTTTGTCTTGGACGTTCTGTAACCATTTACACCGCCTCTGGACTCATCTTTTGTCTCTATACTTGTCCCATTATCGTCTTCTTTTGCCTTGCAACATCATCCCTTTTGTCATTTAATCACTCTGACCTCCACCCTATCATAGAGCTCTCCCTTTTGTTCCTGTCCTGCCCCCTTTTCCCGTCTCAAACATCTTCCAGTTCTGATGAAAAGTCATCGACCTGAAACGTTAACTCTGTTTCTTTCTCCACAGATGCTGCCTGACCAGCTGAGTGTTTCCAGCAATTTTTGCTTTTATTTCAGATTTCCAGCATCCGCAGCAATTTGCTTTTGTTTTAGCACTATTAATAACGTTGTTTTCTAATCAATTTCCTAATTTCAGTTATAAAGGCATAGAAAGGTTACAGCATGGAAGGAGGCCATTCGGCCCATCGAGTCCATGCCGGCTCTATGCAAGACCAATCCAGCTGGTCCCACTCCCCTGCCCGATCCCGGAAGCCCTGCAAATTTTTTCCCTTCAACTACTTATCCAGTTCCCTTTTGAAAGCCACAATTGAATCTGCCTCCACCACCCCCTCATTCCAGATCCTAACCACTAACCACTCGCTGCATAGAAAAGGTTTTCCTCATGACACCTTTGGTTCTTTTGCCAATCACCTTAAATCTATGTCCTCTGGTTCTTGACCCTTCCGCCAATGGGAACCATTTCTCTCATCTATTCTGTCTAAACCCTTCATAATTTTGAATACCTCTATCAAATCTCCTCTCAAGCTTTTCCGTTCCACGGAGAACAACCCCAGCTTCTCCAGTCTATCCACGTAACTAAAGTCCCTCATCCCTGGAATCATTCTAGTAAGTCCTTTCTGCACCCTCTCTAAGGCCTTCACATCTTTCCTAAAGTGCGGTGCCCAGAACTGGACACAATACTCCAGTTGAAGTTGAACCAGTGTTTTATAAAGGTTCATCATGATTTCCTTGTTTTTGTACTCTATGCCTCTGTTTATAAAGCCCACGATCCCGTATGCTTTTTTAACCGCTTTCTTAACCTGCCCTACCAGCTACAACTATTTGTGCACATATACCCCCAGATCTCTCTGTTCCTGTGCCCTTTATAGAATTGTGCCCTCCAGTTTATATTGCCTCTCCTCGTTCTTCCTACTGAAATGTATCACTTTGCATTTTTCTGCGCTAAATTTCATCTGCCACTTGTCCGCCCATTCCACCAGCCTGTCTATATCCTCTTGAAGTCTATCACTATCCTTTTCACTGTTCACTACACTTCCAAGTTTTGTGTCATCTACAAATTTGGAAATTGTGCACTGCACACCCAAGTCCAAGTCATTAATATATATCAAGAAAAGCAGTGGTCCCAGGGGAACACCACTGTATATCTTCTTCCAGTCCGAAAAACAATCGTTCACCACTACTCTCTGCTTCCTGTTACTTAGCCAATTTTGTATCCATGCTGCTACTGCCCCCTTTATTCCATGGCCTTCAATTTTAATGAAAAGTCTATTGTGCGGCACTTTATCAAACACCTCATGAACGTCCATATCCATAACATCAACCGCATTGTCCTCATCGACCCTCTCTGTTACCTCACCAAAAAACTCTTATCAAGTTAATTAAAGGCAATTTGCCTTTAACAAATCCTGCTGGCTTTCCCTAATCAATCCACCCTTGTCCAATTGACTGCTAATTCTGTCCTGGATTATCATTTCTAAAAGTGTCCCCACCACCGAGGTTAAACTGACTGGCCTGTAGTTGTCTCTGATCGGCCCCACCTCTCCTCTTACTACCCGTTTACTATTTACACGTCAATAGAAGACTTTTGGATTCCCTTTTATGTTGGCCACCAGTCTATTCTCATACTCTCTCTTTGACCCTCTTATTTCCTTTTTCTCTTCCCCTCTGAACTTTCTATATTCAGCCTGGTTCTCACTTGTATTATCAACCTGACATCTGTCATATGCCCCTTTTTTCTATTTCATCTTACTCTCTATCTCTTTTGTCATCCAGGGAGCTCTGGCTTTAGTTGCCCTACCTTTCTCCCTCGTGGGAGTGTGCCTAGTCCGAACCCGAACCATCTCCTCCTTAAAGGCCGCCCATTGTTCAATTACAATTTTGTCTGCCAATCTTTGATTCCAATTTCCCCGGGCCAGATCTGTTCTCATCTCACTGAATTTGACCCTCCTCCAATTGAATATTTTTACTTTAGAGTGGTCCATGTCCTTTTCCATAGCTATTCTAAACCTTATGATACTATGATCGCTGTTCCCTAAATGCTCCCCCACTGACACTTGCTCCACTTGGCCCGTCTCATTCCCTAGACCCAAATCCAACAATGCCTCCTTCCTTGTTGGGATGGAAACACACTGGTCAAGAAAGTTATCCTGAACACACTTCAAAAATTCATCCCCCTCTTTGCTCCTTATATTATTACTATCCCAGACTATATTAGGTTAGTTGAATCCCCCCTTTTCACAACTCTATAGCTTTTGCACCTCTCTGTAATTTCCCTGCAAATTTGCTCCTCTATCTCCTTCCCGCTAGTTGGTGACCTTTGGAATACACCCAGTAGTGTAATGGCACCATTAACTTTTCTACCTCTAACCAAATAAATTCTGCCCTTGACCCCTCCAGGACATCCTCTCTCTCCAGCACAGCAATATTCTCCTTAATCAATACTGCCACCACCCCCCGCCTTTCTTCCCTGCTCTTTTTTGAGCCAGGACTCCGTTATCGCTACAACATCGTATTCCCATGTGGCTAATTGCGCCTGCAGCTCTCCAAACTTGTTTACCATGCTTTGTGCGTTTACACACATGCACTGTAAATCTATCTTAGACTATCTTGTACTCTCTCTTCGTCTCATCCCAGCTCCCCCAGAACTGGTCCCAATGCCCCAGGAATCTAAAGCCCTCCCTCCTGCACCATCTCTCCAGCCACACATTCATCTTCTCTATCCTCGTTTTCCTATACTCGCTAGCACGTGGCACCAGGAGTAATGCGGAGATTACTACCTTTGAGGTCCTACTTCTTAATCTCTTTCCTAACTCCTTAAAATCTGCCTGCAGGACCCCATCCCTCTTTCTACCTATGTCGTTGGTATTGATATGGACCACAATCTCTGGTTGTTCACCTTCCCACTCCAGAATGTTCTGCAGCCGTTCAGTGACATCCTTGACCCAGCCACCAGGGAGGCAACATACCATCCTGGAATCACGTCTGCGGCCGCAGAAACACCTATCTGTTCCCCTAACTATTGAATCCCCTATCACTATTGCTCTCCTGACCTTTCTCCTCCCCATCTGTACAGCTGAGCCACCCATGGTGCTATGGTCTTAGCTCTGGCTGCACTCCCCAGAGGAACCCTCTCCCTCACCAGCATTCAGAACTGAATACCGGTTAGAGAGCGAGATGCCATCAGGGGACTCCTGCACTACCTGCCTGGTCCTCCTTGTCTGTCTGGCGGTCACCCAGTCCCTCTCTGCCTGCACTCTCTTAAGCTGCGGGGTGACCACCTCCTGAAACGTGCTATCCACAAAACTCACAGCCTCGCGGATGCACTGCAGTGACGCCAACTCGAGCTCCGAAATCCGGAGCTGGAGCTCCTCCAGCTGACGACACTTCCTGCACCTGCGGTTGTCCAGGACACGGGAAGCATCCTGGAGTTCCCACATGGCACAGGATGTGCATTCGATGGGACTGAGGTGCCCTGCCATGCCTCGATTTGTTAGATTATTAACTAAACTTAACTGAAAATAAACAAAGTCTTAAAAAAAAGTACTCACCAGAAAAAGAAACACTCACCAGCTACCGACCAATCAGCTCTTCCCTTGTGCTGATTTTCTTTCCTCACTCTTTATCTGCTCCAATGATCCGACGGAAATTAATTTTTAAAAGTTTTTATTCAATCAGTTATTTATATTTTTATTAATCTAGTTAATAAACTAGTTTAAGTTATTAAATTTAATAAACTAACAGCAGTTTTATGCTCCCAGCTCTTAATTTAATTTTACCCACTTCCCTAACTCAGAGGAACAAAGAAAGCTGTAAATACTTACCAGCCAATCACCTACCTGCTGTCCTGTGACGCCTCTCCTTGATTTTTTTTCTGATCCCACCGACTGTCTCCAGAAGATCCAACCTGATCCGCCGATCGCACCACTCCTCTAGATCCACTCCCGTCGCCTCCAAGTGAGTTTAGGCCTTCAAGCCTGGACCTTCATTTGCTTCCCTCTGCCACCTCCGGTACTCCTCTAGGTCCGTTCCCGCTGCCTCCGCTGCTCCAAGACATGAAGGAAGTCCTTTGTTCAAATTCCTCTGATGACCGACCATTGCACAAATGATCTCTACCGCTCTGGCAACTGCCACAGTCCTTCTGTATTTTAGGTACATGTACAAACCAACAAAATGAATATAACAATGTCCTTCTTGTCTTCATAGCTGAGTCATATTCATCCTGAATCGTAAGGCAGTTACAATTTCATAATAACATAAGAACATAAGAAATAGGAGAAGGAATAGGCTGCTCCGCCATTAAATAAGATTATGGCTGATCTTTAACCTAAATTCCACTTTCACTATTGGTAAAAAAATAGTGCTGGAGAAATTAATGGGACTGAAAGCTGATAAATCTCCAGGGCCTGATAATTTGCATCCCAGAATTAAAAGAGGTAGCCATGGAAATAGTGGATGCATTACTTGTCATCTTCCAAAATTCCAAAGATTATGGATTAGTTCCTGCAGATTGGAGGGTGGCAAATGTAACCTCACTATTTAAAAAAGGAGGGAGAGAGAAAACAAGGAACTATAGACTGGTTAGCCTAACATCAGTAGTAGGGAAAATGCTAGAGTCTATTATAAAGGTTGTGATAACAGGACACTTAGAAAATATCAACGGGATTAGACAAAGTCAACATGGATTTATGAAAGGGAAATCGTGTTTGACAAACCTACTGGAGTTTTTTGAGGATGTAACTGGTAGAATAGATAAGGGAGAACCAGTGGATGTGGTTTATTGGATTTTCAGAAGGCCTTTGATAAAGTCCCGCATAAGAGGTTAGTGTGCAAAATTAAAGCATATGGGATTGAGGGTAATATACTCGCATGAATTGAAAATTAGTTAACAGACAGGAAACAGAGAGTAGGAATAAATGGGTCTTTTTCGGGGTGGCAGGCAGTGGCTAGTGGGGTACCGCAGGGATCAGTGCTTGGGCCCCAGCTATTCACAATATATATCAATGATTTGGATGAGGGAACCAAATATAATATTTCCAAGTTTGCTGATAACACAAAACTAGGTGGGATCGTGAGTTGTAAGAAGGATGCAAAGAGGCTTCAAGGTGATTTGGACAAGTTGAGAATGTGAGCAAATACATGGCAGATGCAGTATAATGTGGATAAATGTGAAGTTATCCACTTCGGAAGGAAAAACAGAAAGGCAGAGTATTATTTAAATGGTGATAGATTGGGGAATGTTGATGAACAAAGGGACCTGGATGTCCTTGTACACCAGTCACTGAAAGCAAACATGCAGGTGCAGCAAGCAGTTAGGAAGGCAAATGGTATGTTGGCCTTCATTGCAAGAGGATTTGACTACAGGAGCAAGGATGTCTTACTGCAGTTATACAGGGCCTTGGTAAGACCACACCTCGAGTATTGTGTGCAGTTTAGGTCTTCTTACCTAAGAAAGGATATACTTGCCATGGAGGGAGTGCAGCGAAGGTTCACCAGACTGATTCCTGGGATGGCAGGACTGTCATAGGAGGAGATATTGGGTTCACTCGGCCTGTATTCACTAGAATTTAGAAGAATGAGAGGGGATCTCATTGAAACATATAAAATTCTGACAGGGCTAGACAGACTGGATGCAGAGTGGATATTTCCCCTGGCTGGGGGGCCCAGAACGAGGGGTCACAGTCTCAGGATACGGGGTAGGACATTTAGGACTGAGATGAGGAGAAATTTCTTCACTCAGGGCGGTGAACCTGTGGAATTCCCTACCACAGAAGGCTGTGGGGGCCAAGTCACTGAATATATTTAAGAAGGAGCTGGATAGATTTCTAGACACAAAAGGCACCAAGGGGTATGGGGAGAGAGCGGGAATATGGTATTGAGATAAAGGATCAGCTATGAACATATTGAGTGTTGGAGCAGGCTCGAAGGGCAGAATGGCCTACTCCTGCTCCTATTTTCTATGTTTCTATGTTTTCCCGTCAAATCCCCATATCCCTTGATTCCCATGGAGTCCAAAAATCCTTCAATCTCAGTGTTGAATATATTCAATGACTTAGCATCCACAGCCCTCTGGGGTAGAGAATTCCAAAGATTCACAATCCTCTGAGTGAAGAAATTTCTCCTCATCTCAGTCCTAAATCACCCACCCTTTATCCTGAGACTATGCCCCCTAGTTCTAGGCTCTCCAGCCAGGGGAAACAGCCTCTCCACATCTACCCTGTCAAGCCCTCTAAGAATTTTATACGTTTCAATGAGATCACTTCTCATTCTTCTAAATTCCAGAGAATATAGGCCCATTCAAATCAATATCTCCTCATAGGACAACCCTCTCATCCCAGGAATCAATCTAGTGAACCTTGATTACACCGTCTCAAGTATATCCTTCCTTAGGTAAGGAGAACAAAACTGTACACAGTACTCCAGGTGTGGTCTCACCAGACACATCAAGATGTTCATTTGTTGAGTAAGGGGAAGCCAACAGTATCCACTCAGATGCCAGAAGCCACCCTATGCTTCATCAGTTCCTTCACAGGGCTTTCTTTGGACTTCAAGGCACAAGTCAGAATCTCTGCAACAACAGACCAGGAGATGTAGCAGCCACACGAGTCTGGTTCTTCAACACTTTCGTTGTCACCCCAGAGCCTGCTAGTGGAGGTTCACATCTGCTTCATCAGGCCATGGTGCCCATGACAGCGTGAAGGCCAGAGACGCCCAGATGCATATTCATTTTCTTACATAATGTCGTTTTACTACATTAAAGGCACTATATAAAATACCACATGATTTGGGTGGGCACAGTTTGTTCAGCAGGTTCAGTCTTTCCAGTCAATAACAAGTTTCTCTGTGGCTGTGCTGATCCTCACACTGGGATAGTATCCTGTGGAAGGTCCTCGGAACGATGATTCTCCTAAAGCTCAGCAGATAATAGGCCATATAATCTGTCTATAAAGCAAAGTCAAATATTTTGTACAATATAAATTATGCAAATACTCATACACTGTTGAATCAGTATTCTTATCAATTATTAACAGATCTGCCATGACGTTGCTCACAGTGATTCAGAAGCTACAGGTGTTATCAATAAAGTGTGACAGGAAGGTGTGACAGAAAGCAAGTTTGATATTTACAGGGGGTGCACACTACACGCTGAAACGGCCCTAATTAAAGTCACAAATGACATCCTCTGTAACTGTGTCCATGGCGCACTATCCCTCTTCATCCTTCTCGACCTCTCTGCAGCCTTTGATACGCCATCCCCCTCCATTGCCTCTCCTCCATTGTCCAGCTGAGTGGGACTGCTCTCGCCTGCTTCCGCTCTTACCTATCCAGTCGTGGCCAAAGAACCTCCTGCAATTACTTCTCTTCGCGCCCTCTCATCATTACATCTGGATTCCCCCAAGGATCTATCCTTGGCCCCTTCCTATTTCTCATCTGCATGCTGGTCTTCGGTGACATCATCTGAAGACATAACGTCAGGTTCCACATGTACGCTGACAACACCCAGCTCTACCTCACCACCACCTCACTGGACCCCTCCCACCGCCTCTGCGTTGTCAGCCTGCCTGTCCGACATCCAGTCCTAGATATACCGCAATTTCCTCCAATTAAACATTGGAAAGACTGAAGCCTTAATCTTCGCCACGGACTCCATCCCCCTCCCTGGCCACTGTCTAAGGCTGAACCAAACTGTTTGCAACCTTGGTGTTCTATTTCACCCTGAACCGAACTTCTGATCCCATATCCGCTCCATCATCAAGACCGCCTCCGCCCGTCTCCGCCCCTGCCTCAGCCCATCTGCTGCTGAAACCCTCATCCATGCTTTTGTTACCTCCAGACTCGACTGCTCCAATGCTCTCCTGGATGCCCTTCCATCTTCCACCCCCCATAAACTTGAGCTCAGCCAAAACCCTGTTTTCTATATCCTAAGCTGCAGCAAGTTCCATTCACCCATCACCCCTGTGCTTGCTGACCTACATTGGTTCCCAGTCCAGCAACATCTCAATTTTAAAATTCTCATACTCATGTTCAAATCCCTCCATGGCTTCACCCCTCCCTGTCTCTGTCATCTTCTCCAGCCCTACAACCCTCCAAGAATTCTGGGTTCCTCCAACTCTGGCCATATGCATCCCCCACTCCCTTTACCCCACTATTGGCCGGCCGTGCCTTCAGCCGTCTAGGCTCTGAGCTCTAAAATTTCCCCCTAAACCTCTCCACCACTCTCTCCTCCTTTAAGACCCTCCTTAAAACCTACCACTTTGACCAAACTTTTGGTCACTTATCCTAATGTCTCCTTTATTGGCTCGGTGTTGATTTTTCTCCGATTATGCTCCTGTGAAGTGCCTAGGGACACTTTACTGTATTAACGACGCTATATAAATGCAAGTTGTCGTCTAGTGGTAGTTTTTATAATATTCTATTAATAAGAACTAGTGCCAGTTTAACTCAGTTGGCAGTAACTCTCACCTCTGAGTCTGAAGGGAAAAAGGATGTGCTTGTATTCTGGCACTGGGCCTTCCATCATCGAACTAACCCAGGTCTCTACCTGGGTGCAATGTAAGACAAATTCGGACCTGCTTCCAATTGGTTACAGTGATTGTTCTTTTATTTTGAGTACAAGCAAGGATTAATACGTACAAGTATATAAGCGGTAATTTTACAGAGAATAAGGAATTATATTACCTGGTTGTCCTCTGGGTAGGGATCATAACTTGGTTGTTCCTCTACCCTGGACCCTTGTTCGAGCTGGCAGCGAGGCAGTAAGTCATCAGTTTAGCTGAGGACCATGTGGGACGCCGACTCTAGATCATCAACTTGCTGAGGAGGGTAAGGCTGATAATAGTAAAAGTCAGTTTTTAACCCTTTACATCAAGCCCCATTCTAATACAGGAGCAAATAGCTGAGGCTGGCACTTCAGAGGAGTGCTGCATTGCCGGAGGTGCCATCTCCCGGATGAATCGTTAAACCGAGGTCCTGCCCACCTATTTAGGCGGACATAAAAGATATCATGGTGCTTTTTCGAAGAAGAGTGGGGAATCCTCTTGATGTCCTAACTAACATTCACCCCTCAACCAACATTACCAAAACAGATTAACTGGTCATTCATCTCAGTGTTGTTTATGGGACCTTGCAGTGGGCAAAATGACTCCAAACACAAGTGACTAGATTTCAAAAGTAATTAATTGTCTGTAAAGCTGTTTGGGATGCCTGGAAGATGTAAAAGGTTCTTTATAAATGCATGTTTTTCTTACTTTTAGACTGTGCAATTAAACATACACATGACGAAGAAATAAATTAATGTTTTTTTTTTCGCCAGGAGGGTCCCTAAACTAGGGAAATTTGTACGGCTGGTCCATTCAACTAAAGTGCAGCTTTGATGTTTCGTACACATCTGGAATCGAGCTCTCATTAAATGAACACAAGTGATGTCATTTTAAATATAATTGTGCTTGATTGTATCCAGTAAACTCCCTCATTTCCTAAAATATGTTAAACAAGTCTCATTACGGCATCATCGAAAAACAATAAATGTTCACAGAAAACTGTTAGTTGGAAACAGTATTAATGGCGATCACTACACAATAAACCTTCGGCCATCCTAAAATATTTAAATTATTTTGATGTACACATATGGAACCGAGGGTACAAAGTCTGTGACCTAAGCTGATTGACAGATTGTTCTGTCTGACTAGTAACGGACAGCATCTGAAGTGTAAACTGCAGAGGTTCTGGCCAGTTTCATGCATCATGCCTTTGCTGCATGCTCTACTGAAAGATCTGATGCAGTTTGACACTAAAAGCCTGGAGCAGATATTCAGTACCTGCCTTTGGAGCATGTTTAGGCTTATGAGATGCAACAGTACAACACATCAAGTAGCATCAGCTTTTTTTTTGCTATACTTCCACAGTTCTGTCATAGATTTGCAACTTCTCTGCCAAGTAAATTACTGATCCATGGCTTTAAGTTGATAGAAAAAGACTAACTCTGGGTCCAATTTTCGAAATAAGGGGCTTTAAGATTTTTGATTTTTCTGCAACAGTCTCTCGAATATATTTTTGATTTGTACGCTACAGATTTCCAGAATTGTTTCACTGTTTCTGGAAAAAAAACAACTGTCCTTTCCTGTAACAAGGAATGTCATTATTAATATAGCACAAACTTCCAATCTTTGCTTTCAGGACTTAATGGGAGTGATTTTAACTCCCCTCGACCTGGTGCAAGCCAGGCGGGGTTGGGGGAGTTAAAACGGAGTGGGTGACTTATCCATTCCTTTCCCGCCCTGATCTGGCCAACTGCAATTTTAAAGTACCCGCTCCAGGGCGCGGGGCCCTCTTTAAATATGCAGATTGAGCTTTGTCGACCTCATCAGGGCCTGAGGCCTGAGCGGGGGAGCTGTGGTAGCTTCCCTGCCAGGCAAAACCAGACAGGAACAGGAGCCAGGGCCAGAAGAGGCCCAGCAAGGTAAGTTTTTACATTTCTTTTTACAGGTTTCCTTGTGGGCCAGGAAGAGCAGGACTGTTTCAGCAAATCAAAAACTTATGTGAGAATACCTCACACCTGCCTTAAACTCCTCAAAGTTATCAGCAAAGGTACATAAATATTGACAGCACTGGTACGGAGTTGCTGCAGGACGAGTATACCCAAGAATGTGATGCGAATACCCTGAAGATGGGGCGTTTACCCCAGGGTGATGTTGCTGCAACATTGAAACGAAAAGGTTTTGTGTGCATATCATTTAGATAAGCAGACAATTATTGCTGGCCTTGAATGAGGAGCTCCTGTGATCTGGTGAATCTCACGAGCAGGACCAGGTATTAGTCATGGTAACCAAAGTAACTCCTGCCTTAGCCTCGCCCAACAGAACCACCTAGCAGGAACTCGGGGGGGGGGGGCACGCCACGCATGATTTTCAAACCAAGTTGTGCTCTCCCCGGTCCAAGGCTCCCTACCACGAGCGCAAAGTCAGAAAGTTACCCCTTAAAAGTAAACGTTAAAAATAAAGAGGGTTAGTTGCGGCTTTATTTTATTTTTATTTTTTATTTTAGTGTGTTTGCTCAATATGCTCCTTCTTCCAAGGATCACATGGAATAAAAGAATAAAAGACACCTTTGTAGGAGTTAGTTTATTCACACAAAACACATGCAGTCAATTCTCCCAGGCACACTGCAGGCGGTTCGTCTTAAACTTAGTGCAGCATATGGCTTAACAGGTTATTAGTTTTGGGCCTACCAATTAATAGACTACCACAGGGTTTGCCTTGGGCCTTTTCTATATTCTGTTTGTACTGTATAAGGCTGATTTCCAATAAATAGAATTCTTAGTGTTACAACTTGTACCCCCTTGGCTCCCAGTGGGCTTTGCATGAAGCAGAAATCTCAGCTGCTCTGAAATGTTCATGACTCCGGTGTAAACAAGGCAGTGCTATCATTTCCCTTATGTATTACTTCTCAATCTCTGCTCATTTAAAAGTGTTCATGCTCCCTGTTATCATTATGTCTGGTTATCGAAGGCTGCGCAGACTTCTTTGGAAAGGAAATCAAATCGGGTGGATTGTAACCAGTTGCCGAGTTACTTAATAAATATTCATCCATACAGATAAATAAATCCTAACGTTGTTTATAGTTACAATCTTAACAATAACCTCATTACATTTTTGCTCTAGATATTTTCCTCAGGCTCAGTATCTGGTAAGGAAGCCTTCGCTGTTTACAAACAGGAGGGGGCCTTTACTTGCCTATTATTGTAGTGAACCCTTGTCCTTGAATTTCAGCATATGCCACCACACGGTGTCTTGACTTTCAAAGATGGAAGAATGAACACATTAGCAGACTGCAGCTAAGGCTATAAATTGTCTATTGAACAGTAAATAGGTGAGTGAATGCTAGCAAGAACAAACAACAGATTTATAGGAATTATAGGCCCAACTATTCATCCTCTAGTTATAGAAAACAACAACATTGCTTCTCCTGTGCTAACACTCAAAGTAAGAGGCCCCTGATTAGTATTACATGTCGGTTCACTGTTGAGCTACCATGGAATATCTGGCTTGCTCTGATAGCTTGGGAATGACTTCTGCTTGCAAGGCACTCAGAGATATACACTTTCAAAATTCCTTTGAAGATGTACCAGAGTGAGGGAAATAAAAAATATATCACTCTACCTCAGAAAACCACCAATCAAGCATACACCATAAAAAGATCCATAGGATACTCATGTTTGAACTGAATGACTTGACCCCCTACCCAAAAACAAATGATCTTGTCCCATGTGACTGTTGATAGAATAACCCAACTGTTGCCTATTAAAAGCAACATTTTGGACACAATGGACCAGGTAAGCAAGTACAGAGTTACAACTTCCCCATATATATATCCACTAATATCTACATCAGACAGTTGTCTGATTCTGGGGCTGATGTGTATCAAAAGCCTGGGCTAATTTTGTTAAGTGAATCTAATTTTAACCCTATGTGTACCAGGACCTTCAATAAAAAAGCCAATAACCTATTGCATCATTAACAAAAACACTCCACGTTCATCCCAAGCTTATCTTCACTAATTTAATATGGAATGCTATTTATCTAGGACAATAGAACTGTAAATTTTCCTTAAAGTATAAAATCTTACCAGTTAATACAAATCTTATTTTTGTCCACTGCACTGTACCATCCACAGGATGCACTGCAGCAACTCGCCAAGGCTTCTTCGACAGCACCTCCCAAACCCACGACCTCTACCACCTAGAAGGACAAGGGCAGCAGGCACATGGGAACACCACCACCTGCACGTTCCCCTTCAAGTCACACACCATCCCGACTTGGAAATATTTCGCCGTTCCTTCATCGTCGCTGGGTCAAAATCCTGGAATTCCCTTCCTAACAGCACCGTGGGAGAACCTTCACCACACGGACTGCAGCGGTTCAAGAAGGCGGCTCACCACCACCTTCTCAAGGGCAATTAGGGATGGACAATAAATGCCGGCCTCGCCAGCGATGCCCACATCCCATGAACGAATAAAAGAAAATGGAGTTAGACTTTCTGGTGCAACTAAAGCAGCAAATAAACAACAGACCTACAGATACCAAATGATCCAAACACTGTCCGGGTCAGAAAAATGTTGACAGCAACTGATTCAAGAAGTATTCAAGATGTACCAAAACAAGGGAAATTAAAAATAGATCACTCTAACTCAGACAAGCATGGCTCAGTGGTAGCACTCTCACCTCTGAGTCAGGAGGTTGTGGGTTCAAGTTCCATGAGAGACTTGAGCATGTAATCTAGGCTGACACTCCAGTGCAGTACTGAGGGAGTGCTGCACTGTCAGAGGTGCTGTCTTTCAGATGAGACATTAAACCAAGGCCCCACCTGCCCTCTCAGGTGCATGTAAAAGATCCCATGACACTATTCGAAGAAGAGCAGGGGAGTTCTCCCTGGTGTCCTGGTCAATATTTGTCCCTCAACCAACATCACTAAAACAGATTATCTGGTTATTATCACATTACTGTTTGTGGGCCCCTGCTGTGCATAAAGTGTCCTTTGCGTTTCCCACATTACAACAGTGACTACACTTCAAAAGTACATTGGCTGTAAAGTGCTTTGGGACATCCTGAGGTCGTGAGAGGTGCTATATAAATGCAAGCTTTTCCTCTCTTTCTTTCTTTTTTAGATGCTAAGAAACATCTTGTGTATTTCCAGCATTTTCTGTGTTTATTGCTAGGTAAGGTAAAATTTGATAAAGCATCTTGAAGGAACACAGAAAAAGAAACAATTTCTAATTAATTAGTCCTTAAACACTTTGGATTCATTTTAAATAAATGAACGAAACAAAGGGAGAAAGAAAGAAAGAAAGAACTTGCATTTATAGAGCGACTTTCACGTCCTCAGGACGGCCTAAAGAAGAAGGGGTTGAATTGTGGGCTCACTCTATTTGTCAATGTATGCTCCATTAAACAACTATTTAGGAAATATGAACATACAAACAATGACAGAGAGAAAAAGACCCTGTGGTCCATCCAGCCTGTCCCACACAACTGCGATGCCTTGTGCATCACAATATATACACTCCCCACTTTACTAAGGAATGTCAGGCTTCATTAGATTGTTCCCAGGAGAGAATCACGGTATTAGCCAATAATGCGCAGGCAATTTGCGATGTTGAATCTATTCTGAGTAATGTTTTGTGCCAGATGGAACGCGATCAGCTCACCCTGTGTCATCCTCACAACCACACACTGAAAGGCAGCTAGCAGGTGATTGTGTAGTCGACGGGCCATATTTACATTCCTTCTCCATGGGAAGGTGGAAAGGTGATGGTTGGAGGAGCAGGGCATGTAATGTCCCTGGCAACACGCCCTCCCATACCATCTGGCATCTCCCAAGTCATCAGAGGAAAGAAAAGCAACTTTGCCCTGGATGCGGAGATTGAAAAATTTATCAAGAATCTTCATCAATATATAGATCAAGAGCTACTCCCACTGGTATAAAACAGGAACAGAAACTGAGCAGCTGAATGAAATGACGTACAAGAGCATTTATTTCAACACTAAAACTGATTCTGATTCACCACAAAACGCACGCACAATGAAGGACTTGTACTGGGATCTGGGGCTGAGCACTGGACCTGTTCTGGGGAGGACTGAGTAGCTGTGAGCTGCAGTATAATGACCTTGGCAACAATTAATGACTCTACCACAGGGTTGTGAATTCCAGTAAACATTTCCTCTTGCCGCCCACCTGATTATGTGTGTATCTCACACTCTTAGACAGATTGTCATTGGCACTTGTCTCAAGGTGGTAACCGCTGATCTTGAGGCCACCATATCTCTACTAGCTATCAAATTACTTTTCTCTGGGTTCAGGTTAACTTTGCCCTCATCAGTTTTGTTTCCTGTCAGAAGGAAAACCTCTGTGAGACCACATGATTCACCATCAAAACAAATCTGCCTTCCGGCAGCATGTGGTGTATTTCTCAGTCTTTGCAAAGAATAGCTGCAATCTGAGCCCTGTTTTTGTCAGTGAAACATGCATCAATATATAGTTTAGCATTGGTTTTCTGCAACTTTGTTTTTCACAGATTTCCTTGCAGTCATTTGAAAGTATCAAGAAATCATAACTTTTCCACAATGCAACAGTAGTCTAGATAAATGTTTAAAAATGAGCTATTGAGGGCCAGTGTATTTAGCTCCCAGTAGTCTAGCCACAGTGGATGGTTTATGAACGATGGGCCATGATTTTAGCATGGTGGCGGGAAGTCAGCGGGTGGGTGGATTTGGGAGTGAGAAACCCAGAGGCAAAGTGAGCACGTTTAAATCTGCAATCGTGACTCCACTGCAGTCAATTAGTTTTGCTTCCAAGTTTCGCGTCTCCAAGCTGCGCAGTGGGCCTACTGCACACCCGAGTGACCTGACTTAAAGTCCACCATTTAAAGGGCCGGTCCAAGAATGGATTTTGAAGGAGAAAGGAGAAATGGAGTCCAGGAAAGCAAAGGCTGCCCCTGGATTAAATGATGCCTCCCTGAATGTACTGCTGGCTGCAGTGAGAGCCAGAAGGGAGGTAATGTTTCCAAATGGATGGCAGGAAGAAACCTGGCTCTATATCCAAAAAATGCTTTGCTGGAGGTGGCAGAAGAGGTGAGGAGCAGGAGCATGGTGTCCAGGTCTTGGGTTCAGTGCAGGAAGCGTCAGGAAAGGCAAGTACAGTTGCTGATTCACCCACATCCTGTGTTGTTCAACAATCACCCCTCCCGTCACACTCTGTTGGCATGCCGACCCCATCATATCTCTCCTCACACCCACTAAAATGTCAGCAGCAGCAACCATCCTTCACTGTCTATGCACTTCCTCAACTGCCAATTTATTCACCCACCACTGCCACTCACCCCAATCCTGATGCCATGTGATGTATCTGTCTGATAGTCTCCCTCTGATGCATCTCTTTCATGGTCAGCCTCACCCAAAGCAATGCATTCATAGGGTGAATACATCACCTTCAGTCACTCACAGGTCTTTCCCCCCTTATAAAAACATAAGAACATAAGAAATAGGAGCAGGAGTAGGCCGTACGGCCCCTTGAGCCTGCTCCGCCATTCAATTAGATCATGGCTGATCTTCTACCTCAACTCCATTTTCCCGCCCAATCCCCATATCCCTTGATTCCCCTAGAGTCCAAAAATCTATCCATCTCAGCCTTGAATATATTCAACGACTCAGCATCCACAGCCCTCTGGGGTAGAGAATTCCAAAAAATCATAACCCTCTGTGTGAAGAAATTCGTCCTCATCTCAGTCTTAAATGGCCGGCCCCTTATCCTGCGACTATGCCTCCTAGTTCTAGACTCTCTCGCCGGGGAAACAATCTCTCAGCATCTACCCTTTCAAGCCCCCTCATAATCTTATATGTTTCAATGAGATCATCTCTCATTGTTCTAAACTCCAGAGAATATAGGCCCATTCTACTCATCTATGTCTAGCTTAGCAGAGCTTGGAGAGGAGTGCGGAAGAAGAGGAGAGGAGTAGGAGAAGAGAATGCTCAATGCATGGAAGAGGAGCAGAACAGGAGATGGCCCGCCCACTTCTGAGGGCGCACTGTCACAGGACATACAGCCGTGCACCAGCGCTGATACTGGCACTTGGGTGGGCCCTGATAGTTGGGTTGTCACCTGGCGATTCACCACTCACAAGTGAGCACGAGCAGACACTGGTGGCAGGAACAGCTGTGGGGAGTCCGCATCGGGGAGCCCACTCCTCTCCAAGCTCTGCTCAGCTGGACATAGATGCTGAACCCTGGAGGCCATCGTTGAGAAGGAGAATGACAGAGGTGCAGCAGCAAATTTGCAAGGTAATGGAAAAAGTGCCACGAACATTCTCCCCAATAGCAAAGAGGATGGAGGAGTCCACCTCCAGCATTAGTGGATTGGTGACACAGGTAAGTGCGAGAATGTCTGTGATGGAGAGATTGGCAGCCTCCATTGAGCTTCAAGCACGGTTCTCAAATGAGTCCATGCAGGCTATGACAACAGCCGTGCGGACTCTGGATGCCAACATTTCTGCCACCCTAAACAGGCATTAGCTGTGGCCTTAGAACGCAGCACATCTGCTCACCAACCTGCTGACCAGCAAAGTGATGGGAGTGATGTTGCACTGGCCTGGGAGAGGGACGATGGCAAAAGGTGACATGGAAGTGGGGAGTCCACTCAAACGTTCCCACGTCTCACCCCTCCTCGACCAGTACCTGCAATGCTGCCTCCTCTCCCAATGGCTGAGTCTGCCCCTGATGGTCATAGGCTGAGGGCATCTTAGCAGTCAGGGCAGGGATCTGAGCATCTTGCCACCACCTCTACTGAAGACACAGGGGATGCACCACGTAGAAGCGGTAGGAAGAGAAAGGCTAAGCAATTGTAATTCACCAAGGGTATGCACAAGGGTGTTTGACAGAATGTCACGTAGTTAATTTATATATATTTTTTGTTATGGCACATTAAATTTAATCATTATCACCACCACTGCCACGTTTTGGCCATAACTGAGCCCCTTTTGTGAATTCGCCCTTTCATTTGCTTCATCATGAATGCCAAGACATGATGCCACCCATTGGGCGTGTGTACAATGGGTGTATGCGTGATTGAAGGACTGTTTTGTGCAAAGGGAGGAGGGGGGAAGGGGGGGTGGGGGGTGCGCGGGGGTTGGTGGTGGTGGTTGTTCTAGGCAGCCTGAGTATTTCGAAGTCTTCAATTTGCACATCTCATTATGAGAACTTGTTAGAGATGAGGGAATCCCTGGCCTCATTGGCAGCTATGTGCACGGCTACTCTGGGATGGGCTCCCCATCTTCATTTTCCTCCTCCTCAGATGTACTGTAGAATAGATCCATTGAGACCCCCCCCCATCCTGATCGTGTCAGTTTGAGGGGCTCCAAAATGTAGGTAAACCTGTCTAAGCACAAGAATTCTCAGTCTTAGCAAAGAAATCTCAGTCTAAACGCATAGAACTCCCAGCCAAAGGTTTGTCTGAGAGAACTGAATGCCCAGCTGCAATACCTCACCTTTTATTGAGGTATGTCTATCATTGGTTTAAAGGGCCAAATGGGCTTCAGTTGCAACTCGCCTCCGTTTCAATGGCATGTTTCAGAAACCACGTTCAGGATTAGTTAAATCTGTTTCTGTTGCAGAATCCACAAAAAGTTAAGTAGCTAAAGTATTTTAACTACCTGAATTGGCCCTTTAAGTATCGGCCCATTGGCTTTAAGTGGGGACGGGAATTCCGGCTTTCTGTTGTGCGCGCGCATCCTGACCTCCAAGAAGTTCCAAGAAGCTGCTGCTTTAATCTCCCGCCCGCCCCCAACCCACCCGGTCTTGGGGGTTAAAATTATCCCCATAGTCTCCAATATGAATGCCAGAGTTCTGTCTTTCTTTTCCAGACAAACATTTACGTCTTCTTGTTAATCAGTAACTGTCACATAGCCAAACCTCAAGAACATATACCTTTGATACTGGGCCACACAAGCAATTAGTTCACAGGGCAGGAATGGAATAGGAGGCAAGCTTCTGCAGTCGAATGAAAATTGGCTGAACCAGAGAAAGCAAAGGTGGTTGTAAAGAGATCTGTGTCAACAATGGCAAGTGGTCACTCGCAGGGCTCCACAGGGGTCAGTGCTGGGGTCTATGTTACCATACTATTAGCAAGAATATCCAGGTATCAGAGGCTGTACAGAAAAAGGCAACCAAATGGATATCTAGCTCAAGACTAATATTGAAGAACATAGGAACATAGGAACCAGGAGTAGGCCATTCAGCCCCTCGAGCCTGTTCCGCCATTCAATGAGATCATGGCTGATCTGTGACCTAACTCCATCTACCCGCCATATCCCTTAATACCCTTGGCTAGTAAAAATTTATCGATCTCAGATTTAAAATTATTAATTGAATTATCATCTATTGTTTTTTGTGGGAGAGAGTTCCACACTTCTACCACCCTTAGCGGGAAGAAATGTTTCTCAACTTCTTTCCTGAATGGCCTGGCTCTGATTTTAAGGTTATGTCCCCTTGTCCTAGGCTCCCACACCAGCAGAAAAAAGTTTCTCTCTATCTAGCCTATCAATTCCTTTCAAAATCCTAAAATCCTCAAACAAATCACCCTCTAACTTTTATATTCCAGGGAATACAAGCCTAGGTTGTGTAATCATTCCTTATAATCTAACCCTTGGAGCCCTGGTAACATTCTGGTGAATCTGCGCTGCACTCCTTCGAAGGCCAATATATCCTTCTGCGGTGCCCAGAACTGTACACAGTAGTCCAGATGTGGTCTAACCGGGGCTTTGTATCGCTATAGCAAAATTTCCTCCTCTTTGTATTCCAGCCCTCTATTATAAAGGCTAACATTGCATTAGCCTTTTTGATTATTTTTTGTACCTGACTACTATATTTTAGCAATCTGCGTACATAGACCCCTGAATCTCTTTGAACCTCCACTGTTCCTAGCTTTTCACCATTTAAAAAATACTCGGATCAATCCTTTTTTGGTCCAAAATGGATGACCTCACGCTTTCCTGCGTTGAAATCCATCTGCCATAGTTTTGCCCACTCATTTAATCTATCAATGTCTCTTTGTAATTTTATGTTCCCATCTACACTACTTACTATGCCACCAATCTTTGTGTCATTGGCAAATTTGGATATATCGCTCTCTATTGTGTTGTCTAAGTCATTAATAAATGCAGTGAATAGTTGAGGCCCCAGCACAGATCCTTGTGGGACACCACTAGTCACTTCCTTCCAGTTCAAGTACATACCCATTATCCCTATTCTCTGTCTACTACCGCCTAATCAATCTCCTAATCAGGTTAATAATTTGCCTTCAATCCCATAAACTTTAATTTTAGCTAACAGTCTCTTATATGGAACCTTATCAAATGCCTTCTGGAAGTCCATATAAACTGTATCCATAGACAGTCCCCTGTCTACCACATTATTTACTTCCTCAAAAAATTCTGTTAGGTTTGTTAGACATGACCTGCCCTTTACAAATCCATGTTGCCTCCAATTTCCCTAAGTGCTCAGTCACACAGTCCTTAATTATAGATTCCAATAACTTCCCCAAAACTGATGTTAGACGAACTGGTCTATAATTTTTCTGGTTTCTCACTCTCACCTTCCTTAAATAACAGAGTTACATTTGAAATTTTCCAATCTAAAGGGACAATTCCTGAATTGAGAGAGCTTTGAGAGATTATGGCTAAAGCACCTGCAATTTCCTCACCTACTTCCTTTAAAATCATGGGATGGAAACCATCAGGTCCTGGGGATTTGTTAGTCTTTAGTGCCATTATTTTTTCTAATACTGTTTGCTGGGATTGTTTGCTCTGGAGAAGACCCATGGGAAAGATTATTCAAGTATTCACAATTCTTAAAAGAATTGATAAATTGAACCTCATGAGGTTGTTTAAGATGGGAGTGAACCTTAGCTCAGTGGTAGCATACCCTCCTCTGAGATGGAAGGTTATGGGTTCGAGCCCCACTTCAGACAGCCCATGTGAGCAGAGATGAGAGTTTTGGAGGGTGATTTTAAACCCCAAGAACGGGCGGGTTGGGGACGGGTGAGAGTTGAAAATAGTTGTTTTTTGGGTCGTGACTGCAAACCGGCTTTATTTCCAGGTTCAACGTCAGCGCGGAAAAGTGCAGGCTTCACATTGGGAATGCAAAGTCCGAAAATTTTGCGGTTATCACCCAAAAAAACAACTATTTTCAACTCCCACCTGCCCCCAACCCACCCGTTCTTGGGGTTTAAAATCACCCCCTTGGTCTCTGAATACTGGGTTGATATCTAGTGGGATTCTCGCCTTCGATGGGAGCAGAGTGGTGACCGGCCCCCCATCTCATCTAGCCTGGTAGGGAGTTGTGAGTCAGGCCAAAGACCAGTCCACATGAAAAGAATATTTGTTACAGTAAAACCAAAAGTACGATCTGCTAAATATAAAGCAGTGGAAGAAATGGGCTGCCTCATGTACCACTGGGCACAGAAGAAAAAAAAATTTGTTTGAGATTGCCACAAACTCCAGAATCAGAGGGCAGGGGCTCAAAAGAGAAGTGTGCACAGACAGTTTAGACTCAGCTACTTTATGCAGAAGATGGTGATTGTGTGAAACAGACTGCACAGAGAGGCAGAAAGTGCATTACAATTATAAGGCGAATAGGGTAATACTTGAGGAAATGGCAAATTGAAGGATATTAATTTTTGGGACCGGGCAGGTGGATTATGGAGTCTTTTTTGGCCCTTTCTATACTTGTGGTGCCATGTTCAACAGTGACTGCACAATACAGCTAGTACAGCAGGACTGAAGCCAATTAGCAAATTGAGATTTCCATTTCTCATATAAATCAATGTGCGTAATATTTGCAAATCCTGTTCCTCATATCAAAAAAACTGTTGGTGATACTAATGGATGAACAATGAACACATTTGTATGATGTTCCTTTGTCTGCTATTTTAACCCATTAAAATAAACAATTTAACACCTCAATTAGATGACACGATGGGCCGAAGGGCCTCTATCCGTGCTGTATAACTCTAATTTAAATGCACAAGGTATTTATTCACCAATAACACAAACAATCATTTTCAATCATGTTTGCTGTAAAGATTAGACTGTCATAACTTCTTTATTTATAATAACCATATTACCAGTGTTTGCTGTATAATTGTAATCAAACATCCTGACTATATATTTTGTAAGCCGGAAAGTGAAGCAGAGACTTCCAGCAGGTAGAAAAAGAGAGAGAGAGAGAGACAACGAACATGGATAAGGAAAAAGAGAAAACAGTCAAAATAAATGAGAAGAAAAAGAGTCTGAGAAGATAAAAAATCAAATAGGAAATATCATCTAACAAGAAAGAGAACTGAATTAAAGAAACAGTAAATTAATTTGAAGAACTGGGGAGTTCAAAATATGAAGATATTTAATAAATGCTACAAATTGTTACGCCAAATGCGTACAAAGAAAAGAGAGGCTACTGACATCCTTGCTCATTCATTTTAAATAGTAGCTCATGGGGAAAGAGGAACTCTTAACATTTCTAGTTATTTTTCACTCCATGAAGTCTACATGAACAGAGAATATTGTATCTGATAACATAAGAAATAACCATCTAGGATCCCAGCTGAAGGAACTGGTATTGATTTTCAACAGCTCCTGTCACCACATCAATAATATATCGCTGAAGCTACCCATTTTATTATATAATCAAAGATACTGCATTCAACGTCTTTCTGTAGTGAGTGGGGAAAATGGGTCTATCGTAGCACATACAAAATGGCTGTGGGTTCAAGTCCCACTCCAGAGCACAAAATCTAGGCTGACACTCCAGTGCAGTGCTGAGGGAGTGCTGCACTGTTGGAGGTGCCATCTTTTGGATGAGACGTTAAACCGAAGCCCCGTCTGCCCTCTCAGTTGGACATAAAAGATCCCGTGGCAGGATTCAAAGAAGAGCAGGGGAGTTCTCCCCGGTGTCCAGGCCAATAATTATCCCTCAACCAACATCACTAAAATACAAATTATCTGCTCATTATCTCATTGCTGTTTGTGGGACCTTGCAGTGCACAATTTGACTGCTGCGTTTCCTACATTACAACAGTGACTATAATTCAAAAAGTACTTCATTGCAATGTGCTTTGGGATATCCTGAGGTCATGAACGGCGCTATTTAAATGCAAGTTTTTCTTTTTTTCCAAAGAGTACATCAGTATATATCTGTTTCACTCAAACAGCTGGGAAAAACTGCCAATCATGAATCAGCAACCCGTAAAAAATTAACTAGTTAAATTGCTCATTTGTTTTCAAAGCTAACCATCGGAAACCAGCAACTGCCACTATACAAAATCATCAAATTATTCAATGTTTTTTGAACTGCTTTCATCAACCATTTTCTTCCTTCATTCCAGTCCTTGTATATAACCAAAAATAACGGTCCCAAACTATTTGGTGGATTTAGGTTGCATTCGGGCTAAATGGGGACTTGCGACAACATAAAGTGGGGCTTGACTGGGTAACACTGGGTCTCTGCCCTGTGCGACCTTGCCCTGGGATTTCCTGCAGGTCAGTTATTGTCTCCACCCCCTTGTAGCCTGGTGTCGTAAATGGAGGTCAGACTGGTGGGATGGCCTCACCTGCCACAATTCCTGCTAGTCTCGCCTTCGGTCCCCAATATACTGCATACCCGCAAGAGGCAGGTATGACTGTATCTCTCAGAAGTGGGCCCCACAAGACTGCTTCTGGCTGGTTTCATGGCCTGGAACAATGAAGAAAATCAGATTCTTCCATGGTGAAATTGGGCTTCCTTCGAGAGGGGCCGATTTGTAGATTTGACCAACATCTTTAACCAGGGCATGCTCTGCCCCCAAGTTGCTGGCCACTACAGCGTTTTAATGAACGCCTGCCTACCTAGCGGATGCTCTGTTTTTCCGATACTGGTGTGGATGCTCGCCAACAATGTGCAAATTGCCTTCCCTGGCAAATCAGATATTCTGCGTCAGCATTATTAACAACGGTTTTTGGGACCGACAATTCTAACATAACAAACACATAAAAAACTACACAATTCTGAAAAAAAATCACTGGACTCATTAGGCTCAAAATTCAGATTGGGACCTGGGTGGATTTGGGACTGATCATCTGCCCGGGGACTAGAAAAAGGGGCAGAGCCAGGTTGTACCTGGATGCCGGCCCATGTTTTTGGTCCAGCTATTTTCTGATGGAGAGGTTATGAGTAGATCTTTTACCCACATGCCCCTTACATCAAGAAGGAGTGTCTGGGTGTGTGTCTGGGACAATGTATGGGCGTGTATCTGGGTGTGTGTCTGTGCACGTGTGTCTGAGAGTTTCTGGGGGAATGTCCGGGGGAATGTCTGGGTTTGTGACTGACCGTGTGCCTGTGCATGTGTCTGTGTAAGTGTGTCAGGGAGTGTGTCTGGGCGTGTGTCTGCGTGTATCTGGGGGAATGTATAGGTGTGTGTCAGGGTTTGTGACTGGCCACGTATCTGGGTTTTGTGTCTGTACAAGTGTGTCTGGACGTGAGTCTGGAAGTGTGTCTGGGCGTGAGTCTGGAAGTGTGTCTGGGCGTGAGTCTGGAAGTGTGTCTGGGGCAGTTCCCATGCTACACCTGGAATTCCACCCTTTACACCGTTAAAAGGCATTAACTAGAATTGTCCTCGCTGAGAGCTGGTGCAAGACCTACCGAGGCCTTGGAAAGGCCCCAGACAGTGCCAGAAGTTAGGTAATTGTTCCCGCTAGAGCACTACCCCAGCTCTGCCGACAGTGACGCATTCCAGCCAACAATATCCAAATTGCCTGACCCCAGGGAATCGGAAGTCCCGCATCATTTGTAATACGATGACCTTTCAGATTGAGGTGGGCTTCTCTGATGTACACTTACAGAGCTGCCTACCCTGAACATGCTAATAACCCCAACCCTGCAACTTTGGATGGGGTCGTCATCCTTCAGTTAGGGCGGCTGTGCGTTCTGCTCTGCCTCACTTGCATGTCAAAAAGGTTTAGGGGAGAGAAGAACAAAGAGAGTTACTTGTACCGTAAGCAGGTTTTGTAAAGTAATGGGTTATCGCATGAGAAATGTAGCTGTGTCTTTCAGTACCAGTAATGTGTGTGATAGTTTTACGTTGCATCAGTTATGCAATATATTACTTCAATGAATTTGCTTTATTACATAAACTACTGTCACATTTAGACTATAGTGGGATTACAGTAAACATCAGAAAATACACTACAGGTAGGTCTCCGACTAGCCATGAGCATTGCCACAGGAGATCTACTAACATCTTTAAAGCATGTCTTTCTCTATTAAAAAACTCATTTCAAATGCAAAAAAATTAATAACCCAAGGTACAGTTGAACAGGCCACTTCTGGCACAGTTATCGATATAAATGAAGGTTTTGCATCTGGCAAGTGTCAGTAGGAAAAGTGTCCTGCAGTGGGAAATGTGCTGATTAACTCAAATGTCTTGACTGGATCAAAGGTCCCATTCACTAAAAGCCAACCAATAAAAAAACACTATTATTAAAAAGAGAATTTGAACCAACTAGCCAATCAAAACCCGCAATATGTCTGAAAATATTTTGACTATTTCTTCATAAAAATTTCCATTCCCTAAAGAAAACTGATGAACAGCTGGAAACTTCCACAAAAGCAACCAAACAATTCCCTGAGAAACTGTTTTCAAAGGTCCTTTTTGCTTGTTGACTTGTTGCTTTCATCACTCGTTGCACTTGACGCCAATAAAATTAAATTTATAACATTATAAAGACATAAAAAATTAAACACTCCTGAACAAAATCATTCATCTTACCAATACCATCTTACATATCACTAAAGCAACTTTGCTCTGCATAAGGTGTCCCCTTTCTCAGTAGCCCCAGGCTTGCCTTCTATTCAATTCTTAGACCTTGGTTCCTTGAGCTGGACCTTGGGCTCCAATACATTTCATTACTATTTCATTGGGTCCTATTGGCTCCAGTTCAATCCTTCAGCACTTCTCACACTGCTCCAACAGCTCTGGCCCTCTCCCTGTCGTTGCCCGTGCTGCTTCAGTGACCCACCGTCAGTTGTCCGCACCATACTCTTCCCATCCCTGTGTTCTGCCCACACAACAACAATTTGCATTTATATAGCGCCTTTAACGTAATAAAACATCGCAAGGCGCTTTACAGGAGCGATTTTCAAACAAAATTTTACACTAAGCCACATAAGGAGATATTAGGACAAATGACCAAAAGCTTGGTCAAAAGAAGTAGATTTTAAAGAGCATCTTAAAGGAGGAGAAAGAGGTAAAGAGGCTGAGAGGTTTAGGGAGGGAATTCCAGAGCTTAGGGCCTAGGCAGCTGAAGGCAAGGCCACTAATGGTGAAGCGATTAAATCAAAAGCAAAATACTGCAGATACTGGAAATCTGAAATAAAAACAGAAAATGCTGGAAAAGCTCAACAAGTGAGGCAGCATCTGCGGAGAAAGAAACAGAGTTAACGTTTCAGATCGAGGACCTTTCGCCAGCTCTTCGACCTGAAATGTTAACTCTGTTTCTTTCTCCACAGATGCTGCCTGACTTGTTGAGCTTTTCCAGCATTTTCTGTTTGTATTTTAGTGGAGCGATTAAAATCTGGGATGCACAAGAGGCAAGAATTGGAGGAATGCAGAGATCTTGGAGGGTTGTAGGGCTAGAGGAGGTTACAGAGATAGGGAGGGGGTGAGGCCATGGAGGGATTTGAAAACACGGACGAGAATTTTTAAAATCAAGCCGTTCCTGGACCGGGAGCACGGGGGTGATGGGTGAACAGGACTTGGTCCGAGTTAGGATACGGGCAGCAGAGTTTTGGACGAGCTCAAGTTTATGGAGGGTGGAAGATGGGAGGCCAGCCAGGAGAGCATTGGAATAGTCAAGTCTAGAGGTAACAAAGGCATGGATGCGAATTTCAGCAGCAGATGAGCTGAGGCAGGGGCGGAGACGGACGATGTTACGGAGGTGGAAATAGGTGGTCTTGGTGATGGAGCCTATCTTAGTTCATCCACACAGTATCAAGCAAGAGAAACGTTGTGCAGAGACAAGGTAGTGAGACGGAAGAAAGTGGAGGGGAAAAAAAGGAAATTAAATTAAGTAGAAGGAAGGAGGAAAAGAGGTAAACGGTAGTAAAGAAAGAGGAGAGCGAAGCCGAAGTGAGGTTATAACTTGAGTTGCAATATTATGAATGCCTACATTTTGTCCATGAGCAAAGCTGTGGGAGATCAATTTAAACAAGCCCTGAGAACTGTACCAATTTCTAGAAGCCCCACTTGAACCCAACCCCCAGCAGAACACATGCGAGGACTCTCCCAGATTACCAATGGGCAACACCATGAGAAACCTACTGGTATAATAAATAAACTTTGAACATTAAATAAGTGCCTGGATAAATATAAATACAAATAGATGAAACATAATATGACAGCCAGTAATTTGTTGTTTCCCCTGCTATCACCGACTCCTCGGCCAGGGTATTAAATGTAACTGTGGTTTGTGGTCAAACCTATCCCAGATGCTGCAAGCTTATGGCACAGTCTCACAATTGCTGGAAGTGGACTAACCGTGCTGATACAAATGCATTCCCCAGAGCACAAGATAAACATAATTGAGGGAGGCTATTCAGCCTATCTTAGTTCATCCATCCAGAATTGAAAAACATCATGCTGCCCAACAGTACCTCGAATGAGTCAGAGGTATTTGACTCCACCTGGTTACCTGCATGAAGAAATACTTCCTGAGATCATAGTATCATAGTAGATACAGCACAGGTGGAGGCCATTCAGCCCATCGTGCCCCAGCTGGCTCTTTGAACGAGCTATCCAATTAGTCCCATTCCCCTGCTCTTTCCCCATAGACCTGTACATTTTTTCCCTTCAAGTATTTATCTAATTCCCTTTTGAAAGTTACTATTGAATCTGCTTCCACCGCCCTTTCAGGCAGTGCATTCCAGATCATTACAACTCGCTGCGTAAAAAACTGTTTCCTCATGTCACCTCTGGCTCTTTTGCCGATCATCTTAAATCTGTGTCCTCTGGTTACCGATCCTTCTGCCTCTGGAAACAGTTTCTTCTTATTTACTCTATCAAAACCATTCATGATTTTGAACACTATTAAATCTCCCCTTAACCTTCTATGTTCTAAGGAGAGCAATCCCAGCTTCTCCAGTCTCTCCACATAACTGAAGTCCCTCATCCCTAGTTCTATTCGAGTAAATCTTTTCTGCACCCTCTCTAAGAACATAAGAAATAGGAGCAGGAGTAGGCCATACGGCCCCTCTAGCCTGCTCCGCCATTCAATCAGATCATGGCTGATCTTCGACCTCAACTCCACTTTCCCGCCAGATTCCCAAATCCCTTGATTCCCCTGATCCATCTCAGCCTTGAATATATTCAGTGACTCAGCATCCACAGCCCTCTGGGGTAGAGAATTCCAAAGATTCACAACCCTCTGCGTGAAGAAATTCCTCCACAACTCAGTCTTAAATGGCCGACCCCTTATCCTGCGACTATGCCCCCTAGTTCTAGACTCTCTAGCCAGGGGAAACAATCTCTCAGCATCTAACCTGTCAAGCCCCCCCATAATCTTATATGTTTCAATGAGATCACCTCTCATTCTTCTAAACTCCAGAGAGTATAGGCCCAGGCAAGGCCTTCACATCCTTCCTAAAGTGTGGTGCCCAGATCTACCCAAACTTCCCTCTCATCAGTTTTAACCAAAGTCCCTTTGTCCTAATATCTTGCAAACACTGAAGTAGTACTCTAGACTTACCTTATCTATGCTATTCAATATCTTGTAGACTTCTACAAGGTCCCCCCTTAATTGCTTCCTTTCAACACTAAACAGCCCTAGTTTCTCCAGTGTTTCTTTGTAACTCAAGTTACATTGTTGTGAGTAATTTGTTTATGTAACAGTTCTGATACTTCAATTCATTATCTCTGAATTGCTTTAAGACTTTTCTGAGGTGTGATAAGGCACTATATAAAAAAACCATAGAGAGTGTTATGTCTCCTACTCTCTCCTTTTTCTCTGTCTGCCCACCTGTGTCTGTCTGTGTTCCTTTCTTTGATTACTTTGACTAAAATTCCATCTCCATAATCCCTTCCTCTCCTCTCAAATCCATGTCCATCTGTCGTAAAACTCCATGTTTGAATCCCTTCATTCAGGTTTCGGCCCTTGCCATTGCACTGAAAGTAATACATGGAATCCTCTGTGACTGTGGTGCTTCATCCTTCCTCCTCCTTCTCAACCTCTTTGCCGCCCTTGACCAAAACTTTCTCCTACAACTCTTCTCCTCCGTGGTCCAGCTGAGTGGGACTGCCTTAGCTTCGTTACACACTTACCTATCCAGTCACAGCCAAAGCATCTCCAGCAATGGCTTCTCTTCCCGCCCCAGCACCATTACTTCTAAAGTTCCCCCAAGGTACTATCCTTGACCCCCTCCTATTCCTCATTTACACGCTACCCCTTTGCGACATCATCTGATGACATGGCATCAGGTTCACAAGTGCACTGACTACACCCAGCACTACCTCTCCACCAGCTCTCTCAGACCCTCCACTGACTCTGTGTTATCATGATGTGGAGATGCCGGTGATGGACTGGGGTTGACAATTGTAAACAATTTTACAACACCAAGTTATAGTCCAACAATTTTATTTGAAATTCACAAGCTTTCGGAGGCTTCCTCCTTCCTCAGGTGAATGTTGTGGAAATGAAATCCTCGAACCCTTCGCATTTATAAATCACAGAACAATACCTGGTGATTACAGATAGTCTTTCCAACTGCCCGTTGCCACGGCAATCACAGTGTGCAGACAGAGAGGTGTTACCTAAAAGGCCACCGAATATACAAACCACCAAAAGAAAACAGAGAGAGAGAGAGAGGCAGAAACATAGAAATGACAGCAAATGACCCGTTATATTAAAAACAGATAACATTTGTTCGCTGGTGGGGTAACGTGTAGCGTGACATGAACCCAAGATCCCGGTTGAGGCCGTCCTCATGGGTGCGGAACTTGGCTATCAATTTCTGCTCGACGATTTTGCGTTGTCGTGTGTCTCGAAGGCCGCCTTGGAGTACGCTTACCCGAAGGTCGGTGGCTGAATGTCCTTGACTGCTGAAGTGTTCCCCGACTGGGAGGGAACCCTCCTGTCTGTGTTATCAGGCAGCTTGTCCAACATCCAGTCCAGGATGAACCGCAATCTCCTCCAGTTAAACGTCGGGAAGATCAAAGCAATTGGCTTCAGTCCTCACCACAAAGTCTGTTCCCTCGCCAGGGATTTCACTCCCCTCCCCAGCCACCGATTCAGCATGAAGCTGACTGCTTACAACCACAGCATCCTATTTGTCCCTGAGCTGAGCTCTAATTTCAAGGTTATGCCTCCTTGTTCTAGACTCCCCCATCAGAGGAAATAGTTTCTGTGCCTTTGTCGCCTCAAGACTCAAATATTCCAATGCTCTCCTGGCCAGCCTCCCACCTTCCACCCTCCGAAACTCTGCTGCCCGTACCCTAACACGCACCAACTTCTGCTCACCCATCACCCCTGTGCTCGCTGACCTACAATGGCTCCTGATCCCCCCAACCACTGTGTTCAAATCCCTTCATATCCTCCCCCCTCCCTATCTCTGTAACCTGCTCCAGCCCTACAATCCACTGAGAACTCAGGGTTCCTCCAACTCTGGTCTCTTATGCATCCCCCACTCCCTTTACCCCACCATTGGTGGCTATACTTTAAGCCGTCTAGGGCCTAAGCTTTGGAATTACCTTGCTAATCCTCTTCGCCTCTCTCTCCTCCTTTAAGGCCGTCCTTCAAACCTACCTCTCTAACCAAGCTTTTAGTCACCTGTCCAAATATCTCATTCTTTCGCTCAGTGCCAATTTTTACACTTCTGTGAAGTGCCTTGGAACATTTCTCTCTATTAAAGATGCTATAAAAATTCAAAGTTCTTATTGTCTTTCAACGTTTTATTCTTCCTATATTCTTTTACATATTTGTGTCTTATTTCTCTTTTCTACCTGTTGGTCTGTCTTAGTATTGTTTTCTCTTTTTCCTTCTGTGTACCATCTACAAGTCCTAGTCTATGTAGTCCTAGGCCGAAGGTCTTCCTTTCACTGTCTCATGTCCACCAGAAGAATTCTGTTCCTGCAGTAATCAACTTTCCCTTATTCTAGGAATGACTGCCCTAAGACAGAAGCACAGTGATTTATTCTGAGCTGTGGTTCAGTGGTAGCACTCTCGGCTCTTAGTCAGAAGGTTGTGAGTTCAAGTCCCACTCCAGAGCCTTGAGCACAAAAATCTAAGCTGATACTCCAGTGCAGTACTGTCGGAGATGCCGTCTTTCGGATAAGACCTTAAACCAAGGCCCCGTCTGCCCTCTCAGGTGGACGTTAAAGATCCCATGGCACTATTTTGAAGAAGAGCAGGGGAGTTCTCCTTGGTGTCCTGGCCAATATTTATCCCTCAACCAACATCACTATTAAAAAACATGATCTGGTCATTATCACATTGCTGTTTGCGGGACCTTGCTGTGTGCAAATTGGCTGCTGCGTTTCCTACATTGCAACAGTGACTACACTTCATTGGCTGTAAAGCACTTTGGGATGTCCTGAGGTCACAAAAGGCGCTATATAAATGCAAGTCTTTCTTCCTTTTCTCTTTCTATTTCATAATTAACAAGTGTACGTTGGGTGAGTATTTCGACCCGGAAGAGAGGAGCAGTGCAAGATATCTGGCTGTTTCAATTCAGTGCACGTGTCAGATGTTGTGGGCCACCAATCTAAGTATTTTTTCACAGATACTATCCTGATCGTAAACAATATAAACAGGCAGACTCTCAACAAAAAGTACTGGGCTCATGCCGCACTGTCGTGTGAACCCTGCAGAGTACAATAATGAAGCGAAAGGTCATTAGCACACACTAAGAGTAGACAGCGCTCTAACAGTGGTAACCAAGTGATTCCCACAAACCAGAAGACATGACGCACTGTATGATTCTTTCCTTAGTGAGAGGTTGCTGACTTGCCATTGTTTTTTTTTCTTGGCAGCAGAAATTTAAAAATAAAAGGAAGACTCCAGGAAAGGCTGATAAAAATCATGTTTGGGAACATAAACCCACTAAACCGTAAGTTCCCCGTAAAAAAATAAGTTAGCATCGCCTTCGACAATGTTTAACTCCCGCTGTTCCATATCTATTGGGACTTTTATTCTCTCTAAAGAGTGCAATGGCACTTTGATGGGGGAATGGTATATACTTTATTCAATCTCAGTCTTGTAGTCAGGGGAGCAGTAGCTGAACATACAGTGCTCCCATGTTATTCTGCATCATTTTCAAGCATCACAGCACTTGAAAAAGAGCACAGGAAGATGACAAAAGTTCAACGTGCAACACCAGGTAAAAGAAAACGAGAGGGCTAATAACTTATAATTTTGCATTAAAATTGAATACTCCATTAAATTTGTCATCTTGATTGAACTTAATTGAAAGTCCACTGGACTGACTTTCCCTGTTGTCTGGGTCATTTTGATTTAGCTCTCACTGAGACAACATTAAGGAGCAGTGGACATTTACTTGCTTGTGTAGTAAGTGCACTGTTTTAAAAAACAAAACTTTTTTTTTCTCCAAAAGAATTTTAAAAATCTGCATGTTATGTACAACTGCCAACAACAGGCCTGCAACACATTTAAGACTAAGCCAGGGAGCAGAGTTCTTTGAAGGCGGTGGAGATAAAGCCAGTCCTTACCTCTCCCGCCAGTGGTGCCCAACAGGAAATCAGATGCTCTACCTTCCTACCTTGCCCTCATCAAGCTCCCTGCCAGTAGCACTTATGCACAGGAGGCAATCAGAAACCTGCTGAATTCCTTTTACCTGTGGCAATGCTGGCTAGCCTGCATTTATTGTCCTTCCCTAGCTGCTCTGAGCAGGTAGCTTCTTCTTCACCAGTAGTTATTGTTTGCACAACTGAGTGGCTTGCTAGGCCACTTCAGACAGGATTGAGTAAGAGTTAACCATGTAATGTGGATTCAAGTCACTTGTAGGCCAGACCTGGTTGGTGGGGTGGGGATAGATTCCCTTCCTTGAAGTAGACTATTGTAAACAATTTTACAACACCAAGTTATAGTCCAGCAATTTTATTTTAAATTCACAAGCTTTCGGAGGCTTCCTCCTTCGTCAGGTGAACGATGTGAAAAGTAGACTGGCAAGCTAGTTGCGCTTTTAAAACAATTGGCAACCTTCATCATTATTTTCTTTCTCTGATGCTAGCCCACAAATGACCAGATTTAATGAATTCAGCGTCACTTGCTATGACAGCCAGATGTCATACTGCTCGCTCCATCTTAAGGCTGATAGAAAATTTGTACCCACAGTGTTTTTTTTACAAGAAAATAGTCTTTCTCACTTCTGAAATACACTTGGTGTTCCTTTGTTTCACATTGTCTCACCCATTTATAAAATTAAGATTTGTAAGAGGAGCGATTATATTCAAGTCGACACTAAAAAACATCTTTAATGAAGAATGTCTTTTGGTTCAGCCAGGTAATGTTTTGATGCCCCTTCCAAGTCTTAACTAAAAACATCAGCGAGCGATGTCCACAGTGATAGATCACTTTAACATTGTAATCGCACGTACAAATATTCACAGCACTCAAAGAACAGATTGGTTGTAATAAATCTACACCTCAAATGTTTTTTTCTTCTCAAAAGCATAGCAGAAACAAAAAAAGGACAATTTTATTTATGATTTGTACAGTTATCCATTTATATTAATTTATTACAAGATGATATGTACGCCATGCCAGTTTGCAGTGTTTTTGCACAATGCTGCTATGGCTCTCAGTCACCTTTGACATTTCAGTCTGTCTTATTTGTTGATTTATACTCAAGCGGATGAATCAGATGCTTGATGTTTGTGGCTGCGATCCCAGAAGGCAATGCCTCAAGGCTGCTGGAGGATGGGTGCTAGACTTCAAAAGACTTTGAAAAGACTTGGAAAGTGGCCTAAGGCTTAACACACTACAGTAGTTCATACTTCTCCTTATCTCAAAGTTGTCTTGTAAGAGACATTTTATTACAAGAGCATTGGCAAAGATTCCTTCTTTAATAATTGTCTTTTCACAATCATAATATTTAGTGCTCTATTAATAAAATAGTGGCACAAAGCTCCATAATTTAAATTCAATTAGTAAATGAGTTATTCCATCCTTTTTTGACTGAAGCTAAGGCCCTTCCTGCTTCAATTTTTATAAATGTGGTATTAGATGATTTTTTTTCTTTTATAACTTTAATCATACTTAGGGAAATGTGAATGATTTTGAACTAACTAGGATCAAAATGAAAACTTCTTTTTTTCACAAGAGATTGCTCGATCTGGTAGTTAATCAGATTAGGGGCAGGTGATGACTGTCTCCAGCATTTAGCAATTCCAGAGTAGAGCGAGGCCTGGATAAGGTGTGAACCATGACACTTCGAGTGATGTCATGTTCAAGGTCATAGAGTCATAGAGTCATAGAGTTATACAGCACGGATAGAGGCCCTTCGGCCCATCGTGTCCGCGCCGGCCATCAGCCCTGTATTCCACGGTGTCTTTGAAATGGAGTTGATTCACACTCCTGTTCTCGGATGCCTCTTGGGCTGTTCCCAATGCACTTTCACTGGGATAGTTCTCGAGTTCACTGTTTGTACTATATGTCCAGTCACTGTGGCGAAACAGAACTCCATGGAAACTTGCATGTTACAGATTTCTAAGAAATAATTTTAAGGGCTCTTTAAAGAACTCTAAAAGAATCTCGAAACATTGACGGAGTTAATACTATTTGCTCTGCTGATTTAACTTGCTCCTATCTATATTTCATTCTCATAATAAACAATTCATAGTATTTTTCCACTGATCGGAGAAACCAGAGTACATGGCAAGCATCCCATACTATTTGCGGTATAACCTAGCAATAAATGTGTAGACTGTTAGCATTGAGGCGTGCTACATCCCGTTCCCTGCACACATAATGTTAAGCCTAGGTTCATTGGAGGCAGAGCCTTCCCAATGAAGCCGCCTTCTGCATCAAGCGTGAGTAAAAGGTGTTGGGAGATGGTCCAAAGTGTAACAAGCATAAAAACTAGCATTCTGTCCTTAGCATAAATCTGTTTAGAAGGACAAAATTCTGTATCATTGGAAGAAAGATGAAGTGAAAAAAATGAAAGAAAGAGCCAATGTACAAATGTTACTTGCCAATGCACATCCACTGGGTTCTCGAGTTCACTGTTTGAATGACATGTCCAGTCACTGTGGCGAGACAGAACTCCATGGAAGCTGGTGGCTGTACAGTGTCAGCCATAGCTCAATAGTAGCACTCTCACCTCTGAGTCAGAAGGATGTGGGTTCAAGTCCCATTTTTCAGAGATTTGAGCACATAATCCAGGCTGACACTTCAGTGCAGTACTGAGGGAGTTCTGCACTGTCAGAGGTGCTATCTTTCAGATGAGACATTAAACCGAGGCCCCGTCTGCCCTCTCGGATGGATGTAAAAGATCCCATGGCACTATTTTGAAGAAGAGCTGGGGAGTTCTCCCAGTGCCCTGGTCAATATTTATCCCTCAACCAACATCACTAAAATAGATTATCTGGTCATTATCTCATTGCTGTTTGCTGTGTGCAAATTGACTGCTGCATTTCCTACATTACAACAGTGACTACTCTTCAAAAGTACGTCATTGGCTGTAAAGTGTTTCAGGACGTCCTGAGATCGTGAAAAGTGCTATATAAATGCAAGTTCTTTCTTTCTTTACTTCAATGAGCAAATGTATAAATATAAGTAATAATTAAGGGATCATCGCCTGTCATTAACAGGAGATGTTAGAAATTGATATTGGGACATTGTAGAAAATTCTAATTCAAGAAAAAACTTGCATTTATATGGCAGCTTGTCATGTCCTCAGGGTGTCCAAAGCACTTTACAACCAGTGGTGTATGTTTCACATGTAGCCACTATTGTAATGTGGGCAAACGTGGCAGCCATTTTGTGGGCAGAAAAGTTCCCGCAAATAAGAAATGAGATGAGTGACTGGTGAATCTGTTTTTAGTGGTGTTGGTTGAAGGGGGAGTGATAGCCAGAAAATTGGTGGAATTCCCTGTTGTTCTTCAAATACCGCCATGGGATCTTTATATATCCACCCAAACCACTGGAACAGGGAGATGTGCCTTGTATTAATGTCTAATCTGAAAGGCGGCACATTTGAACTATGCAGCAGTCTTTCAGCACTACAGTCGAGTGTCAGCCTATGTGCTCGAATCCTGAAGTGCAGCTTGAATCCACAAATAGACTTCAGTTGTACATTTTCAGTGTTAATACAAGCTTTGCTCCAAATGAAGTCTCATAAAGGAAAACAGTTAGTAATAAAACGTGCATTAGAACATTCCGATTCAGGCAATTCAAGTGTAAAAACTTTAAACCATCTTAATGGCGAGTATGACACTTTTTGTATTCTGTGATCCTTTGAGATTTGATCTGTGCAGTAAGAATATCAAGTGGTTTCACATGTGTTATGCTACTGTCACTTTGCATGATGCGAATGCACTTTCTCAGTAAACAATCTGTTACTGCTATTCGTTCGTCAGGATTATCTCCTCTTCATTATGGACTGTCACATTCTAAGCATAAGTTCACTTCAGATGTATTTTATGTTTATAACCTTGCCCCTCTCTGCAAATTGAACTCTTCGAAACCTACCATCACAATTTCTTTTGAAGGCCTCTTGTTATTTCACTAACGCCTGTTGTCTGCTACTTTTAACATTCCCTTTGGGTCTCAATTCTGAAACATTTCCACCATTTTCCCTGCAGATCTCAGTTATTCCCATTAACCTGTACCTATTTAATTACCTCTAATTACCAGCTTGAAGGCAGGCAGCTGCTCGAGTCTCTCCTGTTAATATGAATAGGCAGAGCCCAATATCTGACCTGAAATCAACGTGCTCAAGACATACATGATAAATGATTGTTTAAATATTAGGGAATCTCATGTGATGTTGTTCATGTGAATTGGATGCTGTACAGTTTTATAACAGTGGAGTGTTGTGCTATGTAAATGTACACTATATCAGACTAAACCATCTACAAATTCCATGCAGTAAATGATTCACAAAATGTTTCATTGTGAAAATGATCAACGATTAATACTTAATATGGTATGAAATGCATGATGATGACATTCAAGAGAATGCCATTAACCATACAGTGCCACTAACTATATCATGCTGGTAACCATATTGTGCTAGTACCAGTAACCATAGTGCACCAGTAACCATACCATGCTAGTAACCATTGCCAATAACTTTAACATGCACATAACCATACAGTGCCAGTAATCATACCCTTCCAATAAGCAGTGCCAGTAACTCTACTGTGCCAGTAACCACTGTGCCAGTAACCATACTGTGCCAATATCATACAAATTGCCAGTAACAATATCCTTCCAATAACCAGTGCTGGTAACCATACACACTGCCAGTAGCCATAACCTTCCGAGATAGGTATGTGATGCTAACCAGATAAGATGTGGATCTTGGGGACATTCCCGACATCACACAAAGTGGGGCGACTGTTAAAGATTAAGATCAAGAGTTATTCTTGTATGAAAATAATGAATTTATATTAAGTTCCATTTTATATTATCCTCTATAGATGAAAGCCTAAGTATGGAATTCTGCAAATGGTTAACTATTCGATTTCTGTACAGAGGATGTTAGCAGCCTGCTCTGGGCCAGACTATGCATTCTTTACATTTAGAGCTTAAGTTTTTTGAAACTAACCATAATAATACATTCTATGCCTTGCTAATTCTAAACACCAATCTTGGGACCATGGATGTCAGATAGAGATAAATGTTTAGAATGCCAGGAACTTCTTGATAGTGGGGGGTGAATACTAGTTCAAAGTTCACCAAGATCATGTGAAATACTGTAGTTAGAAAGATATAAAAATGGCAAATTGTAATGTGAGGTCGGGAGTTGAAGAAGGGAGATATTTGGAGGGATGAGCTGAACCAACAGCAATATGGGTATCTTCTGCAGCAAAGCATCTTTTGTAATCTCGGTGTTGGCCGTGAGCATGTAACATTTAACTTTTAATAGACTGAACGTGTTTGACTCCGTATAGACTGTGAAGATGAATAGAGGACTGCACTTGCTATAAATCTTCAAGTTTAATATGCCCCCTCCACCCCCAAACATGGGGAGTCTATTATACTCAGATTTAAACTATACCACTCTGTCATTCTGTGCATCAGTGCAATGTAGTTTCAGATATGCATCAACAAAGAAGTTGTAGACTCCAGACTCAGGTCCAGATCTGACTCCAGAATGAATTCATGAAAGCAGTGTGGATTAAACCCATCCTCTAGGATCACCGGGTGGAGTATAACTCCAGTCTGTGACTAGTGTCTGTCTTGAATGACTATCTTGTTTTTTCTCTGTCACTAGTTAAGAATTTTTTTTTCTCCCTCCTTGGTTAAGACTCCAGGCATCGCTTTGGAGAGCTGTCAGTATTTAAGTCGGGACCACAGTGGGGGCTGTGCTTGAGAGCGAGAATACGAGATTCGGGACCTCAATAAAAGTCTAACCCTGCGTTCCAGGCCCAGGGCTACCCATGAGCAACACCAGAGGAAATGTAATAGTTTTAAAAATAAATGTAGTCCAGATGTCTTAGACAAATACTGACTACTGTTGTCAGTGTATAAAGTAAACTGGAGCCTTTATGTATTGTAGTGTTCTTGCTCAAATCTGCAACCCTCAACAGAAGCCCACCTATTGTGCATCTTAACACCATTCACAGCATGTCATCAATCATCCATCTACATTTCCTCTCTCTTGCCTCGTTTCCCATAGAGTTTAAGAGTTTGGAGGCATTTATTATAGTTTTTTGATGGTATTAGAACCAATGTATCTTTCATTACCAAAATTGGGACATAAAAGTTATTTAATTCCAGTAATGGCTATTGACTTAATTACAGCACTCAACCAAAAACGCAATTGCATTGAAGCATAGCGGAGAGGTTAGTCTGAAGAACACTGAAAGATACTGAATAGTTTTGCGTGTTCTGTGCTAAAATATGTTTTGGAAAAATAAATCAGAGAGGGTCCCCTGTTGGCTAAGTTGGTAAAGACAACTGGAGCTCAGTTATACAGACCAGCCGGGTTGGAGGTTCAATGATTGATCTTGGTTCTGCTGGGATCTGGCATGACACTACAGACCAGAATTGTTCAGGGGCCCCTCCACTGGGTACCTAACAGATAGGCAGTGAACAAGATGAGGTGAGGATCAGTTACACCAAATGAGATGGCCCCAGAAAATCTCAGGACAGCACAATGGTGGCAGACAGCTTTTCACTGCCTCTGGGAAGATCGACTCTTGTCGCAGTAAGCTCAGGCATATGAGAAGTTCATTTCATTTGGAAGGCAGGTTAGCAGTCTGTAAATTGGTCATGACTTCTTCTATGTTGGCAGGAACCATCTAGATCTGTAGGTGGACTTGGCAGACAGATAGTAAGAAAGATAAGGAGGGAATTCCAGAGCTAGGGGCTGAGTCAGAGGTTGTGGGTTCAAGGCCCATTCCAGAGACTTAAGCACATAATCTAGCACTTCAGTGCAGTACTGAGGGAGTGTTGCATTATGGAAGTGCTGTCTTTCAGATGAGATGCTAAACCGAGACCCCGTCTACCTTCTCAGGTGGACGTAAAAGATCCCATGATACTTTTTGAAGAAAAGCAGGAGAGTTCCCCTGGTATCCTGGCCAATATTTATCCCTCAATCAACAGATCATCTGGTCATTAATCTCATTGCTGCTTGTGGGACATTGCAGTGCTCAAATTGGCTGCCATGTTCCCTACATTATAACGGTGACTACACTTCAAAAGTGCTTAATTGACTATAAAGCGCATTGGGACGTTGTAAGGTCATGAAAGGCACTACATAAATGCAAGTTCTTTCTTTAGAATTAATGAAAATATTAATATTGCAAGGGAATCCCGTCTGGTAGTCATTGAAGTCATAGTCCACCCTCTGCCAGATATTCAGATTATCAAGCACTGTCACAAGGCAGGTACCTGTAGCATCCAGCTGCACTTGTTGCAACGAGCATCTGGGCTCGGAAAGTGAGAAAAGTTAGCTAGGAGTTCCCATCCATAATGACTATCCAGTGACTCCTGCTGCTGTGTGCATGTACATGTGTGCATGCGTGGGCGTGTGCATGTGGAACATGATCAGGCTCAGCTGAGGCCTGTTAAAGCTTAGAGGTGAAGAATGGGCAGCTGGGCAAGGTAGCGCATGCGGAGTTGTAGCACACGCGGAGTTGTAGCACAAGCCAGGGGATCAACCCTGGTTCAATGAGGAGTGTAGAATAGCATGCCAGGAGCAGCACCAGGGGTACCTAAAAATGAGGTGCCAATCTGGTGAAGCGACAACACAGGACTACATGCATGCTAAACAGCGGAAGCAACAAGCTATAGACAGAGCTAAGTGAATTCATGGTGGCACACATATTTAGGCCGAAAAAGGTGAAAGGAAGTGGAAATAATAAAATATAATAAACAGCGGAAGCAACATGCTATAGACAGAGCAAAGTGATCCCATAACCGACGGATCAGAACAAAGCTCTGCAGTCCCGCCACATCCAGTCATGAATGGCGGTGGACAATTAAACAACTAAAGAGAGGAGGAGGCTCGGTAAACATCCCAATCCTCAGTGATGGCGGAGTCCAGCACGTGAGTGCAAAAGACAAGGCTGAAGCGTTTGCAATCATCTTCAGCCAGAAGTGCCGAGTAGATGATCCATCTTGGCCTCCTCCCAATATCCCCACCATTGCAGAAGCCAGTCTACAGCCAATTTGATTCACTCCACGTGGTATCAAGAAACGGCTGAGTGCACTGGATACAACAAAGGCTCTGGGCCCCGACAACATCCCGGCTGTAGTGCTGAAGACTTGTGCTCAGTGTCCTAGGCCCAACCATCTACAGCTACTTCATCAATGACCTTCCCTCCATCATAAGGTCAGAAGTGAGGATGTTCGCTGATGATTGCATAGTGTTCAGTTCCATTCGCAACCCCTCAGATAATGAAGCAGTCCGTCCCCGCATGCAGCAAGACCTGGACAACATCCAGGTTTGGGCTGATAAGTGGCAAGTAACATTTGCGCCAGACAAGTGCCAGGCAATGACCATCTCCAACAAGAGAGAATCTAACCACCTCCCATTGACATTCAATGGCATTACCATCGCCGAATCCCCCACCATCAACATCCTGGGGGTCACCATTGACCAGAAACTTAACTGGACCAGCCATATAAATACTGTGGCTACAAGAGCAGGCCAGAGGCTGGGTATTCTGTGGCGAGTGACTCATCTCCTGACTCCCCAAAGCCTTTCCACCATCTACAAGGCACAAGTCAGGAGTGTGATGGAATACTCTCCACTTGCCTGGATGAGTGCAGCTCCAACAACACTCAAGAAGCTTGACACCATCCAGGGCAAAGCAGCCCGCTTGATTGGCACCCCATCCACCACCCTAAACATTCACTCCCTTCACCACCGGCGCACTGTGGCTGCAGTGTGTGCCATCCATAGTATGCACTGCAGCAACTCACCAAGGCTTCTTCGACAACACCTCCCAAACCCACGACCCCTACCACCTAGAAGGACAAGGGCAGCAGACATATGCGAACAACATCACCTGCACGTTCCCCTCCAAGTCACACACCATCCCGATTTGGAAATATATTGCTGTTCCTTCATCGTCGCTGGGTCAAAATCCTGGAACTCCCTTCCTAACAGCACTGTGGGAGAACCTTCACCACATGGACTGCAGCGGTTCAAGAAGGCGGCTCACCACCACCTTCTCAAGTGCAATTAGGGATGGGCAATAAATGCTGGCCTTGCCAGCGACGCCCACATCCCATGAACGAATAAAAAAAAAGCACACGTGGAGTTGTAGCACACACGGAGTTGTAACGCACGTGGAGTTGTAGCACACGCAGAGATGTAGCAGATGTGGAGTTGCAGCACACGTGGAGTTGTACCACATGTGGAGTTGTTAAACTGTAGTTAAAGCAGAAATCGACTCTATTGTGTTTTACAATGTGTAGTGGATTTAATTAGCAATTGTCATAGATAAATATTCAGCGGGGCTGGAAGTTGCTCTTTGTGGAAGCCCTCATAGCCTGCACGCACAGCAGATTCCAATGACATAAACTGGGGGACCTAAGGGGATTGGCGAGGTTATCAGATTTCTGGCTGTCTGGACATAAATCCATACCACTCACCACAAGCAATGAATCGAGAATTCTGTATTCTAGATTGTTTTATGTGTTTGTTGATTTATTAGCTTGTTGTTTCTGTTGTTGTATTTTACTGACTATGTTTTCTGCAATGCCAGTACTGTTTCCTTTGAGGAGCGTACACTCTCTGCCTGAAGTTAGGTTAGGGGTCCTGGTGTGCATGTCTGTATTTTCAGGGCGGTTCACCATGCAGAATCATTTGAAAACCACTTAATAACATCACATGTTCACCATTCCAATGTCTGTCTAAGATGCAAATGTTAGGCTTGCCAAGTTGTTCAGTTAATTAATGCACTGCAAGGTCCCATAATCAAGCCCCATTCTACTCAGAGTTGTCTGATCTCAACTATGGTAGCTTGGAGGGGTGGCGGGGAAGTAAAATTGACCTCAGAATCCCTGGGCTAGTGAGGGGAATAACCTGTTGGGCTGTGAGAGGCTGACTGAGTGAGGGACTGACAGTGAGTTTTTGCTGAAAGAAGGTAAGGACATGAAAATTGGCCTGAACAAGAGTTTGGCTCTGAGATAGAATGTGCCTGAAACTGCATGAACAGGCAGGTAAGTGTGTCCATGCTGCCTGTGATGTTTTGAGAGGTTTTAAGTAGTACAAATGAGGGGGATCAAGTTGGGAGAGGCCGGCAGAGTGAGAAGACAGCTGAGTGAGTAAAGGGGATATAGCCTGAACAGGAGCTCAACACTGAAGTGCAGTTGGTTTGAAACTGCTTTCAGTTATTTGAGTTTATGAGCTCTTTGAGCCCATTTTTATGGCAAGACAGTTGAGGTCTGTGCTGTGAGGAATGTGCACAAAGTGGGAGTTTCTGGAAACTGTGTATCCAGGACCAGCATGGGTACAAACAATGGCCCAACAGGAATGGGGCAATAGCAAGAGCAAAGTTGCAAACCAACACTTACCATCATCTTCCTGCCTGAGGCTTGCTTACTGCCATTTTCAAGTGGGCCTTGATATAGGCAGCCAGTTCTCCTGCTGAAAGCAAGCAATAGTCTCATTAGGCCATGCAAATTGGGGTCCAATGATGTAGATAGGACCCCAATAATATTTTAGTCCGGAAACGTACAGCGCCCCAGCAGTGCAGGAGTCACTCATTGCCCCCCCAATTCAAAATTGCCACAATCAAGGTCTGTAAAAGGGATTGCTGGAGGCCGCCCTGGGAGAGGGGGTATTTTGGCAGGATGAGCATCATTGGCCTTCCTGCACCTCGTTGAAAATCCTCACAAATGTCAACTTTCTTTTCCGCCACCTTCCCGCTCCCAGAATCGGGCTGGCCCTCCTCTTTAACCCATATCTGCAGGCTCTGCTCTGCATTAGGATTAGGGTTAGGGTTAGGATTAGGGCTGCTCGATATCCCACCGCCCCCAGAATGTGAGGACTCAATGGATAGTAACTAGGAGCCGGAGCCCTCGCTGCTTTCTCTCTTCTTGCGCCCAAGAACACTGCGGCCAGCAGCAGTGCCGCCCTTTTTGAGATCAGTTAACACAGCACAGGATCATGATGCGGACTTACAACCTTCCTGGTCTGTGTGACTCAGTAAAACAAGCAATGACTGAGCCAAGGAGGATTCCATTTCTAGCCTACATCCAATTATTTCCATATGTCTGATGAGCTGCGGAAAACCAGCAAGTAAAGCAAATCAGAGATCCGTAACTGAGCAATTAATAGAAATCAACAAATATAGGACTGTGTTTCAACAAAAATGTTCCAAAGAAGAGAAAGTGATAATAATTTTAACAATCCATTGTGAACGTTCCTATAAGCACATCAAAGCCAGGAATCACACAACAATAGGAGCAGCTGGCCAACCAATACCATCAAAACCAGATCAACTGGTCTTCCATTTCCCCATGCTGTCTGTGGGATCTTTCTGTGCACACCGTGTTGGCCACATTTGCCTTGTAAAAGTTGCGACACTTCAAAAAAGTAACTGTATGTGAAGCACCTTGGATGATGTGGAGAGGTGTGATATGGTGCTATCTGATACAACCCTTTGCTTCTTAAACACCAACATCAAACAAAATACAAAAATGAAATGGAACCAGAAACATATTCACTGCAAATGGAATAACACATTAAACATTGATTAAGGGCAAACTATCAACTTACACATCTACTATTCAATTAAGTGATTAGTATAAAGCCTGCTAAAAGTAAATGAATTTCCTCACCATGGATGGGTCTTCAAGAAAGCAGATCAAAGCATCCTGAAGTTATTACACTAACCCTAGAGACAAGAAAGCTTTGAAATCAGAGTGCACCCATAATGTACAAAGACACTCCCCCATTCCATCTATAGTTAAAAATATAACTTTTATTTGATAATCCCAGATTCATATGAATTGTTCTATCTGGTAGCCGAAGCTCACTTTTTATATTGTGTTTTTATCAATAGGATGAAAGAAAATTTTATTTCTTAGGTTACAATATAAACTTAGAGAATTGTGATTATAAAGAAATCAGTTTGGTGCCATAATCATTTATGTGCCTTACAGCGTGAATTCTAACATATTGATTTTCTGAAGTCATGTCTCAATCTATAATGCTTTAAACATAATGGTCTGACCAAGTAACCAAGTAATGGATGCTACTGAATAACAGAATGATGCTATACTATTCCTAATCAATAAATAACGACGAATACAATTGAATCAAAATGGTGTTTGTGTGCGTGCATGCAAAAATATATGGGGGTTAAATTCGATAAGCCCCGAACCCAGGCACGGGGGTCGCGGTGCGCGATTAACCCGCGTCCGGTCGTTGCGATGCAGGCAGCACTTGAGATTCGTGCTGCCTGGTCATTTACCTGATTCCGGCGAAAAGCTGGGCTTGGCTGCGCTGTTGAGTGGCTGCTCACCAGCAGGGGGGACCCGATATCGTGTGTGTGGCTGGCACCACTGAAAGGCAGCCTGCAGCTCTTATTTGCAAAATATAAGATATGGGTCCGCACGGTGTCTGAACGGAGATCGCACACATAAAACACAGATGTAGATCCCGTCCCTATGTTTACAATCTGTTGAGTTATGTTAAAACATGGAATAAAGGTTGCGCACTATTAAATCCCACATCCTCCAATCTGCACGCCAGATCTGCCGATCTGAGTTTGTACCGGGCCTGTGAGAGAGCGTGCACCAAGGTTCTCTGCTGAAGCACTAGAGGCCTTGGTGCAAGAGGTGGACAGAAGGAGGGGCATCCTATATCCACAGGGCGGCAAGAGGCCCTCCAGACATATGCTCAAGAGGCAGTAGGGGACAAAATCAATGCCATGTGCACAGCACCACGAATGTGTATGCAGTGCAGGAAGACGTTCAATGCTTTGACATGAGTGGTCAAGGTGAATGAGGTCAACTGTCAAGTGGCATCTCCTACCAACTGCACCACTAACCGCATCCACAGCTGCACGCACTACATCACCCACCTACCAACAAACTCTTTCAATCAGTACTCAACTCTTCCAATCATAGAACCATAGAAAAGATACAGCACAGAAGGGGGCCATTCGGCCCATCGTGTCCGTGCCGGCTCGAAGAACAACCAGGTGCCCATTCTAATCCCACCTTCCAGCACCCGGTCCGTAGCCCCGCAGCTTACAGCACTTTAGGTGCAGTTCCAGGTAATTTTAAAAAGAGTTGAGAGTTCCTGCCTCTACCTTCAATTCGGGCAGCGAATTCCATACACCCTCTGGGTAAAAATGTTTTTCCTCATGTCCCCTCTAATCCTTCCACCAATCAGCTTAAATCTATGTCCTCTAGTTCTTGAACTCTCCACTAGGTGAAACAGGTACTTCCTGTCTACTCTATCCGGACCCCTCATAATTTTGTATACCTCAATCAAGTCTCCCCTCAGCCTCCTCTGTTCCAAGGAAAACAACCCCAGCCTATCCAATCTCTCCTCGTGTCTGCAATTTTCAAGCCCTGGCAACATTCTTGTAAATCTTCTCTGCACTCCCTCCACAGCAATTACATCCTTCCTGTAATGTGGTGACCAGAACTGCGCACAATACTCCAGCTGTGGCCTTATCCGTGTTTTATACAGTTCCATCATTACATCCCTGCTTTTGTATTCCATACCTCGGCTAATAACGGAGAGCATTCCATATGCCTTCTTCACAACCTTATCGACCTGTACTGCCACCTTCAGGGACCTATGCAAATGCACTCCAAGGTCTCTCACTTCCTCTACCCCTCTCAATATATTCCCGTTTACTGCGAATTCCCTTTTACTGTTTGCCCTTCCTAAGTGCATTACCTGACACTGCTCCGGGTTGAAATCCATTTGCCACTTTTCCGCCCACTCCACCAACCCGTTGATATCTTCTTGGAGTCTATCCTCTTCACTATCAACTACACGGCCAATTTTTGTGTTGTCTGCAAATTTGCCAATCATGCCCCCTACATTCAAGTCCAAATCATTAATATGTATCACAAATAGCAAGGGATCCAACACTGAGCCCTGTGGCACACCACTGGAAACGGATTTCCATTCGCAAAGACATCCATCGATTATTACCCTTTGTTTCCTGTTACTGAGCCAATTTTGGATCCAATTCGCCACATTTCCCTGTATCCCATGGGCTTTTACCTTTCTGACCAGTCTGCCATGCGGGACCTTGTCAAATGCCTTACTAAAATCCATGTAGACAACATCCACTGCACTACCCTCATCAATCCTCCTTGTCACTTCCTCAAAGGATTCAAAGGATTCCATCAGATTTGTAAGGCATGACCTTCCCTGAACAAATTCATGCTGACTCTCCCTGATTAAACCATGCCTTTCCAAGTGACAGTTTATCCTATCTCTCAGTATTGATTCTAATATTTTGCCCACCACCAAGGTAAGACTGACCAGCTTGTAATTGTTCAGCCTTTCCCTCGTACCCTTTTTAAATAATGGTACTACGTTTGCCATCTTCCAGTCCTCTGGTACCTCCCCTGTATCTAGTGAGGATTGGAAAATGATCCTCAGAGCATCCGCTATTTCCTCCCTGGCTTCCTTCAATAGCCTAGGAAACAATCCATCCAGCCCTGGTGACTTATCAACTTTCAAGGATTCCAGTCCCTCTAGTACTTCCTCTCTCGTTATGTTTACCTTACCCAATATTTCACATCTCTCCTCTTTAACTACTACGTCTGGATCATCCCTTTCCTTTGTGAATACGGAGACAAAATATTCATTTAAAACCCTACCCACATCCTCTGCTTCTACACACAAGTTACCCTTATCATCCCTGATAGGTCCCACCTTTTCCTTAGCTATCCTCTTGTTATTAATGTACTGATAAAGATCTTTGGGTTTTCTTTAATCTTACTAGCTAATATTTTTCATGCCCCCTCTTTGCTTTCCTTATTTCCTTTTTTACGTCATCCCTGTACTTTCTATACTCCTCTAGGCTTTCTGCAGTATTTAGTTTTCTGTGACAGTCATAAGCTTTCTTTTTCTGCTTTATCTTGCCCCGTATATTTCTAGACAACCAGGGGGCTCTAAATTTGGCAGTGCTACCCTTTTTCTTTGAGGGGATGTGTCTGCATTGTACCCGTAGAATTTCACTTTTTAGTGCCTCCCACTGGCTTGCCACTGATTTCTCCTCAAGTAGTTGTGTCCAGTCCCCTTCTGCCAAATCATCTCTTAGTTCTGTAAAATTTGCCTTCCCCCAATTTAAAACGTTTACTCTTGATTTAACTCTGCCCGTTTCTATAATATTGCTAAAACTAACTGAATTGTGGTCACTATCCCCAATATGGTCACCCACTGTCACTTCACCCACTTGCCCATCTTCATTTCCCAGGACTAAATCTAGAATTGCATCCCCTCTTGTTGGGCTTGTCACGTACTGGCTAAAAAAGTTCTCCTGGACACCGATCAAGAATTTTGCACCCTCTATGCCCCTCACACTGTTTGAATCCCAGTTGATGTTAGGGTAGTTGAAGTCCCCGACTATTATTGCCCTCTTATTTTTGCACTCAGAAATTTGCCTACATATTTGTTCTTCTATCTCCCTTTCGCTATTCGGGGGTCTATAGTACACCCCTAGTAGTGTGACTGCCCCTTTTTTATTTCTTAGTTCAACCCATATCGCCTTGATTGATGATCCATTTAGCATATCATCCCTTCTCACAACTGTAATTGATTCTTTAACCAATAATGCTACCCCCCCCTCCTTTTTTATCACCCACTCTATCCAGCCTGAAAACTCTATATCCAGGGATATTGAGCTGCCAATTATCCCCCTCTTTAAGCCAGGTTTCCATTATAGCAATGATATCATGCTGCCATGTGTCTATCTGTGCCTTTAGCTCATCTACTTTGTTTGTAATACTCCTTGCATTGAAGTATTTACCCTTTAACCCCGTCAAATTCCTGTGCTGAACACTATTTAACCTTTACTTCTTTTGCCTTTCTGAGTCGCTAACTACGTCACTAACTGCTTTTCTACTTCCCGTTTCCTGGTCTGAATTTGTCCTATCTGTACCTGCCCTTTGGTTCCCATCCCCCTGCCATACTAGTTTAAACCCTCCCCAACAGAACTGGCAAATGCCCCCGCGAGGATATTGGTCCTGGTTCTGCTTGGGTGCAACCCGTCCAGTTTGTACAGGTCCCGCCTTTCCCAGAATCGGTCCCAATGCCTCAGGAATTTAAACCCCTCCCTCCTACACCATCTCTCAAGCAACGCATTCATCTGGTCTATTCTCCTATTTCTGCTCTTGCTAGCACATGGCACTGGGAGTAATCCTGAGATTACGACCTTAGAGGTCCTGCTTTTTAATTTATTTCCTAACTCCCTATATTCTGCTTGCAGGACCTCATCCCTATTATTTTACCAATGTCGTTGGTACCGATATGGACCACGACCTCTGGCTGTTCACCCTCCCCCTTTAGAATGTCCTGCAGCCGCTCCGTGACGTCCTTGACCCTAGCACCAGGGAGGCAACATACCATCCTGGAGTCACGTCTGCGGCCGCCTGTATGTTCCCGTTACAATGGAATCTCCTATCACTAATGCTCTCCCATTCTTTTTCCTCCCCTCCTGTACAGCTGAGTCACTCATGGTGCCACAGTCTTGACTCTTCCTGCATTCCCCTGATAAGCCATCTCCCCCAACAATATCCAAAGTGGAATATCTGTTTGAAAGGGAGATGGCTCCAGGGGACTCCTGCTTTACCTGCCTAATCCTTTTACTCTGCCTAGTGGTCACCCATTTCCTTTCTGCCTGCATAATCTTTACCTGCAGTGTGACCACCTCACTGAACATGCTATTCACGATAATCTCAGCATCACTTCACAATGAATCCACCCGCAGCTCCAGCTCCGAAATGCGCTTCCTCTCACCCTCACACATTACCACTGTTGCAAGTCGCATACCCATAACTCACAGGTCACACACACTGGCAAATATTCAACCATGACAGGCACATCACCCAAACACCCTGCAGGACACTCATCGACACATGTCTCGCTTTCTCACAGGAGAAGGTAGCGCATAACAGGAGGCAGCAAGTGGCAGTGGCATTTAGCCCCTTGAGCCTGTTCCACCTTTCAATGAGATCATGGTTGATCTGTGACCTCACTCCATATACCTGCATTAGCCCTTAATACCTTTGGTTAACAATAATCTATCAATCTCAGATTTAGAATTAACAATTGAGCTAGTCCCAAACTTCTACCACCTTTTGCATGTAGAAGTGTTTCCCAACTTCACTCCTGCAAGTCCTGGCTCTAATTTTTAGGCTATGTCACCCAGTCCTAGTATTCAAGTATGGGAGACCTCCAAAAACAGGTACGAATGCATTAGCTGCCAGAAGCAATAATTTAGCAGCTAAGCTGTAAATCCTGCACGGTCCCTTTAAATAGCGCTGGTGATGTGTCCTCCAGGCCATCTATGACCTGTTCAGTTGTGTGTGGTTAAGACGATGCGTTAGCTGGAGTGTTGAGTTCCAAAATCCTTTAAAATCAGCACTGCACACAGATCTAACGTATGGTCTCCTTACTTTACTTGGTACTGGCGTTCGTTATGTCCGGCGCACGTCAAGTTAGAAGTGAGCGCATGCATTCCGGTTGCCATTTTGGGGCCTTAGGAGGCCACATAGTACCTAAAAAGTGGGCGCTACGTGGCCGAATTTATAGCCCTATATCTTTGTGTGTGGATGAATGAGTGTGGATGTGTATTAATTTACTTAACTGTGTAACTGTACCCGACCTTGCATTCCAACTTGTAAGTAGACCAGGATCTCTGTGCATATAATTAATTGTCATCAATACATGTATATTACTTTATATTAGCAGAACTCTGGTGGTGTTGCTCAGAGTGAGTTGGAGGATTCACTGTTTTACCAACAAAGTATGATGGGGAAAGTGTGACAGGAAGCAAGTATGACACTTTTGGAAGTGTACGCTATATGCAAAACTTGTAAAATATTATATATAGTTATATTAAAAAGTACAATTTGAAAAATGAGCCTCCTGTTTATTAATTACTTTTTACTGCAGCAAATGATCACTATGGCTGACAATTTAATATTTTTATAGTTTCCTACTTTACTGGAATTCTAGTACAAAGTTTTCCAGTAAAGTGTCAGTGTGTTGATGTCAATAAAGCAAAAACAAAATACAATGAATAAGGAATAATTAAATTGTAAGAGCCACCAAAATTCAAGTAGATACATACCTATAGTTGATAAAATTTGTTATTTAAAAACAGTTCTAATGAAGAAAGAACTTGCATTTATGTCACTAAGCACTCCTCAGCCAATGAATTGTGTTTGTAGTCCAATTATTGTTGTTTTGTAAGCAAACATGGCAGCAATTTGGAGCGCTATTCTCATCAAAAAGCACTTAGAAATATTTTAGTTGCTTAGTAAATACAAGCTGTTCCTCATTTCCTACTGCTCTCCCAAATCCTCTGGCGACTTCCTCGCTAAAATTTATTTTCTCCATTTAGCTTTAAAGCATCAATCAATTCCTCATCCTTGGTGACTTCATTCTCAGTAAGTTCTCCTTGCCTCCCTTTTTGCCCCAACTTCTCCACCCTTCTGTCTTTGTTGAATCTCACCATCTACATCAACTGCCCCATCCATCCAACTCCTTCAATAGCACCCTCTAAGTACAAATTGCCCATTATCTGACCCATCACTTGTCACATCATCATCTCCTACCTCTACGTGAACAGTACTCTCGCTTTTTTGATGCCTTTAGCCCCTTCAGGTGTCCCATTGTCTCGCACATCCACCATTCCCCAGGTAAAACACCCAACTCTACATTATTCTTTGCCAAATCTGGCTTGACCCCTCGAACAATATTGCCTCTCCTTTACCATGGCCAAGTCCTCCTTCCACTTCAGGATCATCACTGAAGGTAAGGTAACTACTAACGCTTTTTCTCCACCTCAAAACTTCTCCTCCAACTTCTTACACTGTTCTCTCCATTCTCATCTTCTCATCTTCAACACCAGATACCAGGAGCTTGTGATTTTTTTTAACTCCAAAATTGAAGCTATGCGTGCAGCTGTCTCAGAATCTTTCCCCCCACCACTGCCTCCCCTGCCCCAACCCTAGAACACATAAATACTGTGGCTGCAAGAGCAGGTCAGAGACTGGGTATTCTGTGGCAAGTGACTCATCTCCTAACTCCCCAAAGCCCTTCCGCCATCTACATTCACAGGTCAGGAGTGTGGTGGAATACTCTCCACTTGCCTGGATGAGTGCAGCTCCAAAAAGACTCAAGAAGCTTGACATCATCCAGGACAAAGCAGCCCACCTGATTGGCACACCATCCACCACCCTATTCACTCCCTCCACTACCGGCGCACAGTGGCTGCAGTGTGTACCATCCACAGGATGCACTGCAGCAACTCGCCAAGGCTTCTTCGACAGCATCTCCCAAAACCACGACCTCTACCACCTAGAAGGACAAGGGCAGCAGGCACATGGGAACAACACCACCTGCATACTCCCCCCAATTCACACATCATCCTGACATGGAAATATATCATTGTTCCTTTATCTTCGCTGGGTCAAATCCTGGAACTTCCTACCGATTAGCACTGTGGGAGAATCTTCACCACATGGACTGCAGCGATTCAAGAAAGTGGCTCACCACCACCTTCTCAAGGGCAATTAGGGATGGACAATAAATGCTGGCCTTGCCAGTGATGCCCATGAATGAATTTTTTAAAAATTATGGCTTCTCTCCATCAACCACCTCTGCTCTCACCACTTATATTCTTTGAGACTTGCCATTTGCTCCCTCAACTCTTTCCCTTCCCAGCTACTTCTCCTTGATCCAATGCTTGCTGACACCATTAACTTTCCTCTATCTGTAAGATTTGTCCTCCCTTCAAAGCGGCTGTCATCACCCTGCACCTTAAAAAACACCTTTGATCCATCTGTTTTTTCCAATTATTTCCTCTTCTCTAACCTCATCTTCCTCCTTAACGCATTACTGCCACCTAACTCCAGCCTCACCTCTCCCCTCCCCTCACTCCTTGCTCGAATCCCATCCAAATCCCGGCAGTCTGTTTTCTGCACCACCCCCAATGCTAAGACTGGCCTAGACAAAGTCTCCAATGACATTCTCTGTGACTGCTACAACAGCATGCTAACTTGTCCTCCTCAACCTCCCTGCAGCCTTGCATACAGTTGATCACTCCATCTACCTCTCCTCTGACTACCTTCATGGTAATACGCGCCGCATTGGTTCCACTGCTATCTGTCCCAGCATAGCCACCACACCTCCTACAATGGCTTGTCCTCCCCTACCCACACAATCACCTTGGACATACCCAGAGGTTCCATCCTTGGCCCCTTCATTCTCTTCATCTACATGCTGCCTTTCAGCTATGATATTGATAACCATCGTCACCTTTCGTATATAGGATGATGACATCCAGCTTCATGTCTCTGCTGCCACCCTTGATTTTATTTAACTGCCTCTCTGACTTCATGGATCAACCAGGCTTCCTTCAACTTAACACGGGCAAGACTGGAGCCACTTGTTCTACTTCCACCTAAAGCTCCACACCCTGACCTCTGATTCCAATCCCCTCCTTGGCTGCTTGTTCAGGTTGAAAATATCAGTTGCACAACCTTGGGTGTCCTGTTCGACCCTAAGCTGAACTTCAAACTTCTTATCCTACCTATCATGATGGCTTCCTATTTTCTCCTCAGTAACATCACCCACCTCACTCCAACCCCAGCTGTAACCCTCGGCGTGCTATTGTCACCGCCAGGCTTGATTTCTCCAATGTTCCTGCTGTCAGTATTCCTAGTAGCTCTCTGCAACAATACAACTCATCCAAAACTCTACCACTCGCATCCTGCCTCGACCTAAGCCCTGTTCCTCTATCAGCCCTGTTCTCGCCAAACCTCCACTGACTCCCTGTTGCTCAGAGCATTGAATTTGAAATCCTCATCCCTGTTTACAAATCCATACATAACCCACCCAACCTCTGCAACCCACTGCGGCTGTATTTCCCAGGCCACACTCTCTGCTCCTCCGACACTGATCAATTGTGCATCATGTCCTCTCTCCACTTCACCATGGACAGTACAACATTTGGCCGTCACACCCCTGAGCTCTGGAATACCCTTCCTAAATCACTTGCTCCATTGCTCCCCATCTTCAGAAGCTACCCGATGCCTATGTCTTTGCCATGCTATTAGTCACCTCACCAACTGTGTCCTAATTCTTGCTTGGTGCCTGTTCCCCCTGCGTCACACAGCAGCTGGGATATTTTCTTTCTTTAACGGTGCTATATGAGTGCGGATATTGTGAAAACTTCTGCTCCACTATAAGCTTTTCAGTCTTAGTAATTCACTAAAGCCGTGGAACTTGTGATGAGGCAGAAATACGCACCATACTAGGTGAATTACCTACTGGGGAAGGATCAAGGAATAAAGAACTTTTGAACAGTGGTAGATTTACTGCTTGAAGAAACTAGATATGTTTAATTGAATCTCCAGTGCTCTTTCTGATGCCCATTGGAGTATAAATGATTCCCCTCTAGGTCGGGGTCTGCGCATCCATTCAAGCTCGTACCCTCTGCTGGGCTCGTTGAACAGAGGAAGGACTTAATGCTGCTAGCAGGATCTGCCGAAATCAATTACTCATCTCTACCTATATAGTTCTCGTCTTGACCTAGAGGACTTGTGGTTTGAAGATGAAAGTAGATACAGAGCTCGGGTAAAAAAAAATGAAATAATCTTTGTTATATTCAGGAATTGAAAGAATACACCGTCGCCGAATTCTAAAAATTTTGCTTAAGCTGTTGAATTAAACTGAAAGTCCAAATGTTCACAAACCAATGCTACGTCTTAAATACTGTTTATCTTTTTTTGACTGTGTTTTTCATAGACCAATCATACCCCTGCTCAAAAATAGCCTTTTATAGTCTGCAAAACCAAAACATCGTTGGCTCAGAATTTGCTGAAAAAAATAACAGCATCTGAACGATGCACGCTGTTATTAATCTGCAAATCTTCCAGCAACTTGTGGCAAGGAAGAGATACCCCGTGAATTGAGAATCGCCACAAGTTGCTGGACGAATTGCGCTACTCCGCCTCGCAAAAACAGCATCTCGCCCTTAACCTCCCCGTGAGTTTCATGAAGTTGCTGCATTTGCTCATTAATTACCCATTAAACTCGCCACAGAAGGTTAATTCTAGTAATTAACAACGTAAGTACCGTTATCGACATAATAATTGTTAATGACTGCCAATCAACCTCTCTTGCCCAGAAAGTCTCATTTCTTCCGGTTGTGAATTGTTTTAGGAGATTTTAAAAATGTTAAGTTTTTAATTTTTAAATTTGTTTTCTTACTTTTCCTTTGTCTCTTTTTTTTCTCTCTCTCTGTCTTAATCCAATTTTTCTTTCCCTTTCTTTATTTCTCTTTCTACACTTGATTTGACATTGAATTCACCCATTCTAATTCATCCTCCTTCTCAGTCCTTCCTCAATTTATTTCTCAATCCTTTACTCTCATTTGTTAAGGAGATAACCTGTTGGTCCTTTCATTCACCAAGGTCCCAGATGTCCTGTTTCCCTCGTTGCACCCTTATCAACTTGCACTTCCAGCAGTTTTGTGGGCAAAAACTTCTTGAGCTGAAGGGGGCAGGAGCAAGTCAAACTAACAGGGCAAGCCACGTGAGGCCCCGCTCCAGCAAATTCTGGGCCAATGTGTTTAGGACGAGTTAGTGGTGGAACGATGCATGGTAGGACAGCCATCCATGTTGTAGGATATGGCCTTCCCGTTATAACTTTCAGGTTTCCCCATAATTAAATATTCACGGGAAGCTCCCATTCACACAGCAGGCTGTGTGTGGAGCTGGAATTTTAAAGAGCGCAGTTAACTTGGCACTGCAATTGAGTCTGGGTAATCGCCTAATGACGTCAACACTGAGAGAAGCAGCATAATCCTAACTGTCCAAGACCCCAGCAGCATGGACTTCCTTTACCAGGTACTTGTCGGTACATAACTTCTCAATACAGGGCAGTATTGAAGGTTTGGACTGTTTGACAGTATTTGTGCTACTGACAAAGATATGGTTGCAACTGATCAGTTTGAATTGCATGCATTTTGATTGCCCATCGACAATGGTGAAACTTTAGTGCACTTGATTCAATAGCTGACAAGGGGTTGCTCTGTGGAACTCCCAGAGAATCTGGCTGTAAATGTGTAAAAAATGCCAGACCTGAGCAAAGTTGCCAATGTAATGTTACCTAGTAGTTTCATATAGCAAATATCTATCCTGAGTATTCCTTCATATTTGTATTTGGGATGTGGGTGACAATGGCAAGGCTGGATTTATTGCCCATCCCAAATACGCATACTTTAAAGCATGTCCTCAGAACACATTACTCTTTAACTGCTTGTCCCTCCAAAGCTTTCATGGACTCTTGCAGCCCTGTTAATGACTACCATGCATGGTATACTGCAGCATGGCACACATACAGGCTGCAACTTATAGCTGAAACTGTTGTCTCACTGAAATTTTATAGAGCCTTCACACAGCAGCTTCCTCAAACGAAACTTGTTGTATATTCAATTACTGACACAGAGAAGGGCTACAGATTGGACACGTGTCTGTCACTGTATGCATTGCTTAAGCTTACAACAGCTCAAGATTACTTTTCTGTTTGCAGGACAGGATGACACATAATAAATTGAAACAGACCCAAAATGGATGAGGGACCACAAAATTCATGTATATCTGACCAGAATGGAAGGCTTTAAAAAAAAATAACAGTGTACCTGAGGGTGAGCAATGCCAGGAGAAAACCAGGGATGGAAAGTTGCACTGTGCATGAATCGGTGGGGAGTTTCTGAACTCCTTGGGGTCGATTTTAACACCCGCGATCGGGTGCGTTCCTGGCAGGGGGGGGTCACGAAAATCGGCGATTTCTGGGGCGGGTTGGGAGCCCGGCTCCAACCCGCCCACTTCCGGGTTTCCCACTGATGCGCCAACATGCGCGCGCAGCCCCCGCATGTGGGACTCCCGCCGGCAATTAAAGCCGGCAGGGTGCCACTTAAGGTAATTATTTTAGTATTTCAGGTCGTTTACAGACCTGATTAACGTGATATTTTAGGAGGGTTGGGATTTTACAAAAAACTGGGACTGTTTCCCGTACTGGGGGAAACACTCCCAGTTCAAATGGACGTGTTGCAGCCATCAGCCTGTGGCAGCTGCAAAGGTCCATTTGACAGGTGCGGGGGGGAGACCCTCACTCATTGCAGGAGGCCACTCTGTCACTTTGGACAAAGTTTGGCCTCCACCACCCTCCTCCTGACAAGAAAATTCACCAACTTGCACACTTACCCCGGTGTCCAGACACATTTACCTACCTTGCGGACCCCCTCAGATGTATATCTTCCGATGGGGGCCGCCGTAGCTGCAGTCATGACCTCCTCGGAGGGCGAACAGCATCACCAGCTTCGCCGGCCACGCCGTCCACCTCTGACACATGGAGCTCCACAACACAGTGCTGTGACACATCCACCTGCACAGCAGGAGGGAGGGCAACCGCAGAGAGAGATGCGTCGCAGAGGGCACTACCCTCGCCACAGGGTCCACAGACCGAGGCTCAGCTTCCTGGACCTCTCTGAGCAGCAGTGCACTCGGAGGCTCAGAGTCACTCGACATGTAGTCGTGGACATCTGCAGCCTCCTTCATGCCGAGCTGCTCCCGGTTGGCCCGAGCACCATCTTCTTACCTGTCACTGTCAAAGTCACCACTGCCCTCAACAACTTCTCCTCCGCATCCTTCCAGGGTGCCACCGGGGACATCGCCGACGTCTCTCAGTCGTCTGCACAAAAGAGTTGATCAGAAATTAAATATAAGTAAAAACCATGACAAACCCTCAAACACCCTTGAATATCCCCTTCATGCTCACGACACGTTTGCCTTACGCTGCCTACTGCACATATGTGATGCATGCCCTATGGCTGCAGCTCAGGTAGTGGCAGGTTGAGTGAGGCTGACCATGAAAGAGATGCATGAGAGGGTGAGTATGAGATAGAGGCATGAGATTGTCTGAGGATTGGGTTGAGTGGTAGTGGCGGGATGAGTACTGGCGAGGTGAGTAAGTGCAGGTAAGATGAGGATGAGCTTTGAGTGGGGATGAGGGGTGATGTGACAGAATAGTGTTGGCAGTGCAGAAGGAGATGTGGGGTGGGGGCGGTGATGTGGCAGACGGAGTGTAGGGGAATGAGTAAGTGTACTCACTTTGGCTGACCTACTTAGGTCATTGAAGCGCCTCCTGCACTGAATGCAGGTGCGTGATATGTTGGTGGTGCAGGTGACCTCCTCTGCCACTTCGAGCCAGGCCTTCTTGGTGGCAGAGGCAGGCCGCTTCCTCCCGCCCGCCGTGGGGAAGATCTCTGTCCTCCCCCTCCTCCTCACCCCATCCAATAAGACCTGGAGTGAGGCATCATTAAACCTGGGAGCAGCCTTCCCCCTGGGTTGCTGCATGCTGTAATTTTTCCTATTTCTTGCAGCATCAGTCAATGGAGGACTGCCCCTTTAAATAGAGCTCCTCCAGCTGACAGACCTTACTGCGCATGCGCAGCCCGCCCGCCGCGCAGCTCAGCAGCGGGGAACCCGGAACAAGAGGTAAGTGGATCTAATCAGCCTGCAATTGCGCGCGGGGCAGACTGATTTCACCGCAATGAGTAGAACTGCTGGGCACCATTTCGTGGCATTAGATGTCATGCTGGCATCGTGCAATGCTGGTAACCATTAATAACAGTAAGAAAAGAGAGCAAATCAAAACCTATTTTTGAGTTGGTAGTGCGGGTAAATAAATGAGAGCAATTTTAGGCCAGATCTTTGCGGCCATAAACCAACAGTACAAAACTGACCACTACTTTGGCAGACTCAGCCTTAAGATGTAAACTGAAATTGGGAAGAGAGAAAAATCTTGTATTTTGCTTAAGTGATGCAGTCTGGTCCTCTAAAGCTGCTACTGGAATCTGTGTTGTTGGTACTTGGGTATCAACCATAGTTTTCAGTCCCAATGCACTCAAGGTCTGCAATATACAAATAATGAATTTTCAACATAACATGCGTAACATTCTTTAGTAAATGTACACGTTTTCAAAAATAGACAGTAGTACCGGACAGAATCTTTCAATTTCTAACTTGTCTCTATTTTAGCCATCAATATAATACTTTGTCTAAAACAAAATAGTGCTCTGTATAAGTAAATGTTAGAAATGTACATAGAACACCAGGCTGAGCACAGGGTCAGTGCAAATAGTGAGAGCAAAGCTTAAGTCGCTTGTGACTAATAACTGAACCCCGGCATTTAATCACTTTGGGCCTGGAATTCCGCTGGGGTTTTCCCAGTTTCCTGCCGAAACTGGTGGGAGATCAGCAGAACCCCCTGGGAAATGGATGCAAACAGCTGTCAGCAACTGTTTCTGTGAGGATTCTGCTGGTTTCCTGTGAAGTTCACAACGGGATTTCAGGGCTAGTGGAGTAGAAACATCCATTCAGGCGTGGATGTTTCATTAGTTTGTAAGGTCTGTGCAATAGTTCAAAAAATTTACACACTGTTCTTCCACGGGCAAAGTAAGCTGTTAGTTGTGAGACGGACCTGGCACGACATGGGATCTTAGCATTTACTGCTGATTGTAACAAAGGCCCTGAAGCTACACAGCATCCTGTGACATATATAGCTATTGTATTTTTTGTGTAACTTTTTCCAGTATAAACTGCCCCTATTTTTTAAAAAAGTCTACAACCCATCTCTGCTGTCTAGAGGGCAGACAGGCTGCCTACTCTCAGATCCCTGCCACTTTGGCCAACTGCCAGGAAGCATAAGGTACTGCCCAGGAAAGACAGCCTGATCCAATTTTCCATCCTCCACACAGAGAAGTGGCACAATCTCCGCCTGATTATTCAGATGGGGAATTGGGCAGAGCAAGAAATTGAACCTGTGTCCTTGCATCATGTGGCACTGAGCATTAACACTTTAACGCACTCATTGCACCGTGTCTCAGGTCAAGTATTCCATTCCAAAGTTTATTCAGCAACATGTCGTTGGTTTAGCAACTAGTAATCATGAACTATATTACATACACATACTATATTACTGAGTGCCTCTCAACACCTCAAGTACCTGTTCCACATGAGAAGCATCTGAAATGGTTTTACAGTGTTCTTATTGCAGTGGACTTTATGCAAGTTCACACTAACACCATGAAACCAAATTAAAACATGTACATCTGTTCCAGCCTTCTGCTATTGCCTAATATGTCTGTATACAAAACTTCTGCAATATATAATTTTATACATTTGCACTCCGGAACAGAGCAGCACATATTGGGAATTCAGACATGTGCTTCCCAGGATTTAAATTAAAATCATGGGCAGATCACTCCCGAATTACTGACGTGCAGTCCCAGTGGGCAAAACTTCACAAAAGGGAATGAAAGTTGGTAAAATGATCTCTTCAGCGTCCATGAGCTTTTGTTAGAAAGTGCACACTGTAGTTTTCTCTCATTCTTACCGATACATTGACTTATCCTGCCCAACACCAGTTTTTTTTCTTCAAGGAACAATATGTTTTATATATCACTATTGGATCTCCTGTCGAGTTGCTAAAGGATAAAAAGAATAAATAAATCATGTGTTGTTCTTCACCAGAGACAAATAAAAGAAATAAATTTGTGCTCCTCATGTAGTGCAGTTACTGGGCATTGGAGCTCAGTTTTGAAGGGAATAGGAAGCCTGAGGCTGGAGCAGGAGGGGGGAAGATTAAACTTAAGAATGACAAGTAACCTCTGTATCCAAGAACATAAAGTGATTATAACGTAGAAAGAAATAAACAATGCCACTGTTTTAAGAGCATTTAAATGCTGGCACAATGTTTACTAAAGCAAAATATTGCGAATGCTGGAAATCTGAAGTAAATACAGAAAATGCTGGAAACACTCAGCAGGTCAGGCAGCATCTATGGAAAGAGAAACCGAGTTAACGTTTCAGGTCGATGACCTTTCACAAGGTTTACACTCCAGTTGTGAAACACCTGGAATCAGCAGAATCTGGCTGCTGCTCTCAGCATCAGGTCAGGTCAGGCGGACAGTTGACTGCTGCTCTTGAGGTTGGGGTGGGTTGGGTGGGGAGTACCTAGGGGCTAGACCACTTAAGGTAGGAAGGGAATGGTGACAAGGCTGGAATACTTGAGTCAGTCCTAAGAGCAGGGGACGGAGAGGAGTAGATCTAGAGCATTTGGTGCAGGTCTGGGAGGGAATGGTAACAGACGCCAAGGATGAGCCTGGGAGCAGAGACTAGGCAGGTGGATAAAATGCCCAAAGTGGAGGATTAATGGGGAACTATTATGGCAGCCAAAAGCAGGTTGAAGTTTTTTTCTTCAATGATCTGCTTGATCCGTTGTGTCACACTATTATTATGGACCAGTTGGCAAAGTTAGATACTAGGATGCCATGCTCAGACAATATTACAACCTTAATATATTGCACTCATGCAATATTATAGATACACAGACACAAAAATTTTAATATAGACTCGTCAATCTCCTGTGACATTGTACAAAGGGAGTGAAGGCCAAGTATAGTCTTCAGGCAAAATTGGGTTCAAAGGTGATGGATAATTGGAGCAGAGAACACAGACAGAAGACTTTTATTAAGATATATACATTCAGCCCTATTTACAGTTACATAACAAAACTTATGACAATTTGGAAAGCAAAGAAGTTGCATTAGTTTCAATGTCCGAGTTCCTCGACAACACAGGATGAAGAGCTGGGAGATGGAGAACAGGGGCAACAGCACCATTACTGGCTGATGGGTGTAATTACAGTGTGACAAGTTTACAAAGGCAGTTTTCATTATAAACATGGACATCGAAACTTATGATGGTAAAAGTTGACACAAGAGTGTGACAAAAAAGTAGCAGCAGCAATTAAGGATTTGTAGATAGAAAGTGCGCCCAGGCGTAAGATTTTTAATAAGGTATAAATGCATAAAATACTAAACAACAGTGTGTCATTTCAATCAATTAATTGAATAATCATCTTGGTGCCCAATCCCAAGGATTTGTTATTTTATTTACATTTTTAACATTTATTTATATGCTGGGTAGTATTTTATTAAGTTGAAAAATCACTTATGGACTTTGTCAAAAAACAACTCAGTATTGTACATATTTGTGCATGTGTAGTTCATATCAATTATTCATTGCAACACTAAAGGGTTGAATCTTAAAATGGCATAAAGTAATGTTCTCTTTTTTATCAAGAGTATATAATGCATGTTTATTGGATGCCCAGGCCTACTGTCTTGACATTTAATTGGCATAAAATATTTCTTCCTCTATATCTGGGAACGCCCTGATTTTAAAATTTTCATCCTTGTTTTCAAGTCCCTCCATGGCCTCGGCCCTTCCCTATCTCTGTAACCTCCTCCAACTCTACAACCCTCTGAGATCTCTGCCCTCATCCAATTTGTGCCTCTTGCACATCCCCAACTTTAATCGCTCCACTATTGGCAGCCATGCCTTCAGCTCCCTAAGCCCTCAGCACTGCAATTCCCTCCCTAAACCTCTCGGCCTCTCTAGCTCTCCCTCTCCTTTAAAACACTCCTTAAAACCTACCTCTTTGACCAAGCCTGTCCTAACATCTCCTTATGTGGCTCAGTGTCAAATTTTGTTTGATAATGCTCCTGTTAAGCGCATTGGGACATTTCACAATGTTAAAGGCACTATATAAATGCAAGTTGTTATTGTTGTTGTTATATATTAATGACAAATGGAAATTATTGCTTAATTATCAACAACGAAAGTCTTGATTTTATAAAGTGACAACCTTTTTTCTCCCCACACCAACACCAGAATGCTCTGCCCCCACTGCAAGCTAGTAAGCATAATATTACAGTAACATGTCTTCTTCTTTCCAATATCTGTTGGAACACTCCAGGGCTTCAGTACATAATCTAGGCTGATACATCAATGCAGTACTGAGGGACGCTACACTGTTAGAGGTGTGAGGGGTGAAATTGGGTCGAGTAGCGTCCGTTTGTTTTAGGCGCTAAGCATACACCTAAGTGCTGAAAATTGGGTCCAGGATGCATGCGCACACTTCCGACAGGAAGTGCACCGGACGCCATCTTGCTAAAGGTGTTTGGGCGCCTGATGACCGCCAGCAGCATGCAGAGTAGGGAGAATATGACGTGGATCAGTGTGCAACGCTGATTTGACGGCAATGCTGCTATTTTGGAACTCCACACGCCAGCCAATGGCCAGTCTTAACCTCGCACAGCTGAACAGGACTTAAAGGGCATGAAGGACCCCCCTCCCCACCAGCGCTATTTAAAGGGATCATGAAGTACCTACAGGTTAGTTGCTAGATTTTTTCTTCTGGCTGCTGGTGCAACTGTATATGTTTTTGGAGGTTTCCTCTACTTGGTTAAAGTTTCAATATTCTATGAGAGTGGTCTAGCTGGTTTGTGTCATTCAGAGTATTGTGCTAAAAAAAGTTGCATCCAGACATGGGTGGTCTGCTAGGGCTTCCTCTGGGAATTGAACATGACTGGGAGAATGAAGAGAGGCCACGCAGAGCAGGACAAGCTGCTAGAAGCGGGAGGAGGAGGAGGAGGAGGAGTAGCAGGGCACTCAGCAGGCGGCCATATACGCAGAGGGTCTTCAGGGACCAATTCTCTTACCTCAATTTCAGCGACGACCAGTGCATCCGACATGTTCAGTTCATAAAAGAGGTCGTGACTGAAATTTGTCAACTGCTGCAGCCACAACTGCAGCTTCAAAGCAGGGCAAGGTCAAGGTGACCACGGCTTTTAATTTTTATGGCTCTGGCTCCTTTCAGTCTGCTGCTGGAGATATAAGCAACATCTCGCAGTTTGCAGTGCACAGTAATATAAGGGAGGTCACTGAGACTCTGTTTACAATGAGAGACACATTCATCTCATTCTCTCTTGCCAGAGACAAACAGGAAGAGAGAGCATGAGGTTTTGCTCGCATTGCAGGCTTCCCCATGGTGCAGGTTGCCATTGACTGCACACACATCGAAATTTACGACACAGAAAGAAGTCATTCGGCCCATCATGTCTGTGCTGGCTGAAATAGAGCTACCATGCCTAATCCCACTTTCCAGCATTTGGTCCTGGCAGCAGTCATGATTTGTTCATTCTGCGGCAGTCCTCTGTTCCACCTGTGCTTCAACCAGCATGTCATGTCAAAGGCTGGCTGTTGGGTGACAAGGGTTATCCCCTCATGAAATGGCTCATGACTCTGGTCAGGAACCCATGCACACGTACACAGCAGGCATAGAACGAGAGTCATGTTGTCACAAGGAACATCATAGAGCACACCATAGGCGTCTTCAAGCAAAGCTTCTGCTGCCTGGACCGCTCTGGAGGAGTATCAAGATTTGTTGTTGTATGCTGCATGCTGCACAACCTGGCCATTATGAGGGAACAGCCCTTGTCACCACCTAGCGGGCGAGAACCTGAGGAGTATGAGCAAGAGGAGGAGGAGGAAGAGGAAGGGGAGGAAGGGAGCCAACAACGTAGACACGTCCTTTCTGCCAGGGCTCTACGTGATCAGATTATTAATGAGTGATACAGTAACCTCAATTACACCTCCCCATTCACCATCAGTCCCACACTCCTTACCCTTCCTCTCTCAGATGACAATCAAATCGTCCTCACCGCAGAAATAAAAACCATCACAAAATGCAAATTCAAATCCACTTTTATAAATTAACACATGAAATTATGCAAACAAAATGAGACTATTCACCATTGTGCATTCCTTTAGTGCCTGTCTTTTGTGTGCCTTTCCCAGTGCTCCAATGAGGTGCTTCCCCGGTGGCTGGAGCATGGGATGTGGAAGGCTGCTGACATTCAATTGAGGAGACTGCAGATGGCCTTGGAGGACGACCTCAAGCAGCTCTTGCTTAGAGGGCCTGGCTTCAGACTGCACCATCTCAGCCTGGTCTGCAGCAGCCTGCCTGGCTCGCTTACAGGCAACAGCAAGGGCACAGGCGGAGTGGCAGGGGTGGGAACAGGAATGCTGTCATCCAGAGAGAGGGCAGCAGGTTCATCTTCCATGGCGCCACTGCCACTCTCCCGGGGCAGCGCCTCAGCAATCCTGGTGATCTGTTGGAGAACAGATTACTCAGCTGCTGTGATGCCCTGGAAGACCTTTTCAACAGTGGTACCCAGAGCCATGATGGCAGCAGTCTGAGCTTGCAAGGCAGCAGTCAGACCTTTGATGGAAGATGTTTGTGCTGCAATGGAAGCTGTGATATCGGTCATCAGACGCTGCATCCTGGTGGGTTCCACAGGTGTGCTGATGGAGGTGACCACCCATTCCATGTGGGAAGGGTAGGCTCCAAGCTCTGCACAAAGCCCTCTGCCTAGTTGGAGCTGGATTCCTCCATGCTCCTTGACATTGTACGCAGGCTTTCTGGCAGGCTTTCCAGTGCGCCAAGCATTTGGTTGTGTATGCCCATTAGCCTTCTTCTGTAGCCTGGCCCATCGAAGTCATCATCTGACTCCTCTGAAGCAGTACTAGTGTGTGACCTCGCCCTCCAACGAGCTGGCACCTGTGGTATCCTGTCCCCCCACCCTGGTTCCTGCGCAATTGCGCCTGGTGTCTCACCACATGCAGTTCCCTCCTCTATCTTAGCCTTTAATGTACGGGCAGTGTCAGTCTCTGAGCTGGTGGCTGCGAGTGTAAGATCGAGTGATGGTGTCTCTTCATAATCACTGTCTGCTTCCTCTGCCTCCTCTAACTGGGAAGGATAGAATTCTTGGGTATCTGAAATGACAAAGAGACAAGGTTTAGGTTGTAGTGAGAAAGTAAGAAGCACATGAATCAGAAAAGATTGTGGGATAAGGGGGAAGTGGGAAGAGAGGAGGGTTGGGTATGCAGAGGCCCTCATCATTGATCACTCCAGTGCTGCCAGTGGCCACGGCCTCAGTGATGTCCCTTCCCATGATGGCCAGCACAGTCTCCTCCATGGGGTCTAAAATGTGTAGGTGCACTTGTCCTCCTCCAGTTGTTTCTTGTTGCTTTCTATTATGTTCCACCTTCTCCTGCAAGAAAGAGGGAGGTGTGTCAGTGAGTGTCCTGCAAGATGTTTGGGTGATGTAACTGCCCTTTAAGGCACCTCCCCTTTAAGAGGTGCACACTGCCTTTAAAAAGCGCGAGCCACTCCCGATCACGGGGTCCCCTGCTGATGCTTGCAGCCAATCTAACAGCACAGGTAGCGCTGGCTGCACGCAACAATCATTTAAAACAGCAGGCAGCACGAATGTAACGTGCTGCCTGCGTCGCAATGACCAGACGCAGGTTAATCGTGGACCGCGATCCCCGCTCCCATCTTTCAGATGAAACGTTAAACGGAGATCTCATCTGCCTGTTGCTACAGATGTAAAAGATCCCGTGGCACGATTTGAAAAAGAGCAGAGGTGTTCTCTCGGTGTCCTGGCCAACATTTATCCCTCATCCAAGAGCAGATTAACTGGTCATTTATCTCATTGCTATTTGCGGGACCTTGCTGTGTGCAATTTGGCTGCTGTATTTGCCTTCATAACAATAGTGGCTTTACTTCAAAAGTATTTAATTGATACTGAATCACTTCAACATATCAGAAGGACATAAAAGGCACTGTGCAAATGTCCTTCCTTCCTTTCTTTCTTTCTTTCTTTCTTTCTTTCTTTCTCTGGCTTCAGGTTTCAACTGTTCTATCAACCAATTTTGTTATTTACAAGGTGCTGAGAGTCCTTGCTGCTGACACCATATGCCATTGGTGCTTCACATTCCTAAAGTAGGACACAGGCCAAGAAACAGCACAAGACTAACCTGTGAGGTATTTGTAAGGCTGCAATTGGCTTTGTAGCCTTACAAAAAATAAAAAGGGCTCTAAATTTATTTGGTAGAATTTTAAACAAAAATTTTGATCCACGTATGTTTTAGGTGGAAGTCTTTTGTATGCCAAACAAATGCAAAATGAACCTAACTGCACAGAGGAGGGAAAAGTGGCATAGATCTAAATGATAAGTTTAATAAAATACTTCTAGGACACATTAATCCATTAGGTAAACTCACCAATCCTGCAGCTTTGCACTAATGGTGCAGTTATAGTGTAAATGCAGCCTTAATTGTGAATCAGCGCCTATCCTAATACTGGAACGAGGCAGAACGAGACTCCCTGGAGGAGTCAGATCAAGCTTCAAAACCATTGCGTCTTACTGTTAAACTTGCTGTGTCAAGGCATCTTCAATCTAGCTGCCCTAATATTCCAAGCTTGCAGCTATCTTTCACACTCCTGCAGAGCTGATAATGCTGTTATATTAGTTTTGTATTATTTATATTATGTGCTACAGTATTCTGCCTGAGTATTATGTCCCAAACAATTCCACCCCCAGTATTTTGTCCCAAACAATTCAGCCTAAAACTCAATAAAAACTGTTATTCACAGTTCTTTGTTAAAATTCATACACCATTTCAACATTAATATAGTTTTCTAGCTTTCCAATATGTTCACAGAACTAAAGAACCATGTTCATCTCAACAGAATTATTTGGATGCAAGAAACTGAATTTTATAAACACGCACGTGTTTAATTTCTAAAAGTTGGTGGACAAGGAAAGTCAGAAGGCATATTGGACAAATTGGGAAAATTTTTAAAAATCTTCAGTTTTTAATAAGCCTAATTGAGCTTGAATTAAATAAAAATTTGGAACACATACTGAATTCCTTCCAACCAAGATAATACTGATTTAAGTACATTTACAATTATTAAGTCAAACAGAAGTGTACATTCTGTTTCATTTCCCCCATTCTTGTAAATTATTTTTCTCTCTGTTATTTTTGGCTGTTTCTTCTTCCTTACTGTGCACTGTGCAATGGTCAAAGCAACATCATGTAGCTTATTCCCAGGGCTCCACGATGTCGCTCTACCTGCTTAGAGACGTGCGAGTGCAGCAATAGATTAACTCACCCATCTGATTTTCTCTTTCCCTTTAGGGAAATATCTTGCTTCTCCTGGCCATTCCCAGATAATCCAGCTGAGAGCAGGAACTGACTGTGTGGGACACTGATTGCAAAGGTCAGCTCGTGCCCTGGAGGATGCTGCATGCTAGCACACCAATAGGTTCCATCACTGTGCCAACCTAGCTTCTACTAATAACAAAGGGTTTAACTGTTGGATATTATTTATAACGCTGTTGTCATTATATAATAGTTTCCGTAACACAAAAAAGTGGTAAAACTTGTCATATACCATTGGTGTATTAGATCATTTTTCATTACTTAAAATGGTGCACATTTGTTTTAAAGGACAGCCGTATTTTAGTGGGGACTCTCATGTCACAGCATGGGCTTTTTTCCCAACATCTTTTTCATATTTAAACAGCTTGCTGACAGCTTTCATAAGCAGACAGAGTCTCTTACAAACTGAGACCTACGTCTTTATTCTCTGCTGCATTGAGTTAGTGAGGTATCCTGTCAGTTCAGACAACAGGAAATGTCATCAATGGTTTGGCCACTTTGTACAGGCTCAACTATTGAATTCACAGAAGCAAAACCACAGGCATGATACTATATAGCATAATTAGGAGTGACTGCTATATACAGTTACATTGACAGTTTGATCACCTAGCCTCTTCTGGCAAACTCTAGGAAAGACATGGTTTCTGGTGGAACAGATGTTAGCACTGCTTATGGAGCTGTATCCACCTTCTATACATATAACAGCAACAATGAACAGAAACTGAAGGGAACTAAAAGATTCTTCCAATTGTAGAATAAAGTTTATATTAAAGTATTACAGTTCAAGCTGTCTGATATTTTTCAAGCATACTCAATGCAAAAAAATCAGTTCCCATAGGCAAGCACACATTTTCTATGAACTGAAATTTGGCAATGTGCACAAAGTATCTAGGATAGTGGGGCTCTGGGTGAACAATAAATCCTTCTAACATTAAGGTATGCACTGGGTATCTTTATAGGATACCACTATACAATCCTAATCTCTCCAACTGATGGAAAACACCACACTGGCAGACTATTAGCTCAGGTTAAAAATGACTAATTTTGCTTTTACAGAAAAGGGAAAAAGAGAGATTTAGATAAATGACCACACTTCACTTAACCTTTCTCCATCTGTTTATAAAAATTCCCAAATCCTAGCTGTTCTCTAATCTTTACAATGCATCTGTGATGACAAGATTAAAATGGGATTGAACCCGCATGGACTACTCCACTGGCTCCCAGCTAGTATAGCAGAACAGCAGAGTAAGAAAACACTGAGGAACAAAGGTTTGCAGCTCAGGTTATATGCTTCTCTTCCCTTTGATATCCAAGCTAGTACAAAGAAAAATCAAAGTACCTGCACAATTATTCAAAGCTGTCAATCAAAATGGATTGAGAATGTATAACAGTGGTCTCTCAGAGTTTTGACTCAAGTAATTCACATAACTTCATGCCAAAATAAAATTGCAACAATGGGCAAGTCTCCCCCCTCTCCCCGTGGGCACCCATGTACGAGTCAGGGTTATATATCCACCACCTTGCCCCAATACTGAGAAACCAAAACAGAAGAACATTCTCTCCCATAATATCATAATTGCAATACTGGCATAACTACAAATTCCTATAAAAATATAATATAAAGATTCTGATGATCTATAGTAAAATTTATATAAAATTAAGAATGTTTTTTCCTTTGAAGTTCAAGCAATTTCTGTAAAGGAGTCAGGCAGTCCAAAATGTTAATAGTCTTGACACCTAGTGAACAATGGGATAACAGCCTGTAACTGGCTGTGTTCTATTTTACTATCTCTTACTTATTTTTTATGATGTGGAGATGCCGGTGATGGACTGGGGTTGACAATTGTAAACAATTTTACAACACCAAGTTATAGTCCAGCAATTTTATTTTAAATTCACAAGCTTTCGGAGGCTTCCCCCTTCGTCAGGTGAACGATGTTCACCTGACGAAGGGGGAAGCCTCCGAAAGCTTGTGAATTTAAAATAAAATTGCTGGATTATAACTTGGTGTTGTAAAATTGTTTACAATATTTTTTATGAAACATCTGACAATTACTAGAAACCACATCTTTGTCTGGCTCATCGCACCAGGAGGAATCCAATTAACAGATCCCATCAGATCAAAGGAAGTTCTTTTGCTATAAATCAGATGGACATCTCTGAGCAGCCATTTAAGTTTCCAACAAAGCAATTGGAGCTAATTTTTGGACTGAGTTGCCAACACTATTAAAAAGCATATATACATACAAGATAGACACATCTAACAGAATGAAGATTCCATTTTCTTCACAACTCATTTCTAAGGAGTTAGTTTAGCGTTATGCTTAGTGTTTTATGGCACTATGATGTCCCACTGTCGCAACAACAACTTGCACTTATATAGTGCCTTTAACGTAGTAAAATGTCCCAAGGCACTTCACAGGATCATAATCAGATAAAATTTGATACCGAGCCAAAGAAGGAGGCTTTAGGACAGGAGACCAAAAGTTTAGTCAAAGAGGTAGGTTTTAAGGAGCATCTTAAAGGAGGTGAGGTAGAGAGGCGGGAGGGAATTCCAGAGCTTGGGGCCTAAATGGCTGAAGGCACAGCCACCAATGGTGGGGTGAAGAAAGTGGGAGATGCACAAGAGGTCAGAGTTGGATGAACACAGTGTTCTTGGAGGGTTGTAGGACTGGAGGAGGTTACAGAGAAAGGGAGGGGCGAGGCCACGGAGGGATTTGAAAACAAGGATTAGAATTTTAAAATCGAGATGTTGGTGGACTGCACAGTAGTACAGGCACTATCCTGCATCAATAATGTAATGCCATAAGAACATAAGAAATAGGAGCAGAAGTAGGCCATACCTCCCCTCGAGCCTGCTCCGCCATTCAACAAGATCATAGCTGAACTTTTACCTCAACTCCACTTTCCTGCCCTATCCCAAGTCCCTTGATTCTCTTAGTGTCCAAAAATCTATCGATCTCAATCTTGAATATAATAAACGACTGAGCATCCACAGCCCTCTGGGTTAGAGAAGTCCAAAGATTTACAACCCTCTGAGTGAAAAAATATTTCCTCATCTCGGTCCTAAATGGCCGACCTCTTATCGTGAGACTGTGACCCCTAGTTCTAGACTCTCCAGCCAGGGGAAGCAACCTCTCAGCATCCACCCTGTCAAGCCCTCTAAGAAGTTTATAGGTTTCAATGAGATCACCTCTCATTCTTCTAAAGTCCAGAGAATATAGGCCCATTCTACTCAATCTCTCCTCATAGGACCACCCTCTCATCCCAGGAATCAATCTAGTGAACCTTCGTTGCACCCCCTCTAAGGCAAGTATATCCTTCCTTAGGTAAGAGACCAAAATTGTACATATTACTCCAGGTGTGGTCTCATCAGAGTCCTATATAATTGCAGCAAGCCCTCCTTACTCTTATACTCCAACCCCCTTGCAGTAAAGGCTAACATACCATTTGCCTTCCTAATTGCTTGCTGTTCCTACATGTTAACTTTCTATGATCCATGTACAGGGACTCCCAAATCCCTCTGAATACCAACATTTCTTAGTCTCCCACCTTTTAAAAAATATTTTGTTTTTCTATTCTTCCTACCAAAGTGAATAATTTCACATTTCCCCATGTTATATTCCATCTGCTACCTTCTCGCCCATTCACTTAACCTGTCTATATCCCTTTGCAGCCTCTTTGCATCCTCCTCACAGCTTACTTTCCCACCCAGCTTTCTATCATCAGCAAACTTGGATACATTACACTCAGTCCCCTCATCTAAGTCATTGATAAATATTGTAAACAGCTGAGGCCCAAGCACTGATCCTTGTGGCATCTCATTAGTTAGAACCTGCCAACCCGAAAATGACCCATTTATTCTTACTCTCTGTTTTCTGTCCGTTAACCAATCCTCTATCCGTGCTAATATATTACCCCCAATCCCATGAGCCCTAATCTTGTGTAACAACCTCTTGTGTGGCACCTTATCGAATGCCTTTTGAAAATCCAAATATACGACATCCATTGGTTCCCCCTTATCTACTCTGCTAGTTACACTCTCAAAAAACTCAATAGATTTGTCTAACACGATTTACCTTTCATAAAACCATGTTGACTCTGCCTACTCATATGATTTTCAAAGTGCCTTGTTACTATGTCCTTAATAGTAGATTCTAGCATTTTGCTGACTACTGATGTCAGGCAAACTGGCCTATAGTTCCCTGTTTTCTCTCTCCCTTGAATAGCAGGGTTACATTTGCTACCTTCCAATCCACGGGGACCGTTCTAGAATCTAGGGAATTCTGGAAGATCAAAACCAATGCATCCACTATCTCTGCAGCCACCTCTTTTAAAATCCTAGGATGTAGGCCTTCAGGTCCAGAGGGTTTGTTGGTTTATCATCCCATTAATTTTTCCAGGACTTTTTCTTTGCTAATTTTAATTACTTTAAGTTCCCCACTATTTCCGGTATGTTTTTTGTGTCTTCTACAGTGAAGACAGATATAAAATATTTGTTTACCATCTCTGCCTTTTCCTTATTCCCCATTATAATTTCTTCCATTGCCTGGAAGTTACTGTTGACAATATTAGCAGGTGAACACTTGACGTATTTCTCCATCCACTGTTTTAATGCAGACTCTAGCCCGTTTATTTTAAATGGGTGAATGCTTCCTCTAAAATAGCAGGCAGAAGAGTGTACAAACATATATTCAGCATTTGCCCGGTTAATATCAGCAGCAGTAATTTCCAGGTTCATACTTGTACATCATTACATTACATTTATTCAATGACCCTGTGACAACTGCACAGCACTAGCAGCAGGAAAACGTCCAGCGTTCAAGTTTCCTCATGGATAGCTCTGGGTATATGAATATTTTTCCATTGATAATTGACATTTCCAGTTGGTGCTAATATGTGCACTAATATAAAATGATCATGAATCCATAAGATTTATTAATCTGTTCCTTGGAAAATGAATGTGAATGAATACATTTGACAAATTGAAGTCTATGTGCATATTGCATTGATTGTATTATTATGCCTTAGGAAACTCATTGTACCAGATGAAACCTTTGAAAGGTGGTCATAACCAGCCTAACATAGAGTGTATACACTTGCAATCACTTTACATCTGTTTGTTCTGCCAATTTTGAGTTCAGCAGAATAACTTGGATTTATGTTTATTGATCCTGTTCATGCCTCAGCAAGTGTCATGTTCGACAGGCTTTTAATGGTTGAGTGAGTTTACATCTGTGGCTGTTCAATTTACTGGCAGCAGTGCCTGTAATCCCAGCGGAGAGATGCTTACCTCTGCGGGAGACGCTATTAGTCACTGGTTGACCTGAAATTCACATGATCTGGCTCAGGACTGTGACCTAATCTCCTCCACATGAGTTTACCAATATAATCAGCTGCTCAGGCACTAGCATTTGCACAGCGATATGTGCACAAGGGAGTGATCTAAAACCAAACAAAGTATTTAGGGCTTCACAGAGAACTAGCATTCCACCTGTCAAACTTGAATAAACCAACAGCAGGTCAAATACTTGCCCACAAGTTCAATGTTGTTGAAATGATGTGATGCAGATAAACTTTTGAAAGAGTTTGGGATCTTTAGGATACTTTTTCTTATTTGATTTAACCATTCACATTGACCAATAAGGATTTGGTCAAGAGTTAACATCTACGTCATTGTGTCCAAGAGTCTGCGGCAATCAGGGATAGCAGTCAAACACTATCATGTTGCCCACTGTGAACAGCTGCTGCAGCAGGAGATTTTATATCTGTTAACGTTTTATCATTATGCCTCCCCAAATCCTTATTCGTCTGAGCTACCTTTTTAAAGCTCCTCCCAACTGATGGGCAAGATAATGCAATGACATTGTCACACATCAATAACACCAACTACCTGTTTACATTCCCACCTCACTGATTCACTAAACAAGTGGAGGATTGATAAATACTGTGGCTTGTTTAAAATAGAACTTCTTGGTTTTAAGATGACCTGACATTCCTCTTTTCACTAAAAACAGCATATTTTTCTCCAATATTAATAACCCACTAACAAAACCAGTGCTCAATCCCGCCATCTATTCAAATGTAATTTTGTCAGTGGCCACAAAAAAAAGCAGCCAATCATAATGCACCTGCGATAATGACCCTTTTACTGTTCTCAAATAGCTAACAAGTCACTCAACCAGTGCGATTGTCAAAAACATTGCTAATACAGCTGTGGAGTGTGCAGTTGTTAGAAAAAATGTTTAAACATCAGCAGGGAACATACTATTTTACCAATTACGTCCTCCAAGTGCTGGTGAGCAGTAGAGCGACATAAACATCTTTTCTGGTACAAAGAGGGTGGAAAGCATTGCAATATATGGTGGACAACGTCAACCCTGTCACTATGACTAGCAGGACATCCAAGAGAAGGTGCATGGCTTAAGAACACAAAGCTAGGTTAAATAAACATAGCAGGCCATATAAGCACATTAGGGACAGTTATAGTTGTTAAAGTATAGTGCAATAAGTGATGTGCTGACACAAAGATGCTAGCTAGAATCTATCGAGTAAATGGTTAGAAGTAAAAATAGTAGATTTATGGAAAATACATTATAGATGTGAGAATGTACTGCAGAAAAGGACCTTCCATGGGAATATCACATATCGATCCCCATGGTTCTTACATTGTAATACTGTAATTCTAATATAAGGAGCCAGATGAGATGGCTTTGGTGTTCGCAATGTTCAATTGGAGAATGTTCTAGCTCATCTACAATTTAATGTTGGACAAGCAGTCTGACAACATGGAGGTGGTCGTGGAGTCAAGGGTCACAGTCGAAAGTATCGCTGGGGTACATGTGCAAACTGGCATACCTACGGATAATGTCGCTGAAGGCAACACGTAAATGAGGAATTGGAGGGGGCCTAGGATGGAACACTGGGGGATGCTGAAGGAGACTGTCAGGTGTGAGAGGAGAAGTCATTCTGGAGATGTACTGGTTATACTGGAACAGATAGGAGGGGAGCCAAACTGGGGCAGACCAGGGGAGGTAGACCATGCCGTGGAGGATTGACCATTTTGAACGCCATGGTGAGGGTGACGGCAAGAATGCATGAAATGTCAAGGTCACAGCCACGAAGAGTGTAGTTGATGAGCAGGGCAGTCCCAAAAAATAAAAAAGAGGAAATTATGAAAAAAACAAAACCAGAACTTGGTGGTGATGATGATGCATTCAAAGGCCTTAGAGGTGAAAGGGAGGTTAGGTCTGGAGTGACAGGTGAAGGAGGTGAGGGTAAGTATTTTGAAGCGAGGCATGGTGATGGCAGCTTTGAAGAGAACAGTACCTATACAAAGGAAGCCATTAACATTGTCTGCAAGCATTGGGCCAAGGTAAGGTAGATGAGTGCTCAAGAGATGTGTACAGAGGAAATCGAGGGAGCTGGGGTAGCTCTCCAGAAGGAGGGGGGCATGGGCCGGGGGTGGGGGGGGGCTTGAGAATTGAAGAGGAGGAGGAGGAGGAGGAAGGTGAGGCAGACACATGGATTGTATCAATTTTTGAGATTAAAAAAATCAATAAACTCCTTGCATTTGGCATTGAAGGTGAAGATGGAGGCGATTGAAAACTGAAAATTGCAGGACCCTAATTTAATGCATTGTTCTTTACTATGAATGTCGCCGGTGTGCGTAGAAACATAGAAAATAGAAGCAGAAGTAGGCCGTTCGGCCCTTCGAGCCTGCTCTGCCATTCAATATGATCATGGTTGATCCTTTATCCCAGTACCATATTCCCGCTCTCTCTCCATACCCCTTGATATCTTTTGTGTCTAGAAATCTGTCTAGCTCCTTCTTAAATAGTTCCTGCTGCAAGTGCAACCTTCTCTACTAATATGATGGGGTCAGCGCACTTCAATCCGGGAGTGTGTGCCCGTTTCCTGCCCACCGTATTGGGGGCTTGCTAGGCAGTCGAGCGCCTGAAAAACAGGTGTTTAAGCGGCCAAATTTATCGGCCTGTCCGTCGAAACTTGTCATGCTGTAATTACACCCTCCTGCCAGTGATGGCTGCAGTGCCTCTGCTTTGTCTTTCAGGTCCTCAACCCTGTCGTGCAGTGAAACTCCTGTGTTCCAACAAACTCTATGGACTTGATTTTCAAATGGCGGTGGGACGGCAGCGGCTGTGGGGGGTTTTCAATGGGCACGTGGCAAACCCGGATAATAAAATCTTACCGTTCCCAATGCGATCACAGAAACATAGAAAATAGGAGCAAGAGTAGGCCATTCGACCCTTCCGGCCTGCTCCGCCATTCAAAATGATCATGGCTGATCGTCTAACTCAGTACCCTGTTCCCGCTTTTTCCCCATATCCCTTGATCCCTTTAGCATTAAGAAATATATCTATCTCCTTCTTGAATACATTTAATGACTTGGCCTCCACTGCCTTCTGTGGTAGAGAATTCCACAGGTTCGCCACCCTCTGAGCGAAGAAATTTCTCCTCATCTCGGTTCTAAATGGCATACCCCGTATCCTGAGACTGTGACCCCTGGTTCTGGACTCCCCAGCCATCGGGAACATCCTCCCTGCATCGAGTCTGTCTAGTCCTGTTAGAATTTTATATGTTTCGATGAGATCACCTCTCATTCTTCTAAACTCTAGTGAACATAGGCCTAGTTGACCCAATCTCTCCTCATACGTCAATCCTGCCATCCCAGGAATCAGTCTGGTAAACCTTTGTTGCACTCCCTCCATGGCAAGGACATCCTTCCTCGGATAAGGAGACCAAAAGATCGCAAGGTAATTGATGCTCATTAATCTTGTTTAATCGGCTAGCTGCTAACAGGAGCTGCAACGCCGGCGGTGGGGGAGGGTGGTGAGAAAGAGAGAGAGAGAGAGAGAGACGTCATCTAGTGCTGGAACAGAGAGTGAGGGGAGGGGCACAAAGATCGGGGCGGGGGGGGACAATGATCAGAGGGGGGGGACAAAGATCGGAGGGCGGGACAAAGATCGGAGGGGGGGACAAAGATGGGGGAGTTGGAAAAAGATGGGGGCGTCATCAGATATCATCGGAGTGGGGGGAAGACACCGGGAGACATCGGGGGGGGTGAGAGATCGGGGAAGAGACATCAGAGGGTGAGACATCGGACATCGGAGCAGGAAGTGCAGGTGAGATTGTTTGAAAGGTAGGTTTATTTTTTTTTAAACTTTGTGAAATGTTATTTTATTTAATTTATTTAATTTATCTTCGCCTGATCCGGCCCTTCATGCCTGCTCACCAGGATACCAGAACCCCGCGCGCACACAGATGCTTCTGAGTGAGATGCAGAAATTGGCGCGTTGATACCGGGTCCCTTACCCGCTCTGGATTTTACCGATTTTCACTGCCCCCCGCCCCCAGAGTTTTATTTAAAAATCGAGCCCGACATCTCTGCTTCTCAAATTGCCATAAATTTAGTGTCAGCGACACTTCAGTGCAGTCGAGGGAATGCTGCATTGTCAAAGGTACTATCTTTCAGACAAGAGATTAAACTGAGGTACCCTCCACCTGTTCAGGTGGATGTAAAAGATCCCATGACACTATTCAGGGGAGTTCTCCCGCTATCCTGGCCAGCGTTTCCCCCCCCCCCCACCACCAAAAACAGATTAACTGGTCACTTATCTCATTGTTGTTTGTGGGGCCTTGTTGTGTGCAAATTGGCTGCTGCATGTGCCTACATAACAAAAACACGGACTAAATTTCAAAGGTAATGCATTGGCTATGAAGTGCTTTGGAGCAACATGAGGATATGAAAGGTGTAATATCATAGTAGGTGCAGCACAGGAGGAGGCTATTCGGCCCATCGCGCCTGTGCCGGCTCTTTGAACGAGCTATCCAATTAGTCCCATTCCTCCGCTCTTTCCCCATGGACCGTTAATTTTTTTTCCCTTCAAGTTTTTATCCACTTTCCTTTTGAAAGTTACTATTGAATCTGCTTCCACCACCCTTTCGAGCAGTGCATTCCAGATCATTATAACTTGCTGCGTAAAAAATTTTTTCCTCATGTCACCTCTGGCTCTTTTGCTGATCACCTTAAATCTGTGTCCTCTGGTTACCGACCCTTCTGCCACTGGAAACCGTTTCTCCTTGTCCCCGAGCCAATTTTGTATCCATGCTGCCACTGTCCCTTTAATCCCATGAGCTTTAATTTTGCTTACAAGTCTATTATGTGGTACTTTATCAAATGCCTTTTGAAAGTCCATATACACATTGGGCTTTCATCAGAGCTGGAAGTTCATCAATCTGAAATGTTAACTCTGTTTCTCTCTCCGCAGATGCTTTCTAACCTGCTGAGTGTTTTTCAGCATTTTCTGTTCATTTCAGATTTACAGCACCCACAGTATTTTTCTTTGATTCTAGTAATCTATGGGCTGACTCCAGAGAAAATGACTATGAAAGCTGCCAGAAAGCCCTGAAAGCCCAGCTGGTTCACTAATATCCTTCAAGGAAAGGAATGTGTCACCCCTGTCTGGTCTGATCTACACGTGACTCATGACATGTGGTTGGATCTTAATACCTCTGAAATGGCCCAGCAAGCAACTAACTCATGAACAATTAATGTACTTGCCAGCGTTATCCACATGCCGAGAGCAAATTTTAAAAATTGATTAAAATTTTGTGTATTGACTGCTATGTGACTGTCACAGCAACTATGGAATAAGTCTATTTATGGAATTAGATACAATATCTAACTTTTATAACATGGCAGCCAACATGAAAGTTGCCATGGGTATGCCATTGATTTAAGTTCAGCAACTGACAAATTTATAACTAGATGATCAATTGTCAGCTTGGCTCAGTTGATAGCACTCTCATCTCTGAGTAAATTCAACCGAACTCCACAATCTGAGTACATAATCTAGTTTGACACTTAAGTGCAATCAATAGTGAGGAAATGCTGCATTGTCAGAGGTGCCATCTTTCAGATTAGGCATTAAACTGAGGCTCTGTCATCCTGTTCCAGTGGACATAATAGATCCCATGGCATTATCAAAGAAAAGCAGAGAGTTCTCCTGGTTTCTTAGCCGACATTCATCCTTCAACCAACAACACAAAAACAGACTTTATTGTTGTTTATCTTGTTGCCATTTGTGGGACCTTGCTGTGTGCTATTTGGCTGCTACACTTACCTATAAAACATCAGTGACTACAGGTCAAAAGGAATTCAATAGCGGTCAAGCACTTTGAGACATTCTGAGGGCATAAAAAGTAACTTCTTTCTTTCTTTAGATGATCAAATTATCAGAGGAAAAGTGAAAAGGAATAGAGGTCTCAAAACAACTGGGACACTCAATTAGCCATCTCCAACTGCACAATTGTTAAAAATGCTGTAGTTTGTGACTTACTGACATGAATATATTTGTTATTCGATGTCTCCCGGGCACCATCGGACACAACAGAGCAAGTGAAAGCAAGAAGAGCCTGATGTGAACAGCTCAAGAGGATCATGAAAGTGGCAGCCAACATTAATAATACATGAAATGACTAAAAGATACAGCAGAACTATTACGTGTATGATTGATGTATCAATCCTATTCACAAAAGTAGATGTACGAATCACAGCAATGTGAGAAAGAGTATCATTTAATTAACTCTAAAATACCCTGTATTTTTAAAAATTAAAATAAATATTTTTACACCTGTTATGTATAAAATTAAAATATATTTACACCATTATTCAGCACTATTTGTAAACATTTATTTATAGTTTCAACTTCTGTCAAAGATTTGTTACTGATTGAGCTGCTTAACTTGACTCACCAATCTTCTGCTGAGCAATCCACCTTAACCAAGGAAAAGTAGGAGTTGAGAGTGGCTGGCATGCTATATTATGATGACCACCAGGGATTATCAATGAACCAAGTCAAGAACTACAAATAACCCAGGTTTCATGATAGCCCAATTTTGGCCCACTTCAGGTTTGGATACAACTTTTCTTAAAACCCAGGTCAGTGTCTATGCAGAAAAGGTTAAGATGTCCCTCTGTGAACCATAACATAATTGTTGCTGTCCTGTCCACCATGCATTTTGGTCCTTTCCAAATTGAACCTTAAGTAAATGTGGATATTCATCCCTAGTCATTGCTGGATCAACAGCCTTAAACAGAAAAGAAGCTCACAACAATGAAATAAGAGGGGCAAAGAGAGAGTATGAGAATATTATTGTGAAACATAAAAGGGAATCCAAAAATCTTCTATAGGCATGTAAACAGTAAACGAGTAGTAAGAGGAGGGTCTATCAGGGACCAAAAAGGAGATCTACTCATGCAGGTAGAGGGGGTGGCCAAGGTACTAAATGAGTACTTTGCATCTGTCTTTCCCAAGGAAGAAGATGCTGCCAGAGTCTCAGTAAAGGAAGGTGTATTTGAGATACTGGATGGGCTAAAAAATGATAAAGAGGAGGTACTAGAAAGGCAAGCTGTACTTAAAGTAGATAAGTCACCCGGTCCAGATGGGATGCGTTCTAAGTTGCTGAGGGAAGTAAGGGTGGAAATTGCGGAAGTGCTGGCCATAATCTTCCAAACATCCTTAGATATGGGGGTGGTGCCAGAGGACTGTAGAATTGCAAATGTTACACCCTTGTTCAAAAAAGAATGTAAGGATAAACCCAGCAACTACAGGCCAGTCAGTTTAACCTTGGAGATGGGGAAACTTTTAGAAACGAAAATCTGGGACAGAATTAGCAGTCACTTGGACAAGTGTAGATTGTAGATAGGGAAAGCCAGCACGGATTTGTTAAAGGCAAATCATCTTTAACTAACTTGATAGAGTTTTTTGATGTGGTAATAGAGAGGGTAGATGAGGGCAATGGGGTTGATGTGGTGTATATGGACTTTCAAAAGGCTTTTGATAAAGTGCTGCACAATAGGCTTGTCATCAAGATTGAAGCCCATGGAATAAAACGGGCAGTAGCAGCATGGATACAAAATTGGCTAAGTAACAGGAAGCAGAGAATAGTGGTGAACGGTAATTTTTCGAACTGGAGGGAGATGTACACTGGTGTTCCCCAGGGGTCGGTAGTGGGACCACTGCTTTTCTTGATATATATTAATGATTTGGACTTGGGTGTACAGGGCACAATTTCCAAATTTGTAGATGACACAAAACTTGGAAGTGTAGTGAACAATGAAAAGGATAGTGATAGACTTCAAGAGGATATAGACAGGCTGTTGAAATGGCAGATGAAATTTAACGCAGAAAAATGCGAAGTGATACATTTTGGTAGGAAGAACGAGGAGAGGCAATATAAATTAGAGGGCACAATTCTAAAAGGGGTACAGGAACAGAGAGATCTGGGGGTACATATGCACAAGTTGTTGAAAGAGGCAGGGCAGGTTGAGAAAGCAGTTAAAAAAGCATATGGGATCCTGGGCTTTATAAATAGAGGCATAGAGTACAAAAGCAAGGAAGTCATGATGAACCTTTATAAAACACTGGTGTAACCACAACTGGATTATTGTGTGCAGTTCTGGGCACCGCACTTTAGGCAAGATGTGAAGGCCTTAGAGAGGGTGCAGAAATGATTTACTGGAATGATTCCAGGGATGAGGGACTTTAGTTACGTGGATAGACTGGAGAAGCTGGGGTTGTTCTCCTTGGAACAGAGAAGATTGAGAGGAGATTTGATAGAGGTATTTAAAATCATGAAGGGTCTAGACAGAATGGATAGAGAGAAACTGTTCCCATTGGTGGCAGGGTCAAGAACCAGAGGACACAGATTTAAGGTGATTGGCAAAAGAAGCAAAGGTGACATGAGGAAAAACTTTTTTACGCAGCGAGTGGTTACGATCTGGAATGCACTGCCCGAGGGGGTGGTGGAGGCAAATTCAATCGTGGCTTTCAAAAGGGAACTGGATAGGTACATGAAAGAAAAAAATTACAGGGCTACAGGGATGGGGGGGGGGAGAGGGGGGTGGGACTAGCTGGATTGCTCTTCCATAGACTCGGCACGGACTCGATGGGCCCATTGGCCTCCTTCCGTGCTGTAACCTTTCTATGATACTAACACTTTTCAGTATCTAACTCATATTTGTTTCCATTATGTAAAAACTTCCATGCTTTGGTCCAGCAATAATCTTGGTTGTATCCGAAGGTTGTCATTTTTTCTGTGGCATTGTATGTACAGTAGATCTCAATAATAAGGTTGTTTAGAGCTGAATCAAAGTGTTGTTATTTCTGTGCTTTGTCGCTGTTACGATGTCTGTATTCGTTACCAACTTAGTAGTGTAGCAAAAAGAAAAAAAATAGCAAGATTTTAATCAATTTCCGTCTTTTATTTACAGAACTATCTTCAAGTCCTCACCCATCACAAATCCAGGTTCTGTTTAAGCTACAGCTGTATTGATTTTAACTGTAAGTGTATCGGAGTACTTTACAATGTTTATAATGACCTTGTTGTTCCATCAGGGATATTCAGTAAATGAAATATTGCAATTGAGCTGTACATCCTGGTAAAATATTTAAAATAAATAAATATACATACGTTCTCAATAGCTTGTGCTCATCTGAGATGCTCCAAGTGGACATGTAGAAGTCGTAGAGTGAAGGACCATTAAGAGGTCATCAGATTACAAAGAATTATCAAGTGTCACCTACCCAACCCTTCCAGAATCCCTTTCAACTCCAGATGGGACCAATTTACCCAACATTGTTTGATCCTGTGACTTCAATGTAAATCCTTAAGAAGCCTTGTTGAGGATATCTTTAAAAGGTAACCTGTTGAGAGGAGTCATCTGTCAATTAACAAAGGGTGATGCACCAGAATACACTGATCTCCCAGGAATGGTGTCAGGGCCAAAGGCCCCAGTTCCTTGCTTTTCTGGGAAGCTTTTCAAAACAGCGTAAATGTCTATTCTATCCTTACATTATACAGAATATTCGAATGTGGTTTACTTTTTAATTTTGAAAAATCTACGTTTAAACTTGTAGCTGACACTCCAGTCGATCTCTAATCTAACCAATTATCACAAAAATGTTCAAAGTGAAAATAAGTGTGTTGACTGTGGTTGGTGAGTGAAAAGTTTAATTACAACCATAACAATACAAGTATTTTTAAAAAGAAAATCATTGCATTTCATTAAGTATAATTCAGAATATTCTGTTTTATGACAATCCCATTCTATATGAAACAAGTAGATTCAGTTCAATCAGCACAGATATAACTCAGACAAAACTCTCTCTCTTTCTTGTGGCACAAGCTACAAGCATCACATGTCTAATATGTTAGCCTGCAGATACCGGGGTTGATATAGCGCCTGGATATAAGGCATTGCCAGGGTGGAGTGTAAAGTGATAATCAGGCAGGGAGGATTGCATACCCAATTCTCCTTTCATTTAATTTAATGGAGGGAAAATTCAGATGGGTTTTGTGATAGATCGGTGATCCCATCCCATCCCATTTTCATCTCTGCATTTTCCTAGTGGTAAAGACAAAAAATCTACCCCATTAAACCCACTGATCTGAACTCGACCACCCACTCCCCCCAACCCCCACCCGCACAATGCAGTTAAAAGGCCTGCCACATTATTGCAAATGAAAAAAAAATGGGTTCTCCATCTTCTGTGTTAAATCTATGACATCTCATTCTCCGTCAGAGTATATGTCGATATTTTAGTATTGTCTTTGAGGTGGTGGGCTGACCGGAGGGAAGGGACATGTGTCTACTGAGTGGCTTGGCCTCGTCCTCTACCCATAATACAGATCAATTGCCGGGTGATTTCAGTTCTATAAGCATCTGACTTTTGGAAGCTCCGACTTCAAAACTACATTCCTATTAATATTTTCCTGTCTTAAAATAGATAACTCCTTTCAGGTGGTGCCAACTGTAGGCCCTAGATTTTTCAATAGAGCACTTTCACTTGCACTGAACGCTGGAGTAGTCCTGGCATCATAACATTTGTTTTCTCTGATTGGAGACAGAGAGGGAATAAGAGAAGCACCCGACTGTGCATCCACCCAAGTGGGACAAGTGTTTTTTACACTTCTAGAATCAGGTTGCCCCAGACAATCTGGAACATTTGATAATTACAACTTATTCTACGGCATGTATACAATATTATACGATCTGGTATAATTGTGATGGTATTACAACCTTAATAGGGTCATGTGATCAAGGACACACAACATGCTTGATTTTAAGACAATTAAATCACAACAATCATATCATATACATTAGATATTATCCAGCTATAACACAAGAACTGTGTTACTTTACCAAATTGAAAATTAAATATCTTCCAAATCAAACCAAAAAGTAAATCAGCAAGTAAACACAAGCCATAAATAAGAAAAGTCTTTCCAATGTAATTGTTTAGTTAAAAAAAGGGAATTCTTCCAATAACAGAGAGGGGTGACTTTGTCTCTGAGCAGTAGAAACCGGGAAGGCTCTGGGTTTAATATCCAGTATGGGCTCAGTTAGCTAAGAAGGGGAGAATCAGCATGCATTCCTGTTCCTGATCACTATCTAGCAATGATTGCTGGAAGAGCATTGATGTGGCCATCGGGCTCAGACAGGAACAATGGCCAGGTTGGGTATGGTACTAGAGGCCAATCACTGTTTCTGGAACAGTACCCCAGCAACAAAAATATCAAGGAGAGGTGAAGTGTGATAAGAAAAGTAAATAATTTTGTAGACACCACTCCCCACCCTGATAGCTTTCAAATGGTTAAAACATTAATAGAGTCAATCATCAATCACAATTGTGTCCAATTGAAGAAGTTCACCATGAGTAAATGAGAAACCCCTCCCACCATTTTACGAAAACAAACAGTAACTGCCACAGTACTCACCGGTTAATGGGAACAACTGTCTAAAAGGAACATTTATTTAAGCAAAAGTTGCGAGTTATTTCAAAATGTTCTTTTCAAGTTCCTCCCAGGTCACACACCAATCACCACCTAAGAGGACAGGCAACCTGAGGGTGTCTGTCTGAGCATGTGAAATGTTAAATAACTAAAATTACAAACTCAGGGATGTCAGTGGAATGCTGTTCCACTTTGATCATCCAGCCTCTACACTAAACGTTCTGAAATTGGGTGCAGCACGTCTGTGATTAAAGTAAAGCTTCACCCACTCTGCTAAAACCTCAACCTCAAAAAAGTACCTGGTACATCATATTGGTACACCAAGCATCTTTTCACTCTTTTCTGAGTGAGACTGAAAAGTCAGTGCCAAATTGCGCACAGTTGTGCTGTGGACAAATATCAACTGGGAACTGAGTTGAGATTGCCCTTAACTTGTTTCACCTCGGAGCTTTGCAGCCTGCAGAATCAGTCTGGGACGCAGTCAAACACGGGATCCAGAAGTGAAAGCATAGTGCTCTAATACACTGTGCCATCCATTCCACTTCATGAAGCTTCCGCGACTGTACCTCTAAGATTGGAAACTACCTCCATAGGCAGCCATGGATGCAAACCTACACCTTGCCACCCTTTAGCACACTAGCCTGATGTTCTCTTGTTTTTTTTTTATTCGTTCATGGGATGTGGGCATCGCTGGCGAGACCGGTATTTATTGCCCATCCCTAATTGCCCTTGAGAAGGTGGTGGTGAGCCGCCTTCTTGAACCGCTGCAGTCCGTGTGGTAAAGGTTCTCCCACAGTGCTGTTAGGAAGGGAGTTCCAGGATTTTGACCCAGCGACGATGAAGGAACAGTGATATATTTCCAAGTCGGGATGGTGTGTGACTTGGAGGGGAACGTGCAGGTGGTGTTGTTCCCATGTGCCTGCTGCCCTTATCCTTCTAGGTGGTAGAGGTCGCGGGTTTGGGACTGCAGTGATTAATGTATATTCTAATGTAAAAACTGATCAATTTATATATTTTTCTTACAAAGAACCATATATTCTATTTATAAAACAAAAAATGGTAGAAATACACTGCATGTCAGTTAGCATCTGAAATGGAAATGACAGAGTAACATTGTGAGTGGAGAATTTTCATCAGAACTCACAAAGAATCTCCACCCTAGACCAACTGTGTATTTTTAACATTTTTTGTTTCATGACAGTTGTCCAGCTCTTTTTACCTCTAGGGTATCATAGTCCATTTATTTCTCTCCTGTTTCCCATTTTTTCTTTCTCAATCTCAAGTTATCCTTAATTCATCCCTCATCGTCCTCCTGAAAAGGAAAGCTGGGATGGTGTAACTTATGGGCATGTCCATGTTACTGTTCTGGATCGTGATCTACACACCATTAATGATACTTGCAGAGTGTGCCAACAGGCTAACCCCTCTCCCAATTCAATAACTTTACGAAGATTGGTGAAACTCAACTCTGGGTAAGCCTGAATGTGAAGATTAATCAATCCTGGAACAAGGACTCTAGTTAAAAGTCCAGCTCTTTAGCAACATAACTATCAACTGGCTCTTGAAATTTATGGGCTCGATATTAGCACCCGCTATCGGGTGCGTTCCTGGCGGGGGGGTGCCAAAAATCAGGGAATCCCGGAGCGGGTCGGGAGCCCGGCTCCAAACCGCCCACTTCCAGGTTCCCCACAGGTGCGCGGCTCCCACATGTGGGACTCCCGCAGGCAATTAAAGCCGGCGGGGTGCCACTTGAGAGTATTTATTCTGCTATTTCAGGTCATTAACAGACCTGATTAAGGGAATATTTCAGGAGGGGTGGGATTTTAGAAACAACTGGGACTGTTTCCCATACTGGGGGAAACACTCCCAATTGAAATGGACGTGTTGCAGCTATCAGCCTGTGGCAGCTGCAAAGGTCCATTTGCCAGGTTGGGGGTGGAGACCCTCACTCATTGCAGGAGGCCACTCTGTCACTTTGGACAAAGTTTGGCCTCCACCACCCTCCTCCTAACAATAAAATTCACCAACTTGCACACTTACCCCGGGGTCCAGACACGTGTACCTACCTTGCGGACCCCCTCAGATGTACATCTTCTGGATGGGGGCCGCTGTAGCTGCAGTCATGACCTCCTCGGAGGGCGAACAGCATCACCAGCCTCGCCGGCCACACCGTCCACCACAGGGTCCACAGACCGAGGCTCAGCCTCCTGGACCTCTCTGAGCAGCAGTGCACACGGAGGCTCAGAGTCACTCAACATGTAGTCGTGGACATCTGTAGCCTCCTTCATGCCGAGCTGCTCCCGGCTGGCCCGAGCACCATCTTCTTACCTGTCGCTGTCAAAGTCACCACTGCCCTCAACAACTTCTCCTCCGCATCCTTCCAGGGTGCCACCGGGGACATCGCCGACGTCTCTCAGTCGTCTGCACAAAAGAGCCCTGCAAATACACCTACACCCACGCTGCAGTGACACAATGGGTGGCATCAGTTGTGGATCTTCATTGTGATCCTCAGGAAAGGGCATTATTGCACAAACCAGACAAGATTCGCAAAGACGTGGCAGTAGTGATGCCAATATAATATGTGATCTGAGTTGGTCAGAAATTAAATAGAAGTAAAAACCATGACAAACCCTCAAACACCCTTGTGCATCCCCTTCATGCTCACGACACGTTTGCCTTACGCTTCCTACTGCACATATGTGATGCATGCCCTGTGGCTGCAGCACAGGTATTGGCAGGTTGAGTGAGGCTGACCGTGAAAGAGATGCATGAGAGGGTGAGTATGAGATAGAGCCATGAGACTGTATGAGGATTGGGTTGAGTGGTAGTGGCGGGATGAGTACTGGTGAGGTGAGTAAGTGCAGGTAAGATGAGGATGAGGTTTGAGTGAGTGTGAGGAGTGATGTTACAGAGTAGTGTTGGCAGTGCAGAAGGAGATGTGGGGTGGGGGCGGTGATGTGGCAGACGGAGTGTAGGGGAATGAGTAAGTGTACTCACTTTGGCTGACCTACTTAGGTCATTGCAGCGCCTCCTGCACTGTATGCAGATGCGTGATATGTTGGTGGTGCAGGTGACCTCCTCTGCCACCTCGAGCCAGGCCTTCCTGGTGGCAGAGGTAGGCCGCTTCCTCCCGCCCGCCGGGGGGAAGATCTCTGTCCTCCCCCTCCTCCTCCTCACCCCATCCAATGATACCTGGAGTGAGGCATCATCAACCTGGGAGCAGCCTTCCCCCTGGGCTGCTCCATGCTGTATTTTTTCCTATTTGTTGCAGCATCAGTCAGCGGAGGACTGCCCCTTTAAATAGAGCTCCTCCAGCTGACAGAGCTTACTGCGCATGTGCAGCCCGCCCGCCGCGCAGATCAGCAGTGGGGAACCCGGAAGAGCAGGTAAGTGGATCCAATTAGGCTGCGATCGCGCGCGGGGCAGACTGATTTCACCGGGCGGGTTACCCACGCACCCAGTCGCCCCCCCGCCGCGAACCCGCAGCCCTCCTAATATCGAGCCCTATATTTCTGTTATTGATGACTAATGAGAAATAAGCAGCTTCAGCAATATTTGAGTCAAATGAGAAACTGTATGAAACTTTGCTTAAAGTTCCATGCCCACTTATATCTATATAAACACCTGATCCCAGAGCTTAACTATTGGATAAGGTTGTTGGATCTCCAGTCAGAAGGTCACATCAGAACTGAGTGCCATTCCTCATTTGGGTGAATTCATCATTACTTAACTGGAGCACTGCAGGAACAATGTATATGGAGGGGAAAGATGTCCATATTGTCTTGGACTCAGTCTTGCCCTGTTGGCATTGCATCTCCTGATTGTGAATAATAGGGTAGCAGTTTGCATGGGACAGCCCAGGGGGAAGGCTGCTCCCAGGTTGATGATGCCTCACTCCAGGTATCATTGGATGGGGTGAGGAGGAGGAGGGGGAGGACAGAGATCTTCCCCCCGGCGGGCGGGAGGAAACGGCCTGCCTCTGCCACCAAGAAGGCCTGGCTCGAGGTGGCAGAGGTGGTCACCTGCACCACCAACATATCACGCACCTGCATACAGTGCAGGATGCAATGACCTAAGTAGGTCAGCCAAAGTCAGTTTAAAGTCTCAGAATCATCCCACCCTCATGGTGAGAGGGTGAATTCATGGTGGCACACATATTTAGGCAGAAAAAAGTAAAAGGGAGTGTAAATAATAAAATATAATAAACAGCGGAAGCAGCATGCTATAGACAGAGCTAAGTGATCCCACAACCAACGGATCAGATCAAAGCTCTGCAGTCCTGCCACATCCAGTCGTGAATGGTGGTGGACAATTAAACAACTAACGGGAGGAGGCTCCATGAACATCCCCATCCTCGATGATGGCAGAGCCCAGCATGAGAGTGCAAAAGACAAGGCTGAAGCGTTTGCAACCATCTTCAGCCAGAAGTGCTGAGTGGATGATCCATCTGGGCCACCTCCCGAGATCCCCACCATCACAGAAGCCAGTCTTCAGCCAATTCGATTCACTCCACGGGATATCAAGAAAAGGCTGAGTGCACTGGATACAGCAAAAGCTATGGGCCCCGACAACATCCCGGCTGTCGTACTGAAGACTTGTGCTCCAGGACTAGCCGTGCTTCCAGCCAAGCTGTTCCAGTACAGCTACAACACTGGCATCTATCCGACAATGTGGAAAATTGCCCGGGTATGTCCTGTCCACAAAAAGCAGGACAAATCCAATCCGGCCAATTACCACCTTACCAGTCCACTCTCAATCATAAGCAAAGTGATGGAAGGTGTCGTCGACAGTGTTATCAAGCGGCACTTACTCACCAATAACCTGCTCACCAATGCTCAGTTTGGGTTCCGCCAGGACCACTAGGCTCCAGACCTCATTACAGCCTTGGTCCAAACATGGACAAAAAAGAGCTGAATTCCAAATGTGTGGTGTGAGTGACTGCCCTTGACATCAAGGCAGCATTTGACCAAGTGTGGCACCAAGGAGCCCTAGTAAAATTGAAGTCAATGGGAATCATGGGGAAAACTCTTCAGTGGTTGGAGTCATACCTAGCACAAAGAAGATGGTCGTGGTTGTTGGAGGCCAATCATCACAGCCCCAGGACAAAGCTGCAGGAGTTCCTCAGGGCAATGTCCTAGGCCCATCCATCTTCAGCTGCTTCATCAATGACCTTCTCTCCATCATAAGGTCAGAAGTGGGGATGTTCGCTGATAATTGCAGAGTGTTCAGTTCCATTCGCAACCCCTCAGATAACGAACCAGTCCGTGCCCACATGCAGCAAGACCTGGACAATATCCAGGCTTGGGCTGAAAAGTGGCAAGTAATATTCACGCCAGACAAGTGCTAGGCAACGACCATCTCCAACAAGAGAGAGTCTAACCACCTCCCCTTGACATTCAACGGCATTACCATCTCCGAATCCCCCACCATCAACACCCTGGGGGTCACCGTTGACCAGAAATTTAACTGGACCAGCCATATAAATACTGTGGCTACAAGAGCAGGTCAGAGGCTGAGTATTCTGTGGCGAGTGACTCACCTCCTGACTCCCCAAAGCCTTTCCACCATCTACAAGGCACAAGTTAGGAGTGTGATGGAATACTCTCCACTTGCCTGGATGAGTGCAGCTCCAACAACACTCAAGAAGTTCGACACCATCCAGGACAAAGCAGAATGCTTGATTGGCAACCCATCCACCACCTTAAACATTCACTCCCTTCACCACCGGAGCACCGTGACTGCAGAGTGTACCATCTACAGGATGCACTGCAGCAACTTGCTGAGGCTTTTTCGACAGCACGTCCCAAACCCGCGACCTCTACCAACTAGAAGGACAAGGCAGCAGGCACATGGGAACAACACCACCTGCACGTTCCTCTCCAAGTCACACACCATCCCGACTTGGAAATACATCGCCGTTCCTTCATCGTCGCTGGGTCCAAATCCTGGAATTCCCTAACAGCACTGTGGGAGAACCTTCACCACACGGACTGCAGCGGTTCAAGAAGGCAGCTCACCACCACCTTCTCAAGGGCAATTAGGGATAGGCAATAAATGCTGGCCTTGCCAGCGATGCCCACATCCCATGTATGAATAAAAAATGAATAAAATGCAATATGAGTAGCTCAAATTGGCTATGTAAATAACTAAATTCAAAAGACGTAAATGTGGCCCGATCATTCCATTTCACATTTGGATGCTCTTGCTTATAAAATAAAATCAAATAAAATAAAGTGAAGTAAAAATATGACAGAATGGCAGAGAATAGAAATGATCTCTAGGTATTCCGTCCACCATTTTTTTGTGCTGGTCATTGCTTTCCATTTAAAGCTGGAGCCAAAGCATCAAGTCGATGCTTTTATAAGTGTTTTTTTTTAATAACTGGTAGGACATTTTCTGTGACCGTACCATCCTAGTTGGGGAGCACCAATTTATGGCCGTCTATTGACAATACATGAGTCTTATTTCTTTCTTAGCCAAGCTAAAGAACACATCGGGTGCTAAATCGGGCCGTGTAGCATCCGTTGTTTTGGCCTCTCGAACATCCAAGATGGCATTATGGCTGCGCACGCACGTTTCCTGTGTGACGTACGCCGGACGCCATCTTGGTATGGTAGTTAGCGCATGCGCTAATACCGAAGACCGGAGGCATGTGAAGTAAGGAGAAAATGCATTAATGCAGTCAGTGTGCAATGCCGATTTAAAGCAATGGACACCATTTTGGACCTTAACGCTCAACTCAACGCACTATCTTAACCACGCACACCTGAACATGTCTTAGAGTGCCTGGAGGACCCCTCCACCAGCGCTATTTAAAGGGACCATGCAGGATTTACAGGTTTGTTGTTGGATTATTGCTTCTGGCTGCTGGTGGAATTGGAAGTGTTTTTTGAAGCTCCCCACACATAGTGAGAGTTCCTAGAGTACATTTGAGAGTGGTTTGGCAGGTATTGCCTTATGGTTCGGAAAGAACACCATTCCTGGCAACCATGGGCGGTCTGCTAGGGCTCCCGCTGGGCATTGAGCATGACTGGGAGCATGCAGAGAGGCCACGCACAGCAGGTCAAGCTGTGAGGAGAGGGAGGACGAGGAGGCGCAGGGCACTGAGCGGGAGGCCGTATCCAATGAGGGCCTTCCGAGACCAATTCTCTTACCTTAACATGACCGAGGAGGATTGCATCCAATGCCTAAGATTCACCAAGGAAGCCGTGACCGAGATCTGGCAACTGGTGCGGCCACAACTGCAGCCTCAGAGCAGGGCAAGAACAGCATTGCCTGTGGCTGTGAAGGCCACTGTAGTGCTGCATTTCAATGGTTCAGGATCATTTCAGGCCTCTGCTGGTGAAATGTGCAACATCTTGCAGTATGCAGTGCACTGCTGCATAGCGGAGGTCACAGACGCACTGTACCACATGAGGAACTGTTCATCACCATCCCTCTTGATAGAGACATGCAGAATGAGCGAACACGGGGTTTGCTCGCATTGCTGACTTCCCCTTGGTTCAGGGTGCTATTGACTGCATGCATATTGTCCTGCGTGTCCCGCATATCAACTCGGCCGTCTTCGTCAACCGAAAGGGCTTCCACTCCCTGAACGTGCAGTTGGTGTGCGACCACACGCATCGAATCATGGAGGTCGATGCCCGCTACCCTTCGTCATGCAGCAGTCCAACATGCCAGCTATCTTTCACCCAGCTCGGCAAGTCAAAGGCTGGCTACTGGGCGACAAGGGCTATCCCCTCACTCCGTAGCTCATGACTCCAGTCAGGAAGCCACGCACACGTGCACAGCAGGCCTATAATGAGAGCCATGTTGCCACACGCAACATCGTGGAGCACACCATAGGCCTCCTCAAACAATGCTTCCGCTGCCTGGGCCGGTCTGGAGGAGCCCTGCAGTACTCCCCTGAGCGGGTGGGCAGATTCGTGGTGGTACGCTGCATGCTGCACAAACTCGCCATCATGAGGGACCAGCCTTTGCCACCAATGATCGGAGAAAACCCTGAGCCAGAGGTGGAGGAGGAGGAGGCTGAGGAGGAAGATGGAAGAGCCGGAAGAGGAAGTGGAGGAAGACGCATGGGTACAACACACGCCTTGTCTGCAAGGGCTCTGCGTGCTCTCCTGATCCATACCCGCTATCAATAATATCAACTACATCCCCCAACTCACTAACAGTTCTACACTCCCCACCTTTCCGCTCCCACAAGACAATCAAATCGCCCTCCATCTAATTGCATATTGGTGTCCCTCTCAGCTCATCGCACAAATAAAAACCATCACCAAATGCAAATTCAAAGTCACATTTATCAATGAATAAATGAAATTATGGAAACAGAACAGAACTATTCACCCTTGAGTGTTGCCTTAATGCCTGTTGTTCGTGTGCCTTTACCTATCCTAGTGCTCCTACGAGGTGCTTCCCCAGTGGCTGGAGCTCGGGTGGTGGGAGGCTGCTGACCTTCAATGTCCTTGGAGGACGATCTCGAGGAGCTCTGGGTTGGGAGAGTCCGGCTTCAGACTGCACCATCTCAGCATGGGCTGGGCGATAGGCAACAATAGGGGTACTGGTGGAGTGGCAGGGGTAAGAGATAGCAGCAGTCTGAGCTTCCATAGCAGCAGTCTGAGCAGCACCCATAGCTTGCAGATCTTTGATGACATCGGTTTGTGCTGCAATGGAATCCGCAACATCGGCCATCAGATGCTGCATCATGGTGGGTTCCACAGGTACGCTGATGGAGGTGACCACCTGTTCCATGTTGGAAAGGATGGGCTCCAAGCTCTGCGCAAAGCCCTGTGCCAAGTTGGAGCTGGACTCCTCCATGCCCCTTGTCATTGTGCGCAGGCTTTCTGGCAGGCCCCAAACATTTGTTGGTGTACACCCATCGGCCGTCTTCTGTAGCCTGGCCCAGCGAAGTCCTCATCTGACCCCTCTGCAGCAGAACTAGTCCTTGCCCAGTCTGCCAAGCAGACCTCGCTCTCCGGTGAGCTGGCACCTGTGGTATCCGTTCCCCCCACCCCGTCTCCTGCGCACTTGTGCTCGGTGTCTCTCCACGTGCAGATCCCTCCTCTAAACTAGGCTCTCAATGTCGCGCAGTGTCAGTCTCTGAGCTGGTGGATGAGAGTATCAGATTGAGTGATGGTAGTGATGGTGTGCCTTCAGTGTCCTCCTCCTCCTCGGACGGTGCTGCCATGTGCTCTTGCATATCTGCAATGACAAAGGGAAACAGGTTGAGTTGTAGAGCGGGGAGAGGAGCAAGTAAGACGTGCGTGCCTACAGCATCTGTAGCACGTGAGTCAGAAAAGATTATGGGAGGAGGGAGATGTGGGAATGGAGAAGGAACATTAGATATGCAGAGACCCCCTTCATCGGGACCTCCAGCGCAGCATGTTGTCGCGGCTGCAGTGACGGCCTGCCCAATGATCCAAAGCACTGTCTTCTCTAGGGGGGTGAGGACGTGTAAACGTGCCCGTCCACCCTCAGGTCTCTCCTGTTGCCGGCTGTTATGGGCCACCTTCTCCTGCAAGACAGAGGACAGTGTGGGGGTCAGTGAGTATCCTGTAAGGTGTATGGGTGATGTGCCTGTCATGGTCGAATAGCTGCCAATGTGTGTGACCTGTGAGTGGTGGTTGTGTGGCCTGTAAGTGTGGTACTATGTGCGGGTGAGATGCAGCATGCCGAATGCAGCATTGCATATGGATGGGCAGTGTTTGTTGGTGGGTGGGTGGTGTGTGATGCGTGGAGCAGTGGTGCAGTTGGTAGGATGTGACACTTGACACTTGCATTCACTCACCTTGACCACTCGTGTCAAATCATTGAACTTCTTTCGGCACTGCACCCACGTGTGTGGTGCCATGTTCCTGGCGTTCACTTCCTGGGCCACAGCCTGCCAGTGCCTGCGGAGCTGCAGTCTGGAGGGTCTCCTGCCACCCTACGGGTACATGTTGGCCCACCTTTCGCCCACCTCCTCCACCAGGGCCTCCAGTGCATCATCCGAGAAGCGTGAAGCCCTCTCTCGTGACGGTCCTGCCAACCTTACGGCCATCTTTCCCTCCTCCTCGTAGACTGTGCATCTTTAAGAGGTGCAGGCTGCCGATGATGTGCGCTGAGCACACCCCATTTCCAACTTCCTCATGCTCCATGCAGCGACCCACGCTGCCAAGAGGCTGCACAGAGATACAATGGTAAGTAGCAGGCAGCTCAAAATTCACGTGCTGCCTGCGTAGGGGCCATCGGGTGTGGGGTATAGCAGATCACGCTACCCTCGCCCGAAAATGGGCCCTATCAAATTTTCATCCCCCCCCCCACACTGATTTTCATTGGTTGTGTTGAAGACAAGGGGCGGGGTTTGTGCCCGATCTCCACTGGTATAAAGAGATCTATGCTCACTATTGGCAAAAGGAACAAGATTGTAAAAGTTTGTTGCTTATTTCAACAACTTTCAGGAGACTCTCTGCAGCACTCCTCAAGCTTTATTTAAAAGCTTGTTTCTCCGAGTGCATAGGGCCCAAATTTCTTACAGCAAAATGGAACTGTTTGAGCTGAGATGGAATGGGACGTCTAGCCACCTTGATGCTGCTGTACCCGCTGTAACTTGCTGGGAAAGTGGGGGAGGGGGCCAGATAAGACCCGGAGAGGCAGAGGGCTGGTGCAGCAGCAAGATTTAAAACTTGCTTTAGTTTAAAAGGGGCCGATGCAGCACTAGAGGAAGCCAGCAACCTGGGCAACAAGAACGGTAGCCAAATCAAAGAAACCAGCAGTTAACTTCAGGGAGCCAGAACTGCATGTCCTTCTAGTGGAAATACAGAGCAGGAGGGAGGTTCTGTTTGGGCTCGTGGACAGGTTACCTCCAAAACTGTGGTGCACACTCTATAATGGGAGATGACTGCGGCTGTGGAAGTGAGCGTCACCTCCTTGAACCCCAGGACTTCTTTCCAGTGCAGACCACACCAGAATAGCCACTCAGATGCAGTACTCAGCACATGTAGCACGGCTAAAACCCGCCATCATGATGACGTGCTCTTTCCTGGTGACAGCTCATATGACCTTTCTAGTCAGCCCCTTCAGATGCTTGCTCATGAAGGTGTCAGAATACAGGGCCAGGCTGTCTATTCACCTACAGTGGATGTTTCGAGATCAATTTGCAAGGGGAGACAGTGTTCCTTCTATAGCTCCTTACTGAACAATTGCTTCCTTCGGCAGACCTCCTCTGACATCATCGAGGAAGCAGCGCAGTCTGGTAGAGGGGTACCTCCAAGTTGGTCTTCTCCTTTGGCGTAGCCTTATCCTGCATGCTATCTCGTTTCCTCCTCCTCCTGCTCCTTTTCTGCCTCCAGCATAAGGAAATGTATGAGCGTACCCAAAGCAAACACCACGGCAACGGCTCCATGCCAGAGGTGCGAATGCACGAGATTTCCCTGCCTGAAACCGCTGAAAGGCAACTCACACCACTGAGAAAAGACTTTTCTAATCACTTCAGTGAAAGCTGGCGTTCAGTCAAAGTTTGTGGACATTCAAAGCCTGTGACGTCAACCACTTTCTGGTTTGACAAGTCATGCAGTTCACCTGCACCTCTTTCCTACAACCTTACGACAGGTGCAATTCTGGGTGTGGATATCAGAATCCCTGGGACAGCAGCTTTGTCCCTCATTAGGTGCATCTTCTGCCAGCAGCTAATTCTACCGGAATTTAGCATGTATTTTAGAACAGGTGGCGTGTCTGACCTACGCCCCCCAAATTTTGTCCCCCTACACCAGAAGTACAGCACTTTAGAACCAAAAATCTCAGAATTTTGTGCCCATGTGCTTATCTATCAATACCATCTCTGATCACTAGCAGGCTTCATACAAATGTCTGCGTATTAGAAAGAAGCTCCCTGGTGGCTGTGAGGGGCCTGGCCAAGCTCTAACTTCCTAACTAAAACCAAAGCTATAACCTCAAATCAGTGAAATTTAAATAAGTTTGACAGCTTGGTGATACAATAATATTCTAATGCTATCAGCATGAACTGCAGTTTGTGACAGATTAGTTCAGTTAACAACTGTTTCTGCTTGCAAGATATAAAAGGCTGTGCAATATTTTTAAAATTCATTCATTCATTTGTTCCTCACACATGGGTTAGAATATTAGAAAAGTTACATACTTCACATAAAACAGAATAGTTAAGGATCTGAATTAATATTTCATAGATCCAAACCATGACATGAATTTGGTTTGAGAGGGAAAGAATTATTAAGAACTAGTAGCACATTTTAAAGGTGATTTACATTTTAAAGGTTATTATATAGGCTCATAGCACATTGGTTGTCAATGAAGAAACAAAAATGCCGTACTAGGGAATAAAGCTGTTTCCCACAGACCACTGGCTCCTGATCTACCAGTTTAGATGAGCTGCTCATGAATTTAAGAGAACTGAGGACAGCCATCTTCATTCAAGGAACTGAGTAGTATTTAAATAGACGAAGTAGAAAATGGACATTTGTTCAACATACCAATTACAGAAAATGAAATAAGAAGCAGCAAAAGAGTAGGTTCAAAGCCAAGTCTCAAGATTATTCATCAGGAAGAGAATTTATGATTTCATACCTAGTGCTTGGTTACTTGTGCTTATAATGGTCACAAAACCCACATCTGGATTGGATGAGAAGCATAAATTCGAAGTAAACAAAACAGATTCTTGTTTAAAGCATGTCATGGTAAAGACAAGTTGGGCTAGATTGGCCATATCTTTACCAATGCTCCTATCCAGTTACCATTTATAATAGGATGATTATTCTGTGGTACCCCACTTATGACACAACCCATGTTCCAGAGTTGATTTCACAGCACTGCAATGCATTACCACACAATGATTAAAACACCAATTTACCCAATTATTATAGGGGGGAAGAATTGGACTAAAATAAGACAAACTGTTATTTTCTGCATGAACTACCATAATCCACAAAAGTTACAAATCTCAATTAAAATGAGTTATATACAGTTTGCATAATAACTGTTTGCCATGTTAATGAGGAGCACTAATGCCTCACTTGAGTGCAATGCTGATTTTAGCAAATAGGTGTTTTAACAAGCTAGAGAGAATAAAGGTACAAGGAGGAGAATTTGGATGATGGTCTTTTCAGAAAAAAAACTAATAGGCATTTGGCAAAGGGCAAACAATTTCCTATTGATAGTGACTGCATTGTTTTTACTTCAACAAGAACAAACTCACTGATGTATACCATGTTTTAAATACAGGCCTGGGATCCCATTCTTTGATTTTCATTGCATTACTCATAACTGCAGCTTATAGTAGCTTTCCTCTTGTATGCAACTGCTCTCTTCCAGACTAAAGGGAGCCATTATACAGCATCTCACAATTCTCTATGCCTAATTGCATTCAGGTCCTCAGAGATGCACTGCAAATAACAGCTTTAAAAGGCATAATTTCTTTAAAGATTAGGACCTGTGGGCAGCCATCCAACAATGGCTGTATATATGGCTTTCCCTGCGTTCTGAATATAGTAAACTGCATATAAGTGGGGAATGCTCACCAACACTAATGCACTTACTTATATTAGTCAAAATTCTTTCCATTCCAAGGAGACATAGATGATTTGCAACACACAAAATATAATAACCATTGTATATGCCAAACACGTCAGGTCAACATTTGATTTACTCTGTCCCACTGTGTCCGGGATGAGCAGAAGAGCTGATAGATTATACAAATGTATGGTGAGAAATTATAGATTTAGAAAGAAGCCCCCTTTCAAAACACATTCCACAAACTCCAGCAGTACAAGGCTCACAAGGACAGTAACGGAACACACTTTTGGAATGTTCAAAATATTTTCCATTAGCTGAACCAATCAAGGGGTGTTCTGAAGAATGCCCCCCCAAAAATCATAGGCAAAATTTATCTGCAAAGCATGGCGTCAATCTAGAATCGTCCAGAAGTCAGAGAGAGATATTTTTCCAAGTACACACTGCCAATGAGCAAGTGCCCCTGCTGCCAACGTGTGTTTGGAAAATCCAACTCCAGAATGCATTCTTTGGCAATGCCGCTGCTGAGCTCTTTCAGGCAATGCTGCATTAAAAGAGAAGTAAGGACAATTCTAAACCAGGCACATTTTTCCTGCCAAAATCCAAGCATTACAAAAGGAACTTCAGAACTGCTGCAACAATTATCTTCTTCAATGGGATTCACCACAGAAGTTATCAATTTGTTCCTTGAAACCAGCTCTAACATCCAATTTGTAAAAAATTCATTCATGAGATGTAGGCATCGCTAGCAAGGCCAGCATTTATTGCCCATCAGAAGGTGGTGGTGAGCCGGCTTCTTGAACCGCTGCAGTCCATGTGGTGAAGGTTCTCCCACAATGCTGTTAGGAAGGGAGTTCCAGGATTTTGACCCAGCGACGATGAAGGAACGGTGATATATTTCCAAGTCGGGATGGTGTGCGACTTGGAGGGGAACGTGCAGGTGGTGTTGTTCCCATGCACCTGCTACCTTGTCCTTCTAGGTGGTAGAGGTCGCGGGTTTGGGAGGTGCTGTCGAAGAAGCATTGGCAAGTTGCTGCAGTGCATCCTGTGGATGGTACCCACTGCAGCCATAGTGCGCCGGTGGTGAAGGGAGTGAATGTTTAGGGTGGTGGATGGGGTGCCAATCAAGTGGGCTGCTTTGTCCTGGATGGTGTTGAGCTTCTTGAGTGTTGTTGGAGCTGCACTCATCCAGGCAAGTGGAAAGTATTCCATCACACTCCTGACTTGTGCCTTGTAGATGGTGGAAAGGCTTTGGGGAGTCAGGAGGTGAGTCACTTGCTGCAGAATACCCAGCCTCTGACTTGCTCTTGCAGCCACAGTGTTTATATAGCTGGTCCAGTTTAGTTTCTGGTCAATAGTGACCCCCAGGATGTTGATGGTGGGGGATTCAGCTATGGTAATGCCATTGAATGTCAAAGGCAGGTGGTTAGACTCTTTCGTTAGAGATGATCATTGCCTGGCGCTTGTCTGGCGTGAATGTTATTTGCCACTTATCTGTTCAAGCCTTGGTGTTGTCCAGGTCTTGCTGCATGCGGGCATGCACTGCTTCGTTATAAGAATTATCTGAGGGGTTGCGAATGGAACTGAACACTGTGCAATCATCAGCGAACATCCCCATTTCTGACCTTATGATGGAGGGAAGGTCATTGATGAAGCAGCTGAAGATGGTTGGGCCTAGGACACTGCCCTGAGGAACTCCTGCAGTGATGGTCTGGGGTGGAGATGATTGGCCTCCAACACCCACTACCATCTTCCTTTGTGCTAGGTATGACTCCAGCCACTGGAGAGGTTTCTCCCTGATTCCCATTGACTTCAATTTTACTAGGGCTCCTTGGTGCCACATTCGATCAAATGCTGCCTTGATGTCAAGGTCAGTCACTCTCACCTCACCCTTGGAATTCAGCTCTTTTGTCTATGTTTGGACCAAGGCCGTAATGAGGTCTGGAGCTGAGTGGTCCCGGCGGAACCCAAACTGAGCATCGGTGAGCAGGTTATTGCAATATGCAAACCAACCAATGTGACTTTGGAATTTAATTCCTCTCATTTGTACTCACAAGCAAGACTACCATGCACAATTTGGTTCCTGTAACTAAAGTCAGAAATAAAGAATTTGCATTTATATAACAACTTTCACATCCCCAGTACATCCCAAAGCACTTTACAACCAATGAACTGCTTTTGAAATGTAGTCACTGTTGGTACATTGGCAAATGTGGCAGCCAATTTTGCACATGGCAAGGTCCCAAAAACAGCAAATAAAGTAACTGACCAGTTAATTTGTTTTGGTAGTGATTGGTTGAGAGTTGAATGTTAGCTAGGACACCAGGAAAACTCCCTGCTCTTCTTCAAATAGTGCCATGGGATCTTATATGTCCACCTGAACAGGCAGGTGGGGCCTCAGCTTAACATGTCATCTGAAGGTTGGGTTGCATCAGTCACAAACACTGTGAAGAAAATAATGCGCAACCATCTTTATTGGAAATGTGTTTTATTTACTAGGATTATTCTGGGCATGATACCCATCCCTATTTTGTGCATTTAGTCCTTCTACCTCATTAGGTTTGTATTTTATTTGCTACAGTGTGTTGCCTGTGATGCCGCAGCAAGTGGAGGGAATAGACACGAACTTCCCTGGTGACAGAACTGGTGCAGGTAAATGGCACATTGCATTGACTGTTCCTTCATCCTTTTGGATACTTCTGCCGCATCTCACCACAGGCTGTGGATTTAACCTGAGACTTTCCTGTATGGTTCAATATCACACCAGTAGTGCACTTAGCCAGAAAACCATTGGGGAATATTAAGAAATCAAACACACATTGTCTGGAATCCAAATACGACACCATCAGTTGACACCCTGTTTCACATTAATTATAAGTAAACGATCTAATTCACATTAAGAACAAAGGACATCTAAAAGGTTAGTTGGCTGCATTTCAGACAGAGTCTCAGAGCAACCATCTTAGTTTTCAATGAAATGCATGGAATCTATCCTAGAGCTGAACTACCACAGCTGTTAAAAGACACATTAGCAAGCCTAACTGGACAAAGAATATTTTTCTTGCCACACTGACCATTGCCTCTTCTGGATTTAAGTGTGTAACATTTTGCCCAGGGCAATTGGAAATTTTCTACCAATATCTTCTACCAAGTGTTATGGATTTTGCACAAATATTTTGAAGATCATGTAAGAACAATGGCCAAGTTCAGCACCAATCATAAACTGACTGCCTTTTTAAAGGAGTACCCAACTGAACATACAGGCCCCGATTTTAAAGGGGGACAGGTATGGTGCGCGCGAACCCCAACGCGGGCGGCAAACCCAGGGAGTCCAGGGATGTTGAGGCCTGGGCGATCTTAACAGCTTTAAGGGGTTTTTACTGTTTCTCGGGCTTATTATAGGTCAGCCAGTTATGTTTTTCCTGAGCTGCCCTGCCCGCTGTGCGGTTGCGAATCGCTTTCCCCTTCCTGATTCTGAGCTGAGGACTTATCGGGCGGTAACAAGGACAGACAAACAGGCCAGTGGATTGGTACAAGGAAAACCAATGTTTATTAATAAGAAAACTAAAACTACAAGGTAAACAGTATTATACAGAAGATAAATGAAATCGCTATGGATACAATACAGTCTTACACTTAACGGGGTGGAAGAAACGGACACATCGAGGGAAAATTCTAAAATCACAATTTTAGCAATACCCCTTTAAATCCCACCCTTACACCTAGCTAGGTTGTCTTGTGGCAGCCAGAAAATTAATGCTCACCGGTGAAACAGATGAAAAGGTCTGGCCCCTGTGCCCTGCTGCTGCCGTCGACATGTGGTTGCGAGGTTTACTGGATGGCCTTCCTTCTTAGTTGCTAGCAGGCAGACAGGACACCGGGTCAAGAGGCGAAGAGAAGAGAGAGAGAGATTCTGGGAAGCCCCAGTTATATCCTCCCGGTATCAGGTTTCTTTTCGTGCCTCATCAGCTTGCTCCATTTGAGCACGAAAACGTAAGACAAAGGACCCCAATCTCTGGTCCATTTACATAATGGCCGGTATCTGTACAGATGAGTTCCATAACTGCTTTCCATTGTTCCGGAATGTTCCTTGATGGTTCACCTTAGGTGGGATTACTTCTGATGGCTTGCCTCAGGGCGTGAATGCAACTGCTTGTCTCCCTGCATTGTTCAAAAAAAATCCCTGTCTGCCCTTGTGGAAAGGTGTCCAGTTTCAAATGCTGCAGGCCTTTGGCCATGTGTCTGACTGCAGCCATTTTGAGAGGCCCTGGCTTGTTTAGAACACAGTCACACCAGGGTTATTTTTTTAATAACTCCAATAAATCTTCGGGGGTGGGGGGGAACATGTGAAATGTTGCGAATCCCTTCAAGCTGGGCCTAATTGCCATAAATTTTCTTGCTGGCCCACCCGACCCCGACCAGATTCCCTACCTGAGCGGGAATTCAGCAGCAGGAGGCTTCAGCCAAGAACCCAGGTAAATAGTGAGGTAAATAGTGAGGGGGGCTCTGGACTCCATTGAGTGGTGGGGATGAACCCAAAACAAGGGAGGCCAAAGGCTTCTTTGTGAGTTCTGGAGGAGCACCTCCTGGCCTACAAGGAAACCTAAAATTAAATTTAATTACTTACCTGTCTGGGCCCCTTCTGGCCCACGATCCCCCTCCCGCCAGGTCTGGCCTGATGTGAAAGCCATCACTGTTCCCCAGCTCAAGCCTCCAACTGAAATTGCAGATCGGGTCCCGATGGTGTCCCGCACGCCTGCTCAAAAGAGCAGGTTAACATCGGGACACGGCAGGAAGGCAGCGGGAACAGAGGGGGTAAGTGACTGCCCTCATTTTAACTACCCCCCTCACCCAGTTTCTGCCAGGCAGGGCCAGTTAAAATTGGGCCTATAGTCTCAGCAGTGAACACGTCTTGCACAGTGGCTCTCAGCTAGAACAGATTCTAGTTTTAATCTGCAAGAAGCCACCATCATCAGTCCAGATTAGGAGAATGAAAACCCACTTGCTTTATACCATGTCGTTTGTTTGATAATACTTATCATCTCATAACCTTCCCATTTTAGGATGGGATTTTTCCAACGTACTGCACACGTGTAAAAAGCAGCAGCTTGATATAAGCTCCTGCAACATCTACACCTAGGATCCTTACTTTGTGGTTTTATCAGACATACAGGCCCCGATATTACCAGGGAGGCGGGTTGGCAGCGGGAGGGCGACTGGTCGCGTGGGTAACCCGCCCAGTGAAATCCGTCCGTTCCCCATGCGATCGCGGGTAAATTGAAGCCACTTACCGTGGCTTCCGGGTTTCCCGTCGGAAACCTGCGCAGCGGGCGGACTGCGCACCCGCGTCACAGGCTGTCAGCTGGGGGAGCCCTATTCCTCCAATAACTGATCCTGCAGCAAACAACGACACAGGGCCACAGAGCAGCCCAGGGGAAAGGCTGCCCCCAGGTTTAATGATGCCTCACTCCAGGTCTTACTGGATGGGGTGAGGAGGAGGAGGGAGATCTTCTACCCGGCGGACGGGAGGAAGTGGCCTGCCTCTGCCACCAAGAAGGCGTGGCTCGAGGTGGCATTGGAGGTCAGCAGCAGCTGCAATGTCTCCTGCACCTGAGTGCAGTGCAGGAAGCGCTTCAATGACCTAACTAGGTCAGCCAAAGTAAGCACACTTACTCATTCTCCTACACTCCGTCTTACCCTCATCACCACCACACCCCACAACTCATTCTGCACTGCCAACACTACTCTATCACATCACTCCTGACGGGAAACCCGGAAGTCATCGGGGGTCAGGGTCAGGGGGTCATGGTCAGGAGTCATTGGGAGTCGGGTCGGGGGTCATCGGGAGTCATCGGGGGGGGGGTGGTCGGAGATCGGGGGGGGGTGGGGAGGTCGCTGCAGGTAGGCTTGTTGGGCCTGAGGGAAGCACTCCTGCTCCTCCAGGCCCACAAGCTGTGCTATAAAGGCACTCACCTGCAGTTTCAGCCTTCTTGCTTCCTCTCTCATGGTGTGGAGTAGAAGGCCAGGGAATCCCAGCCCCAGGAGTTAAAAACAAAAAAGCTGTAAAAACGGAGGCCCTTCGTCCTGCCTCCGTTAAAACCAGAAATGGGCATGTTGGAGGCGGGTTTAAGATTTTTAAAATTTTTAAAGCCCCCCCGCCCCCAACCAATCCGTTTTTCCGAGTTAAAATTTAGGCCCATGATTTGGCTTAGCTTGTGGCAAAATTACTTCAAGCAGCAAACGTTAGAGTTCTTACCTTATAAATTGGATTATACAGTTGGTCATTTTGGCGTGAACTACACTGTCAAAGGTACTTGATGAGCTTCCATTTACACTATAGTGCAGAATCTTGGCTGTGGTGCATAAAACCAAACATGTGGCACTTGTTTAATACCCATCATGTTGTTGATGGCAGGAAAAGCCTATATTTCATTGAAGTTGGAAGTGCAGTGCGTGCTGAACACAAAGTCCAGATCCAGCTTTGTTCAACAGAAATCTGGACCCTGGCTGGTTCGGATGCATCTATCCCTTTAGGGGGAGAAAAGTGGAGTTAAAACAACAAAGAAAAAGGTTTGTGTACAAGTTATGGTCTGCAGGGCTAATAAGTTATGTAATCTGATGTCACAGAGGCTTATTTCTTCATGAGCTTCTGCTACTAAATTATTTTTTGATTTGACTCCTAGAAGTTAAAATGCAAATAAATATTCCACATTGTGGTTGTTTGAAGTCTGAATGTGGTAGACCATGGGTTAGTCCAAGCCTGGTGTTTAGTTAGGAACTCATACCATCCTCAACCTTAACACCCAATTGTGTGGAGGAAACAGGATGGGAAAAAGAGAAAAAAAGTTTGAGAGGCAAAGACTTATTAAAGCTTATCGTGAAGACATGGAAGTATAAATTTGGTAAGGAGCAAGGTGGAATGAAACAACAATACTGAGATATGAAATGAGAGACAGCAGCAAGATGGAAAGAATAGGTCAGCACAGGAGTGAAATGAGATAGAAAGTGTCGTCTGCAAAATCAGCACACTTGCACTTTAGCAATAGGAGACGGTTAGCGTCAGACGGAAAATAATACGTAATAAATAGATTGTCTCTTCCCATATCGAACACTTGGTGACACTGGATTTTCTTGTAATTGAGCTGACCAATCCAATCGTGATCAATGTCACTTGTAAAGCTATGTCCAGGTCTAGGTACCCACTCATCCACGAGAAACATTCTTCCATGTGACCATTTTATTTTGGTTTTTAGAATTGAGCACTTGAGGCTTGCTGAGCACAATGGCCCCGAAAACACATGGACCTCAAGCCCAGCTGTAGTGCCAGGGTCACGGGCACCAGGGGCCTCCAGTGCTGACCTTGCTGGCATTGGTGGGAGGGCAGCTCAGTTGCATAGTGTTAATGGGTGTCTCCACCACTACGCCATAAGTTCCGGCAACTGACTGCCATGAGGGGGCGGGGGGGGGGGGGAAGGGAGGGAATGGGCCCCCCCCCACCTCCCCTCACGAGATCCCTTGCAGTCCTCCCCAGCCCACTGTGTAAGGGTTCCAAATGCAAAGTTTAAAAAAAAATTCCTTCCTCTTCGGGGGCTCAGGCTGCTTCCTCCTAACCTGTACCCACCCCTGTTGATGTCCACTTCTGTCCTTCTGAAGGTTGGTATGCCTCAACTCATTGAGCGGACTAGCCTTCAGCCTTACACCAGATTCCCAATGGATCAAGGAGGCTGGGACTCCCACCATAGGGTGTTCTTTTGACCAGCCCTGCCTCCTCCACATCAGCATCCTTGTAAGGGGCAGGCGGAGGCTGCACACTTGAGAAGGCCAAGTAGGAAATCCCAATTCAGGTCAGGACCCAGAATATCTAGGTCCTGGCCTTTTTCTGAGCTATTCTGCCATAACTCTCGCCGGAGTTACAGCAAGACTTCAACAGAACAGCCAAGGAAATTTGACCCCTACATGTCTAATACTGTGCAGGCATGAAACCCGACTTGCCCCCAAAAGTACATTCTTTTTTGGTTTCTCCATATCATTGAAGGGGGGAAAATTTGTAGGGCTTTGGGAAAAGAGCAGGGGAGTGGGACTAATTGTATAGCTCTTTCAAAGAGCCGGTACAGGCACAGTGGGCCAAATGGCCTCCTTCTGTGCCACGTCATTCTATGATTCCATCATTTTCACAGTATTACTGTTGAACTTTTAGTTCCAGAAGTGACTCTGATCACAATGCCTTCTTTTCAGAGGGGTGTTATTTTTATGCAAGCAAACAATTCACCTTACAGCAGATGAATATGATTTGCTTTCATCATTTAATGATGTTATATTTTTGTGAATTTACATGTTTCGCTGCATTTAATCTTAGGGGAAAAATCTTCAGTTAAGCAAATCCTTTTTATTCATGAGTTTTTTTTTTCCTTTTAGATTAGTTTTGCTTGTATTCGTGGTTATTCTCTCCTTTTAATTGACCTTTTTAAGAAGTGCTAATAGAGTTTTTACTGAGTCCTAATTTGCACTTGGAAATGTTGCTCCAATCACAACTTGTCACCTCCTCCCTATGCACAAACTAACTTAAAAACGCAACATAGATGCACCACCTCCCTCAGTAAGATGAATATGTGAACATCCTAGACTATACGCCCCCCACCGCAACACAAGGTCACACATTACATTGAGTTGCAATCAACATAAAAGTTACATAGCTGGTTGCTGTCAGAATTAATGTGAAGCTAACTTCAGCCACATTTTGAAAATAGCTGATGCAACATTCTTGTACAGTTACGCATAATGTTGAGATATGTAGACAGATTCCAATAATGTTGTGTCAAGACATTAACAGATGGTCAAAGAAAATTCAGTTGAGACATTTCATGGTGCCTACAGATGATGCATTACAGCAACATTTATATAGAGCTCTTCATGTGAAACTCTTTCTCAGGGTACATTGCAGGATGGAAGCAATGGAACTGGGAATGAAGGAGTTCCAGGAACAGACTGATGATACCATAGAAGAAATATGTTTTCAGGAAGCTTCTGAAAGGCTGGAATTCCAGCAGGCAGGAGTAATGGCGAATGGATTGGCCTCTGATGCTGAAGAAGAAAGGGCGAGTGATGAGCAATAATCCAGAGTGAGAGATGCAAAGGGTGCAGGCTGGCACATATGGCTAGAGAAGATTTTCCAGATAGGGTCAGATAAAATCATGGAGGTATTGGAAAGCAAGGATGAGGATCTTGAAATGAATTTGATGAGTGCAGGAAGGCAATGGAGTTGGGTGAAGATGGGAGTAATGGGCACGTAGGATTTTCTACAGGAGATGACTCAGGCAGCAGAGTTCAGGGTTAGCTGAAGTTTACGAAGAATGGACATGGGGACGCCAGCAAGGAGAGCGGTTGAGAAATCAGTCATCAAGGTGATGAAGGTGTGAATGAGAACTTCAGCAGTGGATGGACTGAAGTGGGGTCTAAGCAGGCAATGTTCCTGAAGTGGAAGACAGCAGTCTTGGCAACAGGCTGGATGTAGGGTTAAGAAAGAAAAACTTGCATTTATGTAGTGCCTTTTTTGACCTCAGGACGTTCCAAAGGGCTTTATAGCCAATGAAGTACTTTTGAAGTGTAATCACTATTGTAATATAGATAACACGGCAGACAATGTGCACACAGCAAGCTCCCACAAACAGCAATGTGATTATGGCCAGATAATCTGTTTTTTAGTTATGTTTGTTGAGGTATAAATATTGGCCAGGGGATATCACCCCTTCTCTTTTTCGAAATAGTGCCATGGGATTTTTTTATATGCACCTGAGAGGGCAGACGGAGCCTCGGTTTAACCTCTCATCTGAAAGGCAGCACCTCCGACAATGCAGCACTCCCTAAGTACTGCACTGGAGAGTCAGCCTAGATTTTGTGCTCAAGTCTTGTGAGTGGGACTTGAACCCACAACCTTCTGAGCCACAATTGAAAGCTTAGCTCTCTGTTGAACAGCACTCCCAAGGTCATCCACCATCAGATTCAGCCAGAACAGGCAGCGAGGGAGATTGATAAACTTGGAGTCAGTGGCTCATATGCGCTGGTGAGAACTGAATCAGATGGCTTCAAATTTACAGATGCTAAAGTCTAAAAACTGTTGACTCATTCAGGACTTGGATGTTAGATAAGCAATCAAAGAGTACAGCATCAGCCCTAGCGTCAATGAGGTACGGTAGCATAGTGGACTAATAATCCAGAGGCCTGGACTAATAATCCGGAGTCATGAGTTCAAATCCCGCCACGGCAGCTGGGGAATTTAAATTCAATTAATTAAATAAAATCTGGGATTAAAAAAACTAGTATCAGTAATGGTGGCCATGAAACTACTGGATTGTCATAAAAACTCATCTGGTTCACTAATGTCCTTAAGGGAAGGAAACCTGCCGTCCTTACCCGGTCTGGCCTATATGTGACTCCAGACCCACAGCAATGTGGTTGATTCTTAATCGCCCTCTGAAATGGCCTAGCAAGTCACTCACTTGTAAAATCTCGCTAGAAAAAGTCATAAGAATAAAACCGGACAGACCACCCGGCATCAGACCACTAGGCACCAGACACGACAAAGGCAAACCAAGCCCAGTCGGCCCTGCAAAGTCCTCCTCGTTAACATCTGGGGACTTGTGCCAAAATTGGGAGAGCTGTCCCACAGACTAGTCAAGCAACAGCCTGACATAGCCATACTCACAGAATCATATCTTTCAGCCAATGTCCCAGACTCTTCCATCACTACTCCTGGGTATGTCCTGTCCCACTGGCAGGACAGACCCACCAGAGGTGGCGGTACAGTGATATACAGTCAGGAGGGAGTGGCCCTGGGAGTCCTCAACATTGACTCCGGACCCCATGAAATCTCATGGCATCAGGTCAAACATGGGCAAGTAAACCTCCTGCTGATTACCACCTACCGCCCTCCCTCAGCTGGTGAATCAGTCCTCCTCCATGTTGAGCACCACTTGGAGGAAGCACTGAGGGTAGCAAGGGCACACAATGTACTCTGGGTGGGAGACTTCAATATCCATCACCAACAGTGGCTCAGTAGCATCACTATTGACCGAGCTGGCCGAGTACTGAAGGACATAGCTGCCAGTCTGGGCCTGCTGCAGGTGGTGAATGAACCAACACGAGGAAAAAACCTACTTGACCTCGTCCTCACCAATCTATCTGTCGCAGATGCATCTGTCCATGACAATATTGGAAGGAGTGACCACTGCACAGTCCTTGTGGAGGCAAAGTCCCGTCTTCACATTGTGGACATCATCCATCATAAGGTCAGAAATGGGGATGTTCTCTGATGACTGCACAGTGTTCAGTTCCATTTGCAACCCCTCAGATAATGAAGCAGTCTGTGCCAGCATGCAACAAGACCTGGACAACATCCAGGTTTGGGCTGATAAGTGGCAAGTAACATTCTCGCCAGACAAATGCCAGGCTATGACCATCTCCAACAAGAGAGAATTTAACCACCTCCCTTTGACATTCAACGGCATTACCATCGCCGAATCCCCCACCATCAACATCCTGGGGGTCACCATTGACCAGAAACTTAATTGCACCAGCCATATAAATACTGTGGCTACAAGAGCAGGTCAGAGGCTGGGTATTCTGCGGCAAGTGACTCACCTCCTGACTCCCCAAAGCTTTTCCACCATCTACAAGGCACATGTCAGGAGTGTGATGGAATACTCTCCACTTGCCTGGATGAGTGCAGCTCCAATAACACTCAAGCTTGACACCATCCAGGACAAAGCAGCCCGCTTGATTGGCACCCCATCCATCACCCTAAACATTCACTCCCTTCACCACCGGCGTACCATGGCTGCATTGTGTACCATCCACAGGATGCACTGCATCAACTCGCCAAGGCTTCATCGACAGCACCTCCCAAACCCGCGACCTCTACCACCTAGAAGGACAAGGGCAGCAGGAACATGGGAACAATATCACCTGTAGGTTCCCCTCCAAGTCACACACCATCCCGACTTGGAAATATATCACTGTTCCTTCATCGTCGGTGGGGCAAAATCCTGGAACGCCCTACCTAACAGCACTGTGGGAGAACCTTCACCACACGGACTGCAGCGGTTCAATAATGCGGCTCACCACCACCTTCTCAAGGGCAATTAGGGATGGGCAATAAATGATGGCCTTGCCAACGATGCCCACATCCCATGAATGAATAAAAAACATAGTTGTGGTGAACAGGTAGTGATTGTTGGCATACATGAGAAGCCTAACTCCGTGTTGGCAAAGATGTTGCCAAAATTAGAGCAGGAGGTTACCAAGAATGGAGCAGGGCATATCAAAGATGACTCGGTAGACACAGGAAGAGAAACTATTTGAGAAGATATAATGGCTGCATTGGGATAAGTAGGAGAGCACACACAAGACACATGGAGGAGAATGGACTGGCTAACAGTGTTAACAGAAGCAACAACAACTTGCATTTATATAGTGCCTTTAACATAGTAAAAAATTCAAAGGCGATTCACAGGAGAGATTATTAAACAAAATTTGACACCAAGCCAAATAAGGAGATATTAGGACAGGTGACCAAAAGCTTGGTCAAAGAGGTAGGTTTTAACGAGCATCTTAAACGAGGAGAGAGAGGTAGAGAGAGAGGCAGAGAGAAATTAGAGAGGGAATTCCAGAGCTTAGGGTCTAGGCAGCTGAAGGCATGGCCGCCAATGGTGGAGCGATTAAAATTGGGAAGGCGCGAGAGACCAGAATTGGAGGAGCGCAGAGATCACAGGGGTGATGGGTGAACGGGACTTGGTGTGAGTAAGGATACAGGCAGCAGATTTTTGGATGAACTCAAGTTCATGGAGGACAGAAGATGGGAGGCTGGTCAGGAGAGCAATGGAATCGTCAAGTCTGGAGGATGAGGGTTTCAGCAACAGATGAGCTGAGGCAGGGGCGGAGACGGGCGATGTTACAGAGGAGGAAGTAGGCGGTCTTGGATGTAATATATTTGGAATTTCAAAAGGCATTCAATAAGGTACCACATAAAAGGTTGTTACCCAAGATCAGGGCTCTTGGGCTGATAGAGGATTGGTTAACGGACAGAAAACAGAGTAGGGATAAACGGGTCATTATCAGGTTGGAAGACTGTAACTAGAGGGGTACCACAAGGATTGGTGCTTAGGCCTCAGCTATTTACAATCTATATTAATGACTTGGATGAAGGGACCGAGTGTAATGTATCCAAGTTTGCTAATGATATAAACCGAGGTGGGAAAGTAAGCTGTGAGGAGGACACAAAGAGGGTGATTTTAACCCCCAAGAACAGGTGGTTTGAGAGCGGGTGGAAGTTGAAAATAGTTGTTTTTTGGGTCGCGACCGCAACCCGACTTTATTTTAATGTCGGCACGTAAAAGTACAGGCTTCCCACTGGGAACGCAAAGTCCGAAAATTTTGAGGTTATGACCTAAAAAGACAATTATTTTCAACTCACACCCGCCCCCAACCCACCCATTCTTGGGGGTTAAAATCATCCCCAAAGAGTCTGCAAAGGGATATAGACAGGTTAAGTGAGTGGGCAAGAAGGTGGCAGATGGAGTATAATGTGGGGAAATGTGAGGTTATTCACTATGGTAGGAAGAATAGCAAAACAGAATTTTTTGAAATGGTGAGAAACTATTAAATGTTGGTGTCCAGAGAGATTTGGACATCCTAGTACAAGAAACACAAAATGTTAGCATGCAGGTACAGCAATCAATTAGGAAGGCAAATGGCATGTTGGCCTTTATTGCAAGGGGGTTGGAGTACAAGAGTAAGGAAGTCTTACTACAATTGTACTGGGCTTAGGTAAGACCTCAACTGGAGAACTGCATACAGTTTTGGTTTCCTTATCTAAGGAAGGATATACTTGCCTTAGAGGTGCTGCAATGAAGGTTCACTAGATTAATTCCTGGGATGAGAGGGTTGTCCTATGAGGAGAGGTTGAGTAGAATGGGCCTATAATCTCTGGAGTTTAGAAGAATGAGAGGGGATCTCATTAAAACATATAAGATTCTACGAGGGGACTTGACAGGGTAGAGGCTGAGAGATTGTTTCCTCTGGCTGGAGGGTCTAGAACTAGAGGGCATAGTCTCAGGATAAGGGGTCGGCCATTTAAGACTGAGATGAGGAGGCATTTCTTCACTCAGAGGGTTCTGAATCTTTGGAATTCTCTACCCCAGAAAGCTGTGGATGCTGAGTCATTGAGTATATGCAAGGCTGAGATAGATAACTTTTTGGACTCTTGTGGAATCAAGGGATATGGGGATCGGGCAGGAAAGTAGAGTTGATACTGAAGATCAGCCACGATCTGATTGAATAGCGGAGCAGGCTCGAGGGGCCGTATGGCCTACGCCTGTTCCGATTTCTTATGTTTGGTCTTCAAAATATTTAGTTGGAGGAAATTTCTGCTCGTCGGACAAGCAGTGTGACAAATTAGAGGCAGTGGAGGGGTCGTGAGAGATGGTGGTGAGGTAGAGCCGGGTGTTTTTTTTTATTCGTTCACGGGATGTGGGCGTCGCTGGCAAGGCCGGCATTAATTACCCATCCCTAATTGCCATCGAGAAGGTGTTGGTGAGCCGCCTTCTTGAACCGCTGCAGTCCGTGTGGTGACGGTTCTCCCACAATGCTGTTAGGAAGGGAGTTCCAGAATTTTGACCCAGCGACAATGAAGGAACGGCGATATATTTCCAAGTCGGGATGGTGTGTGACTTGGAGGGGAACGTGCAGGTGGTGTTGTTCCCATGCGCCTGCTGCCCTTGTCCTTCTAGGTGGTAGAGGTCGCGGGTTTGGGAGGTGCTGTCGAAGAAGCCTTGGCGAGTTGCTGCAGTGCATCCTGTGGATGGTACACACTGCAACCACAGTGCCCGGTGGTGAAGGGAGTGAATGTTTAGGGTGGTGGATGGGGTGCCAATCAAGCGGGCTTTTTTTTTTATTCGTTCACGGGATGTGGGCGTCGCTGGCAAGGCCGGCATTTATTGCCCATCCCTAATTGCCCTCGAGAAGGTGGTGGTGAGCCGCCTTCTTGAACCGCTGCAGTCCGTGTGGTGACGGTTCTCCCACAGTGCTGTTAGGAAGGGAGTTCCAGGATTTTGACCCAGCGACAATGAAGGAACGGCGATATATTTCCAAGTCGGGATGGTGTGTGACTTGGAGGGGAACGTGCAGGTGGTGTTGTTCCCATGCGCCTGCTGCCCTTGTCCTTCTAGGTGGTACAGGTCGCGGGTTTGGGAGGTGCTGTCGAAGAAGCCTTGGCGAGTTGCTGCAGTGCATCCTGTGGATGGTACACACTGCAGCCACAGTGCGCCGGTGGTGAAGGGAGTGAATGTTTAGGGTGGTGGATGGGGTGCCAATCAAGCGGGCTGCTTTATCTTGGATGGTGTCGAGCTTCTTGAGTGTTGTTGGAGCTGCACTCATCCAGGCAAGTGGAGAGTATTCCATCACACTCCTGACTTGTGCCTTGTAGACAGTGGAAAGGCTTTGGGGAGTCAGGAGGTGAGTCACTCGCCGCAGAATACCCAGCCTCTGACCTGCTCTCGTAGCCACAGTATTTATATGGCTGGTCCAGTTAAGTTTCTGGTCAATGGTGACCCCCAGGATGTTGATGGTGGGGGATTCGGCGATGGTAATGCCGTTGAATGTCAAGGGGAGGTGGTTAGACTCTCTCTTGTTGGAGATGGTCATTGTCTGGCACTTGTCTGGCGCGAATGTTACTTGCCACTTATGAGCCCAAGCCTGGATGTTGTCCAGGTCTTGCTGCATGCAGGCTCGGACTGCTTCATTATCTGAGGGGTTGCGAATGGAACTGAACACTGTGCAGTCATCAGCGAACATCCCCATTTCTGACCTTATGATGGAGGGAAGGTCATTGATGAAGCAGCTGAAGATGGTTGGGCCAAGGACACTGCCCTGAGGAACTCCTGCAGCAATGCCCTGGGGCTGAGATGATTGGCCTCCAACAACCACTACCATCTTCCTTTGTGCTAGGTATGACTCCAGCCACTAGAGAGTTTTCCCCCTGATTCCCATTGACTTCAATTTTACTAGGGCTCCTTGGTGCCACACTTGGTCAAATGCTGCCTTGATGTCAAGGGCAGTCACTCTCACCTCACCTCTGGAATTCAGCTCTTTTGTCCATGTTTGGACCAAGGCTGTAATGAGGTCTGGAGCCGAGTGGTCCTGGCGGAACCCAAACTGAGCATCGGTGAGCAGGTTATTGGTGAGTAAGTGCCGCTTGATAGCACTGTCGACGACACCTTCCATCGCTTTGCTGATGATTGAGAGTAGACTGATGGGGCGGTAATTGGCCGGATTGGATTTGTCCTGCTTTTTGTGGACAGGATATACCTGGGCAATTTTCCACATTGTCGGGTGGATGCCAGTGTTGTAGCTGTACTGGAACAGCTTGGCTAGAGGCGCAGCTAGTTCTGGAGCACAAGCCTTCAGCACTACAGCTGGGATGTTGTCGGGGCCCATAGCCTTTGCTGTATCCAGTGCACTCAGCCGTTTCTTGATATCACGTGGAGTGAATCGAATTGGCCGAAGACTGGCTTCCGTGATGGTGGGGATATCGGGAGGAAGCTGAGATGGATTATCCACTCGGCACTTCTGGCTGAAGATGGTTGCAAACGCTTCAGCCTTGTCTTTTGCACTCACGTGCTGGACTCCGCCATCATTGAGAATGGGGATGTTTGCAGAGCCTCCTCCTCCCGTTAGTTGTTTAATTGTCCACCACCATTCACGACTGGATGTGGCAGGACTGCAAAGCTTTGATCTGATCCGTTGGTTGTGGAATCGCTTAGCTCTGTCTATAGCATGTTGCTTCCGCTGTTTAGCATGCATGTAGTCCTGAGTTGTAGCTTCACCAGGTTGGCACCTCATTTTTAGGTATGCCTGGTGCTGCTCCTGGCATGCTCTTCTACACTCCTCATTGAACCAGGGTTGATCCCCTGGCTTGTTGGTAATGGTAGAGTGAGGAATATGCCGGGCCATGAGGTTACAGATTGTGCTGGAATACAATTCTGCTGCTGCTGATGGCCCACAGCGCCTCATGGATGCCCAGTTTTGAGCTGCTAGATCTGTTCTGAATCTATCCCATTTAGCACGGTGGTAGTGCCACACAACACGTTGGATGGTGTCCTCAGTGCGAAGACGGGATTTCATCTCCACGAGGACTGTGCGGTGGTCACTCCTACCAATACTGTCATGGACAGATGCATTTGCGACAGGTAGATTGGTGAGGACGAGGTCAAGTAAGTTTTTCCCTCGTGTTGGTTCGCTCACCACCTGCCGCAGGCCCAGTCTAGCAGCTATGTCCTTCAGGACTCGGCCAGCTCGGTCAATAGTGGTGCTACCGAGCCACTCTTGGTGATGGACATTGAAGTCCCTCACCCAGAGTACATTTTGTGCCCTTGCTGCCCTCAGTGCTTCCTCCAAGTGGTGTTCAACATGGAGGAGGACTGATTCATCAGCTGAGGGAGGACGGTAGGTGGTAATCAGCAGGAGGTTTCCTTGCCCATGTTTGACCTGATGCAATGAGATTTCATGGGTTCCAGAGTCAATGTTGAGGACTCCCAGGGCCACTCCCTCCTGACTGTATATCACTGTACCGCCACCTCTGGTGGGTCTGTCCTGCCGGTGGGACAGGACATACCCAGGGATGGTGATGGAAGAGTCTGGGACGTTGGCTGAAAGATATGATTCTGTGAGTATGGCTATGTCAGGCTGTTGCTTGACTAGTCTGTGGGACAGCTCTCCCAATTTTGGCACAAGTCCCCAGATGTTAGTAAGGAGGACCTTGCAGGGTCGACTGGGCTTGGTGTTTTGCCGTTGTTGTGTCCGGTGCCTAGTGGTCCGATGCCGGGTGGTCCGTCCGGTTTTATTCTTATTATGACTTTTCGTAGCGAGATTTTACAACTGAGTGGCTTGCTAGGCCATTTCAGAGGGCAATTAAGAATCAACCACATTGCTGTGGGTCTGGAGTCACATATAGGCCAGACCGGGTAAGGGCGGCAGGCTTCCTTCCCTAAAGGACATTAGTGAACCAGATGAGTTTTTATGACAATCCGGTAGTTTCATGGCCATCATTACTGATACTAGTATTTTAATTCCAGATTTTTATTTAATTAATTGAATTTTTAAAAAATTAATTAATTGAATTTAAATTCGCCAGCTGCCGTGGCGGGATTTGAACTCATGACTCTGGATTTTAGTCCAGGCCTCTGGATTACTAGCCCAGTAACATAACCACTATGCTACAGTCAGCATACATGTGGAACCTGATGTTGTGTTTTCGGATGATGTCGCCGAGGGACAGCTTGTAGATGAGAAATCGGAGTGGGCCAAGATTAGATCTTTGGGAGACTCCAGAGGTAACGGTGCGGGAACAGGAAGAGAAGCCATTGCAGGTGATTCTCTGGCTATGGCAGGATACATAGGAACAGAACCAGGTGAGCACAATCCCACACAGGTGGACGATGGAGGAGAGGCATTGGAGGAGAATGGTGTGGTCGACCATGTCAAAGACTGTGGAGAGGTCGAGAAGGATGATGAAGGATGGTTTACCGTCGTCACAGTCACATAGGATGTCATTTGTGATTTTGATAAGGGCCATTTCAGTGCTGTGGCACAGGTAGAAACCTGATTGGAGGGGTTCAAACATGGAGTTGAAGGAAAGATGGGCACGGATTTGGGGGGCCACAACACGTTCAAGGACTTTGAAGAGGAAAGGGAGGTTGATGATAGGGTGGTAGTTTGCAAGGACAGAGAGGTCAAGTGTGGGTTTTTGGAAGAGGGGGGTGATGATGGGGAGGAGGACAGTGCCTGAGGAGAAGGAACCATTAATATCAGTTAACATGGAGTCCAGGAAGGGAGATTGGGTGGTCAGCAGTTTGGTGGGGATAGGGTGGAGGGAGCAGGAAGCAGAGCTCCAGGTGCAATAGCAAACCAAGGTCTCAGTCATTATGCCTTAACAAACAGGGTGTCCTTCATTATTTTGACCAGGGTTCGATGCTATGAGGTAGTTGGAACCCAGATTAGGGGCACTTGAACAGACAATGGTAAGAGGGGCAAGTCCCTACAGTTAGCAAAGAAAAGAAAGGATTACAAAAAGTCTCATAAATGAAAGCAATTTGTGGACACCTAAAAGGTTTTTTATAAAGAAAAAATTTAACAATACAGGATATTGAAACAAAGTAATTTTACATTAAAATATTAAGACAATATCTAAATTGCATAGAGGCTTTTTAAAAAACGGCATTAAAAATTATTATAAACATATTCATGTATTAATGCTACCAAAAGGGCATATGACTTTTACAAATTAGACATATAAACTACACTATTTACTTGTGTATATTTGAAGTACATTTTTCAAACCTATTTTGCTCTGCATATGCATCAATATTAATTTATTTTGAGTTATTCTATGGTGTCAACTAATTACATTCTCCCTCAAAAGAAAACATTAAGGTTGCTCTATAATCAGCATTTATCATCAGTGTCAAATAATCCAGTCCAGGAACTATATGTCATGTCTTTAAAATGCTATGCTAATTTTGCTAGTTTAACTGAATGTCTGATTGTTTGATGAAACTCAAAGCCAGGCCATTAGAGTGGCATTAGTACCCAGTCTAAGTATTAATTTACTGGCACTCTTAATGTTTGGAGCAATTGTGTTGACATTTTAATCTCCGCGAATAGCAAATACTGTAGTATTTAACCATCTCCTTCATATATATATAATTCTGCATCAATTAAACATATCTGCAAAGACAAACACAAGGAGCTTTGTTGCAGGACTAGCACTGAATGCTAAGTGAATATCCAATGCACTATTCAGCTTTTAACAACATCATCCACTCTCATGATTTATAACAGCTCTAAGGATTATTTTGTATAGATTTCTATTACTGAATATTATGAAGGAGAATTAAACAAACCAAGTACATTTCTCAACTTTTTTCAACAATTGATTGAAACACTGTAGTTATTAGTTAGTGTAAATTTAGTGTTCCAGTCCTTAGTGCATTAAATCTTTAATGTCGATTTACATTTGGATAATTTAATAGTGCAGCCTGTAAAATAAAGCACTACATCCTTGAACTGTGAATGTGAACTGTGTTGACAGCCTTAATACAATAATTGTTTCACCAACATTGTAATGTCTTTGTCTTTCTAAATTCATCTGGAAGAATACAGTAACTGTGGTGATTGCTAAACTGTAAACAGAGCACACTGTTTCAACACAATAAACTAGCTCTCAGGTTTCCTGTAATCAATTTATACTATGATGGATAAATTTTTCATTCATATGGCTCTTAGATTTTTTTCAGTACCTAAATCTAAAATATTGATGAGCTACAAAGACAGACCTCGTCTCCATTCCTAAACACTAAGAGTAGAGCTTAGCTTAACTTGTTTTCAGGAAACCACATGCTACGTGTCGACCTGGAAATGCTGTCATGTTGTTGCGGTTGGATAATGCTGCACATGCTCACCTCGTCTAGCACGTTGCTAAACCTCAGGAACTGTGCCATAGCACTAAATCTTGAAGCTGAACTACAACTGATCAACCACTGAATTTCAACCCCCGCAACAATAAAACACTTTATCCCTGTAGGATCTCTTGGTGGGGGGGTGGGGGGTGGGGGTGGGGTGCAGGGTGCAGAACTATGGTGTGAGGAGGATGTGGATCATTACAGGATGATGGAAAGAAATCTATCTTTTGTCTTCATTTGTCATTCATGGCACACCATAGGAGCATAACAAACTATTATCATTCACGAGGAGTCTGGTTGACCTGCCAAAGATGTTTTTTTTAAATTCATTCTTGGGATGTGGGCATCACTGGGCAAGGCTGGCATTTATTGCCCATCCCTAGTTTCCCTGAGAAGGTCGTAGTGGGCCTTCTACTTGAATTGCTGCAATCTGGGAGTAGTTTGGTACAAGTACGTGGCTTGCTAGGCCACGTCAGAGGACAGTTAAGAGTCAACCAACCACATTGGTGTGGGACTGGAGTCACATATAGGCTGGACCGGGTAAGGACGACAGGTTTCCTTCCCTAAAGGACGTTAGTGAACCCGTTGGATTTTTACAACAATCCAATAGCTTCCTGATTATTTTTTTAAACTGGTACCAGCTTTTTATTTCTAGATTTCTTTTTAAACTGAATTCAAATTCTCTAACTGCCATGGTGGGATTTGAACTTGCATTCAATGGATTCGGTCTACCTTGACTCATCCATCCAGAAAGAACCCCCATCATATCCAATTGTTTTTTTAATTGATCCCAAGATTATTGCTTCCACTACCATCAGCGACATCATCTGGAAACATGTCAGAGGGCATCCAGCTTTACCTCACCACCACCCCTCTCGACCCCTCTACTACCTCTGTGTTCTCACATTGCTTGTCCAACATCCAGTACCAGATGAGCAGAAATTTCCTCCAATTAAACATTGGGAAGACTGAAGTCATTGTTTTTGTCTCCCATAGCAAACACTGTTCCCTAGCCACCGATTCCATCCACCTCCCTGGCCACTGTCTGAGGCTGAACTAGGCTGTGCATAACCTTGGCATCCTATTTGACCCTGAACTGAGCTTCCGACCCCATTTCCTCTCCATCACCAAGACTGCCTATTGCCACCTCTATAATATCGCCAGTCTCCACCCCTGCCACGGCCTATCTGCTGCTGAAACCCCTATCCATGCTTTTGTTACCTCCAGACCCGACTATTCCAATGCTCTCCTAGCTGGCCTTCCATCTCCTACCCTCCATAAACTTGAGCTCATCCAAAACTCTGCTGCCCATATCCTAACTCGCACCAAGTCCCATTCACCCATCACCCCTGTGCTCACTGACCTACATTGGCTCCCGGTCCACCAATGCCTCTAATTGAAAGTTCTCATACTTGTGTTCAAATCCCTCCATGGTCTCGTCCCTCCCTATCGCTGTAACCTCCTCCAGCCCAACAACCCTCCGAGATCTTTGCGTTCTTCCAATTCTGGCCTCTTGCGTATCCCTGAATTCCTTCGCCCCACAATTGGCCGCCGTGCCTTCAGCTCTCTAGGACCTAAGCTCTGGAATTCCCTCCCTAAAGTTCTCCATCTCTCCCCATCCCTCTCCGGCTTTAAGATGCTCCTTAAAACCTGTTTCTTTGACAAAGTTTTTGGTCACCTGTCCTAATGTTTCCTCCTTTGGCTCAGTGTCAATTTTTGTCTGATTACGCCACTGCGAAGCGCCTTGGGATATTTTACTATGTTAAAGGTGCTATATAAATGCAAGTTGTTGTTGTTGTTCCATGCATTTAGCTACTTATACCAATCTATTTTCTTTGTCGGTTGCTGGTCCACCGGTAATTTGATATATTGAGCCTTGCGTTTATCATACATTTGAAATATTGGCATGTATATTTTCACTTGGATAATTCCCTTTCCCAATAGATTTAAACAGAAGCTGTTTTAACCTGTTTGTCACCATTTCGCAGTTACATTATTTTCTCCTATTACTTGGTCTCCTTCATTATACAACATTCTACAGTAAAGAAAGTGGGAAGTCAAGCTGCTTGGATGCTTTTGGTGGAGAGCCATGTGAGTGGCCACTAGGCAATGAATAGAGTTCAGCTTAACTGGGCCACCGTTCTTTTTCTCAAGCCACAACCTAGCCTTTGTTCGAGGTTTTCCAGGATATCACAGATAAGATCAGGAACTGTACCACATCTTGAATTGCAGGTTGAAACTGCATCTGACCACTCAGCGTATTGGAGAATACATCTACTGTATACCACATTAGAGGATTTATGCACTGTATACCGCAATGGACAATCTATACGCTGCATATCCCACAAAAGAAAATATGCACTGTATACCACATTGAATAATCTATACACTATACTACCATGAATAATCTATACCACATTGGAGAATATACCACATTGAATAATCTACATACTGTATAGAACATTGAATAATCTATAGACTGAATAATCTATGCACTGTATACTGCATTGAAGAATCTAAACACTATATAACATTGAATAATCTACACACTATACAACTTTGAATAATATATACACTGTATATCATATCAAATAATCTGTACACTGTATAATCTATACACTACATACCACATTGAATAATTTACATTATGTATAGCATATTGTATAATCTGTACACTATACTACCATGAATAATTTATACAGTGTACCACATTGGAGAGTCTAAACATTATACAACATTGAATAATATATACCACATATTACATTGAATAATCTATACACTGTATACCACACTGGATAATCTATACACTACATACCGCATTGAATAATCTATATACTGTATAGCACATTGAATAATCTACATTCTGTATACCACGTTGAATAATCTATACACTGTATACCACACTGGATAATCTATACACTACATACCGCATGAATAATCTATATACTGCATAGCACATTGAATAATCTACATTCTGTATACCACATTGAATAATCTATACGCTGTACACCACATTGAATAATCTACATACTGTACACCACATTGAATAATTTATACACTGTAAAGCACATTGAATAATCTACATACTGTATACCACATTGAATAATCTATACACTGTACACCACATTGAATAATCTACATACTGTATACCACATTGAATAATTTATACACTGTATACCATGTTGGAGAATCTATACACTGTATACTACATTGAATAATCTATGCACTGTATCCACATTGAGTGATTTATACACTGTAGATCACATTGGGGAGTCTATACACTGTATACCACATCGTAGAATCTATACACAGTATTCCAAATTGTAGAATCTATACACTGTATGCCACACTCGGGAGATTATAACTGTATACCACATTAGGGAGATTATATACTGTATACCGCATTGTGGAATCTATATATTGTATATCGCTTGAACTAGACTCCCCCACCAGCGGAAAAAGTTTCTCTCTATCTACCCTATCAATTGCTTTCAAAATCCTAAATCCTCAATCAAATCACTCCTTAACCTTCTATATTCCAGGGAATTTTGTGTAATCTCGCCTCATAATCTAACCCTTGGAACCCTGGTAACATTCTGGTGAATCTGCGCTGCACTCCTTCCAAGGCCAATATATCCTTTCGAAGGTGTGATGCCCAGAACTGTACACAGTACTCCAGATATGGTCTAACCAGGGCTTTGTATCGCTGTAGCAAAACTTCCTCCCCTTTATATTCTAGCTCTCTAGATATAAAGGCTAACATTCCATTATGAGAGATGAATACCAGAGAACGGGAGTTTGGGGGGGGAAAGAAAGGAAGTAGGCCACATGGCCCCTCGAGCCTGCTCCGCCATTCAATCAGATCATGGCTGATCTTCAAACTCAATTCCACTTTCCTGCCCGATCCTCATATCCCTTGGTTCCCCTAGAGTCCAAAAATCTATCTATTTCAGCCTTGAATATATTCAACGCCTCAGCATCCACAGCCCTCTGGGGTAGCGAATTCCAAAGATTCACAACCTTCTGAGTGAAGAAATTCCTCCTCATCGCAGTTTTAAATGGCTGACCTCTTTATCCGGCGACTATGCCCCCTAGTTCTAAACTCTCCAGCCATGGAATAATATATTTTAATGCAAAGACTTCTGCAAAAATAATAAACCAGTGCGTCAAGCTATTTCTTTTGGTCAGAGAATGTTGTAGATACAGACAGCAGTATAACTTAGGTCTGTTGGCCCACTAACTTCAGTATAACCATCTCCTGTCTAACTGTCTTTTGTTTCCTAAGTATTTCTCCAGTATTTTGTTTCTTTCAACCAGAATCAAGTTTGTTGTTTTCAGTACTGAGTGCATTTATTTCAGATCTTCATAGTTTCTACATCAAAATTTTCCTTTAAAATCTCATTTTCAGGACATTAAAAATATTAATGTTGGTGATGTGACATAATCGTATAACCATGATTTTTACTGGTGATATTTCAATTTTAAAGCAGGATTTGTCTCCCTCTGCAGGTAAAGATAGTCTGATCAAAGATACATTGCATGGCTTTGGAGAGCTGCTGTTAATAAAAACAGCTGTTCAATATTTTTTCTTGTTGTTTAAGTGGTATCTTTCTTTCAAAATAACTAGTTATTTGATACACACTTAATTTTATCGTCAATAAAATTTAAATTTTATAAGTTAAGGCTCTAAGTCCCAGAATTTTTTCTCTGAACCCCCCCACCCCAACATGGAGTGAACAAAAGTAATCCAGTGATCTATCTGCCTGGACTTCAGAGGGCATTAGTTAATGTTCTAAACGTAAGGCCTTTCAACAAGTATAGAGCTCATGGAATTAATGGCAGGTTAGCTAACTGGATTGAAAATTGCCAGAGAATAGAGGCAGAAAATGATGAATAATTAGAAAGGCTGTCTGGCAGCTACTTACCAGTGGCTGTCCACAGTAGAGCTATCGCTAGTTCCGTTGTGATGTGGAGATGCCGGTGATGGACTGGGGTTGACAATTGTAAACAATTTTACAACACCAAGTTATAGTCCAGCAATTTTATTTTAAATTCACAAGCTTTCGGAGATTTTCTCCTTCCTCAGGCAAATGTTTCAAGATCTCCGTTGTAGTTAACACCATTTAGAAGCGATATGGAGGAGAACACTGACCTAACATTTGCTGGTGACTGGTAATAATATCAAGGAGACTGATAGCATTTAAAGGACTTTGGACCAATTAAATGGATGGGTTAATGAATGGCAGATGTATTTTTTATGTAGACAAATATGAGGTAATATATAAAGAAACATGAAATATGTGCATAATGAATGGGTTGTTCATTGACATAGGGAGGTAAAAGCAAAGGATTTGGGTGAGAGTGATCACTGCAAGTAACCAGTCAATATGAAGCTGTTATCAGTAAGGCTGATCAAGTACCAGATGTGTCTCTGGGGTGATTGATAAGTTAATTTAACTCACTGATAACTGATAACTCATTCGTAAGCCACATTTAGAACACTGTGTGCAATTTTGGGCACTCTAACTTCAAGAAGCCAGTGATGCAAAGTTTATACGTGAAATTGGAATTTTCACAAATTGTTCCTCAATCATAAAAGTCTGATACAAACAGAAATCACCTTCCACTCAATGGGCAGTCATTTGTGATTCAACAACTTATATTTGTATACCACCGTTAATGTAAAAAGGCAGTGCAAAGCTCTTCACAGAGGCATAATCAAAAAAATGTACATCAAGCCAGAGGAAGAGATATTTGGAGGAGTGATCAAGTGCTTGGTAAAAAAAAGTTGGATTTTAAAGGAGGGTCTTAAAGTAGGAAAGTGAGGTAGGAAAGAGAGCTTAGGGATGGAGTTCCAGAGCATGGGGTCTAGGCAGCTAAAGGTGTCACTGCCAATGGTGTGGTGAAGGGAGATGCACAAGAGGCCAGAGTTAGAGGAACAGAGAGCAGGGCTGGAGGAGGATACAGAGATAGGGAGAAGTGAAGCCATGACGGGGTTCAGACATGAGGATGAGAATTTTAAATTTGAGGCATTGGGAGACCAAGAGTCCATGTAGGTCAGCAAGGAGAGGGATGATGGGTAAGCTGGACTTGGTGCTGAATAAGCTATGGGCAGCAGAGTTTTGGATGAGCTGAAGTTTACGGAGGATTGAATAGTACACCAAGGTTGTGAACAGCGTGGTTCAGCCTGAGACAGTAATTGGGAGGGGGATGGAATCGGTGGCAAGGGTATGGAGTTTGTGGTGGGGACCAAAGACAATGGCTTCTGTCTTCCCAATGTTTAGTTGAAGGAAACGGTGGCTCATCAAAGACTGGGGGCTCGATTTTACCGTCGGGTTTCCTGTGGGTTTCCAGCGGGGGGGCCCCGAAAATCCCGATATCCAGTCACGTGACTGGATCGCGCCACGATCCCGCCCACTTCCGGGTTCCCCGATGACGTGCGGGGGTGCGTGCGTGGCCCCCGCTGGTGGGAATCCCGCAGGCAATTAAAGCCAGCGGGATGCCACTTGAGGTTATTTATTTTGCTTGTTCAGGTCATTAACTGACCTGATTAAGGGACTGTGTGTGATTTTGGGGAAACATGGGACTGTTTCACACACTGGGGGAAACAGTCCCAGTTGAACTGGACGTGTTGCAGCCGTCAGCCTGTGGCAGCTGCAAAGGTCCATTTGACAGGGGGGGGGGGGGGGGGAGACCCTCACCCATTGCAGGAGGCCGCTCTGTCACTTGGGACAAAGTGTGGCCTCCACCACCCCCCTCCGGACGGTCAAAGTGACCAACCTGCACACTCACCCCGGGGTTCGGAGACATGTGCCTACCTTGCGGACCCCCTCAGATGTACATATTGCGGATGGGGGCCATCGTAGCTGCAGTCATGACCTCCTCGGAGGGCAAACAAAATCACCAGCCTCGCCATCCACCTCTGACACATGGAGCTCCACAACAGAGTGCCGTGACACATCCACCTGTACAGCAGGAGGGAGGGCTACCGCAGAGAGAGACGCGTCGCAGAGGGCACTACCCTCGCCACAGGGTCCACAGACCGAGGCGCAGCTCCCCGGACCTCTCCGAGCAGCAGTGCACACGGAGGCGCAGATTCACTCGACATGTAGTCGTGGAGATCTGCAGCCTCTTTCATGCCGAGCTGCTCCTGGCTGGCCCCAGCACCATCTGCTTACCTGTCGCTGCCAAAGTCACCACTGCCCTCCACAACTTCTCCACCGCATCCTTCCAGGGTGCAGCCGGCTACACCGCCGATGCCTCTCATTCGTCTGCGCGGAAGAGCCCTGCAAATACACCTGCACCTACTCTGCAGTAACACAATGGGTGGCATCAGTGGTGGGTCCTCATAGTGATACCCAGGAGCGGGCATAATTGCACACAACAGACAGGATTCGCGGAGACATGGCAGTGGTGGTGCCAATATAATATGTAATGTGCGTTGGTCAGAAATTCAATATAAGTAACAACCATGACAAACCCTCAAACACCCTTGTGCATCCCCTTCATGCTCACGACACGTTTGCCTTACGCTGCCTACTGCACATATGTGATGCATGCCCTGTGGCTGCAGCACAGGTAGTGGCAGGTTGAGTGAGGCTGGCCGTGAAAGAGATGCACGAGAGGGTGAGTATGAGATAGAGCCATGAGATTGTATGAGGATTGGGTTGAGTGGTAGTGGCGGGATGAGTACTGGCGAGGTGAGTAGGTGCCGGTAAGATGAGGATGGGGTTTGAGTGGGTATGAGGGGTGATGTGACAGAGTAGTGTTGGCGGTGCCGAAGGAGATGTGGGGTGGGGGCGGTGTTGTGGCAGACGGAGTGTAGGTGAAAGACTACGTGTTCTCACTGTGGCTGACCTACTACGGTCATTGGAGCGCCTCCTGCACTGTATGCAGGTGGGCGATATGTTGGTGGTGCAGGTGACCCCCTCTGCCACCTCGAGCCAGGCCTTCTTGATGGCAGAGGCAGGCCGCTTCCTCCCGCCCGCCAGGTGGAAGATCTCTGCCCTCCCCCTCCTCCTCACCCCATCTGATGATACCTGGGGTGAGGCATCATTAAACTGGGAGCAGCCTTCCCCCTGGGCTGCTCCATGCTGTAATTTGTTCCATTGGTTGCAGCATCTGTCAGTGGAGGACTGCCCCTTTAACTAGAGAGCCTCCAGCTGACAGATCGTACTGCGCATGCGCAGCCCGCCCGACGCGCAGACCAGCAGCGCGGACCCCGGAGGAGCAGGTAAATGATTCCAATTAGTGGATTGCCTGCTACGATCGCGCGGGCAACCCACTAATTTCACCGGGCGCGGAGGCCACGCACCCAAAACCCAACCCGCTGGAAACCCGCAGGCCTGCTAAAATCAGGCCCTGGATGTCAGGCAAGCAGTCTGACAACGCAGAGAAGGGGATGAGAGAGATGGTGGAAAGGTTCAACTGGGTGTCATCAGTGAACATGTAGAAGCTAACTCCTTGTCTGCAGACATTCTTGTTAAACAATCCACCTCATTACAGGTGACTCAATTGACTGGAAGCAGCACCTGCATGTGAGGAACACATGGTTTTGCCACTAAAGACCTTCCAGGATATAAATGAGACCTTTTAAACTTGTCACTATCCTACCGGGTTGTGAATTCATATCACAATATATTAATACAGTCTTTTGCGATTTAAACAAGACAAATCTCTGATCTGTCACAAAGATATTTCTAGACATCTCAGTCAATACTTTAGTACTGACTCATTGTCAAAGTCACTTAGTTTTCTTTCTTCTAAATGTTAATCTTCACTGCTTCCTTAAATTCACATAAATGTTACATATAAGCGTGAACACTGGAAGATAATTTGCAAGTGAATAAAAATGACCTCAGTTGAAGCAATAACCAGAAAAGTTTGCAGAAATCAAAGAAATCATGTAAATTCATCTATAAAACAAAGCAAAAAGTGTAGGGAACAAAGAGTTGGTGTCATGCAAAAGTTAGAATTTGATTTTACTGCACATCATAATTGCCAAAAGAGGGGAAAATTACACAAAACCAACAGGTGGCGCTAGCAGTTTAGTGACAGCACTCATACGAACAATGACGGACAGGAAAAGACCCCCTGGTCCATCCAGCCGGTTCCACACAATTGTGATACCTTGTGCATCAATATCACCCCACCCCAAAAATCACGTGGTCTCCTGGGAGAGACAAAAATAAACAGATTAAAAATCCAGGCCAATTTGGGGGAAAAAATCTGGGAAATTCCACTCCAACCGCACCCCTCCTCCCCCCAAGGCGATCGATACGAGTCCAGGAGATCACTCTGGCCCGGATAATTCTATGCTGCACCTACCTTTTGTAAGAGGTGACCTCCACTCCAACCAGAAACAGGTCCAACTCTCGCTTAAAGGAATTCAGTGAATTGGCGTCGACCACACGAGCCGACGACCTGTTCCAGAGGTCAGCTATTCTTGGGGGGAAAAGACCACCTCCTGACGTCTAACCTAAATCTGGCTTTACACAACTTAAAATTGTGACCCCTGGTCCTCCCTAACCTATTTAATTGGAACAAACTATCAACTTGAACACAATCTAGTCCCATCATTATCTTATAAACCTCTCTCAGATCACCCCTAACCAAGGTCTTGTACAAGGTCAAAATAGTATGCTTTGTCTGGTAGTCAATTATTCTATAAATGCACCCCAACACCCTATTCACTCTAGCTATTGCTTCACAGCATTGCTAATGGACCTTTAGAGATTGATGCACTAGAACGCCCAGATCTCTTTCTTTGTCCACCTGCTTTAATGCTTTAATGCGTGTATGTATGTTCAGTATTTTCTGTGCCCACATGCATAACACTGCAATTTTACAAATGAAACTTCATTTGCCAGTCAAAAGCCCAATCCCTCAACATATCATAAACCGCCTGAAGCAGTCGAGCATCGTCTACAGTTCTAACACTTGCTTAAATCTTAGTGTCATCTGCAAATTTGCAGATCGTCTCCCAACACCTACATCTAGATCATTAATAAAAATAGTAAAAAGCAATGGTCCCGACACCGATCCGTGCAGGGCACCATCTCCAAACAGATCCAAATCCACCTATAACTACTTTCTGCCTATAGCCTTCCGGCCAGTTCTCAATCCAGTTCAATATATTACCACTAATATCAGAGGCTTCGATCTTGAAGAGAAGCCTCTTGTCAAAAGCTTTTTGGAAGTCCAAGCATACAATGTCTACTGAGCTTCCCTCATCCACCATCTTGGTGACTTCTTCAAAAAATATAATCAAATTTGTAAGACATGAATGACCTTTTTTTGAAGCCATATTGGGTGTCCCTAACATGTCCCTCTCTATCCAAGTAATCACATTTGCATCCCTAATAATTCCATCAAGTATCTTTCCTATTACTGATGTCAAATTAACAGGCCTATAGTTACCCGGGTCCGTCTTGTCTCCTTTTTTAAAAGATGGGGACTACATTAGCCTCCTTTCAGTCTACGAGAACTGTGCCAGAGTGCAGTGAACTATTTAAAATACGGGCCTGGGTTTCTCATCTCCCTGAGGACCCTCGGGTGGATATCATTCCGCCTGGTTGCTCTATCTATTTTCAGGTTTTTAATTCTATCTAAAATAATATGTTCATCCATGTTAATATTACTAGTTCTATTATTAATATCATCATTGAGTTCTAACAGTCGAGCATCGACTTCAAGAGTGAAGACCGATGCAAAGTATTCATTTAATATTTCCACCATACCCTGTAAATCCTTCGTAGCCTGTCCTTGAGCGTCCTTCAATGGCCCAATACAGGCTTTGACAGTTCTCTGGCTCTTCACATACTGAAAAAGCCTTTCCCAATACTTCCACAGTTGTTTACAATCCTCTTTTCCATTGTCCTTTTAGCTGATCTAATAGCAGCCTTAGTTGTCAGAAACACTACGGCATTCAGTCAACTAACAAAATAATGTTTCCTCAAATCCTGATTATCAATTCTCATTCAATGTTACACTAACTTTACTCGCGCAATCTTCTCTTAGTTTTGGGGCGAACAAAGCTGCCCAACAAACCCTGGCGCTATATCTTTCCTGCAAATACAGAGAAGTGACGTGTCACTGTGTTTCATGGGGACGAGTCAGCCGGAGCCACAAAATGGCAGTTTCCAGAATCAGGTAAGGAGGAGTTGGCAGGTATGAGTATAGTTACCTAAAGTGACACGTGTGTCCGAATGAAGAAACCTTAAATGATTAAGGTTAACCACTAAGAATTTAAAACCATTCTCTTCACGAGTGAGTTTAGTGGGCTGGAAACTTTCTAGGGTTGCACAACAGTAAGAAATGTGCTCCGAACTTCAACAATCTGTGTTTTTTGGAGGGGGAGCACGTAAGTCATGAACGTACGAAAACGAGAAGACAGGAAAAGACGAGCTGGTCCATCAAACCTGCCCCATATGGTCACGGTGCAATTTATACACACCAGGAGCACCCCCTCCCTCAGACAATTCAACAATTAAACAACTAACGGGCGGAGGAGGCTCTGCAAACATCCCCATCCTCAATGATGGCGGAGTCCAGCACGTGAGTGCAAAAGACAAGGCTGATGCATTTGCAACCATCTTCAGCCAGAAGTGCCGAGTGGACGATCCATCTCGGCCTCCTCCAGATATCCAAACCATCACAGAAGCCAGTCTTCAGCCAATTCGATTCACTCCACGTGATATCAAGAAACGGCTGAGTGCACTGGATACAGCAAAGGCTATGGGCCCCGACAACATCCCGGCTGTAGTACTGAAGACTTGTGCTCCAGAACTAGCTGCGAATCTAGCCAAACTGTTCCAGTACAGCTACAACACTGGCATCTACCCGACAATGTGGAAAATTGCCCAGGTATGTCCTGACCACAAAAAGTAGGACCAATCCAATCCGGCCAATTACCGCCCCATCAGCCTACTCTTAATCATCAGCAAAGTGATGGAAGGTGTCATCGACAGTGCTATCAAGCGGCACTTACTCACCAATAACCTGCTCACCGATGCTCCGTTTGGGTTCCGCCAGGACCACTCGGCTCCAGACCTCATTACAGCCTTGGTCCAAGCATTGACAAAAGAGCTGAATTCCAGAGGTGAAGTGAGAGTGACTGCCCTTGACATCAAGGCAGCATTTGACCAAGTGTGGCACCAAGGAGCCCGAGTAAAATTGAAGTCAATGGGAATCAGGGGGAAAACTCTCCAGTGGCTGGAGTCATACCTAGCACAAAGGAAGATGGTAGTGGTTGTTGGAGGCCAATCATCTCAGCCCCAGGGCATTGCTGCAGGAGTTCCTCAGGGCAGTGTCCTAGGCCCAACCATCTTCAGCTACTTCATCAATGACCTTCCCTCCATCATAAGGTCAGAAATGGGGATGTTCGCTGATGATTGCACAGTGTTCAGTTCCATTCGCAACCCCTCAAATAATGAGGCAGTCTGAGCCCACATGCAGCAAGACCTGGACAACATCTAGGCTTGGGCTGATAAGTGGCAAGTAACATTCGCGCCAGATAAGTGCCAGACAATGACCATCTCCAACAAGAGAGAGTCTAACCACCTCCCCTTGACATTCAACGGCATTACCATCGCCGAATCCCCCACCATCAACATCCTGGGGTTCACCATTGACCAAAAACCTAACTGGACCAGCCATATAAATACTGTGGCTACGAGAGCAGGTCAGAGGCTGGGTATTCTGCGGCGAGTGACTCACCTCCTGACTCCCCAAAGCCTTTCCACCATCTACAAGGCACAAGTCAGGAGTGTGATGGAATACTCTCCACTTGCCTGGATGAGTGCAGGTCCAACAACACTCAAGAAGCTCGACACCATCCAGGACAAAGCAGCCTGCTTGATTGGCACCCCATCCACCACCCTAAACATTCACTCCCTTCACTACCGGTGCACAGTGGCTGCAGTGTGTACCATCCACAGGATGCACTGCAGCAACTCGCCAAGGCTTCTTCGACAGCACCTCCCAAACCCGCGACCTCTACCACCTAGAAGGACAAGAGCAGCAGGTACATGGGAACAATACCACCTGCACGTTCCCCTCCAAGTCACACACCATCCCGACTTGGAAATATATCGCCGTTCCTTCATCGTCGCTGGGTCAAAATCCTGGAACTCCCTACCTAACAGCACTGTGGGAGAACCTTCACCACACGGACTGCAGCGGTTCAAGAAGGCAGCTCACCACCACCTTCTTGAGGGCAATTAGGGATGGGCAATAAATGCCGGCCTCGCCAGCGATGCCCACATCCCAGGAACGAATAAAAAAAAACACAATCTCCTGGAGAGGCAAAAAACCCCCCACAAAAATAGCTCTAGGCCAATTTAGGGAGGGGAAAAACTCAGGGAAAGCTCAATCCAGATACTAAGAGTTGGGTCTGCTGGGAAATAAAACAAACTAATGGTGTCCAAGTTACTCTGAAAGAGAAACTACGATTCGAGAAAAGGAAGTGGGACTCACAGTGAGGGAAATATGCCTGGAGGGGAATCGGCTCCTGGGAATTTTACTGTCATGTGCAAAATTTGAAAGGGAGGATCTTAGATTTGTTGCACTGTAGTCTAAAGGAAGCTGTGCACTGGACAATAGGTGGCAGCTCTTTGACATTTTGTGCTGTGGGGTCCCAATGGCAGATTACGACTTATCTTCATTCAAAGCCATCGGACGTGTTTTAACACTTTGTGTTTTTTTATTAAATGTTGAAACTGACGAGTTGTATATTTCCCTTGGTGGAGCTCGTCCAAGAAACAGTACTTGCTCTACATTAGCACAGTGTTAATTACTTTTTAATGGGAAGGATCATGCTTTTTTAAGAAAGTTCTGCTTTTTTAAGGCAGATTCATTCCCTCTTTGTGAAGGAAGTAGGCAGTTTTATGAAATGAAGTAGAGGTGGGATGGTCCTGACCAACTACCTCATTATGACGCCCAGCTTTTCACCCGAGCTGTAAATCTGGGTAAATATGGTGAGAACTATTTGCTCATGTGGAGGGTAAATGCCAACGAAGATTGGTTTTGCGGATTGGCCTGTTTCCATTTTGTGACTTTGATGTTTAGACGCATATTTTAAATTGTGGCCGATTGGACTCTTGGGACGTGGTATTTTAAGGTCATAAGGTCAGAAATGGGGATGTTCGCTGATGATTGCACAGTGTTCAGTTCCATTCGCAACCCCTCAAATAATGATGCAGTCCGAGCCCGCATGCAGCAAGACCTGGACAACATCCAGGCTTGGGCTGATAAGTGGCAAGTAATATTCGCACCAGATAAGTGCCAGGCAATGACCATCTCCAACAAGAGGGAGTCTAACCACCTCCCCTTGACATTCAACGGCATTACCATCGCCGAATCCCCCACCATCATCATCCTGGGGGTCACCATTGACCAGAAACTTAACTGGACCAGCCATATAAATACTGTGGCTACGAGAGCAGGTCAGAGGCTGGGTATTCTGCGGCGAGTGACTCACCTCCTGACTCCCCAAAGCCTTTCCACCATCTACAAGGCACAAGTCAGGAGTGTGATGGAATACTGTCCACTTGCTTGGATGAGTGCAGCTCCAACAACACTCAAAAATCTCGACACCATCCAAGATAAAGCAGCCCGCTTGATTGGCACCCCATCCACCACCCTAAACATTCACTCCCTTCACCACCGGCGCACTGTGGCTGCAGTGTGTACCATCCACAGGATGCACTGCAGCAACTCGCCAAGGCTTCCTCGACAGCACCTCCCAAACCCACGACCTCTACCACCTAGAAGGACAAGAGCAGCAGGTACATGGGAACAACACCACCTGCACGTTCCCCTCCAAGTCACACACCATCCTGACTTGGAAATCTATCGCCGTTCCTTTATCGTCGCTGGGTCAAAATCCTGGAACTCCCTTCCTAACAGCACTGTGGGAGAACCGTCACCACACGGACTGCAGCGGTTCAAGAAGGCAGCTCACCACCACCTTCTCAAGGGCAATTAGGGATGGGCAATAAATGCCGGCCTCGCCAGCGACTCCCACATCCCATGAACGAATAATTTTTAAAAAAAATTTTGTGAAATGTTTGCAGGGTTGGATTTTTGGTCTTAAAAGCCGTGTTGATCCAAAGGATGACTCGGATGGTGGGTGAAGAAGCAGGGGCTTGGGAAAAGATCTACTGAATAGGACCAAGATGCTTTCACCACGTGAAAGAAAGATCAGAGGCTGAATCAATCCATGCCATTAACTGACCCATGCAGTCCATAAGTGGCTCTGCAAGCAAATGAACCATGACTGGAGCTCTTCTAAGAATCAGTCTGGAAAGATTCTTGTACTTTGCAAGGCATTACTGTTTTTACAGCAATACAGGAAGTGGTTTGTCTGGAACTTGTACCAAAAATCTTTCTATAGTTTAACAGATGAGCAGACTCTTGTACCAAGTAGTCTGGCACCTTACTTTTAAGCACTCGCTAACAAATTATGGTAGTGCAGCAGGGCAGGGAGAATCCTCGTCTCCCAAGGCACTCACAGGGCTTGCATTGGGAGAGGAAAGCATTCATCTAAACTCCTCAAGTGGCCCAGTCATCTAACCAATTAAATTTCCTGCATAAAGACTGGGTATTAAAAATAGATGAACCGAACACCTCACTGTTCCCATAAATTAAACAGGTAGTGGTTCTAAAATATTAAGGAGGTGGAACTTGGGGGTAAATTTTAACCCCCGAGAATGGGTGGGTTGGGGGAAGGTAAAAATTGCAAAAATGTAAAGCCCGACCCCAACTTGCCTTCAACCCACTTACTTCCAGTTTTAACGGAGGCGGGTCGCAGGGCGGGCGACTAATCCTCTCTCAGGAGGTGGGTTGGTCAGTAAAATCTTTCAAGGAGGCTGCGGGCCTCCACTTTAACAGCATTTTTATTATTAACTCCTCGGGGCCGGGATTCCTGAGCCTTCTGCCTCACGCCACATAAGGAGGCGAGAAGGCCCAGGTCAACAGGTAAGTGCCTTTATTGCACTGCTTGTGGGCCAGGAGGAGCAAGAATGTTTCTTCAAGGCGCAACAAGCTTACCTGCCACAATCCGACACATGCGATCAGCCAACTTTCCCCCCCCATGTCCCATCCTCCCCGCAACGATCATCGACTCCTCCATGATCTCTGACACCCCCACGATCTCCGGCCTCCTGATGTCCAAACTCCTCCCAATGACCCATCCCCTGATGACTGAGCCACCCGATCACTGACCTCCTTCATGATGTCTCCAAGCCCCACCCCGACCACCAACTCCACCCCCCCCCCCCACTCCAATGACCGACCACCACCCCCCCCCCCCCATGGCCTCCCCCTACCGATGACTGACCCCAAGCACCCAGTGTCACACTTACCTGCTGGCATCTACTCCCTGGCTGCTTTCTCATCTGACAGACGGACAGCCTGTCAATCTGGCTGGCTGTCGCACGGGAAACCTACAGAAAAAATGTGAAAGACGTCCTTACATCAAAATCATATGGTCGTCCGGGAAACCCATACTTCCAGGTTTCCCGTCCTGAAATCCGCCCCCCCCCACACACCCCGCTCTCTTCACAGCCCTGAGTAAATATCGGGGCTGATCTGCCATCTGTCACAAAACATCTTGGTAAAACTATTGTAAATGCTGCATAAACTCAGCGAAAGATCAATGACAAATTCCATTTATGTGGAACCTTTAAAGTAGTAAATATCCCAAGGCCCTTCAGAATTAAAAATGGGTCATAGCAATAGAAGAAATAAGGAGTGACTGAAGGAATCATCAAAGAGGTAGATTATACGGAGACTTTTGAAGGTGGAGAAAGGAGGAACGAGGCAGCAATTTCGGGAGCAGATTCCAGCCTGTAGTTCAAAGACAACTGAAGACTTTGCCACCAATAGTTGAATGAGGGAGAGGGAACGCAAAGGAGGGCACAGTCAGATGTATGGAGGGTGCACACTGGCACATCAGGTTGGAGGAAGTTGTAAAGGGAGGTTGGGGCGAGGCCATAGCGGGATTTGTAAACAAGGACTAAGGATTTTGAATTCAATGTATGGAGAGACAGCCTATTGGAGGCTGTCAAGGGCAGGGGTGTTGGGGGAGCAAGACAATGCAGGATAGCATGCAAGCCATAGAGTTTTGGATGAGTTGGAGTTTGAAGAGGGGAAAGGAATTCAGTCGTATTTTCTCTGATTGTGGAGACTAGTAAATGATAGTACACTGCAAAGTAATGGGAGAAATCTTCAATGATGAACAGATTGTACAGTAATCCCATTGAGCTCTACTGAATTGTATATATTTACATATGACAAGTGGCTTCTAAGGCAGTTGTGCCACAAGCTGCTGGGCAATGCAATAAGCTGTACAATGCACTTCCTACATCCTCTTGTTCAAAGAAAATTGCTGAATACTTTTGCATACTTGTAATAAAACTCACTTTTACTTTAAAAGAAGATGTACCAGTGAGACTTTGGGGGAGCAAGGAGGAAAGGGGAGGAAGAGAACTGTCAGTCAGGTTCCCTTGTCATTTTTTTTTTCAATTTGTTGCTTCAACCACTTCCTTTCCAGATGTGGGAGGATCAATAGTAACAAATGCACCTCACACAGTTACTTCCCAACAAAGAATAACCGCTGCTGCTGAAGCAATGCAAATTGCAAAATGGCCTTTTTAAGGCCTATTGCAAACACTGCATTCATCTAATGTAGTCCTGATCTCAAATCAATTGCAAAGTGAATGAGCTGTCAAAAAGGTTTAAACAAAGCCTCACAGAGCACCGATGCCGTGGAGCTGCAGCTGGATTATTGCATTAGACAGCATCGTAATGACCAGCCTCTCCCATCTCTGTTGCTGTTGATTGCAATCTACCTCAAATGGAAGCTTAAAATAACATTCACAACATGTGCTGAGTTCAGAATTCCCCTCATTGTTAAGAGATTGCAGAGAATTCATTCTGCCGCAGGTGGTAATGGTATTGATGTCTTCCACTCTACTCGTTGTACAGGGAAGGGTGTATCCCTGCAATCAAGCCTCTAACATATGAATCAGCTATGATGGCTCTGAAATCCAGTTAGCAGGCCAGGGCCAAGGGGTGATTGGTCACAAGAGTGACAACTTTCATGGAGATACAGCTGGATAGTCTATTCTTCCCAATCACCGGAACTAGAATAATAATGTCTCTTTAATTCTCTTTAATACTCCTGTGACTCAGCCAACGTTGTCTACCTCATACGTTGCAGGAAAGGATGCCCCAGAGCATGGTACATTGGCGAGACCATGCAGACGCTGCGACAACGGATGAACGGACACCGCGCAACAATCGCCAAACAGGAGGGTTCCCTCCCAGTCGGGGAACACTTCAGCAGTCATGGACATTCATCCACCGACCTTCGGGTAAGCGTACTCCAAGGCGGCCTTCGAGACACACGACAACGCAAAATCGTCGAGCAGAAATTGATAGCCAAGTTCCGCACCCATGAGGACGGCCTCAACCGGGATCTTGGGTTCATGTCACGCTACACGTTACCCCACCAGCGAACAAATGTTATCTGTTTTTAATATAATGGGTCATTTGCTGGCTCTCTCTGCCTTCCGGATGTTTCTGCCTCTCTCTGTGTTTTTTTTTCTCTGTTTTTTTTCCCTGTTTGTTTTTTTGTTGAATGTGTATTCGGGGGTTCTGCAGGTAACACCTCTCTGTCTGAACACGGTGATTGCCTTGGCAACGGGCAGTTGCAGGGGCAGTCTGTAAACACCATGTATTGTTCAATATGTATAAATGCGTAGGCTTCAAGGAGATCTTGAAACATTTGCCTGAGGAAGGAGAAAATCTCCGAAAGCTTGTGAATTTAAAATAAAATTGCTGGACTATAACTTGGTGTTGTAAAATTGTTTACAATTGTCAACCCCAGTCCATCACCGGCATCTCCACATCTTTAATTGCTACCAGTTAAGAATTTGGATCACTTCATTATCTAATTACTTGGGAGTGATTAACAACCTTGCCTTTTTATATTCAATCCCACATTGTCCTGAGGGCATTTAGAGTCAATCACGTGACGTGAGACTGGAGTCACATATAGAGGCGGAAGGTCTCTTCCTTGAAGGACATTAGTGAACCAGTTGGGGTTTTACAATAATCCCAGCAGCTTTCACGGTCAAGTTTTCCTGCTGCCAGTCCACAAGTTCCCAGATTTATTGAATTCAATTTCACAACATGCCATGGAGGGATTTGAACTCACAACCTCTGCGTTGCTAGTCCAGTACAATAACTATTAGGCTGCAATACCCTTTATCCTTGGTTGATCTTTAATAGTGTACAATTCCCCACAGGTCTTCAAATCTATTATTTTTGGAAGCTGAAATTCACTATATTTTAGAACTGAGACATTCCTCAGAGGGCCATGTTTGGGTTAGTACAGAGAATGCATGCTGCTTACAAACAGACAGCAAAACTTCCACCGGCTTCATATATAGTTGTGATTTCCCCCTACAGTTAAATCTCACCAGATTGTCTGGTTGTAATTTATACATTTCACCTTGTATGGATTGAAAAAGAAGTCGATCTACAAACATACGACTTTACAGCACAGAAACAGGCCATTTGGCCCAACAGGTCTATGCAGGTGTTTACGCTCCACACGAGCCTCCTCCCGCCTTACTTCATCTCACCCTATCAACATATCCTTCTATTCCTTTCTCCCTCATGTACTTACCTAGCTTCCCCTTAAATGCATCTATGATAATTGCCTCAACCACTCCATGTGGTAGCGAGTTCCAGATTCTCACCATTCTCTGTGTAAAGAAGTTTCTCCTGAACTCTTTATTGGATATATTAGTTACTATCTTATATTTATGGCATCTAGCTTTAGACTCCCCCACAAGGGGAAACATCTTCTCTACTCTATCGAACCCCTTCATAATTTTAAAGACCTCCATCAGGCCACTTCTCTGTCTTCTCCTTTCTAGAGAAAAGAGCACCAGCCTGATCAGTCTTTCCTGATAGTTATAACCTCTCAGTTCTCTATCATCCTTGTAAATCTTTTTTGCACTTTCTCCAGTGCTTCTATATCCTTTTTGTAATATGGAGGCCAGAGCTGTACACAGTATTATAAATGTGGTCTAACCAAGGTCCTATATAAGTTTAGGAGTCGTACAACACCAAGTTATAGTCCAACAGCTTTATTTGAAATCACAAGCTTTCGGAGCTTTGCTCCTTCATCAGGCTCCTTCGTCACCTTGTGATTTCAAATAAAGCTGTTGGATTATAACCTGGTGTTGTGCGACTCCTTACATTTGTCCACCCCAGTCCATCACCGGCATCTCCACACCATGCCTATATAAGTTTAACATAACTTCTCTGCTTTTGAATTCTATTCCTCTAGCAATGAACCCCAGTGCTTTATGGCTTTGATAACCTACGTTGCTTCATTTAATGATTTGTGAATCTGTACCCCAAGATCCCTTTGCGCCTCTACTTCATTCAGACTCCTTGGGCTCGAATTTAGCAGGCCTGCGGGTTCCCAGCGGGTGGTCCTCCGGGAGCGTCGAAAACGCGGACGGCGAAATTAGTGGGTTGCCCACGCGATCGTAGCAGGCAACCCACTAATAGGAATCAATTACCTGCTCCTCCGGGGTCCACGGTGCTGGCCTGCGCGTCGGTCGGGCTGCGCATGCGCAGTACGATCTGTCAGCTGGAGGCTCTCTAGTTAAAGAGGCAGTCCTCCACTGACAGATGCTGCAACCAATGGGACAAATTGCAGCATGGAGCAGCCCAGGGGGAAGGCTGCTCCCAGTTTAATGATGCCTCACCCCAGCTATCATCAGATGGGGTGAGGAGGAGGGGGAGGACACAGATCTTCCCCCCGGCGGGCGGGAGGAAGCGGCCTGCCTCTGCCACCAAGAAGGCCTGGCTCGAGGTGGCAGAGGGGGTCACCTGCGCCACCAACATATGGCCCACCTGCATACAGTGCAGGAGGCGCTGCAATGACCGCAGTAGGTCCGCCACAGTGAGAACACGAAGTCTTTCCCCTACACTCCGTCTGCCACAACACTGCCCCCACCCCAAATCTCCTTCGGCACCGCCAACACTATTCTGTCACATCACCCTTCATGCCCACTCACACCCCATCCTCATCTTACCTCCACCTACTCACCTTGCCAGTACTCATCCTGCCACTAACACGCAACCCAATCCTCATACAATCTCATGGCTCCATCCCATACTCACCCTCTCGTGCATCTCCCTCACGGCCAGCCTCACTCAACCTGCCACCACCTGTGCTGCAGCCACAGGGCATGCATCACATATGTGCAGTAGGCAGCGTAAGGCAAACGTCTCGTCAGCATAAAGGGGGTGCACAAGGGTGTCTGAGGGTTTGTCATGGGTGTTACCCATATTGAATTTCAGAGCAACAAACAGCACACATTATATTGACACCACCACTGCCATGTCTCCGCGAATCCTGTCCGTTGTGTCCAATAATGCCTGCTCCTGGGTATCACTATGAGGACCCACCACTGATGCCACCCATCGTGTTACTGCAGAGTAGGTGCAGGTGTATTTGCAGGGCTCGTCCGCGCAGACGACTGAGAGACATCGGCGGTGTAGCCGGCTGCACCCTGGAAGGATGCGGAGGAGAAGGTGTGGTGGGCAGTGGTGACTTTGCCAGCGACAGGTAAACAGTTGGTGCTGGGGCCAGCCAGGAGCAGCTCGGCATGAAAGAGCCTGCAGATCTCCACGACTACATGTCGAGCGAATCTGCGCCTCCCTGTGCACTGCTGCTCGGAGAGGTCCGGGGAGCTGCGCCTCGGTCTGTGGACCCTGTGGCGAGGGTAGTGCCCTCTGCGACGCGTCTCTCTCTGCGGTAGCCCTCCCTCCTGCTGTGCAGGTGGGCGTGCAACAACACCGTGTTGGGGGGATCCACGTCTCTGAGGCGGACGGCGTAGACTGCGAGGCTGCTGGTGCTGGTCATGCTCTTCGTCCTCCGAGGGTGTCCACACACCACCCAACTGGCAGGTGTTGGTCTGAGGGGTTGTGCAGGGTAGGTGTGTGGTTCCTCGGACTGGGGCTGCGGTTTCGTGTCGGTCTGTCCTCTGGCTTGGCGGGGGGTGGTGGAGGGCAGGGGTTGCCCTATGTGACGCGGTGGCCTCCTGCGTGGGTGAGGGCTCTCCCCCGTGGAGCGCACCTTGGCACCTGCCACAGGCTGCTGGCTGCAACACGCCTGGTTGGAGGGAGACTGTTTCCCCCAGTGTGGGAAACTCACTGCCTTGAACCTAAAATCCCACACTTCCTCTTTTGACAGCTGCTTCAGCTCATTAACTGACCACAACGAGCAAGTTAAGTACTCTCAAGTGGAACCCCGCTGGCTTTAATTGCCTGCAGGATTCCCACCAGCGGGGCTTGCGCGCGCAGCCCCGCACGTCAGCGCGGTACCCGGAAGTGGCCGGGATTTCGTCGCGATCCGGTCACGTGACCGGAGATCGGGATTTTCGGGGCCACCCCGCTGGGAACCCGCCGGAAACACGATCCTAAAATCGAGCCCCTTATTCTTCCTACCAAAATGCACCAGCTCAGACTTCTCTCTATTAAAATTCAAAATGTGCCATTTACACACCCATTCTGCAAGTTTATTAATGTCTTCTTGGATTTTGTCGCAGTCTTCCTCAGTATTAACTATACCCCCCAATTTGCAAATGTTGATATTGTACTTCCGATTCCTGATTCCAAATCATTTATTTAAAATGATGAATAACAGTGGTCCCAGCTCCTCTCCCAGTGGAACACCACTTCCCACCTTCCGCCGTCTGAGTAACTACCTTTAACTTCTACTCTCTCTTTTCTGTTTTGTAGCCAGCTTGCTATCCATTCTGCAACTTGTCCCCTGACTCCACATGCTGTGACCTTAGTTATGAGTCTACTGTGCGGTAGCTTATCGAAAGCCTTTTGAAAGTCCACGTATTTGGCAAACTATTTGGCAAATACTTATATTCTTTGTTTTGATACAATGATACAATTATTGTTTACTATTCAAAGCCAAAATAACATAAAACCCACCACAACATCTATAAATGCTTTACCTTGTGACCTTTCTCTGTATATCATGCAATCATCCAATTTTTATGCTAAGGTGCCAGAATTACCTGCTTAGGCACATTTAAAAAAACAGGTGTTGTATTTTTTGTTTTGCGATGAGACGGCCACAACAATTTGGACTGTTCAATGGCACTAATCATGATTCTGCATCCAAGATTTGTTGCCCATCCAGAACCTTGAGATAGGTCTGATAGGTATCTTTAGGTGAGAGCTGGCATGGAAGGGTCTGCCTGCAAAGTTATTGATTAGCAAGCTGTTCAGAGTCAACCTGATGGGTCAGACCATTCCAGTGTAACTTATTTTGGCTTCAAATGCTGAATCACAGTACTCTTCGGAATGCTGGATAATGCATCAGAAGAGTGCCAAAAATCAAACATTTCCAGGGGGGCATACCCCAGATCCCCCCTCCTCCCCAACCAAAGAAATATTTTTTGCACCATCAAAGTTCACTTCCCCCATCTGAATTCAGCACTGAAAAAAAGAACTTATGTGTATTTCCGTTTTTTTTTCTCTGCTATTGGGTGTCCTGTGGCTTTGTAGGACAAACATAACTTCCTTTAGAGTGCTTTAGTGATGCTGTAAATGTAGGTATAAGGATGTGCAGCTTCTAGGAATTCTATCTGGTAATAGAAATGTGTGACTGGGTGGGAAGTGTATGTATTGTGATGCACAGGACATCACAACTATATGGGAGAGGCTGGATCGACCAGTAGGTATTTTCCTGTCCGTCATTTCTCGTATGTTCATATGACTGCAGGTGTGATAGTGTGACATAGAATAGTGTTGATCAAATAAAGAGTGCACAGTGTGCATAGCAAATGTAATATCTTATAGACAATTAACAGATAGAATATTCAGTAGATCTGCAGCTTAAGTGATGACAAATTGATGTCCCATTGCATTCCCACTGTAATGTCTTTTTGTATGTAATACGTGAGGTTTTTGGGTTTTAGTTTTCACAGAAGTACAAACTGAATTGTGGAATATGATTCCAAAATACTAAAAACTTCTGAAATCCAAAGTAATACAAAGGAATTGAACTTATTCAGTTGCCTTGAAGCAGTGACCTTGGTCACAGGCCTTTTCTCAGGGCTGTTTCTCAGTTGTCCGTTGTTTTCTGAATTTCTGGCTTTTCTTTTTGAAGATGTTCTACAGTTTTTCCTGAGTTTTTTAGGTTGCCATGCATGCATCTGCACAGGTTTGACCCTATGTCTGAGGCATTGGACTGGAGTTTTATTAGGTCCCCAATGCTAGTTGTGTTTACCCATTTCTGAGCAAGCCACAGCTGCTTGGAGTCTGTGATAATTAGGGAGCTCACATTTTTGTGCCTGGCAAAATCTTACTCTCTGTATACTATCTGTCTTTAAGAATGTACCACAACAAACGAGCGAACCAACTTCTTACAAAATATTTTTACTCTCAGCCCACACTTCCTATAATGTTTACCCAGCTACCCTGAAGCAGAAACAGAGAAAAGCGGACATCTAGAAGAGTGCGGAGACAGATCAAAGCACACTTACAAAAACAGAAAGAAAAAGATAAAGGAAGAGTTGGAGACAGACAAAAACAGAGACAACAGCAGAAAGTGTCTTAGACCCACACAGAAAAAGGCAGAAAGAAGGCAACACAAAGAATTAGAGAGTGGGAAACAAACAAAGGAACTAATACAAAGCATGAGACACACAAATTTTGTATTTATTTTTGTCAGAGAGCAATTTTGCAGGAAACCAAATAGTTTGGATTACTTGAAGGATATTGATGGAAAATCTGTAACTTAGACAGTGAAGCAACATTAAATAAAATTGCCATGAGATTATAGTAGAAACCCTCCTACAAAACATAATGTGTAGCATTTATTTGTAAGGAGAGGTGAAGGTAAGTTATTTGAAGATTTAACTAGAATCTCCCCAGTATCTCTCAACTATCAGCTCAATATCAATTTTACCTTTTAAAACTATTCAAATTATGTGTCCATTTCTAAGTGGGACTTTTAAAATAGTTTCAAACGTCTGGAAAACTGATTTTCTTTCTTGCTGACCCACCAGATATCAATCTGAAGCTTTAAATCTAATAATAAAAAAAATCAAACAAAACATATGAGATCTACCATTTCAATTATGTGTCTATTTCCAAGTTGGACTTTCAAACTCAAATTGGCCATCACACCCATTTGCCAACAAACAATGACTCATCATCTAAAATAGCCACCTGGACTGTATATACAAAAGTGCAAGTAAGATTCTGACAGTGTCAGTCAATCAAGATGTGAAGGTTTATGGGTTGTATGATACAATAGAAAATAATTTAATCTGTCATCCCAAAAAAGTATTGACGTGTAATGAAAGTATCAGGTGCCTGCAATATTTGACGGTTCATTAATAATCTGAAACAGAATGTGCCAACATTTTTCAGACTCCTCTCCCCTCAGTGACTACACTTCAAAAGTACTTCATTGGCCGAGAAGCGCTTTGGGACGTACAACGGTCATGAAAGATGCTATATAAATGCAAGTTGTTCTTCTTCTTTTCATTGTTCGATGTCCAACGACATGCACTTTCCAGTCAAGTTCATGGATTCCCCCACTAGAGGAAATAATTTCCCTGTATCTCCTCTATTGAACCCCTTTATCGCTTAAAACACCTCAATTAGATCACCCCTCAACAGTCTAAACTCAAGGGAGCATGGGGTAGGGGAGGGTGTCCCCAGCAATTCTGCCCAGCTCATCAGCCGATAAGCCCGGAGGGATTAATTACCTTTTAAATCCTGCTTCTTTGCTCCCTGAGATGCAGTCAAAACACTTTGGTGCCATTTCTCTTTGACCCTTCCCAGGCCTCAAGGTCCCCCTGTTGGAGCGGCAGGATGCCCCTCTGACTTACACCACTACATCAGGGTGGGTACCTCTGTTGAACCTCTATAGGTGCAGATCACCCTCCCTAACTGTGCAAATGATCCACATCCCCAGGATTTGGGATTCGTCCTCCTCCATACTTCCAGGGTAGAGCAGGGAACCCTAGAATTTTGGGGCTACAGCTTTAAAAAAAAATTCTCTCCACGTTAGTTACACTATCGATAGGATGCACGGCAGCAATTCACTAAATTTTCTTTGACAGTACCTCCCAACCCCATGATCTCAACCATCAAGAAGGACAAAATGACAACGTTTTGGGAACACCATCAACTCCAAGTCACACACCATCCTGACTTGGACATTTATCGGCACGGTGTCAGCAAGGATTTTTAACAGCACAAACATTGCAGCGGTTCAAGCAAACAGCTCACCACTTTCTCAGGGCAGCTGGAGATGGGCAATAAAAGCAGCCTTATCAGTATTACCCACATCCAGACAGCCAATATAAAATAATATAAATAGGCAGCACTTGACCGAGTGTGGCACCAAGGAGCGCTATAAAATGGAAGTCAATGGGAATCAGGGGGAAATCTCTCCAGTGGCTGGAGTCACACCTAGCAAAAAGGAAGATGGTAATGGTTGTTGGATGCCAATCATCTCAGCCCCGGGACATTGCTGCAGGAGTTCCTCAGGGCAGTGTTCTAGGCCCAACCATCTTCAGCTGCAACATCAATGACCTTCCCTCCATCATAAGGGCAGAAATGGGGATGTTCGCTGATGATTGCACAGTGTTCAGTTCCATTCGCAACCCCTCAGATAATGAAGCAGTCCATGCACACATGCAGGAAGACCTGGACAACATCCAGGCTTGGGCTCATAAGTGGCAAGTAACATTTGCGCCAAACAAGTGCCAGGCAATGACCATCTCCAAAAAGAGAGAGTCTAACCACCTCCCCTTGACATTCAACTGCATTACCATCGCCGAATCCCCCACCATCAACATCCTGGAGGTCACCATTGACCAGAAACTTAACTGGACCAGCCATATAAATACTGTGGCTACAAGAGCAGGTCAGAGGCTGGGTATTCTGCGGTGAGTGACTCACCTCCTGACATCCCAAAGCCATACCACCATCTACAAGGTACAGGTCAGGAGTGTGATGGAATACTCTCCACTTGCCTGGATGAGTGCAGCTCCAACAACACTCAAGAAGCTTGACACCATCCAGGACAAAGCAGCCCGCTTGATTGGCACCCCATCCACCACCCTAAACATTCACTCCCTTCACCACCGGCACACCATGGCTGCAGTGTGTACCGTCACAGGATGCACTGCAGCAACTCGCCAAGGCTTCTTCGACAGCACCTCCCAAGCCCGCAACCTCTTTCACCTAGAAGGACAAGAGCAGCAGGCACATGGGAACAACATCACCTGCACGTTCCCCTCCAAGTCACACACCATCGCTGTTTCTTCATCGTCACTGGGTCAAAATCCTGGAACTCCCCACCTAACAGCACTGTGGGAGAACCTTCACCACACGGACTGCAGTGGTTCAAGGTGGCGGCTCACCACCACCTTCTCAAGGGCAATTAGGGATGGGCAATAAATGCTGGCCCTGCCAGCGACGCCCACATCCCATGAACGAATGATAAAAAAATATAAAATAAACACTTGTCCATGCAGCATTTTCTGGCTGAGAGGAAGGATAGGAAAACTGTTTCAATAGCTGGTATGTGATTGGATACTCGAGCTGTGTGATAGCAACCTAGTTGATACATCTTCTCATTTTTCCTCCCACCTCAGGGGAAGCACCTTGTTTTCACTCCAGCATTTCCTGATGGTTTTGCCATGATCAGGAATCCAATGCACATTCGTCTGTTAATCTACGCTCAAAATGGATTACAGGTCCACATATAAATGTGGTTATACTTAGCTTCATCAATCTGTTTACAGTGCTAATCAGATGAGTATAATGATAAATCTATTTAAAGTACTAATCAGTTCTTAGACAACAATAAATCTATTTACACTAATCAGATTTGAGCAACAATATTAAATCTATTTGCAGCGCTAACCAGATCTCAGAGTAACAATAAAATGAGTACAGTACTAATCGAATCTAAGTAATAATAAATCTATAAACATTACTAATCAGATCTAATAAATCAAATTACAGTATTAATCAGATCTCACTATCAATACTAAATCTATTTAAAGTACTAATTAAATCTCACTAATAATAAATCTATTTACAGTACTAATCAGATCTCACTAATACTAAATCTATTTACAGTACTAATTAGATCTCACTAATAATAAATCTATTTATAAACTAATCAGATCTTACAGTTGCAGTAGTAGAGAAAAGTGAATGGTGATGGACATTATTTTGCGTCACATCACAGATCAGAAAAACATATTTGTAAACTTGGTAATATTTTCCTGTCACTCTAATGGCTCCGTTAATAACTGCAGTGCCCAGTGTGGGGCTGGGCAACACAGACCAGAATGATCCCAGGTTTGACCCTCGATCTGTGCTGACGCCAGACAGGGTGGCAGTAGGATTGTGACAATTGGCTCTGTCTCCCTAGGCCAAGGAGGAGGAAACATGGCCAGGGTTCCCTCTCTAGGTTACTATCCATATGATTCCTTCTGGAAAGTCTAAGCGTGTGGGCGCTGGGAGAGGATAGAAGCAGGTTTAACTTTGATTCTGGACCCCCCCCCCCCCCACCCCTCCCTCTGGTCACAAAGCCTGATGACACACACTGTCTAGGTTCACACATTGGGATGAATACTGAATGATGCCCATTGAATTGAAGCTCAGTGGAAGTCAGCTCCCTCAGGAGAGAAGGAGAGAAAATTGAAAGGCAAAAACTACAGAAAGTACTTCCTTTATCTATACAATTGTGGGGAACTTTATACATTAGGGTACAGTTTCTGCCAGATTGCGCTGGCTTTTTCAGCGCAATTCGTCCAGTTCAGCTCAAATGATCGAGGAATTTTGATGTACGCTTGGCGTAAATCATGTTCTGCGTAATTCAAGTTTCTGCGACCTTTGGCACTGGTTCAAAAATCATCGCGCTGAAGCTAGCCCAGCCCACAAAGCTGGCCAGCCCCCCTGAACGAAATGACGAGGATGGGGAGTCTCCACCGGTGAGGCCCGTCTGTGGCCGGTCGAGGAGGGTCTTCAAATTAAGCTAATTTTCTTAGGCGCACAGGCACATTTCAAACGTTTTTAAATATTACAAAATATTTAATTTACTAAGAAACTGACTGGTGCACACTAATGAAAGTAGTAAATGGTTCAGTACAGTTTTTTTTAAAGTAATTTTCAGCGATTTAAAATAAGGTTACTCACAGGTGGAGGACTGGTCACTCTTATCAAAAATGCTTATTGTTTGTGATAAACCCATTTTCAGCTGTATTAATAAAACTGCACCAGGTTATCACTCTTAAATGCATCAGTGACTATTAAACTGCCAGATTATGCTGATTCATGTAAGATTTTATGTTTGTGATTATATTAATGCATTTTACTGGAAACTCGGAATGAAATCCAGCCAGCGCAATTTGCGGGCGCAGTTTGCGCCCAATTGCCAATTGTGCCCAAAGCAGAAACTCTACCCCATTGTGTTTCCAAATAAATTGTCCACTTAACAACAATGGCTAGACTTCAAGAATAATTCACAGCTAGGGAAGTGCTTTTGACACGTTTTTAAGAATGTGAAAAGGCTTCATATAAATGCAAGTTCTTTCTTTCTTTGTGTTTCCAGGCCGTCCACGACTTGTTCAGCTGTGCGTGGTTAAGACAGTGCGTTGGCTGGAGGGTTGAGTTCCAAAATCGTATATGCCCCTTTAAATCAGCGTTGCACTCTGATCTAACGCATATTCTCCCTACTTAACACGCTGCCGGCATTCGTTATCTGCGTGTGCGCGAACTCCTTTACCAAGATGGCGTCCAGCGCATGTCACACACGTGCGCGCGCATTCCGGACGCCATTTTGCTTCCTTAGGAGGTCGCATAGCGCCTATACAATGGGCGCTACACAGCCCAATTTATAGTCCAATATGTTTTAGTGATGTTGGTTGAGGGATAAATATTGGCCAGGACACTGGGAAGAACTCTTCTTTGAATAGTGCCATGGATCTTTTACATCTACCTGAGAGGGCAGACAGGGCCTCAGTTTAACATCTCAACTGAAAGGTGGTACCTCCAAAGGTACAGCGCTCCTTCAGTACTGCACTGGAGTGTCAGCCTGGATTATGTGCTCAAGTCTCTGGAGTGGGGCTGCAACTTTTTCACAATCGAGCTGCACATTAGCAGCATCATCACTGAGCCACAAAGAGCACTTTTGCACTAGGTCAAATTCTATTGCTAGCCAATACCAATGGAGATTTTACTCACCATTTTAAATCTCAATCAACGTCTCAGGTAGGGTTAAGTTTCAGTGTTCAGCTGTACCGATGCCTGTATGCTTTTGAGCCTTTTCTTTTGCAACCGTAATCACGCTCTCAGGTTTGCAGTCCTTAGGGAGAGAATGATTATTCAGTAAAGCAAATCTTATTTGTTGTGGATATTCAGAGATCTTTTGGCAGAAGTACATAGCAGGCCTCAGATTCTAAGATGTTTTGGTAAGTGGTCTTTATATAAACAGAATCTATTATGAATTAATTTGGTATGTAAGTCATCAACAAAGTCCAACCTTTATGGACAGTCTTGACAATCATTTACATTTGGTAATCTTTTCTTCGAGTAGAACCCTAGCCAAAAATACTGCACTTGGTCTCATGTGCTAGGTTTTACTGAGAATGATATAGGGCAGTTTTTAAACAGAAGCTCCACACTAAATGATCATATAAATGAATACCTCCCTCTCTTTTAAAAAAAAAGCAGTCATGGAATGATGGGCGGCTTAGTGAAAGAAAATATGACCAGGGATGAAGTAACATTTCAGGGTAAATTGCCGTTTCAAGTTACAACGTTAATAATGCTGTTATCAGGTTCAGGATGGGAGATCTCTTTGCCAAGCCCTATTCGAGGGCCCCAAAGTACTGAAAAACATGTACACACCACTAGGGAGTGTACTCTACTAAGCCCTTGAAGCAGACTTGCAGCTTTGGACTAACTTGCTCTGGTCTGGCCTCCTCCTCCTCCACATCATGGATTGCTTGCTAACCAATAAAAGCACAAACACAACATTTTAAAGTATCTACTTTGAAAATAAAATGCAAACAAATTACTGTCACCAAGTCCATCAGTTTGATTTTAAAAATCTAGAATTGCCTTGGAAAATGTGTGATATAGAATCTTTTAAAAATCCATTGTATGCTGATATATTTTGTAATTAAATAATGTTGAAAACACTGAAAAAAGATTGAATTTAATGAAGCAGAAAAATAGCCAAAAAATGAATCATGAACATTTCCCATCCAGCAAAAACTGCAAACTGCATTTGCGGCCTGTACATTCGGTTTTCGTTGGCTATTTTGTGCAGTTTTCATACCTTACTCCGAAAAGCATCTTGATGTAATGAAGAAGGTGCATAGAACTGTAACAAGGATAATTCGAGCCAAGGACTTGGGGTTGTTATGGCATTGTTATAGTACGAGACTGGCAATGGAGCCACTATACCCGAGTTAGACTGCCATCTCTGTGCCGTGCTGTGGCCAGGAAAGTAGAGAAAGTTGTTCGCCCTTTCCTAACATTGAAAGTTTGGACTACCTAAAAACTTTCCAAAAGATGTGGTCCAGTAGTTGGAGACACTTACCTGGATGGGTGCAGCTGCAACAACACTCAAAAAGCTCGACATCATCCAGGACAAAGCAGTTCACTTGATGGGCAGCCATTCCACCACCTTAAACATTCACTCCCTCCACCACCGGCACACCGTGGCTGCAGTGTGTACCATCTACAGGATGCACTGCAGCAACTCGCCAAGACTTCTTTGACAGCACCTCCCAAACCCGCGACCTCCACCACCTAGAAGGACAAGGGCAGCAGGTGCATGGGAACAATATCACATCCAAGTTCCCTTCCAAGTCACACACCATCCTGACTTGGACATATATCGCCGTTCCTTCATCATCGCTGGGTCAAAATCCTGGAACGCCCTACTTAACACCGCCTTCTCAAGGGCAACTAGGGATGGGGAATAAATGCTGGCCTGCTGGCGATACCCATATCCCAAGAATGAATTTTTAAAAAACCTCCTTGAATTCGTCTTGCATCACTTGTGTAATTCGATCTCTGAGACTTCACTCCCAGTCAATACTACATTTTGCATTGCTACAAAGCCAAATATCTTTGCATCAACAATAGATTAGTAAGATAACTGGCCTATAACACTGTTAGTGCTAAAACTGAAACATAAAGGTGTTTCTGATAAATTTCAGTATTTATTACAGGACACCAGCAAGCTGAGCTCATTGGTGAATATTTGGTTAAAATGTAACATTTTGGTGGAGTAAGCTGGATCCCAAAATACTGCACCATGGGATGCGATGATAGGGGTTCATGGCACAAAATATTCCAAATACGGTCTTACTAATAATGTATACAACGTTACGATAACTTGTTTCAACTTATAATCAAATGTCCTTGCCTAGTGAGCAGATTTTCTAGGCTGTGGATATGCCACAAGAAACAGCAGTCAGCAGTTCTGGCAGTTTGTCAAGCGTGTGCTTTCTTTTAGCAGGACAATATACTCAATGCTTCTCCAAAAGCAAAATACTGCGGATGCTGGAAATCTGAAATAAAAACAGAAAATGCTGGAAATACTCAGCAAGTCATAAGAACATAAGAAATAGGAGCAGGAGTAGGCCATCCGGCTCCTCGAGCCTGCTCCGCCATTCAACAAGATCATGGCTGATCTACCTCAACACCATTTTCCTGCACTATCCCCAAATCCATTGATGCCTTTAATATCTAGAAATCTATTGATCTCTGTTTTGAATGTACTCAATGACTGAGCCTCCACAGCCCTCTGGGATAGAGAATTCCAAAGATTCACCACCCTGAGTGGAGAAATTTCTCCTCACCTCAGTCCTAAATGACCTACCCCTTATTCTGAGACTCTGACCCCTGGTTCTAGATTCCCCAGCCAGGGGAAACATCCTCCTTGCATCTACCCTGTCGAGCCCTGTTAGAATTTTGTATGTTTCAATGAGATCACCTCTCATTCTTCTAAACTCTAGAGAATACAGGCCCAGTCTACTCAATCTCTCCTCATACGACAATCCCCCCATCCCAGGAATCAGTCTGATGAACCTTCGTTGCACTCCCTCTATGGCAAGCATATCCTTTCTTAGGTAAGGAGACCAAAATTGTACACAATACTCCAGGTGCGGTCTCACCAAGGCCCTACATAATTGCAGTAAGACATTTTTACTCCTGTACTCAAATCCTCTTGTAATAAAGGCCAACATACCATTTGCCTTCCTAATTGCTCGCTGCACCTGCATGTTAGCTTTCAGTGACTCGTGTACAAGGACACCCAGGTCCCTTTGAACAGCAACATTTCCCAATCTCTTACCATTTAAAAAATACTCTGCATTTCTGTTTTTCCTACCAAAGTGGATAACTTCACATTTTCCCACATTATATTCCATCTGCCATGTTCTAGCCCACTCACTTAGCCTGACTATATCCCCTTGAAGCCTCTTTGCATCCTCCTCACAACTCACATTCCTACCTAGTTTTGTGTCATCAGCAAACTTGGAAATATCAGCAAACCCCATTAGTCACAGTCTGTCAACCTGAAAAAGACCCGTTCATTCCTACTCTCTGTTTTCTGTCTGTTAACCAATTCTCAATCCTTGCCAGTATATTACCCCCAATTCCATGTGCTCTAACTTTGTTCACCATCCTCCTGTGTGGGACCTTATCGAAAGCCTTCTGAAAATCCAAATACACCACATCCACTGGTTCCCCCTTATCTATTCTACTAATTACATTCTCAAAGAGCTCCAAGACGTTTGTCAAACATGATTTCCCTTTCAAAAATCCTAGAGACTTGCTGAGTATTTCCAACATTTTCTATTTTATTCAATGCTTCTTGGACAGGGCTCAAAAGCTTTAGGGAGGGCCAGGGTGCAGAATTTTAGTGCAGTGGCAAAGATAAGACCCTGGCTTCGATGTATACTTATCTCAGCCTTCAGTAACCTAAAACTAAATGGGTAGTAGGCTGCTAACATTTACACCACCAGTCTTTCACTAACACTGGAATGCAAAGATAAGAGGAATGATAAATCTAGAGACAGCGCATTGAAATGTTACCATTTTTTAAAAAATGCCCTTAAAAATCCTACAAAAAACTGCAAACCTTCAGTGAGGTTTGCATGTCCTTGTTGCTGCACTATAACAAAAGTAGTGTTACGTTGTGGGCAGGCGCCTGAGCAGAATCGCAGAGTCCATTTTCTTCAAATAGACGTTTGCAAGGCCAATTAAATGATTGGAGTCCTCAGATAATTCACTGCATTATCCATTGGCATTGGTAAAGCAATTTAACAACCTGATTGCAAAAAAAGAAACCTTGGTAACACTCGCACAATGCATTCTGCATGTTTAGTGGACGTATGCACTTTCAAACAAATGCACAATGCACCTTCACTCTAGCTAGTTACCCCAATCCACAGTTAAACATCCATAAAAAAATGGTAACAATTTCACTGCACATGCTTCAGCTCTGCATTGTATTTGTCATCGTATCAACAAGTATACTATCTCTACAACCAATTCTTTAGTAAAAACGGATAGGTCTCCCATGGCATCGCTCATGAGTAGCTCAGGATACAGGACGGGGAGTGGAGCAGTCAGGTGGGAAACAGGGCGTGGGAAGGAAAGCAGAGCAGTCAGTGGTAGTGGGAGCTGGAGCAGGATGCACTGTCCAAGATGAAGCAAGTGCAGAGCAGGATTGTTTTCCTGTCATCTGGCAACTGGGGGAAAAAAAAGGAACTTGCATTTATATAGCACCATGCATGACCTATGGATGTCCCAAAGTGCTTCACAGTCAATTAAGTACTTCTGAAGTGTAGTCACTGTTGTAATGCAGGAAACGCGGCAGCCAATTGGCACACAGCAAGGTCCCACCATCAGCAATGAGATAAATGAGCAGATTATCTGTTTTGGTGATGTTGGTTGAGGGATAAATGTTGGCCAGGACACCGGGTAGAACTCCCCTGCTCTTCTTCGAATGGTGCCGTGGGATCTTTTACATTCACCTCAGAGGGCAGACAAGGCCTCAGTTTGACATCTCATTCGAAAGATGGCACCTCTGACAATGCAGCACTCCCTCAGTACTGTGCTGATGTATCAGCTTAGATTATGTGCTCACGTCTCTGAAGTGGGGCTTGAACCCACAACTTTCTGACTCAAAGACGAGAGCGCTACTACTGAGCCAGCAAGATCTAAGACCTAGGGTGGGCAGAAGTGAGTGGTAGTGGGGCAAGAAACAGAAGTGTTCCCAGGGTTCAGGCCAAGAGTGGAGGTTTTCCTGGATTTGTGGGAGTTGGGAGTGAACACGTGGGCTTCTACATTACATTATTGTGTCATTACATATTACAAACCTTTGTATATAGTTACACTATTTTTCCTGTTAGTTACCATATAGTGCAAATGTTTATGCTTCTTGTTTTTATGGCCCCTACTTTTATTAAGGTCAAGTGGTTTTAATTTGAAAACTCTATAACCTCTCCCTAGCCCCACCTTGCTACGCTTCACTCCTACCGTCCTGCCACAATGTGATCCACTTCCCCACCCTCCTCTGTGCTCTACTCTCTGCCTGAGAATGGGGACACACTAAACATCACAATTGTGCTTCAGATCCCAGACTATGAATCACGAAGGTATGTGGGATTTAGCAGCAGTTCGAGGGTATTGCTAGGTTCTGGTAGCATTAGGGCCGGTTCTGGGACACAGAAGTGTTGCAGGGGGTGGGGGGTGGCTTTGATTTGTTAGCAGGGGCAGGTGGAATGTGAGGATTAGTTTACTGGGTAATTTCTGTGGTCTTTCAATAACTGTGGAGGGGGGGGTGGGAGAAAGAGTCCAGGGTATGTCAGCACTGGAGTTGGAGGCTCCCAAGAGCTGACAGCAGTGGAGCAGTGGAGAGGATACCAGGATCTGGAACACTGATAGGATCTTAGGGTGTGTTGGAACTGGGGGTGAAGGGGTCCAAATCTAGGCACACTCAGGACATATGGGTGGGGGGGGTCCACCAGCTACGTTAATAAGAATAAATATTCCACTTTCTGCAACTCTCTCAGTCTGTCCCTCTCCCAAAAGAAGTAAATAAATTCATGATTGCTTTAATAGATAAATTGCATAAATAAAAATACCCCATGTACATAAATTGAGTTATAAAATCCTTTCACAAAGAATTCAAACGTTCAAGTTGTATGTCGCTTTCATTATTGTATCTCTTGGAAATTGGCTGGGGTTGGGGCTCAAAATCTAGGCTGACCCTCTAGGGAAGTACTGAGGGAGTGCTGCACTGTTGGAGGTGTCCTCTTTCGGTTGAGATGTTCAGCCAAAGCCCTGCCTGCCCTCTCAGGTGGACGTAAAACATTCCACAGCACTAGTTCTCCACGGTGTCCTGGCCAATATTTATTTGGGAAAAATGCAGAGTAGCATTAAAAAAAACACACATGCACACACACACACACTACCCCCCAACTCAACCACACCACAGGAAGGATATATTGGCCTTGGAGAGCATGCAGCACAGATTCACCAGAATGATACCGGGGTTGAAAGGGTTAAATTATGAGGACTGGTTGCATAGACTCGGCTTGTATTCCCTCGAATATAGAAGATTAAGGGGTAATCTAATTGAGGTGTTTAAGATGATTAAAGGAGTTGATAGGGTAGAGATAAACTATTTCCCCTGGTGGGCGAGTCCAGTACAAGGGGGGCAAAACCTTAAAATTAGAGCTAGGCCGTTCAGGGGTGATGTCAGGAAGCACTTCTTCACACAAAGGGTAGTGGAAATCTGGAACTCTGTCCCTCAAAAAGCTGTTGAGGCTGGGGGTCAATTGAAAATGTCAAAACTGAGATTGATAGATTTTTGTTAGGCAAGGGTGTTAAGGGACACAGAACCAAGGTGGGTAGATGGAGGTAAGATACAGGTCAGCCATGATCTAATTGAACGGCGGAACAGGCTCGAGGGGCTGAATGAGCTACTCCGGTTCCTACGTTCATCAGATCTGGTGTTTCAATTTTGGTTTTGGAGGTGAAAGCGATCGTCAGATGATTGGGATGACAATGAAAGTTGCTTTCAGAAAATTGACATTCAGCTATAATCAGGCAGTCATAACAACCTAAAACAAATTTCCTTGAATCCAATAGTGTGATTATAGCACAGTTAACACAGCACAAAGCTTTTGCTGCAAAAAAGGCTTTGAGAAATGTAAAAAAAAATATTGGCAATCACACTACTCATTGAGTAACTGCAGATACTGAAAGTTAGGAATCTGAGTTCTTTTGTGAGGAAACTCAACTTCAACTAGATGTAGCAACTCTTAATAATCACTAACATAAACTAATTATCAAAATCTTCCTTTGTCCTTATCAAATAAATTGGACTATATAAAGGTCTATCCAAAGTAATCAATGCCCATATTGTGAAAGGAAAGCCAGTTGAAGCATTGTTTGTTTGATTATGAAAGTTTTTGAATGTGTGATTTTACATCAAGGAGACTCCAGACATCTGTTGATATTATAGTCAAGTGGAAGAAGCTGTAGGACTTCCCTACTCTCATTGCCAACAATAGTCAGGGTAGACTGGGCGATCAAGTCCAGAGATTATTCTAAATATACAATAACAACTTGCATTTACATAGCACCTTTAATGTAGAAAACACTGTCTCACGGCACTCGAGAGAACTGTAAGGGTAAAAATGGACATGAACCAAAAGATGGAGCAATTAAGAGATGGGTTTTAAGGAGGCTCTTAAAGAATGAGAGAAAAGTGTAGAGGCAGAAGGGTTTTGATACAGGATGGGAGCAAAGTTTATGTTGGGGTGGGGTAAGTTCTAATCTTACCTGCCGAATGCAGGCCACATGCAGTACTGGAAGAGAAGCAATTACCAGGGACCCTGGCGTATCTGAGTTAAATCAGTATCCATAGGTGGCCGAGCATCTTTCTGTTATGAAGCCAATACTACACTAAGTTAGATTGCATTAGTGCCTGCTAGATCAACAGAGGCCCTGAATTTTCTGGAAATTCGCACCATTGTAATGGAGCATCTATGTTGTAGGACCCATTTAATGGCGTAAAAGTCCCAGGAAATTATGCTATACGTTACTTTGCCATTACTTACGCCATGCCAACATTTCCTGGGACTTTTGAGCCTCTGCGCCGTCTCCCTCGACAAAAGAGTTGAACAATTCCTTTTCATAACACCTCCCCTTTTAAATCAATGGCAATCGCGAGTTTGCTGAACGAACGCCACTGCCACTTAGATCGTTAAAGCATGCCGCTGGTGGGCTTTTCAATTTAAACATCTATTGCTATTTCAACTCTATTATTTTCAGTCTACTGATGCAGTGAGAAAGAGGGAAAGACAAAAGCGAGAGCGAAAGCCAAAGGAAGAGAAAGAGAGATAGAAAGAGAAAAAAAGAATTCTGCTGCCTATGTTTCAACCTTTTATAAGTTGCTAATTAAATGTCTGAAACCGAAAGGAAACTATACTTTCACTCTAAATATTCACTGTAAAATATAAACAGCTCACATTTTGTCAGTGTGGTTTTGCCAGCTTACATAAATCAATATTTATTCCTGTTTATATGCTTCAGTAATTTTCTGCCAGATATACATTAGCTTGAAATTCCTGCAGAAGTCAACAAGCAAAATGAATTAGAGTGTGTGTGCGTGTGTGCGGGGGTAATCTGGCTAATGTCTTTCGAGCCTTTTGTTGCTAGATTTTTCTTTGCTCGGAAACTTTCACGTTTACTAAAAGCTCTCAAATAACCCTGCTATTAAATGTTTTAACCATAATTCGGTTACTGGGCCGTGCCGCTTCTGACTCTCCGCTACGCTCACTGCGGCGTAGTCTGATCAGCTCTTCAGCAAAGTTTGGCGAGAATTCACCACTGGAGGATTGGGGAACATAAAGGGCTAACTTAAGGCGTTTATCACCAATATCGCCATTGCAGCAAATTCCAGGCCAGAGTCTTCCATCCAAGTAATAAACAGGCCCAAACAAGCTTAGCTTCAAGGATCAGACATAGTCAGACTTATATGACTGCACATTGGATCACTAGGGAGTCAGTCTGTGGCACAGGTGCTAAAGACCTGAATCAGCTGAAACCAATCGATTCTCTTTTCTTCTTCTGCCGCAGTCTCGGGAAATCTGTCCTTCAGAACTGAAAAGGATACAGTGAAACAAACTGCAAATGCTGGGAACCTGAACATAAAATGCTAGAAACAAAAAGCAATTGTCAGCATCAGAAAAGAGAAACAGTGGGTTAACATTCCAGGTATAGACCCTTTGTTAGAACCAAAAGGCAGCCTGGTTCATTAGGTTTTATTTTGGACTCATTTCAATGGATTGAGGCAGATTTTGATTTTCATCAGAACCTTCAATGCTCTCCATTAACAATATCAGAGACATTTTTGTCCATGCACTAGCTTACTTCAACAGCACTTTCGGGTCCTGTGACCTCCAATACCGAGATGGATGAAAACGGTAAGATCATGGGAACATCACCTCCAAGTCACACACGATTCTGCTTGGATATATACACCCACTACTTCATCATCATCGCTGGTTCAAAATCCTGAAATTCCCTGCCTGCCATCTTGGGAGCACAAGGGACTGCAAGGATTCAAGAAGGCTCACCACCACCTTCTCGGGGTAACTAGAGATCAGCACTAAATGCGGCACTGCCAGCATTGCCACGTCCCGTAAATGAATAAAAAAAACTTTTTTGGAGGGGGGGGGGCAGTAAAGGGGGCTTGTAAAGGAAAGAGCGAGAGAGGAAGAGAGAGAACAGCAATACAAAACCTGAGTAACACTTATAAAGGAAGAGAGGAGCAGCATGCTTGGTTTAATTTGACATGTTTCTCTGTGATTTTCCATTTGGAACTATAGTGAAATGCTAATGAAAGGAAGATTTTAAAATTGTCATTTTTATGAACAGGGAGCAGTGTGTACTTTTAAATGGAGTGTAAAAAATTAGGTAAGTGAAGAAAAATCAAAAATTACAATTTATTTTTTAAAATATAACTCTTCAGTTTCCAAATGCTATAGTCCATGGTCACGATGGATCTTTGCTGATCTAATAATTTAGTTTATTACATATAGTATATCCTCAAATATAGCACAGCTGACATTGCAACTTCAGCAGTCACTAAAAATATGTAAGCCTGCTATTAAAGATAGCTGCCAAATTTAAAATAAGATTGGTGAGATTACTGAGTAAAGAGAATCCTCATCCTCCTACCAGTTTGTAAAAAATTATTGGAGTCTAATAGGAATATATGCATGTAAATGTAGGCAAAAAAAAGTTCAAAAACAGGATATTCAGTTCATTACCTATATCCTTCCATTGATTTTTCTCAGCAAATATCTGTCTACCTCCCCTTAAAATTACTGATGGGATCAGTCTCAATTACTGCCCTGGGAAGTCCATTCCAAACTATGGGTATGATACCCGAATGGTTATGATATTGGAACAGCAACCTATAGGTTCAAATTCCACGATGACAGGTTGTGAAATTTGAATTTGATAAATATGGTAGATTTGTGGGCTACTAGCACCAGAAAATGACCATGAAAGCTTGTGGATTGTTGTAAAAACCCAACTGTCCTTCAGGGAAGACAGGCTGACACTCCTACATGACCTGGTCTACACATGATTCCAGTCTCACACTGTGTGGTTGACTCTTATTGCCCTCAGTATAAACTAAGGATGGGTAATACTATTTTGCCAATGTTGCCCACTTCCCAAGAACAAATAAAAAGCATTTTGTGTGAAATAGTTATATCTGATTTATCCATTCACCTGCCCTCTTCTGAATGTCAGCCTTGGTTCAGTGGTAACATTCTCACCTTTGAGTCAGAAGGTCGTGGCTTTGAGCCCCATTCCAGAGATTTGAGCACATAATCTAGGCTAGAACTTCTGTGCAGTATTGAGGGAGTGCTGCACTGTCAGAAGTGCCATTTTTCAGATGAGACATTAAACCGAGGGCCTGACTGCCCTCTCAGGTGGACATAAAAGACCCCGTGGCACTATTTCGAAGAAGAGCAGGGGCATTCTCCCCGGTGTCAATATTTATCCCTCAACCAACACCTAAAACTGATAACCTGGTCATTTATTTCATTGCTGTTTGTGGGACCTTGCTGTGTGCAAATTGGCTGTTGTACTTCCCACATTACAACAGTGACTACACTTCAAAAGTACTTCATTGGCTGTAAAATGCAATGGGACGTCGTGAAAGGCGCAATATAAATGCAAATCTTTCTTTCATGCCTCCTTTTTATTCTCAGGGCCAGGGTAAACATTTTTCCATGGTTCAACTTGTCAATACTTATACAATTTACGAGAGGCGCATTGCTCATAATTTCTGCTCCTATATCTCTCTATTTCCGAATCCGTGTTTAAATAAGCAAACTAAAATGCTAAAATTGAGGGAACTTTAGCTGCCAAATTACTGGCCTCACACTTTAAAAAAAAGATAAACGAATGAAGAGTTGCCTATTTCAAAAAAACTAATGCACGGTAAATATATACATATTGGGAGGGAAAGGAGTAATTATCTTTTCAGAGAAAATACAAGAACAATCCAGGAGACATGAGACTCAGCAAAAAGGGTGAGTATTCCAGTCACTGTTACTTCAACTGAAACAAGCTTTGATTTAACGTGGAATTTTAAAGCTAAATATGATCAGAGGGGTTTTTTGTTTGCACTGGATAACACTGTTGCATCTCAGGTTAGGAGTCCAACTACAAACACTCACCCTGCCATAACTTAAAATCCATAAGGGGGGGGGGGGGAAACGCCATGGCGTCGTGACGTCAGAGGGGCAGGCAGGATAATTTGCATACGTCCGTCAGTGAGTGACAGGGGTAGTGGCCAATGAGAGGCGGCGAAGGGTGATGTAGGCGGTGCGGCTGGCGGAGAATGTGTGAAACGATACAGTGACAAGCAGTGCTACAGTAGCAAGAGCTGGGGAACCATCTGAGAGCTCAGCTGGCAGGGAGCTTGCTTTGCAACTCAGTGAGATATCACACATTTAACACAACAACAAAAGCCAGCTCGTCTCTCCCCCCCCCACCACCCCCCTCCTCAAGAAAAAAGTGTGAGGGTCAAGATGTCGGTTGCCGGCTTGAAGAAGCAATTCCATAAAGCCAGTCAGGTAGGAGACGCCCCGTGTTGCCAGTGCCACTCTGCCTGCCTTGTGTGCTGGGACAGCTTGGAAGGATAGTGAGACGCTCCTTTAATGGCACTGGACCCAGTCACGGTCGCCACAGGTTATGTATATGAGTGGTGCTGGATAGCTGCGCCCTCCTCTGGGTCGTGCATAATTGCAGATGCCGACATCTACTTTGTGGATAGATTTTATTTTTCTTGCAAATGACTTTTAATGTTTTTGCAAATTGGGACTGATGGTCGCACGAGTAATAATTCACGTGCATGCCCTGTGCTGCTGCTTTCTGGATCCATGTTTAATTACGCGCATTAATTAAATAAACATTGCCCAAACTGAGCGATTCCAGCATGTTAACCTCTGAGGCTGGTAACGAGCAGTCCTTAGCGACTGGGCCTTTCTCCCGGGGGTTTCATCTGCGCCTCGGGGCTGATCTTTGAGCTCGTGTCCCATTACATGAAAATGCCCCGGTTCCATTCGGAATTCCTCTGATGTGTGTGTACTGGAGGCAATATTAAACCTCCAACTTTATTTCTTATGCTGTAGAGTGGTGATCCATGTGCTGTGAAATGTATTTTCAAGAATTATACGCTGGAATTCTTGAAGATAAATGTTTGTATACATGTCTGTGGTATTTAGTAATATTGAGGTTCAGTGTTGGTTAAGAGGACCATTAATGGCAGGGAGAACACACGCATCTTGTGTGTTGATAAATCTGCTGTATTAAGATGGGCAAACGGTTGACTACGAATGTGGATTTTTTTTTTGTGTTGTGGTGATGATCTGTTCTGCTTCCTTGTTTCAACCCATGGCGTGCAAGCGTCAAAAAAAAAAGCAACACTCAACTTAAAAGAGCTGTAAACAGGTTGACACATAAATCTTAAGCATGCAGGACGGGGTCCAAACGGTGAAGAGTAGGCACTGCTTTTTATTGTTGTTTGAATGAGGCTGATCCGTCAATTCGTTGCAATTCAAAATCAGGAAATTGCCAGTAAATAGTCTACAGTGATGAACTGTGTCGTTTTTGCCGTTATATTTTGATAGCTTCGACATCAATATTCAAAACATTTTAATTTTGATTTAGTCGATGCACGACTAGCTACCTAGATTTATGTAACATTCCCAGCAGCTTAATGGAAGTATTGAGTTAAGAAAATAAACCGTGGAGTGGGTAGAGGATTTGTTTTTGAAACAAAAATAATTTCAGAGGAGGATAATAAAATCAATATAATTCATAAAACATCCTCACCACTGTCAATTGCTGGAGTAAGTGCCAATGTACTTTGGTGGCTGTAGCATGAGTGCTCTATTTTCCATAATTTACTATTATATTTTGCTTTTATAGAGAAATCTCCCTCTATGTTCCTTTACAAAGACTACCTTTTTATTTAAAAATATGATTTGTTTGTACTAACCTTTTTGTGAACAGAGATTGGATGGATGGTTGGCAGTTTGACATACTGGTACTTCAGTTCATGCAAGTCCAGTGAGATATTAGGGTTTTAGTTTGTGTGCCTGAAGTCTGCTGTTAATAGTCCACGTGCTATAAAGAGCAGGCAGGAGAGGGGGAAAAAGTTAGGAGAAAGATAGAGGCAAGAAAGCGTGAAATGAGAAAAGCTATCCAGCCCATTCCTTCCATAGACTCTGCCCTGTCATGTTAAACTCCTGTGGCAAAGTCCAGCACAAGTGCTACTTTATCCCCAACAGTAATTGAGCAAAACTACAGAATATTAATTCACCCTCACATTTCCACAATAACCCTAGTTCGATGCCCTCTAGAATGCTCCCTACTCTATGGAAGTGTTCAGTATGGTAATCATCTAATCTACATTTGGTCTTCCTGATGTAAAGGAGACCGCATTGTGAGCAGCGAATACAATATACAAGATTGGAAGAAGTACAAGTCAATTGCTGTCTCACCCGGAAGGAGTGTTTGGGGCCTGGACAATGTAAGAATAAGTTCAGCCAGGCGGTGGAGAGTGATGGTGGATGGAGACTGATTGGACCGCTGTTGAAGGAAGAAGCGGAGGGCCCGCAGGTTGTCCTGGTGGGGGATGGCGGTGTAGAGGGACTGTACGTCCATAGTGAAAAGGAGACGGTTGGTTAAAGTGGCGGCGGGCGGCAGAAGAGAATGTAGGTGGGTATGGACGGGATTTGGGAGGAAAAAAATGAAGTAAAGATAAGAAGTAAATTCTAGGGGCAGGAGCCGGCTGAATTAATGGGTCTACCAACAAAGGCTATGGGCCCCGACAACATCCCGGCTGTAGTGCTGAAGGCTTGTGCTCCAGAACTAGCCGCGCCTCTGGCCAAACTGTTCCAATACGGCAACAACACTGGCATCTACCTGAAAAAGTGGAAAATTTATCAGGTATGTTCTGTCCACAAAAAGCAGGACAAATCCAATCCAGCCAATTATCGCCCCATCAGTCTACTCTCAATCATCAACAAAGTGATGGAAGGTGTCGTCGACAGTGTTATTAAGCAGCACTTACTCACCAATAACCTGCTCACTGATGCTCAGTTTGGGTTCCGCCAGAACCACTCGGCTCCAGATCTCATTACAGCCTTGACCCAAACATGGACAAAAGAGCTGAATTCCAGAGGTGAGGTGAGAGTGACTGCCCTTGACACCAAGGCAGCATTTGACTGAGTGTGGCACCAAGGAGCCCTAGTAAAATTGAAGTCAGTGGGAATCAGGGGGAAAACTCTCCAGTGGCTGGAGTCATACCTAGCACAAAGGAAGATGGTAGTGGTTGTTGGAGGCCAATCATCTCAGCCCCAGGACATTGCTGCAGGAGTTCCTCAGGGCAGTGTCCTAGGCCCAACCATCTTCAGCTGCTTCATCAATGACCTTCCCTCCATCATAAGGGCAGAAATGTTTGCTGATGATTGCAGAGTGTTCAGTTCCATTCACAACCCCTCAGATAACGAAGCAGTCCGTGCCCGCATGCAGCAAGACCTGGACAACATCCAGGCTTGGGCTGATAAGTGGCAAGTAACATCCGCGCCAGACAAGTGCCAGGCAATGACCATCTCCAATGTCTAACCACCTCCCCTTGACATTCAATGGCATTACCATCGCCAAATCCCCCCAACATCAACTTCCTGGGGGTCACCATTGACCAGAAACTTAACTGGACCAGCCACATAAATACTGTGGCTAAAAGAGCAGGTCAGGGGCTGGGTATTCTGTGGTGAGTGACTCACCTCCTGACTTCCCCAAAGCCATTCCACCATCTACAAGGCACAAGTCATGAATGTGATAGAATACTCTCCACTTGCCTGGATGAGTGCAACTCCAACAACACTCAAGAAGCTCAACACCATCCAGTACAAAGCAGCCTGCTTGTTTGGTACTCCATCCACCACCCTAATCATTCACTCCCTTCACCACTGGCGCACCGTGGCTACAGTGTGTACCATCCACAGGATGCACTGCAGCAACTCGCCAAGGCTTCTTCGACAGCACCTTCCAAACCTGCGACCTCCACCACCTAGAAGGACAAGAGCAGCAGGCACATGGGAACAACACCACCTGCATGTTCCCCTCCAAGTCACACACCATCCCAATTTGGAAATATATCGCTGTTCTTTCATCGTCGCTGAGTCAAAATCCTGGAACTCCCCACCTAACAGCACTGTGGGAGAACCTTCACCACACGGACTGCAGTGGTTCAAGGCGGCGGCTCACCATCACCTTCTCGAGGGCAATTAGGAATGGGCAATAAATGCTGGCCTTGCCAGTGATGCCCACATCCCATGAACGAATAATAAAAAAATACCAGGGCAGTCCTGTTTGTGGATCTTGGAGAGGAGGTAGAAACGGGATGTGCAGGGTTGGGGGACTATGAAGGTGGAGGCCGTTGGGGTAAGATCTCCAGAGGAGATGAGGTCAGTGACAGTCTGGGAAATTATGGCTTGGTGTTTAGTAGTGGAGTCCTGGTCCAGAGGAGGTAGGAGGAGTTGCTAGAGAGCTGATGTTCAGCATCTACGACGTAGAGGTCCTCCCGCTATACAACAACTGTGCCTTCCCTTGTCAGCAGGTTTAATAATGATGTCAGGATTAGAGGAGAGAATGGAATGCTGTAAGTTCAGAGGGAGATAGATATGAGTGAGTGAGGGGAGGGGAGTGGAGAAACTGCCACCTCCGATGTCACGTTGGCATTCTCTATGAAAAGATTGAGAGGATAGAGTCCACAGGGAGGGGTCCAGGTGGAACAAGATAGCTGAAGACACGAGAAAGGGGGAAGTCTCCTGGCCAAAAAAGTGGGCATGGAGGCAAAGGCAGCAGAACAAGAGCTCAGCATCACATCGAGCTCAAAATTCAATGTGCTTGTTCTTCTTCCAATCCAGTATACTGTATTCCCTGCTCATGATGTGGCCTCTTCAACATCAAACGCAAATTGGATGTCTGCTTTGCTGAATACCTCTGTCCCGTCAGCAAGCGCAACCCTTGAGCTTCTGCTTGTAATTTGCAGTGAAAGGCTGTAGATTCTATTGATTACATTTCCCCTGTTTGTCAGATCTCCTTGTGCCACCCATCATTCCCACATTGAGGGGTTATCTGCTGCCCCAGCCTCTCTCAACTCTGTTCTAAAGCCAGCCTTTGGGATGCGTGTGACAGCTGTCTGGAGTAACTCGCACTCAGGTTTATTCCAACCTGTTTCTGGAAGAAGCACATAATCAGCTGCCTCCTGATAGCACAGCAACAGGAATGTATCATTTTGAATGTATCAGTGGGGGCAATCTGCACGCTCCTACAATGATGAAGAAACTAAGGAAGAGATATCATTTAACGGCAACAAAAGTCTACTCATTCTCTCCTTTAGAACCAGCTATTTTTAGGTAGATAAGCTAACCATTGTTTCTTTAAAAAATAATTTTTCTGGTCAAAATTCCAGGTCTTTTGGCTTTACATCAACCATACAATCTTTACAAGTACTTTTCAAAATTAAACATTAAAATCATTCCTTGATATTTTTGCCAACTACCACGATATACTCTTCATTTTCTTTTACTGTTGCCCAGATATAAATGTTTGTAGCATGTTACTCATGCAATAAAAAATGTTAAATAGGATTAGAGCCAGAAGATGTTGAAGTCCTCTGGGAATCCTAGACTATGGATTTATTAATCATTTCTGCATTATTTTGGCACTGAAGTTGAATTGAAAATTTAGGACTTAGTACAGTAAATCATAGGCAATGATTAAGATGCAGCAGCCAGCCCCTGTTAGAGCCCATACTGCCAAAGTGTCCTGTATGTAAATTAAACAAACTTAATATACCAGTCAAATGGAAAAGTACTCCAGATGTCAATCCAATGTTATAAATTAATTGAAACTCTCCTTCAGTTCAAGATTAATAACAAACAACCAAAGCAAAAAGTGTAATTGTTTCACCATGTGCACTGTTATTAGTAAAAACTCAGCACCTTCAGGCACTTGCCTATACTCTTGTTTTGGGTTACCATGGAAGTTGACTGTAATTACACTGGCTTTGTGCTAGGGAGGAAGTCTGAGCTGGGAAACGGTGCTTGCTATCCAGCTTCTGCTAAGTTGGCACCTCTGTACAGCAATGGGATAAAGTAAGATAGAAGTGAGGCCTTGATCTTGATCCCTGTCCAGCCACGAGCCATTCTGGGCAACTGATGACAAGCCTGAGCAAGGCAATCAGGTGACATGTCAGGCCTGCATTGCACTCAATTATTATTGAGGTGTTTTTCTGTGTTAAAGATGCTATATAAATGCAAGTAGTTGTTGCTACTTCCTGGCTTCCCCTGTGCAGCAAATGACTTATGGAATCTTCCCAAATTATAGCTCAGTGATATTTTTACAATGTATCCTAGTTTGTTTGTGCATTTCCATTACAAATTATTGGAGTACACACGCTGAGATTAAAGCTATCTTGCTCGGGTCAATATCCATTTCTCTGCATGCACCTGCTTCCATTCCCTTACATTTAATTTTACTGGCTTTTTCTGAAATCAGTATCTTATTCTCAAAAAAACACTAAATCATTCGCTTCACACAACCTTTCAAGGATTCTGTTGCAACTATCTATTAGCTCAGTATTTTCTTCAGGTTATTGCTATTGCATTAGAGGATAAACTACTAAAAAATCTAAAACTTTCATACAAACAATTTGTGTTCTGACTTGTGCATCCTTTTATATAATGTTGTAAATAGTTCACAATTCAGAAAATCAGAACATTGCTAAAACACTTGTACATTCGTTCTAAGCAACCTGGCACTGATAGTCATTTCAGTGATAATATACAGCAATCAGTAAACATCTGCCTGACTTTGTCTTTTTACGGTTTCCTTTTCTTAATCTCTTCTATCAATATTCACCTTCCAGCCCAAGATATTGTGTTGTGTTCTGCCTCTATAATGCTCAACATTCTCCTGATAGATACACTGAGCTACCTGCCACCTTCTGAGTTCGATATAAAAATCTACAACCCTGCATAAAAATGACATTCGTCGCAAAATTTCAGAATAACTTCGTTTTGGAAATGTTTGTGAAGGGATTTTTCTCGTAACCAAGTATTTGACTTTTTTCAGCTGTTCAGTCTCCAAAACAACTTTGTCTGTGACATTACTCATGCTACCGATGGAAAATCTCTGATAGATTTGTAAGATTGTTTCAAAACCATGTGATAGGCACTGAAGCCCAGTGCCCGAAAATAACATATATGTGTGCAAATTATCACCGAGCAGTCTGGTCCATGTAGCACATCCTGGAATTCTGTTTTCACTTCCCCACCCCACCCCCTCCCCCAACCTTCAACTTCCAGATAATGACAAACACAAAACATTCTCACTTCAGTTCTTGTGATATATCCTCTGCGAGTGGAACCAACTCTATCACAACTCTGTTCTATCGCGGTGAAAAGTGGCCCAGACTTGTGGCAGGGCTGCTTGTAAACCACCACTAAGATACATGCAAGAGGAGTTGGATGTGACTTTTTAGCTAAAGTTCCCTGCCACCCATCCCTCAGCTCCTTTTGCCTTTTCTTAATATTCGGACCGGGTGAAGCTCACAGTGTGGAGAATTGAGGACATAAATCTCCATCTTAGCACTCAGTATATTGACTTACTACACCACAATATTGAAGTAGTTGCTGCTGTCTGTTGTTGTTATGCAGGGAGTTTATCGGGTATATCTTATACGTAGGACGAGTGATTTTCATGATGATGTCACACATGCTGCAGCAAAGACTTATTTTTGGAAAAAAGAAAAGTGTCTGTATTGGTGAATGCAGTGTGCACATTGGTATGTACAATATAACATCTGCAAGTGAGTTACAAGGTTTGTAATCTAATCAGGCACTTCAGATGACACCATAAGCCGTTAAAGAAAAGCACAAGCTGTTCAAAACATCATTTCAACCCTGAGATAAATTACAGCCTTGAATTCATGTTCTGTGTTATTTTGTATAATAATGTATATTATGCTTTTTAAGCTAAAATTCAAGATACAGTTTGTTAAATGCAGCTGATTTGCACTGCGAGAGATCTCCAGTCTCTCCAAATACTTTAATGTGATATTTATGGACAGCACTTAACATTGAAATGCCGCTGCTCCAGGGTTACTAGAGAAGTGGATTATTTCCTACATTACAACAGTGACTACACTTCAAAAGTACTTCATTGGCTTATAGCACTTTGGGATGCCATGAGGTTGTGAAAAACGCTATACATATATGGCTCTTTCTTTAATAAAATAAAACAATATGATCCCAGCTAGTATCACATGCTGTGTTTAAATGTTGTTTGCCCATAAATAATGAAGCAGAGAATTAGAATTTTTGCACGCCTTCAGTGCAGATGCAAGAAACTAATGCTTGGCCTCTGAATAAGAGGCCACAAGATACTGCAAGCACCTGCCTTTGCAGTTCCTTGTCCACCACTCAGCTGCTACAGTCTGTATGTATAAGTAGGGTGTCCATGGAACAAATCTTATCACAGCCCATGAAGTATTTTAGAACTATAGTCATTGTTGTTTTGTAGGAAAATATAATCACTTAACAGTAATTAGATGTTGTGACCTTAAAGAAACACCAACTTCACCTTTGCAACAGAATAATACATCCTGCATTATAAACTACAAAATGGTCCTCATAAAAAAGCATCACCTCCATCCAGTCTATCATTGGAATTTCCATGGGAGATCTGGTAATAATTAATATAATAAAACATTACATGTAGTGCACACTTTTGTCACACTTCTCCTGTCACACTTCTCATGTCACACATCTGTCTGATTTAATCATAGGGAAAATTTCTCGCAAATAATTAGCGCATATGCAGATTTCTTCATTTTCATATCACTCAGCAAGACATTGCAATACTACTAGAAATCATACATGTGTTTCTAATTATATCTTTATGCCATTATTATTTAACTTTAGTCCTTCTCTGTCCTGGCATCCAATCCTTCAACACTTTTCCTGACTCCCTTCCTGCTCTAGGCCTGTGATCTCACCACAGATCCCCTGCTCATTCAATGCATATTGTTCTTCCTCTTGCAAAAGAAAAAGGCTGCGTTTAACAGAAGGCGCTATGGTCAAACAGGCAACAGGACACTGCAAGACAAACCTCTCAAGTCTTTAAAGGAGGCCATAATGGAGGTCATTGGTGGGAAGCATTGACGGCATGGATGATACTCAAGCTGGAGGAAACACGTTTCTGGTTTGTATAATTACAATCACGTACCCTATCTGTGCAAATGTGCAGGTGTAAAGCGGCACATGTGATGTCCCATAAATTGTCCCTTGTATTGTCTGTGTATGAACAAAATGAGTAACTATACACATGTATTTAACATGTATCCTTATCTTCTTGTTACAGATATGCCATGCCCCCAAAGCAGCAAGCCAGTTCCCGAATAACAAGTCTCACCCCAACATTCAGCCTCGTCAGTACTTGAAGCAGGCACCAGCAACAGATACACACACACAATGGAGAGTTTAACTGATTGATTTAGAAGATGAAGCACAGGCTGAGTTACTTATCACAGATGTGGATTAGGCAGAAGTGGGCAGAAGATGAGCTAGTTGCTGATGAAAGGAGTTGTCCCTCTTTCCAACAAAACTTTCCTGAGCCAACTCTTCAGTAAAGCGAGGAACCCTTGATTCCCTTAAGTTATGGGTGTCATGAGTATTGCATGGAAGTTGTGTGTTGACATGCAGAATTCTTTGGTGTTGGTTGCATATTATTTGGATGTTCATGGAGTGATCAGTTTGTGCTAATGAAAGCCATGGGATGCGGTAGAGATGCTTGGATGAGTGTGGTCGATGGTGACCTATACCTGGGTATGTTGCATCTTTCAAAATATCCTGTGTGCTTTTCTTTCTGTTGTGGCATCTGCTGCTGTACTTAAGGTATTTACGAGCAGTGGTCAACAGCAAACCGGCTGATCCTTGCCAAGGTTCCAGCCGTTACCAAGAGGATCCTGTGGCAAAGAAGTTGAGTACTGTTATCACTTTTATTGCTATTGGCAGCACAATAGCTGTTCCTTGGCTACAGGTCTGGTTCTAGGATATGGCACAGTTATTCTGTGATTTTCTTGGTGAGGTGTAGGCTCCTCACATAGTAGTCTTTGGGAGGCTGAGATAACTCCGTTGTCCGTAGCAGACACGATGCCTGGGGCAAGAGCAGGTGTTGGTGGTCCTCTTCCTATGACCTCAGGTGACTTCCACTGCCGCTGCTCCACCTCTTGCTCCTCCTTTGCAGCAAAGCAAAGACTTGCTGATGTACCCATGATGCCGTGGACTGAAATGGTTCAGTCATTACTGACAATATTTCCTGCTCTTTTCCGTACTGGACTTCCTTCTGCTGCATTAATGCCATCTTTGTGTGTCAGACAGGATTACCTCCCAGAGGAATTTAGGAGTGTGTGCAAAAATTACTGAACTCTCTGTTACTGCTGTTGCATAAAATCACTACAGTGCATGTGTTAACCCCAACACAGAGGATTTCAACTCCCAGTGATGATGTGTTGTACATATTTCACTGTTCAACTTAATTTGTTACATACTTCGATTTCTTCCCAGAACAAAACGCAGGGTTCATTGTGTGTCCTGGGGATAATTTTAACCTAACCCACCCGGTGGGAAACTGACAAGGTTGAATTGGCTGCTCGTTTTACACCCTGCTCAATTTAAGTTTCTATTGACTTGAATGGAAAATAAAATTGGGTGAGGTGTAAAATGGACATCAGTTTCCCAGCAGCGAGAGGGTCCTGACTAGACCTGGGCCCTGCATTGGGGTGCCCAACAAGTATTGGTCCTGGAAAATGAGGCAGGTGGCTGGGAATGGCTCCTCCCACCTCATCTGCATAGCTTCAATGGGCCTGCGCTTACTGCAAGTCCAAAAAAAAATCCTGGGGCTATGTAAATAGGCAGAGACCCAGCAAACTACCACTTTTTCCTGATCTTCATGTCTGAGGTGTCATTCCAGGAAAATTAGCAGTAGTAACTTCATAAAATTTGCGTTTCACCTGAAACACTTTGCACTTTAAGACAGTGCAGTGGAATGACACTGAGGATCCCTTGCAGGCAGTCCACACTGTGAGGCACTTTAATTACCCGGTTCATAGTATTACATTTTTTTGAGTTCTTGAAAATAGTTTAAATGGTTAATTTGCTGGAATCCTAAATAAAATTAATTTTTAAAAAAAATCTTGTTTACGTTTTCCTCTACAATTAATTTTAGACTGTTCTATTGGAATGATTGTGACAACAAAAGTGGTTAATTTTATGATGTATCTAAATCTTAGTAATTACAGCAACTAATTCATTGTTTGACTATTTTAAAAAGTAGACATGAAATCATACAATTTTACAACACAGAAACAGACCATTCAAGTCTTTGGTGTTTTTCTCCTCATGACCAAAACATCCCACTGTCCCACTCTGCCCATACCCTTTAATTTTCCTTTATTTTCAAGCTAGTATCTAATTCCCTTTTAATACAATTCATGGACTCTGTTTCAACAATGATTTGTGGCAGAGACATTCCAACCTCTGTAAATAATCATTCTTCTGAACTCCCCATTAATTCTCTTGTCACTATCTTGAATTTATGCCCTCTTATTACCGTCTCACCAACCAGTGGAATTGCTCTGTTTTTCTCCCTGTAAAGGGACCTACCTATAAACCCTGTCCAGAGCTACGGAATAAGTCATATTCCGTTTTTATTACACAGGATTTTTACTGGAGTTTATAGAATGAAATTCCCTGATTCCGTCCATTTTTCTGTGGAGAAAAAAAAATATTCCCCAACAGAAGGTCTAGTCAGCTGGTCGCCAATGCTTCAAAAAAAATTGCAACAAAAAAGTCATGGGTACATTGTTTTGTTCATTTCAACTGAACTTTCTAATTCCACTTCACCAAGTACGGCATGTCATATTCTATTAAAGTTAATCTCTACAAATATACAGATGTGATGCAAATTATTCTGACGTACAAAAAGAAGTTGACTTTTCCAGGAAATCAGAATTAAGATCTAAATGGTAAATTATTTTCTACACTGCACACATTAACATACATTAATGATGCAAACTTTGTTATATTTTGTATGGAATTTTTTTCTAATAAGTTTCAAAATGGCCAACCAATCACTCCATGGCAAATGATGTGGGATTACATTAATACCACACAGTCAATTCAATATATGGCTTACCTACATTTCATAACCTTGTGTCAAAGTGACTTCTAAATGTTTAATTTCTAATCCTCCCCAGTCAAGTATATTCAAACTTTAAAGGAGTGGTATTCTTCAACTGGCTCTTTATTAGGATTGTATTACAAGTGATACCACTATCATTAATGCTTTGCCAATTCAAAACACATCATGTGTGTTATTTTGTGGTAAACAAGTGTAGATTATCGTTAAAACTCTCACTGATCAAATCCGACAGTGTAGAATGCCATCAAACTGTATGAAACGTGCTGACCATTGTTAACTGCCCAGATGCATGTCACTGTCAGAAAGTGAAGCAAAGCTGCTCATCACCTTACGAACATACGAAATTGACAGGCAGGAAAAGACCAGCTGGTCCATCAAGCCTGCCCCACACCATGATGGCCGGAGCCATCATGACTAAACACTTCATACCCCGCCCCCACTCTGCCCTCGCAGCCATGTAATATCCTGGGAGAGGCAAAAAAAATCACAGTATATTTTTTTAAAGTAAAGCAATTTCAAGTTGATAATGTCATCGTGTTTTAGTGGCAGGCTGTAAACCACAAGAATAAAGGTCAAGTGCTTTATCACCTCTTGCCACCAATCCCAGCTTTCCATTATCCTCAATGTAACTTTTTTTTGCCAGTTTTACCCCTCCTTTCCTGAAGGCGCTGACTCTGGCTGGGGTTTGGTTCCACGACACTGGCAGCTGTTCAGTACCCCGCCCAAATGGCCGTTCCTCATCGATGAGCTTGGAAAGTGAGCATCAGCTTTGGGTGCGTGACAGCCAAGCTCGGCCCTGTCCTCATTCAACATCTACGCATACTCTTCCCAGCAGGAATTCCTACACAGCTATCGGGAGTAGAAAACCCCGGCTGATCAATTCCTCTCCAAGGGCTCAGAGTCCAATTGTAGCACCTCTGTTGCTGTCCCGTCTCAGACCAGCCAATGCAGAACTGGAACTTTCTGATCTATATGGGCTCAATATTGCAGCGGATACCCATTAGGACATCAGGGGAATGTAATATTTTTTAAACTGCCACATCTACCCCTGTCAAAGTTGCCATTTTAATATGGACAGACCAAGCTAATTGTTGATTTCCCTTCCACCTGCAAGCTGATCTAGAGCCTCTCTATTAGTCATGCCAGGTGTGACATTCACTGTTGCATCAGGGACCAGCTAGGTTAAAGGTATGATAGAAAGAACTCAAACATAAATGCATGTAATTTACTTTTAATTACAAACTAATATACAGCAGAGCAGTGAGAGTACAGTGTACCTTAGAAGAAAGAACATGCATATATATAGTGTCTTTCAGGTCCTCATAATGTGCTCAAGTGCTTCACAGCCAATGAATTACTCTGGAAGTGCAATCACTGTTGTTCTCCAGATAAACGGCAGGCAATTTATGCACAGCAAACAGCAATGAGATAAATGACCAGTTATTCCATTTTCATTTGTGTTGGTTGAGGGATAAATGTTGCCCAGGACACCAGAACTCCCCCCCCCCCCCCCCCCCCCCCCATCATTTTTCAATAATGCCAAGGAATCTTTTGAATAGGCAACTGGGGCCTATATTTACTGTCTCATTGAAGGACAGTACCTCCAACAATGCAGAACTAGTCTGGATTATGTTCTCAGGTCCCTGGAATGGGGCTTGAACCCACAACCTCTTAATCAGAGATGAGAGTGCTACTACTGAGCCAAGCTGACACTTAGGAACATAGGAACAGGAGTAGGCCATTCAGCCCCTCGTGCCTGCTCCGCCATTTGATAAGATCATGGCTGATCTGTGATCTAGCTCCATATACCTGCCTTTGGCCCATATCCCTTAATACCTTTGGTTGCCAAAAAGCTATCTATCTCAGATTTAAATTTAGTAATTGAGCTAGTATCAATTGCCGTTTGCGGAAGAGAGTTCCAAACTTCTACCACTCTTTGTGTGTAGAAATGTTTTCTAATCTCGCTCCTGAAAGGTCTGGCTCTAATTTTTAGACTGTGCCCCCTACTCCTAAAATCCCCAACCAGCGGAAATAGTTTCTCTCTATCCACCCTATCTGTTCCCCTTAATATCTTATAAACTTCGATCAGATCACCCCTTAACCTTCAAAACTCCAGAGAATACAACCCCAATTTGTGTAATCTCGCCTCGTAACTTAATCCTCGAAGTCCGGGTATCATTCTAGTAAACCTACGCAGCACTCCCTCCAAGGCCAATATGTCCTTCCGAAGGTGCGGTGCCCAGAACTGCTCACAGTACTCCAGGTGCGGTCTAACCAGGGTTTTGTACAGCTGCAGCATAACTTCTGCCCCCTTGTACTCCAGTCCTCTAGATATAAAGGCCAGCATTCCATTTGCCTTCTTGATTATTTTCTGCACCTGTTCATGACACTTCAATGATCTATATACCTGAACCCCAAGTCCCTTTGGACATCCACTGTTTTTAACTTTTTGCCATTTAGAAAGTAGCCTGTTCTATCCTTTTTTGATCCAAAGTGGATGACCTCACATTTGTCTACATTGAATTCCATTTGCCACAGTTTTGCCAATTCACCTAATCTATCAATATCCCTTTGTAATTTTATGTTTTATGTTTTCATCTACACTGCTTACATTGCCACCAATCTTTGTGTCATCGGCAAACTTTCTATGCCTTCGTCTAAGTCGTTAATAAATATTATGAATAATTGAGGCCCCAAGACAGATCCCTGTGGGACTCCACTAGTCACATCCTGCCAATGTGAATACTTACCCATTATCCCTACACTTAATATAAGAAAACATATCCCTCTTTGTGATGTCTTCGTAATGACGCACAAGTCCTACAAACATGTAATGAGTCCCATTTTATGTTATGTTTTAGCTTGCTTTTGAAAATCCTTCTAATTTTAGTGTGCGTGCAGGCATTTAACTGTCATAAATGTGTATCTTTTTATTTCCATATCACAGTTAAACAGCTGCAACGGGGTGAAACATTAGTACAGAAGTTTGCTATTCAAAACCCTTATAGAGACATTGCATGCATTTGGGATATTAGCGCTGTGCCAAATACTTGTTTATTTTAACAGTGAGCACTGTACTCTAAGGAGAGTGTTAGTTCCAACTGTATAATGATGTGTGCAGTTTCTCAAGCCTAGAGAATGTGTACTGTTACAAATTTCAAATATTCTAACCTGAAAGAACCAGCGACACTAACGGTCGTTGCTCAAAACCTTTACTATAAAAGTTATTTAACAAGACAATAATCCTATATCAGTGCGACAACTGTGCAATGAACAATTTTCAGATATTAGGCCATTATATTCTACTATTTTACAATGGAAATTCCCATTTGCCCAGAGGGCTACGTATTATCCCATTTACCCTGACAAAATAGTGCTAGAAACTCATTTAAATAAATACATGAATATTACTTAAATATTGCAAAATTGTATTACAACCCAGAATAGAATTTTTCTGTCACTTTGCATGGAATTGTAATATTTTGTTAGTGGTGGTAGTATGAAAATCATATCAATAAATTGTAGCTCCCTTATTCACCATTGCTTAATTGTCATATATACGCTACAGAATTCTAATCAAGTTAAGGTGAAATATATACTGTAACCCTAACATATTGTCAGAAAATATTCTAATTATATATTCAATATTTACAGGGGTTTCAGAGTGTTTTGAAATATAAATGAACAATTAATTGTATTGGGAAATTACACAAAATGCAATGGATGGTGCACCATCCGTAAACCTATAGCAAATAATGAATGAAAATGCATTATTGAGTAGTCCACAATTTTGGTGAGAATGGGTTGGTGAACTACCTTCTGGTGAATCACTGGTCTATTTATTAGTCTCCTTAGAGTGAAAGACAGACACACAGACACACTTGCATCTGCACAGCGCCTTTCTTGACCTCAGGACGCCCCAAAGGGCTTTACAGCCAATGAAGTATTCTTGAAGTGTAGTCACTGATGTAATGTAGGAAACACGGCAGCCAAACTGCACACAGCAAGGTCCCACAAACAGCAACGAGATAAATGACCAGATAACGAGCAGGAAATTGCTTAAAAAGTAACAGTGAGCTAGCACCGTTGCTAGTGGCGAAATCGAGGAGCAAGTCCCACATGCGTTCGCACGTGTGCAGTCAAACGTGGAAATTCGGAACTTGCTCCTCCTGGTTCGCCGGCGATATGACAGCTTCGCATTAAAGGGATGTTGCCGGCTGGAATCAGTGGAATCAATGGACCAGCACCAAATTGCTCTTCTGCCCAGCTGGACAGTAACTAATAGAGCCACAAAACAGGTACATTTAAAAAATACCAGGCCTAAAACTAAATTTTAACAGCGCAGTAAGTCTAAATGACTGCCAAACAACTAAAAATTAACTTCTAAAAATGAGGACTCATTCTCCTTATTTTAATAGTTTTTGGCCTTTTTTTAAATTAAAAGAATTTTTTTTTACTTCTGTCTCTTGTTTAATTTAGTTATTTTTTTGCTGTCTATAACTTTTTTTAGAAATGATTTTAGTGTTGTATGTTTCACTTCCTGGATTTTACATTCCAGCTTGCAGAAACTGTTCGCAGCTTGTCAGAAATGTTGCAATCTGATGGTTCAAGGGGAGAGTGATCCTCTCGCTTCTCCCATGGGTCCTAGTTTCACTGGAGCTAACGCTGGGCTCTTCTCCACTTTCTATTAGAGGACATGCAAGCAGTAAAGACCACGGTAAGTTAGTGGGTTAGTACAAATCTATGGAGCGGCGAGCACTGTTGGTTTGCTGCTCCGAGCAATTTCTGGGCCATTCTGTTTTAGATGTTGGTTGAGGGGGTAAGTGTTGCACAGGATGCTCTTCTCCGAATAGTGGCACGAGATCTTTTACGTCCACCTGAGAGGACAGATGGGGCCTTGGTTTAACACCTCATCTGAAAGACGGCATCTCTGGCAGTGCAGCACTCCCTCAGTACTGCACTGGAGTGTCAGCCTAGATTACGTGCTCGAGCCTCTGGAGTGGGACATGAACCCACGACCTTCTGACTCAAGAGGTGAGAGTGCTACCACTGAGCCAAGGCTGACAGTTGAGTGAAAAACATTAGGGATGTCATAGGACTGCTGCTTCCAGATGAGCATTTGTGATGTCAAAAAGAAAAGACACTTTGTGTGGCTTTCGAGTGTGTGTACGAGGCAGGACAACTTAATAGAGTGGGCTCACTGGACTGCAAGATGAGCAATTCTATGCATATCATGATACTGGAAATCTGTGGCGTGTGTCTTTTTACCATCACGCGGAGATATTGCTCTGTAACTTTAAACGCTGACTTGTGGCATCCATTTTTGGCTCCAAAGGAAGTTACAATTTATAATTGCATAACCCTTTCATTTCAAGTCTCTTTTATAATGCATGGAAATTATTAAAATGGGCTTCCGTGGCTTTTATGGTCTGATTTAATCAATCTTATTTATGGTTAACTTCAGTCTTGAGGTTCTTTCCCTTTCTTTCAGCTGTCTAATCACGATTATCATCATGAGATCCAATGAATGAGAGCCTAACCGCCTTCCAATCACCAAACTGGCCATACAGTGGTTGGTTGTTATAGATGATGCATAGTACCTTGCTGTAATGTGACTGCAGTTGCAGCTGTTTTGGAACAATGATTAGCACTATGTCAGAGTAGGGATGCTGTGCTTCTACTGGTTTCCATAACTCTTTCCGGGACATTGCTGCCTACCTGTAGCATTTTGCTCTTGGCTTTCCTCAGCTGATCAATCACAGTATTGATTTGAATTAGAATGTCATTATTGCTGTCCTGTCGAGTCTCATGATTGACTTCTCTTACTGCCACATTACAGGAGCTTTGAATTTAAGGTTTGATCAGCACTTGCTAATAGTAAAACTGGTTTGTTCTTTCTGATTTTGTTTTGCAACATACAGAACATACTGTAGCAATTATTATATTAATCAGGATACAGTGCTCGCAGCCAGCAACCAATCACTGCTATATTCCTACTTTACTATGCACTGTTTTGATCTTTGTGATTAAAATATATTTAGATGCTGCGTTGGTAAGCAAATTGTCAAGTCAACTTCAAAGTTACTGATTTTGTCTCAGAACATAAAAGTAGAACAATTTGTGTAGAAAATAACAACAGACTATTTATATTTATCACTAGACTGGCTTTTCTTAGCCCTCCAAAGATGGATTAATGAAAGTTAACAACATGTGAGTAAAGAGTCCTTTTTGCTTTTTAGGGCCTTTATATCAGGGAGATGTGCACCATTCTCTGCCACTCTGAGTATCGTAAACAATTTTACAACACCAAGTTATAGTCCAGCAATTTTATTTTAAATTCACAAGCTTTCGGAGGCTTCCTCCTTCCTCAGGTAAATGTTGATTTACCTGAGGAAGGAGGAAGCCTCCGAAAGCTTGTGAATTTAAAATAAAATTGCTGGACTATAACTTGGTGTTGTAAAATTGTTTACAATTGTCAACCCCAGTCCATCACCGGCATCTCCACATCATGACTCTGAGTATCAATGTTTAACTCCAGGTCATCCCTGGTGTTACGTCAAAGTGTGCCTGTTTGCTAAGCCTAGTGTCATTGTAAGCATAGGGGAAGGCCTGGGAGCAGCCCTAATATCTACTCTGTTTGCCAGAAAAATACCTGGCACATATGTTGGGGGCAGAGGAGACAAAAGGAAAAGAAAAAACGTTGATTTGAAATAGGAATCAAATTACTGACTCTTTTATTCAACTTTAAACACAACTGGCCAGCAGTGGCGTATGAAAAGGGTTGCAAACATTTTCTAACACCTCCCCAGCTGTGGACCGCTGCAGAACATTTAGGGTTTTTTTTGACACTTTATTTTGCAGCAGCAATAAGAATTTCACACTAGACATTGTGAGCCTTTAAATTCAAGAGAAAGATCTCACACCACTTAAATTAATTTTTAAAGTGTTTCTGGACAAGTTTTTTTTTCTCAAAATGTTCTCAAATTGTAATTGCCTAGTGATTGATTTAGTCCATTTCACTCTGAACTATTTCTTCTACATCATTCACCTGTTGATTGCATTTGGATATCTGAATCTCTGGTATAGTCAGATTTCAAAATTGTATCTTAAGGTATCAAACTCTGGCACTTAAAAACTGAATGTAATTTATCCAGTTTGAGAGTCCAGGACCTTAATCCATATATTTTTTTTTTAAAAATTGCATCATTTACTGTTTTCATTAAAAGGGACAGAAAATCCAGCAGGAGTCCTTTTATCTCCAACGTACTCCCTCATTTTCAGAAATGGTAATCTGAGCAGGAGATGCAGGTTTTGCACTGTACTGTTATTTCCCTGGAAAATGTATCTTACAACCTGAAATATTAAATTAAAAAAGAATGTAGTACATCAAACTAGTTTGATCAGGTTGCTATGTAGAAAATACATCATTATCTGTGTTGAACTTCAAAACATTCTAAATGAGGACAACCTCTAGGTGCCTGACCACATGCAATGCCTCGTAGGTAAAGTGGAATCATTTTCTGTTGGCTTTCAGCCATTTTCCACTACAGCTGTGCATTCCACAGCTGGATTTATGCTGTTAAAGGATCATTATTGCAGATGCTTTTGTGATCGACTGATATTTATGTATTAGCACTATCGCAATCTTTTTCAGAAGAATCGCACATTTCAAAAACATGCATTCCTGTTTTATTAGCAGTTCGTGAAAACTGAGCAAACACGGGTTTCTCACATTATTCAATCAATTTTAAATTTCGGGCCCATTGCTCTTACAAATACAAATTGAGTGGCTGGTTTTTTTTTCAACTAAAAAATTGGTGTCCAACCACAGGTGGGGTGCCAAAGAGACCGTGATGATGGAATGCGAATTTTTGCTGTATTTGTAGTGCAGTTACTGTTAAGAACAGTGAGAGGGGACAATGCTAAGTTATACCGTATATTCGTACTACTCTTTGCGGAACTTTACACACGCCTTCTTAAACACATATCTCGAGCTCCACTCACAAGTGTCTGAATATTGGTGATGTTTTTAATTTTACTGAACAGCTAAATGCTGCCATTGAATATTAAAGATGGGTCCCCCTGGGAGCTTTTAACATTTTTAAGTTTTAAAACTTCACCTTGCACTAGTTGTTGAAGCCACTCACAAAGAGTGCCCCTAAAATCCTACATTGCAACAGTGACTACACTTCAAAAGTACTTAATTGGCTGTAAAGCGCTTTGGGACGCCCTGAGGTTATGAAAGGCGCTATATAAATGCAAGTTCTTTTTTTTTAGAAAAGAAAAGGATAGTACTATGAAGAAGCTGAATTAGGATGTTTGAAACTTAGTTTAAAAAAAAATAAGAGAGAGTAAAGGTTTCATTAGCACAAACATATGTAAAAATTATTGAAGTACACTTGGGAATTATATCCTGAAAGATGTAGTGAATATAAAAAGATGGAAAGCAATAATTACTGAAATCAGAGATTGATTTTAAGGATAAAAGAACTTCCATTGACTGATATTCCTAGCTTGGGAAGGTCTTTATAGTGGTTAATAAAATTCATCTGATAAATTGAAACTCAAAAGTCCTGATTTTAATTTAACCTGTCCGGAGGAAACGGGGCAGGATTGGGTGGATGCTTGTTTTACACCTCGTCCCATTTTGCTCTCCAGTGAAGACAGTGGAAAGTAAAATCGAGCAGGGTGTGAGACAGGCATCCGACCTGCACCCACCCCGTTCCCACTGAGCGGGTTAGGTTAAAATCAGGGCTAAAGTTTCTGCCAGGTGTGTATAATGGGAAATCGCAGGTGTGTTCCCCACTGTTTTCCATTTGGGAGAGACTCTAGGCTCTATTTTTGCACCCGCGATCGGGTGCATTCATGGCGGGGGGGCTGCGAAAATCCGGGATTCCCGGGGCGGGTCCGGAGCCCGGCTCCAACCCGCCACATTTCCGGGTTCCCCAGTGACGTGCTCACATGCGCGCTGCCCCTGCATGTGGGACTCCCGCCGGCAATTAAAGCCGACGGGGTGCCACTTAAAGTACTTGAACAGGTATTTCAGGTTGTTTAGACGTGATATTTTAGGAGGGATCGGATTTTGCAATTAACTGAGACTGTTTCCCGTACTGGGGGAAACACTCCCAGTTGAAATGGACATGTTGCAGCTATCCGCCTGTGGCAGCTGCAAAGGTCCATTTGACAGGTTGTGGGGGAGATCCTCACTCATTGCAGGAGGCCAATCTGTCACTTTGTACAGAAACTTGTACACTTACCCCGGTGTCCAGACGCATTTACCTACCTTGCGGACCCCTTCAAACTTCCGGATGGGGGCCGCCGTAGCTGCAGTCATGACCTCCTCGGAGGGCGAACAGCATCACCAGCCTCGCCGGCCACGCCATCCACCTCTGACACCTGGAGCTCCACAACACAGTGCTGTGACACATCCACCTGCACAGCAGGAGGGAGGGCAACCGCAGAGAGAGATGCGTCGCAGAGGGCACTACCCTCGCAATAGGGTCTACAGACCGAGGCTCAGCTTCCTAGACCTCTCTGAGCAGCAGTGCACATGGAGGCTCAGAGTCACTCGACATGTAGTCGTGGACATCTGCAGCCTCCTTCATGCCAAGCTGCTCCCGGCTGGCCCGAGCACCATCTTCTTACCTGTTGCTGTCAAAGTCACCACTGCTCTTAACAACTTCTCCTCCGCATCCTTCCAGGGTGCTACCGGGGACATCGCCGGTGTCTCTCAGTCGTCTGCGCAAAAGAGCCCTGCAAATACACCTACACCCACTCTGCAGTGACACAATGGATAGCATCAAGTGTGTGTATTCATGGTGAACCCCATGAAAGGACCTATTCCAAAAGCCAGTCAAGAATGGGCAAAACGTGGCAGTAGTGGTGATAATAATAATATTTATTGTGCATGTGAAACAAAACAAAAGAAATGAAAAACATGACAAATCATCAGACACCCTTGTGCATTCCCTTTGTGTTCACAAAACCTTCGCCTTGCGTTTCCAGGAACCTCTACGTGCTGCTACCCCTGTGGCGTCAGCAGAGGTAGTGGCAGGTTGCTCTTGTCCATGCCCTGACCGATGAGATGCTTTGGACCGACGCCCTCTGGGTTTGGGTGCCCGTGAGGGCCCCCTCCAAAGATTGCTCCACCTGCACCTGTGCAGGGGCAGACTCGGCCACCTGGAGAGGGGGCAGCATTGCGGGTACTGGTTGAGAGGGGGGCAACGGGTGAGACGTGGGAACACTTTGAGTGGCGTCCCCACTTCCATGTCCCCTTTCACCATCGTCCCTCTCGTGGCCCAGGCCCACGTCACTCCTTCCACCCTGCTGGACGGCAGTTTGGAGGACTTGTGTGAGGCCTTGGAAGGCCTCCTGTAAAGTATCTGTCAGCCTGTTCAAGGCAGCAGAATGTTGCTCACCCTGAATCCGAACGGCCGTTGTCAGGGCCTGAATGGACTCATTGTTGAGCCGTGCTTGACGCTCGAGGGAGGCTAGCCTTTCCTCCACCGCAGACATTCCCACACCTACCCGCGACACTATCTCAGAGATGCCTTCACGTCCCTGTGAGTATATTCCACTCATGCAGGAGTTGGACTCCTCCATCCTCTGCACGATTGTGGAGAGTGCGTGTGGCACCTATTCCAGTACCTCGGCAATGTGCTGCTGCCCCTCGATGACTCTCCTTTTCATGGTTGGCCCCCAGGGTTCAGCATCTGGGTCCAGCTGAGCAGAGCCTGGAGAAGAGTGCTCCCACCGACGCGGACTCTCCATGGCTGCCCCTGCCACCAGGGACTGCTCGTGCTCACATGTGCATGGTCACTCACCATGTGCAAGCCCAACTATGTGAGGACGGGGACCCACCGAGGTGTATGTATCTGCGCTGGTGGATGGCTGGCTCAGATATGACGATGGACCTTCAGAGACCGGCAGGTCCTCTGAGGAACCGCCCTCCATGCTCACAGCGCTCGCAAATGGCCCTGCAAGAAAACAGAAAGCAATATTAGGCATGTGGACAAATGTTGAGGTGCTGCAGATGCCAACTGATGCTAAAATCATTCGCTATCATGAGTGCTGAGTGTTAGCTTTCTGTCACCGGCCGCTTGTGCAATCCCAGTCTCGGCATCCGCCACGGACAGGCATTCCAGCGTGCGGCTGATGTCCAATGCCTGCTGCTCTGCATCCGTTAGGACCACCTGGTGTGGCAGGCCCCCTCCGGTCCATGCCCTCTCCAGGGCATTCTGGCGTCTCTTCTATCAAGGCAAAACACAGAGGCGTGATTGAGTGATGGTTGCATGGTGAGTCACTGCATGCATTGGTGTGGGTGGGGTTGAGCGTGAGGGAGATGCATGAGAGGGTGCGTGTGCAACGTAGCAATGATATTGTATGAGGGTTGGGTTACGTGGTAGTTTTCGAATGGGGAAAGGGGCGGTGAGTACGTGCAGGCAAGGTGAGGATGATGGTTGAGTGGATGTGAGGAGTGATGCGAGAGCGTTGTGGTGGCAGTGCAGAAGGGGTTGTGTGGTGGTGGAGGTGATGTGGAAGACAGAGTGTGGGAGAATGCGTAAGTAAACTCACTTTGCCTAACCTGGTTAGATCATTAAATCTCTTCCGGCACTGGACCCAGGTTTGTGCCACATTGCTGCAGCTGCTGACCTCCTCGGCCACCTCCAGCCAGGCCTTCTTCGTGGTGGAGGGAGAGCACTTCCTCCCATCAGATGGGAAAAATATTTCCCTCCTCCTCCTCACCCCATCCAGCAGCAGCTGGAGTGAGGAGTCTGAAAATCTTGGGGCAGCCTTCCCTCTGGAGCATTGGTGGACTGCCCCTTTAAATAGGGCTCCTCCAGCTGACAGACCTTGCTGTGCATGTGCAGTCTGCCCGCCGCGCAGCTTACCAGCGGGAAACCCGGAAGCAAAGGTAAGTGGCTTCAATTATCCTGTAATTGCGTGCGGAGCACACTGATTTCACCGGGCGCGTTACCCACGCGCCCAGTCGACCCCCCGCTGAGAACCCTGCTAATATTGAGCTCTCTGTGTTAGGAGCACACATACATAAAATCAGCCTGAAGTCTTAGAATTATTTAGAAGCAGAGAAACTGAAAAATTACATTTCATTTTTGCTACATTGGAATATTTGGTGTGAATTAGAAATTCTGTATGTTATCTCATCAGAGCGCTTGTTGCTGTAATAGATGCACTCCAGGAAATTGCAAAATCAGACTATTAATTCAAGAATTACTTAAACAACAAGCAGTCTGGTTAGGGTTTCTGTTGAAATTCAATGCAAGGGATTACCAATCAAGATGAATAGCATTTCCAGTTAAACTGCGTACAATATACAAACTAAACATTATTCTATGAAATGCACAATTTCTTGAATAAAAGAAAGAACTTGCATTTATATAGCACCTTATTATATTCTCAGGATGTCCCAAAGTGCTTATAGATTTAAAAACCATGCTTCTAGCACATATCCATGGAGCACACACAAAAATATTATGGGGCAGAATTTCAACTTGCCACCCAGGCTTAAAACTGGCATTGCAGATTGTCCACCTGTTATAGGAGTTACCCAATTTTCATTTCCATTAATTTCATCGTGGCCGACCTCTCCATTTTTCTTCACTATCTCTCCATGATGGTTTATCTCCATGGCACCACATTTACATGGTTCCATCCCTACTTGTTCCAATGTAGCTACCATTCTCTACCATGGGCTCGCATGCCCCCACACTCACCTCCAGCAAATCCTAAGTTCCATTCATGGTCCCCTCCTATTTCACATCTACATCCTGCTCCGTGGCAACATTATCCTTAGACATGAGGTCTGCTTCCATATGTTTGCTAATGGAACCCAACTTAATCTCTCTGCCATCATCGTACACTCTATATAATTGTTGCTCTGCTGTCTGATATCAAGTCAGAAGTTCCTGAATTTGATGAACCAGAAGTTGCTACAGCTGAACATCAGCAAAACTGAAGCCATCCTGTTCAGCTCCTGACAGAACGTTTACACCTTAGCCCCTAATTCCAGACTTCTTTCCGGCTACTCACTGAATTGGACTATATATACCTGGCAGAAACTTTAGCCCTTATTTTAACCTAACCCATCCAGAACTTCTCCACTTCCATCCTGTCCTGTACTAAGTATCATTCATGCATCACCCCCGTCCTTGTCGACATGCACTAGCTCCTACTCCTTGTTTACAAATCCCTCCAGAGCCTTGTTCCACTCCACCTCCAGCCCTACCTTCCAGTTCATACCATTTTTACTTTTCCATCTCTGCTCTACTGTTCACCCCCACCCTTCTCTCCATCCGCCATCAGCAGTAGAGCCTTCAGTCATCGCCCTCCTGCATTCTGAAGCTCTTTTCCTAACTCATCTGACTTACTGCATCTGTCCCCACCTTCAAAACACTCCTCTAAAACTAACCCACCTCCTCTAAATCTTCTCGCAAATCCTGTTTGATGTCCCCCTAGCAAAGCACCTTGAGATGTTTTTCTACCTTAATCGTGATGTATAAGTGCAAGTAGTAGCAACTAAAAGCTTCAGAGACTTTAAGGATGCATTCACACTATAACCGTTGCATGAGTGTGAAGTGCTTTTATCTTGTGCCAAAGCTACAGTTCTAGTGTAAATTCAGCCTGAATCTGGAATCAAAGTCTGACTTGACATCAGAACAGTGGGGAGTTAGAATTCTACTTTGAGGAGCTGAAATCACTTCACCCCAGTGTTGCCAACTCTGGTTGGACATATTTCCGGAGGTTTCATAACATGACCCTCCTTATCCAACCGCCCTGCCCCGCTCCCACGCTCCCACCATTGGTTGCCCAACATGTCCATCCTCGCAGCGCACTGCCCATGGCAATTGAAAACAAAGAGACTCTTCATTACCCAATTGGATGACTCTTGACCCTCAGTCAAACAGCCTTTTTTTCCCCATCTCCAATTTTATAACTAATAAGCAAAAGTGTTCAAAGAAAATGAAAATAAAACACAATTTGTTTTTAATGACCCTATGATTTTTCTCCTGGGTTGCTCGCAGCAGTGTCCTGGAGATTAATCTTCAATTCCTGGAGACTCCAGGTCAATCTTGGAGGGTTGGCCACCCTACTTCACCCCAATGCTAAACTTGTAGTGTGGTTGTCCCATAATACATAGCCAGTTTCAGAATCCTCCTGCTTTACTACAGAGCGTTGCTGTCTGACTCTAACCAGGAACCAGGTTTCAGTGTTTGTTTACTGAGACTAATAATTGCTCTGCCCTTTTCAACTCCAGTAACAATAGGTCAGTACCATCACATCGGCACAGTCACACCTCCTTGAATTTAATATTTTTGTTAAATTGTTTTTGAAGCCTCGCTCAACCATGCAATTTTCTTTTTTCTTGGCAAGCACCATCTCACAATTGACAGGCAGCTAAATAAATGAAAGCTGTCAGCATCACAGTTTTAACTGTAGTAGCACTTGTAGCTTAAGCTGTTGGCTTGTGTTTTACATAACAGTAGTGCATGTCAATATGTTTTGACAATATGTATGGAAGAACTACACAGTAGACTGGGGCACCCACACTTCGCGAGCTGCATAGATGCTCACCTCAGGGACCACTTAGATATATATATGTGTGTGTGTATATATATATATATATATATATATACACACAAAGTTTAAATTCATGTCTCCATTAATCTGTATAAATCTCCAGTTACTGATATTAACAGGTCTTGGCATTCCAATTTAGGATTTATTCACCAATGAGGCAATAGCTTTAAGAACAGCTTCCACCAAAGTCATGCTGGACAACTAGCAGATAAGAAGTTTTAGTGCAAAATCGGATTGAACTATCTGAGCTTCAAAAGACAGATTTCCAGGGTAGATGAGGGTCACAGATTGGAAACCTCTCGAGTAGATTATAACTTAGATTTTATGATTGTGGTTATTGTATCCCTGGCATTAACCCATTCATTTTAAGATAATGCCGATCGGAAAACCTAGGCTTATTTGTTCTTATGGTGGGCTACTTTAGTTTATATATTTAAGAACATAAGCAGCTCCTGCAAACATGCAATTTAAAATAATAACTGGTACTAATTTCCCCTGAAAGCTCCCCTCTCTCCAATTTGGGCTGATTTGGATTTAAGAATTCTCTTTTAAGGTTGACCAAATAATAACTACAGAATTTCCATTTCCCAGACAACGTCTGATTTATGTTTGCAGCTTGCTGTAATTTACAAGATGACATTTTTTACATAATATCTTTTGGTGGTTCATTTTTTTTGTAGCCTTTCTAAACAGCCTGAGATGTTTGTTTCTAATACCTTAATGGACAGCACTCAGTTGCTTTCCTTGATGTAGTACTGTATGTTCATCCTCTGCCCTAATAGGATTCACTTTGTCAGATAGCATTCATGTTTTATATTAAAATAATTATCTTTCACATCCTTAATGTATTAAACACAGTTGGACCTCCAATATTTGTAATAATGGAGGAGACCCCCGCCCATCTCCTGTGGGTAATGGAAATTGGGGATTATTAAAGAGCCCCCAAATTTTGGTCTTGCCACATGTGCTGTATCAATGCCTTGGGCATGGGAATGAAGATAGGCCAGAATTTGCTGAAAGCATGCATCGTAATAATGGCGTATCTACGGCGTGCGCCGTCATTATAGTGAAAACATTCCAGGAAATTATGGCGTGAGTGTCTTATGCCATTAGTTACACCACGCCATAATTTCCTGGGACTTTTGCCCTGCTCCACAGAGACACTCACTGAAAAGGTTGAATAGCTAATCATCAAGGCCCCCCCCTACCCCCATTAAAATCAATGGCGAGATCGAGTTTCCTGAATTAATGCAGGACATTCTGAAGGGGGAGGGTGAACAGCCAGAGGTCGTGGTCCATATCGGTACCAACTACATCGGTTTAAAAAAAAGGGATGAGGTCCTGCAAGCAGAATATAGCGAGTTAGGAAATAAATTAAAAAGCAGGACCTCTAAGGTAGTAATCTCAGGATTACTCCCAGTGCCATCTGCTAGTGAGAGCAGAAATAGGAGAATAGACCAGATAAATGTGTGGCTTGGGAGATGGTGTAGGAGGGAGGGGTTTAAATTCCTGAGGCATTGGGACCGGTTCTGGGAAAGGCGGGACCTGTACAAACTGGACGGGTTGCACCCAAGCAGAACCGGGACCAATATCCTCGCGGGGGCATTTGCTAATTCTGTTGGGGAGGGTTTAAACTGGTATGGCAGGGGGATAGGAACCAAAGGGCAGGTACAGATAGGACAAATTCAGACCAGGAAACAGGAAGTAGAAAAGCAGTTAGTGATGTAGTTAGCGACTCAGAAAGGCAAAAGAAGCAAAGGTTCAATAGTGTTCAGCACAGGAATTTGACGGGGTTAAAGGGTAAATACTTCAATGCAAGGGAGTATTACAAACAAAGCAGATGAGCTAAGGGCACAGATAGATACATGGCAGCATGATATCATTGCTATAACGGAAACCTGGCTTAAAGAGGGGGTAATTGGCAGCTCAATATCCCTGGATATAGAGTTTTCAGGCAGGATAGAGTGGGTGATAAAAAAAGGAGGGGGGGGTAGCATTATTGGTTAAAGAATCAATTACAGTTGTGAGAAGGGATGATATGCTAAATGGATCATCAATTGAGGGCATATGGGTTGAACTAAGAAATAAAAAAGGGGCAGTCACACTACTCGGAGTGTACTATAGACCCCCGAATAGCGAAAGGGAGTTAGAAGAACAAATATGTAGGTAAATTTCTGAGTGCAAAAATAAGAGGGCAATAATAGTAGGGGACTTCAACTACCCTAACATCAACTGGGATTCAAACAGTGTGAGGGGCATAGAGGGTGCAAAATTCTTGATCAGTGTCCAGGAGAACTTTTTTAGCCAGTACGTGACAAGCCCAACAAGAGGGGATGCAATTCTAGATTTAGTCCTGGGAAATGAAGATGGGCAAGTGGGTGAAGTGACAGTGGGTGACCATATTGGGGATAGTGACCACAATTCAGTTAGTTTTAGCAATATTATAGAAAAGGGCAGAGTTAAATCAAGAGTAAACGTTTTAAATTGGGGGAAGGCAAATTTTACAGAACGAAGAGGTGGTTTGGCAGAAGTGGATTGGACACAACTACTTGAGGAGAAATCAGTGGCAAGCCAGTGGGAGGCACTAAAATGTGAAATTCTACGGGTACAATGCAGACACGTCCCCTCAAAGAAAAAGGGTGGCACTGCCAAATTTAGAGCCCCCTGGTTGTCTCGAAGTATACAGAGCAAGATAAAGCAGAAAAAGAAAGCTTATGAATGTCACAGAAAACTAAATACTGCAGAAAGCCTAGAGGAGTATAGAAGGTACAGGGATGACAGGAAATAAGGAAAGCAAAGAGAGGGCATGACAAAATATTAGCTAGTAAGATTAAAGAAAACCCAAAGATGTTTTATCAGTACATTAAGAACAAGAGGATAGCTAAGGAAAAGGTGGGATCTATCAGGGATGATAAGGATAACTTGTGTGTAGAAGCAGAGGATGTGGGTAGGGTTTTAAATGAATATTTTGTCTCCATATTCACAAAGGAAAGGGATGATCCAGACGTAGTAGTTAAAGAGGAGAGGTGTGAAATATTGGATAAGGTAAACATAACGAGAGAGGAAGTACTAGAGGGACTGGAATCCTTGAAAGTTGATAAGTCACCAGGGCCGGATGGATTGTTTCCTAGGCTATTGAAGGAAGCCAGGGAGGAAATAGCGGATGCTCTGAGGATCATTTTCCAATCCTCACTCGCTACAGGGGAGGTACCGGAGGACTGGAAGACGGCAAACGTAGTACCATTGTTTAAAAAGGGTACGAGGGAAAGGCCGAACAATTATAGGCCGGTCAGTCTTACCTCGGTGGTGGGCAAACTATTAGAATCAATACTGAGAGATAGGATAAACTGTCACTTGGAAAGGCATGGTTTAATCAGGGATAGTCAGCATGGATTTGTTCAGGGAAGGTCATGCCTTACAAATCTGATTGAATCCTTTGAGGAAGTGACAAGGAGGATTGATGAGGGTAGTGCAGTGGATGTTGTCTACATGGATTTTAGTAAGGCATTTGACAAGGTCCCACATGGCAGACAGGTCAGAAAGGTAAAAGCCCATGGGATACAGGGAAATGTGGCGAATTGGATCCAAAATTGGCTCAGTAACAAGAAACAAAGGGTAAAAGTCGATGGATGTCTTTGCGAATGGAAATCTGTTTGCCTTACTAAAATCCATGTAGACAACATCCACTGCACTACCCTCATCAATCCTCCTTGTCACTTCCTCAAAGGATTCAATCAGATTTGTAAGGCATGACCTTCCCTGAACAAATCCATGCTGACTATCCCTGATTAAACCATGCCTTTCCAAGTGACAGTTTATCCTATCTCTCAGTATTGATTCTAATAGTTTGCCCACCACCGAGGTAAGACTGACCGGCCTATAATTGTGTGCCACAGGGCTCAGTGCTGGGTCCCTTGCTGTTTGTGGTATATATTAATGATTTGGACTTGAATGTAGGGGGCATGATTGGCAAATTTGCAGACAACACAAAAATTGGCCGTGTAGTTGATAGTGAAGAGGATAGCTGTAGACTCCAAGAAGATATCAATGGGTTGGTGGAGTGGGCGGAAAAGTGGAAAATGGAGTTCAACCCGGAGAAGTGTGAGGTAACGCACTTCAGGAGGGAAAACAGTAAAAGGAATACGCAGTAAACGGGGATATATTGAGAGGGGTAGAGGAAGTGAGAGACCTTGGAGTGCATGTGCACAGGTCCCTGAAGGTGGCAGTACAGGTAGATAAGGTTGTGAAGAAGGCATACGGAATGCTCTCCGTCATTAGCCGAGGTATGGAATACAAAAGCAGGGATGTAATGATGGAACTGTATAAAACGCTGGTAAGACCACAGCTGGAGTATTGTGCGCAGTTCTGGTCACCACATTACAGGAAGGACGTAATTGCTGTGGAGGGAGTGCTGAGAAGATTTACAAGAATGTTGCCAGGGCTTGAAAGTTGCAGCTACGAGGAGAGATTGGATAGGCTGGGGTTGTTTTCCTTGGAACAGAGGAGGCTGAGGGGAGACTTGATTGAGGTGTACAAAATTATGAGGGGCCCGGATAGAGTAGACAGGAAGTACCTGTTTCACCTAGCAGAGAGTTCAAGAACTGGAGGACATAGATTTAAGCTGATTGGCGGAAGGATTAGAGGGGACACGAGGAAAAACTTTTTTACCCAGAGGGTGGTGGTTGTATGGAATTCGCTGCCCGAATTGAAGGTAGAGGCAAGGACCCCCAACTGTTTTAAAAAGTACCTGGACCTGCACCTAAAGTGCTGTAAGCTGCAGGGTTATGGACCGGGTGCTGGAAGGTGGGATTAGAATGGGCACCTGGTTGTTCTCCGAGCTGGCGCGGACACAGTGGGTCGAATGGCCCCCTTCTGTGTTGTATCTTTTCTATGGTTCTAATGCCACTGAGATCGCCACAGACACTTAGACCGTTGCAGGTGGCCTCAGTAAGTTTGATGTAATCACAGGAATCATAGTTTACTGTGTAATTTAGGTAATAATTGTGTTGCCCTCATTAGGTTCTTTTTAAAATTATTCTGTGTGGCAGTTCTAACCATGTTTAGGGTCAATGGTTCAAAGTGCAAAGCAACAGAAATTATGCATCTGGGCGAGTGGGTTGTCAGTTCTTAGCCTTAAACTACCATCCGAATGTGACTTTTTAAATATGTAATTCAGATCATTAATCCTATGCGTTGTGAATGTAGTTATTGGTAATTACAATGTGCCCATATACACTTTATTACAATCCAAGTAACAAGTCAGAAATAGCACTGGGATTACAGACTGCTTGAGCAACTGAAGACTAAATGCCTCTGGTTTCCGTATTGTTCCTACAACCTCAATGGGAAGTGGGGAGTCACTGCTCTATCTAGTTAACTAACCAGACAGATATAAAAACAGTCCTTAAGATGAATCAGCTCTCTGTAACTTGAATTTGTGCTTGTTTCTGCCCATCAGTTCAACCTTTCAATGTCTATTTTAAACACTTCCGGGCCTGAGTCGCATCACATCCAAAGGGTTTTTACTTTGGCCGTTGGCCGTGCCGTTCCTGATTCCCCGCTGTGCTCGCTGCGATGAATTCTGATTATTTTTCCAGCAACTTGTGGCCTGAGCTCACCGCTGCAGGGTCAAGGGGCACAACGGTCTATAACATATGGCGTTCGTCGCCAATATCGCCATTGTGGCGAATTTCTGCCCATCGAATAGTTTTGCGGTATTGTGCATGTTCTGGTCCTGTGATAATTCTGACGAATAATCAGATGAGTGGATTAATGCAGTGCAGCTAACGGAGGTTCCACTATAGGATAGAGGCTGCAGATAAACCTATGATACAGCTGCTAAACACGTAAAGCCGGCACAAATATGTTTGCACAAAATGAAACAATTTGTCTTTCAGGCATCCCTCTCACTTCTCCAGTATTAATTAGTTCTGGGAATCAGATTTTTTTTTTGCCCTGATATCATCAGGGCTGCCTCCCCAATCCCCACTCCACTGGCTGTACTATGAGTAAAGATTCTGCACGATACCTGCTTTTTCCACCAAAATTTGAAGACTCTTCTCCGAGTTCCCAGAGTCTACTCGATTTCCAGAGCCAGGTCCTGCAGGCTTTAGAAGAGACAAGTACAGTTTTTTAGCTTTTGTTCTACTTTTATCTGTTCCCCTTCTAGTTGATTCCTTGCATGCACTAGGCTTTCTTAATTAATCTGGCAAAACACCCCAATTTGGGCAAAAACTCCATCGTCCTCAACATCTGTCAGAGTGCTACCTCCTCATGCTTTCAGTAGGCCTGGTCTTTACTCAGAAAGTCGTGAGAATGTGGAAGTTGCTACCACAAGGTGTAGTTGAGGCGAGTAGCATCGATACATTCAAGGGGAAGTTAGATAAGTACATTAGGGAGAAAGGAATAGAAGGATATACTGATAGGGTGAGAAGAAGTACGGTGGGAGGAGACTCGTGTGGAGCATAAACACCGGCATAGACCTGTTGGGCCAAATGGCCTGTTTCTGTGCTATAAATACTATGTAATGCTATAGTCTTTTAAACGTTAATACTTGAGATTCTCAGGAAATGTAGTTGGTGTCTCTTTTGTTGATATTTCCAGAATAAATCTCTTTCAAAATAGGTAGGTGGGTGGTTTCCCCCCCAAGATGGAACTTGGGATCTATACTTTTCCCCTTAGACCCAGCCTTGTAGATACACACACAAAATATAGAGCTTAGTTTTGATCACAATTCCAGGCTCCGGCACTAGGACACAATATGATTCGAGTAGGGAGACAAGGATGCACCATTTTGATCACTGCTGTTGTGCCTAAGATACTTGGCAGGAAAAAATAGCACTAACTGGGCGAGTTCTGTATCCGTCGGTTCAAACCTAGACCCCAGTAAGTAGTGTATTCTATAGCATGCTAAAAGAGAAATGTTCACACATATTTCCACTCTCAGATTATTGGGGGAAGGGGGTGTTGCACAAGACCTTTTACCCAATTCCAGTTGCCTGGTGGGGAATGAAATAAAGTAAACCAAACTAAGCAAGAAAAGATTTCACAGAGACCGACAATATTGCGAATCACCAATATTAAACCATAATTAAGAGACATTGCTGGACTGGATGAATTTCTACTCAAATCGATTACCAGTAGTGCTCTTGCCTGATCCATGACTTTGGTCTAGGGAGGCGTGGCTGCTTCTGTTGGTTCAAAAGTATGAAATAGTGCAAGAGCTATGATAATCTCATTTTAGTTGTAAATAGTCTTGAGAATTGCTGTAATTGTATCTCCTCAACTCACGATCAGTTGAGCTGACAAATTTGTAGAGGTTTTCTTAGTTAGATCTGATGACCTAAATTAACAGATTGGTGCACCAAATACGAAGTACATGTTCTAAGAAACTTAAAAATTCCAACCACACTGTGCTGGATCATTCTAGTCAGAACTAACCTCCCTCAGCTAAAAGCGAAAGTCTTGCAGGCATCCGTCAGCCTCTTGGTTTTTGCAGACTATTAGAATGCTCCCATCTGACTAATATCAGCATGTCGGGGCAAAACTCCCAACTCCGGGTCTATTGCTCATCGGTACCACTTATTTATTCTATAGCTCAGTGATGCCACCCACCCTCATCTCTGAATCAGAAGATCGTGGGTTCATACCTCACTTCAGAGACTTGAGCACATAATCTAGGTTGACACTCCCAGTGCAGTACTGAGGGAGTGCTGCCCTGTCAGAGATGCTGTCTTACGGATGAGAAGTTAAACTGAGACCCCGTCTGCCCGCTCAGGTGGACGTAAAAGATCCTATGGCATTATTTTGAAGAAGAGCATGAGGAGTTCTCCCCAGTGCCCTGGCCAATATTTATCTCTCACTAAAACCAAGATCACTAAAACAGATTATCTGGCCATTATCTCATTGCTGTTTGTGGGACTTTTCTATGTGCAAATTGGCTACGTTCATAATATTTATTATACATAGTATAATAATATGCATGATATTTTGTTCTAATGAGGTAGCGAGTGAGCTTTACTGAGTGGCTTTGGTTACGGATGGTCCTGAAGTTTGATTCTGCAGCACAGCAGTATTGGTGTGGACCGCCATACTTTTCTGTTTTGTTCGGTGCCTGGTATATTTTGGTAGTGCAACCAGTTAGGGTACACCATGCTCCATATGCCAGGTCTCTGAGCTTTTTGGGAGTGGTCGTGCACTGACCAGATGCTGAAATTGGTCCAGGAGCGGGGTCCAGATTTCAAAGAATTTCATGTGGATCAGCCTCTGGGAGTATCTGATATTCTCAGATTGGGCTAATCATAGTTTTTATGTTTTGATCATTTTCTGCCTCTTATTCTAGATACTTTGACTTTTGTACTTTTACACTACTTTGATAGGTGAGCCTTAGTTCCCTTGATTGCATATTGGCCCTGATAAGTTTCTAATAGCGTGCTCAAATCAATAAACAGAAAATCTTTCTGTTAATTACTTTAGCAACCTATCCTGTGTCTCCACAGGAATTTTCGTCAGTCTTCAAAAAGCAGCAGAGCATCACAACATCAGACCTAGTTTTGACTTTTAACTATCAAGTGAATTTGTGGAACACAAGAGAAGCAAGCAATTTTGCATCAGTGCTTATGTCCTGTCAACTGTGTTATTATACATTCCTATGACTCCATTTATAATAGAAACTGCCTGTGTAAACTTGTAAAGCTGTAAACATCCTCCCCCCAGTGGTGCTGCAGCACCATCACTGGCAGGAGGCTGTAATTACAGCGTGACAAGTTTACATAAGCAAGTTCCATTATAATGTGTGCATAGGGAATTTGTAGTGGAATTTAAAAAATGACAGAATGTTTGACTTTAAAATGGGGATGGAATTTCACCCGAAGACTACACTTGGTCTTGACTCTTCATGTGTGACGTCATGGGAGAGTGACTAGTGTGTGTGTGTGTGTGTGTTTTTTAGATATAAAATCAGTAAATAACTCCTCAAATGAAAAATATTAAAAGATCACAATCTATATGCTGAGCTATTTTTTGGATAACTTTTATAAACAAAATTTTTTTCCTTAGTTTTTTTCTAATCACTGGAGCTGGATTGTGTAATTTCTCTGTCTGAAAGTTCCAACTGATGACTTGACTCTACTCAGCACAAGTCTGCTGGCTAAACAGCTTTAGCTCACTAATTATGACAACAGCAGCTACTTGTATTTATATAGCGCCTTTAAGGCGCTTCACAGGAGCGTTATCAAACAAAATTTGACACCGAGCCACAAAAGGAGATATTAGGACAGGAAGAGGTTGGTTTTAAGGAGCATCTTAAAGGAGGAGAGAGAGGTAGAAATGTGGAGAGGTTTAGGGAGGGAGTACCAGAGCTTAGGGCCTACACAGCTGAAGGCACAGTGGGGTGGAGGAAATCAAGGATGCACAAAAGGCCAGAATTGGAGGAACGCAGAGTTCTTGGAGGGTTGTACGACTGGAGAAGGCTACACAGATAGGGAGGGGTGAGGCCATAGAGGGATTTGAACACAAGAATAAGAAGCAGGGGGTGAGGGATTCCTGGATGTGAATAAGTATCAGTCAATTCAAAAGTAACTGGTTGTTATACACTTAACTGAGCAAATCACACATCAGGGAGGGAGGGTCACATGCCTATGATGGAGTTCGGCTGAATTTTCTTCCAGTAACGTGCATGGAAAGAAAATTGGGTGGGCTCCATTACAAGCATGCGTTCTTCCTGCCTGATTTTCCTCCACGCTGCGCCCAGGTAATACTTTATGACCAGGCAATACAGTCAAAAATCTGCCCACTGATGTCTTGTGATTGAGTTAAAGGAACCTATACTTATACCAAGCTACAAGAAGATGAAAATAATTCATTTTTGTTACAATACTGTCTTGACCAACACTAACGGGATGGAGGGGGAGGTTTTCTCCTGCCCGCGTCTCAGTGGGGATACATTGATGACTGCAGTTACTGAGACGCCTAAAAACTATGTTGGGAACCAAGGGAGTCATGAGGGAGGGGCTCAGGAGGCAGTGCACTGAGTCTGGTTTAGTTGTGAACTTGGTGTAGGAACTTGAAAAACTATACTTCAGTTTGTCAGTCAATAGCAGCATTTCTATATTGATCACACATGCAGGAATAAAGGATGTGCTTGTGTTCTGGCACCAGGCCTTCCATCATCAAACTAACCCAGGTCTCTACCTACCAATGGCATCACTTTTTTCCATGGTAACATTTTTTAAATGGGATTATATATATTGTATGTTTGTCACTGGAATTGACCCTGGACAAATGTGGAGACTGGTGGGACCAATTACTTTACTCTTTTTATACTTTTTAATAAAATATAAGAACAGAATTATTTTATGTTATTGAAGGCACCAAGTGAAACAATTTCAAGGGAGGTTTCTGTCATAAGAACGTAAGAAATAGGAGCAGGAGTAGGCCATATGGCCATTCGAGCCTGCATCGCCATTCAATAAGTTCATGGCTGACCTACATCAATTCCGCTTTCCTGCCCTATCCTCATATCCCTGGATTCACTTAGTGTCCAAAAATCTATTGATCTCAGTCTTGAATATACTCACTACTGCCTTTATCTCATCCTTTATTATCAGGGCTACCCCCCCCCCCACCCCCCCCCCCCCCCACAATCCTTTTTCATCTTCCCTATCTTTTCTAAAAGTCAAGTATCCTGGAATATTTAGTTCCCAACCTTGATCACTCTGCAACCACGTCTCAGTAATGGCTACTAGATCAAACCCATTTACCTCTACTTGTGCCATTAATTCATCTATCTTGTTATGAATGCTTCGTGCATTCAGATATAAGATTCGTTATTTAAGGAAGTCAGAATTATGTATGTTGGCTCCTTCATGAAGTCAATGAAAGAGATCCTACCAATAATGCAGATCAGGAATAATAAAAGCATTTTGTAATAAACGTTTGCGTAGCAGGGTACTGTATTTGGCTGATGTATTAATGAAGGTCCTTGTGCATCAGAGGTCAAAAGCCATCTGATAGCATCCTAATGAGCAGATTGTGAGGGAAAATTTCCCCTACGCACTATGTGCAACAAATGGATGAATAAAGAATGGATTTATGATTTTGTTATACATAGTGGACAGAGGAAACTTTTTCCAACTGTATTTAATGCATAAACATTTTAAAAATGTTATGCTAAACTGTAAATGTTATCTTTCCTTCTTTAGATCAAAAAATCATGATGTTTAAACATGACATTGATTAATCGACCTATAAACTCCATTTTCCAAAAAGGTCAATGGTTCCCCCATCAAAGCTTTGGTTGATCTTTTCATGGAAGATTTGAAGTTACGACTGTTGCTTCTAACTGTGACAGAGCAAGCTGAGTCTGGAGGAATTCAAGGCTTGAGGGCCATTAATGCTTTGTTGATTCACCAGATTTTTGATTTTCTTCTCCGTGGGGAAGGAGGTTGTCTGGGTGCCACTGCACTGCCTCCCCGCTGGTCCCCACCACTTTCATGATTTTCCTCCAGAAGTGACGGCTGACGCTGACTGTACCCACCCATATTTGGGCAGGGGTATTCAAGCTGTGAATAAAGGCAAGATGTTCGCCCATGTAATTTGCTTCGTCAATGTTTGGCGGCAGGAACATCATTGTGTTCCAGTTTCCAGCGTTGCTAACGGGTTTGGGGGGGTGGTGGGGGTGGCTTAGAGGGAGATTTTTAAATTTTAAGCTTTTTCAAAATATTGTTAGCCTTCAGCTGGTAAGCTGTGGGAATTCTCCTCCCCGCAACTGAAGGAGGCGCTTCAGCAACGCTGTAAGTGGCCTGATACCCATCCCTGTATACAGATTCTCCAGACTGGGAAATGGACCAGAGTTGGTGCTGAATGTGTCTGGGGAATGGGAAATTCCCGGGATACCACACTTTTGCCGGTGATCACACCAGTGAGTCAGCATGTCTTTTATCTGGACTTCTTATTCAGGGAGCAGGAGTAGCTGAATCACTGGCTGATGGTAACCATCGCAGGGGCACTTCAGGTAATCTGATACCTGATCCAGATGGGTTTGTAGTACGCCAAGTCACGTTGGTGACTTACCAGCTAGTTTGATCCATTGATGAAACTAAGAGCAGTAGGCCTGTCACTGGGAGCTGAGATTCTTCCCACATGGCTCTAGATATTTTTAATTTTTTTTTATTCCTTCATGTGGGCGTCGCTGGCCAGGCCGGCATTTATTGCCCATCCCTAATTGCCCTTGAGAAGGTGGTGGTGAGCCATCTTCTTGAACTGCTGCAGTCCGTGTGGTGAAGGTTCTCCCACAGTGCTGTTAGGCAGGGAGTTCCAGGATTTTGACCCAGTGATGATGAAGGAACGGCGATATATTTCCAAGTCAGGATGGTATATGACTTGGAGGGAAATGTGCAGGTGGTATTGTTCCCATGTACCTGCTGCCCTTGTCCTTTTAAATGTTAGAAGTCACGGGTTTGGGAGGTGCTATCAAAGAAGCCTTGGTGAGTTGCTGAAGTGCATCTTGTAGATGGTACACACTGCTGCCACGGCACGCCTTATGGATATGGGTTAGGGATGGGCAGCAGGAAGTTTACCAATGCTCTACACACATGGGATCCCCAAATCTTGTTTTTTGCTAACCTGCACTGAGGATCTCTGGCCTTAAATAAGTGGGAAGTCTTTCTACAGGGAGGAAGTGCGTACTCCATGTTGGGCAAAAAAAGACAATACCTGTGAGGATATCTTAGCAACCTGATTTGGAGAATTAAGCATGGTGATGGGGTTCTGAGCACATTAGACACCTGAATGACCAAAAAAGTGATTACCAAGGCGAAACTTCAAACTGACTTGGAGAACAGTGCAGGCACGTAACCAAACCCTAGTATACAAATTTTGACAGTCAAGCTTAGTAATATTGGGAGAGGGGTTAACGACTCAACCACAAATCCTTGGAAGAGGTGAACAGTATCCCCAGGTATTAAAAAGGTGAGGGAGGAGACTTGTGAAGCACTGAGTGTTATTTTCAGGGAGACAGTAAATACTGGGGAGATTGGGACTGCCTTGAAACAAGCATTTGTAGTTCTTATCTGACAACTACAGACTTGTTACCCTGAGCTCAGTCATCTGGAAACTAATGGAATCAATAACAAAGAATAAAATGGAAGAGTAGCTATATGAAAGGACAGCAAGGTGGCTTTAGAAGGGATATATCTTCTCTGATTAACCTCGTAAACTTTTTTTTAGGAGGTCACATCTCAAGTTGACAGGGGCAAACCATATGATATGTGCCTAGACATCTAAAAGGCCTTTGATAAAAGATTACTCGAGAGATTTCTTTACAAATTAGGGTCAGTGGAAATCAAGGGTAAGACATGGGTAAGGACTGGTAATTGGCTGAAGGGAAGTAAGTAGCAGATAGTCATGAGAAGATATAGGTCATAAAGGGGAGAGGAATTAATTGGAGATCCCTGGGAACCCTTCTGTTCCTGGTATACATCAATGATCTGGAATTACAGTCTCAATGCAGGTAGTTAAATTGCACATGATATCCAGCTGAGCTACTGAGGACTCTGAGGTGGCAGCTAAGATCTTACAAACGGAGCTCAACTAGTTTTGCACCTAGACTAATAAATGTCAAATGAAGTTCAATGTGGGAAAATGCAAGCCTTTGCACATTGGAAGAAAGAATAGGAGGCACATATACGCTGTAGGTTGGATAGGACTTGCCATGGGACAAGTTGAAAAAGACTTATTAGTTGGCTTGTCACCCACCATGTCCCAACAACATAATGTAGCAATAAAAAAAGAAAATTGGATGTTGGTTAAATTGCTAAATCAACTAAGTTCAAATCTCCAGAAATCTCTGCATCGTGCCCTGATCAGGCCACATCTGAAGTACTGTGTTCAGTTCAAGGCACTGCAGTAATAATGCGGTCAACCAGGCAGGGCAGAGGACAGCAGTGAGGCTGATCCCAGTGTGAGAAGAGCTGTGAGGACCGAATTGCTAAGCTAGGCCTATTCAGTCTCCAGAAAAAGACATCTCAGGCGAGACAGAGTAAGCAAACGAAAAACATTATTTTCAAATATGCCGAGGTAGCAAGAAAAGGGCACATATCCAAGGTTATGAAGGGAAAATTTTTAATAGATGTCCACAGAGTGTGATCAACAACTGGAATGGATTGCAAGGTGAATGCGGTTGAGTCCAGGACATTGGGTCATTTAGAAAATTGCTAATGGCTGTTATGGGAAGTCATTAGGGGGTGATATTCTGGAAGAGATCAAATGAGGTGAAGGTCCTACTTCAGAACTGACCTGGTTATCTTTACTATTCTGTTTCTTGAAACAGTAAAATAATGCATTTGAATATAGATCTTTATTTAAATCAGAATATTGTTTTAAAATAAAGATTATCTTTTAATTTTAGATGAATCTGTTTTTGAGGGGGTTATTTTTGCACTTACTTTTGAGTTGATTGATGTCTGCTGATTAATGAAAAGCTTTTCTACTAAGACAGTTGTCAGTCTCAATTGCAGAGCAAGGTGCCCTCTACTCCTCCCCATCTTAGAAGGAGGCCAGCTGCTGCACCAGTGGGAATTTTCCCATTCTTCACACTATTATTCTTGTGGTCTCTGGTCAACAGGTTTGTGTGGGCCCATTTCCTACTAGGAACTAGATTGTGGCTTCCTAAACTAATTTCACTGAAGTCATCTGTGTGAAGACTTCATGCCAACAGTCTGGATTGGTTTGAAATCTGTGTCCCAGAGGTGAATCCACTCTATGCTACCCAATCCTGTGGAATTTGTGTCCCAAGTAGTTTCTTTGTATTTTACATCAGCAACACAAACCCAATAAATTATGCAATAAAGTTACGATGATGGATGCTGTTTTTTCTCTCTATGTAGTAATGTTATGTCCCTAGCCATTATTAGTAACATAACCTGAATGGATGGCTCGTTTCAGGAGCTGGTCACCCCGCAGCTTAAGAGAGTGCAGGCAGAGAGGGACTGGGTGACCGCCAGACAGACAAGGAGGACCAGGCAGGTAGCGCAGGAGTCACCTGAGTGCATCTCGCTCTCTAACCAGTATTCAGTTACTGCTGAGGGAGAGGGTTTCCTCTGCAAAGTGCAGCCAGAGCCAAGTCCACAGCGCCATGGATGGCTCAGCTGTATTGGGGGTGGTGGGGGGTGGGGGGAAGGTCAGGAGAGCAATATTGATAGGGGATTCAATAGTTAGGGGAGCAGACGGGCGTTTCTGCAGCCTCTGACGTGATTCCAGGATGGTATGTTGCCTCCCTGGTGCCAGGGTCAAGGATGTCACTGAACATCGGCAGAATATTCTGGAGGGGGGAGGGTGAAGATCCAGAGGTCGTGGTCCATATCGATACCAATAACATAGGTAGAAAGAGGGATGAGGACCTGCAGGCAGATTTTAAGGAGTTAGGAAAGAGATTAAGAAGCAGGACCTCAAAGGTAGTAATCTCTGGATTACTCCCGGTGCCACGCGTTAGTGAGCACAGGAATAGGATAGAACAGATGAATGCGTGGCTAGAGAGATGGTGCAGGAGGGAGGGCTTTAGATTCCATGGGCCTTGGACCCAGTTCTGGGGAAGGTGGGACCTGTACAGGCCGGACGGGTTGCACCTCAATGGAACTGGGACCAATGTCCTCGCGGGGAGGTTCGCTAGTGCTGTGGGGGGAGGGGGTTTAAACTAATTTGGCAGGGCGATGGGCACCAGGATGTAGCAATGGAAAGGAGAAACAAGGAGCACAAAGGATCGGGGGAGAAAGATAGCACTAGAGCAAGAAATAGTACAGTATTAGGTGGGATCAGACTAAGAGAGAGCACAAGAAAGTCTAAGACTGGTTTGCAGTGCATGTGTGTAAACACACGAAGTGTGGTAAACAAGGTTGGTGAGCTGCAGACACAAATAGCCACATGGGAATAAGATGTCGTGGCGATAACGGAGACCTGGCTCAAAAAAGGGCAGGATTGGGTACTAAATATTCCTGGATACAAGGTGTTCAGGAAAGGAAAGAAAGGAGGGTGGGGTGGGTGGCAGCATTGATTAAGGAGAATATTGCCATACTGGAGAGAGAGGATGTCCTGGAGGGGTCAAGGGACAGGATCTGTTTGGTTAGAGTTAAGAAATAAAAGAGGTACCATTACGCTACTGGTTGTATTCTATAGGCCACCAACTAGTGGGAAGGATATAGAGAGGTGCAAAAGCTGTAGAGTAGTGATAACTGGGGACTTCAACTATCCTAATATAGACTGGGATAACAATAATAATATAAGGGGCACCGAGGGGGAGGAAGTTTTGAAATGTGTTCAGGATAACTTTCTTAACCAGTACATTTCCGGCCCAATGAGGAAAGAGGCATTGCTGGACTTGGTTCTAGGGATTGAGGTGGGCCAAGTGGAGCAAGTGTCAGTGGGAGAGCATTTAGGGAGCAGCGATCATAGTATCATAAGGTTTAGAATAGCTATGGAAAAGGACACGGACCACTCTAAAGTACAAATACTCAATTGGAGGAGGGCCAGTTTCAATGGGATGAGAACAGATCTGGCCCGGGTAAATTGGAATCAAAGATTGGCAGACAAAACTGTAATTGAACAGTGGGCGGCCTTTAAGGAGGAGATGGTTCGGGTACAGTCTAGGCACATTCCCACAAGGCATAAAGGTAGGGCAACTAAAGCCAGAGGACCCTGGATGACAAAAGAGATGGTGAGTAAGATGAAACAGAAAAAAGGGGCGTATGACAGATGTCAGGTTGATAACACAAGTGAGAACCAGGAAGAATATAGAAGGTTCAGAGGGGAAATGAAAAAGGAAATAAGAGGGGCAAAGAAGGAGTATGAGAAAAGACTGGTGACCAACATAAAAGGGAATCCAGGCATGTAAACAGTAAATGCGTAGTAAGAGGAGGGGTGGAGCCAATTAGGGTCCATAAAGGAGATCTACACATGGAGGGCATGGCCGAGGTACTAAATGAGGACTTTGCATGTATCTTTACCAAGAAAGAAGATGCTGCCAGAGTCTCAGTAAAGGAAGATATAGTTGAGATACTGGATGGGCTAAAAATTGATAAAGAAGAAGGGCTAGCTGCACTTAAAGTAGATAAGTCACCCGGTCCAGATAGGATGCATCCTAGGTTGTTGAGGGAAGTAAGGGTGGAAATTGCGGAGGTACTGGCCATAATCTTCCAAACATCCGTTGATACGGGGGTGGTGCCAGAGGACTGGAGAATTGCAAATGTTACACCCTTGTTCAAAAAAGGGTGTAAGGATAAACCCAGGAACTATAGGCCAGTCAGTTTAACCTCAGTAGTGGGGAAACTTTTAGAAACGATAATTCAGGACAGAATTAACAGTCAGTTGGACGAGTGTGGATTGATTAGGAAAAGCCTGCATGGATTTGTTAAAGGCAAATCGTGTTTAACTAACCCGATCGAGTTTTTCGATGACGTAACAGAGAGAGTAGATGAGGGCAATGCAGTTGATGTGGTGTATATGGACTTTCAAAAGGCGTTTGATAAAGTGCCGCAGGTAGGCTTATCATCAAGATTGCGGCCCATGGAATAAAGGGCGCAGTAGCAACATGGATACAGAATTGGCTAAGGGACAGGAAATGGAAAGTAGTGGTGAACAGTTGTTTTTCGGACTGGAGGGAGGTGTACAGTGGTGTTCCCCAGGGGTCAGTGCTGGGACCACTGCTTTTCTTGATATATATTAATGAGTTGGACTTGGGTGTATAGGGCACAGTTTCAAAATTTGCAGATAAGACAAAACTTGGAAGTGTAGTAAACAGTGAGGAGGATAGTGATAGACTTCAAGAGGATATAGACAGGCTGGTGACATGGGCAGACATGTGGCAGATGAAATTTAATGCAGAAAAATGCGACGTGATACATTTCGGTTGGAAGAACGAAGAGAGGTAATATAAACTAGAGGGCACAACTCTAAAAGGGGTACAGGAGCAGAGAGATCTGGGGTATGTGTGTAAAAATCGTTGAAGGTGGCGGGGCAGGTTGAGAAAGCGGTTAAAAAAGCATACGGGATATTGGGCTTTATAAATGGAGGCATAGAGTACAAAAGTATGGAAGTCATGATGAACCTTTATAAAACACTGGTTCGGCCACAACTGGAGTATTGTGTCCAGTTCAGTTTCCACTTCAGATAAGATGTGAAGGCCTTAGAGAGGGTGCAGAAGAGATTTACTAGAATGATTCTCGGATGAGGGCCTTTAGTTACAAGGGTAGACTGGAGAAGCTGGGGTTGTTCCCCTTGGAACAGAGACGGTTGCGAGGAGATTTGTTAGAGGTATTCAAAATCATGAATGGTCTAGCAGAGTAGATAGAGAAAAACTGTTCCCATTGTCGGAAGGGTCAAGAACCAGAGGACATAGACTTAAGGTGATTGGCAAAAGAACCAAAGGTGACATGAGGGAAATCTTTTTTATGCAGCGAGTGGTTAGGATGTGGAATGCTCTGCCCAAGGGGCTGGTGAAGGCTGATTCAATTGTGGCTTTCAAAAGGGAACTGGATAAGTACTTGAAAGGAAAAAATTTGCAGGGCTACGGGGAAAGGGCGGGGGAGTGGGACTAGCTGGATTGCTCTTGCATAGAGCCGGCGTGAACTCGATGGGCCGAATGGGCTCCTTCCATGCTATAACCTTTCTATAATTTCGATGATTATATATATAAAAAGGTCATTTGTTAATGCAGCAATGTGCTTCCTGGAAGCAATTTTTTTTGTGAATTCAAGGATAGTTCTGTAATGGTGCTGCATAGCACGTTTCAGTTTAAATAACTTAAATACTGTATCATATATGGAAACTAGGCTTTAAAGTAGAAGACCTTATAATGTATGCTAAATATAGAGGAAGAAAAAGGATGCAACATTTTTAAACATGGTTTGGAATAGTGTTCTGGTCATGAGTCGTGCCTTCAGTGTTGGACAGATTTGTCTAGCACTGTGGTTTGGATGTATAAATATCAAACACAAATATACAAGCTTCAACAGAGTATGGCAAAATAATAAATTCTAATTTGTGCTTCAAAAGATTTCAGTAAAATGATGTCTGTCATGAAAAATAATGGTGATTTTGCACTTGATTATTTGATCTATAAAGAAACAGAAAATCACAGGAAAAAAATTGGTATTTTTTTCATTCAATTCTGTTAAAATTCACCTATAATTTAATGATTTAGAATTTATATCCATCTAAATATAATTGGAGGCCTTTATTCTTGGGAGAGAAATAGGAATCCTTCTAAAATTAACAGAATATCTTCTAAATTCAGAAATTCTCTTGTGAAGCTTTTGCATAACATCTCTGTTTTCTAGTCCTAGCATCGATAGCAAAACGGAGCGACATAACTCATTGGATCAAAAAAAGTATCCATTATCAAATTTATTTCATCAATAGATTATCTGAAGACCAGTGAACTGCAAGTTTATACACATTTCTGTCAGATCTATGGACTGAGGCTTTGTGATTTTAGAATAAAATCACACACCCTGGATCAGTAATTAAATCCACAAAATCACTCAAGAAAAACATGTGACTGAAAGGAGTACAGGGACAGAGAGATCTGGGGGTATATGTACACAAATCATTGAAGGTGGCGGGGCAGGTTGAGAAAGTGCTTTAAAAAAGCATACGGGATCTTGGGCTTTATAAATAGAGGCATAGAGTACAAAAGCAAGGAACAGTCACACCATATGCTGACCAGGAAAGTGATCTAAGAATTATTGTTGATGAATCTACGAAACCATTAGCCCTGTAAAGAATGGTGCACAATTCTGCTCATCCAATCCTAGGAAGTAAACTATGCTGTTGAGAGGGTACAGAGGCTGGCAACCATAATTATTCTGTGTATCAGAAGTTTAAGATGAAAATAAGCTAAGGAAGTTGTGCTTGCTTCTTTTGGGAGCAAACAAAATGTCACGGTGAATTTCTCAAGACTTTGAAGAAAATTGACAAAGTTAACCCAATCTAATTGTTCACTATGGCAAAGAGCAGCAAAGAAAGAACTTGCGTGTCTATAGTACCTTATCACCAAAGTGCCTCACAGCCAATGAATTATCTTTTGAAATGTAGTCACTGTTGCTATGTAGATAAACACGGAGTGGATTTGCACAGGACAGGATCCCACAAACAGCAAATGAGATGAATGAGCAGTTAATGTGTTTTTAGTAGTATTTGTTAAAAACAAAATGTTGGCTAAGACGCAGGGAAAACACTACATTCACCTGAACACGCTAATAGGCCTGCGGTTTAATGTCTCATTTTGAAAGACAGCACCTTTAACAATGCAGTACTCGCTCAGTGCTACACTGAAGTGTAGCCTAGATATATGTGCTCAGGTCTTCGAATGAGGCTTGAACCATCCGACTCTTGGACAAGAATGCTGCCAAATTGAGCCAAGCTCACAAGTTTCAAATTTAGGAGTGAGGAGGAAAGTCAGATGGATATTTTTGATATACGAAGGTCGATAGAGTGTGGAGCATCTCACCAGGAAAATGCATTTATACAAATAGTGTAAACAAGTTTAAGGGGCACACGGAGGTGTTTCTGGTGACAGAAGGGATTGAAGGACATAATAAGAAGGAAGGTTGTTGGTGTCAAGATCGGTTGTTTGGGCCTAAGTAATTTCTTATACCGAAAAAATCTTGTGTTGTTAAATAGTCCAATTCACTTATTGCACACCACAGTTAGCAGCAATGAACCCTGTATTTGAACTGTAGCATTCATTGCTATGGTAATCATTCATTGTGATATTTTTAGTACTTCATAAAAATGTTAATATGAATTTACTGCCAGATTGTTGTTGTGTGAAATTACCGTAAATTCTGATTAGAGAAGTGCTAAAGCTTATTTTGGAGAAAGAAATCGCATGACGAGCCTGCGATAGATTTATCAGAAATTTAATATCATCGTGTTGGAATAGTGTTCTATTCTTCTGAGTAATTTTTTAGGTCTGAAATATTTTCAGATAATGAGCATTTTCATCATGGCATCCATTTTGTAGGTGTCTATGCCATTACTTGTTGATTTCACGATTGATTGAGCTGCAGTAGTTACATAACCATATGGATGATGTGATCATTGTATAGCAATACAAAACCAATATTTTCTTATTTGTACTCAGAGTGTGGACATCTCTGGCAAGGCTGCAGTTGTTACCCATCCCTAGTTGCCTGAGGTGGTGGTGGTCATTACATAGAATTTACAGCACAGAAACAGGCCATTCGGCCCAACTGGTCTGTGCCAGTGTTTATGCTCCACACGAGCCTCCTCCCACCCTAATTCATCTAACCCTATTAGCATATCCTTCTATTCCTTTCTTCTCATGTACTTATCTAGCTTCCCCTTAAATGCATCTATGCTATTTGCCTCAAGTACTCCATGTGGTAGCAAGTTCCATGTTCTAACCACTCTCTGGGTAAAGAAGTTTCTCCTGAATTCCTTATTGGATTTATTAGTGATTATCTGATATTTATGACCCCAAGTTTTGGATTCCCCCACAAGTGGAAACATCTATATCTGCCCTATCAAACCCTGTCATAACTTTAAAGACTTCTATTAGGTCACCCCTCAGCCTTCTCTTTTCTGGAGAAAAGTAGTGATTGTTGTACAACTGAGTGGCTTGCTAGGGCATTTAAGAGTCATATAGGCCAGACAGGTAGGGGTGGCAGATTCCCTTCTCTGAAGGACAATAATGAACCACTTGGAGTTTTACAACAATCCAGCAACTTTCATGGTCATTTCTTTTCTAGGGTTGGACTACAACTTGCCAGATACTTTTGGATTCAATTTCACAACTTGTCATGGTGGGATTGCAATTCCAGTCCTTTAACTATGACATTACTGTGTAAAAAGCAATGTCTTGGAGTCTAGTATTTATATACTTCTGATCTTGCTGTTCAGTTTAACTAGCTCCATTGTCCAAGGTAGTGCAAATATGATGTCCATGTTCACTGTGAAGTGAAAAATGGTACTGTATTATATATAGTTTAGTGTTTTAGTTTGAATCTTTATTGGAATCACTGGCCTAATTCACTTTTTTTCGGGGCATAGAACATGACTCCTGCCAAAACTATTTGCATTGGGTGATTGTTGTGTATCTTTATGATAAATGCGTTTTGCAGTAAATGCTAAGTTTTGAGCATCACAGTAAAGATAAACAATGTTTTAAAAAGCTGCTTTGTGAATTCTAATCAACACAAATAGCATGGGATACCTCGATAGCAGTGGTATTTAGGGATCTACCCAACATCTTCATCCAGAGAATATTGGGTGCAAAAAACAGTTCAATGAGGAGCTTGTTATTGTGCTTTGTTTTCAGGCTACAAACATCATGGACGTCTGCTGTGAAATCATTTTGCTGAGTTACAGAGGGAAAAAGATGATAAAAAGCAAAGAAATGGATGAATGTAAAATTTGAAACTAAAATGAGCAATTTTATTACTGCAGGGCAGAATAGTGATGCATGGTAAATGCTGAATAGAATATGAATTGCAGCTCCAGATCCCAGCTCCAGGAGTAAATATCACAGTTAAATCAGCTCGAAGGGTGAAAATGATTGACGTGGTTATTGGCACTCCCTGGAAACTACTGAGCTATAGTGCCTTAGGGGAACTTCATTTAGACTTACTGAAAGATAATACTGAGCAAAGATTTCTGACCAAAATTAGGCTTGGGAAACAGAATAAATAAAGCAGGCTGTCACATATCATTCATGCAAGTATCTAGATGAGGAATGTAATAATAAATTATCTGACATAATCTTGCTGCAATCAGTGTAGACACGAATGTGCTAAGTGAAGCATTGCACTCTTCAATGTTTATTATGTATTCTAAATTGTTGGAGCACATGGACTTCATTTATTCATGTGTATCTGAAAGACAACTCAAAATCATCGTCTGGGAAAAAAAAGGTTTAGAGTACGAAAGGAAGTGGCCCTGGAAATAGTGGATACATTGGTGATCATCTTCCAAAATTCTATAGACTCTGGAACAGTTCCTACAGATTGGAGGGTGGCAAATGTAATCCCACTATTTAAAAAAGGAGGGAGAGAAAAAACAGGGAATTACAGACCGGTTAGCCTAACATCATTAGTGGGGAAAATGCTAGAGTCTATTATAAAAGATGTGATAACAGAACACTTGGAAGGCACTAACGGGATTGGACAAAGTCAGCTTGGGTTTATGAAAGGGAAATCATGCTTATCAAATCTACTGGAGTTTTTTGAGGTTGTAACTAGTAGAATAGATAGGGGAGAACCAGTGGATGTGGTGTACTTGGATTTTCAGAAGGCTTTTGATAAGGTCCCACACAAGAGGTTAGTGTGCAAAATTAAAGCACATGGGATTGGGGGGAATATAATAGCATGGATTGAGAATTGGTTGACAGACAGGTAACAGAGAGAAGAATAAACGGGTCTTTTTCCGGGTGGCAGGCAGTGACTAGTGGGGTACCGCAGGGATCGGTGCTTGGGCCCCAGCTATTCACAATATAGATCAATGATTTGGATGAGGGAACTAAATGTAACATTTTCAAGTTTGCAGACGGCACAAAGCTGGGGTGGAATATGAGCTGTGAGGAGGATGCAAAGAGGCTCCAATGTGATTTAGACAAGTTGGGTGAATGGGCAAGAACATGGCAGATGCAGTATAATGTGGATAAATGTGAGGTTATCCACTTTGGTTGTAAAAACAGAAAGGCAGATTATTATCTGAATGGTGATCGATTGGGAAAAGGGGAGGTGCAACGAGACCTGGGTGTCCTTGTACACCAGTCGCTGAAAGCGAGCATTTAGGTGCAGCAAGCAGTTAGGAAGGCGAATGGTATGTTGGCCTTCATTGCAAGGGGATTTGAGTACAGGAGCGGGGATGTCTTACTGCAGTTATACAGGGCCTTGGTGAGACCACATCTGGAGTATTGTGTGCAGTTTTGGTCTCCTTATCCGAGGAAGGATGTCCTTGCCATGGAGGGAGTGCAATGAAGGTTTACCAGGCTGATTCCTGGGATGGAAAGATTGGGTTGATTAGGCCTATATTCACTAGAGTTTAGAAGAATGAGAGGTGATCTCATTGAAACATATAAAATTCTAACAGGACTAGACAGACTAGATGCAGGAAGGATGTTCCCGATGGCTGGGGAGTCCAGAACCAGAACCGAGATGAGGAAAAATTTCTTCACTCAGAGGGTGGTGAACCTGTGGAATTCTCTACCACAGAAGGCAATGGAGGCCAAGTCATTATATATATTCAAGAAGGAGATAGATATATTTCTTAATGCAAAAGGGATCAAGGGATATGTGGAAAAAGCGGGAACAGGGTACGGAGTTAGACGATCAGCCATGATCATTTTGAATGGCGGAGCAGGCCCGAAGGGCCGAATGGCCTACTCTTGCTCCTATTTTCTATGTTTCTATATGAGAGCGGGAAATTCTGGAAGAACTGTGGAATTATTTAAGTTTAGAAGGAAGTACTAATTAAACGCCCCGAATTTCAACCTGTTTACTTAAACAGAATCTTTTTGTAACAATAAGTACTGTTGCAGAGATATTTTGGTAAGATGGAAAGGTGCAAATTAGTTTGTTATTTAAAGTGTTATATTTCTGTGCCATAAATAGATGGCACAGCCTGCGCCTGATATTCCAGCTTGTAGTGTTGGCCTGGCCTTAATGAAAACTCTAGTGTGGTTGGATAAAAGTAGTTGCTTTTATCACACTTGATTGACCAGGAGAGGGGTATGCCCCTGTGTACTAAAATAAACCAGATAATAAAAGAACTGCAGCAACACAATGCAGAATACCCCGTGGAAGGTTTAATGCCCAGTTTCATACTAACATTGACAGCCTCTTCCCAGTTACAATGGCCTCGGTTTTAGAATGGAGGCGGGATGGCAGCGGGCGGGTGGGGGGTGTCGTGGTAAATGAGCGCGTGGGTAACCTGACCAATAAAATATGTCAGTTTCCCATGCAATCGCAATTAAATTGGTGCCACTTAACGTGGCTTCCGGGTTTGCCGTCGGAAAGGTGCACAGTGGGCAGACTGCGCACCCGCATCACAGGCTGTCAGCTGGAGGAGCCCTATTTAAAGGGCCATTGCTCCAAAGCCTTTTGGTGGAGCAAAGACCCAGAAACCACAATGGAGCAGCACAAGGGCAAGGCTCCTCCAAGGTTCAGTGACGCCTCACTGCAGAAGCTACTGGACGGGGTGAGGAGGAGGAGGAGGGAAGTGTTTTACCCCGTGGATGGGAGGAAGTGCCCTGCCTCTGCCACCAAGAAGGCCTGGCTCGAGGTGGTTGTGGAGGTCACCAGCAGCAGTAACATCTCCCACTCCTGGATCCAGTGCAGGAAGCGGTTCAGTGACCTATCTAGGTCAGCAAAAGTGAGTACTCTTATTGATTCTCCTGCATTCAGTGTTCCCCATCACCGCACCCCCCACCCCTACAACTCATTCTGCCAATTCTATTCCATCAAATCACTCCTCACACCCACTTACGGCTCATCCTCAACCTACCTGCACTTCCTCACCTCCCAATTTGTGACCCCACTACTACCACTCACCCCAATCCTCATCCAATGCATCTCTTTCACGGTCAGCCTCACCCAAAGCAATGCATTCATCGGTTGGCCACTTCACCATCACTCACTCACGCCTGTTCTTTCTCCCCTTCTAGGAGAACAGAGCGCAAAATGCACGCGAGAGGGCGAGGACTGGAGGGGGGCCACAACAAATAGTGGTCCTCACAGGCATCGAGCAGGAGGCACTCGAGATCAGCCGCATCCTCGAGTGCCTGTCCGTCGGGGATGGCGAGACTGGCACCCCACAAACGTCTGGTGACACAACTTTAACATTCATCACACACGACATGAAGTGGTGTTAACAATGCTTGGTATGTAGAACACCTCAGTATGCTCATCGCAACATGACACATCTGTGATGATGCTTAATATCGCCTTCTGTTCTCTTACAGGCCCTTCAGCGACCACAGTGACAGCAGAGGGCGATTCCTCAGAGGACCTGCCAGCCTCTGAGGGTGCACCGTCACATCATAGTGAGCCATCCACCAGCGCAGATCCTCAAACCTCAGTGGGTCCTAGTACTCAGTTAGTTGAATTGGAACTTGGTGAGTCACCACACACAAGTGAGCACGAGCAGACACTGGTGGCAGGGGCAGCTGTGGAGAGTCCGCATCATTGGGAGCACTCCTCCCCAGGCTCTGCTCAGCTGGACGTAGATGAAGAACCCCGGGGGCCATCCTTTAAAAGGACAATGATCAAGGGACAGCAGCACATTTGCGAGGTACTGGAACAGGTGCCACGCACACTCTCCACAATAGCGCAGAGGATGGAGGAGTCCAACTCCTGCATGAGTGGAATGGTGGCACAGGGACGGGAGGGAATCTCTGAGATAGTGTCGCAGGGACGTGAACAAATGTCTGAGATAGTGTCGCAGGTAAGTGCGGGAATGTCTCTGATGGAGAGAAGGCCAACCTCCGTTGAGCTTCAAGCATGGCTCATAAATGAGACCGTTCAGGCCCTAACAATGGTTGTTTGGACTCGGTGAACAACATTCTGCCGCCTTAAACAGGCTGACAGATATTTTAGAAGTGGCCTTCCAAGGCATCACACATGTCCACCACACTGTTGTCCAGCAGGGTGGTAGGAGTGATGTGGACCTGGCCAGGGGAGGGATGATGGCAAAAGGGGACATGGAAGTGGGGACGCCACTGAAAGCGCTCCCACGTCTCACCCGTTGCCCCCCTCTCAACCAGTACCCGCAATGCTGCCACCTCTCCAGGTGGCCGAGTCTGCCCCTGCACAGGTGGAGCAGTCTTTGGAGGGGCCCTCACAGGCTCCAAAACCCAGAGGGCTATTGCCCAAAGCATCTATAAGCAGTCAGGACATGAACATGAGCAACCTGCCACTACCTCTGCCGCAGCCACATGGGATGCACCACGCAGAAGTAGTAGGAAGAGAAAGGCTAAGGTTTTGTAAGCACGACGGGTATGCACAAGAGTATTTGACAGATGGTCATGTTTTTTATTTATATTTGTTTTTTGTTAACTCACATTAAATGTTATGATTATGACCACTGCTGCCACGTTTTGCCCATTCTTGACTGGCTTTTGTGTTAGGGCCCTTTCATGAGGTTGACTATGAACGGCGACACTTGATGGCACCCATTAGGTCCCTTTACAGTAGGTGTACGTGTAGTTGCAGGACTGTTTTGTGCAGGTGGGGGTGGGGGAGCTGATGTGGGCGCTGCTGTATCCAGGTGGTGAGGGCTGGACTCTTCACATTTTCTGATGTTAGGAGAACCGTTCACATACCAGTGACTCCCTGGCCTCACGAGCAGCCAGGTGAGCTGCTGCTCTGACCATGAGTTCATCCTCCTCCTCCTCCTCCTCCTCTTCAATGTGGGTGGCAGATGTGGATGGGGCCTTCTCAAGCAGCACCCCTCTCTGTTGTGCCATGTTGTGCAGGGCACACCACACTACTATAATCCGTCCCACTCTATCTGGTGCGTATTGAAACCCTCCTCCAGAACGATCAAGGCACCTAAATCGCATCTTGAGCAGCCCTATAGCATGCTCAATTGTAGACCTGGTGGCGATGTGGCTGTTGTTATATCGACGCTGTTGCTTGGTGATTGGTTTCCTCAGGGGTGTCATGAGCCACGTGTGCAGGGGGTATCCCTTGTCCCAGGGAGCCAGCCCTTAAGGCTGTTCAGTGCATGGAAGAGGGGCAGGATGTTGGATTCCCGCAGAATGCAGGAATCGTGGCAGCTGCCAGGGAATCTGGCGCACACGTAAAGGAATCTTTTGCGGTGGTCACAAATGAGCTGAGCGTTGATGGAGCGATACCCCTTTCTGTTGATGAACAGTTCTGGCTCGTGTGGAGGCGCTCGTATTGGGAGATGGGTGCAATCGATTGCACCCTGTACCCATGGGAAGCCAGACACAGAATGGAATCCCACTGCCCTCTCCGTCTGGCTGAGGTTGTCCATGGGGAAGTTGACGTAGTGCGAGGCCCTGCAAAACAAGCTGTTGGTGGCCTGCCTTATGCACTTGTGTGCAGACCGAAAGACCCCGGCGATGTCCCCAGTGGCACCCTGGAATGATCCCAAGGCGAAGAAGTTGAGGGCAGTGGTCACTTTAATTGCAACGGGTAATGAGATGCCACTCGGCCCAGCCGGGAGCAGCTCGACATGAAGGAGGCTGCAGATGTCTGCGACCGCCTGGCGACTCATTCTGAGCCTCCATATGCACTGCTCGTCAGAGAGGTCCAGGAAGCTGAGCCTTGGTCTGTAGACCGTGTGGCGAGGGCAGTGCCTCCTGCCACATCGCCCTCTGTTGTTGCCTTTTGTGCGGGTCCCTGTGAAACATGGAGTGTTTCCCACAGCATGGGAAACACGCTGCGGATGTCTGAAAATCGGACCCCTGTTCAATGTGCACAAAATTAAGGACTTCAACTATCTAAACAATTATCTTAACTGTCATCCCTCCGGCTTTAATTGCTGGTGGGACTTCCACATTCGGGAGGCGCGCGCGCAACCAGACGCGTCAGCGGGGAACCCGGATTTCCCCAATTTTCGGAGCCACCCCGCCCTCAACACACTCACACTTGCATTCTGAAATCGAGCCCAATATGTCTTACATTATCTGTAGCCATGATGTGGAGATGCCGGTGATGGACTGGGGTTGACAATTGTAAACAATTTTACAACACCAAGTTATAGTCCAGCAATTTTATTTTAAATTCACAAGCTTTCGCAGGCTACCTCCTTCGTCAGGTGAATTTTCACATCGTTCACCTGAGGAAGGAGGAAGCCTCCGAAAGCTTGTGAATTTAAAATAAAATTGCTGGACTATAACTTGGTGTTGTAAAATTGTTTACAATTATCTGTAGCTACATTTCTATCATCACCATCCACACTCCACACACAACTCTTGCTTATTACAAGGTTAGGAGGCCCTGGAATATATTTGAATTCTTTAAAGGGGAAGGGAAGTGTAGGGAGATGTAATTTGGTATAGTATACTCCCCGTCTCAACAATATAAAAAAATGAAGGTTTTTTTGACCCATTGGATGTCTCCTTTCCTGGGAGGCTGCGATTGGAGCTTGGAGTGGTCGGCATTCGGAGCTTGGGGTGGGGGAGAGAGGCTATCGTGGGAGTGGGGGGAGAGAGGCCGCAATTGGCAGAAGGGAGGCTGAAGATTTCCTTGCGGGGCCGGGGAGAGCACTCCTGGTCCACGAGGAGTACTCCCTTTCACTGCCGGGTTTCCCAACCCCTGGGAAACCCACACGGCATCTGTTTAAAAAAAAATTAAATTGGGCTCCCAATTGCACTGTGGGAGCCGGATTTAAATATGTTAATGACGGACCCGCCTCTCCACAGCAGGACACTCGGACACTATGAAACCCACCTCCGTAAAAACGGCAACATGCACGGCGGGTTAGGGACGCGTTCCCTGTTTTTTCATTTTTAACCTCCCCCATCCGTCGTGAGTGGGTTAATATCGAGGCCATTATTTCAGTGAGCGAGTGGTAAATTTATGGCACAGGCTTCCTTGGGAGAAGGTGGAAGCCGACAGTGTTGATTCATTCAAATGCAAATTAGATAGATTTCTTTCAGAAAATAATATTTTGGGATACAGTGTATGAGTAATGTGAGACATGACATATAGTAAGTGTCTGGGAGAAACAGGTGACTTTGGACCTGTGGTTCCCAAAGCTTTCCATCACTGGGATTTTCCTCGCCTCCTGTCCGGGTCTGTTGTAGATTAATTGCTAGAGATTGATTGCTATGATTAGTCAACAACTCCATTATTGTTATATCATGTGACTTCCAGGATGGTAGAAGGGGAACTAGATGGGTCCAGGTCTTCTTGAGTCTAACAATTCCTATATTCCTATTAGCAAGCGCCCCTTACAATTTCAGATTTATAAGATACTGGTGTTAGTGATACTAATACTAATAATATTTTACAGGTTATCATAGAAAGTTATGGCACAGAAAGGCCATTCGGCCCATCGTGTCTGTGCCAGCTGAGAAAGAGCTATCCAGCTTAATCCCATTTTCCAGCACTTGGTCCTTGGCCCTGTAGGTTATGGCACTTCCAATGCACATCCAAGTACTTTTTAAATGAGTTGAGGGTTTCTGCCTCCACCACCCTTTATTACAGTAATATTCATTGAATGTACACTTCCATTCCCAGCCCAGTGTTACTGTAACTAATGATTTTAGCAGAATAATGCGATTGGTGTTAATTAAATGCGTGGTTCTACTGTAGTGTATTTCTGTAACATGTTGCTGCCTAGTGCGAAAATGAGTCATTCTCTTTCAAAGACACAGATTTGTCTGTCTTCGTATCATTGCTTTGTGCATGTACTGTTTCCAGTATTACAAAGCCTTTGTTTGAATGGCATTCTGATGCAGTGGAATGTTTTTTTGCACCATATATGAATATCTTAACAGTCCATCCCAAAGCTCGGACAATAACATGTACTTTAAATCTGTTTTCTCTGTCAGCTAAACTGTCAGCTAACTAATTTTAAAGGAAAACGCCTGCTAACAAATGATTATAGTGACTTTGGGCCCAATATTAGGAGGGAGGCGGGTTGCTAGCGGGGGGTCGACTGGGTGCGTGGGTAACCTGCCCAGTAAAATCGGTGGGTTCCCCACGCGATCGTAAGTAAATTGAAGCCACTTACCTTGGCTTCCGGGTTTCACGCTGGAAAGCTGCACAGCGGGCGGACTGCACACCCGCATCATAGGCTGTCAGCTGGAGGAACACTATTTAAAGGGGCAGTCCTCCACTGACTGATGCTGCAGAAAGGAGCCAAAATTACAGCATGGAGCAGCCCAGGGGGAAGGCTGCTCCCAGGCTTAATGATGCCTCACTCCAGGTCCTACTGGATGGGGTGAGGAGGAGGGGGGAGGACAGAGATCTTCTCCGCGGCGGACGGGAGGAAGTGGCCTGTCTCTGCCACCACGAAGGCCTGGCTCGAGGTGACAGAGGAGGTCACCAGCACCACCAACGTATCACGCACCTGCATACAGTGCAGGAGGCGCTTCAATGACCTAAGTAGGTCAGCTGAAGTGAGTACACTTACTCATTCCCCTACACTCCGTCTGCCACGTCACCGCCCCCACCCCACATCTCCTCCTGCACTGCCAACACTACTCTATCACATCACTCCTCACACCCACTCAAAGCTCATCCTCATCTTAACTGCACTTACTCACCTCGCCAGTACTCATCCCACCACTACCACTCAACCCAATCCTAATATAATCTCATGGCTCTGTCTCATACTCACCCTCTCATGCATCTCTTTCATGGTTAGCCTCACCCAACCTGTCACTACATGTGCTGCAGCCACAGGACATGCATCACATGTGTAGTAGGAAGCAAACGTATCATGAGCATGAAGTGGATGCACAAGGGTGTTTGAGGGTTTGTCATGGTTTTTACTTTTATTTGATTTCTGATCAACTCACATTACATATTACATTGTCACCACTATTGCCACGTCTTGGCCATTCTTGATTGGCTTGTGCAATAATGCCCTTTCATGAGGTTCTCCATGAACACCCTTGATGCCACCGGGTCACCCTACAGTGGGTGTATGTGCAGTTGCACGACTACTTTGTGCAGGTGCCTGTTGTGCAGCACTGTGTTGTGTAGCTCCATGTGGCGGAGGTGGACAGCATGCCTGGCGAGGCTGGTCGTCCTCTAATGGAGTGATGAATGCAGCAATGCCCGCCCCCCCTCATCCTGACTATGTGAGTGTGAGGGGCTCCACAAAGTAGGTAAATGTGTTTGGACAGCAGAGTTTAGGGTATGATTTAATAATTTGGAGTGTGGAGACAACGGTGTGGCAGGCAAAACTTTGTCTGAGGTGACAAAGTGCCCTGCTGCAATGAATGAGGGTTTACCCTGCACCTGTTAAATGGACCTTTGCAGCTGCCACTGGCTGCAACACGTCTGTTTAAACAATGAGTGTTTCCCCCAGCACGGGAAACACGCTGTGGGTAGTCCGAAATCCGAATCCTTCTAAAATCTCCAACTAATGAGGTCTGTAAACGACCTCAAGGACCCAGATAATGATCTTAAGTGGGATCCCGCCGGCTTTGATTGCCGGTGGGAGTCCCGCATGCGGGGGCTGCGCGCGCACCGATTCGCTTCATTGGGGAACCCGGAAGTGGTCGGGTTGGAGCCGGGCTCCGGACCCGCTCCTGGAATCCCCACGAATCTGCCATGAACGCACCCACTCGGCCATCCGAAAATTGACCCCTTTATCTCACCAAACACTGCTAACTGTACCTTTATAAAACAATGGTGATGAGGATTGTGGCTGTACCAATGAACACAGACATATAGGGCTCCATTTCAGCACCCGCTATCGAGTGCGTTCCTGGCGGGGGGGCTCCGAAAATCGGGGAATCCCGGAGCGGGTCGGGAGCCCGGCTCCAACCCGCCCACTTCCGGGTTCCCCACAGACGCGCTGACGTGCGCGCGCAGCCCCCGCATGTGGGAATCCCGCAGGCAATTAAAGCCAGCGGGGTGCCACTTGAGAGTATTTATCTTACTATTTCAGGTCGTTTACAGACCTGATTAAGGGAATATTTCATGAGGGGTGGGATTTTAGAAACAACTGGGACTGTTTCCCATACTGGGGGAAACACTCCCAGTTGAAATGGACATGTTGCAGCTATCAGCCTGTGGCAGCTGCAAAGGTCCATTTGACAGGTGGGTGGTGGGGGGAGACCCTCACCCATTGCAGGAGGCCACTCTGTCAGTTGGGACAAAGATGTGGAGATGCCGGTGATGGACTGGGGTGGACAAATGTAAGGAGTCTTACAACACCAGGTTATAGTCCAACAGCTTTATTTGAAATCACAAGCTTTTGGAGCTTTGCTCCTTCGTCAGGTGAAGTGAAGAGATGCATATAGGCACAGCATATATAGTCAGAGAACAATGCCTGGTGATTACAGATAATCTTTCTAACTGCCCGTTATCACACCTCGGCAGAGAGATAATCACAGCAATCAGAGGGACCATTAGGGACAGAAGAGAGCGGCAATCGGGAGGGAGGGAGATACAGATCGGGGTTTGGTGGGGGGGGGGCGGAGAGGAAGAAAGCGGATCGTGGGGCAGGCTGCAGATCGGGCCTTGTGGTTGGTGGGGGGGGATGTCGCGATTGTGGCAGATTGTAGACAGAGGCCGCGATCTGCAGAAGGGAGGCTGAAGCTTCCTTGAGGGGCCTGGGGGGCACTCCTGCTCCTCCTGGCCCACAAGGAGTGCTGAAAAAGCTCTTATCTTCTGGAGCCGGCACCTCCCTCCCCCCTTTTGCTGCCGGGTTTCCTGAGCTCTGGGATACCTGGCCGGCAGCTGTTAAATTTAAATCAGGCTGCCAATTGCACTGCAGGAGCCTGATTTAAATATGGTAATGAAGTGTCCCACCTCTCCAAGACGGGACACTCAGCCTGTAAACACATCGCCCTAAAAACGGCAACAGGCGTGAATGTGGAGGGTTGGGGACGCGGTCCCCATTTTTTAGCGTTTAACCCCCCGACCTCCTCCCGTCCATCGTTGGGGTGGGGTGGTTAATATTGAGGCCCTTGTCACAATAACTTAGAAACTGTTAATTAGATTTTCACTAATATAAATAACATCTGGTCATTGGTCTCAGAATTCCTCTCGCTATTTTTCCTTCACTATCCTCAACACACTGTAGGTAGTCTGGTAATTGAATAAGGAGGTCACTAGGGTTGCTAATCTTTTTAATAGAATTTTGTACAACACTATGTAACATCTTGCACATTATATATAGCCTCAATACCAAAACCTTTATTCATGCTTGTGATATCTCTAGAATCGATTTCTCTAGCATCATCTTTGCTGGACTTCCATCCTCTCCCCTCCATAAATTCCAATTTGTCCGTATCCTGTCCCAAATTAAGTCCCAATGCCCTTCGCCCCTGTCCTTGCTCCCTTTTCTCCAGCGCATCGAATCCTTGTCCTCATCTTCAAATCCCTCCACAGCCTTGCCCAGTCAAACCCTGGAGCCTCTTTCTACCTTTCGTCCCCTCCGGCTCCATGACTGACAAGTTTTGTGCACCAGTGGCGGTAGAGGCTTCAGCTATCTCGGCCCTTCTCTTTAGGAATGTTCTACCTGAGCCCCTCTGTCTCTCCACCTTTTTTTTTTAAAAAGAACTTCTCAAAACCCCTCTTTTCAATCCAGCTCTCAGTCACCTCTCCTAACTCTCCAAGCTTGATGCAGCATCCATTCCATTCACCAGTTTCCTCCCCACCACCTGTAAACCACCTTGGGATGTTTGGCGAAGCATTAATACAAGTTGTTGTTGTTGTTGTTTTTCTGGAACATGGAAAGCCTGTGGAGCCCTAGTGCAGACTGTGGATTCTGGTCAACTTGTAGTTTATGAATGTTAGAAGCAGGAACCTGCCAAAGAGATTATTGGAGAAGTCCAGCTAGGTGATAAAAAGCGTGGATTGGGGTTTCAGGAGCTGGGTGGGGGTGAGAGACAGGCGATGTTGCAAGGATGAAACAAGGTAGTCCTGATCATGAGGTCTGATGTGAGGGAGAAGGTTGACCTGATGGTCGAGCGCTCAGCCAAGATTCTGGGTCTAAGCCTGAGGTCGCATCCGGGGAAGAGATGGAGTCAAGGCCAGAATTTCCATGCTTAAAGCTGGTAATACCCAATGCCCTTGAGAAAAATATGGGCTTTTCTATTTATGACTTGGTTGGTCTCCCAACCACAGACTTTACAGGGCAAACAGAGAGAAAGCTTGATTGAAAAGAGGGGTTTTGAGAAGGTTTTTAACGTGGAGAGACAGTGGAGCTCAGGGAGGAAATTCATGAGAGAAGGGCTGAGGCAACTAAGAGAAAACTACGTACCATTAATCAATTTCATCAATGGTTGACAAACTGCTGATGGTCTTGACCAGTAGCTACGGTATAGGTTCCAGATTAGCAGTACCATGTTTACGATGCCTGACTGAGACTACAATGCTCCTGCCCAGGATGGAATTCTACGCATGCAGGGTCAAACACGTGCAGAGCTCATCTCTCTCTTTTAAAATGTAAGATTGTCCAAGGGATCCATGAGGTATCACATCCAAACGGTGTCAGACTGCCCCTTTGAGGGAGTCTCTCGTCACTCCTGTCTTGAACTCTGGTTGAGATGTGATTGCAGATTTATACTGCGCTTTAGCATTGGTGTGAACTCGAAAACAAGTAGCAGCAAGGCTAAAGTTGCCATATAAATACTCACATAGATGCTGTGATTGGGGCGACAATGGCCTCGATATTAGCCACCCCACGATAGGCGGGAGAGGTTTGGGATGGGTGAGTGGGGGGGGGGGGTGAACCGTCAAATGTACGAAACAAGACCTCACCCCGCCGCGCACGCACCTGTTGCCGTTTTTACAGCGGTGGATATTGTGGCTTCTGAGTGTCCTGCCGTGGAGAGACGGGACACTTCATTAATACATTCAAATCGGGTAATTGGGAGTCCGATTTAAAATGAACTGCTGCTGCGCGAGGTTCCCAGGGGTCGGGAAACCTGGCAGTGAAAGAGAGGCGGGAGCTGCCGGCTGCACGAGGTAAGTGCCATTTCCAGCACCCCTTGTAGGCCAGGAGGAGCAGGGGTGCTCCCCCCTCAGCCCCTCAAGGAAGCCGTTAGCCTCTCTCCTGCCGATCACAGCCTCTCTCTTCCCCCTCCCGATCACCCACCCCCCCAGTCCTGATGTCCTCTCTCCCTGTCAAACCGCGATGTCCAATTTCTCCTCCCTCCCCCTCCCCCGATTGCCGGGGACCGTCCCCAAGGGTCCATGGCTGTGGCCTCCTGCCGCTGGTGGCCCCCTCTGGCTGCTGGCCAGGCTGTCAATTTGACTAGCTGCCGGGCAGGAAACGAATCCAAAGAAATGATAATGGTGTCCTGCCATTAAGCGCCCTCTCTGCCTCCCCGTAAATATCGGAGTCAATAGGTTTCTATACAAGAATGAGCTAGGCCCCCTTCCTCATCTGTCATTCATGGAGTCACCCTCAGCCACACCAGGAATATAAACATCCAAGTATTATTTTGCTTAGACCTGTTCTTTAATTCATCGATATGTTCCAAAAAGAATATTTCCAACTGCAGTTTTCTCCTCAAAATATGAAAATCACTCAATGTCCATATCAGTAGCGTCTCTGCACCTCCTTAGGAGCAAGCCACCAGGTCCTCCATGGCAGATTTAAAGTGCTTCATCTCGGAGAGCACTGTGAGTTGCTGCTTGTTGGCCTTAATTTCATTCAATATAATTTCATTCGATATAAGCACAGAGAAGACGGCAGGAACTGTGTATCCAATCAGAAGCCTCCCCACCAGCTGCAAAAGAGGGGTATCTAAATCCATAATCGGTTGAATGAGTTGGCATTGCAGTAAATTTTAAATAAGGTTGGCTAAGTTTCCTTCTGCACTTGCTGTGAGCTATAAAGTCAAATATCGCAAGTGTAAAATCAGGCAAAGATGAATAGGAAAAAATATATCAGTGGTTGGAATGGACAGGAGCAAGACTAACATGCAACCGTTCTATCGACAGCCGTAGCCAAAAGGTCCTTAATCTTTCTTTCCTTATAGTTTGTGTCCCTTCCCTTTTTTTCTTTCTTCGTTCACTCTCCCTTTTATCCTCTTTGCTCTGATATCTGCACCATGATAGTTCTTCATTTTATTCATACCCTCGTTCCTACTTTTTAAAAAAAAATCCTTTTTGTCTCTCTGCCTTCTGCAACGATTGAGGTGCCATGTGGTGAGGCTGCAGGACCTCAAACAGGAGCCAGATAATTTTATTAATTCGATTTTGTCTATTTTCTTTTCCCCTTTAATAATACAAGCTCCACTTCAAATCGCCAGAATCCAATGGCAGACCAACCACTTAGATTCATAAAAAGTAAACGCGGGGAGGGTTGGGCTGTCAACTGTCTTCGACACCAAAACAGAAAGAAAATAATTCCTGCTAAGGTGCTAGCACAGCTCTAACACAGTCCCCTTTTGATATGAGGGTCTGTCAACTGATGCCAGACTGAATGCATTGCACTTCAGCCGCTAATCCCATTTTAACCAGTCATTCCAGAGCTACCATGGTCCCGTCCTTATTTCATCAAACCAAAGAGGAAATTCTTCATCAAGTCTATCAGATGTCTGGATCAACTGGTAGGTCACCTTAAAAGGAGAGGCAGTGATCCTATCAAGTATTGGTTCTTTCAGACAATCAAGTGTGCACTGAAGGAAAATGGCATGCAGCATTCTTTGTTTTACCCTCCCCACGTGTATGTCATGCATGTAGTGCCCAACTTCGGAGGTCGCATGGATTCCTATTAGAAAAAGGATTCATAATTCAAAATCCTTCAGTGGCATCAACATTAGAAGTTGCAGACTAGTGAAAAATTAAAAGTTTACAATCGCTCACCCACCACTGCTGTGCTTGCTGACCTACATTAGCTCCCGGTCTGGCAACGCCTAAATTATAAAATTCTCCTTGTTTTCAAATCCTTCCATGGCCTCACCCCTCTCTGTCTCTGTAACCTCCTCCAGCCCAACAACCCTCCGAGATCTCTGTGTTCCTCCAGTTCTGGCCTCTTGCGCATCCCCGATTTCCTTTGCTGGGTGGCCGTGCCTTCAACTGCCTAGGCCTTAAGCTCTGGAATTCCCTCCCTAAACCTCTCCGCCTCTCTCTCCTCCATTAATTCACTTCTTTTTTTTTTATTCGTTCACGGGATGTGGGCGTCGCTGGCAAGGCCGGCATTTATTGCCCATCCCTAATTGCCCTTGAGAAGGTGGTGGTGAGCCGCCTTCTTGAACCGCTGCAGTCCGTGTGGTGACTGTTCTCCCACAGTGCTGTTAGGAAGGGAGTTCCAGGATTTTGACTTGGTCACCTGTCTCTTTATGTGGCTCGGTGTCAAATTTTATCTAATAGCGCTCCTGTGAAACGTCATAGGATGTTTTACGATGTTAAAGGTGCTATATAAATGCAAGTTGTTGTTGTCCAGGCAGGTCCGGGTCAAATCCACTGCTCAGGCTTTAACATCATGAGTAATGGGGACCTACCTCGGCTAACTCTTAAGGTCATACTATGCCAAATCTCTGGGGCTTAGCTTTTACTGTGCTGAATAGGTGTTTAATTGCTTTTCTAGATTGCTCAGCATTGAAATAATTGTTCCTGTAATTGTTCTTATGGCATGCTGAAGTTTTATTCTTTAGGGGAAGGCAGTCTGTGCAATGCTGTACTGCTGTGATTAGATTGGTCATATCTTTTTGTCTGGGGCCTATGCAGACTATCTTTATAAATTGACATGACTTTTGTTTAAATGCTGGAAAGCCAAACTGTGTTAATTTTTGTGGTATGTTTGTGTTTTATATGGTTGGATCTGTTTAATATGTGCTTCATCAGTGTATGTACCTGGGAAACTTCATTGTTAGCCTAGACCTTTGTTCTTTGTGAATGGTTGGTCCATGCACCTCTGCCTCGAGTCTGAGCTGACTAAGGTGAATGTCAAATATCCAGTTTTCATTGATTTTGCCTCCTTAATGTGGAAGGCAAGTTGGCAGCTGCATGCAGGCAAGTCAGTCTGCTAATGTAAGTCATAAACCACAACAACATTTATTTGGATAGCTCTCCCCATTTGATGAGAGACATCTGAGAGTGCTTTACAGTCTGGTGGACAAAGAGGGAAACGGAAAAAGGAATGTGGGGGGAGGAGTGAAAGTACCACCAAAGAGAAGGGTCTTAAAGAGTCTATTAAATGCAGGGAGAGAGAGAGAAAGATGGAGGTGCTGGGGAAGGGACCCCCAGAGGTAGGGAGCATGGTGGCTGTTGGAGGAGGGGATGGGTGAACAAGAAGTAGTTTGGTGATGAAGGAGTGGGGATTCATGGCTGGAGATCACTGAGGTCAGGTGGGGTAATGCCATGGAAGTATTTGAATATGAGGATCTTAAACTTAAATCACTGGGGCATGGGGAGCCAGTGGAGCTTGATGAGGCTAGGGATGATGGGGGGAGCAGGCTTCAATGTCAGTGAGGCTGTGATGTTTTAGATGAGTTGTAGTTTGTAGAGGCTGGAAAGGGGAGCTTTGGAAAAATTGAGTCTTGAGGTAATAAAGGCAATGAGACAGGTTTACAGCAGCAAAAGGGGGAGGTGGCCTGGAGGTGAGTGATGATGGGAGATGAAAGAAAGCCGTCTTGATGACTGGCTGTGGAGAGAAAGCTGATTATGGAGTCCTGCAGTAACCTCAGGTTCTGCACTTCTAATCTTAGCCTTAGATGGCAGCTGGGGTGGTTGTGGTGCATAAGAGCTTATGAGAGCCACAAAGGTTGGCTTCAGTTGTGCCAACGGTTAGCTGGAGGAAGTTTTAGCTCATTCATATATTTATGTTGGAGAGAGTTTGGTGTCATTGGAGGTGGGAAAGAGGTAGAGCTGAATGTCATCAATGTACATGGGGAAGTTGACTCCATATCTTGGATGATGTCACCATAGGATAGCGTATTAATAATGAAGAGACAGCCAAGGATGAGACCCTGGGATGCAACAGATGTGACCATGCAGTCACGAAAGGAGAAGGTGTTGGAGTGATGTTACCCCTACGATATGACAAGTAGGAGTGGATCCTTAAGAGAAAAGTGTTATAGAAGTGGAACTGTGGAAGAGAGACTTTTGAGGAGGGTGATGTGGTAAATGTTGTTGAAACTCTGTTGAACACCTAAATTTACTCGCTATTTAACAGTTTCTAGTTAGCCGCCAATCACTTCAATCAATTAAAGCCACTTAATACTGCTGAATGGTTGGTCACGCTCATTCCTAGAAAGAGTGGTAGAAGTTTTTTATAGGCTTATTTTTAATATTTCCAAGTGACCCATGGGATTACTATCATCACATACGTACCAGCCACCTGAATTTCCCTTTGCATAGTCAGCGTTTCGGTGGCAGTGTCGATGTGTCCACATTTACAGACAAAAATCAGTAGGAATCATGCCCCCTTCCCCTAAAGTGCCAATCCCAAGCTATTACCTCCTGCCACTCCTGCTATCAGTAATTCTCCCCATTTTTCTCTTGGGCTTGTTTTGGCTCATTAGCTTTGCTTGACCACAATACTGGGGTGTCCTCAGTCCGAGAGGACAAGCTTCTGGGTGGTGACTCGACCCTCTGCAGGGGTGTGAGGATCTTGCCCTTGTGGATGTGTGGATACACAGTTCAACCTCCTTGCTATTTGTTTTATTTGAATCCACATAAGTCTTACTCTAGGATTGATCATGTTTTTTGATCTCTAGTCACTATAGTCAGCTCCTGCACAATAAGAGTTTTCAGATCTTGCAATGTTGAGCTTATTCTGTATGTGCAAGAATGTCCAGTAAGGTTTAGACAGGCACTGGAACACCTCCCTTCTTGGGAATTTGCATTTTCCTGGGACATCATCTAGTCGAGCATCACCTAGCTCTCAAACAGTCTTGGTCGGGAAGATTGTTGTAGTAGCTTAAGAAGGAGGAGGCTCTTACAACCTCAATTGGTCGAGTAATTTCTGCCCCTAAAGTTACTCAGACTTCAGGGGATTTTTGATACCCTCCAGGAGACGAGGAGGGAATTAGATTCCGTTGGATTGCAAAGGGAAATGTCTAATTCAGTTGGCGATACTCATTTTTATGAGTGTGGAGTTTTGCCAGGTCTACTCCTTGCCGCATAGCAGTGTGATTGTGCCACCCCACCTATAAACTCAAGTGATAGTTTAAAGCTTATCTCCTCTGCTCACATTAATCCAGTTTTGTCAGTTCCCAGTCTGAGCTGTATAAGTAGTAGGATGCTGATCATTCTACCGCTTTTAGAGAATAAGTTGCCAGTTTGCTGTTTTCTTGTTTGGGTGAGGAGGGACTCTGCTTTTTTCAATTTTCCCAATACCCTTGGGGAGTTCATTCAGGTCTTTGCAATCTGCCACAGTGCCTTGCCCAGATAACTATCCAGCTGATGCCTATAAAAAAGCTCTTTCCTAAATTAGTTTCCCTTCTACAAATATATTCCAGTATGTTACTGGGACTTGTTTGACCCCCGACACTTGGAGAGATTCATTCATTTGTTTTCTACTGAAGAAGGGTAGGAATCCTGTGACTGCAGTGCGTATAGACCAACACCATTCTGATTCTAAAGTTTTTGCAAAGAAATTAGCTTCCTGTCAGAACCATGTGATTCACAAGTTGGCCCACTCTGATCAGCTGGGCTTTATCTGCAGAAAGCATCTCCTCATCGTTATTTATGCAATCCAGCCCGCTTGATTGGCACCCCATCCACCACCCTAAACATTCACTCCCTTCACCACCGGCGCACTGTGGCTGCAGTGTGCACCATCCACAGGATGCACTGCAGCAACTCGCCAAGGCTTCTTTGACAGCACCTCCCAAACCCGCGACCTCTACCACCTAGAAGGACAAGGACAAGGGCAGCAGGCGCATGGGAACAACACCACCTGCACGTTCCCCTCCAAGTCACACACCATCCCGACTTGGAAATATATCGCCGTTCCTTCATTGTCGCTGGGTCAAAATCCTGGAACTCCCTTCCTAACAGCACTGTGGGAGAACCGTCACCACACGGACTGCAGCGGTTCAAGAAGGCGGCTCACCACCACCTTCTCGAGGGCAATTAGGGATGGGCAATAAATGCCGGCCTTGCCAGCGACGCCCACATCCCGTGAACGAATAAAAAAAAAAAACAATTCCTTAGATGAATCTAGATTGATGATTTCCCTAAATACCGAGAAGGCTTCCAATAGATTTAAGTGGGCTTTTTGAAAGATGCACTGGAAGCTGTGGGTCCGAAATTCCGATGACACTCTGGGTGGAACTGGGTTAGATTGCCCCACTGGGGATTGGAAATGGGTCAAGATCTACTCCGTGTTTTCTGTGCGGCCATTTTCCAGTGGCGTGTGTCACGGACAGATCTTCCGCCTGCTCCGCTACACCAAGTGGGTAGGTCTGGGGGAGTTCCTGGGTAACCTCAGGAATTTCATCCTTTACACCCATAAAAGACCTCCATGCAGCTCATCCCAGCTAAGAGCTGATGCAAGTTCCACCCAGGTCCCAGGAAAGTCCCTGAAACTCTGGCTGCCAAAGGTAATTGTTCCGGGGGTCGGGTCAATATCCTATAAGAAAATCCTGTACAGCTCCCTGAGGAATGAGAATTGAGAGAAAAAACAGGTTCCGCTCCGTTGGACCCTTTACGGATTTTCTCCCCAATGTTTCTTTGTGCAGCCCAGAGGAGCACCCCTCCTGGCCTACAAAGGAACCTGTAAAAAAAAAAAATTGAATTGACCTATCTTCTTGGCCCTCTTCTGGGCCTGCTGCTCCTTGGTGCGTTAAAAGGCATCAGGGGCCTGAATTAAGTCACCACACCCAGCCTTTTGCAATTTAATGAGGCTCTTGCTTGCCAACGGCACATTGCGGAAGTGCAATGCCAAGCTGGAGGGCAGGACGCTGCCTCTCTTTGAACCCTCCCTGCCCGCCCTAGTCTCCTCGAATGCAGTGGAGTGGGTGGGAGGGGTTAAAGTAGGTCCTACTAAGTCAGGAAACAGAGTAGAAGTCAAGACCCAGCTGCCAAAGAAAGGACAGATTTGTTGCAGATACTGTGCTTCAAAAGAATGGCAATATTGTGAAGAAATTCGGAGAGGGAAAATAATTGTGCCAAGTTGTGCACTGCATTTAATTTGTTTCCTGTACTTTTATCTCTGTTTACTGCAACTATGCATAAATATTTTAAACAGGATTAATGGATGCATTACTGGATTAATTCACGCCAGCAGATTTTGCTTTGTGTTGTTCACTGAGTTCCAGGATATGAAATTTTCTAATGGTGGAAGCATTAGACTATGTAACACAGAATATGTTATAATGTAAAATAAAAATGGAAAATGCTGGAAGCTCTCGGCGGGCCGGGCAGCATCTGTGGAGAGAGAGAAACAGAATTCAGGTTGATGAACTATCATCATGTTATAATGTACTTGATTTTCTGCGAATCTGCTCACAAGACAATAAATAAACTACCAAATCAAAAGCAAGATAATGTGGATGCTGGAAATCTGAAATAAAAACAGAAAATGCTGGAAATACTCGGCAAGTCAGGCAGCATCTGTGGAGAAAGAAACAAGAGTTAACATTTCAGGTCGATGACCTTTCGTCAGAACTGCCGTTTCTGCCAATTAAACTCCCAGTTCCAGTGTTTCAGGTGGATGTTAAAGAGATGGCACTGTGGCCTGCACTTCAACATCTCCCCTCTCCCCCAACCACCTAGAGGGCCCGCAGGGGTTCTGGGAGCAGGCTGAAGAATTTTAGGCACCCCCCCCACCCCCTCACCCCAGGTTATCGAGGCCAAATCGGGACCTTCTGTCCAGATCACCCAAAGCTGCTCTCCAGGACACCTGCACACCCTTCAGTCAATGGGGATTTGAGGGCAGGCCACAGTGCCAACTTTTCTGAGTGCCCTAAGTGTCAGGCGTGGCTTATTTGGCAGCACTCTCGCCACCAAGTCCGAAGGTTGTGGATTCAACTCCATGAGCACGTAATCTGGGATGACACTTCAGTACTGAGAGAGTGCTGTATTGTCGGAGGTGCCATCTTTTGGATGAGACGTTAAACTGAAGCCCCTTCTGCCGTCCCAGGTGGACGGAAAAAGATCGCATGGCATGATTCAAAGAAGAGCAGAGGAGTTCTCCCGGTGCCCTGGTCAACATTTATCCCTCAACCAGCATTGCTAAAACAGATTTTTCTTGTGATTAATCTCATTGCTGTTTGTGGGACCTTGCTGTTCGCAAATTGGTTGCCGCGTTCCCCTACATTATAAAAGTGACTACACTTCCAAAAGCACCTCACTGTCTGTGAAATATCAGAGGTTATGAAAGGTGCTATGTAAATACATGTTCTTTCTCTATACTTTACATCACTGTGTTGTTTTTATTGTATATTTGTACTTCATGCACACATTACAACACTTGAGGTGAGTTGATCTGGTACTTTTCATCAGTCTAAGGAATGGGTAACTTCTAACCAGAAAGTCACCATTTTGAGTCATTGGAACTGTCAGTGGTTCATCCTTGTTAACCAGGTTGGAGAGTGTTTCATCCACCTTTGTGGTATGCTGAGTAGAGAGAAACAAGGCCATTTTATTATTTTTTTGGGGTAGAGAGGATGAACAGAAAGAACCTACAGTCCTCCCATTGCAGCATCTAATTGTTTCTTAAATGACTAAAGGTCTTTTGCCTCCATTACTCTATACGGGAGTCCATTCCATGTATCGATCATTCTGCGTGTGAAGAATTCCATGAGCTGAGTTCTAAATTTCCCACATCTTGCCTCTGAGTCAGAAGATTGTTGGTTCAAGTCTCACTCCAGAGACTTGAGCACATAATCTAGGCTGACACTTCAGTGGAGTATTGAGGGACTACTGCCCTGTCTGAGATGCCGTCTTTCGGATGAGACATTAAACCGAGGCTCCGTCTGCGCTCTCAAGTGGACGTAAAAGATCCCATGGCTCTATGTCAAAGAAGAGCAGGGGAGTTCTCCCCAGTGCCCTGGCCAATATTTATCCCTCAACTAACATCACTAAACACAGATGATCTGGTCATTATCTCATTGCTGTTGGTGGGAACTTGCTGTGTGCAAATTGGCTACCGTTTTTCCTACATTACAATAGTGATTACACTTCAAAAGTATTTCATTGGCTGTAAAGCTCTTTGGGACATCCTGAGGCTATATAAATGCAAGTCTTTCTTTCTTTCTAACAAGTCCTTTGTTCTTCATAGATGGTAAATTAGAAATTACAATATGTACTGTATTATAATACTCTGGTTCATTTCAATACCAGTGTAAGAGGAACTGTCATAATATGGTATTGTTGCTGGCAGCTAATTGTGCAAATCTATCTTAAATAATCTGCTGTATACATAAATTAGTTTCAAACTGACCCTGTTATTCCTGATATGCTCCCATTTCACACATGTTGGGGCTGAGCAGACTACACATTCCCACCCACCTGCAGCCTGAACCTATTTTACAGCCAGTGCATGGAACTATGCCAGACACAATAACACTCTTTATTGCACTTGTTGCTCCAGCTGATAGAGATGGTGGGTGGGGGGCGGGGGGTCTGCTTACCATTTATAAAAATATAAAATTAGAAGGGAGCATTTGAGTAAACGCTAAACTTTTTTGGTTAAACTACTATCCTAGCCAGCTTACTGGGGCTTTCTAGAGTGACCTCTTATCAGTTTTATTTTTCCAGGATATCTAGCAAATTCCTCAAACATTGGAAGAAGAAACCTTCAAAAAGAAGTAAACTGCTTGCTAGATAAGACGAAAACAATACAGTCCTTCATTTTTATTGGATACACTAACTGGGTCAATCGAGTTATCAGTGGGTAGGAAAGATAGAAAAAAATTACCTTTTACATTCTTTTCTGTTTTCCAGGAAGGTTAATTTAAAAAAAAACAAATATATCAAAATTACATTTAAAAAGCATTGTTTTAAAAAAAAAGCTCCAAATGCCACCAATTTTTATCAGTATCATTAAAGCATATGTTCTACTGATCAGAAACTACAGGAAAAAAGTAGATATTTCTCCATGTTAAAAACTTACAAAGTCAAGAGCTATTCTCATTTCAATTTATCGTTTTACTTTATGCTGCGACGACATTGATTGTGGTATAATTGCAGAGCAGAATGTCTTCTTGTTCCTTAATCTATGTTATTACATAAGTACTAGTTCAGTCATCCTCATTTTAAATCTGATTTTCTTTTAATATTCTTGTGGTTCACTTTTCAATCTTTCAATTTGTAAATTCATCTACAATGCCTATTTTAAGTCCCATTCATTTTTCTACCATTAATGATTGGACAGATATTGTCTACACTTCAAAAGTACTTCATTGCCTGTAAAGTGCTTTGGGATGTCCTGAGGTGGAAGGCACTATAGAAATGCAAATTTGTTCTTGTGTCAGTTGTATAGTCACTGTTGTAATATAGGAAATGTAGAAGCCAATTTGCACACAGCAGGGCCCCACAAAGAACAATGAGATAATGACCAGATAATTTTTTTTAGTGATGTTGGTTGCCAAGGGTGAGGAAGAGAACTCTCCTGCTCTTATTCAAAATAGTGCCATCGGATCTCTTACGTCCACCCAAGAGGGCAGACGGGGCCTCAGTTTAACGTCTCAACCAAAAGATGTAAAAGTGGTATCTGTTGGGTTGTCATTTATCTTGACTGAACCTTTTTTAATTCTCGCTTGTTTTCTTGAGTTTTACCGATGTTCAAAATAAAAATGACTTTTTACTGATTTTTCTTTGAATTTACCCAGAAGTTTTGGGTCCAGTTTATTCCCCCACTAACAAGGCACAGTGTTTTTAGATTGGTAATGAAAATTCACTGTAAGGATTCTTAACAATAGAATATTTCTAAATATTCTAGTCATGCCGGATGATGTGCAAGACCAATTCCTTGTAAAGTTGATTGCCTTGCTCGTGTAGAAGCTTGGCAATGCTCCAGTAAGAGCTGAATTTTGCTGTGTTGTATGGCAGGAAAAAAATAACAGTACAATTGAGAAAATGGAAACAGTCTGAAGATGCATCAAAAGGTTATAAAATGATGGCTGCATTTTCCATTCTGCTAGCTCCAATAAATGTCCTTGTTGGTAAACTACTGACATTCCAAAGATGATTACCATTTTAAGGTTACCCACATCCCCCTTCCCCCTCCAATCCCACTTCCTTCTGTGTTCACCCCTGGAAAAAAAATCCCCCCCCAAGTCACTTACAACGGCACTTTCAAATTCCCAACTGTCTAGCCTTTGACCCTCCATTCACCACAACATTTCTGCAGCTACCGATCTGCTTAATCACATCCTCACCTCCAGCTGTGATGCCCTTGTCCCCATTAAAACCATTACTCTCTTTCACCGTGGTCGTTTCTCCTGGTACGCCCTCATCTCCACTCTCTTAAGTCCAAGGGACAGATATTTGAACGTTTATAGCAGACAACTGGTTTAGCCATTCATCGCCAGATCTGGCTGGGCCACATAAAGCATCATCAGATCCTGCTCTCCTCTGCCAAAACTGCTCACTATTCCTGGATTATACTGGAATGAAAAGATAACTCCCAGCTTCTCTTCTCCATGACCAACCGCCTCCTTAAACCCCTCTCCCCTGCCCCCTCCACCCTCACCTCCAACAAGTGCGAGGAGCTCATGGACTACTTTATCATTAAGATTGAGACCATCCATTCAGCTGCCTCTGCCACTTCCCTTCTTTCCCCGAGCCCGCCAAGCCAGACTTCCCCTACGGCTCCCCCCTGTCCTAGCCCTGAATATGCATTTTCTCTAGTTTCTCTCCTATTTCCCCTCATGCCCTCACCGAGCTCATCTTGACCATGAGACCACCATCCTGCTCCCTCGACCCTATTCCCACCAAATTGCCGACCACCCAACGGCCCTTCCTGGCCCCTATGTTAGCTGATATGGTTAACAGTTCCCTCTCCTCAGGTACTCTTCCCCCTCCCCTTCAAATCTGTCATCATCACCCCCTCTTCAAAACACCCACCCATTGATCCCTCTGCCCTTGCAAACTACCACCCCATCTACAACCTCCCTTTCCTCTCCAAATTCGTGCCCATCTTTCCAACAACTCCATCTTTGAATCCCGCTAGTCAGGTTTCCGCCCCTGCCACAGCACTGAAACGGCCCTTATCAAAGTCACAAATGACATCCTATGTGACTGCGACCATGGTAAAGTATCCTCCTCATCCTTCTCGACCTGTCTGCAGGCTTTGACATTGTTAACCACACCATCTTCCTCCAATGCCTCTCTGTTGTCCAGCTGGGTGGGACTGCGCTCACCTGGTTCCATTCCTATCTATCCCGTTGTAAACAATTTTACAACACCAAGTTATAGTCCAGCAATTTTATTTTAAATTCACAAGCTTTCGGAGATTTTCTCCTTCCTCAGGCAAATGTTTCAAGATCTCCTTGAAGCCTACGCATTTATACGTATAAATGCGTAGGCTTCAAGGAGATCTTGAAACATTTGCCTGAGGAAGGAGAAAATCTCCGAAAGCTTGTGAATTTAAAATAAAATTGCTGGACTATAACTTGGTGTTGTAAAATTGTTTACAATTGTCAACCCCAGTCCATCACCGGCATCTCCACATCATATCCCGTTGTAGCCAGAGAATCATCTGCAATGGCTTCTCTTCTCGCTCCCATACCATTAACTCTAGAGTCCCACTGGGATCTATCCTTGGCCCCCTCCTATTTCTCATCTACATCCTGCCCCTCAGCTACTTCATCCAAAAACACGACAAGTTCCACATGTACGCTGACGACACCCAGCTCTACCTCACCACTATCTCCCTCGACCCCTCCACTGTCTCTGATTTGTCACACTGCTTGTCCGACATCCAGTACTGGATGAGCAAACATTTCCTCCAACTTATATTGGGAAGACCGAAGCTATTGTCTATGGTCCCTGCCACAAATCCATTCTCTGGCCACCAACACCATCCCTCTCCCTGGCTACTGTCAGAGGCTGAACCAGACCGTTCTTGGTGTCCTATTTGACCCTGAGATAAGCTTCCGACCACATATCTGCTCCATCACCAAGACCACCTACTTCCACTTCTGTAACATTGCCCGTCTCCGCCCCTCCTTAGCTCATCTGCTGCTGAAACCCTCATCCGTGCCTTTTTTACCTCTACGCTTGACTATTCCAATGCTCTCCTGGCCGGCCTCCCGTCTTCCACCCTCCATAAACTTGAGCTCATCCAAAAATTTGCTGCCCATATCCTAACTCGCACCAAGTCCCGTTCACCCATCAACCCTATGCTCACTGACCTACATTGGCTCCCGGTCCGGGAACACTGCGATTTTAAAATTCTTTTCCTTATTTTCAAATCCCTCCTCTGCTTCGTCCCATCCTATTTCTGTAACTTCCTCCAGCCCTACAACCTGCCGAGATCTCTGCGCTCCTCCAGTTCTTGCCTCTTGTGCATCCCCAATTTTAATCGCTCCACCATTGGTGGCCCTGCCTTCAGCTGCCTAGGCCCTAAGCTCTGGAATTCCCTCCCTAAACCTCTCTGTGTCTCTCTCTCTCTCTCTCTCTCTCTCTCCCCTCCTTTAAGACGCTGCTTAAAACCTACCTCTTTGACCAAGCTTTTGGTCACCTGTCCTAATATGTGACTCGGTGTCAGATTTTGTTTGATCGCTCCTGTGAAGAGTCTCAGGATGTTTTACTACATATATAAATGCAAATCCTTGTTGTCGTTGTAATGATTTTACATTTAATAACCATTTTAAACCAATGTGGTTTCGGAAAGCTTGCAACTCCTCTATGTTATGTAATAATACTTAAACAGTAATGTATCATAATGAAAAACTGAAGATAGGCCAGTTAATTCAAGGACAAGAACATAGGCAAATCGAATTGATCTTCCGTTCCATACTACAGTACATGCTGTAAAGACAATAGCAATAGGTTTACCTGGAGCTATAATAGCACACGTGAGAGATTGGAAGGGTTACTGAAGGGGGTAGGAAGAGAAGCATAGAGGCTAACTACAAACAGAAGAACAATGCAGGTAATTTGAAAGATGTGTGTGTAAGGATCATCTCAATTCAATGAACGTTGAAAACCAATGACATGGTATACTGGTGTTTGGCAAAGGAGAGGGGTTTACAAAGAAAATTCAGGATGTAAATAAGTGTGTGGCAAAATAATGCTACTTTTACAAGTAATCATAGAAAGTTTACAGCATGGAAAGAAGCCATTCAGCCCATCAAGTCCATGCCGGCTCTATGCAAGAGCTATCCAGCTAGTCCCACTCCTCTGTCCTATCCCCGTAGCTCTGCAAATATTTTCCTTTCAAGTACCTATCCAGTTCCCTTTTGAATCTGCCTCCACCACCCGCTCGGGCAGTGCATTCCAGATCATAATCACTCGCTGTGTTAAAAAAAAAAATTCTCATGTCACCTTTGCTTCTTTTGCCAAACATCTTAAATCTATGTCCTCTGGTTCTTGACCCTTCAGCCAATGGGAACAGTTTCTCTCTATCTATTCTGTCTAGACCCTTCATGATTTTAAATACCTCTATCAAATCTCCTCTCAAGCTTCTCTGTTCCAAGGAGAACAACCCAGCTTCTCCAGTCTATCCACGTAACTAAAGTCCCTCATCCCTGGAATCATTCTAGTAAATCTTTTCTGCGCCCTCCCTAAGTCCTTCATATCTTTCCTAAAATACGGTGCCCAGAATTGGACACAATACTCCAGTTGTGGTCGGACCAGTGTTTTATAAAGGTTCATCATGACTTCCTTGCTTTTGCACTCTATGCCTCTATGTATAAAGCCCAAGATCCCATATGCTTTTTTAACCGCTTTCTCAACCTACTTTCAACGATTTGTGCACATATACCCCCAGATCTCTCTGTTCCTGCACCCCTTTTAGAATTGTGCCCTTTAGTTTATATTGCCTCTCCTCGTTCTTCCTACCGAAATGTATCACTTCGCATTTTTCTGCGTTAAATTTCATCTGCCATGTGTCCGCCCATTCTACCAGCCTGTTTATATCCTCTTGAAATCTATCACTATCCTCCTCACTGTTCACTACCCTTCCAAGTTTTGTGTCATCTGCAAATTTTGAAATTGTGCCCTGTGCACCCAAGTCCAAGACAATATATATCAAGAAAAGCAGCGATCCTAGTACCGACCCCTGGGGAACATCACTGTACACCTCCCTCCAATCCGAAAAACAACCGTTCACCACTACTCTCTGCTTCCTGTTATTTAGCCAATTTTGTATCCATGCTGCCAGTGCCCCCTTTATGCCTTTTAAAAGTCCATCTGCACTACATCAACCGCATTGCCCTCATCTACCTTCCCTGTTACCTCATCAAAATACTCTATCAAGTTAGTTCATCACGATTTGCTTTTAACAAGTCCGTGCTGGCTTTCCCTAATCAATCCACACTTGTCCAAGTGACGACTAATGGATCAGTTTTGGGACATAAAAGGTCTGATGTCGGAGGGACAACTGCATCAAAATAGTATGTGAGCCAGGACACTTGTTAAAAATATCAAGGTAATTATTCAGAATCATTTAAACTAGATTGGAGCAGGAGGGTGGAATTGGATCATAAGCAAATGTGATCAAAAGTGGATATTGCCCAATAGATGGTCATGAACACAGTGAGAAATACTAGAAGACATTGAAGGCTAAAAGATTAATTGAATCTGTAATAAGGGGTATTACATGAAAGGTAATTAAGATTAAGGTACTTGAACCTGAGTCTCTTGTGTCACTAAGGAATTATGACGTAGGAATATCGGAATCATAGCTAACCTGAGAAGATGGTAATAAGTATAACCTCTACAGAGTGTTCAGGCAAGATGGAGTAGAAAACCAGGCCTTGAAAGTTAAAGTAGATCATTATTCTGAGTAATTTTAATGTAGAAAGAACAAAGCAAACACTAGGGGAATCCTACAGCCTCCCGTATCATAATAAGAGGGTAGACAAAGGGTATTCGCAAAGCACCAAATTTAGTGCTATTTAAAATATCTACACTTTTTGAGACCTAACGACCAGCGTACAGAGCCTCATTATACATACTCATTTTAGTCAATCACATGCAAATTAGTCCCACGCCGATTCACTGAGTTCTTTTCGGCTGTTTACTCCAATAGTATCAGTCGTGCGTGTAAAACAGGCACAGGAGGGAATTGCTGCTCCAGCCTTTTGGGGTTTGTTTCACTGTTTACTGCTGGATCTAAAGTTGTGGTTTTTTTGTTGCTTTCTGGTGTATCTTTATCTGCATCATCTTTGGTGCATTATTTCCTGCTTCTGTTTAGCTCTGATTGTTTCCATTTGCGAGACTGTTTTTCCCAAATTCTTTTCCCACAAGTGGCTTGCCAATAAGATGCTATTTGAAGTCCAGCAACAAAATTGCTTAGCATGGGAATTCCTTTGGGCATTCCTATGGCGCTCCTAGATTTGGTTGAGGAAGAGAAGTTTCTTATGGAGGCAGATTCAGTTTCACCTGAGGCATTTGGTAACCATTCATCCTTGTCCCAGGAACTGTACATTCATACTTAGGCAGAGCTGCTTGGGTATTTCAGAAGACACCTCTGCCTCTACCAACAACTCTTCACCAGGGATGTCTGGTTATCACCGGTTATTGTTGAGCCTGCCCTCCAGACAGCTCTCAACACCAGGAATCTTTTGTCTCCAATGACTGTGAAGGTGACCACAGCATTAAATCTTTATGGTACTAGAGATATGTCATTATCTGTGCACTAGAGCATCAACCAAGTGGCAGAAGCTTTGCTTGTCAGGGAAACATTTCCATTCCCTATAAAAAGGAGATAGCAGGACAGCAATTATCAAGTGTTAAATGGCCTTCAGTTTGGCCTTAGTGAGTTTGTAATCACTGAGTCAGTTGGCACCACATTTCATTTGTTCTTCAACTGTCGAGTCCTGCTTTCTTTTTTTTAGAAAAAGAACTATATCCGATTATTGTATTAGCACAAAATCAGAACAAGGACTTCTACCTAGTGACTCGAGCTCAGTACTGACATTGGGGCTCTTATTAGGGAGTACGTTTTGACTAATTGCCTTGGGTTGAAGAGGGGAAATCTGAATGCTATGGAACTGCACTTAATTGTGAATTGGAAGAATGTGAACTGCATGGATTAAAATATTGTAAACCTGAGTTGGAATACCCAACTTTGCTTTCCTCAAAAGTCTGATTCTTACAGTTTCATTTCCTAGATAATAAAGGAGCTGTTAGCTCTGAACTTCTGTGAGTGTCTCAAAAACTATGCATCAGGAGACACTGCAGCCAGGCCTGATTTTATAGCTGTGTCTTAGCCCCCATCCTCAGAAATGACATGCGCAAGACGAGTTTATTGTATGTTTAGAGCCAACTAGTAAATTGTTCCCATTGTTGCCCGCCGTCAGTTGATGAAAGCATTTGATAAATTACCACATAATAGGCTTGTTAGCAAAATTAGAGCCCATGGGATTAAAGGGACAGCGGCAGCGTGGATACAAAATTGGCTAAGGGACAGAAAGCAGAGAGCAGTGGTGAGCGACTGATTTTCAGACTGGAGGGAAGTATACAATGGTGTTCCTCAGGGGTCGGTATTAGGACCACTGCTCTTATTGATATATATTAATGACCTGGACATGGGTCTACAGGGTATAATTTCAAAGTTTGCAGAAGACACAAAACTCGGGAATGTAGCGAACAATGTGGACGATAGTAACAGACTTCAGGAGGACATAGACAGACTGGTAAAATGGGCAGACACATGGCAGATGAAATTTAACGCAGAGAAGTGTGAAGTGATAAATTTTGGTAGGAAGAATGAGGAGAGGGAATATAAACTAAATGATACAATTTTAAGGGGCGTGCAGGAACAGAGACCTGGGGGTGTATATACACAAACCTTTGAAGGTGGCAGATCAAGTTGAGAAGGCTGCTATAAAAGCATATGGGAGGATCCTGGGTTATATTAATAGAGGCAGAGAGTACAAAAGCAAGGAAGTTATGCTAAACCTTTATAAAACACTGGTTAGGCCTCAGCTGGAGTATTGTGTTCAATTCTGGGCATCACACTTTAGGAAGGATGTCAAGGCCTTAGATAGAGTGCAGAAGAGATTTACTAGAATGGTGCCAGGGATGAGAGACTTCAGTTATGTGGAGAGACTGGAGAAGCTGGGGTTGTTCTCCTTACAGCAGAGAAGATTAAGAGGAGATTTGATAGAGGTGTTCAAAATCAGGAACGGTTTTGATAAGGGTAAATAAGGAGAAACTGTTTCCAGTGTTAGAAGGGCCGCTAACCGGAGGACACAGATTTAAGGTGATTGGCAAAAGAACCAGAGGCGACATGAGGAATCATTTTTTTACACAGCGAGTTGTTATGATGTGGAATGCACTGGCTGAAAGGGTGGTGGAAGCAGATTCAATAATAACTTCCAAAAGGGAATTGGATAAACACTTGAAGGGAAAAAATTTACAGGTCTATGGGAAAAGAATAAGAGAGTGGGACTAATTGGATAGCTTTACCAAAGAGCTGGCATAGGCATGATGGGCCGAATGGCCTCCTGTGCTGTATCTTACTATGATGAATGTAAGATTTTTAAATATGCGAAATGGCGATGGAAAGAGGTCGGAAACTCAGTCCTTAGAGCCACTTCACAACCAGAACCTTCAGTAAGAGTGATAAATTTTGCTGCAAAAAATCGCAACAACAGTACGTGCGGCTTGTGGACTGAAAGTGGGTGCCGTATTTTTAAGAAATATATAGATACTTGATCATGGAATATACCTCTTAACTGAATGTATATGACAGTAGGTTGTTAAGCTACAGTTGTACTTAACACAAGGTTGCTTTGCAATAGCTATCTTGAAGTCAGGAAAGGGGCTGTGCACATGAACAAGAGTAGAATAATAGTATATGTGGTTTTTAAAAAAATACTACTTTTCACTTTTGCTCCCAAAACTATATACAATAAAAAAAAATGGAAAATGTATTATTTTAAAAATATTTATTTTATATATGTATATGGAGCAAGAATTGCAAAAATTCTGAATATAAGCTCTAGAGAAACAACTGGACACTTAAGATAGCAAATTGTTGCATGTTCTTGGATGTCTTTTCGTAATTCTCTCTCACTCTTTTCAACTGTTTATCATGTGTGCCCAATGCAAGGAAGGTTGTTGCAGATACAGATAACGTATCAATGGAAGACCAGCTTTGTTGAACTGAAACAAGGATTTCCTAGTATCTGTTAAATCAGTTAAGTAAGAAGGGAAGGCAATAAATGCTTATCATATAGAGATTAAACTCCATTCAACCATTGTTCTATCAATTCTCAGCCAGGTAGTTAGAAAAAGTATTGCACGGCAACAGACCGCTCCTTGACACTGCAAGAGAAAAAAAAGCATCCTGGCAAAACTAGTCTCACTTTCAAGACAGACTATCTATTGTTAGTGATGTCCTTGTCCCAAGGGGAAGGGGCACTTATAAGTTTCTTCCTTGTTAAAGCAGAAGGACTGTGAGAGATTGGGCCCGATATTAGGAGGGAGGCGGGTTACCAGCGGGGGGTCGACTGGGCGCGTGGGTAACCCGCCCAGTAAAATCGGTGGGTTCCCCACGCGATCGTAAGTAAATTGAAGCCACTTACCTTGGCTTCCGGGTTTCGCGCTGGAAACCTGCGCAGCGGGCGGTCTGCGCACCCACATCATAGGCTGTCAGCTGGAGGGGCTCTATTTAAAGGGGCAGTCCTCCACTGACAGATGCTGCAGAAAGGAGCCAAAATTACAGCATGGAGCAGCCCAGGGGGAATGATGCCTCACTCCAGGTCCTACTGGATGGGGTGAGGAGGAGAGGGAGGTCAGAGATCTTCTCCCCGGCAGATGGGAGGAGGTGGCCTGCCTCTGCCACCACGAAGGCCTGGCTCGAGGTGGCAGAGGAGGTCACCAGCACCACCAACATATCACGCACCTGCATACAGTGCGGGAAGCGCTTCAATGACCTAAGTAGGTTAGCTGAAGAGAGTACACTTACTCATTCCCCTACACTCCGTCTGCCACATCACCGCCCCCACCCCACATCTCCTTCTGCACTGCCAACACTACTCTATCACATCACTCCTCACACCCACTCAGCTCATCCTCATCTTACCTGCACTTACTCACCTCGCCAGTACTCATCCCGCCACTACCACTCAACCCAATCCTCATACAATCTCATGGCTCTATCTCTTACTCACCCCCTGATGCATCTCTTTCACGGTCAGCCTCACCCAACCTGCCACTACCTGTGCTGCAGCCACAGGGCATGCATCACATATGTGCAGTAGGAAGCATAAGGCAAACGTGTCAGGAGCATGAAGTGGATGCACAAGGGAGTTTGAGGGTTTGTCATGGCTTTCACTTATATTTGATTTCTGATCAACTCACATTACATATTATAGTCACCACTACTGCCACGTCTTGGCCATTCTTGACTGGCTTGTGCAATAATGCCCTTTCATGAGGTTCTCCATGAACACCCTTGATGTCACCCATTGGGTCACCCTACAGTGGGTGTATGTGTAGTTGCACGACTACTTTGTGCAGGTGCCTGTTGTGCAGCACTGTGTTGTGTAGCTCCATGTGGCGGAGGTGGACGGCATGCCTGGCGAGGCTGGTCGTCCTCTAATGGAGTGACGAATGCAGCAATGGTATCCCCCCCCCCCCGCGCCCCCCATTCTGAAGGTGTGAGTGTGAGGGGGTCCACAAAGTCGGTAAATGTGTTTGAACAGCAGAGTTTAGGGTATGATTTAAAAATTTAGAGTGTGGAGACAACGGTGTGGCAGGCAAAACTTTGTCTGAGGTGACAGAGTGCCCTGCTGCAATGATTGAGGGTTTACCCCGCACCTGTTAAATGGACCTTTGCAGCTGCCACTGGCTGCAACACGTCTGTTTAAACAGGGAGTGTTTCCCCCAGCACGGGAAACACGCTGTGGGTAGTCCAATATCCGAATCCTTCTAAAATCTCCAACTAATGAGGTCTGTAAACGACCTCAAGGACCCAGATAATGATCTTAAGTGGGATCCCGCCGGCTGTGATTACTGGTGGGAGTCCCGCATGCGGGGGCTGCGCGCGCACCGATTCACGTCATTGGGGAACCCGGAAGTGGGCGGGTTGGAGCCGGGCTCCAACCCGGCTCCAACTGGACATTTAACTGAAGTAAAGGAACATCTGTAAATCCTCCTCGTATGATATCATTAAGCCTTCCTTACTTCAAAATAAATAAACATTTCCACTTATTCATAAAAAGTTCCCTTCCTGTCGGTCAATCAATGAGTGAAAAGGGCAGGCAGTCTCTCCATCATAGAAGAAAAAGGCATGGCAGCAATGGGAAATAAAAAAGGGAAAATCAGACCAATAGTGCCACAGGACTCATGGTCAGTGTGATTTTTTTGTTTGTACAACCGAATTGTGTTCTTACTGGCAATAATGATGGGCAGGATCAGGAATATTTCCTTAAAAGATTTTGACTGAAAGATTTCGGGGGAAGGATATGGACTATAAATAAACCTTTAATAACCTGAATCATGTCCATAATCAGATGCTTGAGATAAATTAACTGTTTTTAATTGAAGATTGTGCTCTTGACCCATTTTTGTAATGAGAGCTGTATTGCCTTACTTCTGCATTTGCCTACAGTATTCCCCCTCATGTATTCGGTGTTCATTTAAAAGGAGTACAAATAAAATATGATGTATCTGCACATAATAAATGTTAAATGATATAATCAATATTTACTTCCCATTACCAAAAGTACACTATAAAAAAGCTGAAAATTGATTATATGTATAAAAAAATTGATGAAATATGTTACATATTTTATTTATATATAAATAAATTTATATTTTAAATATTTATATTTCATGCATTTATTTAAGCAAGTTTACCAGACCATTAATCACTCCCACCCCAAGTATTGTGTGTGCACTGTGTCATGAACCTGAGCTCCGTGACATTGCCTTGAAACCGACCTACTTAATCTTAGACAAGATTTAATGTTCTGACAAAAGGAAGAAAGGATTGATGTTGGAGATAACAAGGGTGGGCACAACTAAGTTTGTTGCAACAAAATCCTGAACCCTGGAGCAAAATGCTATCTTTATGCTTTTGTTTTTTTAAGGCCACGTTCACTCATCCAACGTGCCATCCTTGACAATAAATATCAGCAAAAACAATCCAATTCAGTGATTGTCAAAACTTTTTACAGCTGTTTGCACTAAAACACTGTCTCTCAAACTAAGGATACTGATGCTGGTAATACATTTTTTTAAATGTTGCTTTTTCTATTTCTCCCTTTTTCCTCTCTCTCCCCTCTTCTACTTCTCTGTCTCTCTCCTCTTATGCTATTCTCTCCTCTGTTAACTTTCCCTTTTTCTAACCTTGCTCTTGCTCACTCTGCCTCTTTGTGGGGAGGCTGTGAGGTGGGACAAGAGTGGGTCGCTGGAACAGCCTACAAGTGTTGGTGGGAGCAGAAGCTGCTGACTGGATCAATACAGATACCGTAGTCCCTCACACCTGGCTGCAAATCATGAAGATGTTTGCAGGTATCAGGAACAAGATAAAGGTAAGTGCGCTGCACACTTTTGCACACATTTCATGTGGGGCTGTTCAACCAAGGCATAAACTTATCTTGGGAAATGCAGCACCTACCAGGAGGTACCATTTGAAGCATTGTACATAACCATTGCCTTTTGCGCATTCTTTCATTGTGCCAATATTGCGCTGTAGACTTTTCTTGAAGGTGGAAGCAGCAGCTGAAGAACAACCAACAGATGTTGAGGCAGCCAAGTCAAGGTGCCCTTCTACTGTGAAGGGGGTTTCTCGTGGAGTCAGCAGCTACGAATGCAGAGGATAGCCCTGGTCTCCTTAGAGCCATTCACCCAATGTTTCTTCAAATAACGCAAACACTGTGGAATGCTACACAATGAAAGCATCATGGTTCTTTCTGGCTAATAGCCACTAAGGTGCATAATCATGGATTCATGCTTTGATACCACCCGAACGATGTCAGCCATGGTTCAATGGTAGCACACTTGTCTGAGTCAGAAGTTTGTGGGTTCAAGTCCCACTTCAGAGACTTGAGCACAAAATCCAGGCTGACACTTCAGTACAGTACCAAGGGAATGGTGCACTGTCCGAGATGCCCCGACTGCCCCCTTAGATGGACGTAAAAGATCCCATGTCACTATTTCAAAGAAGAGCAGGAGAGTTCTCCCGGTGTCTTAGTCAATATTTATCTCTCAACCAACATCACTAAAAAACAGATTGTCTCGTCATTATCACATTGCTGTTTGTGGAACTTTGCTGTGTGCAAATTGGCTGCCGTGTGTCCTACATTACAACAGTGACTACACTTCCAAAGTATTTCATTGGCTGTAAAGCACGCTGGGATGTCCTGAGGTCATGAAAGGTGCTATATAAATGCAAGTCTTTCCTTTCTGAGCAGATTTGAGTGCAAACGCTTTCTCTACATGAGGCCATGAAGGCTGATATGAAGAGTTTTGATATCCATGTGAGTATTGTGTGATGGTTTGCACTAAAGGGAAGCCTACCAGCCAGTGAAAGTGGTGCATCTTGTCCAGCTGATGCTTCTTTCCAGAGGAAAAGTTATTAAGGTGTTGCCCCTTGGAAACCTAGCTCCTTGTTACTTGCCTGATACACACGCACTGCAGACCGCCTCATATGGTGGATGTCTCCTGAGGTGGCTTGGAGATTTGGTAGCATGAAGGCTTAATGCTGTAGGAACTCTCACTATTACGGGATAAGCCTACCTGATCCAGATTCAGCATTACCATTGCTGAATCCCCCACCATCAACATCCTGGGGGTCACCATTGACCAGAAACATAACTGGACCAGCCATATAAATACTGCGGCTACAAGAGCAGTTCAGAGGCTGGGTATTCTGCGGTGAGTGACTCACCTCCTGACTCCCCAAAGCCTTTCCACCATCTACAAGGCACAAGTCAGGAGTGTGATGGAATACTCTCCACTTGCCTGGATGAGTGCAGCTGCAACAACACTCAAGAAGCTTGACACCATTCAGGACAAAGCGGCCTGCTTGATTGGCACCCCATCCACCACCCTAAACATTCACTCCCTTCACCACCGGCGCACCGTGGCTGCAGTGTGTACCATCCACAGGATGCACTGCAGCAACTTGCCAAGGCTTCTTCGACAGCACCTCCCAAACCCGCGACCTCTACCACCTAGAAGGACAAGAGCAGCAGGCACATGGGAACAACACCACCTGCACGTTCCCCTCCAAGTCACACACCATCCCGACTTGGAAATATATCACCGTTCCTTCATCGTTGCTGGGTCAAAATCCTGGAACTCCCTTCCTAACAGCAATGTGGGAGAACCTTCACCCCACGGACTGCAGCGGTTCAAGAAGGCGGCTCACCACCACCTTCTCAAGGGCAATTAGGGATGGGCAATAAATGCTGGCCTTGCCAGCGACATCCCATGAATGAATAAAAAATGTTGTATGCACGTTATAATGCAGTATAAGGTACAACTCAATGGCAGCCAGTCTTGTGAAGTAGAGGTGACAACAACAGGTCACCTTTGACACTTTCACAGACATGTATAAAGTTCTGTAAATACAAATCCCTGGTAGCCAAAATATTCAGGTAATATTATTGCATTTGCCTGGTTGGCCCCTCACAAACACTTCGTCTCAATCATGCAGTTTGTGCATAACTACCAAAGGAATACTCACCCTCAGCTTTTTGGATGGTGCGATTTAAATGACAACAGCAACCAAGGGTTATGAAGTAAAGTATCAACAGGAAAAAAATAGATGCAACATTGTTGGCTCTCCAGCAGACCCAACCAATGCATAAAGCAAAAATCAGCAAAATTAATTGAAAAGACAAGAAAAAAATATGCAACAGTAATCACCTTCCCAGCTCCTAGGATTCTTCATATGCCCACTTTTCACCGATGAGGCCTGCATGACTTTGGTCTTTGTCTCCAAAGCGCTTCAGAAAATCGAGCACCTCATGAATTGATCGTGAAAGGTCAGCCACCAGATCTTTCAACCCAGGCCCCGCTATCAATGAGGCAGTGATTTAGGATATTGTACTCCTTTGTTGCTTTCCGTATGTTACGTGTAGGATTTTGATTAATTTCTGAGTTATGAAATATGCATAGGTGCTATTAAACCATTATTTAGGATGTTGCCAGCTTGCATGAAATCTATTACTGCATGCAAATAGTAAATGTTCAATTATTTTGAGTAAAGTTGATCTATGATTGTATTTATGTATCTCAATCCACGTTGCTCAGTGCTCTCAATGAATTAGTAGGTTCCTACTCTCATACATTTATTTATGCAAAGGTTACCCTATGCAAATTTAATTGTTTACGGCTTTAAAATCAGCTCGTTAGCTAAACAACTGTGCTGCCCCTTTCAAACTGTCACTTATTTCCACAAGGAGTGAAATAGATTTAATGCACAATAAAACCCAATGGAAGAAAGAGTCATGGTTATAGATGGGCAGCTGTGAAACAGTTCTAGCAGAGTGGTGCTCAGATCAATTATGTCAATATCCAATACAGTGTATTATGAGCAGCCGATAGTCTGAAGCTCACCGTTTCCAACAACTTGCCTAAAGAGCACGATCATATTTATCAGCCTTTTATTTGCACTGCCAGCTATTTTTGTGCTTTAATTTATTGGGGTTGACTGAATCATTCTTTTTAGTATTAATTCTGTTTTGTTTCCAGAGATTGACAGTGGTCAGCTTTGATCAGAGTGTCAATTTTCTAATCCATGTTCAGCCTCCTTGCAAAGCCTTATCTTGCAAAATGTTCAGTGCTTAGTAAGCAACTGTATACCCAGAATAGTTTGTTGGGAATCGACGGAAATTGCATGAAAAAATTGTAACTAACAGCTGTTCTGTGCAAATTCAGTACTGCCTGATCAGATTTTTTTATGCACAATGTACTTGTGATGCCTTTCTTTCCTGTGTACCCCCTTCAATGAAAATGTACCAAGAGAAATATGGAAACAATCAAATCAACCTTATTTTTAAGTACGTTCATAACATAACAACGTTATTTGAATGGTGTAGATAACTCATGATGACATTTATTTTTTTCATTTTAGATTCATAAAGGCTGATTTTACAATTGTATCCCAATCTAAAATGGAAAGACAATCTTGAATGCGCTAAGTTATAAGAATTTTCTCTAATGATCTGTTTAAATTGATGTATAGATTGATCTAGTTTAAAAGTGAGCCTTCCTGATGTTACAAAATCGCCATTGTTTTTCCATTACTCTGGCGGTAATTTTCGCCTCTATTTTAAGGCAGGAGTGGGGCGGTAGTGGGCCAAAAATCATGGTGCAGCACTTACCACCCGTTCTTGCTGACATCCAGTCCGACGTGATTTTGGAGCAGGTCAGGAAACGGGTGGGAGCCTATTTAGAATATACCAATCGGGGTCCTACGTCATATTTAGGATCGCAAAGCAATTTTGGACTTCCACTGGTCAGAGTGCATGATGCGCATAGTGGAAATGAGCACTGAGTATACTAATTGCGTACTGATTTATACTAACTGAGTACTGATTTATATACTAATTGCCCCCCACTTCCCATTTTTAACCACCCAATACTCTGAAGTCAAGTTATCAAACAATTCTACATTGATAACTTACATTTATAAAGCGCCTTTAACATGGTAAAACACCCCAAGATGCTTCACAGGAATGTAATCAGACAAAAATTGACACCGAGCCAAAGAAGGAGATATTAGGATGAATGATTAAAGCTTGGTCAAAGAGGGTTTTAAGGAGGTTCCTAATGACTCCTGTATGACTCTAACTACCATAAATAACAGAACACGATGTCAGTGTGCATTCTATTTTATTACAACAAAATACAAAGTGAACACAAGCCAGCCTACTCATTCCGAACCGTGCTTCCCCAAGGTGGCTACACGTGTCTTTCTTTCACCTGTTCTACTGCTTCTCCTAGAGATAACCTGAGGACCTGTACCACAAGAGGTGGTTGGCTGCTCATACTCTACAAAAGGGTCATAGCAGCTTGCTTCTGATAGGGAGCTGCTGCTAAGCTGCATCTCTGGATCTCATTGTTGGCTAGCCTGGTGTCACCTCTCACATTCCACTGATGGGATGCTCTGAAGGGGAAGGCCAAAAGCATGGAGTGTGTTGCTATCCTGAGAGATGGCAGTATCAGGCAGGTGGACTCCAGCCATCACCATTACACCAAGCCCTGGATCTGTGGATCTCTGGATCCCCACTGATGAGCAAGATAGCTAGTCTAATCACAGCTATCAGATCCTGAAAACCCAGAGAGGCAGCAGCATCATCTTTAGGAGAAGGAGATATATTTAAAAAAAGACATTTATTTTGAATGTTTATCTTATTAAGCTATATAAATAGTAAATGAAACATAGAGTTATACAGCACGGATAGAGGCCCTTCGGCCCATCGTGTCCGCGCCGGCCATCAAGCCCTGTCTAATCTAATCCCATATTCCAGCATTTGGTCCGTAGCCTTGTATGCTATGGCATTTCAAGTGCTCATCCAAATGCTTCTTGAATGTTGTGAGGGTTCCTTCCTCCACAACCCTCTCAGGCAGTGAGCTCCAGACTCCAACCACCCTCTGGGTGAAAAAGTTCTTTCTCAAATCCCCTCTAAACCTCCCGCCTTTTACCTTGAATCTATGCCCCCTTGTTATAGAACCCTCAACGAAGGGAAAAAGCTCCTTAGTATCCATCCTATCTATGCCCCTCGTAATTTTGTACACCTCAATCATGTCCCCCCTCAGCCTCCTCTGCTCCAAGGAAAACAAACCCAGACATAAGCATTAAATAATTGTAGAATCTACCCATTTAACTTTAATTATGATGGAATATAGAGAGCTGTCATGGTTATAGAATTGTGTTGTGATTAGTTGATTTTGTGACTGAATGACCCTGAAACTGTTTATGCTTTTTCCCAACACTCTAGTCAAGCTCACCCCAAAAGGGGTAGTTTGCACAGATAGACCTGCATCCCTCATGAACCAAACTTAAATCTTATATAGGAAGTGACAATGATAGCATGCCTCAGGGTTAACATACTGGAAATAGTACAAGGTGCCCACTGCATGACTTCTGCCATAACATATTAACAGACCCTATATTTCAGGCTAAACAAACTATTTATTGTAAATCATTAAATTATACAGAAGCAAAATAAATCTGCAGATAAACAGCATTACAGTACTTAACTTTCACCGATACTTGGATTCAACCACATTGAACACCTATTGTGGAATAGCAAACATGGGGACTGAAGATATGATAAATACAGAATGTATCAGAGCATTTAACAAAATCCGCCAAGACAGAGACCATATCCTGTAGAATTTACCTAGTTTTCCATTTTATATTTCATATTGGGCAATCTACATGTATCCCATACAGAATGTTCACAGATCCATAATGATAAAGAGAGATACAGATGAAGGCTGCTATGGCCCATTAAAAGTACCTTTATTTGTTAACTGGTACACCTGCAATAAACCCTCTGAACCAAATTGTCTTGTGGGAGGATGTCCACACGTATTCCCCAACATACAGGTAATTGAATAATTAGATAAAATCCAATATTGTTTTTCACACGTTTGTTGGCCAGGGTTATTTTTATATGTGCTAGAAAATATGCAGGGTACCTGGGGAACCAGCCTTGGAGCATTTGAGGACTTTGGAGCATTTTAGCAGCAACAATAACTTGTCTTTATGTAGTGCCTTTAATGTAAAAAAAAATCCCAAGGTGCTTTAAAAATAGAAACAAATAAAATAACTGATACCAGGCTATGGAGGCAGAGATTAAGAAGGGTGACAGAAAGCTTGGTCAAACAGATGGGCTTTGAAGATGGAGAGAGAAGTGGAGAAGTTTAGGGAGGGAGTCAAATTAAATTGAATTTCTCGTTCTCCCTGATACTTACGAAGTATTGAGTATCCAAATAGGAGCGCTTCCAATTTTTTCTTTTTTGTGTGCCTTCCCTAACCTGGCAATCAACACAGTTTAGAAGCACTAGTGGAACCTCAGTATGAGTTTCAAGGTGTGCTCTGCCTGCCGGAATTTCCAATTATAATTCCAATAAAAACCTGGATTTGCACCAGAGTAATTTTACAAAATACTAAACCTGCATGAAACTAAAGAAAAAAAATGATTCCCCCTCTAGACTTGATTGATCCTGAATATGAACGGGGCAGAATCCTGCTCCATTGCAAAAGCAGCTGCAGTTGATTCATTTTCTGACTTAGCCCGAGGGAAGAGTAAAATACCTCACAGAAGGCAAGCAGAGCATTTTAATTTAAAATGTTGAATTTGTCCTTAATTTTAAAAAACATTGAGCAACAACAGAAGTGTTACTGCTGTCAGCAGAGAGTGTACTGGAATAACAGGCCACCGACTCAGCCAATGACAAGCATTTCCGGGAACTGCAAACTCTCGAAAGCAAAATGTCCCCAGGGCAGATACATTTCATTTTTAATGTGCCCGACGGCTCGTGCAAGGCTTAAAGCATGTAAACAACAGGAATCTTGAACTTGGCCACGGCTCTGGGGAGACAGAGGCTCTTGACAATTCAAAATGTACCATGTATATTTTGACTTGTGAAAGAATTCTTAATGATACAATTAGAAAAATTAATTAATTTTGGTCACTAAAATTTGACACCACACCTTTTTAAAAATTTGTCGCCGTGTCAGTTATTATTTGTATCTTAGTGTGGTAAATTCAAACTTGTTACACATCTCATCATTCAAAACTCCCTTGTTCTTATATCGTCCGTATTCCAGTTTGTAATGTATTCTATTTGGTACACTAATGAAAATTATTACTACTCACTCACTTTTACACTCCACTTTCTTCTTCCACTCCACCTGATTCTGTATTTTGCTTCCAGTATTTTCCCCTTTTCCCCTGGAGATGCTGGACTTTGTTGAGGTAAGACCCAACCAAGTGACAGATCGTCACGTATGAGCCTAGACAGTGAGCCTCATCACAGCAGAGCACAGTTCTCTCCTCACCGGACAGCCACAAGTGCAACTTTACACCAGCGAGAACTGGACAGAAATCAGGAGCAGACCTGGCAGATTTTATCCCCCCTCCCTAGTCCTGGATTGCTGAACATATGTCCTCATACCCAGTGTCCAGCTGTCGTCGCAAGTCTGAGTTATACAATCAGTGATATGGCGAACCTTCAACATGGTAGAACAGATAGGTCTGATCCCTTTGAATGGAGGAAAATTCTCGTCAAACTCAAAAAGTTGATCAGTAAGCCTGTAAAATAGGTGCAAATGGAAGGAAACTCAGTGTCAGATTTGCGGTGAGGCGGAATGCGTAGAGTTAACTGTTAAGTACAGGAGTTTAGATGGTCAGGGTCACAGGCTGAAACTGTCTCTTAATGAACATAAATTTCATCCATTGTGCCTGTCATGCAGCCATCCTCATTTGATGAATGATCAGTATGCCCTGCTTCCTCTATGCATCCAATCTAATGAATTCAGGAACTACAAGGCTCTTTCTTCAAACAGGAGAAATGCAGCAGTTGAAGACGACAAGCCATCAGCACCTTGACAGGGCAACAATGAATGAATAATAAATGCAGTCTTGCCAACTTGATCCTGTCTTTAGCTGGATCTGTGCTTAATAATGCAAATGAGCGGTTCCAGGAAATTTGAATGCTATTAAAATATTATCACTCAGGCAGATTAACACCAGTTTTTAACCTTTTGGACATGTCTTACACCAGCAGAGAAAAATTTACTCTATTGGTTTTAGCTTCATTGGAATTGGCTTCATGCAATTCGAGCCATAGAGAAACTTTCCTGAGGCCAGGAAAACAAGTGGTTTTTGCATTTTTTTTGAATAATTTGGTCTCTTGGGTGCTGTGACTGAGTAGGTCCATCCGATTTCAGATTACAAGGCCATGGTCTCGTATATTTTTCCTTTAATCATATATATAGAAAATCGGTGACATTTCTGAACTGGCTGGTGTTAACTTGAAAGCTTTCACTTAAGACCATCCAGGAATGAGATCAGGCTTCCTGCATCAAAGCAGGTCAGATTGTTTGCTCTGGTAATTGATCAGATAAGGAGATACTGTGTTTATATTACAGGGCACATTATTTCAGCATTAGCCATTCCTGTACATTGTAGTCACTGGGTGTGAAGTTCTTTAACATGGTATGTTAGTTATCATTGTGCCTTTGTTCTCATTTTGATTGACAGTTCTGTAGCTAGAAGCTGCTTAAAACTGGGAATATATATAACAAACTTTTACTAGTTCTTCACTTCAGATCTCCCGGTTCACACAGATCAACTATACTTCCAGGTTTAAACCGAACCCAGAATGCAAAGATTAGTACTTACCTAAAAAATTATCATAGGACTGCTGTTCCTCAGACTCAATGAAACTTGCATATACCAATGAAAGTTAAGTAACATATTGGTTTCTCATCTGCTGCTTTATTCTTCTGTATAATTTTAGTTACAATTTGTAGTTTGAGTTGAGCCAGACTGTCAGCATGGTGTTTTATCGTTGACGCAGATAGGTCTGGTATATATATTGGGTTTCCTACAGTATGTCTGGTACCTACTGCAGCAATCTAAAGGTTCATTGATTGCACTGCATCATGCTGTCCCAGATATTTTGTGCATAAGTTTCAGTTCATAGGCAGCAAGGACGCTGACTTCTGCAGAGAACACAAATAAACAATATTGGGAAGTAGCCCAAATTGTAACAAGGACATTGACCCATTCATTGAAACTGACCCAAGAAAAGTTCAAGATGCAAGCAATCTCTTACATTTGGGAGGCAGCTCTGGACCTCAAGGATATATACTTTTGAAATAAGCATTAGTACCAAAATTACTTATTCACTAATCAGGAGACAAGGTTGTTGATGTTGAGTTAACTTCAGCAACAAGATCATTGACAGAGTGTTTCTCAGTAGTAAAGGCCTTCCTTACAGCTACTGCACCCTACATTTGCTTGATAACGGAGTCTTGTGCAACTCTTAGGATTTGGCAAAGACCACAGTTCAACAAGCACTGAATTTATTTAGGAAGCTAAGGTTTCTCATTAATAAAGAAAAAATACTGGACTTTTCTTTCAGAGATGCTTGATGTCAAACTTTTCTGAGCTTACTTCTTTCCAAGATAAGATTATTTCAGGGCCATTTAGCATGAGTTCTTCTCCTTAACAGCAAGATGCAGGATTCCACTGGAATGCTTTCTAAGGTTTCTTATGTTCAATGGCTAATAACCTCTGTCGTAGTATCCAAAATGTCTAACGCTTTGAAGACATAATGGGTATGTTTTCCACCACTCATGGTCAATGGACAGAAAATCCAGTCCATAATGTTAAAATGGATGAAATTTATCCCTTGATCTTGAAATAGTCACTTCAACTACTTAAAATGTTTTATTCCAACAGTCGTGCTTTATCTATAATTTTAGATGAATTAGATCTTAAACCAGACCTAAACAAGTTTAATCTGAAGCTCATTTCAACTTACCATCCCCTGGTGGATGTCAAAGCTCACAAAACACTTGGAAGATCAAAGCATTTAATTTGTAATGCCAGTGTAATGTATCAACTTAATACTTCATTTGCATACTTCTTTCAAACATTCTGTTAGTGCAAATTTCTGTCTTTCAAAACAATCAGGTTTTTTTGATTCATCTCAAAATGTAACATGCTCTACCATTTACAGGATTCAAACAAAAGTACTTTTTCTTTGTGTTCATCAAGTTGAGGGATATAGTTGCTGAGGAAAGAAACACTGTTATCCATTTAGGATGCCCGGTGTCACTGTCAAATTCTCACAGGTAACTAAATGCCAGATGTAGATAAATGCTTGGTGCATAAATACCTGCTAGTTCAACAGTGAGATGTCTCCATTTCCCACATCAGCCATCACAAAGTTGACATTGGATCAAGATGGTCTACTTCTATCCTCTAGTATACTGAAGAGACGTAGTTAGGCTGGCAACATTCTACAAATCATAACCAGTGAGCATAACAAGAGTTGGAGGAGCTCTGTTCTTGTATGCAGAATATCAAATTCTGACCTAATAAATTGCTAAAGCAATGTTGAAACTTAGTTTTGGCCAAGGGACAATCGTCTGTGGGCCAATGATGGTTTACTTGTCCATTGGCAGTCATTGCTATGTTGACATGTTTTTGTGCATCAGAGATTAGCCTAGTCACATCTATCATACAAACAGAATGATCTTCAGTGCTTGAGTTTTTGATTGACTGAAGCAATGGACCTTTTGCAGGCAGTTTTTAGCCAGTGTAAACCAGTAGCTGTTCTCACCAGCAAAATGGACAATGTGAACAAGGAGACGTGGGTTTTAAAGGGCAAAATTATAGTAAAATAGACAGAATTGAATTTGGTAGAAAAAAGTAAAATAAAAAAAAAACAGAAGGCAGAGAATAGGGAAGGTTGGGAAGCTGAGCAGAAGGTGTTAGAAATTTTTCATTTTTGATCAAAATTGTATTTTAGGTATTTAGTAGTAGAAAGTAAATATTACAAAACCTACTTGTGACATTTTGAGTAGTCTTGTTACCATAACAGCAGTGTTAGTTTCACCATCATAATGAATGAGCTGAAAACCAAACTGGCCAGTCCAGGGAGGTGGTCATTTCCAGGACCCTGCCAAGAGTCAAAGGTTTAAGTAGAGATAAGCAGGACAATAATATTCATCTGAATAAGTTGTCCACAATAATCGATTGGGATGTCATTTCCTCTAGCACCTCTTTATTTTAAATTGCTTAATGGCATTAAAGTAATGCACAAAGCAATGTGTTGAGCTGAGAAAGTTAAACCCTTCAGTTGTTTCAAAATATATTAGTAAATCAGTGAAATTTTCAATCATCATCTTTATCATTTACTTCACGTGACTCTTAATATAGGTTCAAGCCTCAACTGTTCATATTCCCAGTAAGATTGTTAGATGGCCACTGTAGATGAAGACAATCTGTACAGCAATTGATTTTGAAAATGGCCACGTAGATGAGCAACCTGGTCACGTGACAGAGTCCCCGCTGTTCCATATTCAAGTCCTAAAGCTGCTGCTGTTTACATTCTCCTCACGTAATCCAATTTTCTGGGTTTTATATAATGGGTAGCAAAAAGTAGTGAGTGACATGTTTACAGAACAGACCATTTCACCGGAATGAATCATAAAAATAATATATTACGGTTTATATTAAATCATAGATTTGGCAATAATTGGCAGTAATGATATTTCACTTTAAATTCTCACATCAGTGTACTCTAATCTCACAGAGCATATTGTATGACCATGGCATTTCTTTTGTTCATATTGCCAGTCTGTACTTCTGGGATATCAGACTGTCAAATTAGAGTAAGCATCAGTCTTGTTCTATACACAAAAGATCCACTTGAGAATAAGACTATGGTTGCAATAAACCAGTGCAGTGTTGTTTTCATATCTTCATACTCTTCCCTTGGAGAGAATAGTGTGAAGTAGTGGAAAGATTCGGGCGCTGATTAACAGTCTGACAGGCCGCAATGTGAATGCTCCTTCCATGGCCACAACCATGTTTATATCCAGCCGGTAGGGTGGTTAGTCCGATATAGCAGGAGGGTTTTATGGGATCCCACAACCCAAATGATGAGGGTTTAACCTAGAATAGTCAGAAGAAAAATCACCAATCTGCTTACACCATCAGAACCACAGATTTCAACCCTTTAAGTTCTGAATACATCTTACAAAAAAGTAGTTGCACGCATTCCAGTCCCTTTATTTCAATTTGGCCTTTATGCAATTTTCAGCAATCCCATTTCTAATATTTTCAATCTTTTTAATAAGCATAGCACGCAGTATATTTAATTTGTAGCTGCATCTGATCAAAGCAAATTACTGTTGGAATCAATAAGGACCTCCATACACAGCATTTGCCCATCCGTTGTAAAACCCTCAATTTCCACATTTCATATCTACAAACTCAGAATTAAAGCTGAAAAATATAGTATTTTAGGTTGGAGATGGGATGATTTCTTTTCAGAACAGATGTACCTTCTACCATCTGACAGAAGATTACGCCTATATTAATTTCCTACTCTGTCCTTTTTCTCCAAATGTTGCTGTTGTACAATATTTAATGGTATACATGCACACACATAATTTACTTTCATTTCACCAGATTTTTTGCCCTCAATTTAAATACTTGTATTCTGTTCTCACCTCCTATATCACTTGACATGAATAATCTATTCTCCTTTAATCTGTATTCATAGCTCATAAATCTGAATCCACCTTTGCTGCACTCTATCTAGAACAACCAGTGTACGTATAGAGACTAAAACTGAACACAATATGGCCTAACTGAAGCATTGCACAAATCCAGTATTACGTCCTTTTGACTTGTATTCAGTTTATTGACATGGCCCCTAGAATTCTTCATAGCACCTTAGTTGTGGTGATACATTGTCAGGATGGTTTCATTGGCCTGATTCTAGTTACTTCCTTGCCAATTTTATGTTGCATTTCTCTTTGGTAATGATTTTTGTTTGTGTTTTTTTAAAACTATCCAAAGTCCTTTGTCTCTATCCAAGGAGTTGTGAGAGATTTCTGACAACATGGTATTTCCACCATAGCTTGCTTTTCTATTTCCTTACTGATATATTATTGTCCTGATACCGTCTTCATTTCTGATTTCTCAATAACCTGCCCAGTCCTTTCAATTAGATTCAGTGTATCTTGACAGCTCCCCCATACGTTTGCTTGAAGAGTTTCAGATATTTCAATGATTCACCTTCAATAAAAAAGAAAGAGGAAATGTACCCATTTAAAACAAGCAGCGTATTTGAGACCTCACCGTCTGGGCTGCGCTTTGGAGTCAATTTTACAATTTAATGCTCCTATACAGAGCGGCGCACAAGGGAATTGGGAGGCGGCAGTCAGCTTGCTCGATGCTGGTCTGCACAATTCTCTTTAATGCATTCCTATCATGTGCACCTCTGTATCAACGGCAATAAATTATAAAAATGTAATTGCCCAAGAAATGCTTGTAAAGTTTACTTTGCTATATCCCCATAAGCTGCCCCAGAACATCTTTTAACTCCCATTTCCATACCTGCTTCTGCTTCAGTTTGATTTTACAGTAAGATTAATATTTGTCATTTCAGTCACGTGACTAAAAATGACCAGTAGGATGATATCCTACAAGCACTGAGCAATACTGAGGAAACCCATGGCAAACACCTTGTACTATTTACTCTGCTATCTGCTGTCCCAGATATTAGGGATTGGCAATAAATGCCGGCCTCGCCAGCGACGCCCACATCCCATGAACGAATAATAAAAAAAATAAACAAATACTCCCCGCTTAACTGGCTGCCTTCACTGGAATGTTGAAGTTGGAAATCCTGCTTTTCCTTATTTCTTTCTCTCTAATGTACATGAAATCAATTCTCCTTATAAAAAAAAATTCCATAAGTCTTTGAGGGAAAAAAATCTTTAAAATTGCCCCAGGAATCCAGAGCTCACACAGAAGAATGAACCGTAACCGATAACAGAAATAATAACATTTTTCATTGATCATTTCAGTACGGTAAAGAAAAGTTTCGTCCTTTCCTGCACAAACGCTGTGTTTTGCCTTTACCCTGTTTGAAGAATCAGACAAGTAGTTTCTCATCCCTATAAGCCTCTTCGTAAAACTTACCGTACTGGATAAATCTTCACTCTGGCAGCAAAGAGCTCAATTTGTTGGTAATGTACCACATGATTATAATGACGTGGATTGAGAGGGCAAAGCTTAATATATAGTTCTTCGCACAGCAAGCCCATAACTGGGACTTATCAAACACATTTTCTACAGGAAAGGAAGCATTGGCCTCTATATTAAACCCTCCACGACGGGCGGGAGGAGGTGGGGGGGGTATTTAAACCCTAAAAAACGTGAAACGTGACCCCAACCCAACGCATACGTGCCTGCCGCCATTTTTAGGGCGGCGGGTAGCGAGGCGTGTGAGTGTACCGTCATGAAGTGGCGTTGGGAGCCTGATTTAAATTTAACAGCTGCCGCGCAGGTTTTCCAGGGCTCGGGAAACCCGGCAGTGAAATGGAGCAGGAGTGCACCCCCCGCCCCCTCTAGGAAGTCTTCAGTCTCCCTACTGCCAATCGCAGCTTCTCTCTAGCCCCTACCACGATCGCCGACCTCCCCTTCCTCCCCCAAGCCCCGATCTGTAGCCTCGCCACCTCGGCCAGCCTGTCATTTTGGCCGGCTGCCAGGGAAACGGAATAAAAAATGATAGAGGTCCTGCCATCAAATATGGCAGGACCACTGCGTCCCCGACCTCACCGCGCTCTTTGGCCACTTCTGGCCTCCCCGTTCCCTCCCCACCTCCCCGTAGATATCGGGGCCATTTTTGTTTTCAGTCGCCTCCAAGAAGTGATTAACAAATTGGCCTGGACTCAAGCCATCTGAAAATAAATTCAGTGATTCAGCTCTCAGCAGGGAGCCTCACTCAAAGGGAGCAAGTTCAAAATAAGTGTGCAACACCACAGTGTCGATTCTCCGATCTGCACTCCCTTCAAGGGGCAGCTCACCACCGGCAATGTGATGGTGTTGGATTTCCCTTCTAAAGAGAGTGAGAGAAAAATAATTGAAAATAATGACAATGATATTAATCCATAGTAACTTCCTGTAGTATGCAGGTTTAAATAACTGTAATTGTATATTTTCCCAATGCAGATGAAATAAAGAACATTTCTTTCTTGTAGGATATAGGAGGTGCCTAAACCTACTCCATTCAAATCAGATGAAAGTGCTGAAGCTCTTGATGCACGAACCTTTCTTACATGATCCATCAAAGTGCAGTTTTGGGCCTGGCTGAAATCTGTACTCAACATAATGGCATTCTTCATTGTGGACACAGCGTAAACCAAACCAGTTTAGAGTGTGGGTGTGTGTACCTAAATATCAGCCCAACAGGGAGAATTCCAAATCAGCCCAACAGGGAGAATTCCAAATATTAAGTAATTGCCGTTCCATAATAAAAATGAAACCAAATACCCTGACATTCAATCCTTTAATTTACGGTTGAAAGGGAAGATGTTGATGTTTTGTAGTGTGATCTCACCAGATAATGAGCATTGGACTGGTGTCAGCATCTGTGCAGTCCTGGGCAACTGTACATCGTAGGAATGCTGCAGTTATAAAATAATGCGAGGAGCTCTGATTATTAGTTTGTCTGAATCAAGTGCTGCTCTTGGGCTAATTGTGATGCCTCACTCCTCTCCCGAGGGGAATATATTAAATTTGTTCTACTGTCACCCGTCCTAATGGATGTCTTCATCGGTGACATGTATTGGATTGCATCGGAGTATCTGTTGCGGGTATTTCTGAAAGAACAATGGCGCTCCTTTCTACAGATGATATTGTGCCATTGGTGGCGATCAGTGTGCTTTACTTGCTAACTTGAACAATGGACGAGCCAGTGGGAATAATGTGCTATCATGGCTTTGTACGAGTCAAGTTGAGATCTCAAAGGTATAGTTGGAATATACAAGGGGTGTCTGTCCCCAATTGTTGAAGCAGATTAGTACATGGGGGTTCTGGTGGATGCCAACTTTAGATTAGACACAATCATTCAGACTTCACTAAGAAGGGAGGAAAAGCTCTTCGGTCTTTCACATCTTTCTTCATTGACAGCGAAGTACCAATGCAAATTGAGCTGATGGTATGTAAGATGCATCCAAACAACTCTCCTTCCTAGTTGAGAACTCCTAGGCCTGCAACTGAAAAACTCACCGTGGACATGTACAAAGTCTAAGACCAAGCTGTGAGGTAGATTTGTGGCACAAAGGGGAAACGGTTCAGAGAAGGAGATTTCTGACCTGCTGGTATCTTCTCAGTATACACGTCTCTTTGCCAAAGCCTGAGGACTGGATTAAGCAGCTTGTGTCAAGTAACCTAGAAATAGAAGCACTGGACTTGGGTGTCTAGAACATTAGGGTGGTTGGCATATCCAAGCTGTCCTAGTTTGGATCTTCCACCACTCTAAAGGCTGTCTTGCAGCTGAGGAGACAATCCTGCGTCTTGGAATGACAGCTGCATTACCTGTAATTGGGTACGAGAAATGCAATCTTATATCCAGACTCAGTGCCTACCATAATTAGGTTTCAGAGAGGCAAGCAATTGCTGCTAAAGCTCTGCACCTCCAACTGATAGGTGTGTGTCATTCTGCAATCAGGAAGATGGTGACAATGCACTTGCACATTTGATTGTATGTTCTGCTCACCATAGTGCTTCTCAGGAGTTCTTGGCATCTGCTATCCTTCTAATGAGGGGCCAAATCCATGAAGAACCTCTTCCCTGGGGAGAGCTAAATGGGACCTCTTTGGGGGAAAGTAGCTCTGATATGACACGTCATGATGGAAGGTTGGAACCAAGTCAACCCCTACCTGTATGGCACACAAAAGTAATCTGACACAGGCAGGTCTGCAATAGTCCAGGGCACTGTTGATGACTGACCAGCCAGCTTGGCTCATTAAAAGGACCTGGAGGAGGTTGACCTGTCATTTTGGCCAAGATGTTTTCCACTCTCCTGCAAATAACCTTGCAAGCCAATATCCCAAATGGGTAGGATGGCCCTAGCTGGAAACTTTGCAGTGCTAATTGTTGCTAAATTGCAGATTTAGCTGGTTTAAAATTAGAACTATCATTACTTACAATTGGGGCTCTTAAATCTTGGCAGTTACCAATCTGTTCCTAAGTTATCTATACTTAAGTAAGAAGGGTGTGTTCATATGAGAAGAGAGTGAGCCCTCCATATCAGGCAAACAGGAACTCTACCTGTGTGGATTTATCAGTAACTTGGAGACTCCCAAGTATTCTAATGGGTACTCAGCTGAAAAAAATAATCAGTTTCTATCCACATGTGGATTTAATGTAGCGCCAAGACTCCTATACACAACTTGTGTCTCAATCATTAATTTGATTCCTGTTAGAATTAGCATATTTACTTAAACTTTAATTTGACTGAGCCACAGTGTTAAACAGAAGTAGTGACTGTATTTTGTTATTTTGGGGGGGAAAGAATCAGCAGTATGTTTTGTTTGGGTTTTAGTTGGTCATTTTTACTTTAGATACCTTCAGAGTGCAACACAGGATTGGCAGCCCCAGGTTACACTGTCAATTTCTGTATCTCTCTTTGTCCAGGGACAACAGTTCTGTGCTCACCATCTTCCAAATGATGGTTAGATTTTAACCTTAGGAAAGAGCTGACTGGATCGTCAGCTCTCTGTTAGAATTAAATATCAACTTTAAAAATTCCCAGTGGAGCATTCTGGCAACTTATCAAGCCTGACATTGCACCAGAAGTGGCCTTATGTGCACCAGATAATCTTGTACTGACATTACATTAAACAGTTTGAGTAGTGCAAAGTTGAAACTTCTTTGACTAAACTGGTAAATATAAATAGTGTACAAGTGTTGGCTGAAAAATGCAGTTATACTCAATGAGGACAAAGCAGAAGATAAACAGCAACAACTTTTATAGTGCCACTTATATAGAAGAGCATCTGAGACCACATTACAAGAGGGAAAGGACGCTGAATAAGAGACGGGAAGTGTGTTTGTACGAGGCTTTTTAAGGAAGGGAAATAGGTAGCAAGACAAAGTGATTTAGGCATTCCAGAGAGCGGAGATGTATTCGTTGAAGGCACGGCCATCAACGGTGGAGTGAAGAGAGTGAGGAAGCAGTAGTCTGGCGGAACGAAGGGTCTGGATATATGGCTAGAGATTGCTCAGAGAGGGACAGCGTGACTATAAAAGGATTTGAAGATGAAGATGAGGATATTGAAGTGAATGCACTGGGCGACAGTGGAGATTAAAAAGGACAGTGGTGTTTGGTGAATAGGACTTTGTATGAGACAGGACCCAGGCTACACAATTTTGGATTAACTGGTGTTTGTGAAGGTGCAGAAAGGGAGGCTGGTGAGCAGAGCATTAGAGAATTCTATATTAGAGGTGATGGAAGCATGGACTAGGGTTTCATCAGGAGATAGAGTAATGCATGGTACAAGTGGGCAATTCTCTGGAGGTGGAAGAATGCAGCCTTGGCAGCTGATCTAATATCAGGTGGGAAAGTCCGCTTAGGGCTAAGCAGAACGTTGAGGTTACTAATCTTTTGGTTCAGCTTGAGTGGACTGGCAGGGAGGTTACTGGGGTTGAAGCCAGAGGATGCTGGTGAGAACTGAAAAGGAAGGCATTGATTTTCCAGACATTAGGCTGAAGGAAGTGTCAGCTCATCAATGGCTTGATATTGGTCAAGCAGGTTAATACAGCAGCAGAGTTGGAGTTGAAAGTGTTGTTGACATGTATGTAAAAGCTGGGGCTGTGCTTGCAGACGCTTGGTACAGTAGCTTGGTGTCTAAGGTACTGGACTAGCAACTCAGCGGTCATACGTAATTCTATAAATATATAGAGTTCTGATTTTGGTGCTGACTCCAACTTGAACTCCCCTGTTCCTCTATCGACCTTACCTGTTCCCCTACTTGCTCTCTTACCATTTTCTCTTCTGGCTGTTACCTCACATGCACCTTCATGCTACACAGCTTGTGCCAATCACCCTCTCCATCTGCCACTACTCCATCACTGAACTCCTGTCCTGCCACTACCCCAGGCTCATCACCCTTAGGCCCATAAACTCCCTCTGCTCCAACCTGGGCATTCTCCATCTCACGTGCAGTAGCACATGCCAGGAGCAGTAATTTAAGCTGCTCAAACTCCCTTCATTTGCCCATTCTGCCTTACAACTTCCTTACCATTCCATTCTCCTTGCCCCATGTGTCCTAAATCTAGCCTTCTCTCAACCTAACAGTGAATTCCTGCTTCCTCTTCATTGGATTGGAAAATCTGCTCGATCCACCCTCACAAACAAGATATCCCCCACCCATGATTTCATCCTTGAGGGGTGCATTGACATCACAAGCCTGACAGGGGTTACCAAGGTTGGGAACTAAATATTCCAGAGTGCTTGACTTTTAGAAAAGGTAGGCAAAATGGAAAAGGAGGGGAGTGGATAGCCCTGATAATGAAGGCTGAGATAAGCACAGTAATGAGAAAGGATCTTAGCTCAGAAAATCAGGATGTAGAATCAGTATGGGTAGAGCTAAGAAATAACAAGGGACAGAAAACACTGGTGGGAGTAGTTTATAGGCCCCCTAACAATAGTTATAGTGTTGGACAGAGTGTAAATCAGGAAATTAGAGGAGCATGCAACAAGGGTAATGCAATAATCATGGGGGACTTTAATCATCATATAGACTGGGCAAACCAAATTGGCAAAAGTTGTTCGGAAGGACGAGTTCATGGAATGCATCCGAGACAATCTTCTAGAACAATATGTAGAGGAGCCAACTAGGGAACAGGCTATTTTAGATCTAGTATTGTGTAATGAGACAGGATTAATTAGTAATCTTATAATAAAGGATCCTCTGGGGAAGAGTGATCATAATATGATAGAATTTCATATTGGGTTTGAGAGTGGTGTAGTTAAGTCCGAAATTAGGGTCTTAAATTTAAACAAGGGCAATTATGTAGGTATGAGGGGCGAGTTGGCTAAGGTAGATTGGGAATTAGATTAAAAGATATTACGGTAGATAAGCAATGGCAAACATTTAAAGAAATAATACATAATTCCCAACGAATATACATACCCTTGAGGAATAAAAACTCCCACAGGAATAGTGATCCAACTGTGGCTAACTAGAGAAGTTAAGGATAGTATTAGATTAGAAGAAGAGGCTTACAATGTTGCCAGAAAGAGTAGTAAGCCTGAGGATTGGGAGGGTTTTAGAAGTGGATAAAGAGGGAGAAAATTGAATATGAGAGTAAACTGGCAAGAAATATAAAAACAGATTGTGAAAGCTTCTACAAGTATATAAAAAAAGGAAGAGAGTAGCGAAAGTAAACGTGGGTCCCTTAGAGGCAGAGACAGGAGAAATTATAATGGGGAATAAGGAAATGGCAGAGACGTTAAACAAATATTTTATATCTGTCTTCACAGTAGAAGACACAAAGAACATATCGGAAATAATGGGGAACCAAGGGTCTAATGAGAGGGAATAACTTAAAGTAATTAAGATTAGTAAAGAAAAAGTTTTAGAAAAATTAATGGAACTAAAAGCCAACAAATTCCCTGGACCTGATGGCCTACATCCTAAAGTTTTAAAAGAGGTGGCTGCAGAGATAGTGGATGCATTGGCTTTGATCTTCCAGAATTCCCTAGATTCTAGAACGGTCCCTATAGATTGGAAGGTAACAAATGTAACCCTGCTGTTCAAGAAAGGAGGAAGAGAGAAAACAGGGAACTGTAGACCAGTTAGTCTGACATCAGTAGTAGGGAAAATGCTAGAATCTATTATTAAGGATGTAGTAACAAGGCACTTAGAAAATCACAATATGATTAGGCAGAGTTAACATGGTTTTAGGAAAGGGAAATCATGTTTGACAAATCTATTAGAGTTTTTTTGAAGGTGTAACTAGCAGGGTAGATAAAGGGGAACCAGTGGATGTAGTATATTTGGATTTTCAAAAGGCATTCGATAAGGTGCCACATAAGAGGTTATTACACAAGATTAGGGCTTAATCTTTGGGGGTAATATAAAAGCATTGATTGAGGATTGGTTAACAGACAGAAAGCAGAGAGTAGAAATAAACAGACTAAACGGACAGAAAGCAGAGAGTAGGTTGGCAGGTTGTAACTATGGGGTGCCGCAGGGATCGGTGCTTGGGCTCAGCTATTTACAATCTATATCAATGACTTAGATGAAGGGACCGAGTATAACGTATCCAAGTTTGCTGATGATACAAAGCTAGGTGGGAAAGTAAGCTGTGAGGAGGACGCAAAAAGTCTGCAAAAGGATATCAACAGGTTAAGTGAGTGGGCAAGAAGGTGGCAGATGGAGTATAATGTGGGGAAATGTGAGGTTATTCACTTTGGTAAGAAAAATTAAAAAACTGAATTTTTTAAATGGTGAGAAACTATTAAATGTTGGTGTTCAGGGGGATTTTGGTGTCCTTGTACACGAAACACAGAAAGTTAACATGTAGGTACAGCAAGCAATTAGGAAGGCAAATGGCATGTTGGCCTTTATTGAAAGGGAGTTGGAGTGCAAGAGTAAAGAAGTTTTGCTACAATTGTACAGGGCTTTGGTGAGATCACACCTGAAGTACTGCGTACAGTTTTGATCACCTTACCTAAGGAAGCATATACTTGCCTTAGAGGCAGTGCAATGAAGGTTCATTAGATTGATTCCTAGGATGAAAGGGTGTCCTATAAGGAAAAATTGAGTAGAATGGGCCTATACTCTCTGGAGTTTGGAAGAATGAGAGGTGATCTCATTGAAACATATAAGATTCAAAGAGGGCTTGACAGGGTGGATGCTGAGAGGATGATTCCCCTGGTTGGAGAGTCTAGAACTTGGGGACATAGTCTCAGGATAAGGGTTTGGACATTTAGGACTGAGATGAGGAGGAATTTCTTCACTCAGAGAGTCATGAATCTTTGGAATTCTCTACCCCGGAGGGCCGTGGATGCTTAGTCGTTGAGTATATTCAAGGCTGAGGTCGATAGATTTTTGGACTCCAAGGGAATCAAGGGATATGGGGATTAGGCGCGAAAGTGGAGTTGAGGTCAAAGATCAGCCTTGATCTTAATGAATGGCGGAGCAGGCTCCAGGGGCCATATGGCCTATTCCTGCTCCTATTTCTTATGTTTCTTATGACAGAGACCAGACTCATTGATGGCAGCTCCTCTCCTTTCTCAAAGGTTGCCCCACCTAGCCACATCTTTCATCATGTCCTTCATTCTTACTCATTCGCATGGTTTCTCCTCCAGTATCCACATGGTCACATGCAATATATCTACATGCTACTCCGAGAGAGTCCGAGTACCATAAATTGGTAGCAGTTTTTTTTATTAGAAGTGTTGTAGATGTATGTTTACCTGTTAATTTTATTTGCATTTTCATGTATGATGCATTTGTATACATTTGGCTTCTTTACACCATTTTTAACATTTTTATTTTGCAGTTTGTTAGTGAAAAAATGGGTGGAGCTGAAGGCACAAAACTAGATGAAGACTTTGTAGAAATGGAACGGGTAAGTTAAGACGCTCCTGTATAAGATTTACAGCAAATGGTATTGGGTACAAAAAATTTCATCAGTTGGGTGCAATGGTGGTTAAACACAGCAAATCTATTTCATATGTTGTATACAAGAGAAAATATTTGAAGTTCCTTGACTAGATTACACCACAGCCTTGTTTGTAAAATGTGGGTTTCATTTATGAAGAGACACTTGAAAAGAGATGGCTATGGAATGACCTAATAGAGGCCTTCAAGATTATGAAGGTTTACGACAAGGTAAATAGTGATGGATTCTTTCCACTGATCGATGAGATGGTAACGAGAGGAAGCAAATTTAAGATAATCACAAAAAGAATTGATGGGGATCTTAGAAAAAAATCTTTTTACACGTAGTGTTTAGTGTTTGGATTATCTGACACAAACTGTGGCTGAAACAGAGTCCATAAATTGTATAAAAGGGAATTAGATAGTAATTTGAAAACAAGGAACAGTAAAGGCTTATGGGAATGATTAAGAGCTTGGGATTAGATGAGGTGGCTCACATGGAGAAAAACACCAACACTAGATTGATGGGCTCTTTCTGTACTGCAATGATTTTGTGTAGTCACTGTATCATAATAAATACCACAGTAATGTTACAATACTCTGACCCAAGGAAGCTTACTGTAAAACATAGAGTGCCACCTGCTGTCTTAAATCATGCCAAGAAAATGTAAATACCTGATTCTCACATTTAAATACTTACCTTCTCAAACAATTTATTTACTTTGGGGGGATAATTATTAGCCTTTTTTAAAGATATTTTTCCCAACCCCTGCAACACAATTCATTCCCCAACTGAAGGAGCAAACAGACTACAACTTGCATTTATATAGCACCTTTAACATAGTAAAACGTCCCAAGACGCTTCACATGAGGGTTATCAAACAAAATTTGACACCAACCCACGTAAGGAGATTTTAGGACAGGTGACCAAAAGCTTGGTCAAAGAGTTGGTTTTAAGGAGCGTCTTAAAGGAAGAACGAAAGGTAGAGAGGTGGAGAGGTTTAGAGAGGGAATTCCAGAGCTTAGGGCCTAGGCAGCTGAAGGCACAGCCACCAATGGTGGAGCAAAGGAAATCGGGGATGCACAAAAGGCCAGAATTGGAGGAGTGCAGAGATCTCGGAGGGTTGTGGGCTGGAGGAGGTTACAGAGATAGGGAGGGACGAGACAATGGAGGGATTTTAACACAAGAACGAAAATGTTAAATTCAAGGCGTTGCCGGACCGGGAGCCAACAGAGGTCAGCGATCATGGGTGATGGGTGAATGGGACTTGGTGCGAGTTAGGACATGGGCAGCAGAGTTTTGGATGAGATCAAGTTTATGGAGGGTGGAAGATGGGAGACTGCCGATCTGAGTTGGTACCAGGCCTGCGAGAGTGCATGCGCCAAGGTTCTCTGCTGATGCACTAGAGACCTTGGTGCAAGAGGTGGACAGAAGGAGGGACATCCTATATCCGCAGTGGGGGGGGGGGGGCAAGAGGCCCTCCAGAGATACAGCCAAAAGGCAGTGGGAGGCAGCGGGGGACAAAGTCAATGCCAAGCGCACAGCATCATGAACATGGAAGCAGTGCAGGAAGAAGTTCAATGCTTTGACGTGAGTGGTCAAGGTGAGTAAGGCCAACTGTCAAATGGCATCTCCTACCCCCATCACCCACATACAAACAAACACAACCCTTCCAACCAGATGCTGCCTCTCACCCTTGCACATTACCACTGTTTCAAGCCACCCACCCACAACTCACAAGCCACACACACTGGCTATTCAACCATGACAGGCACATCACCCAGATACACGTCCCGCTTTCTTGCAGGAGAAGGTGGCGCATATGAAGAAGCAGCAATTGGCCGTGGCATTTACCCCCTCGAGCCTGTTCCACCATTCAATGAGATCATGGTGGACCTGTGACCTAACTCCATATACCCGCCTTAGTCCCATATCCCTTAATACCCTTGGTTCACAGAAATCTATCAATCTCAGATTTAACATTCTCAAGTGAGCTAGCATCAACTGCCGTCTGCAGAAGAGCGTTCCAAACGTCTCCCACCTTTTGCATGTAGAAGCATTTCCTAACTTCACTCCTGCATGTCCTGGCTCTAAATGTTAGACTATATCCCCGCGTCCTAGTATTGAAATCTAGGAGACCACCAAAAACAGTTACAAATGTCTCGGCAGCCAGAAGCAATAATCCAGCCACTAACCTGTAAATTCTGCATGGTCCCTTTAAATAGTGCTCGTGGGGGCTCCTCCAGGCACTCTAAGACACGTTCAGATGGTCGGAGTTAAGACTGTGCGTTGAGTTGAGCATTAAGTCCCAAAATGGTGTCTATCACTTTAAATCAGCGTTGCACACTAATTGAAGCCATTTTCTCCATACTTTACACGATTCCAGCGTTCGTTATCTGCGCCTGCGCTAACTCCTATATCGAGATGGCGTCTGGCGCACGTCACGATGGAAATATGCGTGCGCATCCAAGACGACATCTTGGATGTCGGAGAGGCCGTGTAGCGCCGAAACAATGAACGCTACACAGTTCAATTTAGCGCCCACTATGTTTAGTCACAATATGGAGGAGCTTTATGCGAAAGTATTAACTATGGCTATTGTGTATATTCCTTTTTTCATTTTCACAAGAACTTCAATTTTTTTTCTTATTTAAGAAAATAGAAGCTACAAGCAAAGCCGTGGCAGAGGTTCTGTCTAAAACCACTGAGTACCTACAGCCAAATCCAGGTATGAAATGATATTAAGAAATTGAATTTTATTTTCCATTATGATTTCTTATTTTTTGCTTTTTGTTCAGAGTAGTACTTTTCTTTAATGCCAGGGTAAGAGGTATAGTAAATTGAGAAGACAAAAGCAGAAAATTTCAATATGTTAAGTGAGTTAACAGAACGATGCCAGAATCAGAGTGTGACTTAGTACATTTTGGATACAAGAATGGCAGATGGGAGTACAATCTAAATGGGGAAACACTAGGCAGACAGATGCAAGTCATTAAAAGCAAACTTGCAAGATTAAAAAAAAGCCAATAGGATATTGAGTTTCATCACGAAAGTTGTAATATTTAAAAGTAATGAAGTTCTACTGCCATTATACTAAGTGTTGGTTGGACTTCATTTGGAATCTTCTGTTCCATTCTGGGTAACCATTCTTAGGAAGAATATATTACCCTTGGAGAAAACCGAGTGAGCATTCACCAGAACGATACTTGGGTTGAAGGGTCAGAGCAATGATGAAAAACTGGTTAAATTTTGAATATATTTCCTGGAGGTGAGAAGGTTAAATATGATCTGATCAAAGTGTTTAAGATACTGCGGCAATTGACAGGGTAAAGAGGGAATGATTGCCTTCTAGTAGCAGAATCCAAAAGCGAGCATACTTTTTTAGATTTTGCACTAAATTGGTTAAAAGCGAATCCAGGAGAAACATCTTCACTCAAACGGTTGTGTCAGTGTAGATGCACTTCCCCCAAAGGCCATAGATGCCAGATCAATTGAGGTGTTCAAAAGGGAGAGAGATTCTTACTCCGGCACGGGCTCGATGGGCTGAATGGCCTCCTTCTGTGCTGTAACTATTTTATGATTCTACTTGGGCAGCATGAGTACTAAGGGAGATGCAAAAAGGCATGGAATTGGGATAAAAAGATAGAGATGCCATGGCTATCAAAATAGCTTACTTATCAGAGAATCATAGAAAATTACGGCACAGAAGGAGGCCATTCAGCCTATCGTTTCTGTGCCGGCCGAAGAAGAGCTATCCAGCTTAATCCCACTTTCTAGCACTTGGTCTGTAGCCCTGTAGGTTAGGACACTTCAGGTGCTCATTCAAATACCTTTTAAATGAGTTGAGGGTTTTTGCTTCTACCACTCTTTCAGGCAGTGAGTTTCAGACCCCCACCACCCTCTGTGTGAAAAAATTTCTCCTCAGCTCCCGTCTAATCCTTCTACCAATTATTTTAAATCTATGCCCCCTGGTCGCTGACCCCTCTGCTGAGGGAAATAGGTCCTCCCTATCCACTCTATCTAGTCCCATCATAATATTATTTACCTCAATTAAATCTTCCCTCAGCCTCCTTTGTTCCAAAGAAAACAACCCCAGCCTATCCAATCTTTTCTCATAGCTAAAATTCTCCAACCCTGGCAACATCCTCGTAAATCTCCTCTGAACCCTCTCTAGTGCAATCGCATCTTTGCTGTAATGTGGTGACCAGAACTGTACGCAGTATTCAAGCTGTGGTCTAACCAATGTTTTATACAGTTCTAGCATAACCTCCCTGCTTTTATATTCTATGCCTCGGCTAATAAAGGAAAGTATCCCGTATGCCTTCTTAACCATCTTATCTACCTGTCCTGCTACCTTCAGGGATCTGTGGACGTGCACTTCAAGATCCCTATGTTCCCCTGCACCTCTCAGCATTGTCCCATTTATTGTGTACTCCCTTGCCTTGTTTGCCCTTCCCAAATGCATTACCTCACACTTCTCTGGATTGAATTCCATTTGCCACTTTTCTGCCCACCTGACCAGTCCATTGATATCTTCCTGCAGTCTACAGCTTTCTTCCTCACTATCAACCACACGGCCAATTTTTGTATCATCTGCAAACTTCTTGATCAAGCCCCCAACATTCAAGTCCAAATCATTAACATATACCATAAAAAGCAAGGATCCTAGTACTGAGCCTTGCGGAACCCCACTGGAAACAGCCTTCCAGTCACAAAAACACCCATCAACTATTACCCTTTGTTTCCCGCCACTGAGCCAATTTTGGATCCAACTTGCCACTTTCCCTTGGATCCCATGGGCTTTTACTTTTTTGACCAGTCTGCCATGTGAGACCTTGTCAAAAGCCTTGCTAAAATCCATGTACACTGCAACAAATGCGTCACCCTCATCGACCTTCCCTCCTTCTTACCTCCTCAAAAAATTCAATCAAGTTAGTCAGACACGACCTTCCCTTAACAAATCCATGCTGACTGTCCTTGATTAACCCATGCCTTTCTAAATGACAATTTATGCTGTCGTTCAGAATTGATTCCAATAATTTTCCCACCACCGAGGTTAGACTGATTGGCCTATAATTACTCGGTCTATCTCTTTCTCCCTTTTTAAACAACAGTACAGCGTTAGCAGTCCTCCAATCCTCCGGCACCACGCCTGTAGCCAGGGAGGATCGAAAAATGATGGTCGGAGCCTCTGCTATTTCCTCCCTTGCTTCTCTTAACAGCCTGGGATATATTTCATCCGGGCCTGGCGATTTATTTACTTTCAAAGATGCTAAACCCCTTAAAACTTCCTCTCTCACTATGTTTATCCCATCCAATAGTTCACACTCGCCTCCTCCTTAACTACAATCTCTGCATCATCCCCCTCTTTTGAGATGACAGATACAAACTATTCATTAAGAACCATACCCACATCTTCAGCCTCCACACATAGGTTACCTTTTTGGTCTCTAATAGGCCCTACTCTTTCCTTATTTATCCTCTTGCTCTTTATGTATTTATAAAATATTTTTGGGTTTTCCTTAATTTTACTTGCCAATATTTTTTCATGCCCTCTCTTTGCTTTCCTAATTTCCTTTTTAATTTCACCCCTGCACTTTCTATAATCCTCTCGGCTTCCTGCAGTATTGAGCTCTCGGTGCCTTACATAAGCTTCCCTTTTTTGCCTTATCTTACCTTGTATGCTCCATGTCATCCAAGGGGCTCTAGATGTGGCAGCCCCACTCTTTTTCTTTGTGGGAACATGTTTACTCTGAACCCCTTGAATCTACCCCTTGAACGCCTCCCACTGCTCAGACACTGATTTACCTTCAAGTAGCTGTTTCCAGTCAACTTTTGCTAAATCACTTCTCAGCTTAGTAAAATTGGCCTTTCCCCAATTTAGAACTTTTACTCCTGTTCTGTTTTTTTCCTTTTCCATGACTATGCTAAATCTAACTGAATTATGATCACTACCACCAAAATGCTCTCCCACTGATACTACTTCTTAATAGAAACTTTTGTTTCTATTAGCTATTTCCCAGCTTTGGCCAATGCTGGTCTGAAACCATTCACTAACAGGCACAAAGAGCCCCAACAATTCTCCACCCAATTTCTATCCCTTTATGTGGGGAAGCTCTGACCTGTAATCAGCACTGTCCCACAGCAACATGCCAAGATAAGGATCTTGATATGTCTCATCATGGATACAGACCCACTGTGTTCTGCACATTCATGTTGCTTACAGGTTGCAAGGAACATACTCCAAACAATTCGATGTTCATGTAATTGAACATTTTATTTCCGTAAACACGCTACTATCTTATGCATTTATATTTTTGCATGTTTTCCCTAACAATGTGAGTTTGAAGAAATAATGAAGGGTAATTTTAACTTTGGACAATGGTGTAAAACTGGTAATATTGAAATAGCCACCTGTTATAAACCACACCCGATTTTCCCTTCCACTGAATTCAAAGGAAAGCAAAATCAAGCGCGGTGTATAATGGGCAGATAATTCAAAATCGCCCAACGTTAAAATTACCCCCCCCCCCGACTTCATGTGTTTAATAACCAGTTTCTGCTATCCTCTTTGACCAAACTTTTGGTCACCTATCCTAATATCTCCTTATGTGGCTCGGTGTCAAAATTAGAAACTAAGAATCGGATTTCTTTAGATTTAGAATAAGCGCACACCAAATCTGTTTTCAGTTTGGTTCTGGTAAATACATATATTTGTTGCACTTTTAAAAGGTAACTCTCCAACCTTGAGCTCCCGATGGGAAGCCCTCCCTTCTGGCAGTGCACATCAGAAATTCAGTCGCACGCTGCAGTTTTCCAACCTTTAATTTTGAAATGGTTGGAAAAATCATGCATGCGTAGCCAGCGGACAAGTCTCCCTGCCAGAAGAGCAAAGTCGGATCACTGCCTCCATTATGTATTAATGACTTGATTATTGCGTAAAATAAAAGCATCTGAAAGCCCCAGGATAAATGCAGATTTCTCTAAAGAAACTCTACTATATTTGCCTTCTTGCTTTCAAAGATACAGATTGCATTAATGTCTTTTAAATGATTAGTGTCATTTTGAAGCCCACAGAGCCAAGTTAGGTATGCTGAACACAATGTCAAAGATCCGAGGACAAGTGAAAACAACAGGTTATCCCCAGCCTGAAGGCCTGTTGGGTGAATGTATGCTCCGACATGGAAGGGACCTCGTAGATGATTCCAATTTTGGTGGGTTAATTGGTGACATGTTGTGTAATATGCAGATTTCTGTTTATGTAATTATTTGTTCTGGGCACATCGCTAACTTATTAACGTGACAAAGTTTACATAAAGATATCTTGCATTTCATTTTTGGTGGGGTTGTGATCAGAATGAATACCATGAGTTTATTCAAATAGAATTTTTTGGAATGGAAATAAATTATTTCAAAATAATTTTTCAGATCATCATTTATCTAATTGTGATTCCGTAGAGGTCGTTCTTAGCTTGTTCAATAAAGATGTTCTTCAGACTATTTTAAAAAGCTGTACAGTAAACACATAAAATAATTGAATTTGAAGGCTCTTCTAGTCATTCCTTTCAGTAGGTTTCATTTTTTTGTTTAGGTTTCTTGGTTTTCTGTCTGATTTTTGTAGGTCCTGCTTTGGTCGAGGTTGGTGAAGCTCTGAAACAAATGGCAGAAGTAAAGGATTCCCTTGATATTGATGTAAAACAGAACTTTATAGATCCATTGCAAATTTTACAAGAAAAAGACTTAAAAGAGATTGGGGTAAGTACCTATCTTTGTGAACACAATTTGTATTGCGTTTGTCTCTTAAAATGGCTAATTTTAAATAGTATTTGATTTAATTATCAAAACAGTGAACAATGGTAACACCATAAGTTGTGGTACTTCTGATCCATCAGGAGTGCTACTTGTTGGTGCAAGGTGGAGATATCAAATAGAAGAGATCTGCACTGAAATGGGTGGTTTTTACAGAGTTTAGGCAGCTTCCATCAGTTGGCTACTGTGCCTTTGCTTAACAAGTTATTGCCTCAGACTAAGTCTCTCAAAGATCTGAGAGAAAGTACTGCGTTTAAACTTCATTGAAAGAAACTCGGAGACCAACAGAAACATGATACAACTACTAGAGCAGCAGGAAGATGGACTAAGATGGACCTTTCTCTAGCCTTGAGCTTTCTACATTTCTTTGCTAAAACATAAATACTCAGAACGGGAGGGAAGAAATAATTTGAAATCAGGCTGTAAACAGACCATCAACAAAATAAACCATGCACTTTGTGTTCTGGGGTATAATGTATTCATTGGGTGCTCTGTAAAATTTATTATATTATAAACAAATTGAAGAAAAGGAAAACAAAGCATCACCACCAACCAGCTGGTGTGGTGGTGAGACCACATCATTCATCCTCATTACTCATGGGGACAGATTTTCTTCTGCTGACGTAAGTGATTAAGAACAGGTGCAGATCTCGCCAGGAGGTAAAGAGCCACTAGTGCTGTTTTTTCCGGGATCAACTCATTATTATAATTATTCCCAAGTCCGGGAGAGAGGCAAAAAACACAGAGAGCAAACCCAGGACCAATAAGGGAAAAAAGTACTCTGGAAAATTCCTCTCCGACCCTTTAATGGGGGGGGGGTGTCAACAAATTTTAAATTGAAAAAATGTTTTAAATATATATATCACATGACACATGTGGCACTCAATGTGTTATTTTTATCAGCATCACTTAAAAAAGTTGGAAGGTCGTCGACTAGATTATGATTACAAAAAGAAGCGCCATGGTAAGATCCCCGATGAAGAGATAAGACAAGCTGTAGACAAATTTGAAGAGTCTAAGGAGCTCGCTGAGATCAGTATGTTCAACTTCTTGGAAAATGATGTAAGTTTACAAAACATGTATATTAACAGAAACCCTTTATTACAGTGAGCCTTTTACAACTAACAAAATCCAGCTGCCCATAAAACCTCAGAAACTGCATCCAAGTATGATTCGCTTCATTAATCTTAAGCATGTTTAATAAAGTGCGCTGGTATATAATTAAATGGAAGAAGAATCTAAGGTGGGGGGTGGTTATTCAAAGTACTACCTACCCCCTTTTATAGGAGAAAAATATTCGCCTTAGAATTTTGAATGACATTTTAATTAAAAAGTCAAGTTTCTTACCAGCACGGAGGCCGTTGAGTTGGTTCTCTCTCCATTCTAGGCTGCTCCAATACAATCACCAAGGTGAAGCTTGCCCATGCATCCTGAAAGCAGCAACAAAGCAAACATTGTAACTTCAAACTGGCCAGGGAGCTGGGCCAGAATCACTTGAGACCATGCTATAAGCTGGGAAATCTGCATTTCTCACTGGCAGCAAGGTGTCAGCTTTGGCTCGGTTGGTAGCACTCTCCCCTCAGGGTCAGATGGTTGTGGGTTCAAGCCTCACTGCACAGATTTAATCACATAATTCTAAGCTGACACTTCAGTGCAGCACTGAGGGAGTGCTGCACTGTTGGAGGGGCCGTCTTTCGGAAGAGACATTAAACCAAGGCCCCGTCTGCCCTCTCAGGTTGACGTAAAAGATCACACGGCACTATTCGAAGAAGAGCAGATAAGTTCTCCTGGCATTTGGCCCTCAATCAACACCTAAAACAGATGATCTGGTCATTTATTTTATTGCTGTTTGCGGGACCATGCTGTGTGCTAACTGACTGCTGCATTTCCCTACAAGACAACAGTGACTATCCTTCAAAAAACGTACTTAATTGGCTGTAAGTCATGAAAGGTGCTATATAAATGCAAGTTCTTTCTTTCCCATTGCTTTCTCTTTACTATTGCATTAAGGTTGGTTGGGACCTCTTTATTCACCACTGAGTTTTAGCTGTTGCAGAATTATAGTTGATAATTGTGCTATTTGATAACTAAAACAATTTTGTGTTTAACTTCATCTATTAATTGCATTCATTCACAAAGTGCTAAACAGGTGTGGAATTTATAAAAATACAGAATTGTCATGCATACCTCAATAAAGGCTAATGCTGAATTTTGTACAAGTTTCTATGGATGGGTAAAATTCCTAAAAAGTATTATCTGCAGAACATAACTTGCTATGAGCTAAATATTTTCCTGAATTAAAGATTGAGTAGCATATAAAATTTTTAAAACTTACAGTCCAGCATTTAACCTGATATTTTTGAAGTACGTTAGTTTTTTAGAAGGTCGTCTTTTAAAAGACTTGTTTTTTGACCATTTTAAATTTCAGCTTACATAGAACAAGAAAAATTGGATAATGTCTCTGTTATGAGAAAGTTTCATCTGCAGGTGAGCTATGTGCAGATAGTTTAGCCAAAAAAGTATAGTGTGATTTAACCGCAGGTTGAAAAATTAACACTTGCCCTACTGAGCAAACTGAAACTCCTGGTTAGCACAATAAATGCTGTGAATAAAGCTTCTAGGAATTAAACCTCTGTGAAACTTTCTTACTTCTCATGCCCCTCCCAAAATTAATCACAGACTTGCTTTCAATAATTTTCAAAACCAGTCGTCTTATCTTGCTAAAGAAGTTTCCTCTTTCCTGTAGGTAGAGCAAATAAGCCAACTGTTAGCTCTAGTGGAAGCAGCATTGAACTATCATAAAGAATCCACTACAATTCTGGAGGAGCTTCATAGCACACTACAGTACAGGTGAAATTATGAACCATGTATGCTACTAATCCTTAATCGAAGGATATGGGGTAGAGACAGAGGACAGTGTGGTTCTTTGTCATTTCAAAATCAGGAAGGAAGAACAGAACACAAAAGAATAAAAGACAAAAAGCAGTTCTGAACCTGATCAGAGGTTCGAGATGATTTAAACTTCTTGTGATATTTGGTGGGATAAAATAAAAGCCCATAGACCAAAACCAAATAATAGAGTCTAATCAGTGCTCTCGTAATCACAGCAGGAAGTCGTGTTCGATGGAAACTGCCCCTCGACGACATCATCTGAAAACACATCAGGTTCTACATGTACGCTGATGACACTCAGCTCTACCTCACCACCACCTCCCTCGACCCTGCCACTGTCACACTGCTTGTCCAACATCCAATATTGGATGAGCAAAGATTTCCTCCAACTAAATATTGGCAAGACTGAAGCCATTGTCTTTGGTCCCCGCCACAAACTCCGTTCCCTAGCCACTGACTCCATCCCTCTCCTTGGCCACTATCTGAGGCTGAACCAGCAACCTTGGCATCCTACTTGACCCTGAGATGAGCTTCCGACCACATATCCGCTCCATCACCAAGACCGCCTACTTCCACTTCTGTGACATCGCCCGTCTGTCTCCGGCCCTGGCTCAGCTCATCTGCTGCTGAAACCCTCATCCATGCCTTTGTTACCTCTAGGCTTGACTATTCTAATGCTCTCCTGGCCGGCCTCCGATCTTCCATCCTCCATAAACTTGAGCTCATCCAAAACTCTGCTGCCCGTATCCTAACTCGCACCAAGTCCCGTTCACCCATCACCACTGTGCTCGCTGACCTACATTGGCTCCCGAACCAGGAATACCTCCATTTTAAAATCCCTCTATGGCCTCGCCCCTCCCCACCTGTTTACCTCCTCCAGCCCTACAACCCTCCAAGATCTCTACGCTCCTCCAATTCTCGCCTCTTGCGCATCCCCGATTTTAATCGCTCCACTATTGGCTGCTGTGCTTCAACTGCCTAGGCCGTAAGCTCTGAAATTCCCTCCCTAAATCTCTCCGCCTCTCTGCCTCTCTCTCCTCCTTTAAGATGCTCCTTGAAACCTTCCTCTTTGACCAAGCTTTCGATCACCTGTCCTAATATCTCCTTATTGGCTCGATGTCAGATTTTGTTTGATGACGCTCCTGTGAAGCACCTTGGGACGTTTTATTATGTTAAAGGCGCTATATAAATGCAAGTTGTTGTTGAAGTATGGGTTGGTGAATCGGCCCTATCTCCGATTCATGCTCCCTTCCAATGCAGTCTTCCACTAGCAGTGCGGGATCACTGATTTTACTTTTAATGCTTGCTTTTGTCTGTTTTTCTTTGGCTCCATTTGCCAATGCCTTCGTTCAACCTCAATATCTCAGTAATGAAAAAGAAATGGAGTCCTTGCTTCCAACAGAAAACATCTCTCCACCCTCTCCCACTTATACCATTTTGAGTTTATAGCTAATAACTTTGATCACAGCCTCTTCTAAACCTTTTCTCTTCCTGTGCTGCCACCAACAGGCATTATTTTGTTTGCAGAGAAACGGCATCCTTATGCATAAACCTCTATGGCCCCACATATGAAGCAAGATATTGCAGACATAGCAGCCTAGTTAACAATCGTAACAAAAGACTAGACTTCCTTGCAGAAGCTATGAGTTCAATTCCCAATCTAGATCACAATTTGAACTTCATTCTCCTTAGTGGACAAGGCCCCTGAAATTAGGCCATGGGATACTAGCATACAACATCTAATGCATTGGTCTGAAGTTCCTCTCTTCACAATTTTGGTGAAAGTTATTCCTTTTTATTTTAAATGGGTTGAAGTCTCCACTAAAACAGTGGAGACAGGAATTTCAAACAAATGTGTTAAGCATTCAAACAACGTAATTTCAGTTCGAAGGCCCGTTAGCAGTTGATAAAGCACTCAAAACAAAGAGCAAAAATTAGTAGGGTTAGTCCTTCAATGGAAAAAAAAACAAGCTTGTGGTCAGCTGAACAGTACTGATGGGAACAGTGGAAGAGCTGATAGCTCAATCAGCCTGGCTTTGTGGCTTATAAAAGGTTTTAAAATGTATAAACATTTACCTACATGTGTGCTACCAGAAGGAATTTGGAAATCTGGCACCTGGAAAATGTGCTTCTGCAACACTATTACCAACATGCCTCATAATCAATGTGTCCTCTGACTTTAATAATGTTGAATGGGACTGTTTACCTCGGCTGCACTAGAATACAAGATGAGGTGGCACCAAATATCAGTGTAGTGCGAACAATTTTTATTTAACAAGAAGGTTGAAAATAGTGTTATGTGAATGCCAGTGGAAAATTAAACAATATTTTGAGCAAGTACCTAAAAGGTATATTTCCCCCAAGTGTAAAATTAAAGAAAAATTATTTTACAAAACTGTCTTTAGTTTAAAAGTAGAATTTTTCTTCACCTTTACACAAATAGGAAAATATACCCCACGGTCTCAGTCCTGAAGCAACAGATTAATGAAAATCTTGACATTGTAAAATTTAAAAACCAGCACTAGGATTGCAACTGAATGGTATCACGTACAACTTCAGCCCAGTTGCAGGAAAAGAATAGAGGTAAAAGTATATGTGCGACTGTTTTCAGATTATTTGTAATACAAGTTTAGATCCCATTTAAACCCCCTTCCAGAATTGGAAGATAGTAGCTAGGCCATTGCATATTAATGGCTTTCAATATAAAATAAATTTTAAAAGAATAGTGCACATAAGGAGTGACAAGGTCCAACCAAAACAAAACTCAATGAGCGCTTGAATTGCTCTGAAAAATACTAAAAGGAGTTGTATTGTAACTCCGCACTTCTGGTAGAGAGCCTTTCCTGCTGAGAGTGCAGATCAGAGATTCCAGCACACTGTGCATGACGTTCTGACCATTTGAAATTTGTTGTATAGAGCCTTGGTCGTACCCCATTGCACGTACTGCATTCAGCTTTGGGCACCACAACACAGGAAGAATATATTGGCCTTGATGGAGGAACAGCGCAGATTCGCCAGAATGATAGTGGGGCTAAAAGGGTTAAATTATGATGACAGGTTGCATAGATTTGGATTGTATTCCGTTGAATATAGAAGATTGAGGGGGATCTGATCAAGGTATGAATTATTTCCTCTGGTGGGGGAATCAAGAACGAGGGGACACAATCCTAAAATTAGAGTTAGGCCATTTGGGAGGGAAATCAGGAAGCACTTTTTCACACAAAGGGTAGTAGAAATCTGGAATTCTCTCCCCCAAAAGGCTGTGGATGCTGGGGGACAATTGGAGCTTTCAAGACTGAGATTGATAGATGTGTTAGGTAAGGGTATCAAGGGATATGGAGCCAAGGTGGGTAAAGTTGAGGTACAGATCAGCAATGATCTAATTAAATGGTGGTGTAGGCTGGAGGGGCTCAATGGCCTTCTCCTGTTCCTAGGTTCCTAATAGTCGGAAGTCATGTACAGCATATGATGGAATTTCCAATATGTGTTTTCAGCAGGCAAGGTTCCCCCCCCCACCCCAACAAAGAAGGAAAATGACTCCCTCTGTGTTATAAGCATTACATTAATTATATACCGTTTTATGATTTCTCTAAACTTTTTATTTTTGTGTCTTTTTCTCAAAGGATAAGTACAGCCTCTAGTCATCCCAAGCGTGATTTCAAGCCAAAGCCTGTAGTCGCTACATCTTTTGAACCCAATGATAACCGGCAGCACAATGGTCTTTCATACAGTTCTTCATTCAAGTCATCAGGTAGGAATATTTACTTGTGGATATTTGAAGATTAATATTTGATGATCACATGCATGCTTTATTACCAGATTGCCATAATACATGAGTGCAAGGTAGCCACACCACAAAAGTATAAAGTGTATATTACTATATGATAAGAGTATTTCTAGCATTATCTTTGTGTGCTGTCCTTATAGATCTGACATAGATCCTTTGAATGCTTGATATTCTACAATTATTACTTAGAAGTGTACTGAATTTTAATAGCTTATATTAATATAATTTATGTAACTTTAAGCTTTGAACCTGAATGTACAAATGTTTAATTTGCTAAAATTAGTGGTTTCTATCTGTTGGAACACATAGTACTAGAACCATCCTGCATGCTTAACCCATCATTTCCCTTTCTGTTATCATTTAGCCAAACCTTCCCCATTCAGGTTCCTTCGCAGGTCAAAGCATACATGTTTACCTTGTGAGTAGTCTTTTTTAACCTGATGTGTGAGGTGCACCCCTATTTCTGCATGTTTGAAGATCACTATCATGGAATTATCACTTTTCCCCCAAAATTTCTCCATGTATTTCCATTAATTACTAACCACTAATGCAACATCAGCCCTGTGATAGAAAATAGAATGTGTTCTTACATTTCTGTTTTAGAACGGACTAACCAACTTTCCCTGGTAGTGTTCCAGGGAATTCTTTAAAAAAAAACTAAACTAATTGACTTAATTTTTATTATGTTCTAAAGTCCATTCTCATCATTTTTGAAGTTGAATGAATTTCAATTAGTGGCACATTACCCATCTCATCTTACTATTGCAGGTTATTTGCACGAAGCACTGTTTAGTTACCACTGCCCTGAGTCATTAGTATTTCGATTTGGAAATATCGGTACAACACTTGATAATTTTTTATTTAAAGTGCCAGGAAATGTGAGAGAAACTGGAGATGGTTTTGGAGTGTGCCAGCTCACAACGAAGGAGTGACTTGGAAAAATGTTAGAAACAGAAACAAGACACGTCTCATTTCTTGTGTTTTCGGAGCTTTCTTTACCAAAAAAGGAATAATTTTTATGCTATGACATAAAATACCCTATATATTTAAATGTTACTCATTCGTTGAATGAGTAATTAGTTACTCAAATTTGTTATACAAAGTGATGTAATAAGAAATTGATTTCCCCCCATTATATACAGCTTCTTGCACACAAGTCGATCAGCCTTGCTGTAAAGCTCTTTATGACTTTGATCCTGAAAATGAGGGAGAACTTGGATTCAAGGAAGGTGACATCATCACTCTGACAAATCAGATCGACAAGAATTGGTTTGAAGGCATGTTAAATGGTGAATCTGGGTTCTTTCCTATTAATTATGTTCAAGTGATCGTGCCTTTGCCCCAGTGAAAACTGCCTCTGACCCATTTTGTAAATGTTCGGATATCAACTCGTGTTGAAAACTGATTGAATAGACATTTCATCAATGTGGCATTCTGTGAAAGCCTTGCTATATGACCGACTTTTGTATATGTCTCCTATTTGTGTATTTATTTTTTTACATGTTCCATTTGTATTGAGAATGTTTACGTCATTTGCTACAAGAGTAATGCAAATCTAACCTATTTCTGCCATGAAGTTTACAGTTTCTAAGTATATGGCTTTATCTATTTAACTTTTATTTGTTTGCTGTGAACCTTCTGTTGCTTATTACAGTGGTACAGTGGGGAAATTTTCTATCTAGCTGTAATGAAGAATATCCTTGAAACAGTTTAATTATTGTGGTTATAATTAACTGTTATTAACTCCTTTTTAAGATTCTGACAAGTGTTCTTGAGCCATTTTATTTGGCAGTGTAACTTATTGTTATGCAAAAAGATGTCATAATAAATGTGTGAACAAAAATCTGTAATTTAAGTAGCAATAGCTCTTTTGTTGTTTTGAAGCTTTTTTCAATTATGTATTTGGAGAGTGATTATTTGTAGGAAAAAAAGAGTTAAGAACATAAGAAATGGGAGCAGGAGTAGGCCATACGGCCCCTCCAGCCTGCTCCACCATTCAATCAGATATGGCTGATCTTCAACCTCAACTCCACTTTCCTGCCCGATCCCCATATCCCTTGATTCCCCTAGAGTCCAAAAATCTAGTTTTCTCAGCCTTGAATATACTCAGTGACTGAGCATCCACAGCCCTCTGGGGTAAAGAATTCCAAAGATTCTCAATCCTCTGAGTGAAGATATTCCTCCTCATCTCAGTCTTAAATGGCTGACCCCTTATTCTGCGACTATGCCCTGACTTGAATGTACTTTTATTCAGAAATCATCTAAGAACCACTCACTGTATTTAAGATTACACAACGCTCTGGCTGTCTGCCTAGTTAACAGGAAGAACAGCAGCAGACTCTTACTGGTATGTAAAAGAGACAAGATCCCTAATGCGAGAGGGCATTGTGATGCTAAACATTGAAGTAGTGATGCTCAGTACCCCAGTGTAGAGATTCAATTCCCCACTCTGCTCAGTTCCTGATCTGAACTGCACTGAGCTGGTGATGTCTGAGCTGCTGAAGACTAAAGCATTACATGGGTGGGGAGAACGGGACAGGGCGATCAGACATTGATGGAGGTCTGGAAACAAGCAGCCAACCCCCTCCTCAGTAGCAGGTGTAAATCCAGGTGAGCTGAATAATGTAGATAATACAAAATTAAAATTGCCAATAAAAATGGAATCAAAATGCTGTAAGACCTCTGTTCTTTTATCTTTTGTCCAGCTCAAATTGTTCTTTTTGTTGTATATTTTTAAATTTGCATTCTGTTTTATCTAGATTTGCCTTAACCAAAGGCAACTATTGCACACCAACATCCTTCTAATGTGTGTGCCAACTAAGAAAGATGTGGCAACTTCCTACTGTGAGAATAAAAATGACCTGGGAGTTGTAGAGCTGGAGGTAATTTAACGTTAGGCCGCCAAGATGCTGAAGGGGCACAGTATTAATAGAGGGAACATTGAGTCACCCAGATTAGGTCTAGGGACCATTGCCCACAATGTCCTTTGCGTGACTGAGCTGTACTGGCTGCAGCACACGGAGACCAGAGCTCGTCTGAGCTGATGCCTGCACTTGTAGACACTCAGAGTAAGATCTAAGAGCAGTAACAGTATTAATGCTGAGTGTTGTGCTTTCTGTTTTTACAGAATTCCAAGGTTTTACCTTATAATGAAGAGTCAGACCCTGTCTCTCTACTATGATAAGGGAGTCTGGCAGGGGAAATCTGCATCTCTGTGAGAAAGGAGGGAAGGAAAACGTAGGAAGAACCATAAAGAAAGCAAAGGTGTAAAAATGAGAACAAAGGAATTAATAGACAAAAAAAGACTACGGTCCATCTAGTTCACCTTCTACCATCTAGGTAGTCGCATGATACAACAATTATGGATTCAATGATAATGGGAGTTGTTGACCAATCTTGTCATCAATCTCTTATAAATTAGTCTACAACAGACCCAGACATGAGGCGAGGTAAACCCCCAATGGTAGACAGCTTTAGACCCATAGGTCCAAAGTCACCTTTTTTCCTCCCAAGCATGCTACACTTACCACGTCATATCTCAAATAACTCATGTATTGTATCCCAAAATATTATTTTCTGAAAGAATGAATAAACACTGTTTCCCTAGGGAGCAGGTTCCATAGATTTACCACTCGCTCACTGAAATAATGGGCCAGCATTTACTGCCAAAATAACGGTGAGTTTAATGCGTGTGCCGTTATTAATGTGTAAATCGTCCAGCAACTTGTGCGAGGAAGAGATATCCCGTGAATTGAGAATAGCCACAAGTTGCCATTAGCCTCGCGAAAACGGCAGCTCGCCCTCAACCTCCCCATGAGTTTCAAGAAATTGCTGCATTTGCACATTAATTGCCAATTAAACTCGCTGCAGAAAGTTAGGGCTGGTACTTAACAGCATAAGTACCTTTTTAATAACAAGATTTATGTTCCTGCAATGCCAATCAACCTCTCCGGCCCAGAAAGGGAACAATTGAAATTTGAGTCTCATTCCTACAGGTAAGTAAATTGTTAGATTTTTTTAAATTTTTAATTTTTTTCTCACTTTTCCTTTTGGTTGCTTTTTTTCTCTCTCTCTTATTCCAAACTTTCTTTCCCTCTCTTTATTTCTCTTTCAATATTGGATTTGACTCTAATTCACCCTCCTTCTCCATCATTCCTCTGTATCTTTCTCATTAGTTAAGGAGGTAGACTGTTGGTCCCGTCGTTCACCAAAGTCCCAGTTGCCCTCGCCACACCGTTATCAGCTCGCACTTCCTGCAATTTTCAATGCAAATCATTTTTGAGTTGAAGGGCGACGGAAAAAGTTCAACTAACGGGGCATGTCATGAGATGCCCCACTAGACAGCTCTGCAAGTCTCTTTCTCACCAATGATGTACTTTGGTACTCCCCACAAGACGGGAGCCAAGGACTTACAAGTTGCTGTTGATCAAAAGCACTAATCGAGCTATAGACAATCCTCCATTCCCCACCAGTCACTCTTAAGGTGAGATTATAGGAAGAAACCAATCAATAACCATTAGTCCATACACTATAGATGAGCCCAGAGGTCAACTGACACTTCATAGGAATTGCTAAATGAAAAAAGACCAAGGTCCATCTAGTTCATCTACCATCCTGGTAGTCACATGATACAATGAAAGGAGATTGTTGACTAATCATAGCAATTAATCTCTATCAATTAGTTTACAACAGACCCAGACAGGACTTGAGGAAAACCCCCAGTGGTGGAGAGCTTTGGGAACCATAGGTCCAAAGTCACCTTTTTCCTCCCAGAAATTCTACACTTACCACATGTCATCTCAAATTATTCATGTACTGATCCCAAAATGTTATTTTCTTAAAGAAATCTATCTAATTTGCATTTGAAGTCTAGCCAGCACCAGCACCATTTAATAGACATGTCAAGCCAACACAGCACATGAACCTTTAAGGTTCTCCTGGAGAGGCAGTGCATTTTTAACAATTAGAGCAGGATAAACCAAATGTAAGCTTTCCCTTGCTCACCAGTAGATGGTGTTCATACCTTGGCATCTGACGAGATCACCTTTAACCAGCCTAGCTTTAGCAATCCTAGCCCTCTACTTGGGCAATCCCGGGAACAGTATCCACACTAGCTATGCATGTCCTAGGCAACCCTTTCCTGATGGGAAAGGATTCGTTTCTGGAGGAAGTATTAACTGAAAAATATTACGAGTCGCCACTTTTCCATGGTCATTATACTATCTCTTTCTCATCATGGTTATGAAGTAGGACTGACCAACATAGATGTCCTCATCTTCTTGGTGAGGAGTAGAGTTTCATTGAAAGTCCTGGCACCAGTTTGAATTCCATCCGTCATTCTAACATTCAGTTGACAAAGGGGAGAATATTCAGTTGAGGATATTCAGGAAAGCAATATCGGGGAAACCACAGCACAAAAGTTAGAGCATTTAATGCGTGTGTCTCAGTGTTGTCCCTCCCAAAGACCTATGGAGCAGGAGGAGCCATTCCTCCAAGTGTCTCACCAACCACCTTCTGAGATTTTTTGAGAAATCCTCATACCTGTGTCTCAATCTTTTTTTGACCTTGCTTATTATACTTCTGCCATTTTACCATCTCCTCTTCTCCACCTAAGCACTTTACAGATTGTTCTATTTCTTCTCGTGTATATGTGGTTGTCATGTTTGTTTGTTTTATTTTCTATTTTCCTGTTTCAGTTCTTTTTTAAATGCTGGTCATCCGTAATATCAGACAAGGGCTCTCTTTCTCCACATGGGACCAGGTTTCATAAGTTAATATTAAGCACCTGCTATTTGAGTCTTTTTGAGTGTTAAATTTAAAGTTACTCGCATGATGACCCGTGTTATTGTTAGCATTAGTCTTTGGCCAAACTGCCTTGGCAACAGGGGGCAGAGTTCATCAGCTAGGACCTGTCTCCTCCTAATATTGTATTATTTTGGATTGCCGTTGCCTCAATAAAGAAACAGATGACCTCATTTATAGGCTGTCTTTTATTCTTCTAATAATAGGATTACTTCACACACCGTGTTCCCACTCAACCATCCCTTGAGAAAGAGAAATCAGTAGAGATTAGCTTCAGGTCAAAAGTAAATTGGTGTTATTGTTTATGTCCTGGCACTTTATACTTTGTAGGAAGGAGTAGAGGGTTGTGTGTGTCACCACCCAGCATGTTGTCAGGACGAAAATTTTCACATATTTAGCGAGTACAATACAGTAGTGATTATATTACTGGACTAATAATCCAGAGAACGTGAGTTCAGATCCCACCATGGCAGTTTAAGAAGAGAGACAGACTTGTATTTCTATAGTGCCTTTTGTGACCTCAGGACGTCTCAAAACATTTTAGAGCCAATTAAGTACTTTTGAAGTGTAGTCACTGTTGTAATGTAGGAAATGCAGCAGCAATTTGCACACAGCAAGGTCCCACATATAGCAACAAAATAAATGACCAGGTAATCTTTTTGATGGTGGGATAAATGTTGGCCAAGTCAACCCTTCTTCTTCGAAAAGTGCCTTTTACGTCCATCTGAGAGGGCAGACATTGATTTAACGTCTCATCTGAAAGACGGTACCTCCGGCACTGCAGCACTCCCTCAGTACTGCACTGGAGTATTTGAATTCAGTTTAAATCTGGAAATTAAAAGCTGTCGAATTGTTGTAAAAGCTCAACTGGTTCACAGATGTCCTTACCTGGTCTGCCCTATGTGACTTCAGTCCCACATCAACTTAGTTGAATCTTAGCTGCATTCTGAAGTGGCCCAGCAAGCCAATCGATCGTCAGGGCAACTAATGGCGGGAAATAAATGCTGGTCTTGCCGGTGACGCCCACATCCTGGGAATGAATTTTTTAAAAACGCTCAGCATTCCCAGACCAATCGAGCTTGACCAAATTCCTATCATTTGAAGAATGAAGGTGACTCCGCAAGGTGGGAAATTATCTTTACAAGCCAGACAGTCCTTCAAATCGATTGCACTGTAATACTGTACTGAAAATTGAGCACAGATGTTGGAAGCAGAGTATTTCTGACGGCCCAGGGCTTACGTAATTGATAGCAGAAATGTCTGTTTGACAGCGAAAAACAAAACTATTCCTGGTTCTTTCAATTTCCTGGCTGGAGAATTATTGTACGTCCTAATTCCTTTCTGTTTGATGGTACTCTGAACAGACAGGAGAATCAAGTTCTTCTTTACAGACACAAAGGCCTTAGCTCCAGTGCCTGTTGGGATGTATTTTCTGATTGGTGCTGATTTTTTAATGACCATTTAATGCTCTCATACCAACATTTTCTCTTTATTGTTTTGTGCAGGTGTTAACTTGTTTAAAAGAAATGGGTTAACATCTGTGTTAAAATAGCACAAGGAGGAATTCGGTACAAGCACATTCATACAAAAATAATACCAATTGGAAAATATACTCTGATCTCTTGGAAAATCTGATGCTAACTGTTCCAGAAATGGATGGTTTGCCATCCCATAGGGGAGAGAGATTCATTCACATTACATGAACCAACATCGAACTGAGGGCCTGGTTATTGAACAGAATAAGATAATTACTCCACGCTTACTGTAGAAAGTTATATAACTTACCACTCAAGGACTCTTTAGGGACAAGTTTTCCAGAATGATAATTCACCTTTCTTTGGGAATTCCCTTTCTTTGATGCTTACTTACATTTGGTCTTGGATCTTGTTCCATTAAGAAGCAAGCAGTAGAGGTAGCTGCTTTCCACCAGCAGCTCAGTTGTGAAACCTCCTTTTTGTCCAGTTTGATGAAAATAGGCTAGGAAACCAGACACTCTTGGGGAAAACGTCTCATAATTTGGACTGATGTTTATTCCTTTTGAGCCTGAAATACCTTATAGTAAATTCCTGGCCCAGAAGGTGGACCTTCTGATGGCTTTAATCTTTATTCATCCACCCAACTCACTGATCAATATTACTTGATATGCAACCATGACAAATCATACCTGGAAGAAATAAACCATTACTTTAAAAAAAATCCCTAAATTCCATTAATTATATCTGCTTCATACATATCAGAAATAGAAGACAGACTCCACAGAGTGGATGTGTACAGTACTGTTACTATTTGTAGAGCAGCAAAAATTTAGGAATCGAATTCTAGAAACAAGGGAAGGATAGTTGCCCTTATTAGCTATTTGGGCCTTCAATGGAGCAATTGCTTGTGTGCAGCATGCAAGTTACAAACAGGTGGCCACAATGCAGATCTTAGCAGATCTGAGATACCTGAGCCCCAATTTTAACCCAGCCCGCCCGGCACGAATGGAGTTGGTTGTTGGTTAAAATGGGGGTAGGGGTCACGTCGCCTTCCCACCGGACACCAGTTTTAACTTGGCAAAAAAATTCTTCCAGGGGGCAGCCATGGAAGTCGTGGCCTGATGATGTCATCAGCACAATTTTAACTGGAACAATCGGGAGGCCTGCATGGGACAAAACCTGTAAGGAGACAGCAGAGTGGCCTGGAGAGGTCCAAGTTAAGTATTTTTTTTGATAATTTCTGTGACGATTCCTTGTGGGCTGTGAGGAGCAGGAGTGCTGCTCTGGGCCCCACAAGGAATCCTTGAGCCTCCTCATCCCCAGCCTTCCCTCTCCCTCCCAGCACTGGCATCAGTTTGGAGACCCCCCCCAACCCCCCGAATGTGCCCAGAGTTAAAATCGGGGCTCTGGTTTTCAAATTGAAGTAACCAATCAGCACGCTGCCACGATAATCACTGGCACCTTAACAAGCCGTACAGCTCCAATGAAAAATTAAATATTCACCAAATCAAATGCCCCAATTGGAAACTTGAGCATTCAGTTTCACAAAGCAACCAGCCAGCCCAATTTACAGGTACTGAAGTGCTGTCCTTTAACTGGCCACTATGGGATGCATGGCACCAGCCAGGCTATGCCTTATCCCCTGATCTGCCTTCCCTTTCCCCTACGGGGAAGCACTAAACCTTTGGCGGGAATGGTGCGCACAAAGTGGTGCATTCGGAGAGTCCGGGGTCATGGAGGCCCGGCTGATCTTAATGGCAGGACCTCATTAAAATAAATTCTCCTGGGATCCTGCCTGCCCGGGGAGGGGGGGAATTCTGCAGCAGGAGGCCATAGACTGAGACCTGTGGCAATGATGACATCATCAGGCTGTAGTTTTTGAATGTAAAGGAGGCCACAGCCAGCCTATAATGGGAGCCTCGGCCGACTTGAAAGTCGTCAAAGATGAAATGGCACCGGTCGGGAACGGAGCAACCTCAGGCCGGTAAGTGGATTCGGCCTAATTTTAACCCCCTTCCACGCACCATTTTCACTGGGCAGGGGGGTTAAAATCCTGACCTCTGTGTGGCGCAGGATGTGACACAGCTGAGGTCAGGAACTCAGGGTAGTTGGGAACGTTGAACCTGTATCTCACGACTCCATGTGGTATTGACCGATAGTTACTTTCAAAGATGTCTATTGATAAAAGCTATCTGATATAATCCAAGGCATGTTGCATGTAAAACTGCCAGTAAACTAAGTAGATGTTGTAGGAAAGACCTTAATGATTACGAATGTTTAGAACAAACATAGAAAAATATTGATTCAGGATTACTTTTATTAGCTAAAGTATAAAAACGGACAGCAATCCATCAATATATTCCAAGAATGAACCCTAGAGTCTATAATATAAAGAACCTTCAGTGTCTCAAATTTTGGCTTAAGGGTAAATTAAATAAGTTCTGCACAGACAGGAACAGATGTTGCCTTTTTCAAATCCAGGTGTTCTGGGTTACACGTAATCATCTTGTCATCATTTTTCCATTTTCTTGTAATATTCCTTGGCTTATACCAGGCACTGTCTGGACAAGGTAAATGTGATCTGTTATTTTCTAAATGACTTTACAGAACGTAATTTTTTTTTTTCTTGGCATGCATTCCGATGCAAAAATGTAATATGGTTCAAATAAAATAAAGAAATTTTGTATTCTTTCAGAGAAGAATAGTTCAAACATTCAAAACAAGAACCCTGTGAATTGTTTCAGATTTCAGTTACCTAATTCCAAATTTCATCTGATATATTGGTCAGTAAAAGTATATTTACTAAAAATGCTGTGCGGCTGTTGGACTAGAATGATCATTTGCAAGAGGGTAATGTTGGAGAAGATCCTTGTGTTGGCCTTTGTTGAATGAGGACTTTACCCCCCATGTTCAGGGCAAAGTGATTGCTTGTTGAGACTTGTTCAAATTTTATTGCAAAGGAATTGGACAGCCGTAGAGAGGATTGTGCATGTTTAATGAGATGTTCACTGTGCCCTTCCCTCATTGTACATTTCTAGCAGTAGTAGCTCACTCTGATATTGCAGCACTGTAACCAATTGATGTCATTAATTTTTCTGCTGTTAAGCCAACGTTTTGTTGGGAAAAGAACCCACCATTGGTTTTTATTAAATCTTACACAATACAGTGTATATATCGAGCGCAAAATGTGTCTGGATTTTGTCATGTCGTTATCCTACTAAATGTGTTATTTTTCCGCCAATATTTTGATTGTTAATAGACACCGGTTCCAAAGCAAGTTATTTTAAGCCTCTTGTTGTAAATGCCACTCCTAACAGTGGTAATTCACTGCATCGAATTAACAGGTCTTGTCCTCAGTTTGTGCCATTTTTCAGGACGATGAAATAAAATAAATAATGCAACGTATGCAAACTTAAAACTATCACCGACAGCACCCATGAACAAGGATTACCAAATGCTAGGGTACACTTGTAAATTATGGATGATAAAACTGTAATCCTCAGATTTATCCCATCCCACATAATGTCAGGAAGCGCAAAAAACAGATATTTATGCAGACATTTTATTCACTATTTTTCTTTGAATGAAACTTTCTACAGTCTTGGACGAGCCGCAGCTAAAACAACAATTGCATTTATATAGCGACTTTAATGTAGAAAAAATGTCCCAAAGTGCTTCACAGAAGCGTAATCAGACAAAAATGGACTCTGAGCCAAAAGGAGGAAATAAATGCAGAGGTGGGTACTAAGGAGAGTTCAAATGCTTGATGGTGTTGATTATTAACATCCTTATAGAGGATTAATTGTTCTTTGTTTATGTATATAATTTGTAATGATTTTAGCCTGTTAGGGTGCATTGCCACATTCAATGCAAGGCAGAGTCCGTGTGCTTGGAATAAACGTTCTTTCCCAGTTGTTGTACTTAGTTGATCTTGTGTGTACTACCTTCAAGAATCTTGATGCCAGATTTCCCACTTCCTTTGGAATGGCAGGCCCCCATGAATCCATCTTAAATTTGTAGCTTCCTCAAAACACGAGAGAAGTTGCCTTTCTAAGTGTCTTTTAATGACAGCTCAAATTTGTGCCATTGACAAATAGACTTTTCATGTTATGGATGGTCAATGAGTTGAGAGTATTGCTGCCTCCTTCCCATCTTTAATTTTTTTTTCATCTAACACCAGTGACCCCTCACTGATTTGGGTTGCTTGGATTTGGAGAAATATCTGCCATTTCTTTGCATTTCCTTGAAGCCATCAGTGAACTGAACTCTATGCAGCAGTACTGACCTCCCTCCCACAATGAGTGGAATGGGTTCCTGAGATAACGAGATAAGGGCTTAAAGTGCCTTCATTAGCTGTTTGAAAAGAAAGTCTTCCAGTCAGACAAGACTTTTCAAAGTTAGAGTTACTTTGGAAGCAGTGATTTCTACCATCACCTCCCAACTGGATAGCTCAGTGGTGAAGGATCGAATGCTAGAGCCTGATCATCAAGCCTTTATTCACAGAGCTCCACACAAAACACACCACACCCTAGATCAGCTCTCTTATAAATGGATACAAGAGCGTTCCCGATTGACACACACCACCTGAATACAATTAACACTAATTGATATAAATCACATGGATACAATTAACACCAGATACATCATTTTCAGATCAGTAAAAAAAGTCAGAGCTGATGCCATTAAAACATCAACAACTTGGATTTCTATAGCGCCTTTAACGTAGTAAAACGTCCCAAGGTGCTTCACAGGAGCATTAACAAAATTTGACACCGAGCCACATAAGGAGACATTAGGACAGGTGACCAAAAGCTTGGTCAAAGAGGTAGGTTTTAAAGAGCATCTGAAAGGAGGACAGAGGTAGAGATGCGGAGAGGTTTTTTACGGTATGAGATTATGTTTTTCAACACAACATTTCTATTCACTCCTATGTCAATAAACTCAGTGAGCAATGTTATGGAATCTGGCCTAAATATTGACATTGCAGAAGTGCAATGGGATAAAATATGCATGGTTCTGAACCACATGGCCACATGCAAGTGCTTTGAGAGAAGGCCTGCCTTGTGATTACCTTGCTTCATTCCTCTGCATTGTCACACTGCTGCAACCCCTCATCCCCTAATACATGCTGGGAGTCTATGGTCAGGTGAAAGCCTTATACATATTTCATGGACTTAGTCCACATTTACCCTTACCTAGCAGCTACTGTTAAGTCAATTGCAACCATGACAGGGATGGCAGTCTTTTGGGACTGTTCATCAATATCACAGTGAATCCTCACGGCTCACCTTAACACCTTGCTACTATATTTGGCACAGTGCTGTACAGAAGCTATCTGACTCCAAGGAGGGGTTAGCAACTAGACCTGACTGGATTCACAATCAGGGACAATAACCCAATCAAAAAAAAAAGTACTCCTTGTATTTACATTGGGACCGATTCCTCTAGACCTGGGTCTTTTTCTGGGGTAGTGGGAGCAACACATACAAGTAGGGCATTCCTGGTCCCATCAGATCTCCCCAAATCCTCTCTGGAAACACCAGGACTATGGAGTTGAAGGGGTCTTACACTGCAAAGCTGTATTTTCCAACCACCTCCCTTCACCCCCACCCCCAGTATTCTTTCATGATTGGCTTGTGATTTTGACACCATGGGGTGAAGATGGTTTTTATCTTCCATTTTGAGCACCCTGGCTCAAACTTCAGGTGAGCCTAATTCCTGTGATTATCTTCTTAGGCACCCGACATAATCGCTCAATGTCTAACCAGGAACTTTAATCGTCCAATGCAGGTATTTCTGATGCAAAATTCTTTTGCGATTTTATGTATTACACTCACGTTGCCTTTACCATCAGTATGAATTTCACTGTTATTCACAAAAGAAAAGGTTTTAAAAAGATCGATATGGCTGGATGTATGATGTGACCATGTTAACCTCTGGATCTTGTGTCATTAAATAGCTGCAAAAGACACTGGACATGGTTTTGACCCCGAGCCGGGAAGGGGGCGGGGCAGTCAAATTGCGGACAGGAAACCCGGAAGTACGGATTTTAATGTAAGGACGTCTTTTATATTTTTTTGTCGATTTTCCATCTGACTGGCCGGCCTGATTGACAGGCTGGTCTCAGTCAGACGGGAGAGCAGCCATGGAGAGATAAGTCTGTAAATCTTTATTCAGGTAAGGATTTGAATGTATGGATGGGGGGGGGGTGGGGGGCATGGGGGCACCGGTGATGAATGCCCCCCCTGCCCCCAACCCACCCATTTCTCAATGTTAAAATCGTGCCCATTGTTTTCGAACCAATGGGGTAAATTTTAACATGGCGGCAGGAACACAGCCCAGCGGAGGGGGGTGGGGGGTGGAGGGGGAAGTGAATAGTCACGTGGGAAACCTGGAAAATTTTTGGGTGCATTGGCTCAAGTGATCACAACTCAATTGAAGGCCCTTAATGTAACTTCCGGGTTTCGCGTCTCCAAGCTGCGCAGCGGGCATGCTGGGAACTGGAGTATTTAAAGGGTCATTTGCAACAATGGATTTTGAGGGAGAAAGGAGGAACCTGAAGATAAGGAGCATGAAAGGACGAAGCCAGCATCCCGGTTTAACGGATCTTCGCTGGAGTTGCTACTGCCCGGTGTGAGGAGCAGGAGGGACATACTGTGCCCGGCTGATAGGAGGAAGCACCCTGCCTCTGCCACCAAGGCCTGGCTTGAGGTGCCAGAGGAGGTGAGCAGCGGGAGCACCGAGCCAGGTCGGAAAAGTTACTGATTCATCCACATCCTATGGTGTACATTGGCCCCCACCCCCCACTCTGTCCTGCCAAGCCTACTCCATCACATCACTCCTCACACCCACTTAAATCTCATTATCAACTTACCTTCACTTTCTGTGCACTTCCTCACCTCCCAATTTGTGAACCCACCGCTCCCACTCACCCCAATCCTGACGCAATGTGATGAATCTGTCTGATACTCACCCTCTGATGCATCTCTTTCATTGGCAGCCTCACCCAGAGCAATGCATCCACTCACTCTCATGTCTGTTCTTTCTCCCCTTGTAGATGAAGAGAGCGAAAAATGCACGGGAGAGTAGTAGGACTGGAGAGGGGCCACCACAAATAGTGGCCCTGGCAGAGGCGGAGGAGGAGCCTTGGAGCTCAGCCACACGGTTGAATGCCTGGCCGTCGGAGATGGCGAGACTAGCACCACACAAACAGCTGGTGACAGAAATTTAACATCCTTTACACACATGAATTGATGTGATCAGTGATTGACCTGTCGCACACCTCAGGATGCTCATCGCAAACTAACTTCTGCGATGATTGTTAATATTGTTTTATGTTCTCTTCCAGTGTCTTCAAGGATTGATGACAAGGCAGGCGCCACGGAAGAGGGCAATTCCTCAGAGGGGCTCCATCCCTCTGAGGGAGCACCGTTACACCATAAACATCCGTGCAACAGCGCAGATACTCACACTTCGGTGGGTCCTGTTAGACAGATAGTTGGGTTGTCATCTGGTGATTCACCACTCACAAGTGAGCACGAGCAGACACTGGTGGCAGGGGCAGCTATGGAGAGTCCGTGTCGGGGGGGGCGCAAACCTCTCCAAGCTCTGCTCCGCTGGATGCAGACGCTGAACGCTGGGGCCATCGTTGAGATTGAGATTGATAGAGGTCCAGCTGCATCTTTGTGAGGTACTGGAAGACGTGTCACACACACTCTCCACAATAACGGAGAGGATGGAGGAGTCCACCTCCAGCATTAGTGGATTGGTGGCACTGGTAAGCGTGGGAATGTCTGCAATGGAGAGAATGGCAGCCTCCATTGAGCTTCAAGCACGGCTCACAAATGAGTTCATCTCGACCATGACAATGGCTGTTCCGACTCAGGAAGCCAACTTTTCTGCTGCCTTAAACAGGCAGAGATACTTTAGCCATGGCCTTAGAACGCGTCACAGATGTGCTCCAAGCTGTTGTCCAGCAGAGTGGTGGGAGTGATGTGACCGTGGCCCAGGAGAGGGATGATGGTGAAAGGGGACATGGAAGTGGGGACTCCACTCAATACAGCACTCTCACGTCTCACCTGTTGCCCCCTCCCTCAACCAGTACCCGCAATGCTGCCTCCTCTCCCAATGGCCAAGTCTGCCCCTGGACAAGTGTAGGTGGAGCAGTCTTTGGAGGGGCCCTCACAGGCTCCAAAACCCAGAGGATATAAGCCAAGGGCATCTCAGCAGTCAGGGCAGGGATCTGAGCAAACCACCACTACCTCTGCTGAAGCCACAGGGGATGCACCACGTAGAAGCGGTAGGAAGAGGAAGGCTGAGGTTTTGTAATCACCAAGGGTATGCACAAGGGTGTCTGACTAAATGTCATATTTTCCATTTATATTTGTTTTTTCTTACACGCACATTAAATGTTATAATTGTCACCACCACTGCAACGTCTTGTCCATTCTTGAGTCCCTTTTGTGAAAGCATCGTTTCATGTGCTTCATCATGAACGCCGAGACTTGATGCCACCTATTGGTTGCGTTTACATTGGGTGTATGTGTGGTTGAAGGACTATTTTGTGCAAGCTGTGGAGGGGGGGGCTGTCTCCTTATGAGAACCTATTAGATATGAGTGACTCCCTGGCATCACAAGCAGCCATGTGTGCCGCTGCGCTGCCAATAGTTTGCCCATCTCCATCGTCCTCCAATCATCATCATCATCGTCCTCTTCAATGTTGATGGCAGATGCGGATGCTTCATTAGCGCATTTGAGCTCCTCCACCTCTAACCCTCTCTGTTGAGCGACGATGTGCAGGATGCAACACACGAATATTATTCTACACACACTCGCTGGTGAGTACTGAAGGGCTCTCCCAGATCAATCCAGGCACCTGAAGCGCATCTTCAGCATTCCTATGGCTTGTTCAGTGACAGACCTGGTGGTGATGTGACTGTCATCGTATTGCTGCTGTGCCTCGCTGGTGGGGTTTTCAGAGGTGTCATGAGCCACATATACAGGGGGTATCCCTTATCTCCAAGGAATCAGCCCTTAAGTCTGTCTTGTGCGTGGAAGAGGGCCAGGCAGTTGGACTCCCGCAAAATGAAGGAATCATGGCTGTTGCCAGGGAATTTAGCACACACCTGCAGAAACCTCCTCCAGTGGTCACAAACCAGCTTCACATCAATGGAGTGATATCCCCTTTCAGTTGATGAACAGTCCTGGCTCATGTGGAGATCTTCGGATTGCTACATGAGTGTAATCAATTGCGTCCTGCACCCATGGGAAGCCAGCCAGAGAGTGGAAACCCACTGTCCTCTCAGTCTGGCTGCTGTCGTTGATGGGGAAGTTGACATAGGTGGATGCCCTGGCAAACAAGCCATCCATGACCTGTCCTTTACACTTATGTGCAGACAACTGAGAGATCCCGGTGATGTCACCTGTGGTGCCCTGGAAGGATCCAGAGGCGAAGAAATTGAGGGCAGTGGTGACTTTAACTGTGATGGGCAATGTGTGGCCACCAGGCCTAGTGGGAGCAGCTCTGCATGAAAGAGTATGAGGATGTCTGCCACCTGGCCACTCAATCTCAGCCTGCGTAGGCGCTGCTCCTCAGAGGGGTTCAGGAAGCTCAGTCTCTGCCTGTAGACCCTCTCACGTGGGGAGTGCCTTCTGCGACCTGAGCTCCTCCCTTGATCCTCTTTCTGCTCTTCTTCAGGTCCATATGGCACGCCTCTGTCTTGTGGACCTACAACTCCCAGAGCTGCACACCGTGCCTGCCGCAAATGGTGATATGCCTCCTCCTCAGATGTGCTGTAGAATAAATCCTGATGTTGTCAGTTTGAGGGGGATCCAAAATGTAGGTAAATATATCTGAACACAAGACTGCTGCAAAAACTCACCTTTTCTTCACGTGTCAATCACTGGTTTAAAGGTCCAAATGGCTGCCAGTTGCAACTCACCTCCATTTCCATGGCGTGTTTCAGAGGCCACGGGAGACACGTTCAGCAGAAGTTAAAATGGTTTGTGTAACTTTTCATTATCTCCTAGTTCTAAGTTCACAATTCATATTTAAAAGTCTTGATCTATGGTTTCATCTATATAATGTTATAATAGGCAAATGTTCTGGAGATGCATCCAAAAACATGACAACACCCCTTTACTTTGACTGGATACTTTCAGTGAACAGTCATTATTCATGCCCAAATCCTTTTCATTGCGCATCGTGTTAATGGAGATCCTTTGCATGTTTAATGTTCCCTAATCCAATGTACATATCCATTTGTCATTCCTTAGCCTATCTAATTATTTAATCCAGATCCATTTGAATGTTATCCATTTCTCTTATCCTTGCCAACTTGCCACATAGCTCAGTATCATTAGCAAAAGAGATAACATGGCAAGAAGTTGCATTCTGCGTATCATCGATTGCTTGCACAGGAAACCCAATAGAAGAAGCTTTACTCTGCATGAGATTGTGCTGGATCTGACCGAGCACTACTTGATATTGATACCAATTGGACTTTGTTGTGTCCATGTTCCTGGCGGAAAATGAGTGCAAAGAGGTCCAATTTAGGGGGCCAATGTCCCGGTGCCAGGATAGCGCTGGAAACATGTCTGACACCATATGGGATTGGGTGCTGTAGAGGCATCCCTGTCGGCCGCCTAAATAAAACAGGCGTTAGGCTCCTTGAACACGCTGATAATGGGGCCTAATGCCTGTTTTAGGACCCAAATCATAAACTGGTTTACACTGAACGCAGCAGGCGTCGGGCTTGGTGGATTCAGGACTACTAGGTCTACGTGTGGCTTAACCACTGGTCCTTAAAGGGACCACTGGAGGCCGGCACCAAAAAGGTAAGTTTTTAAAAAATACTTTCCTGAACACAGAACGGGAAGAAGCAGGAGTGATCCTCCTAACTCCACATTAAAACCACAGGCCATTGTCTCCCCTGGACTCACCCTCGGCCCTCAGCTGGCATCCCCACTGGCCAATCTTACTGCCCCCCACCCAGTGAGCTGCCTCTGGGGCAATGACTGGTGCCCGCAGCTCACCAGTAATAAACAAATGAAGTCAGTGGACCAATTTGCTGTGGTCTTGCCACCAGCTTTTTTTTTTAGGTGCGTGCAGCCTGCCCTGCCCCTGGATCGCACTCTGTTTCAGGCACAATCTAATTTCTAGGCCCTGGTGTCCAAAATAAAAAAATAATCTATTACCCTGCACAGACACCAAACTATGACGAGCACAGAAGTCACCAAGAAATATTTAAAACCAGTAATACTGCCCAAGTGTGAAGTCTTAAAGGTTTCCTTCAGTTATATGTTTTGACTCTGACACCATCTCAGTGTCAAAGTCCAGCAATTGAAGGGCATTTTAATTGTTATTTGCAGCCACATTAAAGGCCCAGCTCCCAGCAGTGGTCAAGACTCATTCACCAATACAAATCTATGTGTTATACGGATTTTTGAAAAGGTCTGTGGCCTCAATTGAGGGATTACATATTTTATTTATTTCTTTATAATACATGTTCACATATCATTTTCTTTCTGTCTTCCCATTAGTAGAATGGCACACAACTGGCTTGATTCATAGTTCTTATCATTCCCCAGTAATCTTTAGGTACATAATGTGTAGCTGTATGGGGACTGGGTATTGGAAATCCATTTCAGTAATTTGAGAAAATCTCATTCTTAAATACATATTATTAAGAATCTTGCAAAAGGTGCACACTTCCTGTTGCTAAAATTTTTGGTCACGCGCTTTTGTCAAAACGCATCAAGGCAAATTTCTGTGCCAACGTTTCCCATTCAATTTTGACATACCAACCGTCACAATGTTGCTGCAGGGTCTAGCAAATAGCAAATGAGCTCCGGGAGTTTCTATACCAATTCTGTTGTCATCTTGTACATTAAAAAAAACTTATCTTTATAAACTGACCATTAGCAACACCACAGGCAACATAATATTTATCATCTGCACACACTTATTATCTACAAAACTTTTCTATTGCATTTTTGTAACACTTTTGTGCCAACTTTTTCCCATTATAAATTCCTATGTTCACATTTATGTTTACCTATGTAAACTTGACACACTGTAATTACACCCTCCTGCCAGTGGTGGCATTTTAGTGTCCCAGTTTTGAAACTTGCAGAGAAGTGCCTTTGCATGTTCTGGACTCCCCGTGTGCAACTGTTCTGGCATGTTTGGCAAACCATGAGGAGATGTGTAAAAGACTTCAGGAAGTCAGAGAGGTTAGCAGAACAGGCAGACACGTAGCTAATGCATTATAATGTGGATTTGTGCAAGGTAATACATCTTGGGAAGAAAAACAAAGAATGAGAGTATACGTGGAAAGATACTGAAGGGTGTGGAGAACTAGAGGCACCTCGGGGTTCGATTACAAAAGACAGGGAGCACTGCATGTTTCAAGGGAAAATTGGATAGATATTTGAAGCAGAGGAAGACACGGGGCTATGGGGGGGTGGCAGTAGGATTAGTTTTGGACTGCTCTGGCAAAGAGCTGGCACAGGCACAATGGGGCGAATAAATAGTCTCCTTCCATGCTGTAAAAGTTCTACTATGTATTCATTGTAAATATTACGGTTCAGTTATGACAAGGGAATGATGCAGTGTAACAGCCCTTAAATAAAAACACAAAATGCTGGAGAAGCTCAGCAAGTCAGGCAGCATCTGTGGAGAAAGAAACAGAGTTAACGTTTCAGGTCGAAGACCTTTTGTCAGAACTGGAAGACGTTAAAGAGTTACGTTTTTAAGCAAGTACAGAGACAGGGAAAGGGGGGGGAGGGAAGAACAAAAGGGAAGGTCTGTGATAGGTTAGAGGGCAAGAGTGATTAAATGTTCCTCGAGCACCTCATTTTTCGATTGGCCACTTTACAACCTTCCGGACTCAACACTGATTTCAATAACTTCAGATCATAACCATTATTCGCATTTTTTCGGACAGCGGGTGCTGGTAATGGTTCAGCTGTTGCCATTTACAGCTACTCTAGACCTATCTTTTGTTTCTTAACCTGTCCCATTCCCACCCTCCTTGCCTTGCACCATCATCCCTTTTGTCATTTAATTACTCTTGCACTCTACCCTAACACAGACCTTCCCTTTTGTTCTTTCCTCCCCTCCCCTCCGCCCCCTTTTCCCTGGCTCTGTACTTGCTTAAAAACTTTAACATCTTCCAGTTTTGACGAGAGGTCTTCGACCTGAAACGTTAACCCTGTTTCTTTCTCCGCAGATGCTGCCTGACTCGCTGAGCTTCTCCAGCATTTTCTGGTTTTAGTTCAGATTTCCAGCATCCGCAGTATTTTGCTTTTGAGCTCTGATATCTTAAACTGTCAAAACAATCCTATAGTGGGATTGCTGCCTGACACTCAATGCAAAACACTTATTTATCATGTATACAATTTTGAAAAACTGTTACCATTTTGTTGGGAGCCACAATGGACAATGTAAAGGCAGTATGACTTAGATGTAAGGGCAAGAGGGATGATAGTGACATAGAAATCACATATCTATGACATCATCTGGCTGGTACTATAGCAACACTGGACCTATCAGCATACAGGAGAGGAAGTACTGGATGCATAGAGAGAGAATCTCATCAAGTTGCTCAGGTGATCACATAGCCTAGCATAGGGGTTTACAATTACCATTTGAACTTCAAATTACCACTTTGTAAAATTCTGATGTATTTATTCTTTTTTTATATTGGATACTGTGGAATGTAAGGGATAGGTTTAATCCATTTTTCAGTATGTGGCAGCTTGGTTCAGTGGTAGCACTTTCTTCTCCGAGTGAGACAGTCGTGGGTTCAAACCCTACATTAGGACTTGAGTACAAAATCTAAACTGACAGTGCAGTACAGAGGGAGTGCTGCAGTGTCGTAGATCTTAAACGGAGGCCCTGTGCACCTATTCAGGTGGATGGAAAAGATCCCATGGCACTAAGTGAAGAAGAGCAGGGGAGTTCTCCCAGTGTGCTGGCCAACATTAATCCCTCAACCAACACCACCAAAAACAGATTAAATGGTCATTTATCTCATTGTTGTTTGTGGGATCTTTCTGTGCATAAATTACTTGCCACTGATGCATACATAACAAGTAACTACAAAAGTATTTTATTGGCTACAAAGCGCTTTGGAACATCCCCAGAATGTGAAAGGTGCTATATAAATGCAAGTTATTTTTTGTTGTTTTGATTGGCAGCTGCTGTCCTTGAACGTGATGTCGTCTCCCAAATCTGTGCCAATCTTTCCTGCAATTCCATGTTTGAACCCCTCCAGTCAGGTTTCCGCCTCTGCCACAGCACTGAAACAGCCCTTATCAAAGTCACAAATGACATCCTATGTGACTGTGACCGTGGTAAACTCTCCCTTCTCATCCTTCTCAACCTGTCTGCAGCCTTTGATACGGTTGACCACACCATCCTCCTCCAATGCCTCTCTTCTGTTGTCCAAATGGGTGGGACTGCCCTCACCTGGTTCCATTCCTATCTATCCAGTCATAGCCAGAGAATCACCTGCAATGGCTTCTCTTCCTGCTCCCACACCGTTACTTCTGGAGTCCCCCAAGGATCTATCCTTGGCCCCCTCCTATTTCTCATCTACATGCTGCCCCTCGGCGACATTGTACAAAAACATGTCAGGTTCCACATATATGCTGAGGACACCCAGCTCTACCTCACCACCACTTCTCTCTACCCCTCCACTGCCTCTGATTTGTCATGCTGCTTGTCCGACATCTAGTATTGAATGAGCAGAAATTTCCTCAAATTATATATTGGGAAGATCGAAGCCATTGTCTTCAGTCCCCGCCTCAAACTCTAGTTCCTTAGGCCACCGACTCCATCCCTCTCCCTGGCCAACAACTGAGACTGAAGTAGACCGTTCGCAACCTTGGCGTCCTATTTGACCGAGATGAGCTTCCAACCCCATATCCACTCCATCACCAAGACCGCCAACTTCCACTTCCGCAACATTGCCCGTCTCCGCCCTGCCTCAGCTCATCTAACGCTGAAACCCTCATCCATGCCTTTGTTATCTCTAGACCTGACTATTCCAATGCTCTCCTAGCTGGCCTCCCATCTTCCACATTTTGTAATCTTGAGCTCATTCAAAACTCTGTTGCCATATCCTAACTCGCACCAAGTCCTGTTCACCCATCACCCCTGTGCTCACTGACCTACATTGGCTCCCAGTCCACCAATGCCTCGTTTTCAAAAATTTCCTCCTTATGTTCAAATCTCTCCATGGCTTCGCCCCTCCCTATCTCTGTAACCTCTTCTAGTCTTTCAACACTAACCCTCACACCACTGCACTTCTCCAATTCTGTCCCCTTGCCATCGATCCACCATTGGCGGCTGTGCTTTCAGCTGTCTAGGCCCTAAGCTCTGGAATTCCCTCCCTAAACCTCCCCACCTCTTTCCTCCTTTAAGTCGCTCCTTTAAAACCTACCTCTTTGATCAAGCTTTTGGGTCACCTGTCCTAATGTCTCTCTACATGGCGCAGTGTCAAATTTTGTCTGATAACTCTCCTGTGAAGCACCTTGGGACGATTTTACTACGTTTAAAGTGCTGTAATAAATGCAAGTTGTTTTTGTTGTCCTAGTGGACATTGAGAGCTAGTACACAAGGCTGCATTTACACTAGTACTCTAGGGGCGAAGCCTCTGTTGTGGGGTAAATGAAGCCTAAACACATGCATAAGGTATCCCCAATAAAAAGGTTTCATTGTAAATGACTGCAAGTTTACCGGGTGAGAATTCACAGCATTACAGGGGACTAGCACTAACAAGCATCCATGGAGAGTTATTTCCTTTCAATACACAGTCTCCCTTCAGTTGTACACTGCGCCCTTGCTAGCCACACACACACACCGTAAGTATTAAGCAATGGCCAGTGAACTGTTATAATCAGACGTCAATAGGGGAGGGTTCAACTGGTGACAGCTATCCTGACCTACTTTTGTCTTCAGGCTTAATTATTGGATTGCATAATTGCAAAAGATTATTCTGAAATATTTGTATGTCAAAAGGCATTTTAAACCTGCATTTGGAGCTTTCTAGTTCTGTGTACATCAGTCTCATTGATTTTTATACCTGTTATACTCCATTACGTCAGTCAATTATTAAGCAGTGTTGGTTGAGACTATTAGATCAGAACCGATTTATAACTGTGAGGAGGAGGACTGGCAGTACGTGGAAAAGTTGCAGGAAACTGTTCAGTGCGTCAGATTCAGAAAATAGCCTGCGAATCAATTGAAAGCGCTGATTGTTCCCAGTTATTGGATGAAAAGCTGGAAGTCTCGACATCGGAGTAATTCTATTTTCCCAGGTTGGTTAAAGTTAACTTAAATCTAAAAGGCTTTACATATGGTAATGCTGCAATTGCAAAATAAATTCAACCACCGCAATAACATAGCCACGAAAACTTCTTACCAGAGTGAGTTTTGCTTTAATTTCAATTGATGGATTTATTGATGGAGTGTGGTCATTTCACATTATTTAGAAATTACATTGCTAAACTCATTCACATTTTTGAAGTGTGTTGTGAGGAAAAAATAACGTATTATTTTAAACCATGTGTTCGAGAGGTTTATGTTTTAACTTATTTAACTATGATGCCATACCATGTATGGGCTGTTCAAACATTTAATGTGGGCTGGTTATCATTTTCAAATAACATGATGTGTGCGATAATCTATTGAATGTAATTTACTCTTTAATGTGTTTTGTAGGTCATTTATCAGTGTGATAGATTTTATCTTAAAAATTTGTTATTCTAGTGGTATAATTACTAGTGTCTTTATGTTCCTTTTTACACTTGAATTTTGAAAAATCCGCCAATCAGTTGGATTTAGATGGTTTCGTGTCTGCTGCACAGAAACCTACAACAATAAATCAGAATTGGACTTCTGCTTTAGTGAGGATAGTTCAGTGCCCCAGAAAGAGAGATTCTACAGGTCCATCCTGCTTGTTCTAACAGCTTAATCCATATCTATAATAAACACTGACCTTGAGTACAAATCTCACAACATATGTTTATACTGGCAGTCAGTATGATTAGGACTGAATGATGTACCGTACTGAGTTAGAGCTACATGTGGAACATTGCATAAAAACTGATGGCTTTAGCCATTTATTACTGGGTTGAAACTTTAAAAAAAATTAATTCGAGGGATGTTGGCGTTGCTGGCAGGGCCAGCATTTATTGTCCATCCCTAGTTGTCCTGAGAAGCAGTTTGATACAACTGAGTGGCTTGCTAGGCAACTTCAGAGGGCAGTTAATAGTCAACCATGTTGGTGTGGGACTGGAGTCACATAGACCAGACCGTGTAAAGGAGGCAGGTTTCATTCCCTAAAAGGATATGTGAAACAGTTGGGTCCTTCCAACTGATGGGCTTGATGGCCGGCGCGGACACGATGGGCCGAAGGGCCTCTATCCGTGCTGTATAACTCTATGACTCTATAACTCTAATCCGACAGCTTTGTGATCACTTTTACTGATACCAGTTTTTTAAAATAGCATAAACTTGTATTTATACCCTAACCCTAACCTTTAACATAGTAAAACGTCCTGAAGTGCTTCACAGGAGCGATTATCAAACAAAATTTGACACCGAGCCACATAAGGAGGTATTAGGACAGGGGCTTGGTCAAAGAGGTAGGTTTTAAGGAGCGTCTTAAAGGAGGAGAGAGAGGTGGAGAGGCTTAGAGAGTGAATTCCAGAGCTTAGGCTCGAGTCAGCTGATGGCACGGCCACCAATGGTAGAGTGATGGAAATCGGGGATGTGCAAGGGGCCAAAAGCAGAGTTCAAATTCTCAAACTGCCAAGGTGGGATCTGAACTCGCATTTTCTGGATTACTACTCTAGTAACATAACCACTACACTAACATATCCTTTCACAAAAGGATATTATTTTCTTCAAATGGTTTTACGGGATAGGGTCTGTAGAACAGGAACATATTGCTGTAAATCAGGAGCAGTGAAGCTATGGTGTAGCCACAGTAAGGGCAATTAGGGATGGGCAATAAATGCTGGCCTTACCAGCGACGACATCCCATGAACAAGTCAAGACAAAGTGGTGTTCAGGCCCGGTAAAGTTAGATGAGGCATATTTGGTCCACAGCATGCAAACATAATTCAGTACTAAAATTAGCTGCATTTATTCAGCCAGCTCCATAATCACACCAGATACTCCTCGGGTGATATAAAGAAAAGAACTTGAATCACACAATTTAAAAGGATTCAATTGGTTCCTTATCCAGCACAAAGCATCATTGAAACAGCACAAATTGAGATAATTGAAGCTACACAAATTGAGATGGGAAAAGGGAGGAAAGCAGAAAAAAGGCAAAATTATACCGAAAGCAAAATGGAATCCAACGAGCAGCTGCAAACCACAGATTTCACAACACAAACTTTAAACAGAGAAAAATCTGAAAAAAATGAATTCCTATTTCAGAAGCCCATTAAAATGAGTTGTGGACACAAAACATTTTAAACACAAGCAAAAATCTGCACCAACAATCCCTCAAAAATAGGTACAAAACTAAGCTCCAAACATCAAAAAAGTGAAAATGTTTATATATTTAAAACATAATTTTTACTTACAAAGAATTATTTACTTAAAATTTCTATAAATATGTGCAAGAATGAAATCAAAACACTTAAAAAAAAACTGAAACCACACATTTGAGAGAAGGGCAACCTTTTAATGGATAGATAGGTTGAAGACTCTGACAGACAAGGTGTGACACTTTTTAACATTAAAAACTCCAATCACAGCACCACCTACAGGCATAACTGGTACTACATGTACTATAACAGGGATTTCCCATTGGAACAAACTGCAAACCCCATGTACCAAACTTTATATATAACTAGTCAATCTTTTGTGGAGTTGTACATGGTAAATCAGAGAATATGGTCATTTTCTTACCTGTCTCTGATTTATTTGTGTTTCCAATCCTCTCTGTCTCTCCTGCTTCTTCCATTCTTTCTATTTTCTTTGCTTTTCTCCCTGTCCTCATCTGCTTCCCTCTCTGGTGGGTGAGTGTGACTGGGAATATAACCACCAATTGCTCAGGTTCTAAAATTTGGCCCTCAGTGGCTCCCTCCCATCCCTTTCTGTAATCACCAGTGCTTACTCACTCACATTGCATCCCCTATTCCTTCACTTTCTCATTCCCCATTCCCCTTCCTACCCCCATCACTACCCCTACTCCTTTGCATTTGAACTACCCACTCATATTCTATACCTCCCTTACTCCTGTCATTCATCATGTCCTTTCAACCCTCCATCCACCCCCACTCAAGGAAAGGCACTGCTAATAACCTTCAACTAGTTTCCCTGTTTCCCTCAGAGAGGCTTTATTGTTTTCAAAGTTCAACAAAGGAAAAAATAACTACCATTATTTTTTTTTTCATGTGCGGAAAACCAATAAACCCAAAATAAATGTCAATTAATAATTTTATTACAACGATCCAGGATGCACTCCAGCCCCTGCGGTGCCCACCGGTCGCGGAAAGCCTCCAGCGTACCATCAGACACTGCCTGCTCCCTCTCCAGGGCCACCCGGGCGCGGAGAATGCCGTGGAAGAGAGGCAGGCAGTCGGAGCGACCGCCCCCCACGGGCCGCGTCTAACCTGGACCTGTGGGTAGCCACCTTGGATAGGCCCAGGAGCAGGCCCACGAGGACGTCCACCGACCTGCCCGCCCCCCCACTCCTCACCGACCGAGCGGCCAAAGATCAGGAGCGTGGGACTGAAGTGCATCCAGAATTTGAGGAGCAGCCCCCCTCCAAATAATCAAACAGGGGCTGCAGCCTCCCACACCCTGTGAATAAATGAAACACGGACTCATCCAGGCCGCAGAAATTGCAGGTGGCCTGGGAGTCCGTGAAATGACGTAAACACCTATTGGTTGCGACTGCTCTGTGCAACACTCTCCACCCCAGATTCCCAATGGCACGCGGGAGGATCCCCGAATAGAGAGCCCTCCACTGGGGACCCCCGCCTCCGAGGGACGGCAGGATGGTACGCCAGGGCGTGTCCGGGCGAGGGCGAGGAAGTGGAGAGTGTGCAGGAGCAGCCCATACAGGAAATCCCTCCGCGCAGAGTGAAATGGCACGGAGGGAATTTCCGAGAGAGGGCTCAAGTTGTGAGGCACAGCCCTCCGAGGGAGGTTTCGGGGTGTCAGGGCCGAGTGCCACTTTCAACGCCCGGATGGCAGCGGCCGCGTCCCAGACATGGCACAAGGAAATCCGTGTGGCCAGTGTCCCCGGCGCCATCCAGGACGTCCCTGACTCTGGTTACCTTACCAGCCAGGGCCCTCTCCTCCGTCAGCCGCGTGCCGCTGAAGCCAACACCGCAGAGGAACGGAGTCCTGAGCAGCGGCTCCCGCAGGACGGCCGCCTCCCCCGATGGGGGAGAGCACGGGCATGAGGCAACCACATTCCAGATCCTGATCAGATCCTGGTAAAAGACAGGCAGCTCCCGCAAAGATGCGCGGCCGCCCGGCAACGTGATAAACAGGAGCTGCGTGTCGTAGTTCAGGCCGTGCAGCTGGCGGAAGAAATCTATTGCCAGCGCACGCCATCTAGGAGGGTCCTCAACGTACAGGTATCGCTGCAGGGTCCAAAGGTGGAAAGTCGCCACCTGGGTGCGGACGCACACCAGCCCCTGACCGCCCTCCCTAAGCGGGAGACTCGGGACCGCAGCAGCGACCCAGTGCATCCTTTTGGCCCAGAAGAAGTAGACGAGCTTCTTCTGAATCTTGGAGACAAACTCAGGAGGAGGGATCCAAGTGACCAACCGGTACCCACAACATTGCGGCCACCAGCTGGTTTATGACTCGACCCCTGGAGGATAACACTCGGAGCAGTCCTGTCCAGCGCGCTAGGCGAGCAGTGACTTTGGCCGCCAGTTCGCCGGCCAGGCTTCCTCGGTAGGGCTAAGGTAGACTCCCAGGTACCGGAGGTGCGTGGTGCTCCAGGCAAAAGGCCGTAGCTCCTCCGGCAGGGAGTCCGCCCGCCATCGACCCACCGAGAGTCCAGAACATTTCTCCCAGTCGATCCTTGCAGAGGACGCGGTAAAGTACACCCTTTGGCACTCGCGCATCCTCCGCAAGTCAACGGGATCCGTGACCACGAGGAGCACGTCGTCGGCGTAAGCCGAAAGGACGACCTCCACGCCCGGCTCGCGCAGAGCCAACCCCGACAACCTTTTCCGCAAGAGGCAATTAGGGATGGGCAATAAATGCCGGCCTCGCCAGCGACTCCCACATCCCATGAACGAATGAAAAAAAGTCTTCACGCAGACGGTGTATAATTGGCCGGACACGGGGCATCCCTGACGCACTCCTCTCCCGAAACGAAGGGTGCCGTCAAGGATCCGTTAACCTTAATCAGACACTCTGCGGCATCCGGGGGATGAAATGCGACCCGAACCCGAGAGCGCGCAGAGTCCCGAATAAGTACTCGTGATCCACCCTGTCAAATGCCTTCTCCTGATCCAGGGAGAGGAAGGCGACCGACAGACCAGCCCTCTGGGAATGGTGGATCAGGTCCCGGACCAGGTAGATGTTATCGTGGATTCTCCGGCCCGGGACCGTGTAGGACTGGTCGGGGTGGATCATGTGGGCCAGCACGGCGCCGAGGCGAGCAGACATCGCCCTGGCGAAGACCTTATAATCCGTGCTGAGGAGGGAGACCGGGCGCCAGTTTTTCAGGTGACGGAGATCCCCCTTCTTCGGCAGCAGGACAACGACCGCCCTGCGCCACGAAAGGGGCATCTCCCCGGTCGCCAGACTTTCCCCCAGGGTGTCCTGGAAGGCCCTGAGGAACTCCATGGTCAGCCCGTCCAGCCCCGGGGATTTCCCCCTAGTGAGCTGGTGGAGGGCACCGGTCAGCTCCACCAGGCTTGGCGGAGTGTCCAGCCGGTCGGTGCCTTCTGGGCTGACCTTCGGCAGGTCCTCTGCGCGCTTCCTCGCTGGACGGATCCAGAGAGAACAGAGCCTCGTAGTAGGACCGTGCCCGGGCACTGACCCCCTCCGGATCCGAGATGAGCAACCCGTCGTCGGCCAGCAGCACAAGGAGCTGCTTACGACCCCCCCCTCCGCTGCTTTTCCAGCGAGTAGAGGGGGGAGCCGCGGTTCAGGGTCCTGAAGGAGCTGTAGCCGTGACCTCACGTACGCTCCTCGGGACCTGACCAGTTGCAGGTCCCGCAGAGCACCCTTCTTCTCTTCATACGCCCGCCGCAGGGCCGGATCTTCGGCGGCTTGACCGAGACGGGACTCCAGGCCAAGCCCTCCTGCTCCAACCGCCTGACCTCGGACTCCCGCCTCTTGGTCGACCCCCTCGTGTACTCTTGACAGAAGAGACAGACGTGAGCCTTGTCCACGTCCCACCATAGCCTCAAGGAGGAGAAGCCTCCCCGCTTCCCTCTCCAGTTGGTCCAGGATCGACGGAACGAGTCCCGGAACCGTGCGTCCTCCAGCAGTCGGTTGTTAAAGTGCCAGTGCGCAGACTTTCTGTGTGTGTCTCTCTTTCACACAGGTGCTAGACATTAGAATTTGTCTCACATTTACAAGCAGTTAGCACTGACCTTTCGTAACTGCCTGGCGGAGATAATTAGTTGGCTTCAAATTCAACTTCTTTTTGAACATTGAAGTAACATTAAATGAAAACCTTACTTTAACACACTCCAGTTTATAGAACACAAGTCAAAAGCTACAGCAGGTGTACATTGGGAGCACTAACACTCTCACACATACACAGCTCCTCTGTATAAAAGAAACACTCAATATAAATTTTACCTGAGTAAAGTTTTTGAAATTTGTCCTGTTGTTTTTCAAAATTATTTGAAGAAAAGCTACTGAGCAGAGAGTGTTAAGTAGGATATTTTTCTTTACTCTCAGCAGAACTGCTGAACAGTGCTGATACATTGTGGGAAATTACGTACACTGCACAGTCCAAAATTCAGCTCACAGTCTCACAGCCAGGGGCAGAAATATCAAGTCCAAGTCCAGGCTTTTGGGAGAGGTTGAGGCCTACAAGTAAGAACTTTAATGAAGGCATTAAAAGATACAAAAGACAATTCAATGGATAAGTTTAATCATGTTAATGTGAAATATGTTAACTCTTTAAATTTTCTGTTGTTATAAAAGCTTACTTTGGATATTAGAAATTTCAATTACTGAGGAAAAAAAATGTTAGTTGAACAAAATTTAAGCGATTTATGGGAATCTAGTGAGCAGAATGTCGAATCTCATGGTAATGTACTCTGTTACTATAAAATAGCAGATGATGCCTTTAACATTGAAAATACCTATCACAGCACCACCTACAGGAGTAACAGGTTCTGCAAATATGTACAGTAAGTTTTCAATGAAATGTGTGTCCCATGTACCAAATTTAATCTATAATAGTTGATTGACTAGTCAATCTCCAATGGCATTGCTCATAGCACATCGGAGGATGTGGTCACTCTGACCTGTCCCTGATGTCTTTGAGTTGCTGTTTTTCTCCATCTCTCCTCTCCTCATTCAGTCTCTCTGCCTCTTTTTGTCTGCTTTTCTTTCCCTTAATTCTTCTTTTTGCTTCTCTTGTGCCTCCATCTGCTTTTGTCTCTTTTTGTTTTCTTTTGGGTGAGGTTGTGAGTGGTATAGAAGGGAAAGTATATTAAAGGCGATATATAAATGCAAATTGTTGCTATTGTTGTTTAAAATTTAACAAAGACAAATCAGTCCATCACTGAGGCTCCGGCAAAAGGCGCTGCAACTTAAATTTAACAGTGAGTGAGAGGGAGGCTCGCACGGTTGGATTCCCAGCAGCACAGTCCAAGGTGGGAGATGTCAACTGGCAAAGGTAAGTGCTAAAGATCGGCTCTTTTTAGCACATCTTGTGGTCCAGGAGGAGCAGGAGTGCTTCCCCCAGACCTCACAAGGAAGATTTTGACCTCTCCCATTCCTGATCTTGGCCCTGTTATCTTCTCCTCCTCCCCCTCCCGATGGCCCGATTGCGGTCCTGTTGTCTGCTCTCTTTCCCCCTCTTGATGGCGGCGTGGAGCTTTAATCCTCTACTCATCCAAGAGTCCCTGGCTGCGACCTCCTGCTGCTTGTCTGAGCTTCTGCCCGCTGGCCAGGCTGTCACTTTGGCCAATTGTTGGCCAGGAGTCTGCAATAGATTATTTAAATGAGGCCCTGCCCTTAAGATCGGCAGGGCTTCCACATCCCTGGCCTTGCTGGTTTTCCCCGTGCTCCCCCACAAGCTTCCCGCCTCCCCGTTAATATTGGGCCCTCTGTCTCCCAGGAGGACATAGACAGACTGGTGAAATGGGCAGACACATGGCAGATGAAATTTAACGCAGAGAAGTGTGAAGTGATACATTTTGGTAGGAAGAATGAGGAGAGGCAATATAAACTAAATGGTACAATTTTTAAAAGGGGTTCAGGAACAGAGAGACCTGGGGGTGCACATACACAAATCTTTGAAGGTGGCAGGACAAGTTGAGAAGGCTGTTAAAAAAGCATACGGGATCCTGGGCTTTATTAATAGAGGCATAGAGTAAATAAGGAGAGACCGTTTCCAGTGGCAGAAGGGTCGGTAACCACATGACACAGATTCAAGGTGTTTGGCAAAAGAACCAGAGGCGACATGAGGAAACGTTTTTTTACACAGAGTTGTAATGATCTGGAATGCACTGCCTGCTAGTGTGGTGGAAACAGATTCAAAAGTAACTTTCAAAAGGGAATTAAATAAATACTTGAAGGGAAAAAAATTACACGCCTATGGGGAAAGAACAGGGGAATGGGACTAATTGGATAGCTCTTTCAAAGAGCCGGCACAGGCACAATGGGCTGAAGGGCCACCTTCTGTGCTGTACCTACTTTAATATTATGATAACTGTCAGGTGGAGATAATTAGTCGGTTTCAAAATTCAACTTTTTGATATAGAAATTGAAGTAACATTAAATGAAGGAAACACTCAGGTGACCTGTCGTGGATCAGCCGCCTGTTTTACATCCTGCCTGGCAGTAGGTGTGAAATTCCTCCCCTCCCCCCCGTCTTTCTTTCCCTCTCATTCTCTTTCCCCTTAGTTTTATATACTTTTGAAAATTTATAGAACAAAAAACAAAAGCTACAACAGGTATTTAATCAAAACATTGTCATTTGTTCTCTTCCTCATACACACTTATCGGAAACACACACACATATATATATATACACACACACACACACACACACACACACACTGTCTGTCACACACACACACACACCCCCTCCTTTTTAAAAAAAAATGCTTAACATAAATTATGATTTGTATTTTTGTTTGAGTAGAAAAATGTTGACGTAAATCAGATTGGCCTGTAAAGCTGCCGCTAACACCAAAATATCAGAAATACAAATGACTAGTGTGTATATTGTGTTTAAGTTATACTTTTTAAAAATTCAGTAATTGAATATTACTCCTATATTTTCATTGTTCAGTTGTGATTTGTTGGTGGTTACACAGTTCGTAGCATTTGAAGTGTCACACCTGAGTGTGTTCACACAACTAGCTGTAAGGCCTATTTTTAAAAATAATTTGTTCTCAGGATGTGGGTGACGTTGCCAAGGCCAAATTTATTACCCATCCCAAGTTGCCCTGAGAAGGTGATGGGGGGCCGTCTTCTTTGCAATTCTTTTCACAACTAAGTAGGCCAATTCAGAGAACATTAAGGATTAACCATTTACCGTGGGACTGGAGTCACATGTAGGCCAGGCCAGGTTTCCTGCTCTGAAGGACTTTAGTGAACCAGTTGGGTTTTTAGAACAATTCGAAAGGTTTCCTGGTCATCTTTCTGGTACCAGCCTATAATTGAGCAGCTTTATTGAATTAAATTTCACAACTTGTCCTGCTAGGATTTAAGCTCACAACCTATGGAGTGAGTCCATTACCAGATATATAGGGTTCAATTTTCAAATTAAAAAACGGGTGGGTTGGGGGCGGAGGGGGGGCTTTGAAAATTGCCACCATTTCAGACCCGCCCATTTCTGGTTTTCACCAGGGCAGGACGAGGGGCGGGCAACCAACCCGCTCCCAGGAGGCCGGTCGGGCCTTGAAACCTTTCAAGGGGGCTTTGGGCCTCCATTTTTCACTAATTCCCAATTCCAATCCCAGGGTGGGGGGTGGTGGATGGATTCTTGGACCTTCTATTTTACGCCTGGTGGAAGGAGGCGAGAAGGCCCGAGATTAACAGGTAGGTGCCTAGAAAGGCACAACTTGCAGGCCCAAAGGAGCAGGAGGGCTTCCCCCAGCCCAACAAGCCTACCTGCACCAACCCCCACCCCCCAACAACGATCGCGGAACCCCTCCCCCGATCGTGGACCCCTGATCGCAGAGACCCCTCCCCCCCACCCCGATCGCCGACCCCCGATCCCCTAACCTCGATCCACCCCCCTCCCACTCCGATCCTCCGACACCCCCAACCCTCCTCCTCAACGATCGCAGACCCCCACGATGACACCCGCTCCCGACACCCCCTCTTGACTGACTCCAGTTCCCATCCCCCATGACTCGCGACCCCTGTGCCCACCTATGCCCCTCTGCCCCTCCCCCCTCCGCCATCCATACAAACAAAGACTTACCTGCAAACTTACCTGAAGACATCCTCTCCCTGGCTGGTCTCCCGTCTGACTGAGACTAGCCTGTCAAACAGCCTGTCAGTCGGACGGGAAACCGACAAAAAAAAAATAAAAGACGTCCTTGCGTCAAAATCGTAAGGACGTCCGGGAACCCCGTACTAATGGGTTTCCCGACCTCAATTTGACCTCCCGCCCCCTTCCCGGCTCCATTTTAAAATCACCCCCATAGAATCAAAAGCAAAATACTGCAGATGTTGGAAATCTGAAATAAAAACAGAAAATGCTAGAAACACTTAGCAAGTCAGGCAGCATCTGTGGAGAAAGAAACAGAGTTAACATTTCAGGTCGATGACCCTTCAACAGAACGCAGATATATAGATGTAGGAATGCAAAAAAGTTACACACTATTACTAAAAAGTCATATTACTGCACATTTTATATAGACTATTAATGTAATAATTGTTTTTGGGCCCTACCAGGTGATGAACCATATGAAATAATGTTCAATTGCAATATTATTTTTCCCTGTAAATTATCAACATTTATTGGAAAAAGGAAATTCTGCCAAAGGTAAGACTTTTGGATTGACAAACAATATTTATTAGTATGAATCAAAGACTAGATTCTAAAGTCGTAGAGATTGTTATACAGATAGTCTGACATAGTGCGTATTAAATACTCGCTGCTGTCTTACATGCATTTTATATAAAGCCACATATATATATATATAGTGTGATTGTACTACGTAGACCACAAAGAAATCTGGATTGCCTCAGGCTTAATATCAGATTTCATCCGCAGGAAGACCAGTCTATTCCACCTTTTGTTGATGTCTGAGATGCAAGCTCATCAACACCAGCCAAGTTTAAGGAACAAAGTTCGGACATCATGGGCTTGCATTGTCCAATGCATTTACAAGTGGCTGAAGATGTCAGAGGGCCTGTTTGGAAGCAGATGCTAATTTAGTACACAGTGAGAGCTCGTCATTGACATGAATTGTTGACCACTGCCTTGACAGGTGCCATGTATATGTGTTGCAGCAAAGACTTGCATTTATATAGCACCTTTCATGACCTCAGGATGTCCCAAAGCGCTTTACCACCAATGAAGTACTTTTTTGAAGCGTAGCCACTGTTGTAATGTAGGAAACACAGCAGTCAATTTGCACACAGCAAGCTCCCACAAACGGTAATGTGATAATGACCAGATAATCTGTTTCAGTGATATTAGATGAGGGATAAATATTGGCCAGAGGAGAACTCCCCTGCTCTTCGAAATAATGTCATGGGATCTTTTACGTCCATCTGAGAAAGCAGACAGGGCCTCGGTTTAACATCTCATCTGAAAGTCGGTATCTCTGACAGTGCAGCACTCCCTCAGCACTGGACTGAAGTGCCGACCTAAATTATGTGCTCAAGTCTCTGGAGTCATCCAAGCAACTGGGTTGTGGCACTGCAAGCTTGAGAGATGTTGTGGAGAATGGTTTTCTGCACAACAGTACTGCATTGAACAAGTGATAGCAGCAGTGACATCTAACATGCATCCCGTTGACACAGTGGGTCTGTCTTTCAGGACAGGTTACATAGACTAGGCTCATATTCCCTTGAATATAGAAGATTAAGGGGTGATCTAATTGAGGTGTTTAGGATGATTAAGGAATTTGATAGGGTAGATAGTGGTGGGAGTCCAGAACGAGGGGCATAACCTTAATATTAGAGCTTGGCCGTTCAGCGGTGATGTCAGAAAGCAGTTCCTCACACAAAGGGTAGTGGAAATCTGGAACACTTTCCCCCCCCCCCCCCCCAAAAAAAAGCTGTTGAGACTGGAGGTCAATTGAAAATTAATGGTTATGGAACTGAGGCGGATAGATGGAATTAAGAGACAGATTAGCCATGATCTAATTGAATGACGGAACAGGCTCGAGGGGCTGAATGGCTTACTCCTGTCCCTACATTCCTATGACAGCTGCCACCAATCCAGTGGTTGCTTTGGGAGCCCAGATCCAAGCAGAAATTAAGACAGGCTTAACATTGCTTCATAACAAACTTGAGGCAAACATGTAGAGACCTAGTTTCTACCTGAAGCTCACAGTTGAATGACAGCTCTGAGCAGTAGGAGGCCATTGCCAGCACAAGTGGTATTAGTTGGATCTCAAGTCATCACGGGTCCGGTGCACTCCATGATTGGTCAAGCGACAGAAGACGGTATGCCAGAAAACATTCAGCCCACAGTAACTGCAGCCATGAGCATCCCTGTCAGTGCTGGATCATCAGGCATTGTCACCGATGGACCGTATCCTGCCTCCTGTCTCTTTAATGTCTACACCTGCTGTTTTACAAATCCAAGCACTTGTCCTCCTTCCACTAAGGGATTATTACTTAGCAGTAGACAGGAGCTGGTTTGCTGCAGCAATTTGTGTTTCACCAAGGATACAAACCAAAGTGCTGAGCACAAATTACACTCACAGCTTGAAGAAATTTTTAAATAAAATGTAATTATTTGTGCAATTACATGGAGCTCTGTGCTTCTTTGCTCTTTTTGCAACTGAAATGAATGTAGCACAACATAAACATTGAAAAAAAGATTAGTCTCAGTATGTACTACGTACAGATAGAACTACAATGTGTAAAATCTTATGAAGAGTTACTATCCACCGGGTCCTATATTTGTCTGCCTGCTCAAGTATCTTAGCTGTTGGTACTTCTCCTCAGGCATGGGGTGGCCTCTTTGGCAATATAATGTATCATGGAGCACACGACAGTCATTTTGTTTACCTTTACTGCGACGTACTAAAAGGTTCCTCCCAGACTGGTCCAGGCAGTCAACTGTTGTTTCAGAACCCAAACATCTGCTCTATCAGTGTCCTTGTACGGCCGTGTACCTCCTGATACCTGATGTGTGCTGCAAAGGTATCAACCAGCAGGGTTCAGTGGAAATGCCAATGTCCAGCACCCAACCATGCTGGACTACCATGCACTTCAAATACCTCAGGCATACTTGATTATTTCAGTATGTAAGAATCGTTACTTGCTCCTAGGAAATGAAGGTTGAGGTACAGCATTTTACAAGAGATATCACATCATTTGCACATTCAATCCAACATCATTAAAAAAACAGATTACCTGGTCATTATCTCATTGCTGTTTGTGGGACCTTGCTGTGTGCTAATCAGCTGCCACATTTCCTAAATTACAATAGTGACTACACTTCAAAAAATAATTTTGTACATAATTGGCTGTAAAGTGTTTTGGAACATCCTGAAGTCGTGAAAAATGCGATATAAATGCACGCTTTCCTTTCTTTCAATGGATGAAATTCTCACCTGTTAATGTGGGCCATTGGATTGGTGGTAGACTCACAACTGGCACTGTTGGCACCGTCTGTGGTGTCCTGCACCTTTAGGAAGCCGGAAACGTGAAAAACATTGTGCTTTCCTCTGCAATTGTTGGCTTTGAGGCTAAAACTGCAATACCTTTTTGCATGCCCATAGACCGTATCTGTGACATCCCTTACAGCATTAACCAAAACCAATACAGGAAATGCCCTACAGGTGCCTGAAATATAGCAGTCATGTAGAAATTAAGCATTGTCATCACTCTTGCTGCCACAGGTAAAGCTTTTCTTCAGAAGTTTCACAATTCAAAATGGAGATGGTGCACAGTTATACATTATTAGTCCCTGTCTTCTGAAATAACACAGACCTTTCAGGAACTCTTAAACTTAATCTCACCCAGCTCCATATAGGGAGCAACTACATCCGCCTTTCACCCGCTGGTGTAATTTAGGATTACATCTTTTATTGTAATTAATAGGAAAAAATATACACAATCTCAACAACTTCACATGGTGAATAATAAACATCTTAACAGAGTTTTATTGCTTTAAATCCCACTGCTATCAGGCTTAATTTTGGTTCTGAGAACTAATGGACTCCAGCTTATCATGTTGATATCTCAATTTTTTTTATGGCAAAATTGTAGGGCGTCTTCTATCCAGGCCCCAAACTCTTGCCCATTTTTGTATTTTATTACTTATTTTGACAAGAAATTGGTTGCAGAGGAGGTTGGGATAGCCCTGACTTCAACAGCTCTCTCCGAGTCCCATTGACAGTATGGGACAGCCATCTCAATATGTAGTCACATTAGGAACTAAGAGCTAGGACCCTGAAGCACAATAGGAACTGAGAGGGAGGACTATAGGGCAGATCTGGAGCTGGGAGATACATCTCAGACTTATACTAGGAACCAGGAGGTGGGACCCTGATTACTTTGGTAACTGATAGGTGGGATTCAGAGTCAATAAGGGAAATATTACTAATTTAAATTTTACATTTATGATGTGCTTTAGTGTGTTTATCATGATTATACTTCACTTTTGCAATTGATTAAGAAGAACTTAAGAGTTATTATTCACCTTTCTGTACAACATTCTGTTTGGAGAAGATTTGGCTGTTTCTTCCAGACTGGCAAAAAACAGCATCCAAGAATCAATCGGTTACAGTTTCTAAAAGGCAGGGGTATAATGTGATGAGGTCATGATATCATAATTATGTAAATGAGATCATCCTTTTGTTCTGTCATCAAGTATAGGAAAAGGTTTGCTGAACACCTTTCTACAAAGATGGTGTCCCATTTAATTCAGAATATTGTGTTAAGGTTAGTTTAATCTTTCCTTCAGCCTGTAGGTACTGGGTTCTTCTGGAGCCATTATTGGCCCTTATGTTACCTCATTTCTTCAAACAAGCTAAAGATGGCCACCTGGGAGGGCTATTATATAGGGCAGGAAGTGAATAATCACACTATTTCATTTAAGTGTCATCTTCAAAATTTTCTGTCCAATTATCCTCCCCTCCACCCTCTCCTACAAGCATTGAGTCTCTGACTGGGGCATGGTTCAACAGATGGTTGTCATTCTCAGGTACCTTGTCCAAGTGACCATTTCTCACATGTGAGTCTTAACAGTGAATGGCGGGAAAATATCCAACAATAGAAATATCACAGCTGAGCTCAAACCTATCCACATGTGCACACTCCCAGTAGGGGGTTGTTGCATAGTGAACAGGTGAGGGCACACCAGCCAGTTACTGCATCTTTATCAATGCCTCGGCTGTGATCAGATAACTTCAGGCACCTCTCTAGTCTATAATGGCTCAAAGGTGGAGATTTTTTTTTACCTTTTAAGCTATTTGGATAGCTTCTAATTGTTTCTAAGGACAGAAATATGGCATTTCTTCCTCGTTGGCTTAGCAAATTATCCATGGCGTATCGAAGATATTTTCATTCAAAGACCAATGGTAACAATAGCTGAAGATAAGCAATCCATTCCACTATCTCAGAATTTATTGTCAGCGATACCCACTATCAAAATTAAGAGGACAAACTCTAATGCTGATTTCATCGATCTATTAACAAATGTAAAAGTTTGGCATGCTAAAAATTGTTTATCTTATCTCAACCCTATTCCCACTAAACTGTTGACCACCCAACTTCCCTTCCTGGATCCCATGCTAGCTGATATTGTAAACGGCTCCTTCTCCTTCCTTTCAAATCTCCCTCCTCAAAAAACCCACACTTGACCCCGCTGTCCTTGCAAACTGCCACCCCATGTCCATCCTCCCTTTCCTCTCCAAAGTCCTTGAATGTGTCGTCACCTCCCAAATCCGTGCCCGTCTTTCCGGCAACTCCATATTTGAACCTCTATGCCAGAGCACTGAAATGGCCCTAATCACAGTCACAAATGACATCCTGTGTAACCGTGGTGCATTATCCCTCCTTATCCTCTCGACCTGTTTGCACTGTTTGACATGGTTGACTCCAATGCCTCTCTTCCCTTGTCCAGCTGCGTGGGACTACCCTCACCTCATTCCATAGGGACAAAGGAACAGGAGTAGGCCATTCAGCTCCTCGAGCCTTTTTCGTCATTCAGTTAGATCATGACTGATCTGTATCCTAACTCCATCTCCCCACCCTGGTTCCATAACTCATAATACCCTTGCTTAACAAAAATCTATCAATCTCAGTTTTGGAATTTTCTATTGACCTACCCTTAACAGCTTTTGAGGGAGAGAGTTCCAGATTTCCACTACCCTTTGTATGAAGAAGTGCTTCCTGACATCACCGCTGAATGGCCTGGCTCTAATTTTAAGGTTATGCCCCTGGACTCCCCCACCAGAGGAAACAGTTTCTCTCTATCTACCCTATCAAATCCTTTAATCATCTTAAACACCTCAATTAGATCACCCCATAATCTTCTATACTCAAGGGAATACAAGCCTAGTCTATGCAACCTGTCCTCATAATTTAACCCATTTTAGCCCCGGTATCATTCTGGTGAATCTGGGCTGCACCCCCTTCAAGGCCAATATATCCTTCCTGAGATGCGGTGCCCAGAACTGAACACGGTCTCCAGATGGGGCCTAACCAGAGCTTTATGTAACTGTAAAACAACCTCTACCCTGGACTTATTGTTTCCAGCCCAATGAGGAAGGAGGCATTGCTGGATCTGGTTCTGGGGAATGAGGCGGGCCAAGTGGATCAAGTGTCAGTGGGGGAAAATTTAGGGAACAGTGATGATAGTATCATAAGGTTTAGAATAGTTATGGAAAAGGACATTGACCACTCTAAAGTAAAAATACTCAACTGGAGGAGGGCCAATTTCAATGGGAAGAGAACATGGCAGATGAAATTTAATGCAGAGAAGTGCGAAGTGATACATTTTGGCAGGAAGAACGAGGAGAGGCAATATAAACTAAATGGTACAATTCTAAAGGGAGTGCAGAAACAGAGAGACCTGGGGGTGTATGTGCACAAATCTTTGAAGGTGGCGGGACAGATTGAGAAAGCGGTTAAAAAAGCATACAGGATCCTGGGCTTTACAAATAGGCATAGAGTACAAAAGCAAGGAAGTTATTTTGAACCTTTATAAAATACTGGTTTGGCCACAATTGGAGTATTGTGTCCAATTCTGGGCACCGCACTTTAGGAAGGATGTGAAGGCCTTAGAGATGGTGCAGAAAAGATTTACTAGGGATGAGGGACTTCAGTTATGTGGATAGACTGGAGAAGCTGGGATTGTTCTCCTTAAAGCAGAGAAGGCTGAGAGGAGATTTGATAGAAGTGTTCAAAGTCAAGATTGGTTTAGATAAGTAAATAAAGAGAAACCGTTCCCATTGGCGGAAGGGCAATTAGGGATGGGCAATAAATGCTGGCCTTGCCAGCGACACCCACATCCCATGAACGAATAAAAAAAAAGGGTTGAGAACCAGAGGACACAGATTTAAGGTGATTGGCAAAAGAATCAAAGGCAACATGAGGAAAAACTTTTTTACGCAGCGAGTAGTTATGATCTGGACTGTATTGCCTGAAAGGATAGTGCATGCAGGTAGAATCATGGCTTTCAAAAAGGAATTGGATAAATATTTGAAGGGAAAAAATTTGCAGGGCTACGGGGAAAGAGTGGGGAATGGGACTAAATGGATTGCTCTTATAAAGAGCAGGCGCAGGCTCGATGGGCCGAATGGCCGCCTTCTGTGCTGTAACGATTCTATGATTCTACCCCTTTGTATTCCAGCCCCCTTGGGATAAAGGCCAACAATCCATTAATCTTTTTAATTATTTTTGTACCTGTCCACTAGCTTTGTGATTTCTGTACATGGACCCCTGAATCCCTTTGCTCTTCCACAGTTCCTAGCTTCTAGCCATTGAGAAAATACTCTGATCTCTCTCTTAGATGCAAAGTGGATGATCTCACACTTCTCCACATTAAACTCCATCTGCATTTGTTTTGTATCCCTCAGTGACATTATCTGAAAACACCATTAGGTTCCACATGTATGCTGCCGACACCCAGCTCTAACTCACCACCACCTCTCTCGACCCCGCTACTGCCTCTGTATTGGCAGACTGCTTGTCCGATATCCAGTCATGGATGAGCCGCAATTTCCTCCAATTAAACATTGAGAAGACCGAAGCCATTGTCTTCGGCACTCACCACAAACTCCCTTCTCTAGCCATCAATTCCATCCGCCTCCCTGACCACTGTCTCAGGCTGAACCAGACTGATTGCAACCTCGGCGTCCTATTTGACCCTGAGCTGAGCTTCCAACCCTATATCCTCTCCATCACCAATACAGCCTCCTTCCATCTCCGCAATATCCCCAGTCTCAGGCCCCAGTCTCAGGCCCCAGCCTCAGGCCATCTACTGCTGAAACTCTCATCCATGCTTTTGTTACCACCAGGTTCGACTATTCCCATGTTGTCCTGGCCGGCCTCCATAAACTTAAGCTCATCCAAAACTGTTTCCTAACTCGCACCAAGTCCCGTTCACCCATCATGCCTGTGCTCGCTGACCTACATTGGCTGCTGGTCCATCAACGCCTCAATTTTAAAATTCTCATCCTCGTGTTCAAATCCCCCCATGGCCTCGCCCCTCCCTATCTCTGTAACTTCCTCCAGCCTTACAAACCTTTGAAAACTCTGCGTTCCTCCAATTCTGGCCTCTTATGCATCCTCCACTTCCTTCGCCACACCATTGGTGGCCATGCCTCCAGCCGTCTAAGCCCTAAGCTCTGGATTTCCTCTCTAAACTTCTCCGCCCCTCTCCTCCTTTAAGACGCTCCTTAAAACCTACCTCTTTGACCACGTTTTTCGTCCAATGTCTCCTTCTTTGAATTGGTGACAATATTTGTCTGATTACAACCCTGCGACGGGCCTTGGGACATTTTACTACATTAAAGGTGCTATATAAATGCAAGTTGTTATTAATTTCATACTTTTGTTCAACAAATGTGTGCTAAAATCAAAGTTGAAAATACAGATTTATTTAAATAGTTGGAATTATACATTTAGAATAGACAAAACAAGTCATATCTGTTTTTTTCCCCCCCCTTAAGGTGGATACTATATTAATGACTTCAATTTCTACATTTGGAATACAAGGGAACATTATAGATTGCACAAAATGCTTTTGACAAATGGTTGCCATGAAGACTGATAACTTGCAGGCATCAGAGATTCACTTGAACAATGCATGTTACAAGCCACCAGTAGCCAGGTCTGTCGACCTGTTGTCCGAGAATGTACAAAAGCCACAATATGTGATGGAGGTTTCAGGCAGTGATGGACATCTCCCATCACCGGTGGTCAGGAGTAGCAGCACTTCTAGGTTAGTTTCTGTAGTTACTAAACACTCTCAGGTTGTAGAAAAATGTCTACCCATTGTTGGAGATTTTTATGTGATATTATGTTCCTCTTATGATTCCACTGAAGGCAACTGGGTGAGCAGGAAAGAGAAAACTAGATGGATCCCAAACTCACGAGCTTCCCGCCTGTTTTGCATGATATGTGAATTGGCAAACCTGGTTTCCCACTGGCATTATTTGTTCTCGTACAGAATGTGCAAGAACTTTGCTATTATACTGATAATATGATTAGGCAGAGGCAACATGGTTTATGAAAGGGAAATTGTGTTTGACAAATCTATTAGAGTTTATTGAGGATGTAACTAGCAGGGTAGATAAAGGGGAACCAGTGGATGTAGTATATTTGGATTTTCAAAAGGCATTTGATAAGGCGCCACACGAAAGATTGTTGTTACACAAGGTAAGGGCCCATGGGCTTAGGGGTAATATATTAGCATGGATAGAGGATTGATTAACAGGCAGAAAACAGAGAGTAGGAATAGACGGGTCATTTTCAGGTTGGCAGGCTGTTACTAGTGGGGTGCCGCAAGGATCAGTGCTGGAGCCTCAGCTATTTACGATCTATATTAATGACTTAGATGAAGGGACTGAGTGCAATGTATCCAAGTTTGCTGATGATACAAAGCTAGGTGGGAAAGTAAACTGTGAGGAAAGCACAAAGAGTCTGCAAAAGGTTGTAGACAGGTTAAGTGAGTGGGCAAGAAGGTGGCAGATAGAATACGATTTGGGGAAATGTGAGGAAAATGTAGAAAAACAGGATCTTTTTTAAAAGGATGAGAAACTATTAAATGTTGGTGTTCAGAGGGATTTGGGTGTCCTTGTACACGTAACACAGAAAGTTAACATGCAGGTACAGCAAGCAATTAGGAAGGCAAATAGCATATTGGCCTTTATTGCAAGGGAGTTGGAGTACAAGAGTAAGGAAGTCTTGCTGCAATTGTACAGGGCTTTGGTGAGACCACACCTGGAGTACTGTGTACAGTTTAGGCCTTCTTACCTAAGGAAGGATATACTTGCCTTAGAGGCGGTGCAATGAAGGTTCACCAGATTGATTCCTAGGATGAGAGCGTTGTCCAATGAGGAGAGATTGAGTAGAATGGAATTTAGAAGAATGAGAGGTGATCTCATTGAAACATACAAGATTCTGAGATGGCTTGACAGGGTAGATATTTCCCCTGGCTGGAGAGTCCAGAACTAGGGGGCATAGTCTCAGGATAGGGAGTCGGCCATTTAGGACTGAGATGAGGAGAAATTTCTTCACTCAGAGTGTTATGAATCTTTGGAATTCTCTACCCCAGAGGACTGTGGCTGCTCAGTCATTGAGTATATTGAAGACTGAGATCGATAGATTTTTGGACTCTAGGGGATATGGGGATCAGGCGTGAAAGTGGAGTTGAGGTCGAAGATCAGCCATGATGATGAAAAAGATCCAAGGGGGCACATCAGGGAGATCAGATACACCAAGACTGCTTGTACCAGCCATTATACCACCATTTGCATACCAAGGCACACCTACCTGGCTATGATCAAGGGAAATTGGCTCGGCAGGCTCTGGGGCAGCAAGGAGGCAGTTGCAGAGCTGTGGCATTTGCTGCAAGAAGACCTGCAGCCAACCTCCACCATAAAGTCAGCATTGCCAGTAGCAGTCAAGGAAACCTCCTCCCTCGCCCTTTCTGCCTCCACCTCCTTCCAGATTAGCACAGAAATCAAGTACGGTAAAAGTCAATTTGTTGTTCACGGATGTATCAAAGATGCATTATTCAGCCGAGATGACACTTTCATCACCTTTCTCAATGAATAACAACGGAAAGGCTGCAAGTAATATGCAGACACTCTGCTGAGGTAAACCGCCAGCCTTCCTTTGCCCGATGCCTGCTGGCTCTACCTGAGCCAATAATCTCCAGGGCGTCCTACTCTGCTTGGGTGAGGGTGATGATGTTGACGACTCCTCCCACTGTCTTGCTTCTCTGCTTGACATTATGCACAGTCTTGTCTACAGAAGGAGAGGGTGAGAGTTAGTGAGTGTCTGTTGAAAAGCTAAGTGGTGATGTGTAGGGCTTGTGCATATGTTGCGAGGTGGAGAAGAAGCAAAATGGAATGAGGATGGGGAGGTGATGAATGTTAAAACGTGTGTGTAATGTGAAGTGAGGAAGGCGTGCTGGAAAGAATTGGTGGCTGTGGAAATGGTAGGATCTGCGAAGAGAATGGCGTTAGTGCATGGTGTGTAGAGAGAGGTGTTGCAGCATGACCCTGAGATTGTATGCTGAAGGTTGTGATGATGGGGAGGCAGTTATTGAGAGTGGAGGGGGAACGGGTGAAAGGAGTGTTGCAAGAGAGATGAAGTGCTGTACTCACCCTTGCTACTCCTGCGAGGTCAGTGAACCTCTTTCTGCATTGAACCTAGGTGCTGGGGGTTGATGCTGGTGGCATTGACCCATTCTGACAACTCGGTCCAGGCTTGCTTTATCCTGACCTTGGGGGCACCTTTGAGGTTTTTTTTGGAATGGCTGCTCCCTCCTTGCCCTCACTTCCTCCACTAGCTCATCCAGGGAGGCATCTGAAAAGCAGGGGTGGGGAGGGGGCCATCCCCGACTCATCTGTCCCTTCAAAGCCTTCCGCAGTTCTTTGAAGATAAACGCAGGCAGGAGATGCAACCTCCCATCAGTCTGGTAGGAGTGTATGTTCAGTAAGCTTTTTGAAGAGCGGAGAATAAAGTGGCAACATGTCATATATTCTAGTAGCCAGTGTAGAGTGCAGAGTTCTCTGTTATGATCCCTGGGTCTTGCTATCATTTTGGTTTATTGGGCAAAAAAAGTACACTCTGGATTGTAGGGAACGTGAGGTCTGCTAGGTGAGTGGCCCGTGATGCTGAACCCACCATGACGTTTCTAACTTTGCTATAAAAATGCTTCCTAGCTTGCACTGCATTAGCTGACCACCTCTAGGGCAATGTTAGGTGGCTACAATTAGCTTCAAGAGTTAGGAAGAGAAAAAATGTATTTCTGCTCCTGATTGCTATTCAGTGACCTTGCTGTAACATGCATGTGTGGGGATGTTGGGTGAGGACTGTGGATTGGGCTCAGCAAAGACACCCCACGGTCGAATAGCCAGCCCACTTTCACTTTCTAGGCTCACATATGAAGAATGGACAGAGACCTGCCAACACCTTTGGAATAATACCCAGCGTGTCACTGCTCTCAGAAGAATGGAGAAAATTAGGGGAAAAATCATTCTTAGTCCCATCAAGAACAAGGTAACTGGATATAACGATTTGGATTGTGTTGAGGCTGAAATTAAATACCTGGGTATTTCACATTACAGGAAAGACACAGCAATACAGGAATATTTTTGTCCTTGTGATTCTGGGAAATGATATCACCATTTTGTATTATTTCTGTTTGTTCACCACTTTGAGCCAGTAGCAGTTATGATAGGAGACCCACTTGAGTGAGTTTGCTTGTACTATACTCCCATAAATTACAATTGACACAGCACTCAAATTAAAAACAATTTTGATAATTCAAGGATGTTGTTATCTGGGTGAATTTATTAACTCATTCCTAATGAAAGACCACACACAGCCCATAGTCCATACTTGTTACATAGCACAAAAACCCTCCCCTTTTATCTCCTCTCCTATGATCTGATGCTGTCGGTGATCACAGTGCTTCCTGCACTCCTTGCTGTCACTTCTTTGGTGCAGGAGGATGCACCAAAGCACATCAGGCTCATTGTACCCTGGTAATACGTTGGGACAGCTTGGCAAGGTAGTAGGATCAGTCCTGTTGAGTAAGCAGCAGCAGAGCTATATGGGGTGCACAGCCAATATATAACCACCCACTTACTTCACTGGATGATGAGAGAGCTCCATGAAACACATTTCACACAACTGTTTTTTTTTTCTATGTAAACATATGGGTTATTGCCTTACACCAGCAATATGTGTTGAAGTGAAATGGAAGCCTTAAGGTAAATTGGATACAGCAAAGGCTACGGGCCCCAACAACACCCCGGCTGTAGTGCTGAAGACTTGTGCTCCAGAACTAGCCGTGCCTCAAGCCAAGCTGTTCCAGTACAGCTACAACACTGGTAACTACCCGACAAAGTGGAAAATTGCCCAGGAATATCCTGTCCACAAAAAACAGGACAAATGCAATCCGGCCAATTACCACCCCATCAGTCTATTCTCAATCATCAGTAAAGTGATGGAAGGTGTCGTCGACAGTGCTATCAAGCGACACTTACTCACCAATAACCTGCTCAACAATGCTCAGTTTGGGTTCTGCCAGGACCACTTGGCACCAGACCTCATTACAGCTTTGGTCCAAACATGGACAAAAGAGCTGAATTCCAGAGGTGAGGTGAGAGTGACTGCCCTTGACGTCAAGGCAGCATGTGACATAGTGTGGCACCAAGGAGCCCTAGTAAAATTGAAGCCAATGGGAATCAGGGGGAAAACTCTCCAGTGGCTGGGGTCATACCTAGCACAAAGGAAGATGGTAGTGGTTGTTGGAGGCCAATCATCTCAGCCCCAGGACATTGTTGCAGAAGTTCCTCAGGGCAGTGTCCTAGGCCCAACCATCTTCAGCTGCTTCATCAATGACCTTCCCTCCATCATAAGGTCAGAAATGGGGATGTTCGCTGATGATTGCACAGTGTTCAGTTCCATTCGCAACCCCTCAGATAATGAAGCAGTCCGTGCCCGCATGCAGCAAGACCTGGACAACATCCAGCCTTGGGCTGATAAGTGGCAAGTAACATTCACGCCAGACAAGTGCCAGGCAATGACCATCTCCAACAAGAGAGAGTCTAACCACCTCCCCTTGACATTCAACGGCATTACCATCGCCGAATCCCCCACCATCAACAACCTGGGGGTCATCATTGACCAGAAACTTAACTGGGCCAGCCACATAAATACTGTGGCTACAAGAGCAAGTCAGAGGCTGGGTATTCTGTGGTGAGTGATTCACCTCCTGACTCCCCAAAGCCTTTCCACCATCTACAAGGCACAAGTCAGGAGTATGATGGAATACTCTCCACTTGCCTGGATGAGTGCAGCTCCAACAACACTCAAGCTCGACATCATCCAGGACAAAGCAACCCGCTTGATTGGCACCCATCCATCACCCTAAACATTCACTCCCTTCACCACCGGCGCATCGTGGCTGCAGTATGTACCATCTCCAGGATGCACTGCACTAACTCGCCAAGGCTTCTTCGACAGCACCTCCCAAACCCGAGACCTCTACCATCTGGAAGGAAAAGGGCCTTTTATCTGAAAATCTGGATCTAAAGATCTAAAGACATATCTGTAATGCCTGCATTTCCCAGGGTCAGCAACATCTGGGCATAAACATATATTTACTTCGATATATACACTATGATCCTTGTTTGGATTTTTCTTATTGACTGATTGGATTTCACTAAACTCATCCATACACATCCCCAAATAACAATAGATCCAGCCATGGGTATGCAATTTAAAAAACCAGTGAGTTTGCAGTATTTAGTCTAAAGAGCCCACAAAACTGTGAATAATCCCTACCTCTCAGGTAGGTTGCAAAAACATTCAAAGTACCTGTTTTAAAATAATTTTAAAATGAATGGCAAACCATCTCATTGTGAACTTGGGAGCGGGGTTGGTAATTGGTTTTGGACAATAACGGAAAACAGGTGATAGCAAATCGGCAGCCTGTTTAATATACTTACCGATTTTCTTTCCCATTGAATCGGGAGGTGTGTAAAATGGGTTTTCTAATGATTATCACCTGTTTTGTGTGACTGCCCCAGACCACTTTCACCCCTGAAGTGTCAGTGCAATATATGTGCCTTATTATTCAATGTTTTAAATGGATTGTGAAACCTAAGCCCCCAGTCTTGGGTATAAGACAACATAATTATTAGGATTTTCTCTCTTCCATTTTGTGCAGTGATATTCCAATCTGCAGAATTTGCCATGAACCCAGCGATAAGGAAAACCTGCTCTCCCCATGTGAGTGCTCTGGGACTCTGGGGACAGTTCATCGCAGTTGCCTGGAGCAATGGCTAGCAGCTTCCTGTTCCAGCCACTGTGAATTATGTCACTTTGAATTTGCTTTGGAACGAATGGCAAGACCACTGACAGAGGTAAAAGTTACACTAGTGCATTGCTTCTTAAAGAACAGACAAGGCTATAATGTGGGAGAATGACTACCTCACATTAACATTAAAGGCTTCATAACTTGGTGGCTTGTGGCTACCTGATGCTTGAATGTGTTTGTCAGCTTTTGTGAGGTTTACTAATTATCAGCTGGAATACTAGGTGGAATTCTTATGCTATTGCAGTATGTATAGCATCTTAAGGGATGTTGTCTGGTCAGACTTTATTTATGCCTCCTTTTAGCCAGTCACAGAATGATGGTGATGATGGAGAAATTTATGACTGACCCATCCTTTTGACTGAAGGAGACTTTAATGGAAGTGAAAAAGCCTAACTGATAACAGGGGAGTAAAAAGATATATATTAAAATAAGTTGTTTGAGTAACTTAATTTTCTAGAAAAAATTGATGCTTTCATTATTCCATTATTATATAAGAACACTGTATAAATATTATAGGTGGATTAATCAAATTGCTTTTTAAGTTTAATTTACACATTAAGATCTATAATTCTTGTCTTCCCTATAACAAAATGAAAGGGTGTAATTGCATTGTGACAGGTTTACATAGTCGACTATCTAAATGTAGAATAGGAAGTTATAATGGGATAAAGTGGACAGAAGTGTGACAAGGAGTACGATTTTGTAGAGAGGAAGATGCATTTTATTTTAATGTAAAGTCTTTGTGAGCAGCGTGCATCCATCACACTTCGCAAGTCAAACTTCAAGTACTAAACTTCAGTAAATGATCCTTAATAAATGAAGTTATTTCCTGATGCTTTTTCTAAGCTTTCCGATGTGGCCATTCCTCAAGGGTAGGAGCTGGAAATTTATATACAGCTGCCCATCTACAGAAACTTCTCTCAGCTTCATGTCCAATTTCCTGCCCGCTCCCCATAATACCTAGAAGTAAAGGGAATTAGGGGTTATGGGGAGCGGGCAGGAAATTGGACATGAAGCTGAGTTCGGATCGGTCAATGCCCTGTGGGTGGCGGAGAGGGCCCAGGGGCTATGTTGCCGGGTCCTGCTCCGACTTCTTGTGTTCTTTAGATTTGTGGTTGGGATCAGATCAGCCATGATCTTATTGAATGGCGGAGCAGGCTCGAGGGGCCGATTGGCCTACTCCTGCTCCAATTTCTTATGTTCTTATGTTCTCAGTAATTAGCCTCTAATTGAAACTACCCGTGCCCATTTAGACCACTTTTCCACAAGGAGTGCCTGAGTAATGGGCTTAAAGGGACAGGTCGCTTTAAACACATCTCCAACTCAGCAGCGAGACATCACATCCATGCTCCAGCTCCAGAATATCCATTTTTATACTCGTGATAAAGTAGCATAGAGCAGAAGTTTTCAAATTATTTAATTGGTTCATCTTGTCCTATAATAAAACTATTGACAATGTTATAACAAATGATTTTGAAAATATAATGTTTTTAATAGGGGAATGGATTCATAATTATATTGTTCTAATTTCAGTAATCATTCAGTTTTCAAACCTCTATTAAAAATTGAAGTGACACATTTGCCTTTTTTAGCGGTCTTTTAAATCAGATTCTGGGAGCCCAGCATCTCCTGAGCTAGCTCCCAGTGTTTATACTGATACATCTGTTTTTTGTTGACTGGCAGAAAACTTACAGACCTGGGTAAAATTGTTGTCATTACAAATGAAACTGTTCAAGTCAATATTAGTTTCTATATTTAACAATATATAGTGTGTGCACTTCTTGTCTGTCAAACTTCATATGTCTGTAACACTTCAGGTTTCACGCATTGTCTAATGCAAAGTTCTGTTCTAATCTCTAGCAACTAACTATTAAATAAACTCACCCGGCGGCTACTTATATCAATACACTGTAAGCTTAAAGGGGCACACAGCCAATCTTTAGCAGCAGAGTAATACATGGTGTTTTACATGCTAAATTATCTCCTATTCTCATGAAACAATTATCATTTGCCTTAATTTGAACAGCAGCATGAGTTTTATTTTTAAACAATAGTTGGGCAAGGAGCTGGACGGTTGAGAGAATTTGTTACTGATCTGAAGATGGCACAGAATGATCCACAGAGCATCATAAATATGCTGGTAGCCTGAAAAACAGGTAACTTTATACAGTTTTATTTTTAACCCGTATATACAACATCCACTTTTGCAGTGGCTGAAGGATCCTGCATTACGCCACAAGAGGAGGATGCTGTTTGGAGACATCATCTGTTTTCTTTTTATTACCCCCTTGGCCAGTTTGTCGGGCTGGCTGTGTGTCCAAGGAACAGTTGAACATTTTTACTTCAGTAGCAGCATAGAAGCAGTTGGACTTCTCATCCTTTCAGCCGTCCTAATTACTATTTACCTACTCTGGACCATTGTAAGTACATTTAACAGTATATTTCTATACATACTGTTTCAATATTGTGTTCTAACAATTAATGTGAGAGCCACTGTCAATACAAGTGCACAGGTTTTTTAAAAGATATGCAAATATCAAATTGCTAAGTGGGAGTTAACAGTACACAACTTACTTTTACAAAAATCCTGTAAACTGATAAGTTTTAAATCAGTTTTGTACTTTAATATACCTTTTTTTTACTTTTGGCTATAGGTTTCTTTTCGATACCACATTCGGCTGCTCAAAGAATGGAGACGGGCCAACCAGAATGTTAAACTGCTTATTCCTAGATCACAAGTGTTACTTAGCAACCAACCCAATCTTCTAGCTCGAAGCTCAGGCATAATAGTTTGTAAAGAGACTATTGTCTAACCTTTTTTTAAGGAACTGCCTTGAATGTTGAAGTGTACTATACCTGAAAGAGGGAGCAATCCTCTGGATTGTTAAAGAAAATAATACGGATGTATTTTTGCAAAGTTGGGTGAAGAATGCAGATTAAGCAGTTGTACTGTGTCTTTTAAATTAACACTGCTAGTTCTTAAGCAGCCTTTCAACTACTGTATTCATATAAGGGACTATTTATCACCATTTAATGGTAACTAAGGCAATGATGGATGTTAAAATTGGAGGGAAACCATCAGTTCTTTTTCCCTTTTTTGTGCACTAGTCTGGAAGTGAAATCCTAATGATTTTTTTTGAGAATTCTTATGTTGTTAAAGTTTATTAAGGTGTTGTTAATTAGCTTTCAGAGAAAATTAAAGCAGTTTTCTTATGGGGGAAATTAAAATGACCAGGTAGGAATTAGCTCACTTACTGAGCTGGTGCTAGTTTAGATATGGAGCAGCTGAACTCTGTGGCACAATATCTGTTCAACATGGATTTTGCTGCAATAGGTACATTATCTGGCATATATTTAGTATTGGTGGGAGTGGGTTGCCAGGGAATGCAATGCTCCATTAGACGGTAACCACTCAACCACAATTATCTTTGAGGCTTTTAAACAATTTACAACATGCCATGCACTGACACTTTAAACAAATGAGCAAAAAGCTGTTTATTAGGGCCAATGTACTTCTCAGCTGTATATTTCATTCTCCTTCAAAATGAAAAACGGTCTTTTGTTTGTTTGAATGAATCATCACCAATACAAAGGAGGCCAGGTCAAAATACGAAATTAAATATATAATTTTTTAATGCAAGCTACACAAGCAGCTGATATACACAATTGTTAATTTAATTTTAATCCTGGTTTCAGTTTTCAAAACTTGATAGCTTAGTTACAACAAAATAAATATTTTGGTTCTAATGCCTGTAAATCTATAAATGAGACTTTCAAATTCTGGGAATGGTTGTAACAGATTGAGAAACACATCATTGATCTAAATATAGAAGAAAGTCATAAGATCATAGTTGTAGAAAATCACTTAGGTTATCATGCTATTAGCATCTCTGGAGAAAAAAAGCATAGGTTAGAAATGTCCTCTACAGGCATCCAACAGGTCCTAGGCCTGAGAGGAAGCAGCTGCCAGTGTTATTCTTCCCCCAGGCCATTTGCATGGTCCGGGAGTAAAATCTGGGGAAATGTCAGGTTATTCACTTTGGTAGGAAGAATAGAAAAACAGAATATTTTTTAAATGATGAGAAACTATCAAATGTTGGTTCAGAGAGATTTGGGTGTCATCGCACAAGAAACACAAGTTAGCATGCAGGTACAGCAAGCAATTAGGAAGGCAAATGGTATGTTGGCCTTTATTGAAGGGGTTGGAGTACAAGAGTAAGGAAGTCTTGCTACAATTGTACAGGGCTTTGGTGAGACCACACCTGGAGTACTATGTACAGTTTAGGTCTCCTTACCTAGGGAAGGATATACTTGCCTTAGAGGTAGTGCAATGAAGGTTCACTAGATTGATTCCTAAGATGAGAGTGTTGTCCTGTGAGGAGAGGTTGAGTGGAATGGGGCTATACTCTCTGGAGTTTAGAAGAATGAGAGGTGATCTCAATGAAACGTATAAGATGCTGAGGGGGCTTGACAGGGTAGATGCTGAGAGGTTGTTTCTCCTGGCTGGAGAGTCTAGAACTAGGGGGCATAGTCTCAGGATAAGGGTCAGTCAGTTAAGCTTGAGATGAGGAGGAATTTCTTCACTGAGGGTTGTGAATCTTTGGAACACTCTACCGAGGGCTGTGGATGCTGAGACATTGAGTATATTCAAGGCTGAGATAGATAGATTTTTGGACTCTAGGGGAATCAAGGAATATGGGGATGGGGTGGTTTAGTGGAGTTGAGGTTGAAGATCAGCCATGATCTTATTGAATGGCAGAGCAGGCGCGAGGGGCCGTACGGCCTACTCCTGCTCCTATTTCTTATGTTTGTATGGGAGCACCCCGATCAAATACTGCACCCTGTCTGGGCCTAGTGTCTCAACATAGGGTGCACAGATGCAGCCCTCAGAGGCTGAGCGCTGCCAAGATCAGGGCCTTCTGGCTAATGCTGGAAAGCTGTCAGAGACCCCCTGCAGTCTGCTAGGGGTCCCTGGGCAGGCCTTTGTGCCAAGGTTCTTCAAGCATCCCTCCACTTGAGCCCAAATTGAACAAACAAAGCAGCAACTCAGGCAGGAGGCTGGGAATGGCCTCCCTCCTGCTTCATTAAGGCACAGGCCCGGGAATTTATGGGGCAATGAGGGGAGCAGCGTCGAAGTTCTCAAAGATCCTCCCAATGCATGTACTCAATATGCTGCCAAAGAAATTCATTCCTTCAACAAATCCACTTATACTCTGACTCTATTGGATTTATGTTGCCACCTGCAGCAAGCCAGGCTCTCCTTCCCCAAGCAGCTAATCTGCAGTCTTTGGAGGCTAGCAAATAAAGTTCTGTTTGAGGCACATACAGCCTGTGTGCTCAAAGCTTAATATACGAATTAAGAGCAGGAGTAGGCCCTTCGAGCCTGCTCTGCCATTTGATAAGATCATGGTTGACCTGATTGTGACCTCAACCCTGCTTTCCCGTCTACCTACTACAACCTTTGACTCCCTTGTTAATCAGGAATTTATCTAACTCAGCCTTAAAAATATTTAATGATCCTGCCTCCACCGCTCTCTGGGAAAGGGAGTTCCATAGACTCATGACCCTCGGAGGAAAAATTTCTCCTCATCTCAGTCTTAAATGGGAGACCCCTTATTTTTAAACCTTGTCCCCTAGTTCTAGTCTGGATTCTACTGATTGTGTCGAATGGGTTGTGGCTTTATTTGAGATTGCGGAGCACAGAATGACTCTTGGGAAACCCACATAAATTCCTTTCATCCATTTGCCAAAGGCTTTCAACCTAGCTCTGGAAGCTATGGGAATACACAGCCAGATCTTGAATTTTATCTGGACACCAAGGCCAATGTACGGGTGGATGGGAGACTCACTGAATTTATCTTTCCTGGAAAAGGAGAGAAGTTAAGTTGTCCAATGGTTACCTATCCTATTCCATGAATTAATCAACAATGTTTTGGATGGCATCATACAGGATAGGCTTGGAGTGTCTGTTCCAGGCATTTCTGAAAGTATTGCAAGCATTCTTCATAGGTGAAATTGTGATTTTGACAGAGCCAGCTGGATCACGTGCACTCTACCCATCGTCTTGATTTGGGCTACGGTGGTGGTTGTTCCACCTGTTGTATGTTGGTTTTATAAAGTTTGAGAACCTCAAAAAGGTATTGATTGAAAGTTACAGGGATTAGGCTGGATAGAGCTTTTTCAGCCAGCACAGACAGGATAGGCCAAATGGCCTTCTTCTGTGCCGTAAATTTCTATGATCTGGTCCAATTGTTCATTCATTGTGGCTCCCAAGAGTCCTGGTGGATGCCAACTTCAGCCAGGGATTGCACTGAGTAGGGGTGAAGAGCCCTTTGGTCTTTCCCATCCTTTTTCCAATGGCAGCAATGTCCCAAAGTGGTTATGCTCCTGTCCAAGCAGTTCTCTTTCATGGTTCAGAACTTGTAGGTATGCAATTAAAGAGCTTCTGTAGGACTGTATGAGTGATTTCAAACCAATATAGGAAAGCTGCCAGGGATTTGCAGAAAGGAGGGAGGACTCTGGCCAACATGAACAAGTCAATGAATACCCTGAAGGGAGAGTCACGCACAGCATGACTCTGTCAAAACTCCTTGAGGCCCTGGCTTAAGCAGTTGGTGACGGGTGCAGTACAGTGCTTGACTTGGACATCCATGCAAGGGACTTTAGCAAAGAGGCATACCAGCTGTGCTCTTGTATGTTCTTTCATATGCTGACAGTTGCTGTCCATTGTATAGCTGATGAGGAAACCGCCTTGGGATGGATTACTGCTGGGAGGTTTTACTGGCGGTCAGGTTTCAGAATACATGCTCAAATATTCACATGCTCAGGGCTCAGTACCTCCCATGATTGGATACAGGGGTAGGTCGCTGCTGCTGAAGCTTTGCACCTCCAACTGAGGTATGGTGTGTGTCTATGCTGTGGTCAGGAGGATAGTGGCAATGCACTCACGTTTGATACCGAGCGTTCTGCTTACCTTGTTGCTTCTGATTGGTGTTCACGTAGCAAGGTCTCAAACCTGCACTTGTCAAATGACCAACTATCCTTTTTGTGGGGAAGCTGAGCAGAGTCTCTTTGGGTTCAAACAGGATCCAAGATGACACACTTGGCAATAGATGTTCAGAATTAGGTGCACTGATGCCTCAAGTCCCAAAATGAAAACTCGCAAAAAAGGAGACAATATACAAACTGCACCAACAAAATTAAATAATTAAATTTAGCAAACTATGAAGGACTATTTAATTTAACCGTAAACCTTCAAGCTACTGACATAACTGAAGAACTCATCTAAATTAGACAGACAATGAGAAGATGAACCTTGGAGCAAGGAACCTAATCCTTTAGCTGTGGGGAAAAATGAACTGGTACTATTTTGCAGGTCACAGGAGTAGATCACCTCTGTACCACAAAGTCCCCACTCTTCTCCCCTCCCCTCCCACTTTCTGCATGTTAAAAATCACATTATTTCGAAGAGTTTTTTTTGCTGTTGAAGAGCTGGTCTACAAACTTGAATTCCCAGGGATATCCCAAAATATTCAGCCAGTTATCCACACATTGCTAACTCTTTAGAATCGCAGTCATCCCTACAGAGTGTGAGCTTCATCTCATGCTGCAGATTTATGAATCATTACATATTTGCATGGATGCATGGCACTGTATTTAAATTATACCCAATACAACCAGTATCGAACAATGGAGCCTTCACAAGTATCCACTAGATAAATTCTGGGCCTCAGCCATGTAACTGCAATCCCTACTTAAGGTAAGGATGTAGTTTTGAATCTCTAGATTAGTTTGAGCTTGGTACGCAATCTTAAGGATGGATTTTGTTTGAAATTGGTTTTGTCGAGACCTTGCATGAAAAACAAACTGTCCATTCAAACTGGCATAGAATGGGGGTAACAAGAATGCACAAACTCTGGTGATCTACACTGCTGCCACAGGAGATTGGACTCCCATGTGTATGCATGGATGCATCAATAGTCGGTGTGATGTTCAGTGACATAGCTAAATGAACAAGTTTACAATCATTTTCACAGGGTTCAAGCTACATGTAAAATAATGGAAAACATGAGTAAAATGAAACAGCATAGTATAAATGCAAAGATATTTATTTATATGCAAGTGAATTTTAAGTTTCAAATTAACATTTGTTCATAAATAGTAATCCTCATTTACATTTCTTTGCTTCTATGAATAAATTGTATATAGAAATAAAAGACAGACATTCTTATCTTAAATCAATGACAGAATATATAAGCAGCAGTAAAAGTGGATTAGTGCAATCAAGACTGTCTTTAATTTGTAATTTTTTTCTTGGAAGATGGGGAGGGAGGGCGGGCAGGAGAAAGAGATGAGATTAAAGTTGAAATTTTAGTAGGCAATATATAACCCACAAGCAAACAAATTTAAGAGCTGGGTGAAATTGAAATATCTGATTTCTAGAGACTGCCCATCAAAAGCAGCACATCTTTTTTAAAAAAAACATTTGTTATTATTGCAGCTTGATAAATCTTGAGGTTTGTTAGAATTTTGTGAGGAACTAATGAATTCAACAAAAGAATGTAAAGGTGGCAGCTGATAGATGAAAATTTTGCAAGGACGCACTGATCGAACAAAACAGCCCCAAATGAAAAATTACTGAGATGAAATACTTTTAAAGGCCACTTCAGTTAAATTGTTAGAATCTTCTCCAGAGTTTATCACGTTTCTGTTGGAGCAATTAACATTTTATTATGCTTGTGTATCATTTTCATTTACACAGATCTCTAAATGAATCATAAGCCAAAGTAAAAAAAACTTCCTGAACTTTACAATTCAGCAGTATTGTGACAAAAATGTACAACAAAACACTACTTAATGGGACCCCATTAATGACAACATCTATCTGATAAATTCACTTCTCTAGTATCTGAAATGGAAAGATTGACGGTTTATATTAAGCAGAAACAAAATTGAGGTATCCAAAGTACTTTGCTGTTATCCTCTGGAATAAATCAGTGCTCAGTAGAGTTCTCAGAAACTGATATAGTAAAATTTAATTGTTTAAGTCGATTTTTGGATAACATTGCTTTTTCACATATTAAGCAACAACATTAATATAAGTTCTTGCACTTCAGAATGCTTCAGTGCAAGTTAGGAATATTGAATATTTTTAACAGTATGGTATTTGATTAACAGAAACCATTTGATGACAAGATTATGAGGTGTTCCCATTAAACAGCTACTAATTTTTAAAATCAAACTTTTTCCCTTCTGGAACAGACACTACTCTACGTTCCAAAAGCAACGTTACATTCAGAACTCATTTTAAAAAAAACACTAAATTAGAAATAGACTCATCTGCTGAAGGATCCAGCCCTGACCATCTGTGGCTTTAGCTGTTACATTATAGTACAGCTTGAGTCTTCATTCTCAGCATGACTCTGGAAACCAAATAGACAGTATTCACTCAATGTATGTACTGAATTAAATAAAAAGGTTAAGAACTCCTCTAATGGTTCAGTTAGTATTAGCAGCATGTAACGGAGGACACAGACCATTAAACACCAGGTTTTTTTTCCCCCCAATTCCTGGGCTGCACAGAGTTAGCTGATCTCAGCAGCGGTGAGATTAAAGGCTCAATTAGTCTCAGTATCTCTGGTTAGTGAAGGGGAAAAAAAAAATCAGCCAAAGTTTCAGCTTTTGATTGCTCTCTCGTGACCCCTGCTGGAAAGCATGCAACCACTTATAACTCCATACCCACACCTACATGATAAAGATAAATATGATAAAAAAGTGTGCAGGAAACACACCAGTGAGATCAGAGAATATGGATCACATCAAGTAGGAACAAATAAAGAGAATGAAATAATTTTATTTAACTTCAGAAAAATATGCAACCCTATGGAAACTTATACATGACAGAAATACCAAATATAAATACAGTTCTAAGAATCAGCCCACCCCCCCAATGTTTTAAGAATAAAAATTTTTAAAAGTATCACCGCTGTCCCTATTAGCAGAAGAGCCAAGTAGACACTGTACACACAATGAAGCAACTTCATTTTCAATTTTGTCATTTTTAAAAAATATATATTTTACCATTTTAAAAATTCTGGTACCTTCACAAGTATTTTGTTAAAAATACAATGTTTATTTGTGATCCAGCTTATAAAATCAGGAAGCTTTCAGATTTTAAATCCGGGAGCATGAAAATCACAACAAAAAAAGCACAGTGAAGAGAATTCACCATCATCGACAGGTTACAGCCAGTAACTGATCCCTTTCAGTGACTGATGACCACAATTTAAATTACTGCGGGCTGTGATCTCACCAAATCCAAATTATTGTTTTATAATTCAGAGTCATTTTTAATGCAGATTTAATGTACTAAAATGAAGCGAGAGAAAGGAGTATCAAAATAAATCTAATGCTTGCTGTTAAAGTAACTTGTGACATTGCTCTTCACAAGGTAACCGTACAAACTCAAAAACACAAGCTATTCAACATTTTACTAAAATCACTTAATGAACAAAAATTGCACGTTGTCTAGGTAGTTAGATATATATGGAACAGAGTACACCCTCATCTACTTGTGCTGAACTATAGTGCTAACACAAGAAACGGAACAACATTTTTTTCTTCTTTCCTGCCACATTAGGAAAACAACAGGAAACAAGTCTTCAAGATAAACTAGATAGATCAGCTTTCCAAACAAGTTTAAATTGGATCAGCCCAAGTTGCTTGGCTTAGCAGATTTCTCCTCCATTCCATCCCCAACCCAAGTCCCCATGGGCCGTACATCCTAAAGATCGCAGGTACTTTGCAGGGCTATGAAGAGAGAGCGGAGGAGTGGGACTAATTGGATAACTCTTTCAAAGAGCCGGCACAGGCATGGTGGGCTGAAGGGCCTCCTCCTGTGCTGTAAGATTCTATAGCCACTTTCTTTCCAACTTCTACCACTCCAAGATTTGTTGCACTAAATGTGCAATCATGGTGGCTCACTCTCTGGCCTTTCTCCCTTATAGAGAAAATGCCTCCCCTCCAAGTACCACTTCCTTTCAGTCACGCAGCCAAGACTATTAACTCGTATGGAGATTTATGGTCGTGAACACAAGTGCTATTAGTCTGTGGTGTAGCTTAGAGAACGAACACACTGCATTACCATCACTCTTAAATTAGAAAACAACTATTAGCTGATGGGTTTTGCATAAAATGTTTAACCTTAAGAATTAAATGTGTTGATGACTACATAGAGGACACACAAGTGAGAACAGTGGTTTATTAATAAATAGTTGGTGTTTACTGTACAATTTACCAGTGTTGCAGGCATGAGTGACATAGCACGATACCGGCAATTTCTGTAATCCATTTGTACTAAAGTATGTACCATTTATACAGCAGCTTTGAATTTAAAAATAAGTTGCAGTTGATTTTATTTACTCACTTTCAGGGTGTGTTTGATTTTAGACAGACAGACTGACTAGTGCAGACGTAGTGAAATTTTGCTGTGTGACACGCATGACAATAAGTTAAAATTTTAACAAATACACATTGCTGGTAATGACTTCTTGGGTAATGGGGGCTGGGGATGCGGTGATTGTGGAACTGTATCCCACAAGGAACTAATGCCATCAAGTGGGGGGGGGGCGGGGGGGGGCGTGGTTTAAAAAAAAATTAGCAGCAAAAAAAGTCCTGTCCTGTTGGTTTGGGGAAGATCCTGTGGTTTCATAAACCATCAGCATGCAGTCCACAGGTGCTTTATAAAGAATAAAAAGATAAAATGGCATACTCTCTAAATACAGATGTTAATGGAATTGACATTAAATCTGAGATTTGTGTTTTTTTTTCTATGCAAAGTTGGGATATCAGTGAAATTATTTTGGACCATTATCACTAAAATATTTAAGTTTCTTGAATACGTGAAGAAGGTTCAACAATAAATTTCACAAAAATTACAGAAGAGGAAATTAGATACCTTAAATTATGGTGTAACTCTATTTAATAAACGTATTAAGATCTCAGCAGAACATCTTTTGTTTTTTTTAAAAAAATCTTCCTTTTGCCTCCATTTATAACGACTCTCCATTGATGTAAAACCAGTTACATAGTTGGGAAGGGGCCTCAGTGAACAGCATTGGGCAAGTGATATTTAACTCCAAGTCACAATAGATATTAGAGATAGAATATTACAGAAAAATAATATCTACCGATGTAATTTCCTTGCTTTTCCAAGGATCCATGTTTAATGAATTAGTTCCACGAAACTTATAACCTAAAACTGAGTGCTAAGAGGAGAAAAGTAACATCAGAGGGCAGAAGGCATAGCGATGCAAACATCAAGGTGAGCTGATTAACATACCCAAAATCAGATGAAACAAAGTGGCAAATCAACGTAAAGAATATACTGGTTTGGACTGCTGCGTTCGAAGGATGAACTTCAAAATGAAAGCTGGCAACATGTATTCAAAATGTACACACTAAACCTCTACTGAGTGTCTTGGGACTGAATCAACAAAGGTTACCTATTTTTATGGAACTCAGCATGAAAACAACTGATAGTTATATAGAAAGAGAAAAGTGGTGAACTATCAAATACATTGTTTGATAGAATGACCGAAGGGTTGGGGGAGCTCATTCAAAAACGTCTGGATTGATAATAAGTGGATCGATGGGGTCAAAACTGTGACTCGAGAACAAAATGAAATGTGTTCATTTTATTGGAAAGGAAGATGATTGATCAAAAATGATAACATGATCTCAACAAATTTATAACCACCCGGTTTTATTCCTTTCCACCTCAATGCAGCTGAGAACACAAACGGATTAAACCATAATCTAGTCTTCCACCTCCCAACCCTGAAAATACACAAACTAATTTGTTGTTTTCAAACTACCAGTGGAAGATTTCTTCTAAAAAAAAAATGAAGCTACCTAGTTGAAAAAAATGTCCATATTGCAGGACAATACCAAGAATGACAGGGAAAAAACCCCCACTTAACTTGCATTTATGTAGCATCTTTCACATCTTCATGATGTCCCAAAGTGCTTCACAACTGATGAAATACTTTTAAAATGTTGTAATGCAGGCAACTGTGGCAGCCAATTTGTGCACAGTAACGTTTCACAAACAGCAATGAGAGATGACCAAGTGACTGTTTTAGTGATGTCAAATTTTGTTTGCTAACGCTCCTGTGAAGCGCCTTGGAACATTTTACTTTGTTAAAGGCACTATATAAATGCAAGTTGTTGGTGGTGGTGTTGGCTGAGGGAGGAATGTTGGCCAGCACACCAGGAAAACTCCCCTGCTCCTTTTCAAATAGTGCCAAGGGATCTTTTACAGCCGCTAAGCAGGTGGACAGGACCTCAGTTTAATGTCTCATCTGAAAGACTGGCTTGAACCCATTTAGAGGCAAGAGTGCTAGCACTGAGCCAAGACTGAGTAGGAACAAGCTTGGACTGTAAATATCTACGGAAGGAAGGGAAGTAAGGCATTTGAGTTCCGAGGTTCTGGAAAGAATGAGTTTGAGTAACAATACAATGAATCGCCATTTCAACATGTGCCAACAGTCACTATTTCACTCCATGTGTCAGCTTGTCATCATTTCACAAGAAAAATCAACTTATTTTCCCTACAGAGAAATATAAACCACACAGGTCATTTGGAAGACACAATCAGGACTTGCTGGAGCCCAGACCCTGATCCCTGAAGATCCAGCAAACATGGGGGAGGAGTGAAAAGAATTGAAGCCAGAATGGTGGATTGTTCTTTGCCAAGATCATCAGAATTAGAATTGAGAAAAAAAGAGTCGAGTCGAAAACATCACTTTTGTCTTTAGAAGGGAGAAGAAGTGAACCATGTTATACAAACTTTAACAAAATGAAATGGAATTTCTTAATAAACTCCTCCACCTAAATCACAGTCTAAACACAAACCGTGGCAGGATCTGTTGAACAGGATGTTTATACAACTGGTGAACAGGAAATCATACAACACGAATCATTCATTTGTTATTAATTAGCTTTACTCATTATGCAACCACGTCTCCTCTGTACCACACATGATATTTCCAGCAGTAAATGTGACAATAGCAGTACTGCCAGAAATAATTTACAATGTTCGCATACATCAGATCAACTTTTTTATTTAATCACAGCCGGCGTAATTCACAATTCACTTACCTTCTGATTCAAAAGGTGAGAGTGTTACTTCTAAGCCAAGGTCGTGTAGCAACAAGCACACCAGGGAGTGAAGCAGAGAGAGACTTTCCCCACCCCCCCCACCTCTTTCTCCCCCTTCCCAGATCAACAGTAGTTTTTACAAAAATATCTTAAGATTTTATGAATTTCAATTTAAATTCGACACAGCATTCACCATGCACTAAGCGCAACTATTAGAATCCAAAACCATAAGTGCAGTTGTTAAAAATGCATCCTATTTGTTATCTCACAGGCAGCTTAAATATTGAGTACTCTTGCATGTGATTGAGCTATGCAAACCAAGGAGGTTCAATTCCTGGTCTTGCTGAGTTTGCTCATCTGAACTAGGATGGCAGTAGGGGCATGTGAAATTGGTCCCAGTGCCTTGGGGATGGAGTTCCACGAGAGGTTGTGCTCCTCATCAGTATCCAGCAATTCCTGCTGCCCAGTGTATGTGGATGCATGTCAGTTGAGGATAGGATTGGGCTCAAGTGTGCTGTTTCCCATGAGCAAATAAGTTCCACTGTTGGGATTCACACAATGAATGGTTAGTTGGGCTAGGTACAGGAGGGTGAATGACACCTAATGAACCACAGACCAGCACGAGTCAGTGGCAGAAAATTATGAATTCATGAGCAGGATTTATTTCTTTAAAAAAAACTACAGCCACCAATGGAAGTTATTTGTTCAACTATCCCTCCTTAACTGTTCTCTTCACTGCTGCAAACAAATTAAATTGGATTTCTCAATATTCATTTAAAGCACATTGCTAACAACTACATTAGAGCCTTTCTGGGACTTCCACACAACAGCCTTGTTTTTGATTGCTGGTCAATGACGTAACCTGAAATAACACTATTATGTAGCAAGGTACAATATTATGCTCCAGATTCCAATTGTTTGTATCTAGAACAACGCACAAAGAACCAAAAACACCTGGTTTGGGGGTGGGGGGGGGGGGGGGGTGGATTTTAGCCCCACAGGATTGGCAGGAGAGGGTTAAATTCTTAAAAATGTGAAACCTGACCCCACCCCACATGGACCACGACTTCCGGCTGTTCCCTCTTCCCCCCCCCTCAAAATGTTCTGCACCCTCTGTGATGTCCTTTACCCTAGCATCAGGGAGGCCACACACCATGCGGGACTCACGTAGGCAGTTGCAGAAAACCCTGTCTGTCCCCGACTATTGAATCCCCTATAACCACTGCATTCTTACACTTCGCTGTGCCCCTGTGCAGGCCATGCTCTGGACTGCACTCCATCAAGGCGTCAAACAGCAGTGAGGGTGACAATGCTGAAAACCGGAGGATTCCTGTACTGCCTGCCTCTTCCTACCCTGACGGATGGCCACCCTCTTATTGTCCTGAGCTTTTTGTGGCTGTGAGGTGACCACCTCCTGGAACCAACGATCCAGGAAATTCTCAGCCTCCCATATGGCCTGCAGTTACTCCAGCTGAAACTCTGAGCTCGAGCTAGAGTAGCCGATGGCACTTAGGAACATAGGAACAGGAGTAGGCCATTCAGCCCCTCATGCCTGCTTCGCCATTTGATTAGATCATGGTTGATCTATGATCTAACTCCATATACCCACCTTTGGGTCATATCCCTTAATACCTTTGATTGCCAAAAAGCTATCTATCTCACATTTAAATTCAGCAATTGAGCTAGTATCAATTACCATTTGCAGAAGAGAGTTCCAAACTTCTACCACTCTTTGTGTGTAGAAATGTTTTCTAATCTCGCTCCCGAAAGGTCTGGCTCTAATTTTTAGACTGTGCCCCCTACTCCTAGAATCCCCAACCAGCGGAAATAGTTTCTCTCTATCCACCCTATCCGTTCCCCTTAATATCTTATAAACTTCGATCAGATCACCCCTTAACCTTCGAAACTCCAGAGAATACAAACCCAATTTGTGTAATCTTGCCTCGTAACTTAACCCTTGAAGTCCTGGTATCATTCTAGTAAACCTACGCTGCACTCCCTCCAAGGCCAATATGTCCTTCTGAAGATGCGGTGCCCAGAACTGCTCACAGTACTCCAGGTGCGGTCTAACCAGGGTTTTGTACAGCTGCAGCATAACTTCTGCCCCCTTGTGCTCTAGTCCTCTAGATATAAAGGCCAGCATTCCATTAGCCTTCTTGATTATTTTCTGCACCTGTTCATGACACTTCAATGATCTATGTACCTGAACCCCTATGTCCCTTTGGACATCCACTGTTTTTAAACTTTTTACCATTTAGAAAGTACCCTGTTCTATCCTTTTTTGATCCAAAATGGGTGACCTCACATTTGTCTACATTGAATTCCATTTGCCACAGTTTTGCCCATTCACCTAATCTATCAATATCACTTTGTAATTTTATGTTTTCATCTACACTGCTTACAATGCCACCTGAAGCGTCCTGGAGTTCCCATATGGCTCAGGAATTGCAGGCAACTGGTTTCAGACGTCCCTCCGATCTATTTAGAGTCTACTTATATGCCTCTTATGTTATTTATATGTTTTATCATAGTATCCCTTTAATTTCTTTATTATTATTTCATTACCCTTTTTTAAAGATAGTTATCTCTCAATGATAGCCAACTACAATTATTATAGAGTGTATAATAAGTTTAACTGTTAAACTCTAACCACTTTTAAAAAAAACTAACCACTAAATTAAATACTTATCTGCAACTCCTTGTGTTGTGACGTCACTTTTTGATTCTTTTGTGTGTCCGTTCTGCTCTCCGCTCCTGGCGGGGGGGGGGGGGGGGGGAATTCCTGCCCTTTCTCTGGGCTACTTCCTTGTACCAGGTCGCTGGGGGGGGGGGGGGGGGTGGGGGGATTCTCTCGCTTTCTCTGGCTGTAGCACTAACTCCTTTAGGGATCACCGCGTGACCTCCGTCCGTTTTCCGATTGTCGTTTCCCCTCCTCCACTTCCAAATAACGGCCGCAAAAATAGTCCATAGGCCTTCCCGCCCGACAGCCTCTCAATCTGGCCGACTGCCAGGCGGGAAACGGAGATAAAAAAATTCAAATGAGATCCTGCCTTTAAATTTGGCAGGACCTCCACGTTTCTCGGCCGCTGGCAGTCGCCCCGCCCCGCCCCGCCTCCCCGTAAATATCAGGGCCCGAGTGTCAGCAATTCAGGAAACATTTTCATGATAACCTTGGAATAAATGGGTCAATTAACACAAGAGTCGTGGAAAACTATTTGGCCCATTCTGTCCATCCATCCAGAAGGAACAGACAGTAACCGAATCACAACACCCAGCTGGTTATTAAATGAGTCCAGGGTCTTCTTAGAATCATAGAATCTTACAGCACAGGAGGCCATTCAGCCCATCATGGCTGTGTCAGCTCTTTGAAAGAGCTATCCAATTAGTCCTACTCCCCTGCTCTTTCCCCAGGGCCCTGCAATTTTCTCCCCTTCAAGTATTTATCCAATTCCATTTTGAAAGTTACGATTGAATCTGCTTCCACTACCCTTTCAGGCAGTGCATTCCAGATCGTAACTCACGTAAAAGAAATTTCTCCTCAACTCACCTCTGACTCCTTTGCCAATTACCATAAATCTGCGTCCTCTGGTTACCGACCCTTGTGCCAATGGGAAGAATTTCTCCTTATTCACTCCATCAATACCCTTCATAATTTTGAACAACTATTAAATCTCCCCTTAACCTTCTCTGTTCTCTTTGAGAACAATCCCAGCTTCTCTAGTCTCTCCACGTAACTGAAGTCCCTCATCCCTGGTACCATTCCAGTAAATCTTCTGTGCACCCTCTCCAAAGTCTTGACATCCTTCCTAAAGTGCAATTCCTAGAATTTTTGCCTTCAGTACCCTACCTGAAAGCCAATTTTAATGCACTGACGACTGAATGAAGAACTTCCAGATGCCAATCCTATTTATGGGCCACTTTTATTGTCTAAATTAGAAGTACTATTCCAAACTTACCCCTTTTATATTATTTATGATCTTGTACACCACTGCGATAGGTATTAAAATGGTGACCGATAGATCTACTCCATTTACCCACATATTCTAACTCAGTAGTACTACCAAATTTGTGATCTATTACAAATACAAGATCACCAGAACTCTTTGTACAGTTGAAGATAAGCAGATTCCTTCTGAACAAGCCTTATACATTCATACCATCGGTAGAAATTCAATCAGACTTCTGTCCCCACTGGTATCTTCACAGTCCTCTTCTTTCGATTCGCTTTCCAGTATTCCTCGTACTTGCTTAACAGTCCGTGTAGCCATCTCCTGTGAAATCAGCATTGTTATTTGAAATAGGGTTTTTCGGCCAAAACCCTACGTACTCTTCAGAACCATGAAAAGACTGAAGGGGGTCTCTCAAGATGCTATTATTCAGGATTATAACATCTTGTTAAATTATTCTAAAGGAATTCTTGTTCGTTTTACATCTAAAAAGGAACTTGAGGCTCACTTAAGCCTATAAATGGATTCCAACCCTACAATGATTCCCATCACTGCAATGTATGCAGTATTCAACAGATTTCTTTGGCCTTGAGCAATTCGTTCTCATGCCACAATTTTTTCCTAGGCATCAAATTATGTGAAAGGATGGGGTTACATATTCGGGGCATAATTTTCAAACATTTGTTGTACCATTGTTTAAAGAGGGAGAAAGGGATAGACTAAGTAATTGTAGGCTAGTCAGCCTAACCTCGGTGGTGGGCAAATTATTGGAAAAAATTCTGAGGGGCAGCATAGTCATTTAGAAAGAATTAACCAAGGACAGTCAACATGGATTTATTAAGGGAAGGTCGTGTCTGAATAACTTGATTGAATTTTTTTTAAAAGGAGGGTCAAATAGAGTAGTGCGTTTGATGTAGTGTACATGGATTTTAGCAATACTTTTGACAAGGTCCCACGTGGTAGACTGGTCAGAAAAGTAAAAGTGCATGTCCACAGCTCCCTGAAGGTAGCAGGACAGGTAGAAAAAGTGATTAAGGCGGCATACAGGGTACTTTCCTTTATTAGCCGAGGCACAGAATACAAGAGCAGGGAGGTTATGCTAGAACTGTATAAAACACTAGTTAGGCCACAGCTAGAGTACTGTGTACAGTTCTGGTCACCACATTACAGGAAAGGTGTCAATGTACTAGAGAGGGTACAGAGGAGATTTACGAGGGTGTTGCGAGGACTGGAGAATCTTAGCTATAAGGAAAGATTGGATTGGCTGGGGTTGTTTTCTTTGGAACATAGGAGGTTGAGAAGAGATTTAATTGAGGTAAATAAAATTATGAGGGGCCTAGATAGAGTGGAGAGGAAGGACCTATTTCCCTTAACATAGAATTCAATAACCAGGCAGCATAGATTTAAAGTAATTGGTAGAAAGATTAGAGGGGAGTTGAGGAGAATTTTTTTCACCCAGAAGGTGGTAGGGGTCTGGAACTCACTGCCTGAAAGGGTGGTAGAGGCAGAAACCCTCATCACATTTAAAAAGTACTTGGATATGCACTTGAAGTGCCATAACCTACACCTATGTAGGACCTTTGGACCCTGGAAAGTGGGATTAGGCTGGATAGCTCTTTTTCAGCTGGCACAGACACGATGGGCCGAATGGCCTCCTGCTGTGCCGTTGATTTCTATGATTCTATTTGAAAATTCTTGTAAATTTTGCAAATTTCTAATATAAAAAGCAGAGGCTTTTATAAGGGTACAATGTCATGGTAAACCGAACAGACTTCTTGTACAAGTTACTCAACAATTACACATTTAGCTCAAATGAAGCATTTCTGCATTAAAACATTTACGAGAACCAGGAAAATGGTATGCTGACTGAAGCAAACCAGGAAATAGTGGAGAAATCCAAATTCAAGTCACTAGCTGATGCTGCATCCTCAACAGGTGACATAATGGAAATATTTCCATTTCAGGGAAAACATTATTATTTTGTACATTGTATTAAATCGGATCCATTAACCTCCCAGGGTTTACATTAAATTAAAACAATTGTTGGTAATGGGGAATTTGCATTGGAATATCTTGCAAATTGGAAATACAAAATTCATGTTTTATTCAGTTATACATCTGTACAAATTCAGAGTTGATAATTTTCCAATCTATTTTAAAAGAAAAAGTTATGCAGATTATTTCACATAATCCCACCACCAGCTAACACAACATTAGAAAAATATAGGATATGAGTACACTTTTGTTAAATGTTTTTGACTCAAGGTACCAAGAACCTGCATTGGCACAACTTTAGTGAAGCATTCATGCTGTAACTTATACTATTAGACGTCTACTGCATTTTGTAAAGATTTTAACATTAGTATACGGTCAAACATTTTTTTCCAAAACATCACCAAAAAATTTTGCTGGTTTCCTCCAGCAGATGAGAATGGATATGAAATGGGCATTGTTTTACTGTAAATCCGCAGATTAGTAAAGGGGACATTTAAAATGGAGTGATAAAACTTTTACTATTTCAGACTGAGTTACTATTCAGATACAGTGCATTTCTATCTATATATTTTGCACATACCTCTCCACCAGCATTGAGGAGAACCACCTTCACATGATCTGCTACTCCCCAGGAGGTCTGGCTCTTCCACACCAAATCAACTATTGGACTTTGGACAACATCAGTACTTGCAGCCCAGACCTGATACAAGAAAAGGCAATAGTAAAATTAAATAACGTTACTTCAAGATTCACCATGTTAAAAAGTTGCATCACTGCTTAAATGCCTAATTCTGACAAATGTAAAATTAATTGTAACAAAATCCACTGCATTTACCGCCCCCCCACCCCCAAAAAAACGTTCAAGAACTTCATGACGAGGCAAAGAGTGCATGCGGTCAGCACTCACACTGCGTTTTTAGATTTTTTTTATACAAGTTCAAATGTATCCATTTATCTGTAGTGGCTTAATAGTACATTAACTTAAATGTGCACAAGCACAATAAATTCAGATGGGTGCTGTAGGTCAAAACAAGCACAAAGCACTAATGGAAACTGAAATAAACACAGTTAGGTTAAACTAGTTGATCTCATGGTAAAATTAGTGAAATTATCTTTCTCATTTTTTCCTATTATCAAATTTCTTCTGTGGCACTTGTTCTCTTCACCATCTGCTTTTTTCCCTCCACTTTCCCTATGGCTGTCATGATGTAGTCTCTCTCTCTCTCTCTCTCATATACTTGGATTGGAAAGCCACACACATTACAATATAAAGAGGGAAGAGCAAACCAGCTAGTTTAGTGGGACAAGTGATAGAGTTCATTATTCGAGCAGAGTAAGTGAGCACTGGAAAAGTATAAGCTCATCACGGAGAGTAGGCACGGTTGTGACAAAGGTAGCTGATGTCTAACTAACCGAAGAGAGTTTACTGAGATCATAAGAATAGGACTAATGGTTGGCATATGTAGGGATTTTCAGATGGCATTTGATAAGGTCCCGTACAAGAGATTAATAGCTAAAATTAAGGTGTGTGGAATCGCAATCACGTGGCATGGACAGAAAATTGATCAGTAGGAGTTAGGTGGAGCGTATAATAGGGGCACTCTGGAATTAGCAGGAAGTTGTGGTGAGACTCGATACATAAATTACCCGGATTTGGGAAGAGAGAGGAGAATATCCACATTTGCAGAAAATGTTATGCTAGGAGGTACAGTGAACTGTAAAGAACAGCGTAGAACATTACAAAATAGATTAAGCAGATTTATGGTCGTACATTTGAGCATAATAATGACATGGGATTACAGTCAAAATGGAAAAGCACTGGGATATAAAAGAATGGAAGAACTGTAGAATATAAAACAAAATTGCCAGGGTAGATGAGGAACAATTATTCTTTAGTTGGGGAATCCAGAGTAAGGAGGCACAATATTAAAATTAGAGCTAAGCCAATTAAAAACAAAATCTCCAGAAATATGCCTTCACACAAAATATCTCAGGAAATGTTAAATGCTGTGTCCCAGAAAGCAGAGAATCATTTGAGGTGTTTATAAAGGAGATTGATAATCACTTGGGAAATAAGAGCATTGAGTGATATGAAAAAGGGCAGAGAATTGGGATTAAAAAGAAAAATAGCTACCACAATGAACAAAATGCAGAGTAGATTCAATCAGGTGAATGGCCAACACTTGTTCATGTATTCCTCACTTTTTGACAAAGTTTCTCACTGCTCTACGTTTCCCAATCTAAATGATTCTGACCATGTTCGTTCAACTTCAATTTTGCTTTTAACCAGCTTAGTTTTAATTTCATGAATAAAATTGCATCTCTGGGCAGGCAGGAAGATGGTATTGAACATCTATGAAGTAGGAGATAGGTACAGGAGATAGGGGAGAAGCTGTCCAAAATCTATGAGAACACATGCAGATGAAAAAGTGGAGGGCCAGGGTTTAGGATTGGAAGGGGTAGAGGACTTGGTGACAGAGGAAAGTGGGTAGGTTCTGGGTTTAAAACATGGAATACAGCAAGCAGAGGGGCCTGGGAGCAATTTATGGTGGGAGGTGGGCGGAGGCACTGGAGTATGGGAGTAGTTTGAGGGAGCTAGAACACACCCGAGCGACTGGAAGTAGAGAAAGAACAGGGAGATGTTGTGAATATTTCAGGGATGAGCTGGATGGGCTCCAATTTTTTGCGCATTTGCAGAGACCCGAGTGGGCACTTACCTTGCACATGCATGGAAAGGCTGCATCAAAGATGCAGCAGCAAGGGGAATGGAGTGAAGTACACATCAGTGCATCCGAAAATTGGTGCAAGGCATTTGTAACATGAAAGTTTAGTACATTTTAAATTAATTGTTTTGTTTTTAAATTAATTATTATAAAAAGTTTATTTTTAAGGGATATTGGAGTGGATGGAGAATCAACATGCTGTTCATAGGAGATTAAAATTCTTACAAAGGACCAATCAAGCCATTGAAAGAAATTGCGTGGGATATTAAGATCAACACAAAAAGCTTTTACAATTATATTAAAAGAAAAAGGGTAGTCAAGGGTAATGTGGGCCCTTTAAAAACAGATACTGGTAATATTGCAAATGAAAATTAAGAAGTGGTAGACTTGTTGAATAATTACTTTGGGTCAGTCTTGACAGTAGAGGAAGAGGATAATATACCTGACATTCCAGGGAAACTATTGATGAATCAAGGACTGGAACTCACTAAAGTTAAAGTAAGCAAGAAAACAGTATTAGAAAAAAATAATGGCACTAAAGACTGACAAATCCCCATGACCTGATGGTTTCCATCCCTGGGTATTAAAAAGAAGTAGATGAGGAAATTGCAGATGCTTCAGCCATAATCTTCCAAAGCTCTCTCCATTCAGGAATTGTTCCTTTAGATTGGAAAACTGCAAATGTAACTTCATTATTTAAGAAACGTGAGCGAGAGAAACCAGGAATTTATATACCTGTTAGTCTAACATCTGTTGTGGGGAAGTTACTGGAATCTATAATTAAGGACACAGAGTGACTGAGCACCGAGAGAAATTTGGGCTGATTAGAGAGAGCCAACATGGATTTGGAAAGGGTAGGTCATGTCTAATGAACCTGATTGAATTTTTTGAGGAAGTAACTAAAGTAGTAGACAGTGGAATGTCTATGGATGTAGGTTATAAGGACTTCCAGAAGGCATTTGATAAGGTTCCACATAAGAGACTGTTAGCTAAAATTAAAGCTCATGGAATTGAAGGCAAATTATTGACCCGGTTAGGAGATTGGTTAGGTGGTAGAAGACAGAGTGTAGGGATAATAGGTAGGTACATGAATTGGAAGGAAGTGGCTAGTGGTGTCCCACAAGGATCTGTGCTGGGGCCTCAACTATTCTCTATATTTATTTATTCATGACTAAGATAACACGATAGAGAGCCATATACCCAAGTTTGCCGATGACAGAGTTGATAGAGGTTTTTCAGATTTGGAAAGGAATTGATAGGGTAGAGAGAGAAACTTTGTCTGCTGGTGGGGACAGTCTAGGACAAGGGGACATAACTTTAAAGTCAGATCCAGGCCATTCAGGAGAGAAGTTAGGAAACACGTCTTCACACAAAGGGTGGTAGAAGTGTGGAACTCTCTCCCAGAAACAGCAGTAGAAACTAGCTCAATTAATAATTTTAAATCTGAGATAGATAGATTTTTGCTAGCCAAGGGTATTGAAGTACATGGAGCCAAGATGGCAGGATGGAGTTAGGATACAGATCAGCAATGAATCATAGAATCATAGAAAGGTTACAGCACGGAAGGAGGCCATTCGGCCCATTGATTCTGCGTCGGCTCTATGCAAGAGAAATCCAGCTAGTCCCATTCCCCGCTCTATCCCTGTAGCCCCGCAAATTTTTTCCTTTCAACTACTTATCCAGTTCCCTTTTGAAATCCATGATTGAATCTGCCTCCACCACCCTCTCAGGCAGTGCATCCAGATCCTAACCACTCGCTGTGTAAAAAGGTTTTTCCTCATGTCACCTTAGGTTCTTTTGCCAATCACCTTTAATTTATGTCCTCTGGTTCTTGACCCTTCCGCCAATGGGAACAGTTTCTCTCTATCTATTCTGTCTAGACCCTTCATAATTTTGAATACCTCCATGAAATTTCCTCGCAATCGTCTCTGTTCCAAGGAGAACAACCTAGCTTCTCCAGTCTATCCACGTGACTGCAGTCCCTCATCCCTGGAATCATTCTAGTAAATCTCTTCTGCACCCTCTCCAAGGCCTTCACATCTTTCCTAAAGTGCGGTGCCCAGAACTGGACACAATACTCCAGTAGTGGCCGCACCAGTGTTTCATGAAGGTTCATCATGACTTCCATACTTTTGTACTCTATGCCTCTATTTATAAAGCCCAGGATTCCATATGCTTTTTTGACCGCTTTCTCAACCCGCCCTGCCACCTTCAATGATTTGTGCACATATACCCTCATATCTCTCTGTTCCTGTACCCCTTTTAGAGTTGTGCCCTCTAGTTTATAATGCCTCTCCTCGTTCTTCCTACCAAGATGTATCACTTCGCATTTTTCTGCGTTAAATTTCATCTGCCACGTATCCGCCCATGCCACCAGCCTGCTTATATCCTCTTGAAGTCTATCACTACCCTTCCAAGTTTTGTGTCATCTGCAAATTTTGAAATTGTGCCCTGCACACCCAAGTCCAAGTCATTAATATATATCAAGAAAAGCAGTGGTCCCACCACTGACCCCTGGGGAACACCACTGTACACCTCCCTCCAGTCTGAAAAACAACCAACTTAGCCAAGTCTGTATCCATGTTACTAATGCCCCCTTTATTCCATGAGTCGCAATTTTGATGATACCCTCTGTTACCTCATCAAAAAACTCTCAGGTTAGTTAAACACCATTTGCCTTTAACAAATCCATGCTGGCGTTCCCTAATCAATCCACACTCGTCCAAGTGACTGTTAATTCTGTCCTGGATTATCATTTTTAAAAGTTTCCCCACCACCGAGGTTAAACTGACTGGCCTGTAGTTGCTGGGTTTATCCTTACACCCTTTTTTGAACAAGGGTGTAACATTTGCAATTCTCCAGTCCTCTGGCACCACCCCCGTATCTAAGGATGTTTGGAAGATTATGGCCAATACCTCCGCAATTTCCACCCTTACTTCCCTCAGCAACCTAGGATGCGTCCCATCCGGACCGGGTGACTTACCTACTTTAAGTACAGCTAGCCTTTCAAGTACCCCTTCTTTATCAATTTTTAGCCCATCAATATCTCAACTATATCTTCCTTTACTGAGACTCTGGCAACATCTTCTTCCTTGGTAAAGACAGATGCAAAGTCCTCATTTAGTACCTCAGCCATCCCCTCTGCCTCCATAAGTAGATCTCCTTTATGGTCCCTAATCGGCCCCACCCCTCCTCTTACTACTCATTTACTGTTTACATGCCTGTAGAAGACTTTTGGATTCCCTTTTATGTTGGCCACCAGTCTATTCTCATACTTTCTCTTTGCCCCTCTTATTTCCTTTTGCACTTCCCCTCTGAACTTTCTATATTCTGCCCAGTTCTCACTTGTGTTATCAACCTGACTTCTGCCATAAGCCACTTTTTTCCGTTTCATCTTACTTACTATCTCTAGTCATCCAGGGAGCTCTGGCTTTAGTTGCCCTACCTTTCTGCCTCATGGGAATGTGCCCAGACTGTACCCGAACCATCTCCTTCTTAAAGGCTGCCCGTTGTTCAATTACAGTTTTGTCTGCCAATCTTGGATTCCAATTTACCCGGGCCAGATCTGTTCTCATCCCATTGAAATTGGCCCTCTTCCAATTGAGTATTTTTACTTTAGAGTGGTTTGTGTCTTTTTCCATAGCTATTCTAAACCTTATGTTACTACGATTGCTGCTCCCTAAATGCTCCCCCACTGGCATTGCTCCACTTGGTTCTAGGGTATGAGGTGGGCCAAGTCCAGCAATGCCTCCTTCCTCGTTGGGCTGGAAATGTACTGGTTAAGAAAGTTATCCTGAACACATTTCAAAAATTCCTCCCCCTCTGTGCCCTTATATTATTATTGTTATCCCAGTCTATATTAGGATAGTTGAAGTCCCCAGTTATCACTACTCTATAGCTTTTGCACCTCTCTGTAATTTCCCTGCAAATTTGCTCCTCTATATCCTTCCCACTGGTTGATGGCCTATAGAATACACCCAATAGTTTGTTTCTTAACTCTAACCAAATAGATTCTGTCCTTGACCTCTCCAGGACATCCTCTCTCCCCAGTACAGCAATATTCTCCTTAATCATTACTGCCACCCCTTCTCCTTCCTTTCCTATCGGTCCTGAACTCCTTATATCCAGGAATATTTAGTACCCAATCCTGCCCTTTTTTGAGCCAGGTCTCTTATCGCCATGACATCATATTCCCATGTGGCTATTTGCGTCTACTGCTCACCAACCTTATTTACCACGCTGCGTGTGTTTACACACATGCACTGCAAACCAGTCTTAGACTTTCTTGTACTCTCTCTTAGTCTGATCCCACCTAATCCTGTACTATTACTTGCTCTCGGGCCATCTTTCTCCCCCCGATCCTTTGTGCCTCATGTTTCTCCTTTCCATTGCTACATCCTGGTGCCCATCGCCCTGCCAAATTAGTTTAAACATTTCCCCCCACCCCCACAGCACTAGCAAACCTCTCCGCAAGGCCAGTGGTCCCAGATCCGTTGAGGTGCAACCCATCCGACCTGTACAGGTCCCACCTTCCCCAGAACTGGTCTCAATGCCCCAGGAATCTAAAGCCCTCCCTCCTACACTATCTCTCCAGCCACACATTCATCTGTTCTATCTTCCTATTCCTATACTCGCTAGCACGTGCCACCGGGAGTAATCCGGAGATTACTACCTTTGAGGTCCTGCTTCTTAATTTCTTTCCTAACTCCTTAAAATCTGCCTGCAGGACCTCATCCCTCTTCCTACCCGTCGCTGGTACTGATATGGACCACGACCTCTGGCTGTTCACCCCCCCCCCCCAGAATAATCTCATTGAATGGCATAACAGACTCGAGGGACTGAATGACCTACAATTGTTCCGAAGTTCCCATATAATGGTTTATGACTGGCTGCTTAATTAGTGGAAATTTTAAGGAAGAGTTTTACTTTTTTTTTGAAAAAACGATAGTGATTTTTGATCAATAAAAAGGAATCAGCATACTTTCCACCCTACAGACTTTGCCATGCCTATGAACACTATTTTTCCCTCGACAGACACATGCCAAAAAAAAAACCTAAGAAATAGACACTTAGAAATGATTACAAGATTACTTCATCTTTAAGTTCAGATGCTGGTTGGAAACTCAGACAAGATTCGTTAGTTGTTCTGATACCTATATTACTCTCAGTGTTCTCTGCACATGGAGTTTTCACGTAGAAATTTCTCTTTCAACGTCAAACCAGTGATTGCTTATAATTTTCCATAAAGTACATTATGTGCAATGCTAAAGAAAGATTTATTGCGGAGGACTTAAATTCGTACTGCACAACTGATGGGGGGAAATGGGGTTTATGTAAACTTTTCAGTGCAATTTTGTCACGTATAAAATAGTGAAACGCACGATCACACATTTTGTAGTAGAAGAAAGCTGTGTAGGTTGCTTCTGTGTTGATATTTGATAAGCAAGTTACTGCAATGCTAGGTATATACTTACGATTACTGCTTCCATAGCTTTAAGAATAAAACGTGCAGGAAACTTGTATGTAATCTCTGTCAAATCCGCAAATTGTCTTCTTATAATCCATCCATTTAATGGCTGGTCCTATAAGTATATTAATAAACATTGTATTTTCAAATTCTTTGTAAAGAAAAGTATTTACAAAAAGTAACAATTTGTATCATTAAAAAAAAAAGTAACATTAAGACAGCTAACTTAGTCTAGTTTTTTTTGAAGATATATTACAAATTTAACCACGGCATGGATAAAACTGAATGTAGGTCACACCCAAAAATATTCAACTATAAAATCCCACACATTACAATAAGCTGTAATGACAATACTCAGAAAAAAGTTTGGCATACTTTTGTGTATTCTATTGTACAGCACTGTCCAGGACACAGCCCATAGGCCAAATTTAGCCTGCATGGGCACATCACCTGGGCCCCAATTGTGTTCCTTGTGCACAAAGACAGTCTGGTTTAATTGGTTTAAATTTCCTGGGCCCCAAGGATGAGAACAAAAGGCGACCGTACCCCATAGAACAACAAAGGAGCAGCCTTTTTGTTGCAATCAGGAATCCGCTTTTATAAGATCTCCAGGCCTGGCCCCTTTAAAGTGACTGAAGTTTCCACACGGTGCACTTTGCAAAGGATTTTTAGGCTAACAGTGAACAAAGACAAAGACACACTGGTGGCGGATGTGGCAGGAGAGACGGTGTCAAAAGGTAGTAAAGTGAGCAGCAGGGTGCAAGCGGTGACAAGGAGGCAGAAGGTGTCAACGGGCAGCAGGCCGAACCAGGAAGTGAAGGGCAATAAGGTAAATAAGGTACAGAGTCAATGTGTACGGGAGCTAGTATTTTTAGCCTACGGGAATTTGGATTATTTATGTGGGGGGAGGGGGGGCAGCAGGAATTCTTATGATTAATTGGTTTGAATTTTTGGTGAGAGGGGCTTGGATTTTTAAGGTATGGAAAGCTTGGATTTTGCAGATCAATAAACATACACAAGTTTTCGTGGAAAAGATATTGTGCATTTAATCACAATTCTGCCCGGCCATAGAGCATTTTCATTGTATGTGACTCACTCAATCGTTGTACCTTGTGGATCGAGCTCCCTACCATGACATACCTACACAACTCAGATATTACAAGCACAGTTATTCAACCATTTACACCATGAGGAAATCACTGAAGCTGTTGCTGCTATCCACTCAGGTCCACCGCCAGTCAGAATAACCTCTTCTAACTGGAAACAGCTTAGAATGTGTTTTTTGTGTCACATCAATGTTCCCTTCTATCTACTAACTGGCCCAGTTCGAAAAATACTCTATGCCTCATTAAATCTTACATTACATCATTTTCAAAACTTCCTACCCTGATGCCAACTCTGTCCGTTCCGCTCCTGGCTCGTTGCGAGGGTTATGGTGCCATGTCACTGGTACCGTGCACAAGTTTTGCGTTTTCTTTTTGAGAGCTTTAAAGTTGAGGGTCAGCAAGATATATAGGGAGGGGGAAAATCATAGGTAAACTGAATCCTGCCCTCACTTGTCGTTCACACATATATTTCCAGCGTAATTTCCTCTACGGCAATCGGACTGGCAATGCTGGCTGATTTTCCCCTACCTAATCCATGTACCGAGGCCAAATATGACATGGGCATAATTCATAATAGCAAATTTAGACTGGGGAATTGTACCTACTAGATAGTACTATTACTATGCAAGGCACTGGGGAAAGTTATGAATTATAAATACTTAGTCTTAGTGCTGTACCAAAAATCATTTTTAAAAATTCTCTACTATTCTCATCATGAGAGTGAAAAAACAATAGAGCAGTCATTCACCAAAATGAGTCAGCACTTCTAGATGACGACAGAAAAGCAATCAATTTGGAAGGAGGGTAAGATAGTATTTACCATTCATAGACCTTATTCCTTAGCAAATGATTTAATTCGCAAATCAACAGTTGCTACATACAATTTGGTGCAGTAAAACAAAGGATCTTTACCTTATTGGAAGCATTCTTCAATTTGACATATTTTCCTTCATTGTTAAATTCTTCTAAAATAATTTTTCCTACAGAAGACACATGTTCACTTGCTTCGTAATTGAAGCTGGCAATTTTAGCCTCGGACAATTTCCTTTTTTTCCCACGGAATGAAGTGCCACGACTTGAGGTGCGTCCCACACTATGTGAAGGTGGAATGGGAGTCAATTCAAGTCTGTAATGTTAGACAATGTTGAAAAGGTTAATAAATATTTTATTCTACATGCAGACTTAGCAATTTCAATGTTTTTCTTATTCCCTTTTGAATGGGATCAATGACTCAGCTTCACTAGCCACTAGTGGTAAAACATTTTATATCTTGATCACTCTTTGCATGAAAACATTCATTCCAACTTTCTCCTTTGTGCTTTTAGTACTAATTCAAAGTTGATGACCGATTTATTTGACCAGTGGAATTACATACTTGTAGCTTCGTCATTCTCTGACTGACTAGGTGAGTGAGTGGGACTAGCTGAATTGCTCTTGCACAGAGCCGGCGCGGACTCGATGGGCCAAATGGCCTCCTTCCGTGCTGTAATCTTTCTATGATTCTATGATAGCACTCTTCCCACACTATTAAGAATTCGCCCAACCTTGATTAGCCTGGGGAAAAGCCATTTTTGCCACTGTGACATCATTACTGCTCCCCCATGTGGCATTCCCCTTCGCTTCTGCTATTCACAAAGGCCCAGGATTTGCATGATAGATCTGCTCTTTTTGACCTACGCCAATAAAAACAACTTGGTCAAAACTCCTTAACCATTAAATAACTGCAATAGCAGCATGACACAAGGGATAGTTGGGAGGGATCATGGTGAGGGATGTCATTTGACAATGGAAGACCCTATAATGGTACGTAATCCCATTTTCTTACTCATTTAGGAATCTCTGATACACCACAGGAGCCATACCAAAATACGCCAAATTTGGAGTAGGGAAGCTCTAACTCGGATGCTCCAATTCCTGTTGCCAAAACAGATCTGCTGTAAACACTATCCTGAGTATTAGTTAAATTTGGTGAAACTATACATACATAGCTGCTTTACAAGACACCGTCAATAGAAACCTGATTTAAGAGAAGCCCAAGAAGTACCTGTGGGATGAGAAGAATTACCAGTTACCAGTTAAATGTTACAATGGAATATTTATCCAATTAGCTATTTCATCATCAAGTTACTCAAGGTCTTCTTTCCACACAAAGCAAATAACTGCCGGGACTTCCTAAAGTCCTGGGCTCAGTGAACAATAAAAGAAAGCCCATTTAATAATGCTGTCTTCCTGGTAAGTAACTTCAAAATGACATTTTCAAACAGTTCTGAGCAGCTTATAAAAGGACTTCATTCAGTTTCCAATCAGGAGCTAAAGGAGCTCTACTGAATGCAACTTCCACATAATAAAGCCAAGATTCAAGAGGATGAGGATCTACTGGACCTGATGCTAATGGTCCTGGAAAGCTTGTGATGGCAACCAAATGTATTAGAAAGAACTGGCCTTTAGATCCAGCTCAAGTAATCATTGCAGATATTCTAGAATATGTTGAACTTTGCCCATAGCAGGGAGAATAGACTTAGACACACATCATTCAGCAAACTTCTGACACTTGACATAATAAATTCAGATAGCCGAAATTTTCCTGGAATGGAGCAGGATTTCAACCAGTGACTAGGGAAGATCTAGAAGTTGACCCAAAAAATAACCACATCAAACAAAATAATTTTAGCTCTGCATGCAGAATCTACCCCCTTCCCTCTACCTCCAAAGTAACTGCTCATTTCACTACTCTATTGAATAGTCTGCAATGTTTGTAAATCTGTGGCTATATTTTCTTTGTACACAGAATCAAATGAACTGACAAAAAATCTGCAGCTTTCAAATCTGAAGGACATGTGGTTATCAGCATAGCACTTTCATTTACCAATGAGTTCTTCATTGGATTTATTGTGAGGTTAGCATGTTCACATTAAAAAGAGTATCATCAATGTTTCAGGAGAATTTGGGATAGTGGCAGGGACAAATTGATGGAAGCCTGATGCTGGGCAAAATGATTTTGGAATCTGATACTCCACATCAGAACTCAGTTTTCTTGTGGACAGGATAAGGAATGGGAGACAGATAAATAGCATCAGAGGTTTGGCACTGAATGAAAGTTCCTTGGCACTGCATCGTCAAGATTATTTATACTGACTGCTGATATTTTGTTTATTTTGGGGGTGGGGGGGGGGGGGGTGGAATAAGAAATAAATGGTAATGAAAGATTGAGTAACGAGGCATGAGGACCAGGCCAGAATTTAAAAATTCATTCTCGGGATGTGAGCATCGATGGCATTTATTGTCCATCACTAGTTACCCTTGAGAAGGTGGTGGTGGGCCTTCTTCTTGAACCAGTGGTGAAGGTATTCCCACAATGTTGTTGGGTAGGGAATTCCAAGATTTTGACCAAGCCCGGAAGGTGTATGACTTGGAGGTGATGGTGTTTCATGCACCTGCTGCCCTTGTCCTTCTAGGTAGTGGAGGTTGTGGGTACGGGGAGTGCTGCCAAAGAAGCCTTGGTGAATTTCTGCAGTGTATCCTGGAGATAGTACACACTGCAGCCACAGTACATTGAAGGTGGAGGGAGTGGATGGTTAAGCCATTGGATGGGGTACTGATCGAGTGAACTGCTTTGTTCTGGATAGTGTCAAACTTCTTGAGTATTGTTGAAGTCCAGGCAATGGAGAGCATTCCATCATGCTCCTGACTTGTGCCTTGTAGGTGGTAGAGAGGGTGTGTGGAGTCAGGAAGTGAACTACTCGCAACAGATTTGCAAATTAATAGATGAGAGATACAGACCTGGAGAGAATAAGTGCAAGAATTAAAATGATGAGACAGGGTGCTTTGTGGAGAACTAACGCAATGTGGGCCCACTATCCAACTATGGATGGAGCCTGAAGCTGGTATAACATGCGATGTTTGACAGTAACATGGAAATATGATCATCTCCTCCAATTAGTTCCAATGGGATAATTTTGCTTCAGATAGATTAAATGATGAAACTTTGCTGAAATCAAATAAACAAAGCACAATCTCACTCCCCTGTGTTCCTCTCCCTCCAGCATCTTCCTGTAAAAATTTATCTCCTGGTCCAATGCCAGTTTCACATCAAGGAGGCCATCATACTCTTCCAGCTTGGTCTGTATTTGCTCGCGAATTTCAGCAATTTCGCGGTCTTTCTCTACCATCCGCTGATGGCTGACTTCCCTCTCACGATCTAGCATCATCTCCAAATCCTGAGTTTTAGTTTGCAGAGCAGAAATCTGAGAAAGACAGAAGAAAAAAAAACAAAAAAATCAGTTATCCACAATGACATATCTCCCCCCAAAACAAAACTTTCATCCTGTGGATGATTTTTGGCAAGCCAGTGCTCGATCTTTTTCAGGTAGGCAACTTGTGGAAGCAAAAATTATTCTAACTAGCTCCTATTCAACATTATTTTAAGCGAGAAATATTTCGTAACATCCCCCTTTAGATTTACATGCTACACTTCACGAGTACCAAATGTCAGAAGCTTTGCTAAATATACTGGATAATTTCTGCATATCGACTGCAGAATATTTTCCTTCGAAATTTCAAATATCACCCATCAAGAAGACATAGACAGGCTGGTGGAATGGGCGGACACATGGCAGATGAAATGCGAAGTGATACATTTTGGCAGGAAGAATGAGGAGAGGTAATATAAACTAAATGGTACAATTCTAAAGGGGGTGCAGGAACAGAGAGATCTGGGGGTATATGTGCACAAATATTTGAAGGTGGTAGGACAGGTTGAGAAAGCGGTTAAAATAGCATACAGGATCCTGGGCTTTATAAATAGAGGCAGAGTACAAAAGCAAGGAAGTCATGTTGAACCTTTATAAAACACTGGTTCGGCCACAACTGGAGTATTACATCTAATTCTGGGAACCGCACTTTAGGAAGGATGTGAAGGCCTTACAGAGGGTGCAGAAAAGATTTACTAGAATGCTTCCAGGGATGAGGGGCTTCAGTTACGTGGAGAGACTGGAGAAGCTGGGGCTGTTCTCCATACAGCAGAGAAAGTTGAGAGGAGATTTGATAGAAGTGTTCAAAATTATTATGGGTTTAGATAAAGTAAATAAAGAGAAAAACTGTTCCCATTGGCGGTAGGGTCGCGAACCAGAGGACGCAGATTTAAGGTGACTGGCAAAAGAACCAATGGCAACATGAGGGAAAACTTTACACGCGAGTAGTTATGATTTGGAATGCACTGCCTGAAAGGGTGGTGGTAACAGATTCAATCATGGCTTTCAAAAAGGAAATGGATAAATACCTGAAGGGTAAATATTTGCAGGGCTACAGGGGAAGAGCGGGGGAATGGGATTAACTGGATTGCTCTTAGAAGAGCTGGCATGGGCTCGATGGGCTGACTGGCCTCCTTCTGTGCTGTAACCATTCTATGATGATGTAGTATGTGGAAGACCATTTTTCAGGGATGCAATTCCACAGATGGTGGGATTTCAGTACCTTGTCCAAGTGGCCATTCGTCATCTGCAGCCTGTATGTGAATATTGGTGGGCTACATAAATGAGGGGAGAGGAAGAGAAAGGGCATTATAGAAAATTCCAATCATGTTCTTATGACTGATAGAATAGATCTAACTGGGAAGAGGCAACATGCAAGGCCATAGCCGAGATGTTAAGACAGTACAGATGGGAAGACCTAAATGAAAGAAGCGATAGGCAGAAAGTCTCATGACAATAACAAGATCTTATGGTGCTTATGATTATTATAACTGACATCCCAATGATAAGCAAATCATCATTTCATGTTTATTCATAGGGAGGTGGGGGGGGGGGGTGGGGGGGGGAGTTTTATTGCTCTGGCCATGAAACAGCACTCAATAGTTGTAAAGTTTCCAAGTAATCCCATGTCCAGTCATATTCTATGATTCCTTAAGTCACTTTTAAGGGTAGCAGTGTGGCAAACATCAAATAAATCGATCATTCTGGAGGAAATTCCCTTCGGTAATTATATACCATAGCATGCTAATGATGAACTTCACAAGAAAGACCTGGAGAGATATCAACATGATTCTTTGACACAAACATTGGAGAACAATTTAAAGACTTTAAAATATAAAAAAATGTTAGGGGATTCTAAAATTCCAACCATCAGCCTTGCATTTCATTTTTCTGATAAATATTGGTGCTCATTGAGGGGAGGATGGGGGGGCGGGTAGGGTGGTGGTGAGAGGAGCACATCAGCATCCCCATTGCAGCATGAAGATCCCTCTACTCTGTCCCTGGAATTTATCTTCGCTCCAACCTTAGATGAACTGTTGCACCAGGAAACACTTTCCCCATTTCCCACTCATTTTAGAAAGTCGGCCAATTGTGGACATTTGCTTTTTGCTTTAGGCCATTACTTGCACTGAGCTAGGTTAAGACTCCCCAAATTTATTTGGTGGAATGACCTTTGAGCCAGCACATAGCGAAGATTTTCGTCCCGTCAGTCTGAATTGGATTCAAATTCAGATCTGAGAGACGGAAGGGATAGGATGTAAATCTACTGTCATCCAATTTCACATTTAAAAAAAAACTCAAACATAAAATACCTGGCATTCAATGCTAATTAATATCCAAAGACAATGAGAACTTCTCATAGTACAGACAGGAGGGTCAGTAACCAGAGGACATCAGCTGAGGCGGCGGAGCAGAGGAGCGGCCCATAAAAAGGCGGGAGTCAGGAGCACAGGATCAGCTGAGGCGGCGGAGCAGAGGCGGGAGTCAGGATCAGCTGAGGCGGCGGAGCAGAGGGCGGGAGTCAGGATCAGCTGAGGCGGCGGAGCAGAGGGCGGGAGTCAGGATCAGCTGAGGCGGCGGAGCAGAGGGCGGGAGTCAGGATCAGCTGAGGCGGCGGAGCAGAGGGCGGGAGTCAGGATCAGCTGAGGCGGCGGAGCAGAGGGCGGGAGTCAGGATCAGCTGAGGCGGCGGAGCAGAGGGCGGGAGTCAGGATCAGCTGAGGCGGCGGAGCAGAGGGCGGGAGTCAGGAGCACAGGATCAGCTGAGGCGGCGGAGCAGAGGCGGGAGTCAGGATCAGCTGAGGCGGCGGAGCAGAGGGCGGGAGTCAGGATCAGCTGAGGCGGCGGAGCAGAGGGCGGGAGTCAGGATCAGCTGAGGCGGCGGAGCAGAGGGCGGGAGTCAGGATCAGCTGAGGCGGCGGAGCAGAGGGCGGGAGTCAGGATCAGCTGAGGCGGCGGAGCAGAGGGCGGGAGTCAGGATCAGCTGAGGCGGCGGAGCAGAGGGCGGGAGTCAGGATCAGCTGAGGCGGCGGAGCAGAGGGCGGGAGTCAGGATCAGCTGAGGCGGCGGAGCGGAGGGCGGGAGTCAGGAGCACAGGATCAGCTGAGGAGGCGGAGCAGAGGCGGGAGTCAGGAGCACAGGATCAGCTGAGGAGGCGGAGCAGAGGCGGGAGTCAGGATCAGCTGAGGAGGCGGAGCAGAGGCGGGAGTCAGGATCAGCTGAGGAGGCGGAGCAGAGGGCGGGAGTCAGGAGCACAGGATCAGCTGAGGCGGCGGAGCAGAGGCGGCAGTCAGGAGCACAGGATGAGCTGAGGAGGCGGAGCAGAGGCGGGAGTCAGGATCAGCTGAGGAGGCGGAGCAGAGGGCGGGAGTCAGGAGCACAGGATCAGCTGAGGCGGCGGATTAGAGGCGGGAGTCAGGAGCACAGGATGAGCTGAGGCGGCGGAGAAGAGGAGCGGCCGAGCGCGAGGGTTAGGGAGAGAGAAAAAAACCCCCAAAGTGACGTCAGCAGAAGGGAAGGAGATGATTGGTGAGTAGCTGATTGTTTAGGAGGATCGAGCGACTGCAGCTGATGGAGGCACGAAGTCACAGCCAACAGGTAAGTGATTGGCTGGTGACTGGTAAGTAGTTTTTCTTTCCTTTTGTTTTCTCTGGACATTGTAGTTGTGTTAAGCTAACTTAAGGGTTAAGTCATGGCAGGAGATCCCAGACCCGTGTCATGTTCCTCTTGTGGGATGTGGGAATTCAGGGATCCTTCCTGTGTCCCTGGTTCCTTCACCTGCGGGAAGTGTGTCCAGCTGCAGCTATTGTTTGACCGCTTGACGGCTCTGGAGCTGCGGATGGACTCACTTTGGAGCATCCGCGATGCTGAGGAAGTCGTGGATAGCACGTTCAGTGAGTTGGTCACACCACAGATAAAAATTACTGAGGGAGATAGTGAATGGGTGACCAACAGACAGAGGAAGAGTAGGAAGGTAGTGCAGGGGTCCCCTGCGGTCATCTCCCTCCAAAACAGGTATACCGTTTTGGATACTGTTGTGGGAGATGGCTCACCAGGGGAAGGTGGCAGCGGCCAGGTTCATGGCACCGTGGCTGGCTCTGCTGCACAGGAGGGCAGGAAAAAGAGTGGCAGAGCGATAGTGCTAGGGGACTCGATTGTAAGGGGAATAGACAGGCGTTTCTGCGGACGCAACCGAGACTCCAGGATGGTATGTTGCCTCCCTGGTGCAAGGGTCATCGATGTCTCGGAGCGGCTGCAGGACATTCTGGAGAGGGAGGGTGAACAGCCAGTTGTCGTGGTACATATAGGTACCAACGATATAGGTAAAAAACGGGATGAGGTCCTATAAGCTGAATTTAGGGAGTTAGGAGTTAAACTAAAAAGTTGGACCTCAAAGGTAGTAATCTCAGGATTGCTACCAGTGCCACGGGCTAGTCAGAGTAGGAATGACAGGATAACTAGGATGAATACGTGGCTTGAAAGATGGTGCAAGAGGGAGGGATTCAAATTCCTGGGCCATTGGAACCGGTTCTGGGGGAGGTGGGACCAGTACAAATTGGACGGTCTGCATCTGGGCAGGACTGGAACCAATGTCCTAGGGGGAGTGTTTGCTAGTGCTGTTGGGGAGGGTTTAAACTAATGTGGCAGGGGAATGGGAACCGATGCAGGAAGTCAGTGGGAAGTAAAGTGGTGACAGAAACAAAAGGCAGTAAGGGAGAGTGTACAAAACATGACTGGACAGATGGTCTGAGAAAGCAGGGTAAAGACCAAGGGAAGTCTAGATTAAACTGCATTTATTTCAATGCAAGAAGTCTGATGGGCAAGGCAGATGAACTCAGGGCATGGATGGGTACATGGGACTGGGATGTTATAGAAATTACTGAAACATGGTTAAGGGAGGGGCAGGACTGGCAGCTCAATGTTCCAGGGTACAGATGCTATAGGAAAGATAGAGCAGGAGGTAAGAGAGGAGGGGGAGTTGCGTTCTTGATTAGGGAGAACATCACGGCAGTACTGAGAGGGGATATATCCGAGGGTTCGCCCACTGAGTCTATATGGGTAGAACTGAAAAATAAGAAGGGAGAGATCACTGATAGGATTGTACTACAGACCCCCAAATAGTCAACGGGAAATTGAGGAGCAAATATGTAAGGAGATTACAGACAGCTGCAAGAAAAATAGGGTGGTAATAGTAGGGGACTTTAACTTTCCCAACATTGACTGGGACAGCCATAGCATTAGGGGCTTGGATGGAGAGAAATTTGTTGAGTGTATTCAGGAGGAATTTCTCATTCAGTATGTGGATGGCCCGACTAGAGAGGGGGCAAAACTTGACCTCCTCTTGGGAAATAAGGAAGGGCAGGTGACAGAAGTGTTAGTGAGGGATCACTTTGGGACCAGTGATCATAATTCCATTAGTTTTAAGATAACTATGGAGAATGATAGGTTTGGCCCAAAAGTTAAAATTCTAAATTGGGGAAAGGCCAATTTTGATGGTATTAGACAGGAACTTTCAGAAGTTGATTGGGAGAGTCTGTTGGCAGGCAAAGGGACGTCTGGTAAGTGGGAGGCTTTCAAAAGTGTGTTAACCAGGGTTCAGGGTAAGCACATTCCTTATAAAGTGAAGGGCCAGGCTGGTAGAAGTAGGGAACCTTGGGTGACTCGGGAGATTGAGGCCCGAGTCAAAAAGAAGAAGGAGGCATATGACATGCATAGGCAGCTGGGATCAAGTGGATCCCTTGAAGAGTATAGAGATTGCCGGAGTAGAATTAAGAGAGAAATCAGGAGGGCAAAAAGGGGAAATGAGATTGCTTTGGCAGATAAGGCAAAGGAGAATCCAAAGAGCTTCTACAAATACATGAAGGGCAAAAGAGTAACTAGGGAGAGAGTAGGGCCTCTTAAGGATCAACAAGGTCATCTATGTGCGGAACCACAAGAGATGGGTGAGATCCTAAATGAATATTTCGCATCGGTATTTACGGTTGAGAAAGGCATGGATGTTAGGGAACTTGGGGAAATAAATAGTGATGTCTTGAGGAGTGTACATATTACAGAGAAGGAGGTGCTGGAAGTCTTAACGCGCATCAAGGTAGATAAATCTCCAGGACCTGATGAAATGTATCCCAGGACGTTATGGGAGGTTAGGGAGGAAATTGCGGGTCCCCTAGCAGAGATATTTGAATCATCGACAGCTACAGGTGAGGTGCCTGAAGATTGGAGGGTAGCAAATGTTGTGCCTTTGTTTAAGAAGGGCGGCAGGGAAAAGCCTGGGAACTACAGACCGGTGAGCCTGACATCTGTAGTGGGTAAGTTGTTAGAGGGTATTCTGAGAGACAGGATCTACAGGCATTTGGAGAGGCAGGGGCTGATTAGGAACAGTCAGCATGGTTTTGTGAGAGGAAAATCATGTCTCACGAATTTGATTGAGTTTTTTGAAGGGGTAACCAAGAAGATAGATGAGGGCTGTGCAGTAGACGTGGTCTACATGGACTTTAGCAAAGCCTTTGACAAGGTACCGCATGGTAGGTTGTTACATAAGGTTAAATCTCACGGGATCCAAGGTGAGGTAGCCAATTGGATACAAAATTGGATTGACGACAGAAGACAGAGGGTGGTTGTCGAGGGTTGTTTTTCAAACTGGAGGCCTGTGACCAGCGGTGTGCCTCAGGGATCGGTGCTGGGTCCGCTGTTATTTGTTATTTATATTAATGATTTGGATGAGAATTTAGGAGGCATGGTTAGTAAGTTTGCAGATGACACAAGATTGGTGGCACTGTGGACAGTGAAGGTGGTTATCTGGGATTGCAACGGGATCTTGATAAATTGGGCCAGTGGGCCGATGAATGGCAGATGGAGTTTAATTTAGATAAATGTGAGGTGATGCATTTTGGTAGATCGAATCGGGCCAGGACCTACTCCGTTAATGGTAGGGCGTTGGGGAGAGTTATAGAACAAAGAGATCTCGGAGTACATGTTCATAGCTCCTTGAAAGTGGAGTCACAGGTGGATAGGGTGGTGAAGAAGGCATTCAGCATGCTTGGTTTCATTGGTCAGAACATTGAATACAGGAGTTGGGATGTCTTGTTAAAGTTGTACAAGACATTAGTAAGGCCACACTTGGAGTACTGTGTACAGTTCTGGTCACCCTATTATAGAAAGGATATTATTAAACTAGAAAGAGTGCAGAAAAGATTTACTAGGATGCTACCAGGACTTGATGGTTTGACTTATAGGGAGAGGTTGGATAGACTGAGACTTTTTTCCCTGGAGAGTAGGAGGTTTAGGGGTGATCTTATAGAAGTCTATAAAATAATGAGGGGCATAGATAAGGTAGATAGTCAAAATCTTTTCCCAAAGGTAGGGGAGTCTATAACAAGGGGGCATAGATTTAAGGTGAGAGGGGAGAGATACAAAAGGGTCCAGAGGGGCAATTTTTTCACTCAAAGGGCGGTGAGTGTCTGGAACGAGCTGCCAGAGGCAGTAGTAGAGGCAGGTACAATTTTGTCTTTTAAAAAGCATTTGGACAGTTACATGGGTAAGATGGGTATAGAGGGATATGGGCCAAGTGCAGGCAATTGGGACTAGCTTAGTGGTATAAACTGGGCGACATGGACGTGTTGGGCCGAAGGGCCTGTTTCCATGTTGTAAACTTCTATGATTCTATAACAGATTTAAGATAAGTGGCAAAAGAACCTGGGGGGAAATGAGGGGATTTTTTTTTGACACAGCGAGTTATGATGATCTGGAATGCACTGCCTGAAAGCGCAGTGGAACAGATTCAATAGGAACTTTCAAAAGGGAATGGGATAAATACTCGAAAAAGAAAAAAAAATAGGACTATGGGGAAAGAGCAGGGGAGTGGGACTAATTAGATAGCTCTTCCAAAGAGCCGATACAGTCACGATGGGCCGAGTGGCCTACTTCTGTGCTGCATGATTCTACAGTCACAATTTTCATGTAAAAAATTCCTTTCAAGTCACTTTAAAACTTTTGACTCTTGATAACTTTGAACACACCCGAGAGAGTAAATTGAGGTTTTACCTGATTACGACACTGATGAAGCTGAGATGAGAGTGTTTCGGTCCTCATTTTTGCTGCTGTCACTTCTTCCTTTGCAGCACTAGCAAAATCGCTGTTCTTTGCAGCGGACAGCTCGGCATTTTCAAGCTATAGTGCACGAAGAGAGAAAAGTGACCAGCACAATCTAAACAGGTCAAGGCCCTTAAGGTGGATGAGCTCATGATTTTTTCCCAAAGTGACCTTATCAATTTTTCACATTCAAAACACTTTCCAGTAGTGCCTTCCCTGGGTTTATGCAGATTCCCACGAAGCCCACTGAATTAAGGAATTTTTTTTTGGGAGGGGGTGGAGGGGAGGAAATCAATTGCCAGCTGCGAATTTTACATTGTGTGCAACTATCAAAGTTCTTAATTTTAAAAAAGTCACAGCACTGACTACATAGTGGAACCTCTATGCTTCAATTATATGCCCGAATTTTCATGTGACAAGGTAGAAAGAATTTGCATTTATACAGCTCCTTTCACAGCCTTAAAGCGCTTTACAGCCAATGAAGTACTTCTGAAGTGTAATCACTGCTGTAATGTAGGAAATGCAGCAGCCAATTTGCACACAAGGTCCCACAAGCGGCAATGAGAGAATGACCAGATAATCTGTTTTGGAGATGTTGGTTGAGGGATAAATATTGGCCAGGACACTGGGGAGACCGCCCCTGCTTTTTTTTTGAAACAGTGCGATGGGACAATGACTGCGACAAGTCAAGGTTACTGTCTCTCCCTTTAGGCACAATCCATAGGGTGGACACAGAGACAAGGTCGACTTTAGTAAATCATCTGGGTAATACACAGAAAACGCACCCATGCTGCAATAGCAAAAGTGTCAGAAGATAGCACGGTCTCTGCTTTTAAATGGTTCAATATCTTTGGAATTAATGTGCAATTTTGAATTGCTGTTACAGATTTCTTGTCCCAAGCCATGTTGTCGGCCATCTCCACAATAAGCTGAAGAGAGAAGCACCCTGACCAGATGGAGTATAACGTGGGGAAATGTGAAATTATCCACTTTGGTAGGAAGAATAGAAAAGCAGAATATTTTTTTAAAAGGTGAGAGACTAAGAAATGTTGGTATTCAGAGGGATTTAGTTGTCCTTGTATACGAAACACAGAAAGTTAACATGCAGGTACAGCAAGCAATTAGGAAGGCAAATGGTATGTTGGTCTTTATTGCAAGGGGTTTGGAGTACAAAAGTAAAAAGTAAGTTGCTGCAATTATATAGGGTTCTGGTGAGATACCTGGAGTACTGTGTACAGTTTTGGTCTGCTTACCTAATGAAGGATATACTTGTCTTAGAGGGGGTGCAACAAAGGTTCACTAGATTGATTCCTGGGATGAGAGGGTTGTCCAACGAGGAGAGATTGAGTAAAATGGGCCTATATCCTCGAGAGTTTAGAAGAATGAGAGTTGATCTTATTGAAACCAAAAAAATTATTCGGGGGCTTGACAAGGTAGGTGTTGAGAGGTTGTTTCCCCTGGTTGGAGAGTCTAGAACTAGGGGGCATAGTCTTAAGATAAGGGGACGGCCATTTAGGACTGAGATGAGGAGAAATTTCTTCACTCAGAGGGTTGAGTGTCTTTGGAATTCTCTACCTTAGAGGGCTGTGGATGGTCATTCATTGAGTATATTCAAGACTGAGATCGATCGATTCTCGGACACTAAGGGAATCAATGGATATGGGGAAAAGGCGGGAAAGTGGAGTTGAGATAGAAGATCAGCCATGATCTTATTAAATGGCGGTGCAGGCTCGAGGGGCCGTATGGCCTACTCCTGCTCCTATTTCTTATGTTCTTACGACAACAGTAAGTTTGGTTTCCAGGCAGTTTAAGAATTTCCGTTCTTTACAATCTACTTTTGGCCATTTTCAAATAGGAAGAGCGGTTCAAGTAAATAAGTTTACCAATGGACAGTGCGTATAAATAGTGCAGTATAGTCAGGTTACACCAGCCACAGCGTATAGCGGGTGGAATTGCAGTGACACCAACGTGCCCGCTACAAGCGCTGGGGACAGTATATCCTTCCAGAGATGCGGTGCCCAGAACTGAACACAGTGCTCCAGATGCAGTCGAACCAGAGCTTTATACAGCTGTAGCATAACTTTCACCCCGTTGTAATCCAGCCCCCTCGAGATAAAGGCTAACATTTCATTAGCCCTTTAAATTATTTTTGTACCTGTCTACTAGCTTTTAGTGATTTCTGTACATGGACCTCCTAAATCTTTCTGCTCCTCCACTGTTCCTAGTTTTTAACTATTTAGAAAATACTAATCTATCTTTATTAGGTCCAAAGTGGATGACTCTTTGTTATGTACAAATGCAACATTGAACATGGGCAGACTGCCAGCATAGACAGAGCAGGCATTGTTTACCAGTGGCATTGTTGGCAGATAATGGATATTCCATTGTATTATTCATTTTCTTTCACTATAGCCATCACACAAAGTGATTCGTCAGTTGTGTACACATGTAGATTTCAGATGAAGTGGAAACAAGGTTATATTACTTTTTGGAAATGTTCAGAACAGTAGAACCAGAGGACACAGCCAGCATTCGAAGGAGGTTAAATTCAAAAATCAATCTGCGGAAACATTATTTGAGTGGGTGAGTGTTAAATCTATGGAACAGGCTCCCTGGGGAGATGGTGAAAGCAGTTAGTATTGATTCATTCAAATGCAAATTAGATAATTTCTTTCAGAAAATAGCATTTTGGGATACAGTACATGAGTAATTTGAGACATGACATGAGGTAAGTGTAACATGCTTGGGAGGAACAGGTGACTTTGGACCTACGGTTCCCAAAGATCTCCAGCACAAGGGTTTTCCACACCTCATGTCTGGGTCCGTTGTAGACTACTTAATAGAGACTGATTGACATGATTAGTCAACAACTCCATTATCATTGTTTCATGCGACTAACAGGATGGGAGAGGACGAACTAGATGGACCTTGGTCTTTTTCTGTCTAGCAATTCCTGTGTTCCTAAGTTTAGGCAATACACTTCATGGGGATAAATGGAACCTGATTTTGGCTGAAATCATATTTTAATAACTAAAAGGCAACTGTAAACATTACTAATACAAGAATGCCATTTACAGATTCACTGTTCATTTAAATTGGTTGAACAGATCAGTGATTGTTGCAATAAGTATATTTAATATTAGAAGTTTGAGTAGTCACCTACTCATTAAAGGAAAATTAAATGGAGCAGATAACAAGTCTTTTTCTTCCAAATATCAATTGAGAGCTGAACAAAACACCAGGTTGAGGACAAACAGCCATTTTGCAGAAACTATAACTGCAACAGAGATCGACACAGGTAACCATTGGTTAGTTGGCTATTTAAAAAAAAAACACGTAGAACAAGGACTGACAAGCAGGGCATACTTCAATGTTGAAAAGGTGGGAAATTTTCAGTATAGTGGCTCATGATCCACTCTGGGACCGTTTGAATATTGCAGACTATTACAGGCAATAGGCTTGGATCTTCTGCTGCCTGGCATTCACTGAAGACTCTCGTTCATGGAGGCTAATTGATGTGAAATAGCAAATGCTGTTCAGCTAATTGTGGTCACTGCTTCAGACCAAAGCACTAACACAAACTGACCTACAGATTTTTGCTTTACAATCAAGTTAAAAGGAAATAGCTTAACTAATGGTAATGTACAGTGTTACTTTTTTTTTTAAAATAGCCATCATGTCACTGAATGACAAATGTTCAAGGTATTAATGCAAACACACTTCTACTGCATACTTTTCTAGGATTTACCTATTATTTATATTAACTTGTTTTGTACTTGAAAAGGAAGATAATGATCAAGGAGGTACTTGCCTCTTCATTTTGCATGAAAATGAATTTTTAAAACTTCTTCCTTGTGAAGAATGCAAGTCTCTGGTGGATTACAGCCAAGGAAATTACATTCCGTACAGTCGGACCAGGCCGATTCAGACTAGGGGAATATGGAGGGGCTAGATTTTCCACTTGGGAGCCATAAGTACAAGTGAGGCGAAGCAATTATATTTCTGAACTAGTAGTAGCATAAGACCTGAAATATCCCCCTTAATGTCCCCCATCCCCACTGGTCAGAGTATGAAAATTTATTGCTATATATTTGGGAGTAGAGGGGTCAAACTAAGGGGAGAAACAGATCATTTCAGCTTATGGCTTCCAAACTAACATAAAACATGGAGAAATGAGTTTCCACCTTCATTAATTATTGTAAAAATTTTTACATCCCATCCTCAAGCATATGTTCATATAAACTTCTAAACAGATTAAGGAAAAACAAAAATAAAATATATTTTTCCTTTTGCATAACAACATTAAAGCACCAATGTAAAAAGGTCTTAAAATGTAGGCATTTATAAAGCCAAGGCCCTGAAAAAAAATCTCTCCTCTCATGACATCAGAGGGAAAATATGGACCCTTGTCTCCAGAGGACCACATAACATGTTCATTAAATATACAAAAATTAACTGATGCCGTACTGATGACAGGAAGAATTCACAGGGCCAGCAAACCTCCCAATTGCACAACTGAGGTCACTGTAAGGTGAACCCATACCATAGTGTGTCATAACAGATGGCACCAAGACCATTTCTGCTCCAAATGCATCCTAATTCAATTCATGCAAAAGTAAGAAACACAGCAATACATATAGCTACAATGAATGCTATGGTTCCAGAGTCAATCCAAATTGCTTTGCTTCTTACCCTATCTTCTTTCATTGCTATACCTGAGTGATTTGATGCATTTGTTCCTGGCTTTCTACCTGTTCTGCGATCCACTTCACCCTCCCTATATGTGTCTGCATCTGATCGTCTTCATTCAGCTGATTTATCAATTCTGCACCTCTGGCTTTTCCAATTCTACAAAATATCTGCTTCTACAATGTAGGTCACACACATTTTTTATTAATAAATACATGGAGTGGTAGTCATACAGCCCAAGAATGGGAAAGGCTATTTTGTTGAAGGTACAATTTTTTTTTAAAAAGAAAAAACACACATTTAGTTAATGCTGGGACCTCCAACTAGAATGGCTGGATGGCAGACAAGACTACGCTATATTTTTAGCCCCCCTTTTACAACAGGTCAGCTCCACTCTAATAGTACTGAAAATAATTGTCCTAGAAGGACAAGGGCAGCAAACGCATGGGGAAACTATCACTTCCAAATTCTCCTCCAATCCACGATCCCGATTTGGGCAAATATCACCGTTCCTTCATCGTCGCTCAGTCAAAATCCTGGAACTCCCTACTGAACAGCATTGTGGGAGAATCTTCACCACACGGACTGCAGCGGTTCAAGAGGCGGCTCACCACCACCTTCTCAAGGGCAACTAGCGATGGGCAATATGTACTTACTAATCAAACTATTTTCTCTTGTTGGGGGAAGGGGCTGCCGACAAGTACAGTAAAACCTGTACAACCCCCCAAAAAAAGACACTTATTGACAGTCCCAAATAACATACATTGTAATAGATACAAGCTGCACCTTGAAACCACTGACATTCGCAATTTACGAACTACAGACAGTCTTCAATGCACCAAGCCTGTTCACAACTTAAAACACGGGACATGCAGGTAAGTGCGAGGCGGCAGCGGGTGAAAAACGGCTTTTGTGGAATGGAGATCTCTTTGCCCATAATCCATAGCGGCAGGGAAACTACTATCTCTGGGATTGAATGCTTGTGTGGCTCTATCCCAGGGATGCTGGGGTAAAGAGCTCCCCATTCCACAAAAGCCAGGAACTGCTCTGGGCAACATCACATCTCACTCCACCAGCCTTCTACTCAACTCCTAGCACTTCAAACATTAGCAGCTGCAGCACACAGAGGGAGAGGCACATGGACAGGGGTCTGCAGGACACTAATCTGCCCCAATTAGGCTGGGATCTCCTAGCCCGACATCAGCCACCTCGCCCTGTGCAGGCTGCCAAAGTAGCAGATCCCAGGATCAGGACATCCCTCCCTCGGTGGAAAAGGACCCCGGGATGGCAATGAACCGGGAAACCCAGCGAACAGAAAATGAACTGAAATGACATCCCACTGGCAGGGCTCCAGAATTGGGCACAATCCCAGGTGAGGGTGAAAAATAAAGGAATGCTGCAGGAGATACATCCATTCCGAGGATATTTGGCTCATTCGGTTTACTGTACATACACTAACCCTTCTGACAATAAGGGCACCCGATTCAAATCCCTTGGGTGTTCCCAAATTACAGCTTTCACTGTAATCAATATCAATACATGTTACACTGGTCAGATCTGCCTTAGGTATTCTTCTGTGTTCAGTATCACCAGTTACTCCTGCAACTGGACCCATTTCCCTCAGGATCAGGAGTTTATTTTTTCTACCCAATATCTAGATGTACAATAGCCTGACCCGGGAGTATAACGATAAGCTGTATGGACTGGAGACAGGAGACCACATTCTCCTTGTGCAGTCGTGCGCACTTCTCTAATCTTCAGGAAGGCAGACTGATCAACACTTTAGTGAGACAATGCCATTATGAATCGTTAGGGTGCGTTATTTTACAGACAGTAGGTGAATGTACAGAGCAACAGTTATAGCTTACTTCAATTATAGTTGAAGTATATACCTTACTTCAATTATATCTTATTTCAATTCTCTCCCCCGACAAAGGAAAATATGAAATCAAAAGCAAAATACCATGGAAATCTGAAATAAAGACAGAAAATGCTGGAGAAGCTCAGCAAGTCAGGCAGCATCTGTGGAGAAAGAAACAGAGTTAATGTTTCAGGTCTGAAACGTCAACTCTGTTTCTTTCTCCACAGATGCTGCCTGATTTGCTGAGCTTCTCCAGCATTTTCTGTTTTTATATAAAATAAAAATGTGTCCCAGTTAGCTGTCTATGTAACACTTTTACTTTTGGTCAACTCCATCACTGAATCAGACCGAGGCTTGGCCTGGGCTGATGCAGGCCTGGCCCACTCTCTTCTCAAGGCAGATTGGCCTAGGCTTACCTCGTTCAGCAGAACTTACCAAGTGACCCTAAACATGTGGGTCTTTTTTTTAAAATATAAAAGTGACCTCTCGCGACAGAAACTTTTGCAGTTGGACCTGACTCCTTTCCTGTCCAAAGGTTGGTTACTGATCAAATTGGCTACTGCCCCTACCAGTGTATGGGCTTCTTTAAACTAACTCCTGCAGAGCACCAAAGGGTAAAATATACCAAATCCTTAATGGCTGAATGTTTACTGGAAGCTTTTGAATACATGAACTGCTTATCCAGTAGTTTTTCATCAGATAAAAAGATAGCAGTTTCAAAGTTGGCTCATTGAATCTAGTGTACGCTCACTAACATACAAATCCTCTTTTTGTCTCCAGTGCACCTCCATCTGTCAAAGTGGGAGAAAGGATACTGGTCCTTGTTGAATTAACATTACGGGACTTCATATTGCCTCCATGGACTTAAACACCTCCATGACCTCTTTCTGCTCTGCAATCTCATCCATCCCTACATCCCATCTCCCATCCTCCACTCTGGTCCACTGTGCTTTGCACCTCCCTCTGCTCCACAACTGAGTGAAACTTTCAGCTCGCTCACTTCTGGACTCGAATTCTCTTCCCAGACCTAGTGTCTTCCTGCATCTCTCCCAGTGACTTTCCATCCCCATTTATAGAGAAGTATCTCGCCTCAGCTCGGGACTTCAAGATTGGAACTTATTAGGTGAAGAATTACAGATGAGAAGCTGCGGTCCACAACTGCAGGTCACAGAGTATTGAGCACAACCTCACACATCATTCAGTGACAGGTGTGATTTTCTTGAACCTTGTATCGGTTTATTTGCGACAGAGCAATGCTTTTCACTGTCCCTCTGCAGGAAACGTTTTCTTCTGCCTCCATAACATCACCTGCTTCCACCCCTATATCTCCCCTTCTGTCACTGAAACCCTAATTCACATTATCAACTCTAGACCTAGACATTTCTAATGGCTGTCTGGCTTCCCCACTTAACCTGGAATGCTAGAACTGCACACTCACCCTCCCCACACAAAGTTCCACACGTTCATCACCCCTGCTCCATTGACTCCTCACACTCCAACAAATTCATTATGATCTTTCAGCCATTTCCAAAGCCCTCGACAACCTTCCCCACCCTACATCTGGCATATATCTCCCCACGTAACTCCTTGCTCTCCCCTGCAGTGGCCTTCCTTTCAGCCACTCAATCCCAACCTCAAACTCCCTACCACGATCTCTTCCCATTTTTCAAAAGCCTACACGTCAGCCATTCCTTCTGCCCTCAACCTTTCCATCGTCTCCTTCTTCCCTTTGGCTTCAGATCCACGGTTTTCTTCTTCACCCTGTAAAGCACACAGAGAACGCTCCTTGTATGTGAGGAGCACTATAGAATAGAAATGCATGCTGTTTAGAATGTCTCAAGGCTAGATAGAATGATAAAACTTGGCAAGACAAGCATAAACTAACTTCTCCAAAAATAAACCACTATTATACATGCATTACACAAATTTACTTGATAGGTTTTGCCTAATTATTTACAAGCTAACCAGTTCTAGTTAATATAGCTTACATCACAGGGCAGTCACTTTCTTCACATTGCTCTAACCAATAACTCCACATGGTCAGCACAAGCAGTGATTAGTATTTTGAGAGTTAAAAAGGTTCTACAGAATCGTTGAGAGACAGTACAAGTTACCTTGGCATTGAAGCTTCTTTCCAATTCCTCCTTGTACCGTTGGATTTGTTCGCACTGATCTTCCCTTAGTTGCTGAAGTGCCTTAGCTAGTTTGCTGTTGTATTCCTGTTGATGACCAGACTCAATATCCATAATTTCATACTTCCTCTTGGTTTCCTTAATTTCCTACATGAACAAACATTAATGCAAAAAGTTAGAGAAGTCAAGCAGCTCATTGTATTCTTCATAAATATTCCAAATGCACACTTTTAAAACAGGATATTCAATATGAAAATGCACAAGGAGCCATTCAACCAAATGTGAAACCTTCATACCTCTCTATAGTTTTGACCAGATTAGATTACCCACTGTACTTAATTGCCACATTGAGAAAGAAAGGAAAATTGGCAGCAGACTCAATGGACTATTGTGGTGATCTAGGGGCAGGTCACTCACTCATCCTTTTGGTGGCATAAAGCATGTGGCCCTGCAGGACTGATGCAGGGCCAGGGTAAAGAGGGATGGATTTTTTCAATTATTTTTTAAAACAGCATTTTTTTATAATCCAGTAAGTGAAGAAAAAGCAATGTGTTATAAGATATTCAACAGATAGCTCCCTCAAAATTCAGTTCTTATTCTTCCAACATATAACTCTACTGGCTCAAATAAGGAATAATAAAATTTAAATCGGTAAATAAAACAAACCCTTTTACCACTACAGTAAGGTAGGTTTGATGAAGAAGGATCCAAGCCTCTGCATCTTCTGATCTGGAACCTTATTTGTTTACATTAGCAATGGAGCATTTTCACCAAAGAGATGAATGGGAACAAGAACAGGGTAATCAATTCCTGGAGCCTGTTCTGCTATTTAATTGGATTATGGATGATCTGTACCTCAACTCCATTTACCTGCCCTTGTTCCATTTCCCTTTACCAAATAAAATTCTATTAACCTCAGTCTTGAAAATTTAAATTGACCCCCAGTATCTACAGCGTTTTGGGGAGATAGCTCCAGATTTCCTCCATCCTTTGTGTAAAAAAAAAAGGCTTCCTGATTTCACTCCTAAGCTCTAATTTAAAGATTATGTCCCCTTGTTCTGGGTTCCCTCACCAACGAAAATGGTTTCTCTGTATGTATATCAAATCTCTATCATTTTGAAGACCTCAATTAGATCACCCTTTAACCTTCTAAACTCAAGGGAATACAAACCAAGTTTATGCAACCTGTTCTCATATTTAACCCATTAAGCACTGGTATCACTTTGGTAAATACGTGCTGAACCCCCTCCACGGCCAATATATCCTTTGAGGTGCGGTGCCCACAACTGAATGCAGTACTCCAGATGGGATCTGACCAAGGCTCTTTACAACTGGAGCATAATTACCTCCCCCTTGACATAGAGGCCAACATTCCATTGGCCTTTTTGATTACTTTTTGTACCTGTGCACTAGCTTTTAGGGATGTGTGTACGTGGGCACCCAAATCCCTTTGCTCCTCCACAATTCCTAGTTTCTCACCATTAAGAAAATATTCCGATTTATTTTTTTGGGATCCAAAGTGGCCATAGGTCTCAGACGTTCACCGATGCTGGCCTGCACAGACATCCATATCTCACTGGAAAGGTCCTATCTGATTGACAAAATTCTGTTCACGACTTTGTACTGGTTGTACATGCTTGAATGCACAATATAAAATGGGACAGCATGGAAATTGGGTTATAGTTCTGAAGTAGTTCTGTAACATAAATGAGGTAGGAGATTCTAACCAACTGAGCTGCTCTGGAATTTAACACACCTTGAAGATCTTTAAACACAGCCAGCGTCACTGATCAATATAAAACAGGCTCGAGTGCAACCTATCAAGGGATTGAGTACAAAACAATTGTAACTGCTGTAAACATCAGAGACATACCTTAGCATAGAGGTTTTTTGCAAAATCCAGCTGTTCCTGTAACGTTTGTGCTCTGTTTGTCAAGTCACATCTTTGTAACATTTCATCTTGTAGTTGCTTTTTAGCATCATTGGCAACCGAATTAATCTAAAGTAAAATGGAACAGATAACACAAGAATCAACTTTTTTTTGGAGGAGGGATGGGGGTCAAGGTTGCTGGTACAAACTTGCTTACTTTTGCAAGCTGAACTTTGACATCGGAGAGTTCATTCTCCAAGTTCCTCTTCTCACTCAGACATGTTGCCAACATAGCCTCTTTGGAATTCAGTGAAGTTTCCAGGTCTCTCAACTTGGCCAAAGCAGAATTCAAATCAGATTCCTTTTTTGCATTTCTGAAAGAATATGAAATTACAGTTCAACTGATTTTCATTTCAATTATTTCTACTTGGACTGGATTTTGTTTATTCTACTGGATTTAGAATTTGATATATTTCAAAGCATACCTGCTGCTTTTAGATGGATTTATATAAAAAAAAATTAAAGCAAAGAACTTGCAAAGCAAAGCACACCGCCTCACCTTTTTTATGTTGCTTACAATTACTTTTTTTTAAAAAAAGGCAGCAGAAATCCTAGGCTAGATCAGTGCTGCACCTAGAATTTGCTCCCATTAAGAATTATAGGAATTGCTACCCAAAATATTACCAAGGTCCAACTGGTTGGCCTTGCATAATAATGGAGTTGTTGACTAATCATAGCAATCAATCTCGATCAATTAGTCTGCAACAGATGCAGACATGATGCAAGGAAAACCCCCAGTGGTGGAGAGCATTGGGAACCATAGGTTCAAAGTCACCTGTTCCTTCGAAGCATGCTACACTTACCAAGTCTTGTCTCAAATTACTCGTATAACGTATGTCAAAATGTTATTTTCTGAAAGAAATTTATCTAATTTGCATTTTAATTAATCAATACTAACTGCTTCCATCGCCTATTCCCCAGGGAGCCTGTTCTGTAGATTGACCACTTGCTCACTGAAATATTGGGCTCGATTTTCGGACGTCCGAGCCGGTGGGTTTGTGGCGGGGGCGGGGGGGGGGGGGGGTCCAAAAATCAGGGATTCCCGGGGCAGGTCCGGAGCCCGGCTCCAACCCGCCCACTTCCGGGTTCCCCAGTGACGCAGCCCCCGCATGCGGGACTCCCGCCGGCAATTAAAGCTGGCAGGATCCCACTTAAACCAATTAATTAGATCGTTCAGGTTGTTAGGAGACTGATTTGTAGGATATTTTAGGAGGGGTGCGATTTTCAACTCAACCGAGCGTGTTTCCTGTACTGCGGGAAACACTCCCAGTTGAAATGGACGTGTTGCAGCCACCAGCCACCGGCAGCTGCAAAGGTCCATTGGACAGGTGGCGGGGGCGGGGGCGAGGGAGACTCTCACTCATTGTCCAAAGTGACAGAGTGGCCTCCTGCAAAGTTTGGCCTCCACCACCCTCCTCCTAACAATAAAATTCACCAACATGCAACCTCAACCCCGGCGTGCGGACACATATACCAACCTTGCGGACCCCCTCAAACTTGGGCAATAAATGCCGGCCTTGCCAGCGACGCCCACATCCCGTGAACGAATAAAAAAAAACGTACATCTTCCAGATGGGGGCCGCCATAGCTGCATTCATGACCTCCGCGGAGGATGAACAGCATCACCAGCCTCGCCAGCCACACCGTCCACCTCTGACACGTGGAGCTCCACAACACAGTGCTGTGACACATCCACCTGCACAGCAGGAGGGAAGGCAACCGCAGAGAGAGATGCGTCGCAGAAGGCACTACCTCGCAACAGGGTCCACAGACAGAGGCTCAGCTTCCTAGATCTCTTGGAGCAGCAGTGCACATGGAGGCTCAGTCACTCGACATGTAGTCGTGGACATCTGCAGCCTACTTCATGCCAAGCTGCTCCGGCTGGCCCGAGCACCATCTTCTTACCTGTTGCTGTCAAAGTCACCACTGCCCTCCACAACTTTTCCTCCACATCCTTCCAGGGGGCCAACGGGGACATCGCCGACTTCTCTCAGTCGTCTGCACAAAAGAGCCCTGCAAATACACTTACACCCACTCTGCAGTGAAACAATGGGTGGCATCAGGTGTGGCTTCATGGTGATCCTCAGGAAAGGGCATTATTGCACAAACCATACAAGATTTGCAAAGACATGGCAGTAGTGGTGACAATATAATATGTAATGTGAGTTGATCAGAAATTAAATATAAGTAAGAACCATGACAAACCCTCAAACACCCTTGAACATCCCCTTCATGCTCACGACATGTTTGCCTTACACTTCCTACTACACATGTGATGCATGCCCAGTGGCTGCAGCACAGGTAGTGGCAGGTTGGGTGAGTCTAACCATGAAAGAGATGCATGAGAGGGTGAGTATGAGATAGAGCCATGAGATTGTATGAGGATTGGGTTGAGTGGTAGTGGCGGGATGAGTACTGGCGAGGTGAGTAAGTGCAGGTAAGATGAGGATGAGCTTTGAGTGGTGTGAGGAGTGATGTGACAGAGTAGCGTTGGCAGTGCAGAAGGAGATGTGGGGTGGGGGCGGTGATGTGGCAGACGGAGTGTAGGGGAATGAGTAAGTGTACTCACTTCGGCTGACCTACTTAGGTCATTGAAGCGCCTCCTGTACTGTGTGCAGGTGCATGATATGTTGGTGGTGCTGGTGACCTCCTCTGCCACCTCGAGCCAGGCCTTCGTGGTGGCAGAGACAGGCCGCTTCCTCCCGCCTGCCGGGGAGAAGATCTCTGTCCTCCCCCTCACCCCATCCGGTAGGACCTGGAGTGAGGCATCATTAAACCTGGGAGCAGCCTTCCCCCTGGGCTGCCCCATGCTGTAATTTTGGCTCCTTTCTGCAGCATCAGTCAGTGGAGGACTGCCCCTTTAAATAGGGCTCCTCCAGCTGACAGCCTATGATGCGGGTGCACAGTCTGCGCGCTGCGCAGCTTTCCAGCGCGAAACCCGGAAACCAAGGTAAGTGCCTTCAACTAGGCTGCGATCGCGTGCAGAGCACCCTGAATTCACCGGGCATGTTACCCACGCGCCCAGTTGACCCCCACCCCCACTGCCAACCCGCCTCCCTCCTAATATCGAGCCCATTGTTTCTGCAGATTAGTTTTGAATTTACCCTCCTTCAAGCGCAGGCCGTGTTCTGGACAAGATGAAATAGCTTGTCATGGTCGACATTATTTAGTCCCTTTAGAATCCGAGAAAAGGCAATTGTATCACCTCTCAACCTTCTCTTTTCAGTAAGATCATGTCCAATTTACATAAATCGCTTCTCATAATCTCCTCCATCATTATGGTTGTTCTCTTCTGTTTCCTTTCAATTGCTGCAATATCATTTTTGCACTGTGGCAACTAGAACTGTATTCTAAGTGCGGTCACACCAATGATTTCTAGAGGCAGGATTGCCTCACTATTTCGGTTCAATATTGAACTTTTAATACTTTCCAACATCTGATTTGCTTTACTCACTGCTGCCAAGCATTTTTGAGATAGATTCAATCCATTTAGCATATCAATGCCAACATGCTACAGGAAAAATAACACAAGTAAGTTCGGTTTAAAGTTGTGCAAAATATATTTCTTGTGTGATAATTTTTTTTTAAACATTTAAAGTAACTTTAAAGAATTTACATTGACATATGTGCAAATGGTGTATTATCTGCAAACACAAGCTTAAAACAGCAACTGGACCAGGGGGTTATACAAGCATTCAACAAAAATTATTTTGACTCTCTTCCCAGCAAAATGCCCCAAGGCATCAATTTTGATGAGATAATGAGTGCAACTGGATGTTGCTAACAGTCTTGACCAACTGGAGGCAGGAGGGCACTTGCTTGGGGAGCGGTTTCATAGACCCATCACAAGCTACTTACATAAATTTGGGTTTATAGCTCTGAATGATCAAGCATTTGGTGAAAACAGTGAAACTGGACCACTTAAGGACGACAAAATACCATCTGCAATTAGAATGATGATCTGGCAAACCTGGGAAATGCTGGGATCTACAAGCTCACAAACTCAGACACATCTATCAATAGATTAAAAACATTATGTCCACACACACTTGCCCCTGACCACCACCACCGCCCCCCCCCCCAACCCATTATAAATTCCTATGTCCAGATTTATAATGGAAACTGCCTATGTAAACTTGTCAGGCTGTAATTACATATTGCCTCTAATGGAGGTGCTGCTGCACCACCACAGACAGGATGATTTAAATACAGTGTGGCATATTTACTTCATGCCTATAAATGTGGACATAGAAACTAATTTGGGGACTGCACTTGGTCTTGATTCCCTGTGTACAAAGCCACTTGGCATTGACTAGTAAATGAAATAAAACCAGAAAATCAGATATGAAAATGACAGGGAGACTGGAGAATACAAAGAAATAATGGTTACGTCAACAGGTCAAAAGGTGGAGAAAACAGCCCATAAACTCCATGATACATCTTGGTAATGGGAAGAGAGTAGATTCACGATGCAGACTGGTGCACATTTCATCACATTAGAAGCCTGACTCTCTGCACTCTGGATTCAACTAAATAGAGAAAAGTTACAGACTTTTGCTTTATTGCAGACACCTTTGACTAATTTATTAAAGGCCTTTGCTGTTTTTAGTATTGTACTGTTGTTTTTCGGAAAATGAAAATCGTAAAACCAGTTCCACTCCACCTTCTCATTAACACAGCACTCCAGCCTACAGAAACATAAGAATTTGCAGATAGAATGATGAAATGGAATGGTCTCCAAATCAAATCATTCTAACTGTATTCCATTGTATATGTTTTATTAGGCCATTGTGCGTTTTGATTATATTCTAGCTGAAAGGATTCCTTAAGCTTTCTTTGGCATGGCTGTACTTCCACTGGGAACATTGCAGGTTTAAGATTGAAACAATTAGTTTGTTACAAGTCCACAGAATTCAGTTGGGTGAGAAATTGATCTAAAATTGCTCACATCTCCGGGACAGACCTGCAACCACCAAATGTTGAATCTCAAAATACTCCAAATACAACCCAAGTTTGGAAGACAAAAATCTATTGTTGCACTCCCTTGTGTTCAAATGTTCATAGCTGGCAGTATGAAAATGTAATGAGCTACCATAACACTTTACTTGAAATCCTAGTGACATTAATGTTACCCTATCCTTTAAAAAAAAATTCAGGAGCCAGCCATGGCTCAGTGGCTGCACTCTCACCTCAGTCAGGAGGTCGTGGGTTATAGAATCATAGAAGTTTACAACATAGAAACAGGCCCTTCGGCCCAACATGTCCATGTCGCCCAGTTTATACCACTAAGCTAGTCCCAATTGCCTGCACTTGGCCCATATCCCTCTATACCCATCTTACCCATGTAACTGTCCAAATGCTTTTTAAAAGACAAAATTGTACCCGCCTCTACTACTGCCTCTGGCAGCTCGTTCCAGACACTCACCACCCTTTGAGTGAAAAAATTGCCTCTCTGGACCCTTTTGTATCTCTCCCCTCTCACCTTAAATCTATGCCCCCTTGTTATAGACTCCCCTACCTTTGGGAAAAGATTTTGACTATCTATGCCCCTCATTATTTTATAGACTTCTATAAGATCACCCCTTAACCTCCTACTCTCCAGGGAAAAAAGTCCCAGTCTATCTAACCTCTCCCTATAAGTCCCACTCCAGAGAATTGAGCACATAATCTAAGCTGGCACTTCAGTGCAGTACTGAGGGAGTGCCGTACTGTTAGGGGTGCCATCTTTCAAATGTGATGCTAAACTGAGGCCCTGTTTGCCCTCTCAGATGGAAGTAAAAGGTCCCATGGCATGAAGAGCACCGGAGTTTTCCCCGGTGTCTTGGCCAACGTTTATTCCTCAACCAATACCATCAAAAACAGATTATCTGGTCATTATCTCATTGCTGATGGGGGACCTTGCTGTGCATAATTTGGCTGCCATGTTTATTACATTACAACATTGACCACACTTCAAAAGTCCTTCATTGGCAGTAAAGTGCTATGGGACATTGAGGTTGTGGAAGATGCTACATAAATGCAAGTCTTCCTCTCTTTCAGTAAGCATATAAGATTGCTAACTTTAACTTAACTTTAACAACCAATTCAACTAGGTTAGAACAATACATAAGAAGATAAGGAATAGGCCATTTGGCTGCTCGTGCCTGCTCCGCCATTCAATAAAATCATGGCTGATCTTCGATCTCAACTCCACTTTCCCGCCCAATCCCTATATCCCTTGATTTCCCTAGAGTCCAAAAATCTATCCATCTCAGCCTTGAATATACTCAATGACTCAGCATCCGCAGCCCTCTGGGACAGAGAATTCCAAGGAGTCACAACCTTCGGAGTGAAGAGATTTCTCCTCATCCAGTCCTAAATGGCCGACCCCTTATCCCAAAACTATGCCTCAGAGTTCCAAACCCTCCAGCCAGAGGAAACAATCTCTCAGCATCTACCCCGTCAGAAGCCCCCTCAGAATCTTATATATTTCAATGAGATCACCGCTCATTCTTCAAAACTCCAGAGAATATACACCCATTCTACTCAATCTCTCCTTATAGGACAACCCTCTCAAACCAGGAATCAATCTAGTGAATCTCCACTGTACAGCCTCTGAGGCAAGTATATCCTTCCTTAGATAAGGAGACCAAAAGTGAATGCAGTACTCCAGGTGAGGTCTCACCAAAGCCCTGTACAATTGTAGCATGACTTCCTCAGCAGAAGCAACATGCTACGGACAGAGCCAAGCGATTCCACAACCGACGGATCAGATCAAAGCTCTGCAGTCCTGCCACATCAAGTCATGAATGGTGGTGGACAATTGAACAACTAACGGGAGGAGGAGGCTCTGCAAACATCCCCATCCTCAATGATGGCGGAGTCCAGCACGTGAGTGCAAAAGACAAGGCTGAAGCATTTGCAACCATCTTCAGCCAGAAGTGCCGAGTGGATAATCCATCTCGGCCTCCTCCCGATATCCCCACCATCACAGAAGCCAGTCTTCAGCCAATTCGATTCACTCCACGTGATATCAAGAAACGGCTGAGTGCACTGGATACAGCAAAGGCAATGGACCCCAACAACATCCCAGCTGTAGTGCTGAAGACTTGTGCTCCAGATCTAGCTGCGCCTCTAGCCAAGCTGTTCCAGTACAGCTACAACACTAGCATCTACCCGACAATGTGGAAAATTGACCAGGTATGTCCTGTCCACAAAAAGCAGGACAAATCCAATCCGGCCAATTACCGCCCCATCAGTCTACTCTCAATTATCAGCAAAGTGATGGAAGTTGTCATTGACAGTGCTATCAAGCGGCACTTATTCACCAATAACCTGCTCACTGATGCTCAGTTTGGGTTCCGCCAGGACCACTCGGCTCCAGACCCCATTACAGCCTTGGTTCAAACATGGACGAAAGAGCTGAATTTCAGAGGTGAGGTGAGAGTGACTGCCCTTGACATCAAGGCAGCATTTGACTAAGAGTGGCACCAAGGAGTCCTAGTAAAATTGAAGTCAATGGGAATCAGGGGGAAAAGTCTCCAGTGGCTGGAGTCATACCTAGCACAAAGGAAGATGGCAGTGGTTGTTGGAGGCCAATCATCTCAGCCCCAGGACATTGCTGCAGGAGTTCCTCAGGGCAGTGTCCTCGGCCCAACCATCTTCAGCTGCTTCATCAATGACCTTGCCTCCATCATAAAGGTCAGAAATGGGGATGTTCGCTGATGATTGCATAGTGTTCAGTTCCATTTTCAAACCCTCAGATAATGAAGCAGTCCGCGCCCACATGCAGCAAGACCTGGACAACATCCAGGCTTGGGCTGATAAGTGGCAAGTAACATTCGCGCCAGACAATAACCATCTCCAACAAGTGAGAGTCTAACTACCTCCCCTTGACATTCAACAGCATTACCATCGCCGAATCCCCCACCATCAACATCCTGGGGGTCACCATTAACCAGAAACTTAACTGGACCAGCCACATAAATACTGTGGCTACAAGAGCAGGTCAGAGGCTGGGTATTTTGCGGCGAGTGACTCACCTCCTGACTCCCCAAAGCCTTTCCACCATCTACAAGGCACAAGTCAGGAGTGTGATGGAATACTCTCCGCTTGCCTGGATGAGTGCAGCTCCAACACCACCCAAGAAGCTCGACACCATCCAGGACAAAGCAGCCCACTTGATTGGCACCCCATCCACCACCCTAAACATTCACTCCCTTCACCACCGGCACACTGCGGCTGCAGTGTGTACCATCCACAGGATGCACTGCAGCAACTCACCAAGGCTTCTTCGGCAGCACCTCCCAAACCCGCGACCTCTACCACCTAGAAGGACAAGAGCAGCAGGCACATGGGAACAACACCACCTGCACGTTCCCCTCCAAGTCACACACCATCCCGACTTGGAAATATATCACCGTTCCTTCATAGTCACTGGGTCAAAATCCTGGAACTCCCTTCCTAACAGCACTGTGGGAGAACCTTCACCACACAGATTTCAGCGGTTCAAGAAGGCGGCTCACCACCACCTTCTCGAGGGCAATTAGGGATGGGCAATAAATTCCGGCCTCGCCAGTGACGCCCACATCCCATGAACGAATGAAAAAAAACTCTTAACTCCAACCCACTTGCAATAAAGGCCAACATGCCATTTGCCTTCCTAATTGCGTGCTGTGTCTTCATGCTAACTTTGTGTGTTTCTTTTAAGAGGACACCCAAATCGCACTGAACACCAATATTTAATAGTTTCTCACCATTTAAAAAATATTCCGTTTTTCTATTCTTCCTACCAAAGTGAATAACCTCACATTTCCCCACATTATACTCCATCTGCCACCTTCTTGCCCACTCGCTTAACCTGTCTATATCCCTTTGCAGACCCTTTGTGTCCTCCTCACAGCTTACTTTCCCACCTAGCCTCGTGTCATCAGCAAACTTGGATCATTACATTCGGTCCCTTCATCCAAGTCATTAATATAGATTGTAAATAGCTGAGGCCCAAGCACTGATCCTTGCGGCACCCCACTAGTAACAGCCTGCCAACCTGAAAGTGACCCATTCATCCCTACTCTGTTTTCTGAATGTTAACCAATCCTCTATCCATGCTAATATATTACCCCGAACCCCATGAGCCCTTATCTTGTGTAGCAACCTTTTATGTGACACCTTATCGAATGCCTTTTGAAAATCCAAATATACTACATCCACTGGTTCCCCTTCATCTACCCTGCTAATTACATTCTCTAAAAACTTAAATAGATTTGTCAAACACGATTTCCCTTTCATAAAACCGTGCTGACTCTGCCTAATCAAATTAGGATTTTTTTTTAAGTGTCCTGTTACCCCTTCCTTAATAATGGATTCCAGCATTTTCCTGATGACTGATGTCAGGCTAACTGGCCTGTAGTTCTGTTTTCTCTCTCCCTTCTTTCTTGAATAGCAGGGTTACATTTGCTACCTTCCAAACCACAGGGACCGTTCTAGAATCTAAGGAATTTTGGAAGATCATAACCAATGCATCCACTATCTCTGTAGCCACCTCGTTTAGAAGCCTCAGATTTAGGCCATCAGGTCCAGGGGATTTATCAGTTTTTAGTCCCATTAGTTTCCCCAGTACTTTTTCTCTACTGATATTAATTACTTTAAGTTCCTCCCTCTCATTAGACCCTTGGTTCCCCACTATTTCTGGTATTTTTTTGCATGTTCTAATGTGAAGAGAGATAAAAAATATTTAACATCTCTGCCATTTCCTTATTCCCCATTATAATTTCTCCTGCCTCAGCCTCTAAAGGGGCCAATGTTTACATTTGCTACTCTCTTCCTTTTTACATACTTGTAGAAGCTCTCACAATGTTTTTATATTTCTTGCTAGTTTATTTTTATATTCTATTTTCTCCCTTCTTAAAATCAAGTTTTTGGTCATCCTTTGCTGGTTTCTAAAACTCTCCCAATCCTCAAGCTTACTATTCTTCTTGGCAACATTATAGGCCTCTTCTTTTAATCTAATACTATCCTTAACTTCTTTAGTTAGCCAGGGATGAATCACTTTTCCCATGGAGTTTCTAATCTCTCAATGGAATGTATATTCATTGAGAATATTGAAATATTTCTTTAAGTGTTTGCCATTGCTTATCTACCATCATACCCTTTAATCTAATTTCCCAATCTACCTTAGCCAACTCACCCCTCATAACTACATAATTGGCTTTATTTAAGTTTAAGACTCTAGTTTCTGACTTAAGTACATCACTCTCAATCTCAATGTGAAATTCTATCATATTGTGAGCACTCTTCCCCACCTACTCTCTACATACTTGCACTTTAAAAAAATTCTTTTTTGGGATGTGGGCGTCGCTGGCAAGACCAGCATTTATTGCCCATCCCTAATTGTCCTTGAGAAGGTGGTGGTGAGCTGCCTTCTTGAACTGCTGCAGTCCATCTGATGAAGATTCTCCCACAGTGCTGTTAGGAAGGGAGTTCCGGATTTTGACCCAGCAACGATGAAGGAACGGCGATATATTTCCAAGTCGGGCTGGTGTGTAACTTGGAGGGGAACATGCAGGTGGTGTTGTTCCCATGGAATTCTCCAACACTGGCCTAACTAATATCTTGTTCAAATTCAATATTGCTTCCTTGGTCTTTATATTCCATGCTCCTACGTATGAAATCCAGAATCTCATTTGCCTTTTTATGTCCTTTTATGCCTGCAATCTCACTTTTATACACCTAGCACTGCTCTCGATAGACTTACATTTCACTGTTCTTACTCCCCTCACTTCTACCTCCCCCAACCAAAATAATGTACTACTTCACATTACTCTGCATTCTTCAATCCATTTGCCACCTTATCTGCCCATTTTGGGAACCTGCCTATGACAATTGGCCACACCTATAATTTGGTATCAGCAAACTTCAATATCATTCTTACTGTGCCTATGTCTTAATCATTTATATAACTGGAATACAGTTATCCACTGTAGAAAAAGTGGATGATGAAACTACAGAATTCTTTATTGCACAAGAAATGGATTCTTGGTACAATTCAAATTTTAAACTCTCCTGGTCTCTAGTTGTGCTATCGTCCATCGCTACAACTAATAAAAAATATGCTCAATAGTCTCACTAGAGCCCCTCTGTTACAATGGCTAGGTACAGATTACACTACATACAACCATTACTCTCAGTTCCATTTTCTAAAATTCATACCATATTATATACATTTGGGTTTTCAGTCATTCTTATGTTATTTTTACAGGTTTTTTTAAAACACTAAAACTCAAAGGGCTCCCATTTTTTGTTTTACCATCTATTTGGTTTTCAAAATAAAGAGTATTTTCTACTCAAATGCCACGTCTTTGTCTCTCTAAAAGATCTGATTGAATGGCGGAGCAGCCTCGAGGGGCCGTGCGGCCCACTTCTGCTCCTGTTTCTTATGTTCTTATGAATGCATTAAATTATCCACAAAAGGCCTATAATTAAAGCTAGATATCCGTGTAGAAAGAATATTGTAATAAGAGAGTGTTTTCTCACTTGTTAAAGCACATCATTCTGATGAATGAGGAAATGACCACCACCCAGGGCTGAATTATGACACCAGACAGGCAGGATAATGAAGCTCATTCCAGGAGCCAATCCCCAATATCTCACAACTTTGTAGTGCCCTGCTCCATGCCCACCGCGCCAGCCATTTTTTTTATATCTGCAAAATATAGACATCTGAATTCACAATATAATCATATGCAAATCTGCATATCCTCATCCACCTATTCTATGAAATTAACATATCTGAATCCATCTCCCAGGTTTTGGCTTTGTTTTGAGATCGTTTCATAGCAACATCAAGAACACTCGCAACAGTTGTTCCTAGATATTGTACATCTTCTGAAGGCCACTTAAAGCAGAAGTTCCTCTTAATACAAAATTCACATTTTTACATTTTGCAGTTTTGGTAAATAGATCTTACATCAGCAAGTGCTTCCATTAAATGAATTTTAAATGTGGGGGCAGGGGAGGGGGGGAAAAGTAATTTTATTTAAAAATTACAGTTCTAAAATAGAGACTTCAAGCTGTAAACTGAGTGACTATCAAATGGAAAAAATATCTTCTTTGTCTTTGGGACTTATTTTAATATGACTAGTATTCTAAGGAATTTCAACATGGAAAAGGTTGGGGAAAAAAATCAGTGCTCATCACACAGCTATTTCATGATCCACTGCTCAGACCTATTTATCCATCATCCAAGGGTAGGATCAATTCTAATTTTCCAGTCTGCCATACCAGCCAATAACTGCATTACCAATAAATGTCCTGAACCCACCAATGCTAGGTTAAGCTCTAGACAAGGGTTGAATAGATAGATTTTACAAATCATCACAAATGGGTTCCTAGGAGTACTGAAAATGGCCATTCCTATGGTGCATGAGACAATCAATACTTAGCCCCTTCACATCTCCAGCAAGTGCTCGAGAGACAAAGACTACAGACATCACCCCATACAGGGTACAAGGAATGCAACAGACCATCTTGAAGTGAGTAAGATGGAGGCTGTCTTTAAGAGGACAAGTTTTACATTAGTCCTAATGGAATTAAATAGGCCCTCTCAAATTGACCATCATATTACTGTTATGAAAACCCCCAAAGGATTTTTCAATTGGAGGATGTCAGATTGCTAAAGTCAACTGCCTGTAATTCACTGACAACCATCTCTATTATTAGTTAGTTTTCAGCTATAGCCAACACCACACTAATGACATTAAGTTTATTCCATGTACTACATTACCTCATACTTCACATGATGCAACAGTTATTTTTAACAAATGATTTTATTTGTTGGGTTACACTTGTCACCCACTCTGTTACAATTGTTAAATGTGTACTAGGCTTTATGATTTTCTGAGAGCACGCATTGTGGTGCCATGCTGAAAACCTCACAAAAGCAACATCAATTGGAGGTCAGTGGCTCCAAGGGATGATGTCAATTCTTTAGAAAATCAGCTTGGTGAATGGTAAAGAGATAGCAGAAGGTTCTATACTTGGGGGCATTTTCTGAATTAGAATGTGTGATTACTTATAATGAAACAATGTATTACAATGTGATAATATTCAGGTATTTTTGTATAGTGTAGACATAAAGAGCAGATATTTAAATGTTAGCGAGGAATTAAGGGAATGGTCCATTTTGGTATGGTGGCAATTGAAGAAAGGGAACAAGTACTTTTAACTTATGAAAATAACAAGTGTTTAAATGTCTTGAATACACTGAACAAGAATACATCATTTAAGGCAATACTCTCCAAGGACTATGCACAATTTGGGCCAGTATGGACACTGCCTAACACAAAATCTCCTGATGCAACCAATATCTTCAAGTAGAGCTCTGTGAAATATGCCCCAACTCCTAGAATAATCAGAATTGACAGCATGTTAACTCAACCGTACAACTATGATCATTTGTGCTGCAACAGATAACTCACCAACACACAGCATCAACTGCACATAAACTATCTTGTTCCACAAAACATTTGATAACGATAACATTTTCAGTCCCATTCCTAAACAGATATGTATTTTTTTCTCTTTAGAAGGAGTTAATAAACACAAATTATTCTTTAGAGTCTTTCCTCATCTACTGCTCTAGGGAAAAATATGTCTTCTAGTCTCTACTCTCATCTGAGGGTGGATAATTTTGTGCTGCTTTAATTCACAAGACTATCCAAGTTAAATAACCGGCCTATGTCTACATTTGCAGTGACTCTCATCATCTTATGGATCCGAATTAGATCCCCACTCAAACTTTTATTTCATGAAAACAAACTCAGTTTTGCATGTCTTTATGACTTCAAAGCCTCAGTCCCCGAACTGTCTACAACACAGCAATTTTTCTGAAGGTAAGGCTTCCAAAATTTGCTAAATGTGGTTTTACCAGAGTTAGGACAGGTCTAAAATAACCCGTATATGCCCATTATTGAATATCCTTTAGATGTACCACTGTACGTGATCCTATTTGGTTTTTAGAAGCTCCTTTTCTGGCTAGGTCTGAAGATTAATCACTTGACAATTGTCTCTTTTTTTTAAATTAAAAAAAATCAATGAAAGCTGTGTGTTTTTTTTAAAAAGTCTTTCGTTTATATTCAGTTAAGTTTAATTAATAATATAATAAAAATCGAGGCATGGCAGGGCACCTCACTCCTATGGAATGCCAATCTTGTGCCATGTGGGAACTCCAGGACGCTTCCCTGTCCTGGACAGCCACAGGTGCAGGAAGTGTCACCAGCTGGAGGAGCTCGAGCTCCTGGTTTCGGAGCTTGAGCAGCGGCTGGCGTCACCGCAGTGCATCTGAGATCTACGTGGATAGCATGTTTCAGGAGGTGGTTATCCCACAGCTTAATAACGTGCAGGCAAAGAGGGACTGGGTGACTGCCAGACACACAAGGAGGACCAGGCAGGTAGTGCAGGATTCCCCTGAGGGCATCTCACTCTTGAACCAGTATTCAGTTCTGAATACCGATGAGGGAGAGGGTTCCCCTGGGCAGTGCAGCCAGAGCCAAGGTCATAGCATCATGGGTGGCTCAGCTGTACCGGGGGGTGGGAGGAGAAAGGTCAAGAGAGCAATAGTGATAGGGGATTCTATAGTTAGGGGAACAGACAGGCATTTCTGTGGCCGAAGATGTGATTTCAGGATGGTATGTTACCTCCCTGGTTCCAGGGTCAAGGATGTCACTGAGCGGCTGCAGAACATTCTGAAGGGGGAGGGTGAACAGCCAGAGGTCGTGGTCCATATCGGTACCAATGACAAAGGTAGCAAGAGGGATGAGGTCCTGCAGGTAGATTTTAAGGAGTTAGGAAAGAGATTAAGAAGCTGGACCTCAAAAGGTAGTAATCTCCAGATTAATCCCAGTGCCACACGCTGGCGAGTACAGAAACTGAAGGATAGAGCAGATGAATGCGTGGCTGGAGAGACGATGCAGGAGGGAGGGCTTCAGATTCCTGGGGCATTGAGACCAGTTCTGGGGGAGGTGGGACATGTACAAGCCAGACGGGTTGCACCTCAGCAAGGCCGGGACCAATATCCTCGCGGGGAGATTTGCTAGTACTGTTGGGGAGGGTTTAAACTAGCTTGGCAGGGGGATGGGAACCTGAGCGTAGATTCAGAAGGGAGAGAAGCAGAGCTGGAAATGGAAGGCAGAAAATTAGTAAGTGAGTTTGGAAGGCAGAGGAAACAAAGGTTAGAAAATAGACAACAAAGGAGTTTGGCAGTGCTCAATGGTATATACCTCAATGCAAGTAGTGAATAAGGCAGATGAGCTAAGAGCACAGATAGACATGTGGAAGTACGATATCTTAGCTATTACTGAAACATGGCTTTAAGAGGGGCAAGAATGGCAGCTCAACATTCCTGGTTAAAGGGTTTTCAGACAAGATAGAGAGAGGGATAAAAAAAAGAGGGGGGAGGTGGCAATGTTGGTTAAAGAAACAATTACAGCTGTGAGGAGGGATGATATGTTAGAAGGATCATCAAATGAGGACATATGGGTTGAGCTAAAGAACAAAAAAGGGGCAATCACACTACTGAGAGTGTACTATAGACCCCCCATACAGTCAGAAGGAGATAGAAGAGCAAATATGTAGGCAAATTTCTGAGAAGTGCAAAAACAATAGGGCAGTAATAGTAGGAGATTTCAACTACCCTATTAATTGGGATACAATCAGTGCAAAAGGAATAAAGAATTCTTAAATTGCATTCAGGAGAAACCTTTTTAGCCAGTACGTAGCAAGCGCAACAAGGGCGGCGGGTGCGTGGCGGGGGCGCGGCGGTAACGGGGAGCAGTTCTGGACTTAGTTTTTGGGAATGAAGCTGGGCAGGTGGAAGGAGTATCAGTGGGAGAGTATTTTGGTGGTAGTGATCATAATTCGGTTAGATTTAGCATAGTTATGGAAAAGGACAAAGATAGAACAGGAGTAAAAGTTCTAAATTGGGGAAAAGCCAATTTTACAAAGCTGAGAAATTATTTAGCAAAAGTCGACTGGAAACAGCTACTTGAAGGTAAATCAGTGTCAGAGCAATGGTAGACATTCAAGGGGTTCAGAGTAAACATGTTCCCACAAAGAAAAAGGGTGGGACTGCCAAATCTAGAGCCCCCAGGATGACATGGAGCATAAAGGGTAAGATAAGGCAAAAAAGGGAAACTTACGTCGGACACCAAGAGCGCAATACTGCACAAAGCCTAGGTGAGTATAGAAAACGCAGGGGTGAAATTAAAAAGGAAATTAGGAAAGCAAAGAGAGGGCATGAAAAAGTACTGGCAAGTAAAATCAAGGAAAACCCAAAAATGTTTTATAAATGAATAAAGAGCAAGAGGATAACTAAGGAAGGAGTAGGGCCTATTACAGACCAAAAAGGTAACCTATGTGTAGAGGCAGAAGATGTGGGTATGGTTCTTAATGAATACTTTGTGTCTGTCTTCACAAAAGAGGGAGATGATGAAGAGATTGTAGTTGAGGAGAAGAAATGTGAAATATTGGATGGGATAAACATAGTGAGAGGAAGTATTAAGGAGTTTAGCTACTTTGAAAGTAGATAAATCGCCAGGCCCGGATGAAATGTATCCCAGGCAGTTAAGAGAAGCAAGGGAGGAAATAGCGGAGGCTCTGACCATCATTTTCCAATCCTCCCTGGCTACAGGCGTGGTGCCGGAGGGTTGGAGGACTGCTAATGTTGTACCATTGTTTAAAAAGGAAGAGATAGACCGAGTAATTATAGGCCAGTCTAACCTTGGTGGTGGGCAAATTATCGGAATCAATTTTGAGGGACAACATAAATCGTCATTTAGAAAGGCACGGGTTAATCAAGGACATGGATTTGATAAGGGAAGGTCGAGTCTGACTAACTTGTTTAAATTTTTTGAGGAGGTAACAAGGAAGGTCGATGAGGGCAACTTGTTTGCTGTAGCGCACATGGATTTTAGCAAGGCTTTTGACAACGTCCCACATGGCAGACTTGTCAAAAATTAAAAGCCCATGGGATCAAAGGGAAAGTGGCTAGTTGGATGCAAAATTGGATCAGTGGCAGGAAGCAAAGTGTAATGGTTGATGGGTGTTTTTGCGACAAGAAGGCTGTTTCCAGTGGGGTTCTGCAAGGCTCAGTACTAGGTCCCTTGCTTTTTGTGGCATATATTAATGATTTGGACTTGAATGTGGGGGGCTTGATCAAGAAGTTTGCAGATGATACAAAAATTGGCCATGTGGTTGATAGTGATGAGGAAAGCTGTAGACTACAGGAAGATATCAATGGACTGGACAGGTGGGCAGAACAGTGGCAAATGGAATTCAATCCGGAAAAGTGTGAGGTAATGCATTTGGGAAGGACAAACAAGGCAAGGGAATACACAATAAATGGGACAATACTGAGACGTGTAGAGGAACAAAGGGACCTTGGAGTGCATGTCCACAGATCCCTGAAGGTAGCAGGACAGGAAGATAAGGTGGTTAAAAAGGCATACGGGATACTTTCCTTTATTAGCTGAGGCATAGAATATAAGAGCAGAGAGGTTATGCTAGAACTGTATAAAACTCTAGTTAGGCCACAGCTTGAGTATTGCGTACAGTTCTGGTCACCACATTACAGCAAAGATGATTGCACTAGCAAAGGTACAGAGGAGATTTATGAGGATGTTGCAAGGGTTGGAGAATTTTAGCTATGATAAAAGATCGGATAGGCCGGGGATGTATTCTTTGGAACAAAGGAGGCTGAGGGGAGATTTAATAGAGGTATATGAAATTATGACAGGATTAGATAGAGTGGATAGGGAGGGCCTATTTCCTTTAGCAGAAGGGTCAGTAACCAGGGGGCATAGATTTAAAGTAATTGGTAGAAGGATTAGAGGGGAGCTGGGGAGAAACTTTTTCACCCAGAGGGTGGTGGGGGTCTGGAACTCACTGCCTTGAAAGGGTGGTAGACACAGAAACCCTCAACTCATTTAAAAAGTACTTGGCCGTGCACTTGAGGTCCCATAACCTACAGGGCTATGGACCTAGTGCTGGAAAGTGGGATTAAACTGGACAACTCTTTTTCCTCATCACTATTTGAATTCTTTTTTCTTTGGACTTTAACAGTTCCGGCTATAGATACACTGTTGAGGTGTTACGATTATGAATGCGTGTACTTTACTGAGTACCTTTGAGGCCTGCTTGTTGGAGATCCCATTTTCTACCAGTTGAGTGCCAACGCCAACAGGCTTGGTTCTCCACATAAATTGTCAACTTGTATCAAACCCTACCATTTATAATAATATTGGAGAAAATGAATTGTTTGTTTTGGAATTTCTCTTTTCTTAGGGGGGGGGGGGGTGGGGGGCAACTGGAAAATGATGGTTGGTCAACTGGAAAATGATGGTTGGTCTCAAAAGGATTTATCCCAAGACTTGTTTGAATAGGTCGAAGAATGAACGAGGAGCCTTGGTTGTTTTTTTTTGGGGGGGGGGGGGTGTTTGTTTGTTTTTTTTACCTTTCCTTTAGCTGGCGGTGCTCCTCGCAGACTCTGCCCAGCTCCACCTGCAGCCGAGCCCGCTCGTTGGCCGTCTTGTCCAGCGCCTTCCTGGCGTCGGCCAGCTCGGTGTCGTAGGCGGAGCGGATGGTGCGGAACTCGGAGCTGTCCGCCTCCTGGCACTCGGTGACTCGCTGCAGCAGCGCCTGGTTCTCGCTCTCCAGCCAGCGGATCCGCTCGATGTAGGCGGCCAGCCGGTCGTTGAGCTGCTGCAGCTCCTCCTTCTCCTGAAGCCGGCTCAGGCGAGTCGGGCTCTGCTTCTGGATGGAGAGCCCACTCTTGGCCGAGCCCTGCCGGCGGGCGGGTGTGGAGGTCCTTAATGCCATTGTCCCCTTTTTATTTTTTATTTTTTTTTTGGGATGGGGAGTGGGGGGAAAAGAAAAGGTTGAGTTTGGGATCAGTTCTGCCACATCAGCTTCGTTGCCTACAACAAATGGGTCAAAATTAAAACACCCGGCTGTCAGTCATGGTATCCAAGGAAAAAGGTCAAGAGTTGCACTTCCACCAAGGTCATCACTGAGCCTCGACTGGACTGAACTCATGCATAGCGATTGGGTAGGTTTATATTGTATCACATGGGCTGGGGTGAAGTGTGGTTGGGTTTATATTTACTGCCAGGCTAAGACTGTTTCAGTATCTGCACCGTTTGAAAGCATTATTCCTAATCTATTTTAAAAAAAAACATCTGTGCAACCATATGCTTAAAACGTTGCCAAGGATAATATTAGTTTACTGGTGGGCAGGCAATAACCCACGTGGTTTAAAGGCCATCATTATTTAGGGCACTCAACCTTGGACAGATTTTGAGTGTGCCTATTTTTTTTCTATGTCCAATCATAGAGTAGAATCGTTACAGCCATTCGGCCCATTGAGCCTGTAAGAGCAAACCAGTTATCCCTTCAAATATTGATCCAATTCCTTTTTGAAAGCCACGATTGAATCTGCATCCACCACCCTTCCAAGCAATGCATTCCTGATCGTAAAAAAGTTTTTCCTCCCGCCGCCTTTGGTTCTTTTGCCGATCACCATATTAAATCATAATTTTTTTTTGGTGGCACACTCAATCATCCCAATTAAGCCGAATTGAACCAAAGTGCCATTTTCCTGATCGATGATGCACTCCAGTCCCCGCAGTGCCCACCAGTCGCGGAAAGCCTCGAGCATTCGGTCAGATACCACGTGTTCCTTTTCCAGGGACACCCGGGCGCAGAGAATGCTGCGGAAGAGAGGTAGACAGTCGTAGCGACTGCCCCCCATGGGCCATGTCCAGCCTGGACTTGTAGATGTCCACTTTGGTCAGGCCCAGGATCAGAATCACGAGGAGGTCCTCCAACTTGCCCGCCCCCCCTCCTCACCAGATGGCCAAAGATCAGGAGCGTGGGACTGAAGTGCAGCTGGAACTTGAGGGGCAGCCCCTTTAAATAGAAAAACAAGTACCACCTCATCTGAGGCACCCAGATTCTGGGTGTGCCTTTTCTTATAAAATCCATAAGGAGAGACTGGGTTACCCCAGTGTTATCAAACAAACAAGAAACCTAACAAGATGTGCCCTTTTTGAAGGGGCACAACTAATAGAAAACTAAATCATTAAAAAAAAACGACGGAAACAAATTAAGTAACAATACTGCCACCTGTGTCTAATGTGCACTCCAGTACCTGCGGTGCCCACTGGTTGCGGAATGCCTCAAGCGTACCGGTGAACACTGCCTGCTCCTTCTCCAGGGCCACCCAGGCGTAGACAAGACCGTGGAAGAGAGGCAGGCAGCCAGAGCGACCACCCCAATGGACTGCGTTCAACCCAGGTTCTGGGTGTGAGATTTTAAGTCACCAGCTTTAAGCAAGATGTGATAAATCACATGATTAGGACCTGTTCCATATATTGCCTCAGGGCAAGACACAAATATGGTTAAAAGTAGCAAGCTGTGCCCACTGCATTTGTTAATCCGAATTTGCTGTCCTGTTGTCACTAATTAAGGTACCAAGTGAACGATCTTCTTCAGCTATTGTTTGTGTGTTATGGCACATTTACACTCCATGGGTGGAAAGCTGAAACTGTTCAGTTACCAGTGCTAAACTTGGAGTGCAAATCGGGTGTGAAAGCTTAAACTCCTTGAAGTGAAGTGGAGAATTCCCTCCTCCAGGGAGTCTCACTCTGCTTCACCCCATTGTTACCTCAGGCTCTGACACCAGATTCCAGCCACATTTACAGTATAACTGCAGTGTTGGTGCGAAGTGAAACCCCTTTTAGTCGTAGCCTAAATGCACCCCTCAAACTCCTGGTAATGGTGAGAAGCCCTCACCTACAGAAGTCATAGCTTTTGAAGTGGCCCCTTATGTCACTTATTCACACTTTAATGATTGAAAAGATCTGATGGTCTCCTCAGGTGTTTTCAGTCATTAAGAATCCTACTGGCACAATGTTTTGTGCGTGCATTTGAACTCTGGAAGCTCCAACTTCACAACAATGGAATTGATGGGCAGAATGGCCTTTTCTCAATCCACGTTCGTTCACTTTTATTTTAGATGCCCCCTGAGTTGTACTGTAAAAGCAATATAGCGTGTGATGCAGATAAAACTGGTAGTGATGTAATATCTGAAGGTATATGGCATCATGTGACAGATACTATAGAGTTTAGAGTTTGATTTTTTTTCTCTGTGACGCATTCCATTGGGATGGGCTGCACCTGATCCGAGCTGGGACCAAGGTCCTAACGGAAAGGATAAATAGGGAGGTAAAAAGGACTTTAAACTAATAAATGGGGGGTGGGGGAGGGCTCAGTCAGAAACAAGAGTGAAAATGATAGTTTAAAGAATTTAAAAAAGGGATAAGAGCAGAGTTCAGGTCACAAACAGGTGATATAGATACTCCAGGTGAATGGAATACTAAAATAACTAAAGTAGTTACAGCAGGAGTGACAAATAAGAAACATGTTAAGTTAATGGTGTGAGAAAGACAGCATCAGGGCAGAAGGACAGATTAGGGTCTTTTGCCCAAATAAGAGTTTTATATACTAACACACGGAACATAAGAAATAAATTGACTGAATTAGAAGCTCAAATACAGCTTAGAGCATATGACAAGGTGGCCATTACTGAGACATGGCTGCAAGCTGGTCATGATTGGGAGTTAAATATTCCAGGTTATAAGGTCTTTAGAAAGGATAGGGAAACTGGAAGAGGAGGATGGGTAGCCTTTTGGTTAAAGATACTACTATAAAATTAGTAAGGGAGGATATAGATAAGGGAAAGCAATCAGTGGTGACTCTATGGTTAGAATTGAGGAATAAGAGAGGACTTAAAACTGGGAGTTGTCTACAGGCTTCCTAATAGCAGCAATGAAGTGGCAGATTGTATTAATTCAGAGATTAGAGAGGCTTGTAGCAAAAGCATAGTTGTTTTAATGGGAGACTTTAATTTCCATGTAGATTGGGAAGAGCAGAGTAGCTCAGGTCAGAAATTTCTTGAGCGCATTCAAGATAGTTTTCTGGAGCATTATGTTCTAGAACTAACAAGAGAGCAGGCCATACTAGATTTTGAATGAATAATAAGCCAGATTTAGTCAGTAATCTAACGGGAAGGGAACATTTATCTAATAGTGATCATAATATGATCCAATTCAATGTTGGGTTTGAAAAGGAGAAACGTACCACAGATATTAAGATTCTAGATTTTCATAAGGCTAACTTTAACGGGATGAGACAGAGACGACTGACGACAGCAAACTGGTCAAAACTGTTATCGGGTAAAACTACAGATGAACAATGGGAGGTGTTCAAAAAATATTTTAGCTTAATACAGGACCAGTATATACCCTTAAAGGGCAACAGCTCTACCTACCAATTAAAACAGCCATGGTCAACAAAAGAGGTGAGAGATAACATAAAGCTAAAAGAAAGAGCATATTCGAAAGAGAACAAAAAATATTCTTGGTGCCTCTTCTAATGGACTCAATATCCCCCCTATCACAGGCACACTGTGGTTACAATATGCAGTCCTTGCAGGCTTCACTGTAGCGACTCACCAAGCTTACTTCAATAACAACTCCCAGCTCTGTGACCTATTCACTGAGAAGGGAAGGAGCAGCAACACCATGGAAACATCACCTCCGAGTTCTCCTCCACATCATACACCGCTCTGACTTGGACATCTATTGCTGTTGCAGTTTCTTCATCATTGCTGGGTCAAAGTCCTGGAATTCCCTACTTAACACCATTGTGGCTATAGTCACTAATAAATCCAATAGGGAATTCAGGAGAAACTTCTTTACCCAAAGAGTGGTAAGAATGTGGAACTCACTACCACAAGGACTAGTTGAGGCAAACAGCATAGATGCATTCAAGGGGAAGCTAGATAAGCACATGAGAGAGAAAGGAATAGAAGGATATGCTGATAGGTTTAGATGAAGTAGGGAGGGAGGAGGCCTTTGTGCACCATAAACACCAGCATAGACCAGTTGGGCCAAATGGTCTGTTTCTGTGCTGTAGACCCGATGTAAACGATGTAGCATACATAAATGCAAAGAATAGTGTCGATCCAGGCGAGTGGGAGACATATAAAGAACAGCAAATGACGACAAAAAAGATAGTAAGAGCTGCAAAATGAGAATATGAAAAGAAACTTGCAAGGGATATCAAGATTAACACAAAAAGTTTTTACAATTATATTAGAAGAAAAAGGGTAGTCAAGGGTAATGTGGGCCCTTTAAAAACAGAAGTGGGTAACATTGCAAATGAAAATAAGGAAATGGCAGACTTTTTGAATAATTACTTTGTGTAAGTCTTCACAGTAGAGGAAAAGGTTAATATAACTGACATTCCAGGGAAACTAATAATAAACCAAGGACTGGACTGCACTAAAGTTAACATAAGCAAGAAAACAGTATTAGAGAAAAAATAATGACTGACAAATCCTTATGACCTGATGGTTTCCACCCCAAGGTATTAAAGGAAGTAGATGAGAAAATTGCAGATCCTTTGGCAATAATTTTCCAAAGATCCCTCAATTCAGGAATTGACCCTTTAGATTGGTAAATTGTAAATGTAACTCCATTATTTAAGAAACGTGAGAGAAACCAGGAATTTATAGACCTGTTAGTTTAACATTTGTTGTGGGGAAGTTATTGGAATCTATAATTAAGGACAGTGTGACTGAGCACTTAGAGAAATTTGAGCTGATTAGAGCGAGCCAACATGGATTTGGAAAGGGTAGATCATGTCTAATGAACCTATTGAATTTTTTGAGGAAGTAACTAAAGGAGTAGACAGGGGAATGTCTATGGATGTAGTTTATAAGGACTTACAGAAGGCATTTGATAAGGTTCCACATAAGAGACTGTTAGCTAAAATTAAAGCTCATGGAATTGAAGGCAAATTATTGACCTGGTTAGGAGATTGGTTAGGTGGTAAAAGACAGCGAGTAGGGATAATGGGTAGGTACATGAATTGGATGGAAGTGGCTAGTGGTGTCCCACAAGGATCTGTGCTGGGGCCTCAACTATTCATTAATGATTTAGATAACACAATAGAGAGCCATATATCCAAGTTTGGCAATGTCACAAAGATTAATGGCATAGTAAGTAATGTAGACAGGAGCATAACATTACAAAGAGACATTGATAGATTAAGTGAATGGGCAAAACTGGCAGATCGATTTCAGCGCAGGTAAGTGTGAGGTCATCCATTTTGAGCCAAAAAAGGATAGATCTGAGTATTTTTTAAATTGTGAAAAGTTAGGAACAGTGGAGATCCAAAGAGATTTAGGGGTCCATGTATGCTGATCACTAACATGCAGTAGTCAGGTACAAATAATAATCAATAAAGCTAATGGAATGTTCGCCTTTATATCCAGAGGGCTGGAATATAAAGGGGAGGGAGATTTGGTATAGCTATCCAAAGCCCTGGTTAGACCACATCTAGAGTACTGTGTACAGTTCTGGGCATCGCACCTTAGAAAGGATATATTGGCCTTGGAAGGAATGCAGCCCAGATTCACCAGAATGTTATCAGGGCTCCAAGGGTTAAATTATGAGAAGAGATTACATAAACTAAGCTTGCATTTCTTGGAATCTATAAGGTTAAGGGGTGATTTGATTGAGGTTTATCGGATTTTGAAAGGAATTGATAGGGTAGATAGAGATAAACTTTTTCTGCTGGTGGGGAAGTCTAGGACAAGGGGACATAACCTTAAAATATGAGCCAGGCCATTCAGGAGAAAAGTTAGAAACACTTCTTGTCGCTGCTAGCTCAGTTAATAATTTTAAATCTGAGATTTATAGATTTTTGCTAGCCAAGGGTATTAAAGGACATGGAGTCAAGGCAGCTCAATGGAGTTAGGGTACAGATCAGCCATGATCTCACTGAATGGTGTAACAGGCTCAAGGGGCTGAATGGCCTACTCTTGTTCCTATGTTCCTTGTCTATTCATATCATACATCACTTCTTTTGTAATTACATAGCACATAATCAAAGTCCATTGTGCATTTGAGATGGAACCTCTTTCACCAGACATTTACCTGCAGTGTTAATGTTCCTCAGCTAAGAAATTACTAAAATTCTTTAGATTTAGTAGTACAGTCTGCAGTATGTTAAATATATAAAGTAATAATTTGCAACATGCACATTACAAAGGGGTGAGATAATATCATAAACCTTGAGAGCAAAGCTCGAGTGGTTCATCAATGACACTGTGACAAATATGAAGCAATTTTGAGTAAGACTTTGAATGTTCTTAGTTTCTTTAATTCTGCCATGGTATGTAGGGGATAAAAAACAACTTCACTCACAAAAAAGATGCTTTGGTTTATTTTTATTACAATGATTGCAACAATTACTCATTTTATCTCAGCCAAGTGTCTGAGGGAGGGGCCAAGCCATTTTGTTTCAAATATGAACCTGTTGCAGGATTGGTATGAATTATGTTTGATTGGTAGCTTATTTCTGAGTTTAACAGTTATTTAAATTTGCTTGATCCTGGTACTTTTCTGGAAAATATTTCTCAGCCTGACTGGTTCAAATCAGGAAGTCTGTCGAATGGCTTTGGAGAATGATATCAGGCCAGATAGCTTCTATGGATGGGATAGTAAATAAAAATAACTGCCACGTAAAAATACATAGGCCCGTAAATTGTCTTGCTTTTTTTCCATGGCACGTTCCTCTCATGGGGCTGAATCCAACACGGGGCCTTCTACAGTGAATCTGGGACCTGTGTGAATGGGACAAGCAACTGTGTGTCTCCTTGACCACGCAAATTAAAGCCTCTGATGAACGCCCAACAGTCGGAACCAGGAAGTGCAGTGAATTCAATGTCAGATCAGGTAGAGAAAGCAAAATAAAGAGAGGGTAAGAAAAATTGAATTAAGAGACAGATAAAAGAGACAGAAAGAAAAAAGAAAAATTAAAAAACACTTTTTTAAATGTCCAACAATAATTAAATTCTGAAGGAATGAGACTCTACACTTGTTAAAGTTAATTTTCAGTGCCAGAGAGGTTGTTTGGCAGTAATTAAGACTCACCACACCGTTAAAAGTGTGCCTAGACTCAAAAAATTTGACATATCTTTTTCTGGTGAGATTAAACATAGAAACATAGAAAATAGGAGCAGGAGAAGGCCATTCAGCCCTTTGAACCTGCTGCGCCATTCAATATGATCATGGATGATCCTCTATCTCAATACCATATTCCCACTCTCTCCCTATACCCCTTGTTGCCTTGATGCCTTTTGTGTCTTGAGTTTGTATCTATCAGGTCAGTGCAGGAACTTCACGCCGTTCCATTCATTTGAATGGAGAGCCAGATGGCGAGATGTCGGTCTCACAAAGCTTATGGAGGCGTAGAGCATCTGGTACAGCAACTTCTGGATTTCCACGTTTGACTGCGCATGTTTGGTTGCTGGAAGTTGCTGTACCAGATGCACAGAAATAATGGTGAACCTTGTTAGCCTCGCCGTTACTTACATAGCAAATTATTCAGGAGAGATTCTTCTAAGCAAACCTTTCCCCAGCATACCAACAGTCCCACCATTTGACCCACTCCGTCCATCCACCTTCTGAATGCCCTCCAACAGGTGGAAGGTAGTGGAAATCTCTCTGCCAAAAAGCTGTTGGGGCTAGGGGTCAATTGAAAATTTCAAAACTGGGATTGATAGATTTTAGTTAGGCAAAGGATAAATGGAGAGGTAATTAAGGGATGTGGAACCAAGGCACGTAAATGGAATTAAGATACAAATCAGCCATTATCTAATTGAATGATGAAACAGACTCGAGGGGCTGAATGGCCTACTCCTATTCCTATGTTCCTTCCTATGTACCTAACACTGCAACTACATTGACCTTCCTCCTACATAATTACAAATATGAAGACCAACAGCAAACCAAGCAAATTAAAACTGTTTACTTCACATCGTGCACATTGCGTATTTTACAACTTTCCTCTCCTCTTCATGTTGAAATTTAAATCACCCTAGTGCAATCCCTTTTTGCCTGGCCTCAGTGCTTGTTGATCTATTCTGGTACTCCTACAAAGTATTTCCCCTATTGCAGGAGCCTAGGAAGTGGGAGGCTGCTGATCATCCACTGAGAGCATTTGAGATGGGTGTGGTGGGCGAACTCGAGCAGCTCTGGGCCTTGAGTGCTCGGCTGCAGACTGCTGAATCTCAACAATGGCCGAAGCTGTCTGGGCCAGCATCTCTGTGGGATCAATAAAGGCACTGGGTCAGAGGCCAGCAGAGGAGCAGGTATGCTGTCATCGTGAGAAAGGACAGCATGAGCCTCTCCTGTGGAGCTAATACCACTGTCATGGGGTTGCGTCTCTACACTGTCTCTGTTCTACGTGAGAATAGAGTGAAGGGGTGTAGTGATGCTCTGGAAGCCTCTATCCAAGCTTTCCTCCTTCCTATCCATGCTCTTCTTCATGGATTGAAAGGCTGAGGAGATGCTAGCTCCCAGAGCCACAATGGCAGCAGTCTGAGTTCCCAGCGAAGCTGTCAGAGCTGTCACCAGAGGTTCAATCATTGTGGGCCCTGCTGGAGTGTTCCTAGAGCTAACTACTCGCTCCATGGTGTTAATTGTATCCATATGATTTATATCAATCAGTGCTAATTGTATTCAGATAGTGCATATCAATTGGGGACTCTCTTGTATCCATTTATAAAGAGAGCTTATCCTGGGGGGTGTAATGGAGATCTCTAAGTATAAAGGCTTGGAAGCAACTGAAGACTAGGCTCTAGTATTCTAACTTTCACCTCCTGGCTATCCAATTTGTTATACATGGTTGACTGCAAGGTCTCAACTACACACAAACTGGAGCTGAATTCCTCCATGCTCTGTGTCATTGTGCATTAGCTCTCTGGCAGGCTGCGCAGTGGAGTTAGAAGGTCCTGGTGCATAGGGATCATAGAATTACATGGAAGTTTACAGCACAAAAACAGGCCATTCGGCCCAACTGGTCTATGCTGGTGTTTATGCTCCACACAAGCTTCCTCCCACCTTACTTTATCTCACCCTATTGGCATATCCTATTCTTTTCTTCGTCATGTACTTATTTAACTTCCCTTTAAATGTATCTATGGTATTTGCCTCAACCACTCCATACGGTGGTGAGTTCCACATTCTCACCACACACTGAGTAAAGAAGTTTCTCCTGAATTCATTATTGGATTTATTAGTGACTATCATATTTCTGGCCCCTAGTTTTGGACACCCCCACACATCTATCCTATCGAACCCCATCATTTTTTAAACACCTTTATCAGGTCCCTTTTCAGTCTTTTTTCTAAAGAGAGCCCCAGTCTGTTCAGTCTTTCCTGATAGTTGTACCCTCGCAGCTCTGGTATCATCCTTGTAAACCTTTTTTGCGCTTTTTCCAATGCTTCTATATCGTTTTTGTGGTATGGAGACCAGAACTGTGCACAGTACTCTAAATGTGGTCTAACCAAAGTTCTATATAAGTTTAATATAACTTCTCTGCTTTTGAATTCTGTTCTTCTAGAAATGAATCCCAGTGCTTTATTTGCATTGTTTATGGCTCTGTTAACCTGCATTGCTACTTTTAATGATTTGTGAATCTGTACCCCTAAATTCCTATGTGCCTCTACTCCACTATGACCTCCTTAGTCCTCCTTTGGATCAGTCTTTGAATGTAGGCTACACCCTCGAGATCTTCATCTCTTCCCTCTGCAGCAGGGCTAGGATGCACGCTCTCCCTTTGGCTAGCTGCTGCATGGACCGTTCAATCCCCCTGCCTATGCTCCCGCGCGCTAATGCTGAGTGAGTCTCCCAGTGCAGACCCCTCTAGTCTATCCTCTAATGTACACACAGCACCAGTCTCTGAGCTGGTGCTTGCTAAAGTAAAGTCAAGTGACGCAGTGCCATCTTCTGTGAAGCTTCATGTCAGCTCCTCATCCTCTGGTTGCTCTATATTTTGACGAACTGAAAGGGAAGAGAGAGATAAGGGTTAGGTTTTAGTGTGAAGGATAAGAAGAGACAGATGAGTCACTGCTGGAAGCAGCTGAACTTTGTCATGCTTAGTATGTGGTGGTAAGATTTCAGTGAGAAGGGACGGAGTGAAAGATAGCCAAGAATCCTGCAGGATGCATCCTCCAGCCTGGTCATTCACGACGCCCCTGATGTGACCCATCCCCAAGATCTTTATGACTTGCTTCTCGAGTGGGGAGATGACCTGAATGGATGTTCTGCCTCCTCCTATCCTTGCCTCCTCCCTACTGTTGTTTGCCAGCTTTGCAAGAAAGAAGGGAGAGTGTTAGTAGTCGCCTAGTGAGAAAGTTTCAGGGTGTGCACATCAAGATAGAATAGCAGTGCTGGTGTGTGAAGGGTGGCAGAGGTGTGACTAGGTCAAGACAATAATATTGAGGATAGTAGGGAGTGCAGAGTGAGGCATTAGAAGCAGAAGGAGATGGAGTTAAGTGTGCTGGAGTGAATGGAGGAGAGTGCTGATACTCGAGGGAGGGAAGGGCGGTGAGTGCTGGAACTTCAGATAGTGCAAGATTAAGCAGAGAGTGATGCAAGATCGGAGTTAGGAGTTACCTTAGCCATCCTGGTCAGGTCATTCAACTTCTTCCTACATTGGAGCCAGGTCTGTGGGGTGTTGCTCCTGGTGCAGACACCCTCCGCTAGCTGTGCCCTTGCTGTCGTGCAGCTTGGCGGGATACCTTCCTGCTGGTTGGTGGAAAGAAGACGTCCCTCTTCCTGTTGACCTCCCCCACCAGGACCTCCATCGCAGTGTGGAAAAGCGAGGGGTCCTTGAAGTATCTCCTGCCATGTCTTTCGCTGCCTTCAGGTTGTCTGCAGCCATAGTGTAGCTCCCCTCTATGAGGTGCAGGCTGCCTTTAAATAGTGGCAGGAATTAGGAGCTTAGCCAATTAGACGAGCTGTCAATCAACAGCAGGACTAACGCTGGCAGCCCTTGTATTTAATTATGAAAAGGGTGCCCGACCAATTTACTAGTCTTGTCCCGCCCACATGATTAACCGATTCTCGGCCCGTAAAAGGGCTTACGTAAATTTCAATCCCTAAGAGTCAATCCTTGATCTGTGTAGATGACAGTGGGTACTGTTGTCTTTAAAGTCTTTAGGAGAGATTTTCATCCTTACCGCCTGTCGGAGTGCAGAGTGAGAAACCTGGTGGGAAGGATTGCCTGCCCCTTACAGAACCCGACGGACTTTCCTTCCATTAATTTCAATGGAAAGAAAACCAGGTGGGTTCTGCTACTGGCACGTGATCTCCCCTCAGATTTTCCTCTCTACGCTCTGCTCAGGTGGTTCTTATACCCCAGATAGCAAAGACAAAAATCTGACCCTTTGAATCTTCAGCTGCAGAGCTGGAAATAAAATCAGATTCCTCACTCCTGATTGTTCACTAAAAATTGAGGACCTTATACATGAATTAAGGTTGGAATAAGGACATGATGGCAAGCTGGATAAATACATGAGGGAGAAAGGAATAGAGGGTTATGCTGATAGGGTTAGATGAAGAGGGGTGGAAGGTGGCTCATGTGGAGCATAAACAGCAGCGTGGACCAGTTGAGCTGAATGGCCTGTTGCTGTGCTGCAGACTCAATGTAACTCAATGTACTCTTCTTTGCACCCTTTCCAATACTTGGATGGCCCCTTTGCACCATGGGGGTACAGATACACAAATCATTAAAAGTAGCAATGTCGGTTAATAAGGTCATAAAAAACAAGCAAGGCGCTGAGGTTCATTTCCAGAGGGATAGAATTGAAGAGCAGAGAAGTTATGTTAAACTTGTATAGAAACTTGGTTAGACCACACTTGGAGTACTGTGGTCTCCATATTATTAAAAAAAAACGATAAAGAGGCATTGGAGAAGGTGCAAAAAAGATTTACAAGGAGGGTATACTTATCAGGAAAGACAAGACTGAGGGATGACTTGATAGAAGTCTTTAAGATTATGAAAGGGTTTGAAAGGGTAAAGGTAGAGAAAATGTTGCCACTTGTGGGGGAGACCAAAACTAGGTGCCATAAATATAAGATAATCACTGTTATAAATTGGGTAGCCTTTATTCACAGAGATTCCCCTTGCACACATCACACCCTAACTAAGCTCTCATGTAAAAAGGATACAAGAGAGTCCCCAATTGATACCGACCACCTGAATACAATTAACACTAATTGATATAAATCATACAATTAACAATCACTAATAAATCCATTAGGGAATTCAGGAGAAACTTCTTTACCCAAAGAGTGGTAAGAATGTGGACCTCGCTACCACATGGAGTAGTTGAGGTGAATCGTATGGATGCATATAAGGGGAAGCGAGATAAACATATGAAGGAGAAAGGAATAGAAGGTTATCCTGATAAGGTTAGATGAAGAGGGGTTGGAGGAAGCATGTGTGGAGCATAAACGTTGGCATGGACCAGTTGGGCTGAATGGCCTGTTTCTGTGCTGTACATTCTGTGTAATTCTATGATCAGGTTCAAGTGTGGTCCCCATGATGGAATAAATTTCTGGCACTCACAATCCAGTCTTGGGCTTAAAGAAAATGATATGACTATCAGGGAGCACGTGAGTTGAACTGTAACTCAATAGGAATCATGATTTTTGAATGATGAAGAGCAAGTGGGAGAAAAACTGGAAGAGAATAAATAAATTTGAAAATGATTAGAATGTTTAATTATGGTCAAACAAACAAGTGTAGCTGTATTTCCGAATCTCACCCCAGAAGTAATCCCCTGTCTAAATAGTCCAAGCTGTCAACATTTGTGATCTGTTCATTTAGAGCTGATTGAACGCATGCTTTTCTTTATTTAAATCTCAATCTGGAGGCTGTGGTATTTAACTCACATCCACCCAGCTGATTGACAGACCTAAATGTAAGCAAATACAACAAAGTTTACATAACTGTAGCTCAGTAATTAAATGGAATTTGACGTGTAAAAAAAATTCCAGATGCGTTTATTTTGAGAAGGACTCAGGTAATACTCTGGAGTCATACATCTTTAAATGTGCAGCAAGAACATGTACTCAGGCAGTTGGACCTTTGCAACGCCAGAAAATTCATTACTGACGGATCCTTTATAAAATGGAGCCACCGTTCTCATTTGATGCAGGGATAAATGAACAATATTGGAATGGATCACATGTTGCCTTTTATATAATCTACAAAAAGACCCTTTTTCCTGATCAAAATGTCTGTTGTTAATACCACAGAACTGCACCAATTTTGTTTTTTTGTTTTAAATATATTACTTGCAGAACACCTGAAAATGTAAAAACCAAGAAGCTTTCTATATTTTATTTATTCAATAAATGTTCATGCACAAAACTTGTAAGTTCTCACCTTCAAATGTTTAGGAGTGAATTAAAAAGTATTAATTACTGTTTAATATCAGAATATACTATAATGATGGGCAGGAAGCCCATAAGACTGATGACAGGGTACAGTTAATTCAAAGAAAGAAAAACTTCACGTCCTCAGGATGTCCCAAAGTGCTTTACAACTAATGAATTATTTTTGAAGTGCCATATGTGGGCAAACACAACGGCTAATGCACACAGTAAGGTCCCACAAATAGCAGATAGATGAGTGACCGGAGAAATTGCTTTTGGCGGTGTTGGTTGACAGAGGAATGTTGGCCAGGACAATGGGAGACCTCCCTGCTCATCTTCAAATAGATGGGATCTTTTATGTCCACCTGAACAAACAGACAGTACCTTTGTTTAATGTCTCACCCCAAAAAAAAATCCAAGAAACAATGTGATCGATTTTTGTTTAAGGCGCAGGTAGGCCAAGGAGTAAGCCTGATCGATTTTTGTGGTCAGGCCTCGTTTAAATACGAGTGGCGAGCTGCCGTTGCTAATCACGCTGATTATAGTCAGATCACCACTTGGGAAGGTGGGAAATCCGGTGGACCTGCGAGATATTGTGTGCCACACAACAGGAGATCTTTAACAATGAAATGGCCTATTACAGTGTCATCTACAGGAGTAACAGGTACTGCAAGTGCTTCTAATGAGTTTGCAACACACACGCCACAAACCACATTTTATATATAATAGATGTTTCTGCCGTGAGATCAAAAGCAAAAGAATTATTTTACTTCATCATAATCTGCATTATATGTCAGGTCCAGTCATGAAAATGCAGTCAGCGCCTTACTTCTTAGTGATAGTCCCTACTGGTCCCTTACTCATTGGCCTTGTGGACATTATGCCCTGTCTGCCAACTCAAGGGCATCCTGAGGCTGTTTCTCCTTTTCCTTTGTTGCTTGAATGTATTTCTCCACCTTGTATTTGTGCTGCTCCACCTTTTGTTTTATTGCTCTATCTTATGCTGACGTGGTTGCTCCATTTCTTCATCCTTGTGACTCTGCTACTCCTCTTTGTTCTGGTACTGTTACTTTCTTTCCTTAACCCTCATACCTGTACCCCTCCTTTTCCCCCTTTAGTGCTGCTTTAAGCACTTCTGTTTCCTGTCAGTGCTGGCTTTCTGCCTCTGCCAGATTAACCAATTCTAACTTTATATACTTTTTTGGAGATTATTTGCTCATACTAATTACCACTTGCTACTGAATATTTATTTTAATTTATACTTTAAACAGCTTGCTTGGTCTGAGAACCATATTTATCACACCTCTGCAGTTATTACAGTTTGAGATTTTCCCCAACACTTTGATTATGTTTACGGATAGATTACAGCTTCAATGAGCACAGAGCTTCATAATTTTGTTATAAATAGCAATCTGAGACAGAGGCCAAGAAATTTGTACAGCATCGGAAACTAGTGCGAAAAACAGGCCTGAAGATTCAGCACGAGACTCGCTGGAAATTGGACCTTAGGCATTACTTGCATAAAACTGGCGAGCTGCGGCCCCCAGTCGGGCGTCCTGATGCAGCTCACCGTTCGAGGCCACATGTAAATCGGCCGGCTCCGTCACCGAGCCAGCCCACAGGCAGGTCCAGGGAAAGTGGGAGGGGAGGGGGAGAGGCAAACCTGAGGGGGACGAGCCTGGGCTGGCCGCTGCCTGCAGTACTGGGCTGGATTTTGCTGTGAGTGGCGAATGAGCGGCGCCCGCCTTTCGTTAGACTTGCACTGGCCCAGAGACTTTCCATGAGCTTTTGCACGGCAAGTTCCTGGAAATTAGAGATCCAAAAAGCACGACGTCCTCTACAGGGCATCTGGGACCTATGTGAACAGGGCCAGCAGCTGTACATCTCCTTAACCGATAAGATTGAAGCATCATTAATAACAGTGCAGAATCTGAACCAGGAAGTGTAAGTTAGAATAGTGAATTCAATGTCAAATCAGGTACAGAAAGCGAAATAAAGAGAGGGTAAGAAAGATTGGATTAAGAGACAGAGATAAAAGAAAAAGTTTTTAAAAGTGTAACCATGCTGTTAAATGGGTACTTAGTCTTGAAATGACTTGACAACTTTTTTGGGCGAGTTTAGTCCTTATTTATGAAGTAAATACAGGAACTTCACTCCATTCATGGAGCCAGATGGCGAAATGCTGTTTTCACGCAGCTTTTGGAGGAGTATCGCATCTCGGCCAGCAACTTCTGGATTTCCGCGTTTAACTGCACATGTGCGATCGCCGGAAGTTACTGTCCAATTTGCACATGAATAACAGTGAGCGCCCTCATCCTCACCCTTATTTTTTACAGCAAAATCGGGCCCAATGTTGTGGAGCCAGTAGAAGCTCTGCTGCTCCTCTGGGCTCCATTTAAAGGTGAGTATAAAAATGTTAACTTACCTTTTCTTTGGCGGCCTCCAGTGGTCCCATTAAGGGTGCGAACAAATTACCTGGGTTAAAAGATTGTGGAATTTTGAGCGTGAGTTACGGGCATAACTAAAATACACCCAAGTCCTCTCGATCTTTTGCGTCCGTCCATCAAACCCTCCGCCCAAACGAATTTCCACCCACAAAACTGGCCACGCCCCTGACTATCAAACGTGAATATCCTCCAATTGTGCTTGTTCGGGGAGGTCTCTCAAGATTGCAACTAGATTTTTTTAGGTGCAACAGGAAATAACTTTATTTTTCTGGTCTTTTAATTGCAATTTTTGAGCGCTTTTAAAAAAAATTATCCTCACTGAGACCTGCTCTGTATTTTCTGTTTCTTTTAATGGCTTTTTATGGCATAAATATAAGTCACATTAAAAATTGAAAAGCTTCCCCGATTGCAGGTTCTTAAACATGCTGTGCCTGATGTGCATGAATGATGGTTAAATGAGTTGAAACTTAAATTTTAAGACACAAAGAAGAAATATATTGGTTTATAGTCCTTGGGCCCAGATTGCTTACAATGATTTATGTCTATTTACGCCCACTTTAAGTTCAGATGTATTCCAACGAGATTGGGAGGACACTTGGCCGTAACTTGACACCAGCAATGTGGGCGCAACAGTGGGCACATTTTTGGGTCTAACTTATGGGTTGCACCCAAAGAGGTCATTGGCTCACACTTCAGCATCATGCTTTCTGACTCGAATTTCATATGCTACCAAAAATCAGATTTTAGTCGGTAGGGAATGTACAAATCAAAAGAATGAACCATGTATCAATCCAACAAATCAAGCATGAACAGCAAGGAAAATCTACTAATAATACAAAGCTGAACCTGAACTAATCAAATTGCTAAAAAAAAATCTGAACTTGGTTTGAGCTGCATCTTGAATTTTTCCCCTGTTTGAAGTATACAGATAATATTACAGCTATAACTTAATAAACCCCAACAAATAAATAATTCTGAATAACATGCTTTCTCTTACTCATACATGCCCATATTATGTAGTAAATCCTGGAAAATGTTTTCTCTTAAAGCCTGCTACTTGCTTCACAGCATGCACCTAACAATAAATAATAAAAGATGCAGGGAATTATGTCCTTCCTCCTATCCCATTTCTTTCTTGCCAAAAGCCATGCATAGGCACATGTGCTACCAGTCTCCTCACATACCTGTGCTTTGCAATTCTGCTTGTACAGATAGCCCTGAGATCCTGTCTTCTGAACTTGTTTATAAAAAAAAACATGCCCATCCAGAGTTGCTCTTCTGCACCTGCCCACTTCCTCCAACTGCTTGGTCCCCTGCTTGAAGGCCCCTTTCCATAGCCATTCACCCAGAATCCTGCTACTTTATCTGCTCACCTGCCCAGAATCCCTCATCACCATTCACCTGCTTTTGGATTTGCCTTCATCGCTCCACCACTGTCAAAACTTCCAACTCTGTGTCACTCCTGCTTTTGCCATTTTCTCTCTAGCACGCATGACCTACAAGCAATGCCAGGGAAGATCAACAAAGTTATATAAAATATACATCACTCTCAGGATGAAACTTGTATCATCATCACAAGATCACCCATGCATTCAAACTCAAGTGTATTCACAGAGTGCAAATGACCAATCTCCTGTTGTATTTTCTACTGATTGAAAAGAACTGATGGGATGGTCACTTCAATAGAAAATAACGGGTTCTCTAACTATTATTCCAATTTTTTTTTTAAGAAACAGAAAGCTTTGTGCCTACTGGAGTTATACTGCAGTTACTGCAAAACAAAATCAATATGAGAGCAGCCCTTGCATCAGTAGGGTTAGTACAAGTATCATTAAATTGCATTTTTGATACTAGCATTGTGAAAATCTTATTTTAGCACTGATGCCAGGTGCAAAATATTGACAGTCTAGGACACTGCATATTTCAGGTACTTTTCCTCTTCTTTGTGCTGATATTATCCCCTCCCCCTCTTTATCTCCTGAAGCTGTTGACTTCTTGCTGGCTCATAGTTTCATGTGCATCTGATGCCTTCTGTTACCTGACACAAGTGGCCATTGTTAAAGTGTGAGCTTTGACAGTAAGTGTTAGCAGGCTATGCAACAACAGGGGTATCACATCTAATCCTGCTTCTGTCCTCAACTGACTGGCCATGCATGCAAACCTTTGCAGGCAGGAGTCACTGTATAGCGATCAAGAGTGATAGCCCTGGTTATTTTCTCTTCCCTCCCAGGGGCTCTGAGGCCAAATGTAGCACCCCTAAACTGAGGTCACCAAACTTAGCACAGACCAGGAATTGAACCTGGTCCCTTGCTGGTCGCTTGTAGCTCAGTGTTAATCTTCTGAGCCATTAGGGTTTATTTCAAATGATTGATTTTTTGTTGTAATTTGTGCTGCAATTTCCATACTTCTTCTCCAGTTTAACAATCTTTTTGTTCCCACCATGAGTCTCATGGTGATTGCTGTGCTTTCCTGGTACAAGTTCCGCACTGATCTCTCTTGCTCAATATTTTCTCATAACCTGTCTCGCGCTTCTCCTGTAGTTTCTTCTTACTGGTCGCATGACTTCACCCCTTCCCCCTCGATCCAGCAACTTCCTGCTATAGGCCAGTCTCTCGTCTTGCAATTTGTTATCTGTTAAAGGTTTCTTGCTACCAATTTTGTATCAGTCACTCTCATCTTGCAGTTTCTCACCATCCAGTGATGCCTCTTATCTCACAGTTAGCCAGGCAGCTTGGTCTACTGTCAGTTTAATAACTGCACTGGTCTGCAAAAAGCTACTCTTCTCCTCACAGCTCATGGTTGTTACCAGTCGGAGTTGATTGAAATCCTCTCATGGCGAGTCCTGGAGGATAGTTGGGACAATTTCAAGTGCTACTGTGGATAATGTGCCGGTACACCCAGAGACTGCAGATATGCAGGGATTGTTTGGGTGAATCAGCTTCCAAAGTTCTACTTTGAGTAGTTCTTAAAATTTTTATATCAACAAAAATAAATACTGAACTTCAAGGCAGGGTATATTTTGTTTCTTCCATTGGTCTGATTTGGGGAGAAAAAGGAGGAACACACAAATTTAGGAGCTGTTGGGAGATATGTGGAATCAAACAATGAGTTTCCACTCTCATTTGAGGCCTCTGCTTTTGGTCTGGGCTGCTCCAATGGTTCAGGTTATAGAGACTCAGGGTACGTGCAAGCATCTCAGAGCAGCTCTATTGGTTTTAAAGGGAGCTGAAGCTTCAGACTAGCTGGAGGCTAATAAGAGAGTTCCAACCCCAGTAAAATCACTACCAGGTGAGTATGTGGCAGTATCGAAGCAGGATAGTCTGAAATGCCCACTTCCATTAAGATCAGTGGAGCCATTATGGGATGCATGCCGATTGCTCCTATAATGTACATCGCTGGAGTGACTCAACATTTGGGTTGAGATTGAAAGTACCAGTACCCCATGAATATTAAAAATGTCATTTAAATCATCTATGTCATTAATTCTGCAAAAGGAGATACCGTGTTAGATTTTTTTTAATGGCGTTTCAAAGAGAACATTCTACAAAAAACACCCCTAACCTTCTCTTCTCCTTTAACTGTTTTATTTCATCTTGCTAAATAATTACATAGAATTACAAGATGAAAACAAATCATTAAGCCCACCCAGTCAGTGTTGTTGCTTAACTCCACATGAGCAGTAGTCCTAATCTCATGTGCCCGCTCTATTCCCATGGCCCTCCTCATCCTTCTTGACCTCTCTGCAGCCTTTGACACGGTTGACCATGCCATCCTTTTCCAACACCTCTCCTCCGTTGTCCAGCTGAGTGGGACTGCCCTCGCTTGGTTCCACTCTTACCTATCCAGTTGTAGCCAAAGAATATCCTACCATAGCTTTCCGCCCCCGCACCATTACTTCTGGAGTCTCCCAAGGATCTATCCTTGGCCCCCTCTTATTTCTCAATTACATGCTGCCCCTTGGCAACATAATCTGAAGACTTGACATCAGGTTCCACATGTATGCTGACGACACCCAGTTCTACCTCATCACCACCTCTCTAGACCCTTCCACTGCCTTTGCGTTCTCAGCCTGGTTGTCTGACATGAGTGCAATTTCCTCCAATTACACATTGGGAAGACAGAAGCCAATATTTTCAGCCCCCGCCACAAACTCCGTTCCCTCACCATCAATTCCGGCCTTCTCCCTGGCCACTGTCTCAGGCTGAACCAGACTATTCGCAACGTCAGTGTCCTATTTGACCCTGAGTTCAGCTTCCAACCCCATATCCCCTCCACCACAAAGACCGTCTACTTCCACCTCTGTAACATCGCCTGTCTCAGCCCCTGCTACAGCTCATCTGCTGCTGAAACCCTCAACCATGCTTTTGTTATCTCCAGACTCGCCTATTCCAGTGCTCTTCTAGCCAGCTTCCAATCTTCCACCGTCCATAAACTTGAGCTCATCCAACACTTTGCTACCTGTATCCTAACCCACACCACATCCTGCTCACCCATCACTCCTGTGCTCCCAGTCCACCAACGCCTTAAATTTAAATTTCTCATCCTCGTGTTCAAATCCCTCCATGACCTCGCCCTCCCTATCTCTCTAACTTCCTCCAGCCCTACAACTCGCTGAGAACTCTGAGCTCCTCCAACTCTGGCCTCTTACGTATCCTGCAGATCTACTCCCATTCCCTTCTCCCCACCATTGGCGACCATGCCGTCAGCCGTCTAGGCCCTAAGCCATGGAATTCTTCTCCTTTCCACCTCTCTCTTTCCTCCTTTAAGACCCTGCTTAAAACAACAACAGCTTGCATTTATATAGTGCCGTTACTGTAGTAAAATGTCCCAAGGCACTTCATAGGAGTGTAATCAAACAAAATTAACACTGAGCCAAAGAAGGAGACATTAGGACAGGTGACCAAAAGCTTGGTCAAAGAGGTAGGTTTTAAGGGGCGACTTAAAAGGAGAAGAGAGAGATGGATCAACCTCTTTGACCAAGCTTTTAGTCACCCCTCTTAATATCTCCTTCTGGCCCGCTGTCAATGTTGTCTGATTGCGCTCCTGTGAAGCACCATGGGATATTTTCTTACCTCAACAGTTCTATATAAATGCAAGTTGTTGTTGTTGTTATCCCCCTTTCCTTCAACCACCTATCCAACCTGTTCTTAAACATTTAATTACATTGTCTTTATTGAAGGTTTGATACAAATGTTTCTTTCCACTGCTGAATTTAGTTCCTTTCTGTGAAAACTGGAAAAATAGCTCACATTTTAAAACTAAAATTTAAAAATTATTGAAGAGTCAACACAATGACACAACCTTTTGTCCTACATTTTCAGTTCATAAACTATAATACATTTATGTCCTTGAGCTCCTCATTTCCTTAAGATGTGCATGTAGCTAGTGGCGTCCCTTATGCCAAGCAATTTTTAAAAAGGAGCTGTAGAATCACATTTTAGATTTTTATATTGTATCTTACTATTCCTTAATAGCAAGTAATTATTGCAAGTAATTTATAAAAATCATATATTGTTTATAAATGTTGAAACATCTTAGATTTTATCGATAACAACTCCCTAAAGTTGTAATATTACAGAAAGTCAAATAATTACGAGAATTGTTTTCGACTATTAGGCAAATCTGGAACTCTCTCCCCCAAAAAGCTGTTGAGGCTGGGGGTCAATTGAAAATGTCAAAACTGAGATTGATAGATTTTTGTCAGGTAAGGGCATTAAGGATTACGGAACCAAGGCGAATCGATGGAGTTAAGATACAGATCAGCCACAATCTAATTGAATGGTAGAACAGGCTCGAGGGGCTGAATGGCCTACTCCTGTTCCCATGTTCCTAAATTGATGAAATCAATGGTCAGAAATTTACAAACACCGTGAATCGGGCGCACTGATCCATGCATCCAATGCTCCCATCTGCATTCCCGTTGAGCAAGACTCTGCATCAGAGTCTCACCATTTCAGGGCTGTAACATGGTTACTGGCATCATGGCTTATTATTATCTGGACCACCTGGAATAACTAGCTTTTGAGTCATTGTGCACTAATGGATTACAGCTGAGTTTAGTACAATGTGGAAAATGTAGACTGGAGTTAATTGTGCTCTAAGTAACATTACTGCTTGAGGAATCATACAGCTATGAGTAGTAACTTTGTTAACATCACTACAAGCAAGATGATTCCAGCCTTTGTGTTTGAAACAGCATAGAATTGCTTAGCATAACACCATTTGAAATAACACAAGTAGCCTTCAAAATGTTTTAAAGTAACTGGGAACATATTTTCATTTGTAACTCTTTAAATTAACCTGTCACTTAAAATGAGTTACTTAAATTTTAACTGGAGTAAATTAATCCTCCCAAAAAATGAAATTGACTGCTAACATTGATGAAAATCTAATCAGTGATATAAGGAACAGCTGCAATAGGGCACAAAAGATCAGTTTCAAAAACAAATCATTGACAGAAACCACAATGCTTTCAAAATAAACTAAAGTTAATTTTAATCTCCTGAGATGCTTTGTTTTCCAGTTCAGTAAATCTGGAAAGTCTCTTGTCCTTGACCACTTGGTGGGTGGAATTTTTCCAGCTCTGCTTTATTTGTATATTGGTGAATTTATGTGTACCTTGTTAATACTTTCCCGTGCTTCAAAATCACTGAGTCGATGAAAAATATAATTTGTTGCACGTGGTGAAGAATAGAAACATTTGCAACTGGGCTAAAGATGGATTTTAACGATGCCAAAATAATCTTTACAATGTGCAGAATAATATACAAATAAAGAACTGTTTTCAGGAAACCTTCAAAAATACTGAGTTATCTTTTCTACAAGTGGATCATTTGGTATCACTCTTCCCCTCTGAGTCAGAAGACTGTGGGTCCAAGCCCCACTCCTGGACTTCAACTCGTAATCTAAGCTGACATCTCAGTGCAGTACTGAAGGCGTGCTGCATCGTCGGTTGATTGAGAAGTTAAACCGAGTCCTGTTCGTGGGGATGTAAAAGATTCCGTGGCACCATTCGAAGAGGAGTAGAAAGTTCTCCCAGTGTCCTGGCAAATATTGATCCCTCGACTAACATCACTAAAACAGATTATCTGGCCATTTATATCACTGCTGTTAGTGGGACCTTGTTGTAAGTAAAGTGGCTGCCACATTTCCCTACATTACAACAGTGACTACAACTCAAAGGTAATTCATTGGTTTTACAACACTTTGGGATGTCCTGAAGTCGTACAAGGCGATATATAAATGCAAGTTCTTCTACTTTATGGTCATTATTTTAAACTGTACATCGAGCGCATGTTTTGTGTTAAATGTGCCAGATATTTCATTCTCTGTACTCGTGCAAGGAAAACATAAAAATAGGAAATGCCACAGCATCACCCAGGACCTTTAAAATGTGTAAGAATGGCATCGCAGAAGGGTTTAAAATAAGTTCTATACCGTGAATTATGGATTTTGTTTTGGAAGAATGCAATAAAAGTAAGCAGGAATGCTTGGCTTAAAGTCACACATTCCAGTCCTTAGAAAATAAGCCAGACTGAAACAATAAATGTTGGAAATGTACTCAGGAAATTAGGCATTACACACCATATGTGAGTAGAGGAGAATTGAGAATTAAGAATTGCTGGGGGAAATCCCTGAAAAGAAAAACTGAGCATACAAAATCCCTTACAAATCCTCCTTTACGCTTTCTAGGAGACACATTTGATTTGTCAACATTACCTTCAATGATGAGCACTGTCCATAATTATTTATTTTCATACTTTCTGTGGAGTATGTGGTTTAATTAAATGGAATCCTTTTTACTGCTTATAAAATATATTTTAATACTCAAAACCGAATCTCCCTCCCATCTAACCAAGACCTACATAATTTAACAAAAGCCACGTGGAAGTGTAGGAAACAATGAGGAGGATAGTAATAGATTTCAAGAGGACATAGACAGACTGGTGGTATGGGCGGACACATGGCAGATGAAATTTAACGCAGCGAAGTGCGAAGTAATACATTTTGGCAGGAAGAACGAGGAGAGGCAATATAAACTAAATGGTACAATTCTAAAGGGGGTGCAGGAACAGAGAGACCTAGGGGTATATGTGCACAAATCTTTGAAGGTTGCAGGACAGGTTGAGAAAGCGGTTAAAAAAGCAAACGGGATACTGGGCTTTATAAATAGAGGCAGAGAGCACAAAAGCAAGGAAGTTATGTTGAACCTTTATAAAACACTGGTTCGGCCACAACTGGAGTATTGTGTCCAATTCTGGGCTCCGCATTTTAGGAAGGATGTGAAGGCCTTAGATAGGGTGCAGGAAAGATTTACTAGAATGGTTCCAGGGATGAGGGACTTCAGAGCAGAGAAAGTTGAGAGAGTATTTGATAGAAGTGTTCAAAGTCATGAAGGATTTAGATAAAATAAGTAAAGAGAAACTGATCCCATTGGCAGAAGGGTCGAGAACCAGAGGACAGAGATTTAAGGAGATTGGCAAAAGAACCAAAGGCAACATGAGGAAAATCTTTTTTACACAGCGAGTAGTTATGATCTGGAATGCACTGCCTGAAAGGGTGGTGGAAACAGAACCAATCGTGGCTTTCAAAAGGGAATTGGATAAATACTTGAAGGGAAAAAATTTGCAGGGCTATAGGGAAAGAGCGGGGGAATGTGACTAACTGGATTGCTCTTACAAAGAGCCGGCATGGGCTTGATGGGTTGAATGGCCTCCTTCTGTGCACAGGAGGCTAATGCTGGAGGACCGAATAGGATGGATTGGGATGTAGGAGTGGTGGAGGTTGCACAGGTAGAGAGAGGCAAGGCCATAGTGGGATTTAAAGGCCAGGACAAGGATCTTGAATTTAATACACTGGGGAAGTGGAAGCCAATAGAAGTCGATGTGGACAGGGGTGATGGATGAGTGGGACTTAGTTTGGGGAGAGAATGTATGTCTTGGACTCTGGGTTTGGTTGAGAGGCCAGTGAGGAGGACATTGCAGAAGTTGAATCTGGAAGTAATAAAAGCATAGCTAAGGCTTTAGGTTGTGGAAAAAAAGGGGTTAAAGGTGGAGACAAATGATGTAGCTTAGGTGGAAGTTAATGATTTTGCTGATGGATAGGGTATGGTGTCTGAAGCTCAGCTTAGAATGGGACACAAATACATTCTCACAGCAACTCTCCATTCCCTATTAAAGCCTTTAACTTCTATGCCATTGGGTTTTTACAGACATCTGTAACATCAAAACTGTAAGAGATGCCCTTTTTTGCTGTTGCTGTATCTACAATTCAGCAGAGACCACCGTAAGTAGCAGTGTGCTGAGTTTCCCAGGGTGTAGGGACATGTGCCCGTTCAGGCTCAGTTTACAAGTCTATGGTTTTCTGAACTGAAAGGACTTTACTTGACCACTGCTGCAGAATTATGTATGTGAATGCTGACTTTCCTGGGAGCACACATGACATCTACATCCTTAGTCCATCGGTCCTTCCATAATAGTTTGAGGATGAGACAAAGTTGAGAGTTATAATCTGGGAGACCTAGCATATCCCCCAAATCCTCCCTGATGATCTCACTTTATCATTCTCCATAACCCAGCCAAACAGCAATACAACAAACAAAGGAGGAAAAAAAAAAATTGGATAAGGCCTATTATTGGGCACGGGTAGCACGATCCGCTATTAACCCATGCCCAATGGCCCCTGCGCAGGCAGGACAAGAACTTCATCTGGCCTCAATACTCACTTTCAAACAGCGTTGAAGACCAGGCCTTACACATCGATTCAAGTAAATGCACACTTTCCACCAACAGGGGGAGCCCCAATCTCTTAAAGAGAGGATGTCTCTTAAAATCTCTTAAAGGTAGCGAGTACCTGTTATTTGCTAAAAATAACAGTCTGCTGTCTGAACGGAGATCAGACATCGCACACGTAAAACACAGATGCAGATCCCGTCCCTATGTTTACAAACTGATGAGTCATGATAAAACATGGACTAAAGGTTGCGCACTACTAAATTTCCACATCCTCCAATCTGCATGCCAGTCCTCGCCAATTTGCCGATCTGAGTTGGTACCATGCCTATGAGAGTGTGTGCACCAAGGATCTCTGATGCTGTACTAGAGGCCTTGGTGCAAGAGGTGGACAGAAAGAGGGACATTCTATATCCACAGGGGGGTGAGGGGGGGCAAGAGCCCCTCCAGACATATGCCCAAAAGGCAGAAGGAGGCAGCAGGGGATGAAGTTAATGCCAGGTGCACAGCACCACAAACATGGATGCAGTGCAGGAAGAAGTTCAGTGCTTTGACACGAGTGGTCAAGGTGAGGGAGGTCAACTGTCAAATAGCATCTCCTACCAACTGCACCACTAGCCGCATCCACTGCAGATATTTTGAAGTAACTCTTCACATGCTTAGACCAACTGAGGGCAACATTACGAGAGTGTTCAGGATAACAGTGGTGTGCTGCGTTCTTCATAATATCGTAATAGACAGAAGCCTCACCTCGGAAGATGCTGAAGAATTCCCTGAAGAATGAAGTAGGAGGAGGATATTACTTTGGGGCCACCAGCAGCAGGACCTCTATTGCAGCAAAGGAGGCCGGTCCGCAAAGCTTTAATTGCCAAAAACTTTAGTGGAACAGTGTACATTCCCCAGACAAACTGACTAGTATGTTGCATCACATTCAAAATCATGAATGGTTTTGATAGAGTAAATAAAGAGAAACTGTTTCCAGTGGCAGAAGGGTCGGTAACCAGAGGTAATTGGCAAAAGAACCGTAGGCGATATGAGGAAAATAATTTTTATTCTGTGAGTTTTTATGATCTGGAATGTACTGCCTGAAAGGGTGGCGGAAGCAGATTCAATAATAACTCAAAAGGGAATGGATAAACGCTTGAAGGGGAAAAATTTGCAAGGCTATGGGGAAAGAGCAGAGGAGTGGAACTGATTGGATAGCTCTTTCAAAGAGCCAGCACAGGCACGATAAGCCAAATGGCCTCCTTCTGTGCTGTATCATTCTATGATTCTATCTATGATAATGTGAAATACCTGATGTGCCAGGGCATCTTTATATGCTTTCTCAATATGATTATCAATTATCAAAATAAAGGAAAACAATTTACTCAAATGTATGCTTCTGTAATTGTGGGTACTTGTTTGGGGATTTCCGTGAGGCTCTGATAGGAGCATACAATTTTACAGCACAGAGAAAGGCCAGTCAACTATTTGGGCGTAGCTTTGCCTTTGGGTGATAATGTAAAACGGGCAATATTGATTCAGCCACCCGTTATATATCTCTCCTGATCGGCCCAAAGGCAAAATTACCCCCATTGTGTCAGTGCTGAACCTTGTGAACTGTGAAGTGCCTCTGAGATGTCCACCTTGTGAACTACTCTTAAAGTTATCCCTAATGGAAGGAGTAAGTATGTTGTGTGGCTCCGAACTCTGCAAACAAGCCTGCTAAGATTTAGTTGGCCCATGATCTCCCTGTCCTTAAGGCCCAGAGGGTTTATCATTTAAAATATCCCTGTATAGTTTCCTTGTTACCTACTGCATGGATCTGGTAGGAGAGGGTCAACCAGCTGCCTGGACCAGCATTACTGCATTCATACCATTACTGAAAGACAAACCTTCATGATGGGTAATGATCTCTGTATCTGGCAAATGGCAGTGCAGATGGTGAGGATAATCTGACATTGCAGAGTACAATGTGGAGAACCACTGCTCCATCACAGCACAAAACTGGAAGGTGCGTCACTTTGCACTATCCCTACACCTTGTGGCATCTGTTCAGTGGAGGCAATTGACTGATGTGAATGTCAATGCTGAAAAAGCATGCTACATTCATAGGTCGATTTGTAGATCAGAATCTGGGGTTGAGGCATCATGGCTAACAACTGCGCTGGACCTGTTCCCAGTACTGACTTATATTTCGCTAGCCAATGGCATTTGTCTTTCTTCATCCATGTTTTATTACTCGCTGTCTGTTTTCTCCTCAAAACACTACTCTGACCTTTTGCAGTGTATGTACGTGAGCTGGAGCTAAGAGGAGGGTGCTGTGCTGTGGGAAGTTGATGGACAGCCAGCATCAGCACCGATGTTTTTCTGCAAAAATAAAAGGTATCACATTACGCAAATTGCAGCAGCACTTTCAGAACGTACCCTATCAAGATTACTCAGGTGCTCAGGAGAATTATACATTAGCCTTCACAATTGCAAAATCTTAATTTGATGTTACACACCATGACTTTGCACACACACTTCTGTTTTTGCCATACCCCACATTCCAAAAAATTGAGTCGCCACTTCCTTGTAATGGGTATGCTGCTCCCTCTGCTGCTCCTGGTCCTGCCAATTGAAAGCTACGTACTCTTGCAAATGACAAAGTATGCAGTGAACAAAGGCACATTGTACAGTGGCAAATGCAACTGGCAACACAATGTCACCCTGACACCATGTACGGTTCCAGATAATTACCTTGCTAGCTGTGGTACGGAAACATTATTGGCTTCAAAGACACCACTGCCAAGTCTTTCTATTTCTGCAATCTTCTAATTGCTTTTGAATGCATAAATGCCTTGTGATATGTTATGCGATTATACACATTTATTTCTGTTGTAATACCTTTACTTAGGCACTAATCAACAACAACAACTTGCATTTATATAGCACCTTTAACATAGTAATATGTCCCAAGGCGCTTCAAAGGTGCGTTATCAGACAAAATTTGATAAAACTTGAAATCAGTTTTCTTTCAAAAGCGGGTTAACCATATACTTTAATCAGCTGCTTCCTTTTCATTCCCACATATAATACTATGGTGTAAATCATAGTAACAGGAATGGTTTTCTTTGGTAGTTATCCTTAAGTCAAACATTGTGCAGGTATGTACAATGTACTCATTGTCTCCTTTATCGAGGCTGACATTTCAGTGCCATACTGGGGGAGTGCTGCACTATCAGAGGTGCCGTCTTTCGTAGGAGATATTAAACCGAGACTCCGTCTGCCCTCTCAGGTGAACGTAAAAGATCCCGTGGCACTGTTTTGATGAAGAGTATGGGAGTTCTTCCCGGTGTCCTGGCCAATATATATCGCTCAAACCAACACTTAAAAACAGATTATCTGGTCATTATCGCATTGCTGTTTGTTGAAACTTGCTGTGCGCAAATTGGCTGCCGCATTTCCTTCATAACAAGTGACTACTCTTCAAACAAAGAGTACTTTATTGGCTGTAATGTGCTTTGGGACATTGAGGTTGTGAAAGGTGCTATATAAATGCAAGTCTTTTTTTTCTTTCTTCTTATTTCCTGCCATACCTCACATGCCCTTCCCTTGCATGTGGTTGCAGTGGAGCATCTGTTCCATAACAGATATCTTTGGGCTGCATTGCACTGTCCGCTATTGCTTTGAGGGCAGTAATACTGCCCATTTTAGTGTGGATTTAGGATGGTAAAAAGAGCACCTACCACCTCAATTCTGCCCCAGAAAAAATGTACCTGCATTTTTCTCCCAAAAAACTCGCCAGTCCCCTTTAAGACCCACCAGAAGTCCTTACCGGCCCATGATTAAGGGGCTGTGGCCAACCCCTCCGAACCACTCAATTCTATTTCCACCCCAAACCTTACCAAGTAATTAATGTCCTTATAAATATGGCAGCAGAGGCAAATCCCTGTGGCAAATACAACCTGAAGGAGGCCATTTTGTGTGATCATACTGAAAGTTGGTGCTTCTTTATCTGTATAACATTTTTGAAAGTACTTTGGGGGGTTGAGTCAGGACTCTTGCTGCTAAAAATACTGCTTAGCAGTCTAGACATTGATTTCCCTATGGTAATATCTTTATTTTTGTGTTATGAAAACAAGGAGGATGAGGACATGCAAGAGGCCAGATTAGATGCTCTTAGTCATGCATATCTTTTCTACATGTGGGCACTCATTCACCAAGATCTACAGATCAAGGAGGCTCCTCTGAATGTCTGTGCTTCATAAGCTGTGCTTCTTTCCTGAGGCTATTGGGGAAATATGGCAACTGCTGGCTGAAGTCCTGCAACTCATTTCCACCAGAAGAACAGTATCAATCTAGGTCACCAGTGCCTTCAACCTCTTTGCATCTGAATTCTTCCAGGCAGCATCAGTTGACCTGTACCACATTAGCCAGTCAGCAGGTCACCACTGCATCATGAAGGTCACTGATGCTCTCTTCAGCAGGACTGCAATTCATTTCCTTCCTAAAGGAACCAGAGAAGCAAAGAGAGAGAGCTATCTCGCTCTATAAGCTGGCTGTCTTTCCATAGGTGCAGAGCAATTGATGGAACTCGTGCCACTCAAAGCCTCCTATGAAAACCCCAATATTTAGGAACAGAAGGGGTTTCCATAAGAATGTAAGAAATTGGAGCAGGAGTGAGCCATACGGCCCCTCGAGCCTGCTCCGCCATTCGATAAGATTAAGGCTGATCTTTGACCTCAAATCTACTTTCCCGCCCGATCCCCATATCCCTTGATTCCCCTAGAGTCCAAAAATCTATCTATTTCAGTCTTGAATATACTCAACGACTAAGCATCCACAGCCCTCTGGGGTAGAGAATTCCAAAGATTCACAACCCTTTGAGTGAAAAAATTTCTCCTCATCTCAGTCCTAAATGGCTGACCCCTTATCCTGAGACTATGCCCCTTAGTTCCAGACTCTCCAGCCAGGGGAAACAGCCCCACAGCCTCACAGCATCTACCCTGTCAAGCCCTCTCAGAATCTTCCATGTTTCAATGAGATCACCTCTTATTCTTCTAAACTCCAGAGAGTATAGGCCTATTCTACTCAATCTCTCCTCATAGGACAACCCTCTCATTTCAGGAATCAATTTGGTGAACCTTCGTTGCACTGCCTCTAAAGCAAGTATATCCTTCCTTAGGTAAGGAGACCAAAACTGTACACAGTACTGCAGCTGTGGTCTCACATCTGTTCCATCAACATGCAGTGAGTACGCGATGGTAATTGCCTGATCCTACATGTCCATGCTAGGTACCTGGGGAGCTGCCATGACTGCCTGCATTATTACTTCATGTGACAATTCTCATTCCAGCCCTCATGAATCAAAGCCGTGTATCAGTGTGATTAGTTGGTAACCAAGATATTCCCCTCCACTCATGGCTGATAACTCCAAAAATGTAATGAGGCTCGTGCAACAAGAAGTGTCCTGGAGCAGACTGTAGGCATTCTGAATTCTCATTTTAGGTGCCTAAAAATAAATCCAATAGAACACTGCAGTACAGCCCAGCAAAAGTCTCCAGGATCATTTCAGCATTTTGGTTGCTTCATAACATTGCCATGGAGAAAGACTTGCTGCTTCTGGAACTTGAAAGCGATAATGATGATGACGAAGATGTGGGAAAAGGAGCACCCATTGCCCCAAAACACAAGGACAGTGGCAGCGGCTATGTCTCTAGAAGTGCATGGGTGGTCATCAGAACTGCTGGCCTCTTCCTGCAAGACACCCCTATGAGGTGAAAGACGAAAAAGCTTGTTTAGCTGTGCAGACTGTGCCCTTGTTTCTGCTGCCACAACTAAGGTTCCTGCTGCCTCAGCAATCTTGCAGTATCTGGCTATGAATGAAAGGTCTCCCTTTAACTGGCTGAAGCCTTTTAAAGACAGCAACAGAACCGTACTTCCCTCTGTTCCAGATAGAATAAGCCATTGAAGGGTGGCTTTCTGGCCTTCAAACTGCCCTGCATGACTAATGAAGGGTTTGGCAGGAATTAGTGCCGGGTTAGTGGCAGTTTCCCATTGCCAGATGTTAGGACCACCCTACTGCAAACCTGCCAATGGGAGGAGAATCCAGGCCCAAATCTTGCTTTCTTTGATCTGATTATGTTACATTCAATTTGCAAACAAAATTTCTTGCACAGCACTTGGATTAAGCAATATTTCCCTATTTAAAGAATGTACTTGTTTAATTTATTGATTAATCAGCAGCTGTGTTGCAAAACTACAATTGCAATCTAGTTGGGTACATGATTGTGCACATAATAATTGGGCTATAAAAATGAAATGGAGCAAATCATATGTTGCTGACTGTGCTCCAATCCTCAAATAATGAAAACAATACACTTCGAACACACATTTACCACCCACTGAGGAATATTACTATCTGCAAACTTTGTCCTATGGCCAATGTTTTACCATTATAGCAGACTTTATGAGGCTTTCCTTTATATTGCTCACCGTTTTTATTTGTGTGGTTTTCTCTCATGCCTTTTTACTCTATTAACTATTTGGCAAATACTTTTGTTTTTCTCAGGTTTTTCCATTGCCTCACTAAGATTGTCTTTTATATCATATAATTGTAGGTACAGTGCAGGAGGAGGCCATTCGGCCCATTGTGCTTGTGCCTGCTCTTTGAAAGAGCTACCCAATTAGTCCCATTCCCCTGCTCTTTCCCCATAGCCCTGTAAATGTTTTCCCTTCAAGTATTTATCCAATTCCCTTTTGAAAGTTATTATTGAATCTGCTTCCACCACCCTTTCAGGCAGTGCATTCCACATCATTACAGCTTGCTGCGTAAAACAAATTTCCTCATGTCGTCTCTGGCTCTTTTGCCGATCAACTTAAATCTGTGTCCTCTGGTTACCGACCCTTCTGCCACTGGAAGCAGTGTCTCCTTATTTACTCAGTCAAAACCCTTCCTCGTTTTGAACACCTCTATCAAATCTCCCCTTAAACTTCTCTGTTCTAAGGAGAACAACCCCAGCTTCTCCAGTCTCTCCACATAACTGAAGTCCCTCATCCCTGGCACCATTCTAGTAAATCTCTTCTGCACCCTCTCGAAGGCTTTGACATCCTTCCTAAAGTGTGGTGCCCAGAATTGAACACAATACTCTAGCTGAGGGCTAACCAGTGTTTCATGAAGGTTTAGCATAACTTTCTTGCTTTTGTACTCCATACCTCTATTAATAAAGCCCAGGATCCCATATGCTTTTTTAACAGCCTTCTCAACTTGATCTGACACCTTCAAAGATTTGTGTATGTGCACCCCCAGGTCTCTCTGTTCCTACACTCCCTTTAAAATTGTACCATTTAGTTTATATTGCTTCTCCTCATTCTTCCTACCAAAATGTATCACTTCACACTTCTCTGCATTAAATTTCATCTGCCATGTGTCTGCCCATTTCATCAGTCTGTCTATGTCCTCCTGAAGTCTGTTACTATCATCGACAATTGTTTACTACATTTCCGAGTTTCGTGTCATCTGCAAACTTTGAAATTATACCCTCTACACTCAAGTCCAGGTGATTAATATATATCAAAAAGAGCAGTGGTCCTTATACTGACCCCTAGGGAACACCACTGTATACTTCCCTCCTGTCCGAAAAACAACCGTTCATCACTACTCTCTGCTTTCTGTCCCCTAGCCATTTTTGTATCCACGCTGCCACTGTCCCTTTAATCCCACAGGCTTTAATTTTGCTAACAAGTCTATTATGTGGTACTTTATCAAATGCCTTTTGAAAGTCCATGTACACAACATCAACCGCACTACCCTCATCAACCCTCTCCGTTACTTCATCAAAGAACTCAATCAAGTTAGTCAAATATGACTTTCCTTTAACAAATGCTGACGTTCATTTATTAGCCCATATTTTTCCAAGTGCCATTTTATTTTCTCCCAGATTATTGTCTCTAAAAGTTTCCCCACCACCGACATTAGGCTCACTGGCCTGTAATTGCCGGGTTTATCCCTTTCCCCTTTTTTGAATTGGGGTGCAACATTTGCAATCCTCCAGTCCTCTGGCACCATCCCCTTATCAAAGGAGGATTGGAAGATTGTGGCCAGACCCTCTGCAATTTCCACCATTACTTCCGTCAGTAACCTAGGATGCATCCCATCTGGACCGGGTGGCTTTTCTACTTTGAGTACTGCCAATCTTGTAAGTACCTCATCTTTATCTATTTTTATCCTATCTAATAGTGCTATTACCTCCTCCTTTGCTGCTACAATGGCAGTGTCCTCTTCTCTAGTGAAGACTGATGTGAAGTATTCATTTAATATCTCAGCTATGCCCTCTGTCTCCACAAGAAGACCGCCTAACAGTTTTCTATTGCCCAGGACTATAAACCAGTGCCAGAAAAAGTTCAATGACCTGATGAGAACAGGCAAAATAACACCCCGCCATTATTCTCTTTCTTCCTGGGTACAAACATACTGTTCACCCTCCAAAAATTAATAGCTGCACAATTCACCCTTTGCCCTGTACTGTGGTTAAGAGAGTCACTAACTTTGCATCTTACAACATGTATTGCGATCTCTCCTAACAGCAAGTACCTACATGCAGAACTTCAAAACTACTCCACTCCAAAACTACAGCCCCAAACCACTCTCCCAGTTCTGCCAAATGTTAACCCCAAGACCTAATCCCCCACACTCCCTATCATACTGTTCCTCGGCCTCAACCCACACCTTTTTCTTACCTGCACGTATTATGCTAGCTTTGATACAGCCTGTCTCGACCCAATACCAGTATCCACCACCATTCCGGTATATGTTGGCCACCATTTTCTTGCTCCACTCCAGAGTCTTGAGCTCATAATCCAGACTGACACTTCAATGCAGTACTGAGGGAGTGCTGCATTGTTGCTGGTGCCACCTTTCGGATGAGATGTTAAACCGAGACCCCATCTGCCTTCTTAGGTGGATGCAAAGATCTCATGGCACTATTTCAAGAAGAGCATGGGAGTTCTCCAACATTTATCCTTGAACCAACATCACTAAAACTGATTATCTGATCATTTTCCTTATTGTTGAACGTGGAACTTTGCTGTGCCCAAATCAGCTGCTGCATTTGCCAACATTGCAACAGAGACTACACTCCAAAATACTTAATTGGCTGAGAACCATTTTGGGACATCCTGAGGAAGTAAAAGGTACTATATAAATGCACGTTCTTTCTATCTTATATATCCGGGGTTAAGCAAAGGGAAGAAATTCACATCATTGGTAAAGGGTCATGTGCAAGACACATATAACAAAATTGGGAGGTAGACAAAGGAAACAGATGCTTACAGAAATAATGACAAAGAAAGAGTGAAGAAAAGAATAAGATACAAATAGAAGATATAGACACAGAAAATTGAGGTATGACACATGCAGTGAGAAAATGATAAAAACTAGTTAATGGAAATGAAAATTGGGAGAGGTATATAACACAGGAACATAGGAACAGGAGTAGGCCATTCAGCCCCTCGAGCTTGTTCCGCCATTGAATTAGATCATGGCTGATCTGTATCTTAACTCCATCTATCCACCTTAGTTCCGTAACCCTTAATACCCTTACCTAACAAAAATCTATCAATCTCAGTTTTGAAATTTTCAATTGACCTCCAGCTTCAAAAAGCTTTTTGGGGAGAGAGTTCCAGATTTCCACAACCCTTTGTGTGAAGAAGTGCTTCCTGACATCACCCCGAATGGCCCAGCTCTAATTTTAAGGTTGTGCCCCCTTGTTCTAGACTCCTCCACCAGAGGAAATAGTTTCTCTCTATCTACCCTATCAAATCCTTTAATCATCTTGAACCCCTCAATTAGATCACCCCTTAATCTTCTACATTCAAGGGAATACAAATCTAGTCTATGTAGCCTGTCCTCATAATTTAACCCTTTTAGCCCTCGTATCATTCTGCAATCTGCGCTGCACCTCCTCCAAGGCTAATGTATCCTTCCTGAGATGTATTGCCCAGACTGAATGCAGTACTCCAGATGGGGCCTCACCAGATCTCTTTTCAGCTGTAACATCACTTCCATCCCTTTGTGTTCCAGCCCTCTTGAGATAATGGCCAACATTCCATTAGCCTTTTTAATTATTTTTTTGTACCTGTCCACTAGCTTTTCGTGATTTCTGCACTTCTACCCCTAAATCTCTTCTGCTGATCCAATGTTCCTAGCTTCTCGCCATTTAGGAAATACTCTGATCTGTCGTTCTTATGTCCAAAGTGGATGACCTCACACTTCCCCACATTGAACTCATTCTGCCACAGCTTTGCTCACTCGCTTAACCTATCAATGTCCCTTTGCAACTTTCTAATCCCATCGACACTATTTACTGTGCCACATAACTTAGGGAATCAGCAAACTTGGATATATGGCTCCCTATTCCTTCAGCCAAGTCATTTATAAATATAGTGAAAAGCTGCGACCCAGTACAGATCCCTGGGAGACACCACTAATCACATCCTGTCGATTTGAGTACATACCCATTATCCCAATTCTCTGTCTCCTACCTCCTATCCAATTCTCTACCCATGTCAATAGGTTGCCTCCAATTCCTTGCACTCTCATTTCTGTTAACACTCTCGTATGCAAGACCTTATTGAATGCCTTCTGGAAGTCCATCTAAATAACACCCATAAACACTCCCTCATCTACCATGTTAGTTACCTCCTCAAAAATTCAACTGGTTCTTTATTCTTTACAAATCCATGCTGGTTCTCTCTGATCAGCTCATGTTTGTCCAAATGCTCAGTCACTCTGTCCCTAATAACAGATTAATGGGTGGCCAAGCCGATATTGCATGTTTTACACTGTATTTGAAAATCAATATTACCCCCATTGTGATGGACACAGAGGGAAAAAAGAGCCTGGGAATGAAACAGAGGAGCAGTTACAGGAAGAGAGACATTCTTTTGTCGCTGACCAATGCTACAGGACATTGTACATTACATGTCACACTTCAGTAACTACCGTATATCCACTGACCCACCATGAGCAACATCATGGGAGATTTGTCAGTGTAACATATTGTGCCTACCAAATGGACATATTCCAGTTCCTGGGATTCCACCAATTTCTACTCCTGTTTTTTTTTCAGTCCTTGAATTACTTTCCATTATGCTTTTCAATTTGTTTCTTTTATTCTCCCTTCAGTACCTGATGTCTGACCCCTGCATTCAGTCGTCTCTTGCTCATTCTTTATTCCAGACACTTTCCTTTTCCTTTCTATAATTAGCTACAAATAAGGGATTTGCCAGCTTCCTTTTAGTTAAACTCTAACTCCTAGTCACCCCTCATTACTGCAACTCCTTATGGCAGTTGATGTGCACCAACGTCAGGGAATGCAACCATTGAATTCCTTACTAATTATCCTTTCAGCTGGTAGAAGCTACTTCCCACTGATGGGCAGGAGCCTGCAAGTAGAGAAACTTGAATCATTCCTTCTCTGCTTTATTTAGAGTGAACCCTGTTGCCTGAATCCAGGTTTAGTGATTAACCCCTCACATATCGATTGAGAGGAGCTGTCTTGTTTTTGCAATCAGCTCTGAGTAGAGCATCGAGAACACATCTTTTTGATGATGTATATATTGTGACACAGCTTCTGGGTGTACCTTAATTGTATGGATATAGTCACATTACTTTTCTGCTTTTGTTGTTTGTACAACAGACAGGCAAGACGTGGCATGGGTTTTTATCTGGTTTTTCGCCTCTCCCAGGAGATCACAAGATGGGGTGTGTACATATCGAGATGCACAAGGCTTTGCAGTTGTGTGGGACAGGCTGGATGGACCAGTGGGTCTTTTCCTGTCTGTCATTGTTTGTATGTTCGTATGATTTCCTAATTAGAATGTAAGTTTGATCGAAAACTGATCAAACTGGTCACTGTGCGTGACCTCCCTTCATACTACATAAAGGACATAAACATTGCAACGATATCTAGAGTTACTTAAACATGTTGGTCCTGAATTTACTCGCCATTTTTGGTGAGATGGTGTCCTACCAGCATATTTGGAGGTGAATAATGAGGCGTGACCCACTTCTGCTGGGTTTCCGCCCTGTACTGGCACCACTGTGGTTTCTGTCGCTAATGCGGAGCCGTTCGTGTGTGTACTTGATGCTCCATTAGAACGTATTAAAATGAGGGGCTCGGCTTTGTGGGACTGGAGAAGAGGGGGTTCAGGCTTTGGAATATTTGAGGTTGGATGGGGATCCGCAGTAATCTGAGAAGATTGGTGGAGTCGTGCGAAGGGAAGGGGTCTGGGATTACTCATGGGAGCTGTGATCTGATACCTGGAAGAACTCAGAATATGGTGAGGGATGTTGGTGATCTGGAACGATGGGGGCTGACTGAGAACTGTGAACACTAAAGGTGGGGGGGGTGGGGAGTTGGAAAGGTTGGGACCTTTGAGAGGGAGTGGGAATCAGTAATCACTTGAGCAGAGAGGACCAATGAGCATTCATGGATGCAGTTAACACTGGTGAGGCTGGACCAGTGTTGGAGGGAGGGGGAGCAGTGAGCAATGTAGGATAGTGGGGCGGGAGGGGGCACTGAGCACTCGAAGGAAATGAGGGCATTAAGCATTCACGGAAATGGGGTCACTATGAATTTAGTGGAGTAAGGGGTACTAAGCTCTCGCAGGGACACCGTGTGCTGGAGGCAATGAACATTTGGGAGGTGCTGAGCACTTGGAGGATGGGAGCAGAGCATAGGGCCAGACAGTGTCGTGCTGCAGAGGGCAAGGAATGGCCATGGGATGGGAGCAGCAGCACTGACAGCAGGAATCAGAGTGGCAGCTGTGACTGAAGAGGTGGAAGTGGTGACTAAATGTAGGACCATTGTTAGCAGCAGATTTGGAGCAGCTGTCAGGAGTGATGAAGATCTCAGATCTTAAAAAGGAAGAAAAACTGGCATCTCTTAGCAAGGGAATAAAAGTTGGAGTGAGGAAAGTTTCACAAAGCGCATCAGGATCTGATGCATCTAAAAAATGGTATTTCATTTATTTTCAGTGTTAGTACATCAAAATAGTCATTTCACGAACTAGCACTCTCTGTGGGAGGCCTGCTGAAGGGCTCTGAGCTGGTGTATGCCTGAAAGCCAACTGGATGAAAGATTTAGGGGGAGAAAGCAAGCTCCAGGAAATTAAACTCTGGTCAGCTTTTAGCGTAAAATTATTGGACAGATTTCCAACAAGACTTGTGCAATTATTTGGATAAGCTTAAAGAGTTATTTTGTTGGTTTGGTGTATGTTTCTGACTCATGGCTGGTAGGTTTTCCTACATGCCTATATTTGAGTGAATCAGCGTGATTAACTTAACAGATAGCGGTTATTTGAGACAATCGCATAAGTGTGATGACATTTTGGAAGTACTGTGACGTTTTGTAACTGTGACACTTTGAAGGTTGACATACACTTTGCATGTGTAACTTGAGAGTGGTACTTTGAAGTGAGACATAAAATTTTCCATGACTACAGACATACACTACATGCAAGACTTGTACGGATAAAGATTTTTAAAAAATGAACAGCACTGTCTCATTTCATGCTGTCAGGTAAAGCTGTGACATAGGACGCCATGAATTATCAGGTTGTGTCAAATGGTAAATAACAGACAAAATCACCATCCTCCAGGCCGTTTTACATATATTATCCACTTTTTCTTCAGAAAGAATTAATTAGAGTGTTTTACTTCAAGTTTAGCAGCTGCCTCTCAAATGGTGGGAGTTACTGATTTTACTTTAGATGGTTTCCTGCATCACCAATCTATTAGTGTTAATGACAATCACAACACAAAACTGATAATGCTCTTTCCACACCTCTCAAAAAGCTGCTTGCCTAGTAAAAATGATAAAAATATTGTTAGTCTCCTGTGCCAAGTACAAAACTGGCAGTATTTGAAATGGCTGGCAGAAAAATTTAGAAGCCGTGACATAATGGTCAGGTTTTGGATGTTCTGCTGGACTCCATAAGTGAAAAGTGGGATGAACTTGAAGGGCAGCCCATAAACCAAGTAAGGAGGCATGCTTTTTGGATATATAGCACCCCTTACTCCACTACCCAAAGGCGGTAGGAGATCAGGAACAAGATTTAAGGAAGAATGCCAAGGCAAGGCAAGGCAAGATCACAAGATATGTTCAGATGAAGAAGACCCTTTGGGTCATTTGATCCTTTCCTTCCAGGATACAAACCCAATGCTTTCCCACTATATCAGCTGGCTATTTTTCAAATGAGCCCAGTGTCCTCACCTCACCCACACTCCTTGGCAAAACAGTTCAACTATTGGTCACCCTTTGTGTAAAGAAATATTTCCTGATGTCTGTTCTCATTTTTTTTAATATATATATTTGTTCTTGGGATGTGGGTAACACTGACAAGGCAGTATTTATTGTCCATCCCTAATTGCCAAAGGGAATTCAGAGTTAACCACATGGTGCGGGACTGGAGTCACATATAGGCCAGACCAAGTAGGGTGACAAGTTCCCTTTCCTGAAAGATATTAGTGAACCAGTCGAGTATTTACAACAATCCAGCAGCTTTCACAGTCATTTTTCTCATGCTAACCCATAAATTACCAGATTTATTGAATTCATTTTCACGATTTGCCGTGGTGGGATTTGAAGTCATCACCTCTAGGTTGCTAGTCCAGTAGCATAGTCAGTACCCTATCCTTCACAACCTTATATCTCACTACAAATATAACCTGCCTCAATATGAACATGGTGAACATTTACGGCTATAAATATAAAACTTTTGTTACTTCAGAATGGGTACATAACAGCTTTAATTACACTGTGGAGTACTCTAAAGGACGATGTAGTAAGGACAGTAGAACTAGTGAAAATATCAGGCTAACGCAAGTTACATTACACATACCAAGCAGTCGAAGACAAGGTACCGCAGGAATTAATTTACACACATGAAATCATCCTGTGCTAATGTGCTTTGCTCCCATTGCGTGAGTAGGAGTGCTTTCCACTGCCTCCATGTTAATGAAGATAAACATTCTTTGTTTAAAACCAGTCAGTGTCTTTTTACGTGAAAGGACTCTCTTCAGTGCTAGTTCTGAGCCTCAGGAAGTGAGCCAGATTTTCCTGCAAAGGTGACACAAGTGAGCAATAGCACATGGTGAATTCAGAAATGCAGCATTAGCTTTTCAGCACTGTCAAGGCATGCTCAATGTAAATATCATGAGATACCTCTTTTTAAAACGTCCGTCTTTCTTATGACATCTTTGCTCGATTACATGATCCATGTGATTACAGCACAATGACTATCCATCATTAAGTTTACAATGCCTTAAACCATCACATTCAGATATATCCTTGCAGACATTAAAGCAGACAGTATTTACATATGTCATTACTTTTGTTGGTTGCTTCAATTTGAGAAACTTTTCCAAGATCGTGTCATTTCTCTGCTGGAGTTGGGATGCTCAGTAACCTACATCCGGGCAACTTGACACTTGTGTACCCCCCTGCCCTGAAATGGTCGTCTTGTTTATTAACTGGTATCAGAGAGGATGTCCAGATCGGAAAATCAGGGTTTGAAAACTAACGGGTCTGGCCGGTGCTACTGCCGTCTAATTTTCTCTTTGCGCAGCTGGATTATATGGCCAATTCATAATGATGCCAAATGAACATGATGTGGAGATGCCGGTGATGGACTGGGGTTGACAATTGTAAACAATTTTACAACACCAAGTTATAGTCCAGCAATTTTATTTTAAATTCACAAGCTTTCGGAGGCTACCTCCTTCCTCAGGTTCACATCGTTCACCTGAGGAAGGAGGTAGCCTCCGAAAGCTTGTGAATTTAAAATAAAATTGCTGGACTATAACTTGGTGTTGTAAAATTGCCAAATGAACAGTTTGAGAAGTGTGAAACTGACCATAGATGCAGGTGAGATTTGTGACCTGAAGCAGCATGAAACCGCTGTTAGGAATCCAGGAGCATCTGCTCATCTCATTGATGGGTACTAAATATGACCAGGAAAATGGAACCCAAAGAAAGAAGGGAGAGAAAATATTGGGGTCAAATTAGAAACAAAAAACTCTGAAAGACCGATAGGGTAGCAGGGTATGGCTGTAGTCCTGCCAATGCAGGAATCCTAAATTTCACTACTAGAAAGAACTTGCATTTATATTGCACCTTTTATGTTCGCAGGATGTCTCAAAGCGCTTCACAGTTAATGAATTATTTTTGAAGTGTAGTCACTGTTTTTGCATATCAGAGGATGGCTGCTGAACAGAGCTCAGGCTAAACTGGGAAGGAGGGAAAATAAAATCAGCACGCAAAGCACACCACGTTCCCATCAGTCACCACCTGAATAGAGTGTTTCATATGTTTGGCCTTCCACTTGAAAAGATTACATTCCAGACCCTGAGCATAAAGAATCTATGTACCCTAATTTGAACTCTAATTAAAGCTTGTTTTTTAATAGTTGAAGAGGGACTACAGTAATTTTAACATAGAAAAATGGACTTTAAAAAATTGTATTAATTTGTATACACATCTTATTCTTGGACTTTTAAAAATTAATCTTAAAACCTTGTAAAGAACCACAGGGTTAATAACTTAACCTCGTCCCTATTGGCACTGGAGCTTGCTTGCATCTCCACTGAAGTAGGAACATTATTGGTTTTTGTGGGTCAAAGGATTTACATTTGTTTATGGTTTGTGGCTGCCCACATATTTGGCTTCTGATTACACATTCCTATATTGAGATCTCAATGGGACCAGTCTCTGGGTTTTTGAGTAAAGACTTCTATGTGGGTGTGCACATAAGATTGCAATCAAAACCTGTTGTAGTATACAGTTAAATTGCTCTTTGCAGAGTCTCATAAAATTGTCTTGCTACAAATTCCTCAAATCTTAAAATTTAAAAATGCAGTAACTTCACAGAAATAAGATAAAACAAATAAAAGGTACTCATAATCAAATGTTTAAATTCTAAAATTTAAATATTCAATTATGATTTGCCTCGATTTTAAAATTCTCATCCTCGTGTCCTCAAATCCCTCCATGGCCTCGCCTCTCCCCAGCTCTATAACCTCCTCCAGCCCTGCAACCCTCCGAGAACTCTGCGCTGCTCCAGCTCTGGCCTCTTGTGCATCCCCCACTTCCTTCACTCCACCATTGGCGGCCGTGCCTTCAGCCATTTAGGCCCTAAGCTGTAGAATTCCCTCCATAAACCTCTCTGCTTCCCTTCTTTAAGACGCTCCTTAAAATCTACCTCTTTGACCAAGCTTTTAATCACCAATCTTAATATCTCCTTCTTTGGCTCAGTGTCAATTTTTGTCTGATGACAGTCTTGTAAAGCGCCTTGGGATGTTTTCTTATGTGAAAGGCGCTATATAATTGCAAGTTGTTATTGTTGTTGAATATGCTTCTCTTTCTCCATTATACAAAAACAACTCTTTAAAAGGAAAGGGAGCAGAGGCTGTGCAAATTTGCAGTTCCTGCTAAGAATAGTCCTTCACAATGGATTCTATAATAGTATTGGAAAAGCTAAGGATGCCTTCACCATAACCTGGATGTCAGCACTGTGCTACTTTGGGCAAAACCGCCTCCTTATTGCTTTCAATCTACTAAGTGTTATGGCTTAGGAAAAACATGCAGAAGGCAATATAATAAGGATGCATGAGCTTAATAGAGAACTTTTACATAAAAACATAAGAAATAGGAGCAGGAGTAGGCCAATCGGCCCCTCGAGCCTGCTCCGCCATTTAATAAGATCATGGCTGATCTGATCCTAACCTCAAATCTAAATTCATGTCCACTTTCCTGCCCGCTCCCCGTAACCCCTAATTCCCTTCACTTCTAGGAAACTGTCTATTTCTGCTTTGAATTTATTCAATGATGTAGCTTCCACAGCTTCCTGGGGCAGCAAATACCACAGACCTAGCACCCTCTGGTGAAGAAGTTTCCCCTCATCTCAGTTTTGAAGGAGCAGCCCCTTATTCTAAGATTATGCCCCCTAGTTCTAGTTTCACCCAACCTTGGGAACATCCTCACCGCATCCACCCGATCAAGCCCCTTCACAATCTTATATGTTTCAATAAGATCGCCTCTTATTCTTCTGAACTCCAATGAGTAGAGTCCCAATCTACTCAACCTCTCCTCATATGTCCGCCCCCTCATCCCCGGGATTAACCGAGTGAACCTTCTTTGTACTGCCTCGAGAGCAAGTATGTCTTTTCTTAAGTATGGAGACCAAAACTGTATGCAGTATTCCAGGTGCGGTCTCACCAATACCTTATATAACTGCAGCAATACCTCCCTGTTTTTATATTCTATCCCCCTAGCAATAAACGCCAACATTCCGTTGGCCTTCTTGATCACCTGCTGCACCTGCATACTATTTAATTCCATTTAATTACCAGCCAAACTTGACAAATTGAATATCAGCAATGCTAGGACTTTTGTATTTAGGTAGCTATTGTTAATAGGACCTATCTACATTTTATTTATAAATTTCCATTTATTTCAGATTTAGGCTAAGTAGAACAATGATGAAAACATCATAGAATCGAAGAATGGTTACAGCACAGAAGGAGGCCATCCGGCCCGTTGAGCCCGTGCTGGCCCTCTGCGAGAGCAATCCAGCTAGTCCCGCTCCCCCGCCCTTTCCCTGTAGCCCTGCAAATTTTATTCCTTCAGCTATTTATCCAATTCCCTTTTGAAAGCCACGATTGAATCTGCCTCAACCACCCTTTCAGGCGCTGCATTCCAGATCATAACCACTCGCTGCATAAAAAAGTTTTTCTTCATGTTGCCTTTGGTTCTTTTAACAATTACCTTAAATCTGTGTCCTCTGGTTCTCGACCCTTCTGCCAATGGGAACAGCTTCTCTCTATCTACTCCGTCTAGACCCCTCATGATTTTGAGCACCTCTATCAAACCTCCTCTCAACCTTCCCTGCTCTAAGGACAACAACCCCAGCTTCTCCAGTCTATCCACATAACTGAAGTCCCTCATTCCTTGAATCATTCTAGTAAATCTTTTCTGCACCCTCTCCAAGGCCTTCACATCCTTTCTAAAGTGCGGTGCTCAGAATTGGACACAATACTCCAGTTGTGGCCATACCAGTGTTTTATAAAGATTCATCATAACTTCCTTGCTTTTGTACACTATGCCTCTATTTATAAAACCCAGGATCCCGTATGCTTTTTTAAACTGCTTTCTCAACCTGCCCTGCCACCTTCATCGATTTGTGCACATATACCCCCAGGATTCTCTGTTCCTCCACCCCCTTTAGAATTGTACCCTTTAGTTTATATTGCCTCTCCTCATTCTTCCTACCAAAATGTATCACTTCGCACTTCTCTGCGTTAAATTTCATCTGCCATGTGTCCTGTGTGTCCTTGTACACCAGTCATTGAAAGCAAACATGCAGGTGCAGCAAGCAGTTAGGAAGGCAAATCTCTTCATTGCAAGAGGATTTGAGTATAGGAGCAAGGATGTCTTACTGCAGTTATACAGGGCCTTGGTGAGACCACACCTGGAGTATTGTGTGCAGTTTTGGTCTCCTTACCTAAGAAAGGATATACTCGCCATAGAGGGAGTGCAGCGAAGGTTCACCAGACTGATCCCTGGGATGGCAGGACTGTCATATGAGGAGAGATTGGGTCGACTCGGCCTGTATTCACTTGAATTTAGAAGAATGAGAGGGGATCTCATTGAAACATATAAAATTCTGACAGGGATAGACAGACTGGATGCAGAGAGGATGTTTCCCCTGGCTGGGGGGTCCAGAACGAGGGGTTACAGTCTCAGGATACAGGGTAGGACATTTAGGACTGAGATGAGGAGAAATTTCTTCACGCAGAGGATGGTGAACCTGTGGAATTCTCTACCACAGATGGCTGTGGAGGCCAAGTCACTGAATATATTTAAGAAGGAGCTAGATAGATTTCTAGACACAAAAGGCACCAAGGGGTATGGGGAGAGAGTGGGAATATGGTATTGAGATAGAGGATCAGCCATGATCATATTGAATAGTGGAGCAGGCTCGAAGGGCCTAATGGCCTACTCCTGCTCCTATTTTCTATGTCCGCCCATTCCACCAGCCTGCCTGTGTCCTCTTGAAATCTATCACTGTCCTCCTCACTGTTCACTACACTTCCAAGTTTTGTGTCAACTGCAAATTTCGAAATTGTGTCCTGTACACCCAAGTCCAAGTCCAAGTCCAAGTCCAAGTCATTAATATATATCAAGAAAAGCAGTGGTTTTAGTACCAACCCCTAGGGAACACCACTGTATACCTCCCTCCAGTCCGAAAAACAACCTTTCACCACTACTCTGTTTCCTGTCACTTAAGTTATTTTGTATCCCTGCGGCCACTGCCCCTTTTATTCCATGGGCTTCAAATTTGTTGACAAGCCTATTATGTGGCACTTTATCAAACGCCTATTGGAAGTCCATATACACCACATCAACCACATTGCCCTCATCAACCCTTTCTGTTACCTCATCAAAGTACTCAATCAGGTTAGTTAAATACAATTTGCCTTTAACAAATCCGTGCTGGCTTTCCTTAATTAATCCATACTTGTCCAAGTGACTGTTAATTTTGTCCTGGATTATCATTTCTAAAAGTTTCCCCACCACTGAGTTAAACTGATTGGCCTGTAATTGCTGGGTTTATCCTTTTTTTGGACAATGGAGTAACATTTGCAATTCTCCAGTCCTTTGGAACCACCCACGTGTCTAAGGATGACTGGAAGATTATGGCCAATACCTCCGCAATTTCCACCCTTATTTCCCTCAGCAACCTAGGATGCATCCCATCCGGACCTGGTGACTTATCTACTTTAAGTACAGCCAGCCTTTCTAGTACATCCTCTTCATCAGTTTTTAGCCGTCCAGAATCTCAGCCACCTCCTCTTTTACTGTGACTTTGGCAGCATCTTCTTCCTCGGTAAAGACAAATGCAAAGTACTCATTTAGTACCTCAGCCATGCCCTCTGAGTCAAAGTTTATTTTCACTAAATTAATTTCATCTGTGGAATGCAAGAGACATGTTTATGGGTTTTCTCTGTGCAGTTTGAGATAACAGTACAGAAATCAAAATAACATTCTTTCCATCATCCACAGTTGGTTGCTGCACTGATATCAACTTTATCCACAAGTTGACTGTAGGGAGATCAGTTCTAAATCCTGGTTCATTGTAGCAACTAAACTTTTGATCCACACAACTGTTAAGAAATATCATTGTTATTTACCATTCTTTGTGACTGCACTGAAATATCAACTTTCTCTCAGATTTATTTTTCCATTTCCCACCATGAGCCTCAGTTTAAATATCTTCCTATGAAGAAGTTTACCTCAAAGTAAACATAACTTATCGAATTGAGCATGGATTGGAATAACAGTTGCAGTAAGGCTGTCAGAACATGTTTATCAACATGTTAGACGATTAAAATTTATGTATGAATTCAAAATATCAGCACAGAACTTTTAGAGTTGTTGATAATTAAAAAGGGGCTCCTGGGTGCAGTCTAAAATAGGCAATAATTCTACATTTATTATTTATGAAAATGGTAGCTTAAATTTTAAAAATGTACTAACTTCACAGCAGTAGGATAAAAAAAATAAAAGTTCATATCCTGGAGGGTTACTAATGGCAAGCAATACTGCATGAATTAATGTTACTCTGAACTGACTAAAAATTAGCTTTTTTGTGCAAGACTTATGGATATGCACTTTGACTTTGTGGTTAGGTCTCCATATATAAATAAATCATAGTGGTGAGCATTGCAGAAACATGAAATGAATGAAAAGGAGGATTCTTGCCCAAAATCCCATGTGCATAATAAATTTAATGCATTTTGAAGAAAAGTGAAAGATTTAAAATTAACACGAGTAGAAATGGCAAAGGTGCTGGTAAATCTCTCATAGTGATGCTCACAGGTACTCCCGGACCTGAAGTACGGTTTCTGATATCAAACTATGGTCCCACAATGGCCTTAATGAAAAAATGTTCACCCGTCACTATTCTACAGTAAATTCACTGAAGCAAAGTAGTATTGGTTCAAAATGCAACTAATTTAATTGTTTATTTATTCGTGCCTCCTCAAAAACTTTATTCTTTTTCTCATGAATATATTCCCACTTTACTTCTTATTAGGATTTGTAGTTCTTGCTGAGCTGTTATTGTAGCATTACGACTGAGACTTTCCCATTATACAGTCTCTAGTGACAAGCACTTTCAACAAGAGGTCATTTGCTATAGCCTTGCCGACTAACTGACTAATGCCCAAACTCAGCATCATAACACCTCATAAACATTCTCTTCTGGCCCCAGTGCAAACATTAGCCCCCTCTCTGAAGCACAAAACTCATTTATTTCGAGGCATAAACTGGATAAGACACAAGAAAAATGAAATCTTTTTACTTTTAACAATATTTTCTATTGCTCATGCTTTGCAGTTACTATTTATAAGTTTTCTGGGCAGTTGCCATGTGATATGGATTATCACGGTACAGTCTAGGTATTGTGGGTCCACAACTAGGGTGAAAACTACAACTCCCCTGATGCGTCTCTTTCACACACTCAGAATTTTCACACACTCGGAAGTCTGGCTCCTTGATGCAAGTTGAGGGAGCACATACAGTGACAGAAATGTGTCCATCCTACAGCAACACTTCATGGCATGCATACTTACCCAACCTACCTGGTATATGGCAGCTTCCATAAGGTGTGTTATTTTCTTCCACATCTGTTCCCAGGGCTTGTTGGTACTGGAGATAGTTTTAACCCTGGCTGCTATTTCCTGCCATGCATGTTGTGCACGATGTCCTTTGGGAAAGGTGCCCTTGAATGCCAAACAAGGCAAAACTCTTTGCACCCACCTCATGCAGCTGTACCTCGATTGGACTGCTCCATCAGCTGCCCACAGATTCCATTTCCTGTCTGCACGTTCTTTTCCATCTGCTGCTTTTTGCCAGCCACCTCTTTGGAAAAGCTGTCAACAAGGCTGCGTCCCTTTATGTCTGTCTGTAACCCTTTAAAGGCTGCTGACACGCAGAATATATGACTCTCCTTTAGCTAGCTCCCAGCATGAGGCCCAATCCACGCCAGGAACTTACCTTGAATATTAAATGAAGGTCAACCCTGGAAGATTCAGTGGAATTGGCCATTTCCAACTCATGCAAGTACAAAGTCTGCAGTTCTCACAGCCTCAGTGTCATGATCAAAAAATATTCCCTATTGCTTAAAACGTTGGCCCTGAAAATCCATGGATATAATTCAGGCGGTTCTGCCAGGATCGTGCTAGCCAATGCACTCCAATTCTAGAGTTTGTGGGGTCAGTGGGAGGGTGCCTAATTTGCAGGGGGTAGGTGAATGCAAATGCCACTTCAAGTAGATCTCTGATGCACAACTGCGCCAAGTAGCTGGAAAGTCCGATGCCTACTCATCTTTGGTGGGAGGATGGCTGTTGACCAGTCCTACCCCTCTCCCAGACCCCAGCCGTGTCCTTTTCTGGCCCCTATGTAAGAGGCCAATCAGGATTTAAAAAAAAAATCCCTACCATTCTTCAGATGCCCAGGTCATGGTGGGCCCTACTTCTGCCCATCTCAAGGCTGGTAAGCTTCATCTCACTAGGTGTACCAGCTTTCAGTACTATGCCAGGTCCTGAAAGAGACAGGGAAATGAGAACCCTTGGCAGAAGAAGTCCCCGCCCCTTACAAGGCAGGTCCGAAAATCCCAGAAACAACCGAGCCCTGGTGCAACTGGATACCTGCCATTTTCCAATGGGTTCCATCCGTCTCCAAATGGAGTTATGGCAGGAATCCAAAAAGACGCCTGCAGATTTCTGAGGTCATTAAGTTAACTAAATACTTCCCCTGTAAGCCCATTCTCTCCATACACTTTTGTTTGGAAGAGGTGAATCTATGAAATTATTTGTTTCTTTTTATTATTCCGTTTTGTTAATTTAATTAAGATTTTCTGCTCCTGAATATTGTCATAAATATTAAATAATTTCTCCTGCCAAAACCATTTTCTTCCACTTTGCAAGAGGGTGACGTTTTTGTACCTGTTGTGATTGGTCTACATGGGAAGTGAGAGAAAAAGCAGACAGTGAAAGGCATACAGGAAGAAAGGGAGAGACTATGAAAGGAATGGACAGACATACAGAAAAGGAAGGTGTGTGAGATGAAATCAGAGTAGGAGATACGAAGAGAAAGAGACAATGACATGCAGAGATGAGAAATAAAGTGTCTGAGACACACAGAAGAGAGGAGACACAGAAGGAAGGAACCACTTACAGAAAGAGAGAGAGAAAGAGTGACAAATGAGTCAGAGACAAACAGATAAAGAAAGAACAACAAAAAATGAGAGACATGAAGACAAAGAGTGAAAATGAAGGGGGCACAAAGAGTGCATGACAAACAAAAAGATAGAAAGAAGAAGACATACAGAATTAGAGATTTGGAGACAAGGAGAAAGGCAGTATGAGACATAACTTTTTGTCCATGAACAATGCCAAAGAAGATCAACAAGTAAATTACAAAATAATTAAAACAATAAAATGTACTACAGAGTGGTAGGAAAATGATTCTTCCTCACATTTCCCAAAACAGTAAATTCCTGATCAGAGTAGAGTCAGGTGCTGAAGGCAACTAGAGGGCGTGGAGCACTTTGAGAGGTAGAGAAGGAAATTGGAAGATAAGTCAACCTGCTGCAGCATTAGCACAGAGAACATGTTCATCTTCTGAGTTAGGGAATAACACACATTGTGGAGATCCTAAAGAAGCAGAGAAAACATTACAAAGGATGTTTCTTCCTTTAGAAAGTGGGTGTTATTTTTGCAATATTTTAATGGTAACAGATAGAAATGGCAACTGCTCCAGTTTTTTTAGTGGATGAGGTAGTTCTGCAGAAACTTGGCCAATCAGGACTTGGCTGCAATATGCTCATTCCATGCCTCTCAAGTGGCTTAACAGCCATTTATCTAATCAATTAATAGCTTTGGTTGTCAATCTAATGCTGCAAAATAGGAAAGTATGTGAAATTAAACTGAGCTGTGATTCCACTGATATGACCATTTCCAAATTTGGAAATGACTAATATATGGATCAGTCCGTCAGAAAGAAAATATATTTGCTCCTTTGCATGTAACCAACCACTTGAGTTTTGAAATCAGAAACAAAAAGTAAACTATAATGCAAATTTTAAAAATTGTCTACATATGTAGTTTGTATCGGAAAATATATTTATATTAATTTCTTGGTTAGTTCCGGCCCTCTTTGTACTTGATATTTTTTAACTATCCAAACCTTGAGATTTTCAATTTTCCATGAAGGAGAATGAAATGTGCAGCTGAGGTGTTCCATGGAGCTTTTCAGCAATTTACTGCTGATCTGTTTAAAGTGTCCTTTAGCTAAGATTGCTCAGGTGTGTAGTGCAGTGCGGCAAGTGGTTTAATAGACCAATGGTAATTGGTGGGGTGGGTGCTTTGTCTTTGGTAAAACCTGCACTCCCTGGCAACTCTCTCTTACCAACGGCAATGCTGAACTAGTTAATATAATAATCGCATCAAAATTCATGTTGAATTCATAATCTGCCAGCTGCTCAATCATTGAATTAACTCCAGCTCAGTGGTGAGAGCTAATTCCTAACTGGTTGTTTTAATTTTCCCAAGTGGAAATCTGCTCCATCTTTCCATGAAAACTCATTGGCAAGGCATTAATTACCAAGCCTTAACAAGGAACAGTACATTTTTCAAAAAAATAATTTGTCTCAATTTCGCACTCCCCTTTTTAAAAAGGTGGAAAACTGGGAAAAGGAAAATTTGGCAGTTGAAGCTTATCTCCTGGTTTGTCACCAGTTTTAATGCTAGTCTCTGTCATCATTGCCATTAAGATACAATGGAAAATATTAGTTATCCACAGAGAGAAATCACAGAAACTTCATGACGTGCATTGGTACAGTAGTGTTGTGTAGTCATGGTAGTGTAGTACTTATGGTATCAGACTAGCAATCTATAGGCTGGGAGCTCAAATTATGAGCAAGCACCAGATTGTTATAAAAACCCAACTGGTTCACTAATATCAAGGAAAGGGAACCTGCTATCCCTATCCAGTCTGATCTACACATGACACACTACATGGTTGACTCTTAGTGCCCTTTGAGTTGGCTTGGAAGCTTCTCAGTTGTAAAACACTCACTCAAGAAGCAGGTCCATCCCCCATCTTTTCAGGCCAACTAAGGATGGGCAATGAATAAAGCCTTGCCCACATCCTGAGAACAAATTGAAAAATGATATATCTTGCATTTCATTTTTTTTATATAATTGTACAAATATTATCAGTAACGATAGTTGAATATTGAATTTTTGCCCATGTTCCTAAAAGTGGGGTAATCCACATTAATGTATGTTAACACACAGACCCAGCATTAATGTTTAGTTTAGCCTTGATAAGATTTTGTTAAAACACCAATTAAAGGCAAACATGCAAATTTGCTCATGCATGTCTTTAAGCCCACTTCACATCAATGATATTCATTATGAAGATTGTGTTAAAATAATGGAGAAAGTCGTTGGATATTCAGCAGAAACAGAGCAAACGAGTTTGTCAGGAGAAACTCAGTCTGGGAGAATCAGCAAATCTCACTTCCTGAACACTTTTTTGAGGAAGAGGAGGAGGAAGAACAGAAGACCAAGGATGTCCAGGCCATAGGAGGCGGATTTCCAGAACACGCTGCCTGTATGCCTCTCACCTATTGTAGGCCACAGAGCCGGTTCAACCTTGGTGAGAAATACCATATGAGGACCACAACAAAGAAGCTACAGGTGAATTGTGGCATCTCCTAGAACCAGCCGTGCAGCCAAGGAGCAAAACATCACTGCACTGCTAGTAACAGTAAAAATGACTAATGTACATTCCGTTTTTGCCATCACATCCTTCTTGGCAATGGCAAGGACTTGGCAATTATCAGCCAGCTTGTGGTTCACTTCTGCATAATTGAGGTAATTGATGTCATGTTTCAATGTACTGATATCAATATGCAAGAGGTGCAGGAAAGATACACAGGTTCTTATTTCCAAATATATTGCATTTCCAGGGTACAATGTGGCAATGATTGCATCCGTGTGGTCACTTGAGCACCTGTGCAATGTACCATTGTGTTCATCAGCAGACAAATATACAACTTTGTGAAGCTCCAAATAATGTCCAACCACTGCCAAAGAATTATGCATGCACAGTAAAGTCCCACAAACAGTAAATGAGATAAATGACCAGGTAATCTGTTTTGGTGGTGTTGGCTGAAGGAGGAAAGTTGCCAGGCCATCGGGAGAACTCCCTGCTCGTCTTTAAAAAGTGTCATAGGATCTTTCACATCTACCTGTGGAGGCAGAAAGAAGTGGTCTCCGTTTAACATCTAATCTGAAAAATAGCGCTTTCGGCCATACAGCGCTCCCTCGGTACTGCACTGAAGTCTTGGGTCTATCTTATGTGTTCAAGTCCTGAAGTGGGGCTAGAACCCATAACCTTCTGACAGGTGGCACTTCTAACTAAGCTGCTTGTGGAGAAAAGCTATAGACCACATTGTTACTTCCTAGGCTTCTGATTTACAAATATTTTTTAGCCAGTGTGATCGCTGCTAGTTAAGGAATTGTACTAATGAACATGATTCCACCACCGCCCCTGCCACCACCCCCCCCCAAACCACCTGATGGTGATGTTTGTTGACTGCCCTTGTCGGGTTCCATTCCTATCTATCCAGTCGTAGAAATGGCTTCTCTTCCCGCTCCCGCACCGTTACCTCTGGAGTCCCGCAAGGATCTATCCTTGGCCCCTTCCTATTCCTCATCTATGTGCTGCCCCTCAGCGACATCATCCAAAAACACATTAGAGTCCACATGTACGCTGACAACCCAGCTCTACCTCACCACCATCACTCTCATCCCCTCTGATTTGTCATGCTGCTTGTCCGACATCCAGTATTGGATGAGCAGAAATTTCCTCCAATTAAATATTGGGAAGACCGAAGCCATTGTCTTCGATCCCCGCTGCAAACTCTGTTCCTTATCTACCGACTCCATTCCTCTTCCTGGCCACTGTCTGAGGCTGAACCAGACTGCCCTGAGCTGAGCTTCTGACCCCATATCCTCTCCATCACCAAGACTGCCTACTTTCACCTCCGTAACATCGTCAGTCTCCGCCCCTGCCTCAGCTCATCTGCTGCTGAGACTCTCATCCAGGCCTTTGTTACCCCTAATCTTGACTATTCCAATGCTCTCCTGGCCAGCCTCTCACCTTGCACCCTTCGTGAACTTGAGCTCATCCAAAACTCTGCTGCCTGTATCCTAACTCGTATCAAGTCCTATTCACCCATCACCCCTGTGCTTGCTGACCGACATTGGCTCCTGGTCCGGCAGTGCCTCGATTTAAAAATTCTAATCCTGGTTTTCAAATCCCTCCGTGGCCTTGGCCCTTCCTATCTGTGTAATTTCCTCCAGCCCTACAACCCTCCGAGATCTCAGCGCTCCTCCAGTTTTGGCCTCTTGCGCATTCTGAATTTCATTGCTCCACCATTGGCGGCTATGCCTTCAACTATCTAGGCTCTAAACTCTGCCTAAACCTCTCCCTCCTCCTTTAAGATGCTCCTTAAAACCTACCTCTTTGACCAAGCTTTTGGTCGCCTGTCCTAATCTGTCCTTACGTGGCTTGGTGTCAAATTTTGTTTGATAACGCACCTGTGAAGCGCCTTGAGACATTTGAAGGCGCTATATAAATGCAAGTTGTTCTTATTGCCGAAGGTTCGGCACACACCTGAAAATGGTGGGTGAGTGGTCCTCGCTCTCAGGTGTTGGCCGCTCCTGCAGTGCGGCCTGGGCTCAGGAACTCCTGGCAGGTGAGATCCAACTTCTCCACAATAATACATAAACTTATTACATAGAAAGTGTTTAGGTAGTTCTAAATTCATCCGCGGTGCAGCTCAGTATCTTTTTTTTTGTATTCTTATTAAACACACCTATGACATTTGGATAAAGTTTGCTGCATTTCCCTGCTGAAGTATGTGGTGGAAGTGGAGGCTTTTAACAGCAGAGGGCGCTCAGAGGATAGGCAGCAACACCTGGCGGGAGAGGGGAGGAAATAAAAACTAATGGGTCAAAAAAAAAGCTGAATATTGGAGAGATTCCTGATCCTGTGTGAAGGTGAACGTGCCTTTAATATATGTCAATCACGTGGAATTAAAACGTGTCAGGTGACAGCCCCAAAATACTTCATCCCCCTCAAGCCACTCGGTAACTGGTGCAAAACAAAAACACTTCAGTCATTCTCCTCAACTTTTTCCCCTCTTGTGTTTTATGTAGGATTTGTTATGAACGTGGAGGCTTGAGGTGAAAATCTTTTTTTTAAACAAACTTGCAGAATGTTTTCTCAATGTTTTAAGTAGCTCGTTAATCATGAACCTCAACAAACGCCTTTCACATTTCCCTTCTTATTTTTGCCTTTTGTAAAGATCTCTATTCTCTGAAACCACCTGGTAAAGTTTTTTTCTACCAGTTCAGGTTTCTTTACTCTTAAAGTCCGTTGCGTAGTTTGCACGGTGCAGTAATTACTGCCCGTTATAGTTTACAGAAGATACATTTATAACTGCAATTAATGGGATAGTAAAACAGTCTTTGTTGAAAGAATTGTATCCAGGAGTGTGCAGCCACATTTCCCTTCGCGTGACATGATAGGTGGGTAAAGACGATTAGTTAAAGTTTATTAACCTTTTAAGCACCGAATTAGGCATCCAAATCTCGGTATTTTGGTCACCATTAACTTTTATTTAATATCTTGACAAGTTTCAATGTTGACACGTGGTATTCACAATTTTAAAGTTTTTCACAAGTTTACAACTGATAATGGAGTTCCAAAAGGCTTGATTGGGCACCATTGCCGTACCAAGAATTCTGTTAATAAACAGTTAACACAATAATATGGTTTGCCTCATTGTGCTTTAGTGTGATATTGTATCCAAAATAACACATGGATCTTCTCCCTCCCCAGTTACCTCTTTTATTTGTTGATTAAACCCCTCTAGGGTAAAACAATTAGCTAAATGTTCAACCAGATGTCACATCTGCTGTGACTAAGGGAGTTTGCAAATGATTAGAAATCAATTTGATTCTACTTTTCTCTGTGTTTCTCCTTTCTTAAAGTGGCTTAAGTCAAGTTATTTCATCAATGTAGTCTGAAATGAGATTATGGAGTTGATTTCATCTTTATCTGCTTCTGTATATTTTTATATAATGGTTGTATGTTTATATTTGTGATGCATACATTTTTAGTTGACACAATTTGGGATTCATTGGTTATGGAAGATTGGGGATTGGGAATTGGATTACTGGGGAAGGAACACATCAGCTATCAACACCCTACTTCCATGAGAGCCCAAAGTTTTGACTTTGTGGGCTATGTAGGTGAATACAATGGGAGCCACATATAAAGTTTAAACATATATATCAAATTAATGAGAACATATCAAGTTGCCAGTACCAACACATGTTGGTGTTCTGATTTAGGATTTATCCACCAATGAGGCAACAAAGCTGTAAACATCCCTTTCCAAGAGGACAAAGCAGTAAACAAGAAGGATGAATTTCTTGATTGCATACAGAGCCTTGACTGCTGAGTGTGCATATTAAGAAATTGTATAGGGAAGAAAAATAATGGGTTGTATTGGTTTTATTGCAAAGCTGGAAAGAATTGGAAACTGATGGAGGTTGCCTGCAGATCATCTCAGTAAGGCAATGAACTAAAGGATATGAAATAGTTGATGAGAAGAACAGCAAATGCTGGAACTACAAAATAAACAAAAAATAGTGGATACACACAGCATGTCATCACATCCCCATTCAGAGACCGAATGAGACTTTCACAAATAGAAGGCCCAACATTCAATTTCTCGGCCTCTGCATTTCCTTAATTTGCGTATTTTTTTCAAATTAAGAGTTCCATCCTATTCCCTTTGATTGAATTTTAGAATAACAACTTTAACAACAATTTTAAAATTAGTTAACCAAGGAAATGAATATAGTTTTTCATTAAAAGTGCATATTATATAAAAACACATTTTTGTGAAAATGTTCCCTTTTTGAGATAGAGAAAGTAGGACTGGAGTGGGAGTGGATAAATTAGGCCAGGAGGAATGGTTGAAGAAATAGACTGCCAATAGCCTGTATGATCAATGCATAAATGATTACTGAATTTTTAGGGGAAGCAAGTTATTGTTGGGAAATGAAATACTTTCCACTTTGAGCACCCATTGGCAACTTCAAGGAGTCCCTGGTCAGCTATAGTGCGATTAGATGCAGAGTGAAGCTCCTTGTACTCAACCCAAACCATATGTTTCAGCCCCATCTACAGTAGAACACTCTCTACTGTACCAGTGTGCCATTGTTCCATTTTCCACAGCAGCTGCCTGATGGGCTTTGAGTGAGCTTGCCAATTCAGTGCTGAATTAGGGGCAGTTTTGGGCTATGCCCATGTGGAATTGACTGCCCCAACTATTGAATCCTATTAAAATTCAAAAAAAGGTTGTAATATTTTTCATAAATCACCTAGAGGTTTTAAGGGGCTAATCATGAGGTAGACCTTGGTTACAGAGATGCGTTTACAAGATTTAATCTTGACCAGAACCATACTCACCTTGCCTCCCTGATACCATCGTTTGTTTTGTATTTTAAAAAAATTGTCAAATAACATTCAGTCACCCCACTCCTGATGTGGTTGAGAAAGTCAGTGTGTAACGAAGAAATGCAGACCCAGAATAAGCCAGGTTGGATTCTTAGTCTGTGCCTTTTTTTAAGTGCAATATATCAGCTTTATTCTCAGTAATAATACATACACACATACAGAGACGCTGGGAAAGATCTGTTTTTCCTTTTGAATATCTCCCTACAGGGAGGTGCACCGTTCCCAGAGACACTGCAATACTGGATCGATGCGTGGAGTGGACGGAGCAAGCCCCTATTCCATCTCCCTGTTCCAAAAATCAATTTAATATATGGTCCCCAGATAGGGGACGTATCAGATATTAAACTGATAAGAACAGATTTGTTGAGCTCAGACAGGCCTTAGTATGCCTGGATTAAGGGGTGAATAATCTGCCAGGATCCCACAGCTGATGGGTATCCAGTGACTCATGCTGGAAAGTGAGCACAGGATAAGGCTCCACTGTTATGCTCCTGTGGTCGAATAGCATATCGAAATTAAATGTTCGGGCTAACACACAAAAAAAAGCCCATGGGGAGGGTCCTATTGGAACCATGCCCCAGTATAAGTCAGTTACTTAAGGCGTGGATAGGGAAAAAATACAATCCTATAAAGATTCCTATTCTATCCATTTATTCAGTTAACTCACATTTATATGCTCCAAGAGTAGATTATTTATTGATTGGGTGTTTCGTGCAGTGGAAACAAAACATTAACTGGACACGACGCATGTTGGTGAAAAGTTGTCTGAGTTCGTTAATAGTGGAATTAAGATTCGTTTTTTAAGAAAAAAATTGTTGTTAAAATCTATATTCCTCAGAGCGTTTCGGTTGAAGTGTTGTTGCTCTTGAATGTGTCACTGCTGTTGGCTGTGCCTGATCAGAATATTTTGGCTTCTTTGGCGATAAGTTGGATTGGGGCTGCACTTTCTCCAGTACATCGGAGTTGGCGGGAGGCGGGAGAGGACGGGTCTGTGCAGTAACACCCACCCAACTTCAGGATCCACTCCAACACTGGCTTCGGAGAACTCGCCCCCGGACCTCGCAGCCAACTGTTCCCAAGGCCAAGTGTGCAGTTCGGAGGAGGGGGGTGGTGTTGGTGCAGATCAGCGCATGTCGCCCTGGAGGAGGTAGAATGTAAAAGTGACAGTGCGAGGTGGCAGAGAATTATTGCATTGCACGTTCGATAATTCGGCTGCGGCTGCCCATCGGTAGCTTGAGGAGCTGCAATTCTACGCGGTGAAACCCCGAGAAATAAATGCATTGTTGGCAAAACGTCCTAATTACAGTGAAAGGTGAGAGTTTGGTGCTTTATAATCAATGCTTTCTGCAAGATTTTTGGAACCGGTATCTATAATGTATTGACGCACTACCGGTGGGCGATTGACATGAGATTTATTGCCGGAGCCGAGTTGATTGCCTTAAATCCTGTGCATATTTTGTATGTTAAGGAAGTTTAAATGGTCAATTAATCGGGCAGTTTACGAGGCATGAAGATGGCTGTTTGAGGGTATTGCTGCTTTGCGAGTAGTTTACAATCTATCTGATTCCTTTATTGCTGAACAGTAAAACAAACACCTTATGAAAGCGAAAGGGAGCGCTCTGGATAAATTTGTCCTCGTTGTTCACAATATTTTTTTTATTCGCCGCTCTTATAGCCTTGCGTGGTCTGTGGAATCTGATTTACGACTTTTTAAAAGAAATCTTCGCTTTTCCTATGCTGATTACACCGTATCCAAGTTATAAAATAGGAGTGTGACACGGGCGCTTGTGTTTTTGCTGAATTGTTTTGATTTAAATCACAGGCTGAAAGCAATTAAAAACCGAAGTTCTGGACATGAGGATAACCAAGCAGATACCCATATATGCACTTCTAATGTGTGTGTTTCCTGCAGTACAGGTATGACTTCTCAGTTTAGTTTTACCTTTTTTAAGGGGAATTATACGTGCATTTTAATATTTATGTGTAACTAATGCGTTCCTGTTTACTGTTACAATGACAGACAAATTGTAAGCTTCTGATCTATTAGCAGATCTTACCGTTTCTTGATTAAATTTGCAGTGATTGAAAACATACATATTTGCCAGTTTTAGCATCATTGTACATCAACAGGATAAAGAATCTAACGGTGGCTACACACAAGTGCTGTTGGTTTTAAAAAAAACTCAACTTTTTTTAAAAGAACAAGTGACGTTCATAGATTTTTTTAAAAAACTTAATACCTGGAGAATTTAGGATACCTTTTTAGGGTTTAGATGACAGTTAGAACTTGATTGACACAGGTTCCCAAAACTCCCTCAATTCAGCATTAATTGGCAATCCCACTCCGATTGGTTAGTGTGGAAAATGCCTGACGTTGGGTTTAAAGCATGCTGTTGAGGTTTACTCTGCATTTAATTTACAGTCGATCTGGGTGTCCTTGATGGTGACCGGCAGATGCCTTAATACTGTTCAATTCAACATTCATTTTCATTAAAATGTTGGCTTTACATTATTTAGAGTTAGACATCACACCAATTGCAATAGTGTATAAGTGTGAAACTACTTTTTTGAGGTAACCTTGCACTACTTGCCCAAATTTGGATTACACTGTGATCAGTGACAAATTAGAATGAATGTATCAATGTGATGGAAAACCCACGTCGTATTGCGGAAGCTGCAGTATAGTTGTCCTATTTCTTTAGTTTGTTAGCTCGTCACTTTTTGCACTTCCACAAAAAACGGGTAATTCTGTGCCAATTACAAGATTCTGTGCTCCCAGGGAGTACGGGTCGGAGACATTGTAGTGGTGATTCTCTGTCCCTCGGCTCCTCTAATTGTGGCTCTCTGCTGGGAGTGCAGCGTTGTCAAATTACCTATAAAATGATCACATACACACTTAAAAGCAGCAACATGTACCAGTGAAGAATGAATAACCAGCAGAAAGCTGAGCAAATGAATCCCTCAATTTTTCTTTTATCAAAGATGTAAACTAATAAGTACCACAAAACTAACTGATCAAATTAACTTCTTTACCCAGAAAGTGGTTAGAATGTGGAACTCGCTACCGCAAGGAGTAGTTGAGGTGAATAGAATAGATGCATTTAAGGGGAAGCTCGATTAAAAAAGTGAGGGAGAAAGGACTAGAAGGGTGTCCTGATAGGGTGGGAGGGAGAAGGCTCATGTCTTTATCTTTAATAATTAATTGCCATGTTTAGATGGTAAATATCGGTTACTGCCCTGCATGGGAGAGCTACTGGTATTAGGAAGATTTTGTTCAATAGGTCACTAGAAATCACATTTGCTTTTTTTTAAAAAAATGGGCTGACAGAATAATGGAGCTAAATAAGCAAACACAGATGATGTGACTGCTGCAGCACCTGGGTGAATGAATGACAATATTTGCGTTCAGCTCTTTCACGTCGTTGATCTCACTAGCTGTTCCCAGTTAGTTTTTCTGATGTCGCATCCTGTTTCAACAAGAATACCTATTTTTTAAAAAAAATTATAATTTACAGCTGTTTTTTAATTGTGCAGGTTAATATTTCTTCTTGAAGCTATCATTTCATCTTTATTTACATAACAGTATTTTAGGTGGGATGGTATTTCAACTTTAAACAGAAATAATGTAATAAACTCCATTGAAGTGTAATAGCAGTCACTGAATTTGTTCAATTTATTATATAATTGTTTATCTTGACTTTCTTTAAAAAGCTCATTGAAGTGAAATCGTGTTAGGCTGTTAGCTTGTTGCTTTCAAATTCCAAGTAACGATAGGATCCCACTGAAATTAATGTATGTTGGACATCATACGGATCATTTAAAACTGCAGGCTTCAGCTATTCTTGTGAAAATGTTTAAAAATTAGGCCTTTATTGAAGTGGCATTGAGATGAAACTTAAGTTGTAATGCAGTTTTCAATTCCCTTCCAACTGTTTGTCATGTTTAAAATGTGCGTGCCTGAGGTAGACTTAATAGTGTCAGGGGAATTTTATATTGGATTCTGTTATGACTCTGACATCACAGTGATAGCCACCATATTTAAAATTCCAGGCTGTACAATGCTGTTCTGATGTGACACATGATTCCGTGGCAAAATTCAGTAGCAACCTGAGAAAGATAACCGTGAAAAAGAAACATAACATTAGATACTTGTTTAGTTACAGTCTACATTCAGTTCTTTTGAAGAATCAGTTCTTTGAAAATTAAATGAAATATTAAATATCCGCACATACAATAGATGTAACTTAAAACTAGATTATACTTGGTGCTGTGCTAACTAGCTTTTTCTTCCCCAATGTGTTGATGTCTTGCATCTGCAGTTGAATTCTAAGGATTGCATTGTTAAGAACTGCAGTGCTGTGTGGAATGCTTTTGTTTAGTTGATTATAAGAATGCAAACTCTTAAGTTTACCTTGGCTGAAGTTGCCCAGAATGATTTTGATAGCACAAGGAGCAAATGGAGAAAACATTGGCCTTTCAAACTGTTAGGGAGGGGACATTATGTCAATGTGAAAAGTGGTATGTTATGCCAATGATTGAGAGATGCACATGCTGACCATCAAGGAGAAAAGCAAGTCTTGTAAAAACATATTTCAAAAAGAGGACTTGAATGAGGCCACCCTTGAATCTAAATTTTCTTTTTGCATTGCAATGGCTGTGTAACATTATACTTGAGAATCACACGTAAAAAGAATGCTTTGGAGATGCTAACTTGGAAGTGTAAAATTACAAGAAAACAATTTGCGTGTCCTGACATAAGAAAGGAGGATAATATACACAAGATACTTTGACCAAAATAGTTATGGAAAAATCTTAAATTATGACACTTGATATTTTTGAATAAGGCTTTAGTCAATTTTTTCCCAATACAGCATTTTATCAGGAGTTCATATTTGCTACAGAAATAATTTAATGTTGCACCACTGCTTATTAACAACTGTCTCTTAACTCTGAATAAAATAATTTAGTATTTTTGCTTAAGTCTCCTTTTGGCGTGGACATTTTTGTCATCAGCAGCTATTTTCACTAGTTGTAACTCTTGGGAGTTGCATTGGAACAGTCAATACTATATTTAGTTGACCTGCTTGGTGTCCTTTGGATTTCTTATGTACTGCAGAAGAATTTTACTTGGTCCAAGAATATTACATTCCTTACTCAAGTCTTATTAACTGTAGTGTTATGATGTAGTGTAAAACAACATAGGAATCATTATTGAGATGGTACAGAATGTTCAGAATGCAATGTTTTGGGAGGAATAAAAACCTTTTTTAAAGGATACCAGTGGATCGCCCCTGGTGAATCAGAGATTATATTGTTGCAAGAGTGTGCTGAGGTTTAGGAGTGAAGAGGTTATATTTAGCCTTTGAAAGAATTTGTAAAGAGTTTCAAGACACATATGTTCAGAGGCAAGGCTAAAATTTCCCAGAAAGCAAAAATTATGAATGTGTCAGAAAAGTGCCTGAAGTGTTTGGTGATCATGATAGTTTTGGCAGTGTCCAGCAGTGGAACTGAAGCATTTTTGATATTTCACACATACAGTTGGTGTCAGCGGAAGCAATGTAGCACTAATGTAAGCATAGTTATTTAGAGTGGCCTGAGTGCGTACAGATCAAAAATAACAAAAGATTAGTTTATCTGTATTAGTGTACATTCATCAGACGTAGAGCTATTGTGTTGTGAATAGAACTTCTCGTGGTTTAAATTCTCCAAAGAAGATAATTGCACATCGTGCGGCATGGAATTGGTAGTTTGAGTATGAAGTTTGTTTAATAAAAGTGTACATTAACTGTACCATGTAAAGTGAAGGATGCATCATCAGAGAAGCAGCTGACCTTTGAATGAATTGTGACATTGAAACAAGCCATCATCCCAAAAAAAAGTACTGTACATGTTATTTGGTTTACCTTTCAGTAAAGCTTAGAGGGATCTGCATTACCTGCAGTTTAAATTGAGATGTTTCATACAAGGAAAATTCTGTAATGTAATGTGTTTTTTTTTATGTTACATATACATACCCAAAATTTAGGATATTTGGGACTTCAAAAGGAATTTCATGAATGCTGAAATTGAATAGGAAAACTAAGCCAAGGTTATGCCCTGAGTTAATCCTTAATTTATATTGTGACTCCCTTAGGACTAGTAAATGTCAGGTCAACATCACCTGTTGTTTTATGGTCACAAGGCAAGGCTTAAGGCTCAACAGTAGTCAAAAACAGCAGTATGAGGTTGGAGTAAGTGTGAAAAATCACCATCGTCGTGTGTAGCGCTTTGTTTATAATGGCTCATGGAAAAATAAACAAGGGTGAGAATGATATTTAAATTATGCAGTGCATTTTTCCTATCCAGTTTGGACAGGATTGCACCATGTCACATTTTGCCCATCTGGACTTGGCCTAATAGGGGATGCATGTATGCAGGAACTCAAAGGGATGGAGAGTGTTTAGCCTTTTCTAATTCAATTTTGCAGTTCCTTTTCAGCACGTGCTTTTTTTGCACTTTTTTATGAGGCATATTTTGAATTTTTTGGTACTGTTTATGACAAACAAGGGGCATGACCTTAAAATTAGAGCTAGTCTGTTCGGGAATGATGTCTGGAAACACTTCACACGAAGGATAGTGGAAATCTGGAACTTTCTCTGCCAAAAAGCTGTTGAGGCCAGATCAATTGAAAATTTCAAAAGTGAGATTGATAGATTTTTGTTAGGTAAGAGCATTTTGGGTTATGGAACCAAGGTAGGTATGTGGAGTTAAGATACAGATCAGCCATGATCTAATTGAATGGTGGAAAAGGCTCTTAGGGGCTGAATGGCCTGCCCCTGTTCCTATGTCGCTAAACCAAATAAATATTTGCTAATTCATTGGAAAGCTGACTGTAATTTAAAGAATTTGCAGAACAGGAAGACTGAAAACAAAAAGAACATGGAAAAAGGAACTCTTGTAACACAGATTTTCACAGGAACTAGGGGAGACATAGAAATGCAAGCTACATAATCTTGTGGGTCATCAGTTAAGTTAAAATTAACAGTGGTGGTTGGTTTTGAAGATCTTCAAATACAGTGATGGTTGAAGTGATACAAGATGGGTTTAAAAAAAAGAGCAGAGAGATCAGCAGGCCCCAGATTCAGATTGCCTGCACCCATCATATGCCACCAACCATTTCAGCAGATCCTTGCACTCCTTCCCTGGCAATAACTGAGGGGAACTGGTTGTGCAAGTTCTGGGTCAATAGGGAGCCAATTGCAGAGGTGAACTATTTGAAAGCAAACCTACATCACAGCGATGATGCTGTCACTGGTATTTGAGGTCTCTTCCTTCCTTAACTTTTTTGACTCTGCCTTCTTCCAGGCTAGGATAGGGATTTTATGCAGTATCAGCGACTGTGTTGCAAATGCATCGAATCATAGATATTACTGTGTATGAAGAGGCCATTTGGCCCATCGCACCTGTGCAGTGCTTACTCTTTTGAACCGGCGGTCCTGCTCTAATCCCATTCCCTACCCTTTCTTGACACAATCATAGAATTGCAGCACAGCAATTACGTGATTCAAATATGTGACTGATGTATCGGTTAATGTGGCCAAAAGTGCCCTCTACTTCCCTTTGAATAGCAACAGCTGTGTGATATGGCTGTTCAAAGACACCACACTGCTATATTTTCCAAAGTAGAGAGGTCATTTATGGCAGCCAAGTAGCCAACTGCACATCAGGCTTCCACTCCTTCTCTGCCACCACCTGTTGCTCCTGTTCATTTATCTACTTGACTCACCTGGTACTGCTTCCTCAAGTTTTCTAATTCCATCCTGGAAAACTTCGCTGAAAAGGATGGAGGCTGTTGTCTTGGGTGCTCTGAGCTACAGCAATGCTGTTCACTGCTCTTCCAGGTCTGTAAAATGTAATAGGAAAAGGAGCACATTGATAGAGACACACACACACCCAACCTGCAGTCCAGCCTGTTTCAGTGACCATGCAGCTAGGCTGTGTTGCAATAATTTTGTGTGAGGTCCTTTCAAAATAAGTGTGCCAAGGCTTTCAGTTGTAAGTTGCACCTTGAATGTGTGCCCTGCTGGAATATGAGTATGCTTGGTAAATAATGAAAGAGCTGTAATCTTGCTATGTACAGACAGTGGTGGAAGAAATGGGTTGCCTCATGTGCCACCAGGCATAGGAGACTAATGAACTAACTAGGATTGGTATAGAAATGCAAGCTGCTGTAGTTGAGTTGGTAATGAAGCATGGGGAGGAGCAGTTGAACAGGGAGTAGTATGGGCCAGCATTGGAACAGATTGACCAGCCATACTTCATGGCATGTGACCGGTAAATGGTGGTCTTGCCTTGCTGGCTTCCTTATGGTGCATCTTTTAGTTCTTGGGTTGTACAAGTAGTGTACATGACGCTGAGCCTGGCAGCTACCTCCTACTAGGCATGCTGCACTACTGCCCTGTGGGGAAGGTCCCTGGGATTCCCATCAGGCTAACCCTCATGCATCCACCTCTTGTAGCAGCACCAACACTTCGCCAGCCAGCCATCCTACAAGGAGGTGAAGGTGCTGCACCACTTCATCACTTGCCCACAGACTCTGTTTCTTTCCTCCACACTTATTTTGCCTTCCCTTGGTTTTTGCCAGACATCTCTATTCCCAATGTAGCCTTTGGAAAAGCTGAAACGTGAATTTAGCATACTTGGAAATATCTTTTTCCCCATATGTGTCCACTTACCTTTAATCGGTTGCATTTCTTTAAGTGTTGCCTGCGGCCCTCTAAGGGCGGATCAGTTGCATAATTTGCTGCCCCTCCCTTTGGCGAGCTCTTGGCACCACATCCAGTCACGGAGCATGATTATTTATGGCCAACTTTGGGAAATCCCATGAGGTTGGCCCTGTACGATATTGGCAAGTACGACGCTCGCTGTACTACAATCCCACTGGTTTAGCATTGAGACTAGAAAATTCCCTCTACTGAAACGTAACACAAATTTGGAACAATTCACAAAATAGTGAGATTTTGTTCATATACATGAAGTTGAAGTCAATTGTGAATAAATTAGAGGAATACTTGAATTTTTGGGTATAATTAGCAATACTGATTGCTTACACCTATAAGAAAAGGTACTTTGAGATGTTTTCAGAAATAAGAATGAGCACAAAACCCAACTAAGTAAAAATGGGAACTAAAACAGAACATTTTAACATATCCCCTACTGTATTTAGTGCATAATCTAGTTTTGTTTAAATGTTCTTAACAGCATTCCATAGGTTCAACTTAAGTCCAGGGAAGCTTCAGGACCTGCTGCCTGCTTCAAGCCCCAGAATTTGCAGCTGCCAGTTGCTTCATATCAGGACACTGATCCAGCTCCGTCACCCCTGTGTTCACTGACCTGCATTAGTTCCCTTTTCGGCAATGCCTTGATTTTTAAAATTCTCATCCTTGTTTTCAAATCCCGCCATGGTCTCGCCCCTCCCTATCTCTGTAACCTCCTCCAGCCCTACAACCCTCCGAGATCTCTGCGCTACTCCAATTCTGGCCTCTTGTGCATCCCCGATTTTCATCACTCCACCATTGGCGGCCGTGCCTTTAGCTGCCTAGGAACAAAGCTCCCTCAACCTCTCTACTTCTATCTCCTTTTAAGATGCTGCTTAAAACCTACCTCTTTGACCAACCCGTCCTAATATCTGTTTATGTGGCTCGGTTTCAAATTTTGTTTGATAACACTCCTATGAAGCACCTTGGGACATTTTACTATGTTAGTGGCGCTAAATAAATGCAAGTTGTTTTAACTTGGGCCTGTGTCCTGCTCTATTCATGTTCCAGCTCTGCTCCATCCAACTGCTCCACTCCCTGGACCCATGTTGTACTCCTTGTTCAACTGCTCCTCACCTCTCCCCATGCTTCATTGCCAACTCAACTGCAACAGCTTGCATTATTATTCATTAGAGCCTCCTGTGCCTGGTGTCTGTCTATAGCAAAATATTGGACTTTGATCAGGTTTTCCAAAAGTTGATGTTTGTAGTTGCAAGTCTGTAACAGACTTGTCTTGTCTCTGGGTTATTTCCCTCGCAAAAGGCTCTTTACGTGGGCAGGTCGTTAGCCTGACTCTCAACCTCCCTACCAGAAGGACTAATGGACTGCCTTTAGTCTGGCTCTTACCTTTCGACGTGCCTGGCTTGGGCGGCCATACCAAGAGTTATACCCTTACCAGCATAGCTCTCAGCATCATGGAAGCCAGCAAGCTTTCCCTATGATGTCAAGTGCAGTCCCTAGGGTGTGTAAGAAGATGTCTTAGTGTTTTGTATATTAAGAAGGGGGGTGTGGAAAACAGTGGAGACCAAACAGAAGAGAAAATGGAGTTGGTTTGTGGTGGGGGGGGGGCAGGGGGATGTGGGCTGAAGGGTTTTGAAGAGCTTTTTGAAAGCAAAGAGAGCGATAAGGTAGAGGGAGTTTGAGGACAGAAGTGTAGTGGCTGAATGAGATGCCACCACAGTTAGAGCTGAAGCAGTGGGGGATGAGGGGTTAAAGAAGTGGAGGTATGCAAGGGGCTGGAGGACTAGAGAAACTAGCTGAAGTAGGATGGGGTGAAGCCTTGGAGGAATTTGAAAGCAGGGATGAATATTTTCAAGTTAACTGGGGCATGAGGAGCCAGTAGAGCTCGGAGAGGCTGGGTTGATGGGATTGTGGGACTTTGTACAGGTGAAGATTGAAGGTGTTGTAACCTGAGGGTTAAGGTGGTGAGGTTGGCTAGGTTAGTGTTTGATACATTGAGCCTCAAGGTGATGAATGTTTGGCTTTGATGGTAATGAGAGAGAGAGAGAGAAAATGTTGCCGCTGTCAGAGAACTTGGTCTCGAGCAGCAAAAAGTTCTTCACTGCCTGATAGCCTGAGGTGATAGGTGGTGAGGTTGATGGAATCAAGAGTGGATTTCAGTTACTTCTTTTAATGGAGCAGTACAGGGTGAAGCAGCTAACTTCTGAGATTTCTCCGTGGTTGCCGCCAAGGTCCCTGCTCCATAAAGTTTGAAGTGAAGGTCAATGATAGCTGTCATTAGTGATTCTAGTGTGGATGCTTGACTGGCCCTGCATCTCTGCTTTGAATGTTCCTACATGTCGTGTTAAACTCGTGGCACATCTGAATCACAGTCTGCACCCTCACCAAGAGCTTCCTCTGCCATGTGCAGGTAGTTGTCTCTTATAGTGGGCACACAGGTTGGAGCACTGCCTGATGTGAGTCACGAGCCTGCTGTGCCCATTGTGTTTCTAGGTCGTGCTCCCATCTTCCTACACTGAGATACTTTGGCCATTGCACCCATTCTCCCTGGCAGAATCTCTCTTGTACTATGCATTTCTTTTACTCCTATGGTGATTCTTCAAAAGCTTTTAATTCAAGCTCACTAATGCCAGGCCAGAAGTGTATCCTTACATGACTCTGCATAAGCTGCTGGTCTTTATCAAGACCTTAACATGGGCTTTCTTGACTTTTGATTACTTTAAGTAAATCCATTTTTGGAGGGATAGAAATCCTCAGAACAGGACTAAACACATATAAATAGTTTGTAAATGCTTTGTCATGACATTAGAATGTCATTACAATATTACAAAAGCGACTACACTTCAGAAGTAGTTAATTGGCTGTAGAGTGCTTTGGGATGACCTGAGGCTGTGAAAGGTGCTATATAAATGAAGGTCTGTCTCTCTTTCTATTCCAGCTCTTATCTATTCTTTTTTGATATAATCAGTAATGACACAAGCATCGATCCCTAGGTACCCAAAGTAGAAACTTGTTACATTTCACTTCAGAACACAACCAGCGTCATGTCAAGAAAATTTAGCAGAGGGAAACATTCTCTTTCTTCCTCCTTTTCCCATCCGCCCCCCACCCCTTAATATCCCACTGTGGTGGCTGGATCACCATGATAAATATCTGGTAGATTAACAATGTCTTAAACTTTCAAATTACTGTTGGTGAGATTAGTGCATGAACATTTAACCTATTTGTATGACATTTTCTATTTCTATCTTCTGTTTTAATGTAGTCATAAAACCTGTTCATTTTAAAGAGTTTAATGCTGCCACTAGGATAGCTGCAGGGGGAATGTTATCAGAACGTGTGGAGTGTTTACTTGCAAATACCGCCAACAGGCGTTACTAATGCCTAGAAATTAATCATTAAAATTAATAATGAAGAGTAAAGCACAATTTTCTCTCTGTTACCAGAAGTCACGTTGAAGAAAAATGATCAATAAAGTCAATTAAAAAAAAAATATTTTTAGTGGTTTATTTGGCATCATGCAGGATGTCGAAAAGTGTTTAATAAACTGCTTTGGGAAAGTAACCATTGACTTCATTGCTGTCTTTGTTTGTAATATGTGCTATGCACTTGATACAAATTGCTTGCCTTTTACTGAAATTTTTTTGGGGGAACTTGAAAGTCACTAATTGTTATTCGAGAGCTATTTTAAGCAATGTTCAGAAATGGTAACTTGTTTATTTCAGTGTAAGTACTAGTATTTGCTGTTTTGTCATTACTGGATAACATTGTGGATACCAAATGGTAGTTGAAACTGATTTAATGGGTGGTAATTATTTTGGTCTCCTTGGCAATGACCTGTATTTGCCACCTGTCTTTGAATTATATTAGTGCAAGTTGCTGCCTCATCAAACTTGAGATTCTATTGTGTGGTATATGGAGGCTTTTTTGTTTTTTCAGAGAACAGAAGTGATCATTGAAGTGCAGAATTTATGTTCAGTCTGAAAATCTGGAAGAAATAAAGGTTTGTTGAGCTAAGTTCTAACACTGTTACAGCATTTGTTGCCATGACAATAGTGAAGAATTTCTTTAAGTACAGTACTAACAGTTCTTGTTTGAGACCAGACAGACCTTTTCTATATACTCTAATTTTTAATGGTGTTTTAAAAACAAGAATGCAATAAGCAGCAGAGAGTAACTGTGCGTGTTACTGTTCCTCCATGCATTTTATGGGACAAACTGTTAACCAAAGATACAGCAGCTTGGCTGTTTCAAGCTGACTGGAAAAGATATTAATTTTACAGCTGAGTTGCATCAGAGATTGTGGTAAGACGGTTTCAATTTATCTCCATTCGTAACATGTTTGGAGATATTTCCATTACTGGAAAATGTCTATAGGTGCTGTACTTGCACTGTAGTTTAAAGTGCATAAAATTAGAAATGAATCGTGAAATATGCCAATTTTGTATTCTTTATGTTTTGAAATAGTGGTGAAGCTTCTAAATCCAACCATGGGACAGCCCCTGAAATACGTTTGTGCGTGCCTGCATGTGTGCGTGCCTGCATGTGTGCGTGCCTGCATGTGTGCGTGCCTGCATGTGTGCGTGTGTGATTACACTCACTACTATTATTTAAATGTGGAAAGTGGAAGTGTGCTAACATGTTTTAACAGCTGCTGATTTTTAAAAAATAGTTACAGAAAGAACTTGAGTGCTTTTGTGCTTCAGGCTATTACTGTAAAACATTTAAATGTTTAGATATAAAATCTTTATATATGTATATATCTATGTATACATACACCTATATATCTATAATATACTCCTCTCCTGCACAGAACATCGGCGTTTGACGTCTAAGGATTTTTAAAAAGGCAATGAACACACATTTAGTAATGCCAACATTTTACATACAGAATATATAACAAATATTCAACAATCAATGTCCAATGTGTGGAAATAGTTTCTAAATGATTCCTATGCAGAAACTGCTTTAAGTTGCACAGTAAGTTGTGCTAGAATGCTTTCCTGAGCGTAACAGGAATATCTGGTGCTGTGCCAAAAGCTACAGGCCACGTTTAAAATTTGAGCTTAAAGGTGCAAAACAACATGTTGATGTAATAAATATAGGCTTTGTTGGGAAAGTTTCAGATTTTAAACAATGTAAGGGCAAAAAGATTAGGTTTAAGTTCTTTACAAGTTCAGAAATATTTAAAACAATGAGATTTGTATTGCAAGTAGACTTAGAGAGTTGCCTCGTTGACAAGTCTGAAATGTTGGAGCTTAAGGTTGTACTGACTCGCTGAGCTGGCAGTGGGACCTGCAATTGTCTCTGTCTTTTTGTGATGCTGGAATTTTGGGATTCTATCTTGTAAATCCAGATAGGAATTGGTATGCCAGCTACCATTACTTTCAGCTTGCTCTCAGAATCTCGGTCTCTTAACCATTTCCTCATTATTGTTTGTACACTTTTCATTTCATCATCAGACAGAAGTACCACAGCTCCCAACAATATTGAACCAATACACGGTGACAAATAGTTAACTCGGCTGCTCCAATAACCTATCTTTTATTTTTGTTTCTGAAGCCTGAGACTACTCTGGCTCCTGCTCGTAAATGCTTCTGAAGACCCCAGTTCCTCATATCTCATTTCCCTTAAGGGCACCTTTTCATATTTTCCTTAGTCTATCTCTCAATCCTACAAAATCTTTCTGGTTCTAATTCCTGTTCCTACTGATATGAGTGAATCACATTCTTACTGCTGGGTCACCCTGAGATTTTTAGCCCGAGAATCCCAGGATTTGAGTGGTTAAACTTGCTGGGAATCCTAGGATTGCAAGCCCTTGTTGGGGATAGGAGAAACATTGGTTAGAGTTCCTGCTGCTGTCCAGTGACCCTGCAGTAACTGTGAATGTCAGATAAGGATAGGATGGGGCCCACCATCAAATAAGCCACTAATACCAAATGTCCTGGCTAATTCGTGAAGATTGGTCACTGAGGTGAGGTCTCGTGAAGGCTGTAGGTTGCCTTTGGAACCACCAAACAGAGTTTACTGTCTGCAGAAAAGGTGTGATTAGGGGAGAAAATTGGACAAATGGGGTTTGCTTAAAAACTATTTGAAATAATACAGAGTTTCTGCCCATTATTGTGATTTTTTTTTTATTCATGGGATGTGGGCGTCACTGGCCAGGCCAGCATTTATTGTCCATCCCTAATTGCCCTTGAGAAGGTGGTGGTGAGCCGCCTTCTTGAACCACTGCAGTCCGTATTTTGAAGGTTCTCTCACAGTGCTGTTAGGAAGGGAGTTCCAGGATTTTGACCCAGCGACGATGAAGGAACGGCGATATATTTCCATGTCGGGATGGTGTGTGACTTGGAGGGGAACGTGCAGGTGGTGTTGTTCCCATGCGCCTGCTGCCCTTGTCCTTCTAGGTGGTAGAGGTCGCGGATTTGTGAGGTTCTGTCGAAGAAGCCTTGGCGAGTTGCTGCAGTGCATCCTCTGGATGGTACACACTGCAGCCATGGTGTGCTGGTGGTGAAGGGAGTGAATGTTTAGGGTGATGGATGGGGTGCCAATCAAGCAGGCTGCTTTGTCCTGGATGGTGTCGAGCTTCTTGAGTGTTGTTAGAGCTGCACTCATCCAGGCAAGTGGAGAGTATTCCATCACACTCCTGACTTGTGCCTTGAAGATGGTGGAAAGGCTTTGGGGAGTCAGGAGGTGAGGTGAGTCACTCACCACAGAATACCCAGCCCCTGACCTGCTGTTGTGGTCACAGTATTTATGTGGCTGGTCCAGTTAAGTTTCAGATCAATGGTGACCCCCAGGATGTTGATGGTGGGGGATTTGGTGAGGGTAATGCCGTTGAATGTCAAGGGGAGGTGGTTAGACTCTTTCTTGTTGGAGATGGTCATTGCCTGGCACTTGTCTGGCTCGAATGTTACTTGCCACTTATCAGCCCAAGCCTGGATGTTGTCCAGGTCTTGCTGTATGCGGGCACGGACTGCTTCATTATCTGAGGGGTTGCGAATGGAACTGAACGCTGTGTGCAATCATCAGCAGACATCCCCAATTCTGACCTTATGATGGAGGGAAGGTCATTGATGAAGGAGCTGAAGATGGTTGGGCCTAGGACACTGCCCTGAGGAACTGCTGCAGCAATGTCCTGGGGCTGAGATGATTGGCCTCCAATAACCACTACCATCTTCCTTTGTGCTAGGTGTGACTCCAGCCACTGGAGAGTTTTCCCCCTGATTCCCATTGACTTCAATTTTACGAGGGCTCCTTGGTGCCACACTCGGTCAAATGCTGCCTTGATGTCAAGGGCAGTCACTCTCACCTCACCTCTGGAATTCAGCTCTTTTGTCCATGTTTGGACCAAGGCTGTAATGAGGTCTGGAGCTCAGTGGTCCTGGCGGAACCCAAACTGAGCATCGGTGAGCAGGTTATTGGTGAGTAAGTGCCGCTTGATAGCACTGTCGATGACACCTTCCACCACTTTGCTGATGATTGAGAGTAGACTGATGGGGCGATAATTGGCCGGATTGGATTTGTCCTGCTTTTTGTTGACTGGATATCTGGAACACATTACTAAAGCCACTAAGGCAGTCATGAGTTCCTGGACATCACATCAATTTACAGCAGATCTTCATCTCTCAACCACCTCAGTCTGTCGCATTACTAGAATTTGTGGTAGGCCACATAATGTTTATTCAGTGGATCAGTGTGTTCTATTGGTGCTTTCTCAGGCAAAAGGGAGGAGATGCCCCTTGTGGCTTTACTAAGCACAGCCGCACTGACTCCTGGTTCTCACCCCAATTAAAGTCCGAATGAACGCTCCCATTGTTGTTTTGCCCAACAATGACACTGAGCCTAAATACAGCTTTGTAACATGCTGCAGTTAGCTTCCATTTTAAGTGGACAGGTACATAACGGCCCAGATAATTACGGGGAGGGAGCGCAGGACAAACCCGTCAAGGCCGTGGATGTTAAAGGCAGGACCCCATTATAATTTTTTTTCCAGTTTATCGCCTGGCAGCCGGCGAAATTGACAGGCTACCTAGCTGCTGGGCGGGAAAACCAGCGGCAGGATGCCTCAGCCGGGGACCTTTAGGGATGGTTATGATTGAGGAGAGAGGTCAGCTAATCACACGGCTCGCTGCAATTTAGGGGGTGGAGGGAGGGGTGGCGGGGTGGCAGAGTGGCCGATTTGTGGGGCAGGCTGCAGATCGGGGTTCTGGTAGGGGGAAAGGGTTGGAGGGGAGTGGCTGATCACGGGGCAGGCTGCCGATTGGGACTTGGGGGGTGGTGGTGGAGGAAGGTCGCCGATCGCGGCAGGGGCTCGAGAAAGGCCGCAATTGGCAGAAGGGAGGTCAAAGGCTTCCTTGAGGGGCTCTGGGGGGAGCGCTCCTGCTCCTCGCCCACAAGGAGAGCTCTAAAAAGCACTTACCTTCTTGAGCTGGCAGCTCCTGCCTCCCTTTTGTTGCCGGGTTTCCTGAGCCCTCGGAAACTCGGCCAGCAGCAGTTAAATTTAAATCGGGCTCCCAATTGCACTGTGGGAGCCCAATTTAAATGTGAAAATGAAGTGCCCTGCCTCTCCAAGATGGAACACTTCCACGGCTGAAAACTTGCCGCCATATAAACGGCAGTGAGCGTGTACTCGGTGGGTTTGGGGGTGGTTCCCTGTTTTGTTAAGATTTAACTCTTTCCTCCCGCCCATCATGGGAGGGGTTAATATCAAGACCAACATTTCTGCAGATGTGTTCAGAATCCCGTTCTGTCGTTAACCTTGCATATTGTGAACCATGAGTATATTTTTTTTCTCCATGTGTAGATTGTGACTGCTAGTGTGCAATTTGTCCATCGAGCATCACTGGTGATCCAGAGATCTAACTGGGGTGATCAATATTTTATTCCCACCCACCCAAATTTACGCTATGAAAATCTCTCTCAATTTTAAGATCATCAAAAGAACGATGGATGAGGTTAGGAGAATTGTTTTTTTACGCTGAGGGTTGTTGAGACATGCAACGCTCGACCAGAAACAGTGGGGGAAGCAGAATCCATAATGGCTTTTAAAAAGGGAAGTGGATAAATATTTGAAGAAAAAATTGAAAGGGCAGTGGAATGCGACTAAGTGATTGCCCTTTGAGGGAGCCAGGACAGGCTTGATGGGCTGAATGGCTGCCTCTTGTGTTATAAAATTCTATGACTGTGAGGTTACTTTAATGATTTGTAGCAGGAACTGTGTTTGTCCCCTTAACCCAAGAACATTCAGGCCAACTGTAAAGCACCTATGTTACCCTGGGTGAGAACGGTTAACTTGGCCTGCGATCTGCTACTGTATTCTGTTAAGGTTATATCAGCAGTCTGATGTTGACATTTTTCTGCATGTCCTTACATTATGAGATCTTGTCAATTTTTCAAAACATAGACATCTTAAAAATATTAAGGGATTTGTAGACAAAAATGATCTTCAATGGTAAAAGTTTCTTTTTGGTGTAGTTTGTCTCACGTGGCCTTGTTAGTTTATATCTCTGAATGTTGTCTTTACTGTTTAAAGGTTACGTTTTAGTATGTATGCATACATTATTGCATAGGTTCTTTTTTTTAAAAAAAGACTGACCATTTAGTCTATTGGCGATGCTCTTGCTTACTCTCACCCCTGTACTTTGGTTGAACTTTAAAGCAGTGGGACTTTGTCGTAATAGGTTAGATCTCAGAAGGATAATTAAATATCACTAAAACCTAGTTTGTGATTGAAGATCTTTTTATTGAATGTTCTGCAATGTGGACTTACTCTTAGCAGTCTTAAATAGTAGAATATCATCACCATCTGTTTGGTGTTTCAAAAAAAAACACATTTAAAGCATTTTTCTAATGTTGCAGATTATTATTTTGAAGAGACTCCAACTTGATTTATGTTAAATGCAATGATTTTTGCATGTCTGAAACTTCAACAAAAAGTTTATCGGTAGTATTGATTCATTTCACTCTCTTTCCCTTTCCCTTCCCCCCCCCCCCCCCCAAAAAAAAATAAAATTGTATCAAACATTTACTCATTTAAAAAAAATCTTCAGCTACAGTGCAATTGATTTGTATTAAATGTAGATTATATATCACTGGCAACGAAAACATTTACAGCCAAAACCAAACCAAATAATCTATACTTAGTCGTTTAAAAAGAGTGATGCAATAGATTGTCCCATTTTTGTACAGTTTTATATCTTATAATTACAATGCAAATTGTTTTGCAAAACATAGTATTGATTTAATACTGTTCAAATCGATGCTAATTTAAATGGGGCCTATGGGATTCAATCCTTAGACATTTTCAGTATTGGTACAGGAGCAAGCTTTCACGCAGCTGTAGAGTGAGAGTAGCCAACATGCTTCACTTAGTCTGGAATCCTAGCACACATTGTTAATAAACTATGACTGTACACATGCAGCAAGAGCTGGAGTAGAAGTAAATGTCTTTTGCATTTAAAAGGAGGAAGGTTGTTCTGGTCATCACAGATGAGGAATGCTTAAAATTTATTATTCAGAGGACTGTGGCAACTATCGAGGGAATTGCCATCTGTATATTTTATTGTAGATCTCCACTCTAGGCCCCAGATAAAATGAATGATCTATATTATCCCTACAGGTGTGACATTTATTGATTAGTCAGAATGAGTTATCCCTAAAAGTACAACATTTGTTTGGTCAATTCAGTGAACAGCATCTTATATTTTTTTTGAAAAAAATGTTTTAAAAACATTTGAATTATCTTCTAAAGTATAAAAATGTTTCCACTGTTTTCATCATTTTGTTGTCCAGTTGTTTCAGAATCTCAGCTTTTGGCCACGAGTATGAGATTTTGCTGCCAACTTTGGAAAAAAGCTCAAACCCAAACTGCCGAGTGTACTCTGGGAATTCCCACCAGAGAATTGGTTTGCTCAAGTGGGAGGGAGGAAAATTTAAGCAAATGTACATTTTCTGTAACTGAGCACGTGCAATACTGAAGAATCTTATGATTAAATCTGAAATTGGCCTGTTGTATGACTTTAAAAATGAAATAGATATTGATGGTTCATTTTTGTTCAACTTTGTCTTTTAAGTAGTTGCACAAAACAGCAATAGGGCTCAAATGTGTGTTCATTTTTTAAAAAAAAATTCAGGTGAATTATTCTGCTATGATATTTCCATGAATGTAGGCTTATCTTGTTAATATGGGTCGATTTGCTATCAGCTGTGCTGGGAGTGCCAGTGCTAATTGAGAAAATAGGTGTTGATGAATTGGGTTTAGATGAGAGGGCCTTTTTTTTTGTGCCCAAGTTACATTTTATGTGCTGCCCTCATTTCAGGCTTTATATCCAATGGATATGACATACCAGGTGGCACCATTACCTGGATTTTTCACTGGGAATGTGCTAACAACATTGGGCTGGAGAAAAGGGATCGGTCAGCCATTTTAGTGAGAGCCCTTGTAAAGGTGAGTGCCATCAGCACTGTCACCTGTTAGTTTTCCTGCAGTAATCTATTCATAATTGGATTTTTTTTTGCATATTTCTGATCGCCTAAGCTTCTGGTTTGGATTTTGGCTTTTTCATATTTGCAATTATTTTTTTGGCGGGGGGGCGGGCGCTGTATTTTGCTTATTGGGAGTTGCAAATTAAGTTGCCACAACCATAATTGGACATCCCACTAGTTGTCCATTTCTTTTGCTCCTGTTGGCAGAGGGAGGAGTTGTTCAAGGAGCAATGTAAGGGAGGTGTATTTACACCTGAGGAATGTTGCTTGCTCCTGTCTGCCTACCTAACTCCCCCCCCCCCCTCCGCCCCCTGTGGTTTCATGGCATATAACCTACAGGATGGCTTCTTGAGGACCAAGGATACATTCTTCAGCTCTGTATCATGCCCATTGAGAAGCTACAAAATAGAGCTGAACAGCGATTTTATAGTGAGGCATGCAGGATCCTGGTAAAATGTACCATTTATGTGCTGAACCTAATGTTCCAATGCTTGGGTCAGATCGAGGGTTGTTATGCAGCCTCTCCATGCTCTCAAAGACAAAGCAGAGGGATGAGAATGATACACAAGGGTTTTCCTTTCACCCTGCTGAAATTAACAAATGTCTGATCTGATCCAGACTGGCTAACTCTGTTGCAAGTTTTCAATTCAGGCTAACGATTGTATGAGTTTCATTTTTCTCTCTTGGTAAATGTTACCTACCATCTCTTTCTTTTCCACTTCTTCCCTCTATGTAGATAGAGCCAAGGACGTTAGTCAGCTTGGGTAGTTGTTTATTTGAAATACTTGGTAGACCCGTAACCAAGCTGCGTCTGGCTAACTGGGTCGTAGAATGTATTTCATTATGTTGGTCAGGAGCCACTAGGAAAAACTGGAATTTATTCCACTGATCCTTCTACATAATGGGCCAATATGCAGTTGTTTTCTTTTGACACCATCTGCAGTGTAAGTACATGAAGTAATGCATATGCTTTAACAAAGCGTTACTGTCCTGAACTGACAGTTCAAGATGACAAGTGCTTTGATGCTGTTGTACTCTGTTGGCCTCTGCATTAAGTCAAAGAATCCCATCTTTGTTCTTCTGTTTTGCTTTGACATAACGCATATGTATGTGGCGATTGAATGAATGAGGAAAAATGTTAGATAACCTGTTAGCTATGGTCTTCCTCATTCTTTGAATAGAGACCCATCTCTGGGCACAGCTTCCTCCCTTTCTGACCTCCTGCAACGTTAAGAGTTCGTGTTTATATGTGTTTTGCTTCCCTTCATATCAGTTTGGCCTCTCTACTGCTACTTCCTTCTTTCAAGGTAATTGGGAGTGCAAAAAGACTTGAGGCCTAATTTTCTTGTGTGCTAATTATAACTAAAAATTAAACTGGCAATGTGCTTTCTTATGCTTTTACTGCTATCTCAGTTTTGCTCCCATGTTAATTTTATGACGAGAAATGGCTTGTTAAGGACTGGTATCAGTAGATTTTCTGCCCATTAATTGGGCAACCAGATGCTTGAAATCTCACTCCACTGGCACTGTGGCAGATTTGTGCCCAACATATTTCCTGGTGGACAGGATAATGGCAGTACAAATGTCTGCCTGAAACGGGTGGTGGGGGCAGGGGTTTTTCCCATTTTAAGGTGTACATGGGGGTTGCCTATTTGTGTCATTTACTGTAGGTGTAGCAGCAGCACACCTGACATAAAAAGCATCTGTTTTAAATAGGCATGATTTGTAGCTGGAGTTAAACATACTAGAAGTTGCAGAAAGGATGCGAATTTGAAGGTAGGGGTATTTTAAGCACTTTTGAACTGTTTTTTTCCCCAGTTGGTACTTGGGTTCTGCCAATTGATATAAATGATTTATTTCTCTTCAACACCACCACTGCTGCCAATAGATTTCCCTATGGGAATTCTTCCTAACTGACATGTCTGGAAAAAAGGACAGAGCTATGGAGGGGTGTCAGGCTAAATGAGAGATGCTTTGTGTCCACCTGATACCTGGATTTGCCGAGTACTTAATTTGAAAAATTATGACTCCATTATGCCTATGAATGAGAGAATTTTCTACAATTTTTTTTAAAGAAAAGGACTACCAACGATCAGTCTGGTTATTTAATGTTTCACCTTGATTTTGTTTTCTTGTGTAATGTAAATAATTTGCAAGGTCAAGAGACTTGTATGCGTGTTTCACTTTTGCTATTGATATCAGAACATTTAGTTTGAGTCCTGTGACTCCTTTCCATAGAACTGTAGACTGTTGCTGAACAGAAACAGATCATTTGGCCCGACAGGTGTTTTTATCCACTAAACACTTGAGTGTAATTTAATGACTTTGTACTGCCAATGAGGAGCCTTGCCCATCATATGGCTATAAAGTTATGGGTAATCTACAGCTGAACTTCTGATATGCGCTCCCTTCCGGTCTAATACCACTCTAATCCAGGTATTTATCATTCTGTATTTTAGTGAAACTTAACCTCTCCTTAATCAGGGGAGCTCAAACAAAAAAGTATCATTTACAAATTGTGTAATGAAAAATCAGAAACTTGTGTGTCCTGGACCCACTTAGCAAGGTCTGTAACTACTGAATTTCAGTTTATTATGTCAACTTTTTGTTGTTGAAGGTAGAGCATATAAAACCTGGGAGAGTTACCATTTTGATTTACAATAAATTCTAAATGAAGGACCAACTGTGTATTTTGGGAGTTGTAGTCTTGATTTATAAGCAGCTAAAACCAGGATTGAGCATGCTTTGCACAAGAAGATCCATCAGATGTTTCAGGCTTCTTAATCTGAAGGTTTATATTCAGACGTGCAACCTTGTTATTCTTGTTCACGGATGCTCTCACCACCCAAGATTGGTTATTGTGAATAGAGATTTACAAGTGAACTTGAAAGGGAGCTGAGTTTTCCTTTTGGTAGTCAATGTAAAGTTTGGAGCGGTTGTGCCATCTGCGTTGATGTGCCTTGAGGGCTCATTTTGGTGGGGAAGCTGCTTTCAGTTCACCTGAATTTTACTGTGGTCATTTGGGTGAAGTGGGGAAGGGCTGGGCTCTGCTGTCTACTTCACTGAAATAGGAGTTGAAATTTTGGCCAGTTCTTTTATTTCCACCACCACGGACAAGCCTGTGGACACTGAAGGGAATTGTACCACCCCCAGATTTGTCCCATTTGAGATTTCCTGACTCTGCACTGATCTTAGATCAAATATGGGATATTCTTGATCTGTGTGGTTCAGGGGCATGACATGTTATGTATTTACATACTGAGCTAAGAGGATTGGGGAGGATCAATAGAATATATTAGGTTGTTTGAACCTACCCTTCCAAAGGACAGTGCAGCCTTAGAGGAACAACATTTGATTCAATTTTCAGATAGCTTGGGGGGAGGGCGGGGGTCACTGTTTAAAATTCAAAGAACCTAGTCTACCCAAGGTATTTTAACTCCTGAAGTTCAATTATGAAGAGGGAAAGTAATTTTAAATTAGCCAAGGCCACAGACTTGACCATTTAGCCCTATATTTGGAAATCTGCATATGAGGAAGGGTAAGTTTTATTAATTTATGTTCATTATGTCTAATCTCGATTTCCCTTGATGCACTAGGCTCTTAATGTTGCCATTACTGACTGTTAAGGAAAAAGATGTGACCAAGTATTGGTATCCAATAAAGTGTCAGGGTATTGGCGTTAACCTCTGAACTTCTACTGTTGTTGAAATTGTGTTAACCGTGAGTAAGAGATGTCTGTGGTTTAGTTTCAGTCAAACCCAAGAAAGTTTTCAAAAATTGAATTTGACCAACTCAAAAACAACATTGTTTTTGAGCAATATCTAATCTTTTAAGGATCAGTGATGTCAGAGACTGTAGCAACATATATTTTGGTTCCCTGCATACTTTCAAAGTACATAAATAAAATTCTTGGGCAGATTAGAAACTGTGCTCCCCTGCTCTTAAAAATAATTAATTAAGATGTGTGGCAAAGTTTTGATTTGGACGACGGATATATCACTGGAAAAAAATTTAAAAACAAGTGCGTGCCTTTCTATAAAATAATAGGGATTGAATGAATTAGATAAATCTTTCTGTATAACTTATTTGAAAACTCTTAGAGGTACTGAATCAGGGACCAGATTTATTTTTAAGAAAAGATTGTAAGCCTGTTAAGACCAGCTGCTTTGTGCAGAGGCAACATACTAACAACCTTTTTAAATTATTTGCACTTTCTTTCCTGCTGCACATGATTTATTACTGTTTTAAAGAGATGACCGTAAGTAACCTAGGTGCAGGATGCAGTCTTTCCCATTCACCCCACGTTCTATGTGATTCTCATTTTCTGTGATCTAGAGTCGCTGAACAAATCCACTAGAGCTAGGGATCTTTAAAAAGCCAGATCCTAGCTAACAGTATCACGTTGTACATCTCAGTCTTGACTGTAGCTTGGATTTGTACTCTGGTTCAGAGTGCATGTGTGTTGGAACGTGTTTCCAATGCTCATCAGCAAGGTGGTGTTCATCAATTGGGCAGCTAGTTTACTTTTTTTTAATTCGCTCATGGGATGTGGGCGTAGTTGGCGAGGCCAGCGTTTATTGTCCATCCCTAATTGCCCTTGAGAAGGTGGTGGTGAGCCGCCACATTGAACCGCTGCAGTCTGTGTGGTGAAGGTTCTCCCACAGTGCTGTTAGGTAGGAGTTCCAGGATGTTGACCCAGCGACTATGAAGGAATGGTGATATATTTCCAAGTCGGGATGGTGTGTGACTTGGAGGGGAACGTGCAGGTGGTGGTGTTCCCATGTGCCTGCTGCCCTTGTCCTTCTAGGTGGTAGAGGTCGTGGGTTTGTGAGGTGCTGTCGAAGAAGCCTTGGCGAGTTGCTGCAGTGCATCCTGTGGATGGTACACACTGCAGCCACAGTGTGCCAGTGGTGAAGGGAATGAATGTTTAGGGTGGTGGATGGGGTGCTAATCAAGCGGGCTGCTTTGTCCTGGATTGTGTCGAGGTTCTTGAGTGTTGTTGGAGCTGCACTCATCCAGCCAAGTGGAGAGTATTCCATCACACTCCTGACTTGTGCCTTGTAGATGGTGGTAAGGATTTGGGGAGTCAGGAGGTGAGTTACTCGCCGCAGAATACCCAGCTTCTGACCTGCTCTTGTAGCCACAGTATTTATATAGCTGGTCCAGTTAAGTTTCTGGTCAATGGTGACCCCCAGGATGTTGATGGTGAGGGATTCAGCAATGGTAATGCCATTGAATTTCAAGGGGAGGTGGTTAGACTCTTTCTTGTTGGAGATGGTCATTGCCTGGCACTTGTCTGGCGCGAATGTTACTTGCCACTTATGAGCCCAAGCCTGGATGTTGTCCAGGTCTTGCTGCGTGCAGGCATGAAATGCTTCATTATCTGAGGGGCTGCGAATGGAACTGAACACTGTGCAATCATCAGCAAACATCCCCGTTTCTGACCTTATGATGGAGGGAAGGTCATTGATGAAGCAGCTGAAGATGGTTGGACCTAGGACACTGCCCTGAGGAACTCCTGCAACAATGTCCTGGGGCTGGGATGATTGGCCTCCAACAACCACAACCATCTTCCTTTGTGCTAGGTATGACTCCAACCACTGGAGATTTTTACCCCTGATTCCCATTGACTTCAGTTTTACTAGGACTCCTTGGTGTCACACTTGGTCAAATGCTGCCTTGATGTCAAGGGCAGTCACTCTCGCCTCACCTCTGGAATTCAGCTCTTTTGTCCATGTTTGGACCAAGGCTGTAATGAGGTCTGGAGCCGAGTGGTCCTGGCGGAACCCAAACTGAGCATCGGTGAGCAAGTTATCAGTGAGTAAGTGCTGCTTGATAGCATTGTTGACGACACCTTCCATCACTTTGCTGATGATTGAGAGTAGGCTGATGGGGCAGTAATTGGCCGGATTGGATTTGACCTTTTTGTGGACAGGACATACCTGGGCAATTTTCCACGATGTCGGGTAGATGCCAATGTTGTAGCTGTACTGGAACAGTTTGGCTAGAGGGGCAGCTAGTTCTGGAGTACAAGTCTTCAGCACTACAGCCGGGATGTTGTTGGGGCCCATAGCCTTTGCTGTATCTAGTGCACTCGGCCGTTTCTTAATATCATGTGGAGTGAATCGAATTGGCTGAAGACTGGCTTCTGTGATGGTGGGGATATCTGGAGGAGGCCGAGATGAATCATGCAATTGGCACTTCTGGCTGAAGATGGTTACAAACGCTTCAGCCTTGTCTTTTGCACTCGCGTGCTGGACTCCACCATCGTTGAGGCTGGGGTGTTGTTTACAGAGCCTCCTCCTCCTGTTGGTTGTTTAATTGTCCACCACCATTCACGACTTGATATGGCACGACTGCAGAACTTTGATCTGATCCGTTGGTTGTGGAATCGCTTAGCTCTGTCTATAGCATGTTGCTTCCGCTGTTTAGCATGCATGTGAAGTCCTGAGTTGTAGCTTCACCAGGTTGGCACCTCGTTTTTAGGTATGCCTGGTGCTGCTCCTGGCATGCTCTTCTACACTCCTCATTGAACCAGGGTTGATCCCCTGGCTTGTTGGTATGTGTTCCTTCTAATATCAAGGAATAGATCTTCATTGACTTTCTAAGCTGGCAGATCCAAGTTGGTTTTCAGACATTAGTTCATATGTGGTGTCTCCAAGCAGAATTAGAATCAGCCAAGTAACATGTGCCCCAACCACGAATATTTCACTTGGACAATCAACATTAAGGGCAATGTCTGCTTGTCTGCGTTTGCGGATGAAAAGCAGTGCCATTTCTGGCTCTTGCCCCCTTGTTGCTCCAAAGGATTGAATGCTGTTGCACCTTGTGGGTGACCATTCTCACATCAGAAATTCCTCCCCACAGAATAGAGTGGAACTGAAATCACCGGAGGTAATGGCTGGAAGCATTACTGGGTGGTGGAGGAGTTGTGGGGGGTGGCGGTGTGGGAGAGCTGAGGCGAGTATCAGCATGAACTGGGGAGGGGGGGAAAGGATAGTCCCTGCAGGAGCTGGTCAGAGGGGAGCGAGAAGAGTGCCAGCATGAATTTGCGTGGGAGCAGAAGTTTGAATTGATTGGGAACGGGGGAGGAGAGAGTGTGCTGTCATGACAACAGTGGAAATCTAGTATATTCCTTGGAAGGAGCAGAAATAGTCTTAACTTTAGAAAATATTGCTCTAGGGGGGTAACTTTTTGACTTTGTGCGAACAGTGAGAGCCTTACCCGCTGGTAGCGCGTACTGGAAATTCAGCCATGCTGCACACAATTTTCCAAATATTAATGTCGGGAAAAAATCAAGCACAGTGCTCTGCTCGTGAGCAAGGTTCCCCAATGGAATCACAATGGTAGAAATTTACCTCATGATTATCCTTTCATGTGACCTCTTCCTACGTTACAACAGTGACTACACTTTGAAAGTACTTCATTGGCTGTGAAGCGCTTTGGGACAGCCTGAGATGAAAGGTGCTATATAAATGAAAGTTCTTTCTTTATTTGAGGGAAGAGAGGAAAAGCAAAGATGTCATTGTAATTTGGGTGGGAGGGGATGAAGAGTGCCATTGTGAACTAGGGGTGAGCAGAGGGAGGTAGTGTTTTTTTGAACTAGGAAGGACTTGAGAAGACGAGAGTGTGTCCAAGTCACTGGGACATCCATAAAAACCAGTTTGAAACCATTCAACAGGCTTGCAATAGAGATTTCCAATTCATATGCAACTGTAGCCTATAATTTTGCTGCAAGAATTGGCAAATCACTGCAATTTTTGACACAATCTTCTGCTATGCAAATGTTGGCATACTGTGTGTAACTCTAGCTTAAGTTATGAAGAGCTTGTGTTGTATTGCATTTTCAGTGTATCTTGTTAAAACCTACAGTTAGGGATAATTTTATGCTGTCATCGGCTTATGAAGCTGTTGGTCAGCTTTTGCAAGTTTACCAGGTTGGCATGAATGCAAATAAGGTTTAGGATATAAACACAGCTTGTGTTTATATAGTGCCTTTTAGTGTAGAAAAACATCCCAAGTCACTCAGATACGTTTCGCACAGATTGCTGACCCCTTTGAGATTTTGTAATTTTCCCATTGCTGTGAATATAAAAGTTGAAGTGGTACTCCTGCATCATCAAAAGTGTCTCCAATGGATTGGGGAAATCTGTACGATTATGGATGTTTTCTTTCTGGATCTATCCTAGGTAACCTCTGATTTCTTTCATCCTGCCTTTCTTTATGATAACCTCAGGGTTGTTTTTGATATGATGCCTGCATCACTGAGCTTCTAACTCATTCTAAGGCATAACCAGTTGTATAAAGCTGTGAGAGTGAAACCTTCACGAGGCCATTGGTGACTGTTCACATTGCCTGTTAATAATTTACTGTCTCATTAAATGTTAAGACATTTTTAGGGTTGTCAGCCTCTGGTCTGTTGCTCTAGCTATATCTGCTTATTTGAGCCCAATAATCATGAGGTAAATATCTGCCATTGCGACTCCATTAAGGGGGCCTTGCTCACGAGGAATGCATTCTCTTCAAATTTGGGCACAGGTTGCATGTGCTTTTTCTGACATTAATTGCAAAATCGTGTGCAGTGCATGTCTGAATTTCCAGTATGTGCTACTAGCGGGTAAGGCTCCCACTAGTTGCACAAAGTCAAAAAATTACCCCTCTAGAGTAGAATTTTCTAAAGTTGAGACTATTTCTGTTCCTTCCAAGGAATATACTAGATTTCCACCAGGCCTTCCAAACCTACTGTAACCACCCTACTTAAGCAAGTCTTATGATGGGCTGTTGAGCCAAATATTTCTCTCAAATGTTTTTCCAGATGTTCACCTCTGGAGGCTCAGAAATCAATTTCTTTCATGGTGTGGTCTTCCATAACACAAGACATCTGGGATGTCGAATTGGTAGAAAGGGGCTAATGCCTAAAATTCCACTAATTTACTTGAGCTCAGGGTGTACTCTATTACAATCTTCCAACTTGATGTGGATTGAAGGGAGGTTGTTCAATGGAAATTAGCACCTATCTTGCCCTCAGATAAATCTTGTTCTACATGGGAGACTACAAAATGCCCTTCAAGTTCCCTTTCATTATAATCAGGCCTGGACCACCTCAAACTTCTGCCTCATGGATTTCTGAAATATAGATGTATACATGGTCTTCAACGAGGACATTGGTGTCTCTTTGACCTTGCCCTCGGCAGGAGGGATTTTCATGGTCATGTTGAGCTGATGAAGTGGCTGCTGAGGGCAAAGGGTTTGAAGGAAGCTTAAACCACAGTCCAAGCGAAAATAAAAATCCCCTCCAAAGCTGCAACTTCATAAAATGTTCAATAAAATCAGAAAATGTTGCAAACACTCAGCAGGTCAGGCAGCATCTGTGGAGAGAGAAACAGTTAACGTTTCAGGTTGATGAACTGAAATGTTCTTTGGATTGTCAACCCCTTTGGTGTCTGATTGCCAAAGATGGTGTGAAATTCCCATAGGACAGTGTGAGGTAAACTCTTTTTTTGTTTTTTTTAGGAAGGAGAAATAATCTGGCCATGTTTATTATTGATTTTTTTTAAAGAAGAAATTGTTCTTGGGATGCGAGTGACATCAGTAAGAGTGCATTTATTGCTCATCCCTGCATCTTAGCCAAGTCCTGGGAATGGGTAGCTTTACAATTGGGATGAGTTGTGAATGAAGCTGAGCGCTGTGGAATCATTGGTAAACACTCCTGACCTTATGGTGGAGGGAAGATCATTAATGAAGATGTTTCCATGAGGAACTTCCATAGTGACATCTTTTTTCCATAAGAAATGACTTTTTTCCCTTTGATCCCCATTGACTTCAGTTTAGCTAATGCTCCATGGTGCCATACTTGGTCAAATGCTGCCTAGATGTCCAGGACAGCTACTCACTCTCCTCCTCTGGCATTCAGCTCTTGCACCCATGTCTGGATCAAAGCTGTGATGAAGTATGGATCCAAGTGGCTCAGGCAGAACTCAAACAGAGCATCGGTGAGCAGGTTATTAATGAGTAGGTGTTGATTGATGGCACGAGTGATAACTCCTTCCATTTTCTCTCGATGTGGGTGACATTTATTGCCCATCCGTTGTTGCTTTGAGGGCATTAAGAGTCAACCATGTGTGGGACTGGAGTCACATGTAGGCAAGTCCCCTTACTGGAAGAACATTAATGTAATGGTTGGGTTTTTACTGTAATCCAGTAAGTTTTGCGGTATTTTTCTGGTGGTGGTCCACAAATTACCAGATTTTTCAAATTCAATTTGAACTCCTGACCTCTGGTTTGCTGTTCCAGTACCAGTATCACAAGACTACCATATTCATGGCTATGATTTATGGGGAGCATCAAAGCCAAACCTAAGTCAGTGTACGTGAACACTTGCCAGCAGGAGGTTACTGGATAGTAATCCTGGGAGGAACTCATTCCCCCTCTAGCCCAGCCTGGGGACACTGAGACTAATTATAGCATTGCAACTGCCAATATGGATAACTCTTTTATATTCTGGACAAGTTGAGGCTGTCTAATTTGATTTCCCTTTGGACCCCTAATGGTCATCAGAAAGAGGAGATGTTTATCCCATCGGCCTGGGATAGATTTGAGACCAGGTGCTAGATGTGAAAAGGCAATGTGCTTAAGTAATTGCACTAACAAGTTCCCATAAGATCACTTAGCAATAGCGTGCAACCCTTGGTGCTCACAGTTGTCTGTACACAATATTAACCGTTAAGACAACTTCTGATATTATCCATATCTTGATCAGTGACTCCATTCTCTGGCATAGCATAGATTAAATGTTGGAGTTGTGGTTGTAGTACATAGTTATATAGTATGTATATATTAAAAAAATTCCTGTGTTACATACATTTCACAAAACCATTAATTAGAGTTGTAACAACTATGTTGTTGGTTTTGTAGCTTTGAGTGGTTGTGTTTGATGCTGGAGGGAGTGAGAATTGATTGAGGAAAGTACATGTGGGGGTCAAGAAAGAAAGGAAGAACTTACATTTATATATTGCCTTTCGACACCCAATCAAGTATTTTTGAAGTGTAGTCACTGTTGTAATGTAGGAAACACGGCAGCCAAATTGCGCATAGCAATGTGATAATGACCAGATAATCTGTTAGTGATGTTGGTTGAAGGATAAATATTGGCCAGTGGGCTTTATTACAGCCGTATCAATACATACTCTTATTAATGCTGAAACAATTCCATACATCAGGTAATGTTTGGTGTGGATCATAATCAATTTAAACACTCTTAAGATTAATTCAATAAAGGAGTACTTACATTTATATCATAGCACCTTGTCTCTTCAGGACATTCCAAAGTGCTTCACAGCCAGTGAGGTGTGGTCACTGTTATATAGGCAAATGTGGCAACCAGTTTGCACACAGCAAGGTCCAACAAACGGCAAATGAAATAAATGGCCATTTTTTTTGTTGTGCCCACGCGCGGTGGTGGTTTGACAGAGAATTGTTGGTCATGACACCAGGAGAAGCCCCTGCTCTTAGAATAATTTCCCGAGATTGTTTACATCCACCTAAATAGGCAAATAGTACCTCACTTTAATATCTCACGCAAAAGATGGTGTCTCTGACAATGCAGCTTTCCCCCCAGTACTGTACTGAAGTGTCAGCTTAAATTATTTGCTCAAATCCTTGTATGGGACTCGAACCCACAACCTTCTACCTCAGATGAGAATGCTACCAACTGAGCAATACTGACCTTTGTGATCTTTACCATGTTGAAAATCCATACTGTTTTTGAAAATAATACATCAGAGGAATGACATCAAAACACAAGTGCTTGAAAGACTAAATTCTACATATTATGTAGGGCAATGTTTTCTTTTTAGGTCATTATTACCATAGTTACACTGCATAAGTATTTATTTTCCAAATGGCTGTGGACATATGGCAGGGCTTCAAACAGACCTGCAAAGCGTTAAAACAGCAGCAGTGAATCTTGAACAACATTAGAGATTTTTGCAGCTATAACAAGAGAAATAAATGTGAGTGAAGACGGGATGTTTCTCCTAGGTATGTTTATATAATTAAAAGTCTGGTGTTTAATGCTAGTCTGTTTCCTTAAAGATGTCTCATCTGAAAGCGTTTCCTGAGCAATATTGTACTTCAAGGTGTGGAGATGCCGGTGATGGACTGGGGTTAACAATTGTAAACAATTTTACAACACCAAGTTATAGTCCAACGGTTTTATTTTTAATCCCACAAGCTTTCGGGGGCTTTCCCCTTCCTCAGGCGGTGTGGAAAAGACAATTTCGAATCCTTTGCATTTTAAGATCACAGAACAAAGCCTGGTGATTACTGCCCATTGCCAAGGCAATCACAGTGAGCAGACAGAAAGGTGTCATCTAAAAGGCCACTGAACATACAATCCCCCCCAAAAAAAAGAGAGAGAGAGAGATAAGGAAGACAGTCAATGACCCGTTATATTAAAAACAGATAACATTTGTTCGCTGGTGGGGTTACGTGTAGTGTGACATGAACCCAAGATCCCGGTTGAGGCCGTCCTCATGGGTGCGGAACTTGGCTATCAATTTCTGCTCGACGATTTTGCGTTGTCGTGTGTCTCGAAGGCCGCCTTGGAGTACGCTTACCCGAAGGTCGGTGGATGAATGTCCATGACTGCTGAAGTGTTCCCCGACAGGGAGAGAGCCCTCCTGTCTGGCGATTGTTGCGCGGTGTCCGTTCATCCGTTGTCGCAGCGTCTGCATGGTCTCGCCAATGTACCATGCTCTGGGGCATCCTTTCCTGCAACGTATGAGGTAGACAACGTTGGCCGAGTCACAGGAGTATGAACCGTGCACCTGGTGGATGCTGTCCTCTCGTGTGATGGTGGTATCTGTGTCGATGATCTGGCATGTCTTGCAGAGGTTACCATGGCAGGGTTGTGTGGTGTCGTGGACGCTGTTCTCCTGAAGGCTGGGTAATTTGCTGCGAACGATGGTTTGTTTGAGGTTGGGTGGCTGTTTAAAGGCGAGTAGTGGAGGTGTGGGGATGGCCATAGCGAGGTGTTCGTCATCATTGATGACATGTTGAACGCCATGTTCTCCTCAAACAAACCATCGTTCGCAGCAAATTACCCAGCCTTCAGGAGAACAGCGTCCACGACACCACACAAACCTGCCACGGTAACCTCTGCAAAACATGCCAGATCATCGACACAGATACCACCATCACACGAGAGGACACCACCCACCAGGTGCACGGTTCATACTCCTGTGACTCGGCCAACGTTGTCTACCTCATACGTTGCAGGAAAGGATGCCCCAGAGCATGGTACATTGGCGAGACCATGCAGACGCTGCGACAACGGATGAACGGACACCGCGCAACAATCGCCAGACAGGAGGGTTCTCTCCCTGTCGGGGAACACTTCAGCAGTCATGGACATTCAGCCACCGACCTCCGGGTAAGCTTACTCCAAGGCGGCCTTCGAGACACACGACAACGCAAAATCGTCGAGCAGAAATTGATAGCCAAGTTCCGCACCCATGAGGACGGCCTCAACCGGGATCTTGGGTTCATGTCACACTACACGTAACCCCACCAGCGAACAAATGTTATCTGTTTTTAATATAACGGGTCATTGACTGTCTTCCTTATCTATCTCTCTCTCTTCTTTTATGGGGGGTTGTATATTCAGTGGCCTTTTAGATGACACCTTTCTGTCTGCTCACTGTGATTGCCTTGGCAACGGGCAGTAATCAACAGGCTTTGTTCTGTGATCTTAAAATGCAAAGGATTCGAAATTGTCTTTTCCACACCGCCTGAGGAAGGGGAAAGCCCCCAAAAGCTTGTGGGATTAAAAATAAAATCGTTGGACTATAACTTGGTGTTGTAAAATTGTTTACAAGTACTTCAAGGTGTCAGACTTCAGTATGTCACCTCAAACTATCACATTTCTGTCAACAAAAAGAATAGGGATTGCTGAAATAAAGTCTTATCTGCTAAGTCACCAATCAAAAATGAGATTTTCTAAATGTGAAAGGCAATTTTATTCATTTTTTTTATCAAAGGTACTAATCGCAACATTACAAGTAGCAAAAATTAACCAATCAAATCCCCCAAGCTAGCTGAAAATGTACTCCTGCAAACAACATTAGTAACATAAATCTGTCAAAATTAAGTAATTCATAATCTAATGCCTTTTCTTATTCATGCAGTTGTCTGTATGATGTGAATTCCAGGAAAGCATTTTCTTGCAAAGGCCTCCTTTTTATGTCAGCAGTCAAGGACTCAATTTGGAATATTTGTCTGGAGCTTGAATTATTGACTTTGTTGCCCATTTTTTTTCTCTACTGATGGCTTGGTTTCTCCTGATTGGCTGCAGCCAATGTCAAATGAAGCAAGCCCTTACCATCTTCATTGTGGCGTGAAGTTTGGAATACCTTTTTTCTGTGTTCCTTTCAGTTGCCCAACCCAGCTGCTCCCTGTGTTTTCTTCTGTGATCCAATTCAACAGCCCATCTGACCTGCCTTCAGTCCTTTGCAGCTTGGTACACTCTCATCCACTGCAGCCCACCCAGTGTCATTCCTGGCAAAGCAATTCTCACCTGCCAGTTTTTTCCTATCTTCTTGCTGTATTGGCCTCCTCTATTTGAATTTGCTGACTGTAATTGCCATACTTCAGCAAATTTAGTTGACAATTACAGTAATGAATTTGGACGCAGCGAGAGCTGTCCAACCAGCCCAAGTGAGTCTTGGACTGGTTGCTGCGCTTCCCACAAATGCTGTTGGCTTATTTCCATGTTCAGCCACCTCACTATATTGAGCGCATCCCTGTGGACCTGCTTGCTGGCCACTCGGCTCAAGTGCTTCTTGCTGGCTCTTTCCGCACCCTCCTACCTTGAGTGCTTTCCAGACCTCCTGTTCGCTCCTCTCCCCAGCTTGGGTGCTTTCGGCCATCAGTCTGAGTGCTTCCTGGTCTATTTGAAAGTGAAAGAAGAGAATGAGGGACGACTGAAGGAGGGAAGTGAAAGAGAGTGAGAAGTGAAAGAGAAGAACAGAAGAGAATAAAAATTGAGGCGGCAAGAATAGAAGAAGCCGAGCCAATCTGCAAACAGTAATTTCTAGGCAATAGTATTTCATTGTTTTTCAAATCATGTGTGTGTGATCTGGGTATTGTGTTAAATCATTATGAGGTTCGCCTATTTCTGGAGACGTGACCCGATGGCTTGAGAGAAATTTAAAATAGGAAATGATGCTAATAATGATGGATGATATTCAGTGACATTAGGTTGCAATGATTGGAAATGTGGAGCTATTAGAATAAAAACACTTTAAAAGTCTTTGTTACTATTTAGTTTCTGCAATGGAGAAAAAGAAAAATGTCATGCTTTTTTTTTCTCAGGGAAATGGGGAACAATCACAGACTGTCTACTTCCTTCCCGAATTTGCACTTTCTCCACAGGGGAGTTTTCTGGAAGACACAACAGGAGAACAGGTCTTGACTTACCGCTACGATGATCAGGTCAGTTTAAGGTTTCCTGAAACAGCATTACTTTTGAACAAAGAGTAATTTGACAAAAGCCAGATGATCTGAAATCAGACATGTAATTACACATTCCTCATAGAATGTCTCTGATAATCGGTATGCATAGAATTTTGCTTCATTTGCATGTATACTTAATTTAGTGTTTATCCAATGTTCTCTTGTTCAGAAATAAACACTTAATGTGTCATGTACTGTAAACTGATTCAGTGATACTAATTGTCATTGTTACTAAACTCAAGTATTAAAATAGTGTTAAATAATTAGGACATGAATTAAGATCTGAAAATCATAGCCAGTCCTCTTGATTCAACTAAAGCTCATCTGTTTTCTCAATATATTATTCAATCCTTTTTCTCTCCATAAACATACCTATTTGCCGTTTGAATTCATTTGTACCGTTGCGTTCAATAGCATTCTCTGGTAATTTGTTCTACAAGTCCGTTGCCCTTTATGTAAAATAATTGCCAGATTTCCTTCCTTTCAACGTATTTTTTAATTTGTGTCCTCCATCATCGTGAGAAATTTGGCTGAACCAACTTTCAGTCCTCTTCAATTAGGTCACATTGAAATCTGTTCTCAAGAAAGTTGCACTTGTTAAGTTTTAACATTTGGTCAAAACATAAATTTCCAATACCTAGAATCAAGGGCTTACCTTCTCAAGTGACCTATTAAGTGACGGCGTGAATACAAAATTGGCCAAGTGACAGGAAACAGAGAACGGTTGTTTTTCGTACTGGAGGGAGGTGTACAGTGGTGTTCCCCAGGGGTCGGTGCTGGGACCACTGCTTTTCTTGATATATATTAATGACTTTTGGACTTGGATGTTCAGGGCCCAATTTCAAAATTTGCAGATGACACAAAACTTGGAAGTGTAATGAATAGTAATGGACTTCAAGAGGCCATGGACAGGCTGGTGGAATGGGTGGTTATGTGGCAGATGAAATTTAACACAGATAAGTGCAAAGTGATACATTTTGTCAGAAAGAATGAAGAGAGGCAATATAAACTAAAGGGCACAATTCTAAAAGGAGTTCAGGAACAGAGCGATCTGAGGGTACACGTGCACAAATCATTGAAGGTGGCAGGGCAGTTTGAGAAAGCGTTTTTTTTAAAGAAAGCATACAGTGTCCTGGGCCTTGTAAATAGAGGCATAAGAGCACAAAAGCAAGGAAGTTATGATGAACCTTTATAAAACACTGGGTTCAGCCACAACTGGAGTATTGCGTCCAGTTCTGGGCACAGCACTTCAGGAAAAATGTGAAGGCCTTAGAGAGGGTGCAGAAAAGATTTACTAGAATGGTTCCAGGGATGAAGGACTTCAGTTACGTGGATAGACTGGAGACGCTGGGGCTGTTCTCCTTGGAACAGAGACAGTTGAGAGGAGATTTGATCGAGGTATTCAAAATCATGAAGGGTCTAGGCAGAGTAGGTAGAGAGAAACTGTTCCCATTGGCGGAAGAGTCAAGGACCAGAACACAGATTTAAGGTGATTGGCAAAAGAACCAAAGGAGACATGAGGAAAAACTTTTTTACACAGCGAATGGTTATGATCTGGACTGCACTGCCTGAGGGGGTGGTGGAGGCAGAGTCAATCGTGGCTTTCAAAAGAGAATTGGATAAGTACTCGAAGGGGAAAAAATTTGCAGGACTATGGCAAAAGGGCGGGGGAGTGGGACTAGCTGGATTGCTCTTGTATAGAGCCGGCACAGACCTGATGGGCCGAATGGCCTCCTTTCGTGCTGTGACCATTCTGTGACTCAAGGGCAATGATATCTTTCCTATGATTGGGTGAGCAGAATTGCATACAGTACTCCCAAATGGGAGTCTAAACAACACTGTTTTTGGGTAATAATGTGACTGCTTTTGTATTCTTTCCTCTGCTACTGCAGCCCACTCCTGCCCACTATGCTGGAGGATTCAAATATTAGGGGACACCAGTCAGAAGAAAGAAAGACAGATCCTTTACACACAAAGTGTAACAGACTTGTGGAATAAATTAGCAAATATGTCTGAAATTAATTAAACTTCCCAGGTATAGAAGTTTATAAAATGCAATTAATTGCTACCATTGTTATATTTTCAAAGGTTGGTGATAACAGCACTTTTGACACAGAAAATAATTTTTAGAATTGAAGGCACTTTGAAGTTAGGAGATTACTATGAAATTGTTTTAATAATTATTAACATACTTCAGACTGTATTTGATAAAGGCTGAAAGAAAAATGAGAATAGATTCCTCTAACTCAAGGCAATTTATTTCATGTTAAAATGTAAAAATATTAATAGTGTAACAATACTGATGTCTCCAGTTACATTGCTTATTGAGAATTTTTTTCCCAAAAATTGAGTTGAAATTGTTCAGTTGAGATTATTGAGATGAAATTTGTGTCCCAGCTTCTTCAGGCCCGGGCATCTCCAGATCAATCTCCTGAAAAATTAATTTCTTGCCTAGGGTTGCCAACCATCTCTGATTGTCCTGGATTCTCCCAGAATTAAAAATTAATCTTCCAGACACTCCTGTGAGCAACCTGGAAGAAAGATCACAGGGACATTTTCATCTCCCGTTTCACTTCGGCTTGAATCTCAACAAACAGCAGTGCTGGTGGATATTGTAGTCACCATTGCTGACCGATTACCGTGAGGATTGACATGTTGAGCGACCAATGGCAGGAGCATGGGTTGGGTGCAGGTGGGAGGTCATATCAAGAAACCTACTGAATATTGTCTAACCACTGTTGGCAACCCAATTCTATCCTTGTCCAGGACCAGGCCTATATTTCTTAAGAAAAACAGCTTAACTATGGAGCCTATCATAATTTATTCACCTCAGAATTCATGCTATTCGTTATAAATGCCATCCTCTTGAGCCTGGGTAGCGACCATCATGGTGACTTGTTTCTTTTTGATAAAATGTAATTAGTCATTAATTGCAATGTGATAGGGCTTTGAATATAAAATGTGAATGGTGATGTAGCCAAAGTAGAAAATAATTAATTGCATACATATGGAAATACAGACTCCCAAATTTTCATAGGTATATGAATAGATATGTCAAGAGATGGGATGGAGATTATCAACAGCTTTTCTTTAAAATCATCCATAGCATGACTTAGGACCATAACTAATATCAAAGGCAAATTTTTTTTTAAAAATCATTCTACTGCAATCTACACTTCAGCAAATCCACAGAATGATTGTGCCAGCACTGACGAAGCATATTGAAGAAATCGCCACACAAAACATGGTTGTATGTGCAGCAAACGTAATTAAACATACCCAATGGATGTTCAAATAATTGTGCAGTTCGGAATGTCCTGATCAATTAACCTCTTCAGATCTTTGTGTAGAAGGAGATGCTAGCATCAAACTATTTCATTGTGTTTGTGGATTGGTGGTACCTCAGCACAGCACTCTTCAATGTAAATTTAAACCATACTCAAAATAAAATGTTGCAATGATCTCTGCATTCTAACAATATTGATATTGGTAAGCTCTGCAGTAGAACATCTAATATTATGTTTACATGACATTTTCTACTATTACCATGGAGATACCAATGTAATTGGCTTAATTTAAGCATGGGGCCACTAATATTTATCTATAATTAGTAGTTGAACTTTTGTTTCCTGGCAAATGTTACAACAAAGAGGGAGGCAATTCTTCTGTGAAGTTTATTTTTGACAGCAGGAATACTTAATTACTGTGGTTATGGTATGGGCACTAATTACTGTGTTTTTAATCTGAAATATAGTTAAGGAAATGCCTGTCAATATTACATGTTTTATCTTTCAGTGACACAACTAGTTAAAGAAGATTGCACCCCAACATATTTCCTTTTCTCTGCTTGACTTGCGCCTATAGTTGAATATGTGAGAAGGTTATTTTAACTTACGTATCCAGTGTTTCCATCATGTTACTGGAGATGTCTTATATACATATATATCAGATAATTTCAGTGGATTGAAACACAATGAAGGGCTTCCTGCAAAGTTAATTAAGCAGAAGAGGAAAATTTGCCATTTATGCTTGCATTGGTAAATCTCTATGGTGGAATGGGAATCAGGATAATGAACAGTGATTTCCTGTCGTAAGTGGTGCGTATATTGTAGTAGACAATGAATAAGATACAGATGCTGTGTCAGTAGAGATTAAATGTTAATGTAATAGTCTAAAAAAAATTTTCCATATTACTGAAGGCAACAAACTATTTAATGCAGCAGATCAGTCAGCATTTGTGAAGAGAAAAAGGCAAGTTAATATCTTGGGTGTATATCTTTCATTAGAACATCAAAATCTGTTAAAATCAGCAACTTAAGATAAATGCAAGTGAACGGGAACAAGAATTTATATGTTGTGGACCCTGAGGCTCCATGCTATACGTCTGTACTACCCACAAGACAAAGGTTTGGACATCCTTGACGTTAGTGACTTTCATGACATGTACTTGTCCTCGTCAGGTGATCACTTCCTCCCAACTGTGTCACATAAAAGGCTTCATTCCGAACAGCTTTTTATTTCTCCCATTGTTGGGAGCACTATTGAGTATTGTCTATTCCTATTGAAAAAGTTATTCTCCTCCCCCACTGTGTGCCAGTTGTTCCTTATAAGTTCGCTTACTTCCCTACATTCCAGAAGTTCTATTGCTGTTTTAATGTTACTTCAATATTGCTGAAGAGGTTTATTTTCACTTGCTCATTCACAATATTTTGTTTTGGCTGATACGTGGCATTGGTCTGCTGAGGTCCATCTTCGGCTCTGGTAAATTTTATAATTTTATCTTTGGCCTTCGGTTGAAACCAATTTTCAATTTCAGAATATGTGTTGTGTACTGTGGATCCTTGTGACCACTGTAGACAACCCTGTTAATTTTTCCTTCTGTCATGCCACAAATTTCAAAAGTGTGAAGCCAATCCACTGACTACCTAGTTTGTTAGGAGGCTGTGTTGGTTTTGGTCAAGTCCAAGCTACATTACTGTAGGCGGATAGAAACTGGATTTTGTTTCTGTGAAGAAACTGGCTACCAACTCCGAAGTCAGACTGGGAGTTAAATGAGTGGGAAGAAAAATGATCCCTATCCATCTCGTGCAGCTAACAGGGTACGGTAGCATAGTGGTTATGTTACTGGACGAAAAACCAGAGTCATGAGTTCAAATCCCGCCACGGCAGCTGGCGAATTTAAATTCAATTAATTAATTAAATTCAATTAATTAAATAAAAAAATCTGGAATTAAAATACTAGTATCAGTAATGATGGCCATGAAACTACCGGATTGCCGTAAAAACCCATCTGGTTCACTAATGTCCTTTAGGGAAGGAAACCTGCCGTCCTTACCCGGTCTGGCCTAAATGTGACTCCAGACCCACAGCAATGTGGTTGACTCTTAATTGCCCTCTGAAATGGCCAAGCAAGCCACTCAGTTGTAAAATCTCGCTACGAAAAGTCATAATAAGAATAAAACCGGACGGACCACCCGGCATCGGACCACTAGGCACCGGACACGACAACGGCAAACCAAGCCCAGTCGACCCTGCAAAGTCCTCCTTACTAACATCTGGGGACTTGTGCCAAAATTGGGAGAGCTGTCCCACAGACTAGTCAAGCAACAGCCTGACATAGCCATACTCACAGAATCATATCTTTCAGCCAACGTCCCAGACTCTTCCATCACCATCCCTGGGTATGTCCTGTCCCACCGGCAGGACAGACCCACCAGAGGTGGCGGTACAGTGATATACAGTCAGGAGGGAGTGGCCCTGGAAGTCCTCAACATTGACTCTGGACCCCATGAAATCTCATGGCATCAGGTCAAACATGGGCAAGGAAACCTCCTGCTGATTACCACCTACCGTCCTCCCTCAGCTGATGAATCAGTCCTCCTCCATGTTGAGCACCACTTGGAGGAAGCACTGAGGTTAGCAAGGGCACAAAATGTACTCTGCGTGGGGGGCTTCAATGTCCATCACCAAGAGTGGCTCGGTAGCACCACGACTGACCGAGCTGGCTGAGTCCTGAAGGACATAGCTGCTAGACTGGGCCTGCGGCAGGTGGTGAGCGAACCAACACAAGGGAAAAACTTACTTGACCTCGTCCTCACCAATCTACCTGTCGCAAATGCATCTGTCCATGACAGTATTGGTAGGAGTGACCACCGCACAGTCCTCGTGGAGATGAAGTCCCGTCTTCGCACTGAGGACACCATCCAACGTGATGTGTGGCACTACCACCATGCTAAATGGCATAGATTCAGAACAGATCTAGCAGCTCAAAACTGAGCATCCATGAGGCGCTGTGGGCCATCAGCAGCAGAATTGTATTCCAGCACAATCTGTAACCTTATGGCCCGGCATATTCCTCACTCTACCATTACCAACAAGCCAGAGGATCAACCCTGGTTCAATGAGGAGTGTAGAAGAGCATGCCAGGAGCAGCACCAGGCGTACCTAAAAATGAGGTGCCAACCTGGTGAAGCTACAACTCAGGACTACGTGCATGCTAAACAGCGGAAGCAACATGCTATAGACAGAGCTAAGCGATTCCGCAACCAACGGATCAGATCAAAGCTCTGCAGTCCTGCCACATCCAGTCGTGAATGGTGGTGGACAATTAAACAACTAACGGGAGGAGGAGGCTCTGCAAACATCCCCATCCTCAATGACGGCGGAGTCCTGCACGTGAGTGCAAAAGACAAGGCTGAAGCGTTTGCAACCATCTTCAGCCAGAAGTGCCGAGTGGATGATCCATCTCTGCCTCCTCCCGATATCCCCACCATCACGGAAGCCAGTCTTCGGCCAATTCGATTCACTCCACGTAATATCAAGAAACGTCTGAGTGCACTGGATACAGCAAAGGCTATGGGCCCCGACAACATCCCGGCTGTAGTGCTGAAGACTTGTGCTCCAGAACTAGCTGCACTTCCAGCCAAGCTGTTCCAGTACAGCTACAGCATTGGCATCTACCCGACAATGTGGAAAATTGCCCAGGTATGTCCTGTCCAAAAAAAGCAGGACAAATTTAATCCGGCCAATTACCGCCCCATCAGTCTACTCTCAATCATCAGCAAAGTGTTTGAAGGTGTCGTCGACAGTGCTATCAAGCGGCACTTACTCACCAATAACCTGCTCACCGATGCTCCGTTTGGGTTCCGCCAGGACCACTCGGCTCCAGACCTCATTACAGCCTTGGTCCAAACATGGACAAAAGAGCTGAATTCCAGAGGTGAGGTGAGAGTGACTGCCCTTGACATCAAGGCAGCATTTGACTGAGTGTGGCACCAAGGAGCCGTAGTAAAATTGAAGTCAATGTGAATCAGGGGGAAAACTCTCCAGTGGCTGGAGTCATACCTAGCACAAAGGAAGATGGTTGTTGTTGTTGGAGGCCAATCATCTCAGCCCCAGGACATTGCTGCAGGAGTTCCTCAGGGCAGTGTCCTTGGCCCAACCATCTTCAGCTGCTCCATCAATGACCCTCCCTCCATCATAAGGTCAGAAATGGGGATGTTCGCTGATGTTCACAGTGTTCAGTTCCATTCATAACCCCTCAAATAATGAAGCAGTCCATGGCCGCATGCAGCAAGACCTGGACAACATCCAGGCTTGGGCTGATAAGTGGCAAGTAACATTCGAGCCAGATAAGTGCCAGGCAATGACCATCTCCAACAAGAGAAAGAGTCCAACCACCTCCCCTTGACATTCAACGGCATTACCATCGCCGAATCCCCCACCATCAACATCCTGGGGGTCACCATTGACCAGAAACTTAACTGGACCAGCCACATAAATACTGTGGCTACATGAGCAGGTCAGAGGCTGGGTATTCTGTGGCGAGTGACTCACCTCCTGACTCCCCAAAGCCTTTCCACCATCTACAAGGCATAAGTCAGGAGTATGATGGAATACTCTCCACTTGCTTGGATGAGTGCAGCTCCAACAACACTCAAGAAGCTCGACACCATCCAAGATGAAGCAGCCCGTTTGATTGGCACCCCATCCACCACCCTAAACATTCACTCCCTTCACCACCGGCGCACTGTGGCTGCAGTGTGTACCATCCACAGGATGCACTGCAGCAACTCGCCAAGGCTTCTTCGACAGCACCTCTCAAACCCGCGACCTCTACCATCTAGAAAGACAAGAGCAGCAGGCACATGGGAACAACACCACCTGCACGTTCCCCTCCAAGTCACACACCATCCCGACTTGGAAATATATCACCGTTCCTTCATTGTCGCTGGGTCAAAATCCTGGAACTCCCTTCCTAACAGCACTGTGGGAGAACCGTCACCACACGGACTGCAGCGGTTCAAGAAGGCGGCTCACCACCACCTTCTCGAGGGCAATTAGGGATGGGCAATAAATGCTGGCCTCGCCAGCGACGCCCACATCCCGTGAACGAATAAAAAAAAAATTAGCTGCGGTTGCTTTGCTTTAAGCCTTTTGTCAGTTGTAGGAAAAATGTTGCCCTGAAACTACCCCATTTTACTGTCTGGTGATTGATGCTATATAAACATCCAAAAGTAAGCATTGGATTATCCACAGGCTTAAAGTGAAAAATGGATTAGCTCATTAAAAAGAGAAAATGCTGGAAATACTTAGCATGTCAGACAGCATCTGTGGAGAGAGAAACCGAGTTAATGCTTCAAGTCAACGACCTTTCATCAGAACTGGGAAAAGTTAGCGATTTAACAGTTTAGAAGCAAGCACAGAGCCAAGGAAAGAGGGTGGGGAAAGAAGGGGAGGCAAGAACAAAGGGGTAGGTCTGTGATAGGGTGGATGGTAGGAGTGATCAAATGACAAAAGGGACAATGGTGCAAGGCAAAATGTGGGTGGTATTGGGACAAGTAAAGAAACAAAAGATGGGTATAGAGGAGCTGTAAATGGCAACAGCAGAACCATTTGAGACCATCTGCGTTTGGTATCCCCAGTGTAGAGGAGACCGCATCGTGAGCAGCGAAAACAGTATACTAAATTGAAAGAAGTACAAGTAAATCACGGTTTTATCTGGAAGGAGTGTTTGGGACCCAGGACGGTGGGAAGGGAGGAGGTGAAAGGGCAGATGTTGCATCTTCTGCACTTGCACGGGATGGGGTGTTAGGGGTGATGGAAGAGTGGACTAGGGTGTTGCATAGGGAGCGGTCCCTTCAGAATGCTGGGAGGGGAAGATGAGTTTGGTGGTGGAATCGCGCTGGAGATGGCGGAGGATGATCGATTGACCGTCGAGGCTGGTAGGGTGGAAGGTGAGGATAAGGGGGACCCTATCGCGGTTGTGGAAGGGGTGAGGGCAGATGTGCGGGAAATGGGACGGACACGGTCGAGGGCCCTGTCTACCACAGTGGTGGGAAATCCTCGGTTGAGGAAGAAGGAAGACCTATCGGAAGCACTGGTGTGGAAGGTGGTATTGTCAGAACAGATGCGACAGAGATGGAGGAACTGGGAGAATGGAATAGAGTCCTTACAGGAAGCGGGGTGGGAGGAAGTGTAATCAGGGTAACTCACCTCAACGAATTTCGAGCTCTTCTTCCTTCGCCTTTGCGCCCACTTCTTTGGCCAGGTGTCTTCTCCCGCACAGACCCTTACTCCTGCCTTCAGAATTCTCTTTCCACCTGGACCCCTCCCTCTGACCTCTTACCCTCTCTCGATCTTTTCATTGGGAACAGCTGGTGTTGCATTCACTGTCTCAATTTCTCTACTTCCCTCAGTCACTCTAACCTACCTCCCTCTGAACTTGAAGCACTCTGTGTTCTCAGGTCCAACCCTGTCATTAAACCTGCTGACGAGGGAAGCGCTGTTGTTATTTGGCGAGCAGACCTCTACTTGCGGATCCTGAACGCCAACTCTCCGACACCTCCTACCTTCCCCTGGACCATGATCCCACCCCCAAACATCAAACAATTGTTTCCCAGGTCATCACTGAAGTCATCTCCTCTGGAAAATTCCTTCACATGGTCCAGCTCCAACTCTTCCCTTCCTTTCCCCAACCTCTCTATCTCCATTTCTGGGGATAGGGTGTCCACCAATACCTACTATAAGCCCACTGACTCCCACAGCTACCTTGATTACACTTCCTCCCAACTCGCTTCCTGTAAGGACTCTCTTCCATTCTCCTGGTTTCTCCGTCTCAGTTGTATGTGTTTTGATGCCACCTTCTGCGCCAGGCTTCCAATATGTCTTCCGTTTTCCTCAGCCGAGGATTCCCCTCCACAGTGGTGTGAAGGGCCTGTGGCCGTGTCTGTCCCTTTTCCCGCACTTCTGTCCTCACCCCTTCCCTCTCCCTCCCTCCCAGAACCACGATAGGGTCCCCCTTGCCTTCACCTTCCACCCCACCAATCCCCACATTCAATGGCTCATCCTCTGCCATTTCCGCCACTTCCAACGCGATACCACCACCAAACACATCTTCCCTCCCCCGCCCCCCCCCCCCTCCCCCGAAGCGACCGATTCCTCCGCGACACCCTGGTCCACCCTTCCATCACCCACTTCCCTTCCTTCGGCATCTTACCTTGCAAGCATGGGAGATGTAATACCTGACCTTTCACCTCCTCCCTTCCCACTGTCAAAGGCCTCAAACACTCCTTCCAGATGAAACAGCGATTTACTTGTATTTCTTTCAATTTAGTATACCGTATTCACTGCTCACGATGCGGTCTCCTCTACATTGGGGAGTCCAAACACAGATTGGCTGAACACCTCCGTTTCTTCAGAAAGCGTGACCTTGAGCATCTGGTCGCTTGCTATTTTAATTCTCCGTTCCACTCCTATTCTGCCTCTCTGTCCTCTGCCTCCTACACTGTTCCAATCGTGCTCAACGGAAGCTCGAAGAAAAGCACCTCACCTTTCGATTTAGGCACTTTACAACCTTCCGGACTCAACTTTGATTTCAACAGCTTCAGATCATAACCACTACTCCCATTTTTTCAGATAGCAGGTGCTGGTAACGGTTTTGATGTTGCCATTTACAGCTCCTCTAGTCCCATCTTTTGTTTCGTTACTTGTCCCATTACCACCGCTTTTGTCATTTAATCACTCCTGCCCTCCACCATATCACAGACCTTCCCCTTTGTTCTTTCCTCCCCCCCCCCCCCCCCCCCCCCCCACTTTTTTTCCCTGGCTCTGTGCTTGCTTATAAGCTGTTAAATCGCTAACTTTTTCCAGTTCTGATGAAAGGTCATCGACCGTTAACTCTGTTTCTCCACAGATGCTGCCTGACCAGCTGAGTATTTCCAGCATTTTCTGTTTTTATTTCAGATTTTCAGCATCTGTGGTATTTTGCTTATGTTTTAATGGATCAGTGCAGTTGGTAGTAAATGATGGTCCTATTCTTAATGGTGTTTTGTGACCAGGCAAAATGAAGCTAATACAAAGTCCACAAGTTAACTTTTTTTTTAAACGTTCCCAGATAGTTGAGCTTGTTACCAGCGTGCAGCCAAAGCAGTGTGGATCACTGCTTGCCACATTTCAGTGCGTTCTCAGATCATTAACTTCACTGCCTAGTTCTATTGGCAGTTTTGTGAAAACATGTCACTTTGGCACAAAACTGGACAATTAAGAAACACTTGGGTAAACCTGGACCAGCTGCCTTTGTAAAAGCTGAATCTGGTAATTATTGAAACTGCTCAGTATTTGGACAGAGGCTCAGTACATTGTGTGCTGCCACATTGACATGCAAGATGCTGAACACACAGTTAACCAGGAAGTGATATGAGTGAGCTGCAGCCTTTCATTCAGTACTTAGGGACAGCTGGCTGGCTAATTGAAGACATGAGCAGCGATACCATTTACTATTAGTTTTCTTCCCAGGTGATGTCAGCTGTAGAGGGAACAGAATCTCAGTGATCAAATCAAAGATACTCCATAGTGCTGTGCTGTTCCTGTAGCTAGCTTGATAAGATGAATCATCATTTCAGTTTTGTTGAATTAGACACTGGTTTGTCACTTTTAGCCATCTATTTTTAAAGTATAGATCATTGCATTTGTATTTACAGGCATCAGATGATGTATTTGTAGTTATGAAATCTAATTCGCTGGGGAGAAAGGTCGAGCTATCCCAGACGCTGAGTACCTGGTGTAGTACTGAGCCATGCATTCCTGAGGTAGCAATCAGGGCACTATAATTGATATCCGTACCCCAGGCATGCTATCTTGTGATGCCCGCTTGAAAGCGCACACCTGTGGAGATTGGTGCGGATTGGTCAGGCTTAGCTGCTCTGCCCCCCATGGTTAAGTGGCCCACTGCCATGAAGAATGGCTCTTTGCACGAGGAGCCAAGAGCTGCTGGTGCTTTGAGAACCAGAGCCCCTGAATAAGTTAGTGTCCTCAGGAAAGGAAGGGGAAAGAATTGTCCAAAATGAAAATTGATGAGGAAAATCTACGACCTGTTGCCAATTGAAGGTACCATCAAGGGTAATATTTCTTATCTTTTTTTCAAAAAAGATTGTATCTGGAGTTAATAGGAATAAAAGGCTGGGCTTAATGTTTGTTAGTGAATTAAGCTATTTTCAATTAGGTCAATTGAATCAGCGGTTTGGAGATCAGAAAACAAACGGCATGTGTTGGCCTGATGTGAGTTGGCTTTGTACAAAAAAGAATGCAAGACAGTTTTGCAACAATATGGCTTTCATTTCATTATAATTGAGGTCTAGATGTGGAATCATTCATCAGTTGAACATAGTAGTAGCAGCATGGACTTAGTTTTATTATTTATTGGACCCCAATAGACACAATGACAGCTGTGTACTCCCATTACCACTTTAGTGGAGGTACTTAGTCTATTGAATTGCCTCATAATCCAAAATGTTATAAAGGGAGTTATCTGTGATCATCTAAGTGAGTGACCTTTGGCCTTCCTCTGAAAACTTGGCCTGATACTGCAGTTTTAGACACTGGCCTGTAATATGGAAAGTGCTAACACGCTTAATTGCATGCTTTCTACTTCTTTTGAAACGCAGGAATGGAAAGCAGTGAACATGAATGCACAAACTGTGATCCTGAAATTTGACCTCCATTCTGAAAATCTGAATATTATCTTAATGAATAGTACTAGGAAGAAATTTTAACCTCTGTGACTTTTGGCGTATCTAGCTTTCTGCTGCATGAAGGTCCTTGGCCTTTTTTTTTACTGTCCTTTATGCATTATAAAAGCTAGCTCGAGATGCCTGGGAGCAGGCACTTGGTGCATTGTGCCTCCTCCTGTGTAGTCACTAGTAACTTAATAGCGCTGCTCAAAATCCAGTGTGGTCATTCATAATGTCGCTATAATGGAACCTCATGATATCACAGCAGTTGAGAGGGAAGGTGGTTCTACTTTGGGGGGAAAAAATCTTGGAACAGTTTTTTAAAATCAGCAGTACTACTATATAAAGCATGGTAACAAGAAGTGGCTGAGATAGTGTATAAATATTTTTTTTTTACAGTATTTAAGGTTATGGAGTAATTTCCCTTCAGTTGTTTTGGCTCCTCTGTTTAGCTTTTCTGAGCAGCTGTGTAGAGCAATCGCTGAGTTAACCAGATCGGAGTGTGGATTGTTTTTTTTCCCCAAAATTTTCTGCCCAGCTGTCCTGATGGCAGCGATTGCTGCTGTGGTACAGTTCCAAGAGTGTTGACAACCCACTTTGTCTGAGTGGCCTTTCTTCACTCGTGAACTCAGGGACATAATATCAGCAGGCTATTTGACTGGGGGAGCAGGACATCACAGCTGAGCCCGATGTTGCCTTCACTTCCTCACATTTGCACTTTCCTGTACGAGTCACTGGATCGTGACCGGGAGCAGGAAATCTTTCTTTCCTCCCAACCCAAGTGCTGAAGCTGATTGGAATACATCCATGGCTGCTCCTGCAGAGATAAGATGACTTTGTATAGAACAAGGAAATAACTTGGGATCTGTGTGTGGCTCGGTACCATACCAGGTGATACATTTTCCCACTGATTGGGGAGCTCGAGTAGGTTTAATAAGCAATTCATAACGTGCAGCCCCCAGAACTTGCTCTGTTTAATAGTGCCTGTTTGTGGATGTGAGGTGCTGATATCAAATTCTGTAGTGATGCCCCCTATCCAATCGATAAATTTAAAGCTGCAGTTGGCCTGTAATATGGAAGGAGCTAACAAGCCTAATTGCAAGCTTGCTACTTCTAGAAATAGAGAGCAGTGACCATGAATGCACAGACTGTGATCCTGGAATGTAATCACCTTTTCTGAAAATCTGAATATTACCTTAATGAATAGTACTAGAAAGAGATTTTTAACATCTTAATGTATTTTGACACATCTATCTCACTGCTGTGGCATTGCACGTGGAGAGTTGAGACCAAGTGTAGTTTTCAGGTGAAGCATAGTTGGAGGTGGGGAAATAATTGCAAATGTAATTCAGTTGCCATTTTGAAGTTGTATATTCTGTCCTTATTTTTATATAATACTATAACTGTATAATAATATAAAATCAAAGAGCAAAATGTGAGGCAATTTGGGAAGCAGAGCACAGAATGGTTAGAGCACAGAAGTTTATCTGCAGTTCAGGCTGAGATGCTAGGAAATCTAAAACTGAGGCACTATAGCACTGCAATTGGTGGGAGGGTGTAATTACAGCATGACTGGTTTACATAGGCAGTTTTCATTACATATGTGGATATAGGAATTTATAACGGAAAAGTTGACTACTTAAGATTTTTAACATTAAATGGGGAAAAATATTATAGTTTGGGTGTGCCACTCTAGCATTAAATGGATTGTCACGCTAATATGGAATGGTTAGTAACAAAATGGTATTGATTCTACTGTACTGTTACTAATTGCTTAAAATGCTACAGCTTTTGTTTTAGAAAAAAAGAACAATTCAGCGCATGTTAGTGTACCGATAGCCGAGCTAATCAGGATAGAAACTATCGCGCAAAAGCTTAACGCGCCCACATCATATTCCTTTTAACCTGCGGTAACGTAAAATATGCCTAATAAATAAAGAGAAATTTTGTTAGTAGACTAACCTCACCAAATGTGTTCAGACACCTAGAGGTATTTTTAACCTCCAGGGAATGAGGTGAGGTTTTGTTCTCTGGATGTGGGCAGTTCCGACAAGGCTGCATTCATACTCATCACTAGTTGCTGTGAGAGTTACTGGTGGGCCTCCTTCCTCACCATCTGAGTGGTTTGCTTGGCCACTTCAGTGGGAGCATGAACTACACTGTTGGACTGGAGTCAGGGCCACTCCCCAATGGGAGCGTGGTGGGATCAGTAAGTTTACAAGATAATTTGCTGTGCCCGTGGATCTCTGTACTGTATACATTTCTTTAAATAGAATGTTCAAAGACCTGCTGCACTGGAATACTGATTGGCTCTTGTGAAAACGTGGGCATATGCGGCAGTGGGTGAGATTTGAGATACTTTACAAATCCTTTGTACACTGTACCAGAGTGAGTGATTCCAACCATTATCCTGTATTTGCATAGTGTTTCTGATTAGATAGTTTCATTCCTGTGGATGTGACACTTCTGTTGCAAATCTTTACTGGCAATGCAAACGAAATTGTGACTGTCGCATCAGAAATAGGGGTGCAATACAGTTATAGAAAAGTTTCAAACTGTTAAACATTTTTGTGCATGCTTTCAAGTTGAGATGTGAACCCATGTGAGAAATAAAATTAATTGCATGTAATGGGATTTATGATGCTGAGCATAATGGCAACAGTGGTACTTGAGTGATCTTTCAGAAAAAGAAATGAATTGTGCCAAAATAAACGATGAAAGCTGGTTAAAAATATCTGAAGTAATAAATGTTTCAATTGGAATATATGCATAAAATGCTGCCACCTTGATAAATGTGCCTTGGATATCATCTATCATCTAACACATTGATAAATAAAATCGTTATCCAAGAATAACACGATTGTAGCCATGCAGCAAAAGAAACCTCAAGTGTTCAGGAGTAGATGGAGGGAATCTTTAGTTGACATAATCATTGGTTCCAGAGAGCACCCTGTTTTTTTTGTTATTATTTGAACAAATCAGTGTGCTTGTCGACTGCAATCTCTTTCAGTTTCATATTACAGCTAGCTTCTGTGGAAATTTTCCTTTTTGTGATGTTTTTAATGACTCTGATTCCCTACCCATGCTGAAAGTGGACAGATTCAGAGTATACCATTTAAGGTGGTGGTGATGCCTAATATTTCGAGAATCCTTCAGAGTGGGACAAGCAGCCGATCAATGAACTTATCCTGTATTAGAACTTAAAACGTCACCTTTTACAAGTTTGGAGATGACTAACAATTAATCTCCCCCAATTTTTTTTTAACTTTTTGGTGTAGGGATTTAAAGAAGGAATTTTTTGAAACAAGATCCTGAAAGCATGCTGCCACTTGTGCAACAGTTTATTATTGAAAGGGGCACATACAACTCCACCTGAAAGTACCACAAACTCAGCTGAGCGCTGTTAATTCCCAAATGGAACTGAAGTGGGAGAGCATGTGTTGTTGTAGTTCAGAAGAGCTCAAATGCTATTCCACTACACATTCAGCTCCAAATTCATGCCCTCATGAGCGTGAATTTTCATTGCATAATGCAAAAACATCCAATATCAGCACATCTAGTCTACTTCCAGGTGACTCACATCTAAATAGGCGATTTGATGATGGAATTGTGCTTTAATGGCTGCAATATAAAATCATAGCGTGCTTTGAACCTACCGTTCAGATATCTGTTGCCTAATTATATTGTACATCATTTATGTTTGGTAATAAACAACGCATAGATTGATTTGAATAAGAACATTTAATACAGCTACAAAAAGTTGAATAATTATAAAACAGATGTATATAATTGTGGGTCGTTGATCAGTAATAGAAATCGTTACTGAGGCATTTTTGATTGATACAAGCCACTACTGCACTTTATGATCACGTTTTATTTTTGCCTCTATACGAGAGACCAAAACAAACATTGACGTTTTGGATTTAAAAAAAAAAGCTGTCCCGTCAAACAAAAAATGTGCTTTCATTGAACATTTGCATACTTTGTAAGCTGACTGTCGCCAACCAAACAAAGGAGACAATCTGAACGGCACCCTGTGCTGCTTGCAATGCACATGAAGTTCCTATAATGTCCACACACCATGGGGGACCCAGTGTCTGAACTACAACAGACTGCCTTGTGCTGTTTATCTTGGTTGGTTGTGTACCAAACAACAAATAAATCTCCATGCTCATTTATTCCTTTACAAACTTATATTAAAAAAAACTGCATTTAGAATTGGATAAGCAAAACATCACATAGTTCCTGGTGTGATTTGACACTGATTAACATGGACCCATGACTCTAACATTTTGTCATTTGGCATACTGTGCTGTCACAACCAGGACCCAGTGTGCTGCCATTTTCTGCAATATTTGCTTTGTTTATTGCCACCTTACAATGTTTAGATATGGTGAGTATTAAATCTGTTAACACCATCCATGTCAACTTCTGTCCCACTTATGAAGTACACACATCTCTCGTTATCACTTCCTAATATGCCTTGCATTTATTTGTATTGAACATAATTTGTCACTGATTGATTTAGCCCAGGTACAAACTCAGTTAAGATCTTGGCTGCGATCTCATGAGCCCCCCTTAGCTTGGTGTCATCTGTAAATTTAACCACTTTGCATTGAGATTGCAATTCCAGGTCATTTAACTGTACTAGATACATGATGGGTCCCAGCACAGACTGTTGGGACAGCCCACTTGGTATCTTCCTCCCCATTATGCCCTTGCTTCCCATACGTCTACCCTTTTCTTTACTAATTCATGTCGTGCCCTTGATTCGCTGACCTCCTTGAGTTTCAAATACGGCATTTTATACAATAACTTTTGGATGTAGAGGTAAACTATATCAGGATAATTATTCGTGAATACATTGACCAGAAAATTAACTGGACCAGCCACATAAATACTGTGGCTACAAGAGCAGGTCAGAGGCTGAGTATTCTGCAGAGAATGACTCACCTCCTGACTCCTCAAAGCCTTTCCACCATCTACAAGGCACAAGTCAGGAGTGTGATGGAATACTCTCCACGTGCCTGGATGAGTGCAGCTCCAACAACACTCAAGAAGCTTAACACCATCCAGGACAAAGCAGCCCGCTAGATTGGTACTCCATCCACCATCTTAAACATTCACTTCCTCCACCACCGGCACACCGTGACTGCAGTGTGTACCATCTACCAGATGTCCTGCAGCAACTCGCCAAGGCATTTTCAACAGCACCTCCCAAACCTGCGACCTCTACCACCTAGAAGGACAAGGGCAGCAGGCACATGGGAATACCACCACTTACACGTTCCCCCTCCAAGTCGCACACCATCCTGACTTGGAAATATATCGCCGTTCCTTCATCGTCGCTGGGTCAAAATCCTGGAACTCACTGTCCACTGTGGGAGTACCTTCACCACATGGACTGCAGCGGTTCAAGAAGGTGGCTCATCACCACTTTCTCAAGGGCAATTAAGGATGGGCAATAAATGCTGGCTTTGTCAGCGACGCCCACATCCCATGAATGAATTTTTAAAAAAAATTTTTTTGCAGTGTTGCTGTATATAATGACCAGAGCAATCTTAGATGCTGGACATGAGCACATAGCCTCTATGTTAGACCATTTTGTTACACCAAACCCTTCCACATTCTCTTAGAATATCCATTGTACCCTCTTCATTTGAGCATTTCTGAATGATGCCCCAAGTATTGGCAATCTTCCCTCTTGAATGCCAGCTCCTCCTGCGAAGAGAGCAAAGAGCCAGCTTTTACATACCATGCCATGGCCATTGATGGCATGAGCCTGTACCAGTATTATTCTTCTGTGCACTTATCCTTACTTTATCACCCTCATTTGATCTTACCTGGTTTCCTTTGTTAAGTAACTCTTCTTGCATAATGATGGTCATGCATGCACATTGGCAACCTTGAAAGCATCTTATAATTTGCACATCTAGTGAGAGCTGCTGCATGCCAGTAGATTATAAAGGAAACAGTACTACAGACAGGAGGGTTCCCTCCCAGTCGGGGAACACTTCAGCAGTCAAGGACATTCAGCCATCGATCTTCAGGTAAGCGTTCTCCAAGGCGGCCTTCGAGACACACAACGCAAAATCGTCGAGCAGAAATTGATAGCCAAGTTCCGCACCCATGAGGACGGCCTTAACCGGGATCTTGGGTTCATGTCATGCTACACGTAACCCCACCAGCGAAAAAAGGTTATCTGTTTTTAATACAACGGGTCATTCTCTGTCTTTCTCTTCCTTTCGGATGTTTCTCCCCCTCTCTCTCTGTCTTTTGTTCTGGTCGTTTGTATATTCGGTGGTCCTGTAGGTAACATCTCTCTGGCTGAACACTTTGATTGCCTTGACAACGGGCAGTTGGAAAGATTATCTGTAATCACCAGGTCTTGTTCTCTGACTATAAATGCGGTAACGTTCAAGGAATCCCACACTTCACCCGACGAAGGAGAAAGCCTCCGAAAGCTTGTGATTTTCAAATAAAACTGTTGGACTATAACCTGGTGGTGTAAGATTCCTTACATTTGTCAACCCCAGTCCATCACCGGCATCTCCACATCATTACTTCTCCTTGAGCAACACTCCTGCAGCAGGACACGTGATAACGTTTACACCCTCTCTTGACTTAAGATTATTAGATACTTGTTCTACATTTAGTAAATCACTCTTGATTCTTTAAGAGCTTTTTCCACACTTACAAATGGTTATAGGGGGTTCTGTACTCAGTATTCACACTGTCTACTGCTTCCCACGCTCCACATCTGTGCTATGGTGTTGTCACTTGGCTGGTAGACCAAGTATGGTTATTTTGTGCTGCATTATGAATGTCTGGAGAACTTTATTGGAGCATCACATTTTGCGTTGCTGCCTCAGTTGTCATTGCTCACTGGTAATGTTCCCTCCTCAGCCATTGCCATGTGGCTTTCAGACACGAAATTCTCCTAAAGTTCTTCAATAGTACATCAAGAGATGGTTATGAGCCCTGATTTCAGCCACTTTCATATTAGCTGCTGAGAATTTTGTATCTAGTAATGAAACAAATTGGAGCAAGTACAACTTAATTGCTACAAGTGGCAATTTAACTTAGTGATGGATTTGGCACGTGCTAAGAGTAGTTTGTAGGCTCCTGCTTATGTAAAGGGCACCCAGTTAGAATCTGTAAAATACCTTGCTTATTCCCCAAGTTATGGAGGTCTTCATAGTACATGGAATAAACTGGACAATTCAGTGCTCTACACTGCATATTCTGTTTGTACTGCTTGCACAGATGTAATTTTATTTAAAAGCAAAGTTTGGTACCAACCATGTATCGTTTCCATTTATTATCAGTATTGCATCCGCTGCAAAAAAAAAGGCAAAATTCAATGAACGTAACATGGATTGTGTAAGGAAAGACAATTTGTTCTTTAAAGATTCTTTCAGATTCATTTCGAAACAGATGAAGGGGTAACGACTGGAATTTTAAAACATAGTCCAAGAAGTGATGGCGGATTAAACTTAAAAAGAAATTTCATGGTTGTGTGCATATATATTGACACACACACACATGCTTTATCGGAAAATACAGACAGAAGTTGACACTTAACGTTTTATTAAAAGCGGCAAGATTTCAAATCTTGGATGTTGCCTGCAGTTTGTTCTGCTCGCAAGGCGAGGCAGACAGTATGCCATTGTTAAGGGCTACAGTGGTGACATTGATAAGTTTCTGTTAGAAATAGAAACTGACAAGTGCTGAAAGAGTTGAAGTATTTACTGTACAGCCCTGTGGACATGATGTCAAGTCCATGGGTGAGTTTACGTTTCCTGCTTGAGCTTTCAGGATTGTCAGAGTACGCATTAAAACTTCACCCATAAATCTTTTCTGCTCATTGATGCAGATTCTTGGGATATTTTGTATTGATTGTTACTTGTTTTGAAGGAGAGAATGCACTGTTTGAAAATTGTAATTTTTATTGTTTGCAATGCAATGATACATTTTCTATTTTTGCTCCATTTTGGAAAATTATAACAAATGAGTTTTGTTAGAATGAGATGGAAATAAATGCTAATACCGTTGTTTTGGAACAAAGCTGTACTCAGCAAAAAATACAATGCTGTTGCACTTTTCAAATCTACACTGATGGCTGCCAGGACCTATTGTGAATCAAAATCAAGGTATGATGATATTATTAGGGTCTTGCAGCTGGTTGGAATGACCATCATTCATCAGCAGTAGGCTCTATGCCTGTAGGTGTCTGTCTGTATTGGGGTTTACTAAACACACTAAATATTGATCAATGGAAGGAACGTTCACAACTCAAAGCTGCAGAAAATAAAGATTAGTGTCAAGTGAATCTAGCATCTATCAGCACTTCCTTGGTATAAGAACAAACTACATCAACAATGATAATTGTTAAATATCTTTCAGACAAATTCAGAGGGCAAAACTGCATTAAAGCACCTTGGCCATGTATTTACTAGTGTGATGCGCTTTGGGACGTTTTACTACATTAAAGTTGCTATATAAATGCAAGTAGTTGTTTATGAACGCTTAATGATTTGCCTGAATTTTCTCTCCCTGCTATTTTAGCAAAGGTGTTAATCCATTTATTTTAAGTGGGTTAATGTCTCTGCTAAAGTAATGAAGAAAGGGATTTCAGATGAATGCATTAAGTATTTGTACACTGGCATCTCACAGCATAACTTAGGGCATTTATTGAAAAGGTGCACACTGATATTTTGAAAAAAGTATTCATTGATTTTAAACTTAAGAAATCAAACACTATCTTTGTTTGAGGTCACCCCAGCACAAGGAAAACATCCAAGCCTTGTAAACCGTGCAAACAAAGGCAATGAGATGCTCTAGTGTCAGATGACTGAGTTACAAGGAAAGATTAGACAAATTTGGCCCCCTTAGCCTTGAAAGTATGGGAACAAGATGAGACCATGTACATAGGAACAGGAGTAGGCCATTCACCCCTTGTGCCTGTTCTGTAATTCAGTTAGACAATGGCTGATCTGTATCTCAACATCATTTACCATATCCTTTGATACCCTTACCCAACAAAAATCTAGCAATCTCCGTCTTGAAAATTTCAATTGACCGAGCATCCACAGCCTTTTGGGGGAGAGAATTCCAGGTTTCCACTATCCTTTGTGTGAAAAAGTGCATCCTGATTTTGCTCTTGAAGCTCTAGCTCTAATTTTAAAATTATGCCCTCTTGTTCTGGATTCCCTCACCAGAGGAAATAGTTTCTCCTATATCTACACTATTGAATCCCTTTTATCATTTGAAACCCCTTGATTAGGTCACCCTTCAACCTTCAAGGGAATACAAGCCAAGTTTATGCAACCTGTCCTCATAATTTAACCTTTTAAACCGTGGTATAGTTCTAGTGAATCTGGGCTGTACCCCCATCAAGGCCAATATATCTTTCTTGAGCTTCAGTACCTAAAACTGAATGCAATACTTCAGATAGGGTCTGACCAAGGCTTTATACAACTGAAGCATCACTTCCTCACTTAAATTTCAACCATCTTGAGATAAAGGCCAACATTCCATTAATCTTTTTGGTTACTGTTTGTATCTCTGCACTAGCTTTTAGTGATTAATGTACATGCACATCCAAATCACTTTGCTGCTGCACAGCTCTAAGTCTATCACCATTAAGAAAATATTCAAATTTGTCCTTCGCACATCCAGAATGGATGACCTCACACTTCCCCACATTGAACTCCATCTGCCACAGTTTTGCCCACTCACCTAGTCTGTTTGTGTGCCTTCTAACTTTTTGCTCCCATCCACACAACGTGCTTCCTAACTTAGTGTCATCTGCAAACTTGGATATACGGCTCTCTATTCCTTCATCCAATCAGTCATTAATATATGTATATAAAACGAAAAGCCAAAACCCCAGTGCAGATCCATGTGGAACGCCACTTGTCACATCCCACCAATCAGAGAATGTTTTCTTTATCCCTACTCTCGAGCTCCAACCTCCCAACCAATTACTAGCTTACCTCTAATTCTGTGCACTTTTATCTTTGTTGTTAATCTCTTGTGCAGAGCCTTATCACATGTCTCTCGAAATCCATATAGACATCATCCATAGACACTCTACTATTACACAGAATTTACAGCACAGAAACAGGCCATTCAGTCTAACTGGTCTATGCTGGTGTTTATGCTCCACAGTGAGTCTCCTCCCACCCCACTTCACCTATTCACCATGCTAGTGACCACCTCAAAAAAATTGAACTACATTAGTCAGACATGACCTACCCTTCACAAATCCATGCTGACTCTCTTTGACAAGCTGATACTTCTCCAAGTGCTCAGTCACTCCGACTCTGAGAGGCTCCAGTAACTTCCCCCAGAATTGAAGTGGAAGTGTATAAGGCACTGAGTGGAAAAGAGTTTTATCTTGAGCACTGTTTCAACAATTACGCAATGACTGCAGGACAAGGAGACTTGACTGCAAAAGGCAAGTTCAGGAAGCATGTGTTAGCACAGTGACTTTGTATAGTCTTCTGGGTAGCATTGTGCGTGGCAAAAACTCTAATCACATGAGACCGTTGGATGGTAAGATAGAGGGATCGTAGAAGGATGAGTTGGATGGGTTGAATGGCCTTTCTCATCTGCACTTTGAAATTGCACACTTTTATTTTACAGTTCTTGAGCATCAACCTACACCATATCTGAACGCAAGTGTTTAGTGATGTCTTCAGGTACAAAAAAAAATTTCAATTGTTTCAGCACAAAAGATTTTTATTTGAAAAAAATAAACAAAATCCTCATTCTCATACAATCAGAACTGTGTTCGGCAATAAAATATGGAAAATGTTTACTCTGTGATCTGTTTTGCACAATTTATTCACAATTGCATCTCTTGAGAGTTATGCAGTTGGGTTGTTCACTGAATTGGCCAAGTTCAGTCATTACCTGATGTATTTTCACCATGCACTAATATATCAAACAGTTATCTTGCTCTTGGGGAAACAGTAGGCTCCCTAGACTAGATTTACAACTTTTTTTTCAAATGCCATCTTTTGGGATGAACAGATTCACATTTATTTCTTCACTAAATGTATTATGTATCTAGTTGGTTAAGGGAACTTCTGTGTGGTTGTTTAACAGCTAATTCAAATTGTAGCCTAGGAAATACTGTTGCCGATATTAGTAGATTGACGTTTAATGACAATGTTCATATGGTGTTCACCTGTGTATTCTAACAGAGCCATTAACTTATTCTGAATGGGTTAACACCCTACTAAAATAGTGGACAAAGGAATGTCACACACGTGTTTAGCATTTGTCTGCCAATATTGTCGACGGTGATTTCTACACTGTAATTTTAAACTTTCATTTGAAATAATCATGGGCTTGTATTCAGCAATCAACATTTGAGAGGTAGTTTTCGAAAGCAAATTTCATCTGATTGTTTGAAGGTGTCTGTTGTGCAAGTATAGTAAAGCAGTTGTGTTTAAATCTCTTACTACTTTCAGAAGTAAAACCTTCTGAAGACTTGAACTGCTGGGCCATATATCTTAATGAAGTCAAATGACTTCCTGTTGACCAGTCTCATTTCCTAAGGTTAAGGATGATTGTGCACAAAATATCAAATCCACTTCTGTAGATGGGGCTTAACAATGGTTTCTAAATTGTCACTTGTACATTCAAGAATCACCAGGTCCAAAGTTGGGATGAAGTGCAGAAGTTGGTGCTGAGAATACACAAACTACTCCTTTCTGAAGTTGACTGATGTTACATGAATTTTGAAATGTCATTAAAAAAAATTTAAATAATGAATTCTTTTTAAAAACAGGATTTCTTTTAGTTGCTAACTGTATCTTGGGAAAAGATAGCTGTAAAGGAACTAGGGCAGGTTCCAGCCAAGGTCAGCACCTTGCAGTACTTAGTTTTTTTTTAAATTTACTGCATTGCTGTTTGCTTTTTTGTTGGGTACAATTCGGTTATCAATGAGGCTATTTTGTACGTAGACTGCTGTGTACCCTATTTCTGTTGAAATCAATGGATCAGTTCAACCCATACTTATTCTTTAATTTAAACAGCATTACCTGTAGAATAACCAACTAGACAAGAAATCTTCTTGTCTGGCATCAGCCATGCATTTTTTAAAATTGGGTTTTATCTATTTGTTAGATAATAGATAATTAATGTAATTGAAAATCTGCTTAAACCCCATTTTTTTCAGCCAGGCTTTCAGTCATTTCTCTTTATTCCTTCATGTCTCGATGGTCGGCTTTCTATTTCCATTCTTGAAGCACCTTGGGACCCTCTTTTTTTTTATATTGAAGGTACTATATAAATGCAAGTTGCTGATGGTGGTGGTCAGATGTTTACCAGTGTGAACGAGTGAAGGAAAGAGATGCTCCAGAAGACATTTCAGTGCTTCAATCGCTGTAGTTTTATCAATAGTAATCCTAATACATAATATAGTAGTTTTTTTATGAAGGAAATTGTATGACACCCCACTGAGAAAAATTTGGAAGACAGAAGTGTTCTTTTGTGTGTTGAAGGAAGATGATTCATTACTTTAGTCTTGGATCTTATGAATAGGCAAAGTTACAATCTGCTGCATCAAATAGCATCCATTGATGACTAATATTCTAAACATGCACAGTCCTGCTGCACAGCAGTATAATGAGGCTTGTCAGCTTACGAGGAGTGCGGTTGAAAGAACTGTTGATGTGCTTAAAATGATTCTTGAGTGCCTCTACCATTCTGGAGCGTGCTAAGGTATGATTATTGTAAGGTTTTCTATATTTTATTGCCTATTGTCCTCCACAACCTTACTTACCACTTACTATGGAATTGTAAGTCTAGCGACCCAAGAAGCGACTATTCCACATCTGTGATTGATTTATTTAACAGCATGTGCTTGTTGTTGCCTCAGAGCCTACTGTGGGAGTCAGGGAATTGGATCAAATCAAGTAGTATTTCTTAAATGTATGGTTAATGCTTTCTTTGAACACGCATTACTTTCAGCCATAAATTCTCACCCTAGATCCAGTCTTTGTATCTTTTAGGGGCGTTGGGTCGGTTTTCGTTAAGAGAAACAGCTGTTTTAAAAAAAAAAAAATCAGATATGCGGAAAGATGAAGATATTTGAACAAAATCAGATTTTTGTGTTCTTTATATGTTGTCAAAACAATCCTGTGGTTCCTGGACCACTTTTTTTTCCCCTGGTGGAATAGTGTGATGTGGCTGTCCAGTTTCTGGTGCTTCCAAAGCTAACTGTTGTCAGACTCCCATTGACTGCATGACCCCTATCCCATCATTAAAGGCATCAAGGGATATGGGGATAGTGCAGGAAAAGGGCGTTGAGGTAGAAGATCAGCCATGATCTTGAATGGCGGAGCAGGCTTGAGGGGCTGGATGGCCTACTCCTGCTCCTATTTCTTATTTTCTTATTTACAGAAAATCTGCTTACTTTGATATAAGGTGGTGTTTGACGGGATGCATCTGTAAGCAGATTCAGAATAGTAATAAGAGCTGTGATATTCTGACAGAGTTCAGCAATGGAATTACTCATTTTCCATGAATGATTTGTACCTTACAACTGTTCTGTGGTGTACTTGGGTGGCTCCCATGCCTAGCTAGATTGGGGCCAACACCAGAATTAAAATGGTACCTGTGCCAGTCTATACTGAGTCTTCCAGATGCTCAGATCCAGTCTAAATTTCAGATTTCTGGAGTATCACTTAATTCTGAATAGTTGACTGAATCGATCACTCGACACTGGGTGGGCTCTTTGCAAATATGCTAAAAACATGTACATCAAATCAGCCTTCTTTTGGACACCAACTAACTATAAAAAAGAAAAGAAGTAGTGACTTGAGTGCAAAGGCCGTGAGGCTTTTTTGTGGATGCTCCTTCACAGAATTGAAGATGTGAGGTTCTTCGTGGTAGATTTCTGTTGAGTGTTGCCCTCCACAACCCTGCCAGTTATTGTGAAATTCTAATCAAGGAAACTGTAAGTGTCTGTTGTGGCTTCTGAACCTACTATGGGAGGCAGGGAGTTAGGGTTGATCAGATCAAGTAGTATTTCTTAAGTTTATAGTTAATTTTCTTTTTAAATGTTTGTTACTTTCAGTTAATAATTCTCACGTGTTTCACTTAGATCCAATGTTTGTATCTTCAGGGACACTAACTAGGTCTCTCCTAGTTGAGAAACACCTGAAGATACTGCTGAAATCCGAGATGTGCAGAAAAACAAAAACTTTTGTCTTGCCTCTTAAGCTGAGCACCAATACCCAAGTTCATTCTCCCTTAAGCGTGTTCTGTGTGGGGTAAATTGAGTCAGCCAGCTGGGGGTTCTTCACTGGAATTTTGTTTTCCATGACTTGTGCTGAAGCTCCAATTAAGGAGAAGGGAAATTGAAAGAAGTCTGTTGAGAGTAACCCTCTCCTGGTGGACAACAAAATAAAACTTGCAAGTACAATGGGTGATTGTTGGGGAGTAGACAATTATGACACCTGGTAAATAGTTACCTAGGCAGGTTCAGTATTTTTCTCCGGCCTAACAAATTTGAATATGTAATCTGGATACCATGGGTTGTCCGAGCTATAAGAAAGATGTGATCCACAGTCAAAAAATGTGATTGTGGTGCAGGCAATTGGCGGATGTAACTGGTCATTTAGTAAAGTATTTCAAAGTCAAAGCTAATACTGCTTCTAAAAGTGAGGTGAATAAATAGTAAGTGAGAATGTCATTCTTAACTAATCAGAAAGGAAGACACATAAAAGGAATTTGACACTTTAAAAGTTACAACTTTGTGTGCTTGATAGGGTGGATGTGGAGAAAATTGTTTCCACTTGTGGGCGAGTCCAGAACAAGGAAGCATAAATATAAGATAGCAATTAAAGTATTGAAGATGAATTTCTTCTGAGTGGTGAGAATGTGGAACTCGGTGTCAGAGTGGTGGAAGCATTTAAGGAGAGGCTTGAAGTTTACATGAGGGAGAAGGGAATAGAGTAAAATGGGGGCAGAATGGGAAGAGGTAATTAGAATTAATTAGAGTGGGAGGGGGCTCATGTGGAGTATAAACATGGGTGTAGACCGGTTTGGCCACAATAGCCTATTTCTGTGCTGTAGATTCTATTGTGGACTGTATGTGTGAGCTGTGCTGCATGCTACCCAGTTTGAATGAGTGATTTAAACAGTGGCCAGAGGGCTAGGTGAGACTGGGAGTAACCATATGAAAAGTAGGAGCAATTAAAGAACTGGTCGCTGCAAGATGGTTTTCTGCAACTCTGTACAGTGATTTTTTGGATCAGCATGTTTAGTGTTTGGGAGGTTTTGAGCTTTGCTAATACTTTCATCTTTTGACTCTGTCCACCATGCTATGGAACTGGCTATGGTTCTGTATTGCCAGGGATAGTCTAGAGACTGTACCACCAACACAGAGGTAAGGACCTCCTAACGTGCATATAAACTGCATGTGTGGGTTATCCTCATGTTGGACCACTTTTTTATTCCCAAATCTGTGCTTTTTGTATTGAATTATGATGTTTTAGCCATTTATTAATATGTTACTTATGATTGACTTAATTCCCGTAAATTGCAAATGTAGGTAGATAAAGTATTTGAGCTCCTACGTCTCACTGTTTATTCTTACACTTGAGCATCTTTGCAATGAGTATACAGTCACATTCCTTTTTTCCCTCCCAAAATATATTACTTCATACTTAGCGACATGAAATTATATCATCTATTTGTCTCCCCAATCTACTAACCTGCCTGCGTCTCCCTGAAGTTAAAAGATAAGAAGTAGGAGTAGGCTGTCTGGCCCCTCGAGCCTGCTCCGCCATTCAAGAAGATCATGGCTGATCTTCTACCTCAATGCTATTTTCCTGCTCTATCCCCATATCCCTTGATGCCTTTAATATCTAGAAATCTATCGATCTCTGTTTTGAATGCACTCAGTGACTGAGCCTCCACCGCCCTCTAGGGTAGAGAATTCCAAAGATTCACCACCCTCTGAGTGAAGAAATTTCTCCTCATCTCAGTCCTAAATGGCCTACCCCTTATTCTGAGACTGTGACCCCTGGTTCTAGACTCCCCAGCCAGGGGAAACATCCTCCCTGCATCGACCCTGTTGAGCCCTGTAAGAATTTTGTATGTTTCAATGAGACAGTTCTCTTTACTGTTTGCTAAAACTGCTACATATGCACATTTTAGCAAATTTTTGAGGTTGTGCTCTCTACACCCAAGTCCAAATAGTGTGTGTGTGTGTTTAGACCCAGCACAGACCAGTGGGATTTTGTTTTTATTCAATCATGGGATGTGGGCATCGCTGGAAAGGCAGCATTTATTGCCCATCCCTAATTGCCCTTGAGAAGGTGGTGATGAGCTGCCTACTTGAACCGCTGCAGTCAGTGTGGTAAATGTTCTCCCACAGTGCTGTTAGGTAGGGAGTTCCAGGATTTTGACAATGAAGGAACGGCGATATATTTCCAAGTCGGGATGGTGTGTGACTTGGAGGGGAACATGCATGTGATGTTTTTCCCATGTGCCTGCTGCCCTTGTCTTTCCAGGTGGTAGAGGTCGCGGGTTTGGGAGATGCTGTCGAAGAAGCCTTGGCGAGTTGCTGCAGTGTATCGTGTAGATGGTACACACTGCAGCCACTGTGCACCGGTGGTGAAGGGAGTGAATGTTTAGGGTGGTGGATGGGGTACCAATCAAGCGAGTTGCTTTGTCCTGGATGGTGTCGAGCTTCTTGAGTGTTGTTGGAGCTGCACTCATCCAGGCAAGTGGAGAGTATTCCATCATACTCCTGACTTGTGCCTTGTAGATGGTGGAAAGGCTTTGGGGAGTCAGGAGGTGAGTCACTCGCTGCAGAATACCCAGCCTCTGACCTGCTTTTGTAGCCACAGTATTTATGAAGCTGGTCCAGTTAAGTTTCTGGTCCATGATGACCCCCAGGATGTTGACGGTGGGAGATTCAGCGATGGTAATGCCATTGAATGTCAAGGGGAGTTGGTTAAACTCTCTTGTTGGAGATGGTCATTGCCTGGCACTTGTCCGGTGCGAATGTTACTTGCCATTTATCAGCCCAAGCCTGGATGTTGTCCAGGTCTTGCTGCATGTGGGCATGGACTGCTTCATTATCTGAGGGGTTGCGAATGGAACTGAACACTGTGCAATCATCATCAAACATCCCCATTTCTGACCTTATGATGGAGGGAAGGTGATTGATGAAGCAGCTGAAGATGGTTGGGCCTAGGACACTGCCCTGAGGAACTCCTGCAGCGATGTCCTGGGGCTGAGATGATTGTGTCCAACAACCACTACCATCTTCCTTTGTGCTAGGTATGACTCCAGCCACTGGAGAGTTTTCCCCAATTCCCATTGACTTCAATTTTACTCGAGCTCCTTGGTGCCACACTATGTCAAATGCTGCCTTGATGTCAAGGGCAGTCACTCTCACCTTACTTCTGGAATTCAGCTCTTTTGTCCATATTTGGAGCAACACGGTAATGCGGTCTGGAGCCAAGTGGTCCTGGCAGAACCCAAACTGAGTATTGGTGAGTAAGTGCCGCTTGATAGCACTGTCGATGACACCTTCCACATTGTCGGGTAGATACCAGTGTTTAGCTGTACTGGAACAGCTTGGCTAGAAGCGAGGCTAGTTCTGTAGCATAAGTCTTCAGCACTACAGCTGGGATGTTGTCGGATCCCATAGCCTTTGTTGTATCCAGTGCACTCAGCCGTTTCTTGATATCACGTGGAGTGAATCGAATTGGCTGTAGACTGGCTTCTGTGATGGTGGGAGGAGGCTGAGATGGATCATCCATTTGGCACTTCTGGCTGAAGATGGTTGCGAACGCTTCAGCCTTGTCTTTTGCATTCACGTGCTGGACTCCACCATCATTGAGGATGGGGATGTTTGCAGAGCCTCCTTCTCCCATTAGTTGTTTAATTGTCCACCACCATTCACGACTGGATGTGGCAGGACTGCAGAGCTTTGATCTGATCCGTTGGTTGTGGAATTGCTTAGCTCTGTTTATAGCATGTTGCTTCCACTGTTCAGCATGCATTTAGTCCTGAGTTGTAGTTTCAACAGGTTGTCACGTCATTTTTAGGTACGCCTGGTGCTGCTCCTGGCATGCTCTTCTACACTCCTCATTGAACCAGGGTTGATCCCCTGGCTTGTTTGTAATTGTAGAATAAAGAATATGCCGGGCCATGAGGTTACAGATTTTGCTGGAATACCATTCTGCTGCTGTTGATGGCCCACAGTGCCTCAAGGATGCCCAGTTTTGAGCTGCTAGATCTGTTCTTAATCTATCCCATTTAGCACGTTGAATGGTATCCTCAGTGTGAAGACGGGACTTCGTCTCCACAAGTACTGTGCGGTGTTCAATCCTACCAATATTGTCATGGACAGATGCATCTGCGACAGGTAGATTGGTGAGGACGAGGTCAAGTAGGTTTTTCCCCTCATGTTGGTTTGACCCAGTCTGGCAGCTATGTCCTTCAGGACTTGGCCAGCTCAGTCAGTAGTGGTGCTACCGAGCCACTCTTGGTGATGGACATTGAAGGCTCTTGCTACCCTCAGTGCTTCCTCCAAGTGGTGTTCAACATGGAGGAGGACTGACTCATCAGGAGGTTTCCTTGCCCATGTTTGACCGGAGGGGTTCGGAGTCAATGTTGAGGACTCCTAGGGTCGCTCCCTCGTGACTGTATATCTCTTTACTACCACCACCTCTGGTGGGTCTGTCCTGCCGGTGGGACAGGATTTACCCAGGGATGGTGATGGAAGAGTCTGGGACTTTGGCTGAAAGGTATGATTCTGTGAGAGTGGCTATGTCAGGCTGTTGCTTGACTAATGAATTAGTGAACCAGATGATTATTCCAGATTTTATTTAATTAATTGAATTTAAATTCCCCAGCTGCCGTGGCAGGATTTGAACTCATCGACTCTAGATTATTCATCCAGGCCTCTGGATTACTAGTCCAGTAACATAACCACTATGCTACCGTACCCGTGGTACACACCAACTGGGATACACCATTTCCAACCCTTCTCCAATTGGAGTAACACCCATTGCTTTAGCTCTTTGTTTTCTGTTTGTCAACCAACGTTCTATTTATGCTGTTACATTTCTTCTTGTACCACATGGCTGAATTTTTCTAACAAGCCTCTTGAGACATCTTTTTGAATGTCTTCTGAAAATCCATATACATTACATGCCCTGCATTCCCTTTATCTATCCAGTGGGTCTCCTCTTCAAAAAAAAAAGCTTTCTTAAAAATGTCAAAGATTATAGAATTACAGTTTTTAAAAAAAATTTCGTACTGAGTTTAAGCTGCAATTTTTTTTTAAAAAATGCTAAAAATAACTTGTTTGGGTAATGATACAATCACTCATCTCTGTGAGTGCATGCCTGTTGTAACTTCATACTTTGGGTTGTGCAGATACTATCATCTTTAGCCTTTAAATTAACCATTTTTGACTTTGTGACTTACTTATGTCTGATTTGCTTCTGTCACTTTGAACCCCTCCCACCCACTTTCTCTCCCTCACCATCTCCTCCTCCCACCTGTATCCTTTGCCAGGATTCTCCTCTTCCCCTTCTATTTCAGTTGATGTAGAATCCCTTCAACTGTCTTGCGGTTCACTTGCCTTTACATTACAGTTAAATAATGGCTCCTTCTTGCACAATGTGTACTGAACTTTCTTGAAAGATTGTGGTACTTTGCACTGTACCTTGCTACTGTAGTCAGAGCAGTCACCTCTGCGGTGCTGGCAAAGAAAAACAAGACAGTGAGAAAACCAGAGGCATTTCACACCAAATGAGGAATTATTTACTGAAGGATAGGGCAATTCCTACTATGAGGGGGAATTTCATAGTTCTTTATTCGTTTCAAACTTCAATACTTCAGGCAAGAGTACTTGAGGTAGTCTGTGGGACCACAAGCTAAACACTTCCCAGGAAAAAAACCTTCTGTCATTATGTCACGCTGGGCAAAGTCACGTGTGCTCCCATTCCTATGTCATATGAAACCCCAGGACTTGAATTAGTTAAATTTTAACTCATTAGTTGAAAGGCTTGAATTACTGTAATATCAGTTACTAATCTGATTGTAACATATCTAAGCTGAATGCTCATTATTAAATGAGCGCATTGATTCAGTAGAAAGACTTACTTTCGAATCATCGACACACAACTTCTGGCAGCTACACAAAGAAAAGTGAATGATGTTTTGACGACCTTTGCTCCCTTCAAAACAAAAGCTTGTCCACTTTCATCATTGTTAAATTTAGTGCTAACAGGGGTTAGGTTACATTGTATATTATAGTTCTGAAAGACATCTGTTAGCAGAGTGATATTTTTTCCTTTACTGAGAATATTTGACCTTTTTTATTCTAAATTGCTTTTTCATAGTTTCCTTGGATTTCTATCCTGATTTTCAAACTCAGGACAAAACCGTTTTCCCTGTACTTCAGGAATTTGATAGTCACACTAATTCCTTGTCTAAATCTTGTTCTTAGGGTGTGTTTCACTTTGTTTATATTGGACAGTTAGGAATTGGAATCAGCACAATGAAAGCTCTTCAGGATTTATTGCTAAATGTCTCTGGCATGCAGTGTTGTACTTGATGCACTTGCCACTAATATCGTGAGACCTTATTGTTGGCTGAAGATGAGGAGAAATATTGCAAACTTATTAGTTTTCTGACTCTCTGTACTTAGTCATTTGGGAAAATGTGCAACTTTTGATTTAAATTAGTAATCATTGTTTCTTTTTTGTATTCTGTTTACCTTGTCTGAACATCCTGCTTTACAATATTTCCTTGTCTGGGGAACTGATTCTATGTGCTTGATAGTCAGTGAATTGAAGATTGCTCACTATTGGGTGATAAGTGTAATTCTTTTATGGTGTCCAGCGCTAGGATTTGTCAGACTCTGTCTCTGTCCTGCCACTTGGTCGGTTCACCAAGTTGTGAGAATGATTCCGAAAAGGACCCACTGTACAATTTAATCTCCTCCAAATGTCTTAACTGGCAAGTTTGCAAATGCAAATTTGAAATTGGCATTTGAACTGAGTATTCCCACTTGCAAGTCCAATAAGCCGTTACTGTTTTTATTTCACTGTGCTTTTTTTCCAATATAAACAAACAATGGCTGTGCCTTAACTTGCTCCGCCACCTTTCTCCATGCCTGCTGACAAATTTGTCTTGGCATCTGTCTCCCATCAGACGGGAAGATGACCTCCTTCCTGCTGCTCACTTGGTCAAAGAGCATATCCACCACTGCGTCGGAGAACGTGGAGGCCTTGATTAAAGTCATCATGCCTGCTGCTGCACAAGTTCACTGTCCACTATTGAAAAAGGCACCATCCCTTTAAGGTGCTTCAGGCTGCCTTTTAAGTAGTGGCTGCCCCGCTCAAATTCCCACCCTCCCAATTGGCGAGCTACCTATAAGGAGTGCGTTTCATGCTAGCAGCTCTCCAGTCAAGTTTAAATGGGATGTGCCCCACACCGATTCCTTAAGGCAGGCTGAGCCTACTGCCTGCCTGATGTATGTATGAAAATCACCTCCAACATTACAGTAACGAAGCTACATATGATTTTTGAATTTTGTACTGTAATTAGTGTACAGTTTCAGCTCACACATGGCACTGAAAATTACAATGGTCAACTCAGTGAGACAGGAGTTCACCTATTGACTGCTCAGCAGTCCAAGGGTTAAAACTGTGCACTAAGTTTGAAATAGACTAGTAAATCTAATTTCCTTTTTATGACTAGGAACCAAGAGGATCAAATTTGTGACATACCTATCCTCGTTGCAGTTGTCTCCAGCTACACAATGTTCTACTGCATTATATATCAAAACAGAAATCTGTTAAAAACATTATAATGAGAAACTGAAGATATTTCTGAAAGCGGGTAGAATAACAGGAAAACTGAATAAATAGTAGCTCACAGGGAGTGTGTTAAGATGTTGTAACATGATTGAGAGTTTTTGTTGGCTTCATAAGTCACTAGGGTAGTGCTTGAAAAGAACTTTGTAAAATTATCAGAGCTCTGAGATTCTGTGACTGCTTACAGTTGTCAGACTGCTGATCTTAATATAAGATAATATAAGTTAGTCTTATGACACACTAGTCAAACTTGAAAAACTGAAAGCTTACTGTGCTGTAGATAGCTATAATTTTCAGTGATGCCTTTGGAGGTTTGTGTTGAAAGATTTCAGCATGGTCTGTACGAGAATATTGATGTGGAGGGTAAGAGGAATATTACAGAAGGTAGGCGAAGTGCCAGGGAATATAAGCATGGTCAGTGTGGTGTCCTGGCCTAGTTTTCGACTGCTTACAGGGTCGGAGAGGATTTTCCAGATTTTGTCTCCCCGCTCCCTCCCCCTCCTCTTTCCCCACCCCCCCCCCCCGGCTAATTACATGACTGCTGGAAGGACCAGATGGTCTTTTCCTGCCTGTCATTTTTGTATATTTGTAAGTGGTGTGATTTCTTGCTTTCTGTTCAAATACATGTTTTAGTGTAGATTAAACAAGTCCTAAGGCAAAGAATAAGGTTTTGGTACAGTTGCCCCATCACAAAATGATTCGTGACACAATGGGAAACATTAATGCAGTTTGTCAGAGAATTGAGCAGCAATATAGGGGACAATTTTAACCTAACCTGCCCGTTGGGGAAACTGTTGAGATTGGGTGCAATGCTGATTTTACAGCCCGCCCGATTTGACTCTCCATTAAAGTCAATCAAGTGGGTTTCCTGCCCAGCAAGTTAGGTTAAAATCACCCCCGTAGTTTCTGTTGCATGATGAAGGGCACCGGCTTTTTATCAGCTTCACACATTGCTGGACAGACTGGTGATAATGGGACTTCAGAAGTCAGTCAGTGGTTTGTAACATTGTCACGAATGATAGCATTAAATAATATCCCTGCTGCAGCACGTGCACTGAATGATTGATTGTTTAATATTTACCGTCCTATGGGGTTTACTTTTTGTACTTGTGTTAGGGGAGCAGTGTGTTATGCACCTTTGCATTCCCAGTTTAATGACAGTGGACATATGTAAAGCCCAAAATTGTGGCGCTCCGCTCCTGCTGCAGGTCCTCGCTTGACAGAGGTCATTGTGCCTGGTTTTCCAAGGTTGATTTTAATGGTCCGGGAGCACCGTGATGATTCTCCAGTCTCTGCTCCCTACAAGTGTATGGAAACTGGAATAATAGGAATTGGGAAAAGAACTATTGCTTCTGCAGAGGATAAACACCAAGATGGACGGTTTGGGTCAAGCTGCCTGTTTCCATTTTGTAACTCCATTGTAATTGTTTGAAGTTCCTGTGCCTGGAGGATTGTAAAGACTGCTGTCTGATGGGAGCACCCTGTTCTGGACATCTGGGCCCAGGGACGCATGAGCTGAAGATTCTAAGCTTTTTGGCTTTGGAGTAGACCAAGGCTGAGTGGAGGAAAAAGAAAATGGGGTCTTGTTTTTTATGTATATGGAGATCTCATTTTTTGGGGTATTGCTTTTGTGTGCGTGGAGGGGATCTTGCCTCTTGGGGCGGCGGGGGGGGGGGGTGGTGGTGCTCACTTCTGGGTTTTGTTTTTTTTTCGTTCATGGGATGTGAGCGTTGCTGGCGAGGCCTCTGGATTACTAGTCCAGTTGTGTGTGTATTGGGAGGGGGGGTGGAATGCGGGGAAAGAGAGAGTCTTGAATTTTTGTGTTTGGGGGCTTGCATTATTGCACAATCCATGTGTGGCCTACTCACTGGTTTTGCCACACATTTGCAATCCAGTTCTGGTCTCCATATTATTAAAAGGATTTAGAGGCATTGGAGAAGGTGTAAAAAAGATTCACAAGGATGATACCAGAACCGAGAGGATATACTTATCTGGAAAGTCTGAACAGGCTAGGGCTCTTTTCCCTCAAAGAGTTGGCCAAGGGATGACCTGATAGAGGTTTTTGAGATTATGAAAAGGTTTAATAGGATAGGCATAGAGAAAATGTTTACAATTGTCGGGGCGAACAAAACTGGAGGTCATAAATATAAGACAGGCTCGTGTGGAGCATAAATGCTGGCATAGACCAGTTGCAGACTTGATGTAGCCCCAAAAGGTTGGACATTCCTACTTTAAAGCATGATGAGCCTGTCCTCACTTTTCCAGTGATTTTGATCAACCTTAAAATAAGTTACTTTGAGTTTGAACAAATGTTTTTAATTATAAGATTAAAAAACGCCAACACTGTTTAGTAGAAATAATAACCATTGCAGGAAACAATAACCACTGAGCCACCTCATGACTATGATAATACTTGAAAAACAGTTTTTTTGAGCATTGTTAAAAAATTTGTATTCACTCAACTTGCAGCATGCATGTGAAATTGATTGTTAGTGTTGGGCTTTAATGTGCCCTGACATCTGTTTTTAAATGCTTTCATCAATTTTGGACATGTGCCTCCTCATCACTATAAAGTGACTGGGAGATCAGCCTCTGGGCCAGCTACAACGTTAGTAAATGCAACATCTGGTATCTGAAATGCAGTTGGAGCTGTTCTTAGCTGCACAGTAATAATAATTCAGTATTTGAGCCTGAAGCACAGCAATGGTGTGAGTGAAATGACAGTTTGCTTTGTGAGCAGATTCTGTCTTTAAAGGAGAATTCTGTTCTTGGCTTGTCTACTCTTGTCAAGAAAATGGAAACTGCTAGGAAAGTTTAGAAATGGTGATTTGATGATCCTGCAGGCAGTTACGGAATCATGCACTGTATCTTATTTTATCAAACAAACCTCCTGGGCTGATGTTCTCCTCGGGGAGATTCTTTCCACTGGAGCAGAAAGGGAACTATTATGCAGAAAGAGTAGGACAAATAGCTTTATACCCGATTCGGGCTTTTAACATGTACCAAACGGATCCTCCTCTTCGCTGCTGGGAGTTGTATCACATGCACCTGTAGCTGGTGAAAAAGCTCACTGTATGTTTAAGCAAAGCAATCCTGGACTGTAGTTACTCTTATGAACATATATTGATCAATTCACATGCATTGTCAAATATAGGTTTTCACTCACTCACATTTTGTCTCTGGAGTTTCAAGAAGCTTTTCCACTGAGGGTATTGGGGCTTCTCCAGAAACATTTCTGATCATGCTCGACCCTATGTGCTGCAATGGATCTGAATGGTAGGGGAAGTTCCAATAAGATGGAACATTTCTGTCGGTACACCGTTAGATACAACTAATGTTGGTTAAAGCTTTCTTTGGGGGAGTTCTCGTTCTTAAACAAAATGATGAAAAAGACAGCCATTATGTGGAATAATTCCAGAGCTATGGGATTATGGACTAATTGCTATCTATGTTTTAAATAGAAGTAATAAGGCTCTTTTTAAATTTCAAATAGTGTTCTTACCGTCGCAGATTTCCAGTGGAATTGCTCAGGCAGGGTCGGAAATTACCCCGTTGCAAGGCCAAGCAACTCTCCCTGTCTACCGACCTAGCAATGAAGCGAGATCTCTCATTCTCATTCTGGTTATCGTTCTCTCTCAATCTCCACGCCCCGCGCCCCAGGAAGTTGGGTGTGTGCTTATAACATCTAATTTTACTCAGCCATAGAGGCAATTTCATTGAAGCTAGCTCATCACGACTATCTATAATAGCAAATCAGCAAAAGTAACAGATGAGCAGCTATTTAATAATTTAAAAATTTCATGTGTAAAAACTAATTTGCTGAGTGTGTGCTGCTGGTATAAGGGGTTCACCTACTGACCCCACATATTGGGAAATCGTGGGTGTTCTGTGCATGCATTTCCATCTGTTGCACATCCCATAATATATGCATGTATCATACATGGTCAATTGTATTATTTCATAAACAGATTAAAATACTTCTTACAACTGATTAGGTGACACATAAACTTATTCTACTGCAAATCAGTTTCCTCCAGCTGGTGATTTGAATTTTATTCAGACATTAATTTGTTAGAAATAAAAAAAAGGCTTTCATTTAAATAGCACCTTTCACGACCTCAGGACATCCCAAAGTGGAAGTCCGTTTTTAACCGTCGTCACTGTTGTAATGTAGGAAACGCGGCAGCTAATTTGCGCACCGAAAGATCCCACAAACAACAACGAGATCATGACCAGATAAAGAAGGAGGCAAGCAAGCCGATCAAATCACTTAAGAAAAAAAAACAAGTCTGTCTTGTGTATCTTTTTCTCCCCCCACAAAATTTGAAAATTTCTAATGTCCAAACTAATAAAAGCATGAAAAAATTCCACCTTTTCAAAATGACTCTGCCTCTATAAAGTTGTATTTGAGATGCTTCATTCATGTTTTACTTCAAGACCTTTAGCCATGGGTCAAAACCTCAACTTAAAGTCCAGACTTTTGATTGAAGCTCACAGACTGATAGCTTCTATGGGATGATTCAGTCTGAACGTTTGTGGTGTGTGTGGTTTCCCACCATACATCATTAGGATTTTCTCACTGCAGTTGAACAGGTGTTTGTCCTGTGACAGGAGTTCTGACTGACTTTCTTCCAAATGATTCCAAAAACACACTGGGGAAACAAACTTTCAATTTTTTTTTCTTTTTGGTAATATTTACATTTTAACTGCTAACAGCTGCCGAATGAAGCTACTACAACTTGACCTCAGAAAAATCCAGACGAGGGAGAGAGATGGACAGAGGGAGACAGATTATCCTTTCTGTCACTTACAAAGTTGGGCAATTAATTTATTCATTTTTTTCCTCAATGGAAAGCTCCTTTCCTCTTCACTTTTGCCTAAGACTCAGTGTTATGTGCTAAACTCGCATCTGGTGCGGTATTTTAACATTTTTGAGTGTGTGTGTGTGAGACAGAAAGACACAGAATGGGGGAAAGAAGAATGTGAGAGAGAGAGAGAGAGAGAGAGACACACACAGAGAATGAGAGCAGAAAACTAAGGCCCAGTTTGCTTGCTCAGATGGGCTTAAAGTGTCTTGTACTATTAGCTGAAGAGCAGAGGAGTTCTTTCAGTGTCCTGGCTAATATTTATCTCAACTGCAAAAATGGATGAGCAAAGTAAACTAATAGGGGACGACCCGTCTTTTGGATGAGACGTTAAACTGAGGCCCCGTCTGTCTTCTCGGGTGGATGTAAAAGATCCCATGGCACTATCTTGAAGAAGACCCAATATTTATCCCTCAAACAACATCACTAAAACAGGACTATCTGGTCATTATCACATTGCTGTTTGTGGGAGCTTGCAACGTGCAAATTGGCTGCTGTGTTGCCTACATTACAACAGTGACTATACTTCAAAAGTACTTCAATTGCTGTAAAGTGCTTTGGGACGTCCTGTGGTCATGGAAGGCACAATAAATATTCAAGTTTTTTCTTCCTTTCTCATGAAATGGCAGAGATAGTGAATAGATACTGCACCTCAGCGTTCACTGAAGAGTCTAACAAAGAAATGACACAGTAGAAGGAATCAAGATGGATATTACAATAGATCAGATAGAAAGAAAGGAGATACTTCCTCCATACTTCAAAAAGGATATTGAAGCACTGGAGATAGATGCATCCTCTCAATTCTGGTAACATCTGAGTGCAGAAAAGATTTACAATCAGGAAAGATTGAGCCAACTTGGGCTCTTTTCCCTAGAAAAGAGGAAACCTGATAGAGGTCTTCAAAATTAAGAACAGGTTCACTAGGGTAGATGTGGAGAAATTGTTTCCACTTGTAGATGGATCCACGACAAGGGAGCATAAATATAAGTTAGCCACCAACAGATCAAATAACAAATTTAGGAAGGATTTCTTTACACAGAGTGGTGAGAATGTGGAATTCACTGCCATGTGGAGTGTGGAAGCAGATAGAATTGATACATTTAAGAGGAGGCTTGATGCATACATGAGGGCGAAGGGGATAGACTGAAACAGGGGCAGGGTGGGAGGAGGCTTGTGTGGAGTATTAACGGTCTTAGTCCAGTTGGGCTGAATGGCCTATTTTTGTGCTGTACGTTCTCTGTAATTGAACTAACATCACCAAAAACACAATGGGGTCGAAGTCACTCAGAGCAGCGAACCAACTCTCCTCGCTGCTCCATAGATTTATACTAACCCACTAACTAACTTCTTCAGCCACTTCCTTTAATAGGAAGCGGAGAAGAGCCCAGCGTCAGTTCAGGTGAAGCTTGGACCCTGGAAGAAGCGAGAGGATTGATCTCTCCTCTCGACCAATCAGATCACAGCATTTTTGACAGCTGCGTTCACTGTCTCCGCAGGCTTAAAACGTTAAACCAGGAAGTGAAAGGTACAACATTAAATCAATGTAAAAACAGTTACAAACAGTGTAAAAAAAAAGGTAAGAAATAATTGAATGAAATAAGATCCAGTACATGCAACATCATCCTGAGGTCACCCATCATTTCACTAGATATTGGGCAGTAAAAGTGTACTTCTGAATGTAGAGGATGAGAGATCGGCTTAATGGTGTGAGCCACAATGTTAAACCTGAAACAATATCTACTGTAGATTTGTGAAATTTGGAACAAATATTTCAATAAAATTTAAATTTTTCATTTAACAATCTATTTTTGCATCTCTTGGAAAATGCCATAATGGGTGGGCAGGGTCCTCTAGCAGGCAACTTCCTCTCATTGCCAATCTTCCTATTAAATATTTGCAAAATTTACAGAGAAGTCTCTGTCTCTGTCTCGTTCTCTTTTTCTCGCCCAGTCCCTCGCCCGCCCGCCCGACCCTCGGTCTGGAACTATTTGCTGAAGAACAAAAATAAGTTAATAGCTTTTAGTTGAAGCATTAGCTGAAAACTTGAAGTTCATGTTCCAGTTGTATTCAGGTCATATTCAAAAGAGAGAAACTCAGATATTTTCATACACAAAGACACAATTGTTCTTTTTCCATTGGAAAAAGATCAACAACAGATTGTTTTGAAATTCAAAGATAAAGAAAAGAAAGCGCAGTTATGCAGTGACTACTGCCTGTCATATTTGAACTCTATCCATTCACAGTCCTCTCTGGCAATCCTCTGTATTCAGGTAAAATTACTATTTTTTTTATTAGAGATTGAAATTTTTACTTCACAAGAAGCAAGATCCTGCTGATGCATCCTGGAAATTGCACTCAGGTTGTGAGATCTTGCTACAGCTAATAGATTGATAGCTCTGGACAAAACTCAAGTTCAAAGCCAAACTTTTTGAGAGGGGCAGAGACCTTCATGTAAAAACGTTGATAAAGGTCCTCAACAAAACTCAATTTTATATTTAAGTTTAATTGTGCTTTTGTGTTTTTTTTTATTAGAAACCTTATTTAAAACCTGAGAACACTGGTTTTCAAGTAAAGAAAAATAGCAGTTGATATTTTAAAGAACCTTTTTTATAATTGATTTACCTAGTTGTTTTGATTCAACTTCTCTTGTCTAAAAATAATGTACCTATAATCAAATCACAGTTAATAAATTTGTGCTTCTGTCAACCAACTTGAAGTAAGTTCAATTGAATGTGAATAAAGTTCCATATCAATCATCGACTGCAAGAAATTGGGATGAAATAAATTTGCATAATTTTGATTGTCAGAAGATGTGATAGTAAGGTGTGACTGGTCTGATGCCAAGATGTGACAAAACCAAGTGACAGATGTACCATTTTTATTATAAATAAATTGATGGATAGGGAACTCTTGTGTTTCATTTCCTACTGTTTTTATGTCCTTGGGATGACCTGGAGAAGTTATTGAGATAATAAGGAGAGGAGCCAAGCAGCTGCTAATGTAGAGAAACTTTCATCAACAATATTTAATTTTTAATTAACCCCGGACCTATTTATACCACTTCCCTATAGGGAGTAACCAAGCAGTTCCCTTTAAGGGAGAGGCCATGTTAGGAACTAAAACCTGATTACCTGTGAACAGGAGATCAGCTGGTGTATTATGCAAATATATAATCTGCTTGTATCAAATTCTTTTCTCTGCTACTTCAGTAGAGACATTAACCTATTAAACCTTTTTGTTGAAGTATCCCAGAGATGGATTCGATACGTGTGTGTCAAGTGTTCATATGATAGCTGTCATGGTAATTCTCAGGCTTTATTTGTTTAATGTACCTGCTCTTGTTTGCTTTCTGTCCACTGCTACAGTGCAGATTTGGATGTGTTTTTAAGAGGCCACAGTAAACCTATGAATACCTGGAGCAGCAAAAAAATATATTTTTCTTAAGCCCGTTTCATTTGGTGAATTGTTGCTATGCTTACTGATCTACTAAAGCTTTTTTTACAACTCATGTCAGCAGAGTGAAGCGGGTTGAATAATGGTGCCTTATGTTGTATTGTTCATATCTAAACAGTTAGGGTACTTCTCCAAATACTATTGGAGGCAGAGAACCTCGGCAGCTGCCACCACATACTGGAAGATCATGGGCACTGATGGTACGTGAGATTGCCTGCGGACTGAGGGCATTTTTCCCTAGTGGCTCAAGGGGATCTTGATCTTAAATGAGCCATGATCTGATTGAATGGCGGAGCAGGCTCAAGGGGCCGTGTGGCCTACTCCTGCTCCTATTTCTTAGCCTATACATCCAATGCTTGTTATAAGAACCTATGTCAGCTTCAGGTATTGGACTAGAGCTAACACAATATTCCACTGTCAACCTACCATCTTGGACATGGGGTTCTGTGGGGGCAATACCCGTCAGAGCTGCTTTGGTGGGAACCTGGATTGTCTTTAGTTCTTTGGGTATAAATGTTGCATAAGAAAACATCATAAAACTTCAATTCATTAAAATATTAATCTAGATTTAAATTTAAAGCTTCTTAATGTCCTGCAACAGAAATTTGTTTAGCTTTTTTTTAAAAAGAGAACTATATTCCCAGTTTTTACTGTAGTAGAGGGTGACCCTTGGCTGTAAAAGTGAGCACACAATGTAGAGAAAGCTCTTTTGAATCAGTGGAATGTATTTGGACTCTGTTCAAAGGATTAACAAGCTTCCAGTTTACCTTATTTTAAAATCCTAAATAACATTACCTGTCAGGCTCCTTTTTCTAAAGAAAACTAGCCTACCATTATCAAGAGTAACTGAGCAACTTGCTCCTTCTGCTCTTTAAAAGCATATTTAAATTTGTATAGGTATTGCTCTGGACTGTGAGCTTAGATTGAGCTCAAATCTACAACCTTCTAAACCAGGGGTGACGGTGCTTGCAACTGAGCCAAGGTGACATTTAAAGTTACTACTTTTTTAGTTAAAGAACTTTATTCCCTCAAGATATCCCAAAATGTTTCACAGCCATTGAATCAACTGCTGAGGTGTAGTCTCTGTTACATAGGTAAACATGCCATTTCATGTAGAGCAAGATCCCACAAACAGCAAATAAATGAATGACCAAATCATCTGCTTTCGGCGGTGTTGGTTGAGGAGCCAATTTTGACCACAACACCGGGAGAAATCCCTACTCTCTTCAAATAGTGGCAAGGCATCTTTTACATCCATCTAAACAGGCAGACAAGGTCTTCCTCGGTTTAATGTCGCATCCAAAAGACCTCACCTCTGACGATGACGCACTCCTTCCATACTGCACTGAAGTGTCTGCCTAAATTATGTACTCTAGCTCTGTAATGGTGCTTGAATCCATAACCTTTCTGACTTCGAGGTGTGTGTGCTACAACTGAGTCAAGCTGACTCTATGTAACGTGCATTTATGGTACAGCTACCAGTGTTAGACCAGTAGCTGCAGTATTACTGCCTGTCAGCCATTCAGCCAATACCCCTTTTATATTAAATAAAAACAGAAAATGTTGGAAACACTCAGCAGGTCAGGCAGCATCTGTGGAGAGAGGAACAGAGTTAACGTTCCAGGTCGATGACTTTTCATCAGAACTGGGAAGAAGTTAGAGATTTAACAGTTTATAAGCAAGTACAGAGTCGGGGAAGGGGGTGGTGGGAAACAAAGGGGCAGGTCTCTGATGGGCTGGAGGGCAGGAGGGATGAAATGACGAAAGGGATGATGGTGCAAGGAAAGGGGGGCAGTAATGGGACAAGTATAGAAACAAAAATTGGGCCCAATGGAGGTGTAAATGGTTACAGCTGAACCATTACCAGCATCTGCTGTCCGAGAAAATGGGAATGGTTGTTATGATCTAAAGTTGTTAAACTCATGTTGAGGTCGGAAGGCTATAAAGAGCCTACTCGAAAGATGAGGTGCTGTTCCTCTTTTATATTAGTTGGCTTGAACTCTACTTCTACTGCAGTGTTTACAGAACGCAGGTGGCAGTATCAGCGCTCTCCAACATTCAAAACAATTCTGGATTGGTTTAAACAGTGCTCGGAGGTCCATTGTACCTTCTGAGCACTTCCTAAATCAGGGATGACACCACGCTGCAGATATGCAAGGGGTCTCTGTTCTCTGCCCTCAAGAGATGGGTTGGTCTTTGACTCCATCGTTATCCTGTAACTTTAGTTCTGCTGCAAACTGGAAAACGTTTTGCAGAAAAGGTTGCAGTCTAAAGAATGTTTTATTTGTGAAGATTATTGTTGATGTCACTGAAAATCTTAAAATAATGAGCACAAGATTGCTATGACACAACCAGATAATCACATGTAAATGTTATTGCTTATTTAAAGTGGTTACGTGGATGATTTGGTATGTCCCTGGTATATATCCAAAAGCTGCAATTTACTTTTCATCAAAATGTTTCCTTTGTGATCACTTTTTAGAGAGAATATTCTTAGTTCCCTAAGTAGTACGGTGGTCCAAGTCTGGGATTTGTACAGTGAGGATCTGGTAAACCACCTGCCACTTGTTGTCTATTGAGTAGATATTAGGTTTGCTGCATAACTGTTTTCTCCAAAAACAGCAGCAACTGCAGACCAAGTCACTGTTAGTATTTCTTCTCTATTCCGTGCCGAGCGGCACATGAAGCAACCTGTTTGTTCCACTGCTTCTACTTCCAGCAAATCATGCTCTGGTTTGTTTCGGTAAGGAAATCCCATTTTATGTGGACGGGTTGTTAGCCTGACTCTCAACACTCTACCATGAGGGCCGGCTAGATGCAAGTTGTAAGAGGGTTGCCACTCCACTGCCACCAGATGCAAGTACCCCACTGGATGTCAACCCTGTATTCAGAGGTCTCCTGCTCTCTGGGGCACTGTTAGTATTTAGCACACCCAAAAACCAAACTGAATTAAATGAGTTGTGATAACACATCTTAAATCGTAGCGAGGACTGTGCATTGACCAAGATGCTGATGCCAGAACTAGTAATCCTGAGTTAATAACTTAACTTAATTATGTAATTTTCTCTCGAATTACAAGCCTATGATGCACGTTAATAATAGCCATGGTACTTACCATCTGTTTGTGTGGCATGAAAATGGAGACAGGCAAGTAGTTCTGTTTCACAGCATCCCTCCCAAAAATGCAGTGTAATGCATTTTGGAAGGAAGAATGAGGCGAGGCAATATAAACTAATTGGTACAATTTTAAAGGGGGTGCAGGAACAGAGACCTGGAAGTTTACGTACACACATCTTTGAAGGTGGCAGGACATGTTGATAAGGCTGTTTTCTAAAAAAAAAGGCATATGGGATCCTTGGCTTTATAAACAGAGGCATAAAGTGCAAAAGCAAGGAAGTTATGCTAAACCTTTATAAATCACTGGTTAGGCCTCAGCTGGACACCACACTTCAGGACGGATGTTAAGGTCTTGGAGAAGGTGCAGCGGACATTTACTAGAATGATATCAAGGATGAGGCATTTCAGTAATGTGGAGAGACTGGAGAAGCTGGATTGTCATCGGAGCAGAGAAGGGTAACGGGAGAGTTAATAGAGATGCTCAAAATTATGAGGGATTTTGATAGAGGAAATAGAAACTGTTTCCATTGGCAGGAGGGTTGGAATCTTTGGAATTCTCTACCCCCAGAGGGTTGTGGATGCTGAGTCATTCAGTATATGCAAGGCTGAGAGATACATTTTTTGACTGTAGGGGAATCGAGGGATATGGGGATCAAGCGGGAAAGCGGAGTTGAGGTCGAAGATTAGCCATGATCTTATTGAATGGCGGAGCAGGCTCGTGGGGCCTTATGGACTACTCCTGCTCCTATTTCTTATATTCTTAACCAGAGGGCACAGATTTAAGGTAATTGGCAAAAGAACCATAGGGGAGATGAGGAGAATTTTTTTTACGCAGTGAGTTATGACCTGGAATACACTGACTGAAAGGGTGGTAGAGGCAGATTCAATAGTAACTTTCAAATGGGAATTGGATAAATACTTGAAGGGGAAAGAGCAGGGGAATGGGACTAATTGGATAGCTCTTTCACAGGCACAGTGGGCCAAATGGCCTCCTTCTGTGCTGTATGATTCTATAACTAGTCGGGCCTCAATTTGAACTTTTTAGCCCTCATGGAACTTGAAGTAAAATCTTATCAAGACCAATTTTATTTATTTGGGAGAAGACACAATGAAAGTTGGAGGGAGCTCTGTCCATGTTGAGATTGTGTTCTACGGTCCCTCCATATACAACAGAACTGCAAGGCGTCGGTTGAGCTGTTTTATAGCTTGTGTGGGAGAATCTTACCAATTGACCAGAAGTTTTTCCAAAGTATTTGCCCCGCCAGGGAATGCCAAAAATGTTTTAGCCACAATTTCTCTTTTTTAATTGCCGGCATATTGGAAAGAAAGAGCCGAGTGATGCTTTCAGAAGTACAAGAGCATTTCGGACAATGACAGTTCTATGCCCACAAGGTACTTTTGAAGTAGGTTTTCAGGATATCTGAGTGAGCCTGTGGTAATTATTATAGCACGTTAATGAATGAAAATACAAAGTCATGGAAAGTTTTTTTTTAAACTGCTGAAGGATGGAGCAAATCAAGAATATTAGTGCCTGTGTTCTTCAGGCCTTGGTTGTATTTAGGGTGGCCCGTGATTTGAGTAATTTGTCCTTTTAACAAGGGGCTGGCTACCTGCTGCTGCTGCTGCTGTTAATGTGAGTTTCACAAAACTCATGAGAAACCATTTATTTGCCTTGCTGAGGTCTCTCCTGAAGGTTATAAGTGATTTTTAAACTTTGATTCAAGTTAGAATTTTTTTTGAAGTTCATACAAGTTTTATATTTGTGTTGCTATAGCACTTCAGCAATTTTCACAGTTCAAACTTATATTAAGGCTGTTGGGTCAATGCCAGAAACATGTAAAATGTCACCCAGGTGATTGTGGATATTAGAAAAGTGATTGCATATAGAAGTCAGTAAAAGACTCCAGTAGAATGCACAAAACGGTTAACATCCCAGGAATAAGAACATAAGAACATAAGAAATAGGAGCAGGAGTAGGCCAATCGGCCCCTCGAGCCTGCTCCGCCATTCAATAAGATCATGGCTGATCTGATCCTAACCTCAAATCTAAATTCATGTCCAATTTCCTGCCTGCTCCCCGTAACCCCTAATTCCCTTTACTTCTAGGAAACTGTCTATTTCTGTTTTAAATTTATTCAATGATGTAGCTTCCACAGCTTCCTGGGGCAGCAAATTCCACAGACCTACCACCCTCTGAGTGAAGAAGTTTCTCCTCATCTCAGTTTTGAAAGAGCAGCCCCTTATTCTAAGATTATGCCCCCTAGTTCTGGTTTCACCCATCCTTGGGAACATCCTTACCGCATCCACCCGATCAAGCCCCTTCACAATCTTATATGTTTCAATAAGATCGCCTCTCATTCTTCTGAACTCCAATGAGTAGAGTCCCAATCTACTTAACCTCTCCTCATATGTCCGCCCCCTCATCCCCGGGATTAACCGAGTGAACCTTCTTTGTACTGCCTCGAGAGCAAGTATGTCTTTTCTACAGATAAATGGCAAAGTTCTTATTTATCAATTTCTTTTGTATTTACTTCAATGGTAAATCAGATGGGCAAGCTCATTGTTTACAATAATTATCAGGAAGCATTGGTTAAGAGGTTTACAGTTGTCAGGGATGCATAGTTCTTGGCTTTTGTAATTGGGGCTTAATAAACCCAATGGAACAGCTGCACAACCGTTATAAAGAACTTACAGCTGAGAATTTTTGACTTAGGCAGAAAATTTGCTGTGGAAAAATGCAACTGTTAAAGCTTACAAAGTATTTCAAAAAGTTGTTGTAATGGCCATTAACACATGACCAACACATAACCTTTTGTAAGAATTTTACTGCATTGTATTAGCTCTCCCATGGCATTGCTCACAGTAAGTTGGATGATGTGCTGTTTTCCCAGGATAAAAGTGTTCTATCATTTAATGCACATTGTATAATTAAGCAAAGGTATTTAATTGTAATTACTGTTAAGTAAGCACAGGCTCGGGTTTCTCGGTATTTAATTATTGTTTGGCCAGGGAACTTTGTAGATTGGAATGTGCTTGTCCGTTTCAGGGGGCCATTTATAAGTGCCCAGTGGTCGAAGGTGGTTTTGCTTCTGTAACGAACTGATCATAGTATCAGAGTAGTTACAGCACAGAGGAGGCCATTCAGCCCATCGTGCCTGTGCCAGCTCTTTGAAAAAGCTATCCAATTAGTCCGTTTTTCCCCCTCTGGTCTTTCCCCACAGCCCTTATGGGGGGTTGTTGTTGTTGTTGTTGTTGTTGTTGTTGTTGTGATATAAATGTAAAATCGTCGCTAATAAATTAAACAGGAAATTTAGGAGAAACTTCTTTACCCAGTTGGGCCAAATGGCCTGTTTCTATGCTGTACATTCTATGTAAAATATACAAGTTATTGTCTGAAGTGTGACTTTTAAATGCACTGACATACTTTTAAAATTTATTATTGACCAATATATTTAAATATTAAGGATCTTGCACTTCCTGTCTGCTATAGGAGTGAGTGTGTTGGTGGGCCCAAGTTATACAACTGTCGACTATGTTGCTTTCTGCCCAGGAGCAACAGGGTTTTTAGGCGTGCATACATGCAAGTGGAGAATTAACTTTATTGGCAGCTGAATACTTATTAAACTTGGCACTATCTCTTCCCTTCTATCATTTAGAAGTGAAGTTTAAAAAGTTCCCGGGTGGTCCAGCAGACTGTGTGGCAACTTTTTAAACTTGGCTTTGCATGGTGCTGTAGCTATAGTGCAGTGAACATGAAACCCAAACTCTTTAAGACTAACTACTAGAGGTGGTCTCTCACATCTTGCTTATTGGTATTTCAGGTGACTTTGCTGCAAAATGATTCTACACATTTTGTGTCTGTAGGTGCTTTTACACTATTTCAGTGCAGCTATCTCCGGGAACTGTTTTCCCTCCGATGACTGCACTCCATAATGTAACTGCTGGCATTATCCTGACAGCATTATAGACCCACTAGAATGTGGAGTTTTCCATTCTGCTGCCGGGAGATGGGTGCTGATTGTAGCAATGTAAATGAGGGAGGGCGGGGCAGTGGGAGGGAGGGGTGATGTCAGGAAGGTGTCGGGAAGGAGGGGCAGTGGCGGGAAGGGGAGCCAGTATACTGACATCAGTCTCTTGCAAATTTAGCTAACGCAGCAAACCTCCAAGTATGTAATCTAACAAGATTTTAATCGGGTTTTTATAAGTAATGACCAGTAAAATTACTATGGCTCCCTGATGGCTCAGTGAGCCTATCCAGTGAATTGCTGAGCAAGATGTTCTCGGGTTCAATCCTGGGCAAGGTACCCTCGGGCAAACAGCACATGTGGAACGTAATTGAAATAAGGGATCGATGTTTTCAGGAGGGAAGAGTAAAAGTGAAAATAGTTGCCTCTTTCCTGTTTGCCGTAAATAATATTGTCATAGTAATATATAGCACAAAAGAAGATAAACTTATGATACAGAATGCATTTTCAAGTAAATGAGCAAAAATTGAAGTAATAAATGGTACCATTAAATTACTGTTTAAATGTTTGATAATATGATAATCTAGATGTTAGACAACAGAGGATTATCTAGAAAACAAGTGTGTTCCTTTGTAGTGCTTCCTTCTGAATGCTAAAAGGAACTTAGTTTAGAAATAGGACTCAAACAATAAATATTCAGTCCCAACTTAAGCTTTTTGAGTAAGAAGTGTATTTTTTCCTTCATTCTTTCCCCTGCTCCTCTCTGAGTTCAAGCCAGCAAATTACATGCAGATATTAGGATACTTGGCGTAGACAGAGGCAGTTAAACTGGAGGTGCAGCTATACTGTTGCCACCAATCTCAAATTAACCTTGTTTGTACTGGCTGGTTGCAATTGGGAGTGTTAGGAAAATGTGTGCTCATATATACATAGAATTACATAGAACGTACAGCACAGAAACATGCCGTTCGGCCGAACCGGTCCATGCCGGTGTTTATGCTCCACACGAGCCTCCTCCCTCTCGACTTCATCTAACCCTATCAACATATCCTTCTATTCCTTGCTCCCTACTGTTTAATTAGCTTCCCCTTAAATGCATCTATGCTAGTTACCTCAACTACTCCTTGTGGTAGCGAGCTCTACAAACCTTTTCACAATCTTAAAGACCTCTATCAGGTCACCCCTCAGTCTTCTTTCTAGAGAAAAAAAACCCCAGCCTGCCCTTTTCCTGATTTGGTATAACCTCTCCATTCTGGTAACAGCCTAGTAAACCTTTTTTGCACCTTCTCCAGTACCTCTTAAATCCTTTTTATAATTTGGAGTCCAGAACTATTCACAGTACTCCAAGTGTGGTCTAACCAAGGTTCTACGCAAGTTTAGCATAACCTCTCTGCTTTTCAATACTATCCCTCTAGAAATGAACCTCAGGGCTTGGTTTGTTTTTTTTATGGCCTTATTAACCTGCATCGCTACTTTTAATGATTTGTGTATCTGTACTCCCAGATCCCACTGCTCTTCTACCCCATTTAGTCTCATTATCCAAGCAGTATGTGGCCCCCTTATTCTTCCTACCAAAATGTAATACCTCACACGTATCTATGTTGAAATTAATTTGCCAATTGCACGCCCATTCTGTCTTCCTGTATTTGTCGCAGTCCTCCTCGGTATTAACTACACCCCCCAATTAGATGGTGTCTGCAAATTTTGAAATTGTGCTACCGATTCCCGAGTACAAATTGTTTATGTAAATGGTGAGCAGCAGTGGTCCAAGCACTGATCTTTGTGGAACAGTACTTCCCACCTTTTGCCAGTCTGAGTAATTACCTTTAGCTCCTACTCTGTTTTCTGTTTTGTGGCCAGCTTGCTATCCATTCTGCTACTTGTCCCTGGCTTCATATGCTCTGTCCTTAGTCATGAGTCTACTATGCGGTTACTTATCGAAGGTCCTTTTGAAAGTCCAAATATATTCCATCAACTGCATTACCCATATCTACCCTTTCTGTTACTTCAAAGAATTCAATAAGGTTCGTCAAGCATGGGTGGGAGAGTATACATACATATGGTACATTTAAATAAGCTCTAGGTGCATTTGTAAAGTAAACAGGAGCCTTGATCATTTTGTAAATTATATTCCATGTGCTGTGAAACCCAAGTGACGTGAGATTATCTTCTCTAGGGGTTGTCATAGCACTCCCTCCAAAATCAGGTCAATATCTGACTCGAGTCATGCTACAACGTCAGTATCAATGCAAAGTATTCATGCGTTTTTGATTAAGTGCCTGTGTCCTTTTAAAAACCTGATTTTGTAAGGGAAGTTCCATTTCTTTTCAACAGACTACGTTTGAGCCAAGAACTTGATTGTGGCTTCTGTTTTACTCCATTATCTTCTGAGACAGCACCAGAAATCAATAGATTTTATGTAGTATTTGTCCTTTTAATGGCTTTTTGTGATTTTGCTATTGGTATTTGCAAGTTAAAGACACAATAAGCCTCAAATATGAAACAGCTACATGTATAATTTGATAACTGAAAGATTTCAGAGTACTCCATAATGGATAATAAGTATTGTAACCGACTGTATTACTGAACAAGAAGTCTGAACATAACAAGTGTGTGGTTCCAGTATATTACCACATCTTGGATAAATTTTAGGCAAACATTCTTAATTAAAAGCTGATGCCATTGGCACTTGGCCTCTTCCTTGGCAACACACTTTCAGCCCCCTTCCTGACTCTTTCCTGTGAGATCCAGAAACAGCCAAAGGCCATTTCACAGAGTGTCCAAAATAAGTTGCCAGCTATTTTAACACATGTTTTTTGTACCCAGATGTTTCACCAAACGTCAATTAATTGTGTTTAGATCCTGCTACTACGTGAATATGTATAAACTTGCAACCATACGTAGTTTACTTCTGTCTTTTTTTAGCATCTTCTGTATCTTGTACATTTTTAAAAAATGATTTATTCCTCCCTGGTTTCATGTTATTTTTGCCTATCTCCTTGGATTGCTATACATTAGGCACCATTGCCTCATCAAGAGTACAGGTAGGCTCCCTAATCCCAGTCTCTACCTATGCCTATCATGAAGTGGTTGCCAGGATTACCTCCCCATCAATTTTCTTTCTCTCATTCTGGGATTATCCCTTATCTCTAATAGGTTAAATTGGAAATTTGCAGCGTGGAAACTTGCACTGGGGGGGAAAAAACCTCCCATTGCTTTGCTGCACATTACATTTGTGCACTAATGAATGATGTAATTAAGTGACCTTTATTCAGCATTTTTTACTAATTAAATCTGTTCTGTAAAGATTTTAAATATGGTCAAAAAAATGGATTCATGCATGAATTGAGATTTATTTTCATTGCCATTGACATTCAGGTGACCAAATGCAGCTACATTATTGCATCCTCAAGGATAACTAAATTTGAATAACAAGTAACAGAAACATCTGATTAGGATGTCTGAAGTTCCTTCATTAAAATCCATTTTATGCATCCTGAAAAACAATCCAGCCAAGAATGTCTCGTGATTTTTGCCAAATTTCAGTGAGTGAGGAAGTCATTTTAGTTTAGCCATGTTCCGTAGTTATCTGCAAAGTGAATTTGAAGAAGCCTTTAATTTATGACATGGCTTCTGGGATAATTAGTATCATTATCTATGTGCAAGAGGAATTAAACCTATTCTGGATTTTCTTGGCATTGGCTATATAATATGAATTATTCAAATCTTCCTGATATCCATTAAAGGAATTGCCACAGCCTTTACTGTTTCTATCAGAAGAATGAAAGTGGAAGATGCCTAGAAGGGAAATACCTAGTTAATGGATAGCAATACCCAACAAATTATCTTAATCCCTAATAGGACCTATCAAGCCAGTTGTAAAAACTGTCAAAATTATTTAACCTGTTTTCTGTGTCTGCATTTTTTTTAAAACCTAATGTTTCAGAAACAGTATTGGGATTGAGTTATTTTCTTGGCAGAATTTCAGGCTAAGGTTGAGTGGAATTTGCAGTGTTTGTTCAAAGCAAACAGCTGCGTTAAATTTGAGTAACAAAAGAACCTACAACTGTGGAATAATGCAGCTTTAAGTAAAGGAAAAACTGCCAATACACAAAACATAGTTTCAACAGTTTTATTTATTTTTTCTCCAGATGACTTGTATCTGAGAAAAATATTGCAATGTATTAGTGAGAACTTCCAGTCTTAACAGACAGCCCAAAAAGGAAAAAAAAGTCAAAAGTACTATCCAAGCACTTCCTCTACAATCAAACCTGATTTTAAAAAAAATTATCCTTAGATTTCGGTTTGCTATTTCTTTTCTTTCAAATTTTGTATTTTTGGTTCATTTTTGTTCTCATTAAGCTGAGGGACGTAAGTTCTGGGGAAAGGAACACTTTCTATTTTGGCCACCCAGTGTCAGCATCGAGCACTACCAGATCAATTATATTACAGGCAAAATCCCTCGGAAAGCTCTCTGAAGTCTACCCCTGCAATTGGGTTGGTATTTTGGAGTTTGCTAATCCAACTATATAGTATATTAAAACATCTCAATGTGTGCGCGTTATTGATCAAATAATACTTCCTGCAACACTTTTCTTCCACACCTGTTTCTGTTGTGCTTTTTCTGTCACACTGTTTCCGTCTTACTGACCTACCATGCTTTTATGCCAGCTTACCCACTCATATTGCTTACCTCTGATTGCATCCTGCAAGGTTGGTTTCCAAGGTGGATGCAGCTTTTCCTCACTTAATTCTGACCCCTCCACTCATGCCACCTGCAAGCTCTCCGCAGTGCCACCCACCTCAGAACTAAAAACCTCCCTCCTCCGCGCTGAGAATGTTGTCCCCATGAAACTCTGCCCCATCACCCCACTGCAACCCCTAATCCAACCTGGGGACTGAATCCCCTAACCACCGAGGAGATTGAGGCATGGAGCATTGGCTTTAAAGCACTTTGGGATATCATGCGGTTGTGAAAGGCGCAATATAAATGTTCTTCTATTTGAGTGTCCTTCGCAGTGTGATGTATTGCCGAGGGACTGCTATAGAGTCATCGAGAGTCATAGAGTCATACAGCACGGATAGAGGCCCTTCGGCCCATCGTGTCCGCGCCGGCCATCAGCCCTGTCTACTCTAATCCCATATTCCAGCATTTGGTCCGTAGCCTTGTATGCTATGGCATTTCAAGTGCTCATCCAAATGCTTCTTGAATGTTTTGAGGGTTCCTGCCTCCACAACCCTTTCAGGCAGTGAGTTCCAGACTCCAACCACCCTCTGGGTGAAAAAGTTCTTTCTCAAATCCCCTCTAAACCTCCCGCCTTTTACCTTGAATCTATGCCCCCTTGTTATAGAACCCTCAACGAAGGGAAAAAGCTCCTTAGTATCCATCCTATCTGTGCCCCTCATAATTTTGTACACCTCAATCATGTCCCCCCTCAGCCTCCTCTGCTCCAAGGAAAACAAACCCAATCTTCCCAGTCTCTCTTCATAGCTGAAGCGCTCCAGCCCTGGTAACATCCTGGTGAATCTCCTCTGCACCCTCTCCAAAGCGATCACATCCTTCCTGTAGTGTGGCGACCAGAACTGCACACAGTACTCCAGCTGTGGCCTAACCAGTGTTTTATACAGCTCCATCATAACCTCCTTGCTCTTATATTCTATGCCTCGGCTAATAAAGGCAAGTATCCCATATGCCTTCTTTACCACCTTATCTACCTGTTCCGCCGCCTTCAGGGATCTGTGAACTTGCACACCAAGATCCCTCTGACCCTCTGTCTTGCCTAGGGCCCTCCCATTCATTGTGTATTCCCTTGCCTTGTTAGTCCCTCCAAAGTGCATCACCTCGCACTTTTCCGGGTTAAATTCCATTTGCCACTGTTCCGCCCATCTGACCAACCCATCTATATCGTCCTGCAGACTGAGGCTATCCTCCTCGCTATTTACCACCCTACCAATCTTTGTATCATCAGCGAACTTACTGATCATACCTTTTACATTCATATCCAAGTCATTAATGTAGACCACAAACAGCAAGGGACCCAGCACCGATCTTGCTCATTGAAGGGGTAAAGGGACTAATTGCAGTTCATGCTGATGTGGGGGCTGGTAGGTTGAATTCTTGCTTTCTGTGGGGGGGGGGGTGGAAATGGGGTGGTCTTGAGGGCAAAAAACCTGCTCTAAGGGGAGAGGGCCAAAATCCAGTTTATTGGGGGTGAGGAGACAAAATTTAGCCACCTCTTCAGTGTCTTTAGGTGATTTATTCTCTCTCAAAAGTTATCTTCAAAGTGCTTCATGATAGTTCACTGGGACTTTAAGGGCCTAAAGCATGATTTTCTCTGCCGCTTTTTAAGGTTTTTTCGACTACAGTTGTGCACTTTTCAGTTGGATTAATGAACCGACCAAGATGTCCACCGATCTGTGCAGCTCATCAACTGCTCTGCAACGTTACAAGATAATTAGAACGTCACAAAAAATATTTTAGCATAATTGAATTTACATATAGAATCCCCATTTATATCCTTAAGTATTATTACTGATTTACTGCCTCTGTGTCTGACAAGCTTGGTACTTGAGTTCACCGAGGCCGTTCAATTCCACTGTTGTCTCACATCTTAATCCTTTTCCAGTCCCCAAGCTTCCTTGCCTGATGCTCCCCACACTGGGCAACCCCACCTCTTACTGTGAGTCTGATTGCTTTTCATTGCTCCAGTACAATCCGCCATTTCACCTGATTCCCGTGCGACATGTATGAGTTTGCTGCTGTCCCATTGTACGCTCTCCAGCTGAACCTCCTAATTTGGCATTCTTTTCTAGATTCCCCTACTCACTTTCCCACGCTCAGGCTTCCTTTTGCTGCCAGTTGAGTTGTTTAGTCCTCTCCACACTGCTGCAAGGTGTAAGCCCACTCCTCAGCCCTACCAGACCCCCCCCACCCTTCCAGAATACCCACCCTTAATCTACAACCCTGAGATGCTCCGAATATGACCACGCTCTGAAAGCTTCTGTCTCCAATATTAGGAAACATTGAAAACTCCCTCAATACTTCCAGAGTTCATAGCTTCTCCCCATTTGGGTCTCCCACATCCTGAGGTTCTTCATCAGGACTCTGATACCTTAGGACTGATCTCCCCCAATGACAATGACTATGATAACCAACCACCATGACGATGACCACCACCACGACAGCAATAACCACAACCACATACAGCCCCTTTAATGTAGAAATATGTTGCAAGGTGCTTCACAGAAGCATAATTAGGCAAAAGCCCTCATTGAAGCAAAGGAGCTATTAAGAGGGGTAACTAAAAACTTGATCAAAGTGGTTGGTTTTATAGAGGGTCTTAAAAGAGGAGAGTGAGGTGGAGAGATTTAGGAAGGGAATTCCAGAGCACAGGGACATCAATGGTGGGGCAAGTGGATTGTGAGATGCACAAGAGGCCAGAGTTGGAGGGACACAGAGTTATCAGAGAATTGTAGGAACAGGAGTAGGCCATTCAGCCCCTCGAGCAAGTTCTGCCATTCAATCAGATCATGGCTGATTGTAACTCTACTCCATTTACCCGCCTTTGCTCCATATCCCTTAATACCCTCACCTTATAAAGATCTATCGATCCGACTCTTGCAAATTTCAATTGACCCCCAGCATCCACAACCTTTTGGGGGAAGAGAGTTCCAGATTTCCACTACTCTTTGTGTGAAAAGGTGCTTCCTGATTTCACTCCTAAATGGCTGAGCTCTAATTTTAAGACTGTGCCCTGTTGTTATGGATTTCTCTCCAGAAGAAATAGTTTTTTCTGTATCTATCCTATTGAATCTTTTTATCATTTTAAACACCTCGATTAGATCACCCCTCAATCTTCTGAACTCAAAGGAATACAACCCAAGTTTATGCAACCTGTCCTCGTAATTCAACCTTTTTAAACCCTCATCATTCTGGCGGCTCTCAACTGTATCTCCTTCAAGGTCAATATATCCTTCTTGAGGTTTGGTGCCCAAAACTGAATGCAGTACTCCAGATGGGGTCTGTCCAAGGCTCTGTATGAATGAAGCATAACTTCCTCCCCTCTTGTATTCCAGTTCCCTTGAGATAAAGGCCAACATTCCATTAGCCTTTTTGTACCTGTGCACTAACTTTTAGTGATTTGTGTACATGGACACACAAATCCCTTTGCTCCTCCACAGTTCTTAGTCTCTCGCCATTTAGAAAATATTCCGCTTTTTCATTCTTGGATCCAAAGTGGATGACCTCACACTTCCCCACATTGAACTCCATCTGCCCACTCACTTAATCTGTTCATGTTTCTTTGTAATTTCCTGCTCCCATCTACACTACTTACTGTGCCTCCCAAGTTAGTGTCATCTGCAAATTTAGATAGACAACTCTCTATTCCTTCATCCAAGTCATTGAGATATATATATATATATATATATCAATGAAAAGCTGAGGCCCCAGTGCAGATCCCTAAAGAACACCACTTGTCACATTCCTCCAATCAGAGTGCATTTTGTTTATCCCTACTCTCTGTTTCCTACCTCCCGGCCAATTACCAACCCATTTCAAAATGTTACCTCCAATTCCAGGTACTCTTACTCCCCATCCACCATCTTCAAAAAATTCAACCTGATTAGTCAGTATCCTGTCCTTCACTTTTCACATCGTTCACCTGACGAAGGAGGAAGCCTCCAAAAGCTTGTGAATTTAAAATAAAATTGCTGGACTATAACTTGGTGTTGTAAAATTGTTTACAATTGTCAACCCCAGTCCATCACCGGCATCTCCACATCACAAATCCAGGCTGAGTCTCTTTAATTAGCGCGTACTTATTCAAGGGCTCAGCCACGCTGTCCTGGATGATAGATTCCAGTAATTTTCCTACAACTGATGCTAAACAGACAGGTCTGTATTTTTTGACTTCTCCCTCATTCTTTTTAAATAATGCAGTGATATTTACAATTTTCCGATGCAAAGGCACAATTCCCACGTTTAGACAGTTTTGAAAAATTATGATTAACGCATCCCATGTTTTCCCCCTCCCAGACCCAAGAAGCCCCTCCCCACACTCCAAATAGCCCCATTACATACATATCACAAGACCCCCTCACCTCCAATGCCTCAATATTCTCCCCCACAGCTCTGCACTTCAGCAGCCCCCTACAGTTCCCTCACCCAATGTTCAAACTCTAATTGACTGGAGGCTCTGCTTGCTTATTAAGTATTAGACTTTGTGGCCTTAAAGGAACAGAGCTCCATCTTAGCAGAATAATGCATTATGCATTATGTGTACATTGCTTCTATCCTTCCAAAACAATGTATTTTCTGATTGACTCTGAGCAATGACATGTGAAATCCACTCTTACCTCTATGTATAAAAGTTTTGAGTCTATCACAATCAAATGTCATACTTCAATCTGTAACAGATGCAGAACAATCTATTTTTTAAAAATGCCAGTCATTTCCTGCTGTTTTTTCTGACCATGGGGTGAAGTCAGGAATTTACAACCACCTGCCAATCTACAGAGAAACGATACACTCTCAATGACCTTAGGATGTGCCTTAGTGGAAGTGGCCTGTCACTGACTTGAGTATTTAATTAAATAGACCTTGTGGCCTTAAAGGGGCACCGCTCAAGCTTACCGGCAGAATAATACATTGTGCATTTCTTGGGATAGTGCTTTCCATTTGAAACAGTATATTCTCCAATTTATCATGGACAATAAAATGGGAGATCAACAGTATTAATGAAAAAAAAGTCAGTGAGTGCACTTTAATTCTAACCTAAAAAAAGTAGCACCCCTATTAAACTAAATTATTTTTTCCCAACACCAGGGTAAATTTCATGATTTAATGTTGCCAGTGCAGAGCTTTACATAATGAAATCATATAGTAGGAATTTGGCTGCAGAAGTCAGCACAGAGATGGGTTCGGCAGGTGCCCGGGGGGGCGTTGGGTTCGGCGGGTGCCCGGGGGGGGCGTTGGGTTCGGCGGGTGCCCGGGGGGGGCGTTGGGTTCGGCGGGTGCCCGGGGGGGGCGTTGGGTTCGGCGGGTGCCCGGGGGGGGCGTTGGGTTCGGCGGGTGCCCGGGGGGGGCGTTGGGTTCGGCGGGTGCCCGGGGGGGGCGTTGGGTTCGGCGGGTGCCCGGGGGGGGCGTTGGGTTCGGCGGGTGCCCGGGGGGGGCGTTGGGTTCGGCGGGTGCCCGGGGGGGGCGTTGGGTTCGGCGGGTGCCCGGGGGGGGCGTTGGGTTCGGCGGGTGCCCGGGGGGCGCGTTGGGTTCGGCGGGTGCCCGGGGGGCGTAGGGTTCGGCGGGTGCCCGGGGGGGGGGCGTAGGGTTCGGCGGGTGCCCGGGGGGGGCGTAGGGTTCGGCGGGTGCCCGGGGGGGGCGTTGGGTTCGGCGGGTGCCCGGGGGGGGGCGTTGGGTTCGGCGGGTGCCCGGGGGGGGGCGTTGGGTTCGGCGGGTGCTGGGGGGCGTTGGGTTCGGCGGGTGCCCGGGGGGGGCGTTGGGTTCGGCGGGTGCCCGGAGGGCGCGTTGGGTTCGGCGGGTGCCGGGGCGCGTTGGGTTCGGCGGGTGCCCGGGGGGCGTTGGGTTCGGCGGGTGCCCGGGGGGCTTTTCATTATCTGCCCATGTGGCCATTTTTGATGAGTCAGCCTAGACCGTAAATCTCGACATATTCAGCTATGTGAAGAGAAGTTGCAGCTGTGCTCGCTGACCTACATTGGCTCCCGGTCAGGCAGTGCCTCGATTTAAAAATTTTCATCCTTGTTTTCAAATCTCTCCATGGCTTTGCCCCTCCCTATCTCTGTAACCTCCCTCAAGATCTCTGTGCTCCAATTCTGGCCTTTTTCGCATCCCTGATGTTTATTTCTCCATCGTTGGTGGCTGTGCCTTTAGGTACCTAGGCCATAATCTCTGGAATTCCCTCCCGAAACCTCTCCGTGTCTCTACCTCTCTCTCCTCCTTTAAGATATGCCTTAAAAACCTACCTCTTCACCTGTCCTAATATGTGGCTCGGTGTCAAATTTTGTTTGAAAATCGCTCCTGTGAAGCGCTTTGGGGCTTTTCACTATGTTAAAGGCGCTATATAAATGCAAGTTGTTGAGTCTGATGTCGTCTCCATGTGTCATTTCTAGCATGGGGGTTTACTCCAATTTAGGAGCAGGAGTCCTGGTTAATTTATTGCACTCTTCAACATGTAAGCAAGATATTAGAAATTTGAAAAATGTTAGATAGGTGGCAATGAAGACCCTGATAGGTTTGTTGAACATCTACAGGTGCATTAGAAAATTAACTATTTATGTGGAATTTTTATATTTTTCCCCATAAGACTGATGTTGAATCCACATAAATGCATGCTGTAATCATACATAACAGGATGGTGTAGTTTTTGTGATGCTGCTCAGATCTAAAGGTGGTTTGGGACCTTGAGAAACAAAGCCACAGTTTCACTCACAATAAGACTGATACATTTCGGAACAACAGCCTGTTGGTTCTTCCAGCCTTCCTAGTGCTAAAACAGTCTTGAATATAATACCTATGTAAGATTTACATTGCTTAGATAAGGTGAGAAATTACAGCTGCTTTATTTTTTTCTCCCTCTCTCTTTCTTCCCCCTCCACCACTCTGTCTCCCCATGCTTGCTTGCACACTCTCTCTTTCCCCTTCTCTCCCACAGTCTCTTCCTTGTCCTCTCTTCATTTTCATTTTCTCTCGCTCTCTTTCCCCCCACCCCACTCCTTACCTACACACACACAAATAGGCATTGTATTTGTAAGAGTTATTTCAAGCCTCACTAAGAATGAAATAAACATGCCTGCTTTGGAAAAAAACACAAATTGTTAGTCAAAAGAATGTGGCATTTTATTGCTGAACATGGTGTTCAATCCATCGACTAAAGTAAAATAAAAACACATTTTGGGCATGACGTTCTGAGTTTAGTTCCAAAAATCTTATAATGGCGTAACTTGTTTTTTTGGATACAATCAAGTAAAATATTAGCTGTTTATGGTATACCTGATGCCAGACATTTGAAGCCTTTTTATGGGATATGTCTTACACAGACGTAGTAAAACAACTGAAAAATTAATTTGGCAAGGTATCATTTAATGTTTTTACTCAATATTTTTACTTTTATTGCTGTGGACTTCATCAAATTCTTTCTATATTGGGGAAAGAAAATAATGGTCACATTTTTCCACCTACATTGTGATATAAAAATGTGATTAGAATTATTTTTTTATAATATTACCGCCGTTTGATGGTGTTTGACGTTTTTTGGCTAGGTTTCAAACTACCAAACAAAGAAGGCATGACAAATCTGAAGATGTAAACTACAAATGTGCAGTGTACATATTTTATATTTAAAAAAAGTTACACTTACATAGTGCCTTTCATGACTTCATGACATCCTAAAAAGCTTTACAGCCAATAAAGTTCTTTTGAAATGTAGTCACTGTTGTAACATGGCAGCCATTTTGCGCACAGCAAGGTCCTCACATCCTCATGATCCGAACAAGATATTGATATCTTTTGTATTTGCCTTTCCGACGGTAGACTAAGAAAACACTTGGTAAGATAAGGACAGATATGAATTGTTGATTACTTTATTTCACAGCAAGTGAGAATCTAGAGCAACAGTCATAATTAGACTGACTTAACTCAACTTGCCCCTGTGTAATAATACAAAATAATGAGCGCCCTATGCTTCCCCAGTTGGTCGGCTTACTTGACTTAAACAAAAGAACTCTTAACTACTCTCCTGCATGGTGGACTTCTGAGTCTGGTGAAATCTTTCCCTGGCAACTTCCTGTTTATAAACCTGACCTACTGCCTGTGTCTTTGTCTTTTTATCTCCCTACGTTCACAATCTAAAATAAGGGACCATGCCTGCCAGCCTCTGCTGAGTGACCAAGACTAGGGACTTCCCAACACAGTGGGCGTGTTTGCAGTCTTTGGTGAAATAACATCAAAGCATTAGCATTTTAACCACCTTCTGTCTCGGCTTTTTTTAAAACTTGTGATTTAAAGCAAAATGTATTTACACAACGCTTAAATGAACACTTTTTTTTCCCAAACCCTTTCTGTGGGAAGAGGGGTCAAAAAAATCCTGACATGTGAAGTGTCTTCAATGCTAATTACCTAATTTTGTCTTGAAAAATAAATACTTCCTAATATGATATATTACAAATAAAAAATGACTGCAAATGCTGAAAATCTGAAATAAGAACAGAAAATGCTGGACATACACAGCAGGTCCATCCGCATAGTTTTTTTCATAAAATAAACTTTATTCATAAAATTTATAGCAAAACATACAAAACAGTTGTCATATTACATTCCAAAAGTACATAATACAGATTATACAATTTGCAGCTTGCATCAAGTACAGTTCAATGAAAACATTGTACATAATTACAGTTCATGACACTCTAGGGTGTCTCTTTGCATTACACTCAATACAGATTTTGGATTACAGATTCATTACAGGTACATTACATCAATTCGAATTTTACATTCTGCCCGAGGGGGTTTTTCCCTGATTGCAGCCCCTCGGTATACAATGGCGGGAAGGCTCTAAACGGTTGCCTTTCCCCACAGAGCCTTTGCGGCAGCCTCACCTAGCTTCAGTGCGTCTCTGAGCAGGTCGTCCTGGACCTTGGAATGTGCCAGTCTGCAACACTCGGTCGAGGACAGCTCCTTGCACTGGAAGACCAGCAGGTTTCGGGCAGACCAAAGGGCATCTTTCACCGAGTTGATGGTCTTCCAGCAGCAGTTGATGTGCATCCCCGGGAACAGCCCGTAGAGCACAGAGTCCTGTGTTACGGAACTGCTCGGGACGAACCTGGACAGATACCACTGCATTTCTCTCCAGACCTTCCTTGCAAAGGCACATTCCAAAAGGAGATGGGTGACGGTTTCATCTGCACCGCAGCCTCCTCGAGGACAGCGCGCAGTGGGGCTGAGAGTCCGGGAGTGCATGAAGGATCTGACTGGAAGGGCCCTTCTCACCACCAGCCAAGCTATGTCTTGGTGCTTGTTTGAAAGCTCTTGCGATGACCTGTTCTGCCAAATGACATTGACAGTCTGCTCGGGGAACCAACCGACAGGATCCATCGTCTCCTTTTCCCGCAGGGTCTCGGACGTTACGTGCGGACCACTTGCTGATCGCCTTGTGGTCGAAAGTGTTTTTTTGCATAAACTTTTCGACGAAGGACAAGCGGGGTGGAATGGTCCAACTGGACGGAGTGTTCCATGGCAGCGTGGCCAGGCCCATCCTTCGCAACACCGGGAACAGGTAGAACCTCAGCACATAGTGACATTTTGTGTTTGCGTACCGAGGGTCTATGCACAGCTTGATGCAGCCGCACACGAAAGTGGCCATCAGGATGAGGGCCACGTTGGGCACGCCTTTCCCCCCTTTCTCCAGAGATTTGTACATCGTATCCCTGCGGACACGGTCCATTTTTGATCTCCAGATAAAGTGGAAGATGGCTTGGGTGACTGTCACGGCGTAGGAGCGAGGTATGGGCCAGACCTGTGCCAAGTACAGCAACACCGAGAGCACCTTGCACCTGATGACCAGGTTTTTGCCCACGATCGAGAGGGATCGTCGATCCCACAGTCCCAGTTTCTGCTTCACCTTAGAAATACGCTCCTTCCAGTTCTTGGTGCACGCCCCAGCCCCCCCGAACCAGATCCCCAGCACCTTCAGGTAATCTGTGAAGGGGACAAAGGATCGGTCGCTTCAGTTCCCAAAGAACATGGCCTCGCTCTTGGTACGATTTACCCTGGCCCCTGAGGCCAGTTCGAACTGGTCGCAGATGCTCATCAGTCTGCGGACCGACAGCTGATCCGAGCAAAAGACGACGACGTCATCCATGTACAGGGAGGCCTTGACTTGAGTGCCTCCGCTGCCTGGGATCGTCACCCCTCTTATGCCCGCATCCCTCCTGATGGACTCGGCAAAGGGTTCGATGCAGCACACGAACAAGACGGAGGAGAAAGGACAGCCCTGCCTGACTCCAGATTTTATCGGAAGTGAAAAGGCAGAATAGTCTTCTGGTGTTAGTCCAGCATTTCTGGTTTTCTTATTGCTTGATAGAATAATGAAGCTTCATTTTTGAGTCAGAGTAGGCTTTTTGCTAACGTTCACAATGTGACCAGTAATTGTATGTTGGTGAGTGTAGTTTTGTACAAACATAGCCAAGGATGCATCTTCCCTGAACAGACAGCAATGCGGGGATGGCAGTATAGGTTACATTTTATAAATCAGCGCTGCTGGTGCAGGTATTTGCATGCATGTAGTGCTAATTGGAATATCATGCCTGAAGATTAGTATGCCTGTTTAGCAGCCCGCTTGATTTTCCGTCAGTTAGTTTTAATGGATGGACAGCTATGTGGTCTGCAAATCTGATATTCTGATTAGTACTCCCGGCATGTAAATCTCTGTACCAGGAGTGCTAATTCATAAAATATGCTCCTACAATCATAAAATGGTAGACATCTGGGCAGATAAAGGGAGAAAGAAATTGTAATTATACAGCACCTTTCATGACCTCAGGACATCCCAAAGTGCTTTACAGCCAATTAAGTACTTTTGAAGTGTAGTCACTGTTGTAATGTAGGATACGCGGCAGCCAACTTGCGAACAGCAAGGTCCCACAAACAGTAATGTGGTGACCAGATAATCTGTTTTAGTGGTGTTGGTTTGAGGGATAAATATTGGCCAGGACACCGAGGAGAACTGCCCTGCTGCTCTTCCAATAGTGCCACGGGATCATTTACGTCCACCTGAGGGGGCAGACGGGGCCTCGATTTAACGTCTCATCCGAAAGATGGCACCTTCGACAGTGTGGCATTCCTTCAGTACTGCACTGGAGTGTCAGTCTGGAGTGGACTTGAACCCACAGCCTTCTGACTCGGAGGCGCGAGTGCTACCCACTGAGCCATGGCTGACACTACATGAATAAATTAAAAACTGAAAAACGTGCAACGACAGTCTCCTTTCTGATGGAAGTTTGTATGTAATGTAACCAGTGCTAAGGACTCATGGAAGCTGTTATATGCAACATGCAGTACCCCAAGTTCTGGCAAGGAAAAGCAAGATTAAAAATCATGAATTATTAGGTATTCAAGGTAATTATTTGCCTTGAGTCTGTGTCTTCCCACTATGAATAAATTCTCTGAAAGTGTCTCGGTTAGATTACTCCCACTGGGTTTTATTTCAGCTAAATGGACGATGTTTAAGAAAGCAACAGTGAGTTCAGGGAAGTGTGCGTATAATCATTCTGGAAGATTGTGGTGTTGGTGATATACCTTGTGGGACGGACAATTTATAGCATTCGTATCAGTTTTATCACCTTTTAAAAAAAATGACTATTAATTGGCTCCCCCGAAGGTTAAGGAGGTAAGTAGCTGAAGCCATCCAGATCAGGGAGGTTTCAGGTCCAATCAATAGCCTGTGCTAATTTAGCTGATCTCAGCCGAGCAGTGGGAACAGTGGTGCAATTCACCTCGGTAATCCTGGGTTAGGGTGGGGAAAATTGGTCGGAGTTCAAGACTCCTAATCACTATCCAGTTACCCCTATTGGAAGCATGCCTGTGTGGACCTTGTGTGAGGGTAGAGTAAGGCTTTAATTGTGAATCCCCAATAGATGAATAATATATCTAACACTCGTTGGATTTGGATTTGAAGAATGGCCACAGTAGGAAAAAAATCTAGGGATTTGTGACCAGTTTTTCTAACAGGACAAAGCTTTCCTGTTCAGAATACTTGTTTATAATGCATGGACTAATCTTCCTGTAATGTTCTAAAGCTATTGCACTTCCTTATTGTAAATATTAAAGTGTCCTGACATCAGACATTTATGTATTCAGGAATGCATGTCAGATTTTCTTATATCCAGTTATGGAATGAATGATCCTCTGCAGGTCTCTCTTCCTATATAGACAGTAAAATGGTGTATCCGTCTTAAATCAAATTACAGATCAAAAGTATTACGGTTTGGAGGATAGTACGGTCAGCACAATTGAACAGTGTTCAGAGTACCAATGTTGGCAATTCTCAGTGTAAGTAAATTCCTGAATAATTGCAGCTTGTTTCAAAGGAAGACTATTACAAGTATGTCCTGCAAGTAACACAGCATAAGGTTTTAGCAGCAGAAGATATGAGAAGAGTAATTCTGAGAGGTCTCCACCCCACCTCAATTTATCTGCTGCTGAAGCCCTCCTCCATGCCTTTGTCACCTCTAGACTTGACTATTCCAGTGCTCTCCTGGCCGACCTCCCACCTTGCACGCCCCCCCATAAACTTGGCGCATCCGAAACTCTGCTGCCGTATCCTAACTTGCACAAAGTCCCGTTCACTCCTCATCCCTGTGCTCACTGCCTTACATTGGCTCCTGGTTCGGCAACGCGTCAATTTTGAAATTCACACCCTTGTTTTCAAATCCCTCCATGGCCTCGCCCATCTCTATATCTTTAACCTCCTCCATCCCTATAACCGTCCGAGATCTCTGCGCTCCTCCAATTCTGGCCTCTTGCGCATCCCCGATTTTCATCGCACCGCCATTGGTGGTTGTGCCTTCAGTTGCCGAGGCCCTAAGCGCTAGAATTTCTTCCCTAAACCTTTTCACCTCTCCTTTGAAGATGTTCCTCTGTGACCAACCTGTCCTAATATCTCCTTATGTGACTCGGTGTCAAATTTTGTTAGATAACGCTCCTGTGAAGTGTCTTGGGAAGTTTTACTACCTTAAAGGCGCTATTTAAATGCAAGTTGTTGTTTAACTGCCCAGCTCCCATAACTGATTGGCAGATTGATCTGCCAATGTGTAAGTTAGGTCAAGGTGCTGCAGTTGGCCTCTGCCACTGGTCTAGAGAAGAGGTTTATTGTTCAGGTTTCCTGTTTGATATCCCCTGACTCCTGCTGGAAAGTTGTGTGGCTGAGAACTGGTACAGACTTAACTGTGATACGCCCTTGATAAAATAGCTTGTCAATGCCAATTGTCTAGGTTCACACACATAGAGGTAATTTTAACTTTGAGCGATCGTGTGAAATGGGCAATATAAAATTGTCCACCCATTAAACACCCTGCCTGATTTTTCCCTTCCATTTACTTCAGTCGAAAGGGAAACTGGGCATGATGTATAATGGTCACCCAAAGTTAAAATTCCCCCATAGAGTGCTCACCTGGATGAGTTACTCATCAGCAGCAATTGCATCAGGAGAAGTGGAGAGAAAGTTGTAGTGAAAATTCATATTCATATTAATCCATACTCCCCATCCATCCATCCATCCATCCATCCTCACATAATTGAATTTCTACAAGCCACGTGCTCATATCTGCACTCACATTATCACAGACTGGCCACTGATGTCCTGCGGTCTTTTCTCTTTACATGTGCTGACTGACCTGTTTTGTGTAGCAGTCAGTACATGAGACTTCTTTTGTCCATTCAAAATATTCCTATTCTTTAAAAGTGATCTCTTTACACAACTAAATAAATGCTAGAATAATCGCCATATATTTTCTGGGTGGCATAGTTGTCTCTTGACTTCTGCACACTCCAATGTTCTAACTTTTTTGGTCCATGTGATCTCCTGGACTTGCCTCGATCACCTGAGGGGGTCGAAGAAGAGTTTTAGGGTATTTTTTCCCTCTCGGGCGAATATATGGCGGTGGGGATGGGTGTGAGGAGTGGGGAGGGCAGCAGTGGTGTTGGGGGACGGGGAGGGAAGAAGTGTTTAGCCATGATGGTCTGGTCATCGTGGGGCAGGCTTGATAGACAAGCTGGTCTTTTCCTGCCTGTCAATTTTCTATGTTTTGTGTATAATTGACCTTTAAGACCAGGGTAAACTGTTCTCGCACCAAATCTGCAAGAGCTTAGTTGTTGTATGTAACTGCACTATCTTGCAAGGTTCCTCTTTTTTTGTGAATCCCACTGTGCACTTATCCCACCCACACAATATGGTTATTAAAAGCCAGTCATCTCCTGTCCTTTCAGGAAGTTGATTCTTAAAGCTGAATTGTTTGAATTTTGTTTGCTGCAAACAAAATTTAAAATCAGTACAGAAAAGCAAAGCTTTCAAATCTACTAAGATGAAAACTCCACAAGTGACTCCAGAAGTTTCATTCAACTTTACCTGACTGCAGCTAAGGATCCCTTAGTGTATCGTTGAAAATGGCTGCCTCCCAACTTATAGTCAGGTAGGCAGAGATAAAAATGGTGTTGGGGGTCTAAATTACGTCACTTGATCCCTATTTGTACGTATGCACAAAACTCCAACCGGTTTCCGACTGGAGCTGTGGCTGCCGGGATTCGAATTTGCCTGAAAATTACCATGGATGCTTTTCTTTCTCTCTCTGTCTGTCTCTGATGTGCTTTATGCAGAGCCAAAAAAATAGAAGTTAGTTTTACAGTAAGCAGTTGGAGGAGCCACTTTGAGGATTGCATCTTTCTTAAAAGAACCTTTCAAAAGAGCCCAGAAATGCAGTGAAGAGAATTGGGGACAAAAATATTGGTTGAAAAGAGTACAAGAGAAAATGAGGAAAATCAGGAAGCAGTGACTAGATCATGCTAAGGTTGAGTTTTAAAATTCTGAAGACTGTAAGAAAGGCAGAGAGGTAAGGAGTGCATACTTCAGAAGCCTTGGCAAAAATAGACTTGGAGTAGAAGACTGTGCAGCGTAGAGAGCAGGAAGGGTATGCAGTGAGGAGGTGGTGGGGGTGTGTGTGTGTGAGAGATATGTCAAGTAATTCTGAGGCGCATATCTTCAGGATCGTGGGAGGGAGGAATATTGTCAGGACTAGAGTCTCACTGCAGTCCAAAGGATTGCCTGATGGGATAAATTTCAATGTTGCTCACAAAGGTTGAACAGAATGGAGCAATGGAGGAAGGTTTTTAATAATGAATATAGATAATAGTATGGAAAAAAAGGTCAACTTTGTTTTAGTAGAGAGAGTAACTGCATATCAGGACAGAAAGAGGGTGGAACAGAGGATTCAGAGAGGTTGCAACAAATGACTTTGGCAAAGGTCCAGAAGGAGTAGCATTTGGATTGTGGAGTGTTTTTTTTCCCCTGCTAATATTTTGTTCATTATTCATGCTTGCTGCTAGAATTTAAATTGCACCATATGAAGAGGTCAATACGCAGAGCTGAGAGTTTTGATTTCTGAAAACTGGGTGACATCAAACGGGGTACTTGTGTCAATGGGAGTGGAGTGGTGACCCCCTCCATTCCTTCCCCCACCTCCTCCTCCCCCCCGCCCCCCCCCCCACCACCACCAACCTATTGTATCCAGCTAGTCCTCCTGATAGGGAGTCATGAGCCAGTCTGATGACCTGTTTATGTAAAAAGGGAATTTGTAATAGAAACAATCCAGAGCACAATCTACTGGATGTAAAAGCAGTCTCGAGGAAATGGATGCCTCCTGTGCTACTTAGTACGATAGAGAAAGAATAATAAGATAAAGAAGTGAGGATGGTTATTCCTTTTAGAGGTTCCAAACATGCTGTAAAATTGCGATGAGATGAGCATTTTGTGAGAGACCAAAAAATGCAAGTGCAATGACCCTCGGTTATTTGTCTACACCTGTGACTACCTTGGCACCTGTATTGGACATGTTAATGGTGTCCTTTTCTCACAACCTCTGCTTCACACAAGACAGGCTACTGCCATCTGAAAATGCAAGTGCAAAATGACCTGCACACAATATCTGGATCAAGTACATCTTCCTGTAGAAATAAAGGTTACGACAGAATAATGTTTTTATGTTGAGCAGATGCATCCAAGGCATCCCAGGAAATGACTTCCACATCGGGCAGTCTGCAGCTCTTTGAAAGATCTATCCAATTAGTCCCACTCTCCTAACAACACTCTGCGTAATTTCATTTTTCCTCATGTCACCTCTGGTTCTTTTGCCAGTTAACTTTAAATCTGTGTCCTCTGGTTACTGACCCTTCTGCCACTGGAAGCAGTGTCTCCTTATTTACTCTATCGAAACCCTTCCTGATTTTGAACACCTCAATCAAATCTCCCCTTGACTTTCTCTGCTCTAAGGAGAACAATCCCAGTTGCTCTAGTCTCTCCATGGAACTGAAGTCTGTCTTCCCTGATACCATTCTAGTAAATCTCCTCGGCACCCTCTCTAAGGCCTTGACATCCTTTCTAAAGTGTGGTGCCCAGAATTGGCCACAATACTCCAGCTGGGGCCTAACCAGCATAACTTCCTTGTTTTTGTACTCTATATGCCTCTATTTATAAAGCCAAGGATCCCGTATGCTTTAACAGCCTTCCCAACTTGGCCTGCCACATTCAAAGATCTACATCCCCAGGTCTCTCTGTTCCTGGATCCCCTTTAAAATTGTATCATTTGGTTTATATTGTCTCTTCTCATTCTTCCCAGCAAAATGAATCATTTCACACTTCTCTGCATTAAATTTCATCTGCCATGTATCTGTCCATTTCACTAGTCTGTCTGTGTCCTCCTGAAGTCTGTTATTATCGTCACTGTTTACTACACTTCTGATTTTCGTGTCATCGGCAAACGTTGAAATTATGCCTTGTATATCCAAGTCCAGGTCATTAATATATATTAAAAAGAGCAGTGGTCCTAATACTGGGGGACACCACTGCATACGTCCCTCCATTCTGGAAAAACAACTGTTCACCACTATTTTCTGCTTCCTTAGCCAATTTCTTATCCATGCAGTCACTGCCCCTTTAATCCCGTGGGCTTCAATTTTGCTAACAAGTCTATTATGTGGTATTTCAAACGCCTTTTGAAAGTCCATGTGCACAAAATCAATTGCACTACCCTATCAACCCTCCCTGTTATTTTATCAAAAAACTCAATGAAGTTAGTCGAACACTATTTGCTATTAACAAATCTGTGCTGGCTCTTGTTTATTAACCCATATTTTTCGATGTGCCAATTAATTTTCTCCTGGATTAACGTGTCTCTCAGTTTCCCCACAACTGACGTTAGGCTGACTGGCCTGTAGTTGCTGGGTTTACCCCTCTCCCCCTTTTTGAACAGGGGTGTAACATTTGCAGTCCTCTGGCACCACTCCCATATCTAAGGAGGATTGGAAGATTGTGGTCAGAGCATCTGCAATTCCCACCCTTCTCTCAGCAACCTAGGATGTATCCCATCCGGACCAGGTGACTTTTCTACTTTGAGCACTGCCAACCTTTTAAGTACCTCCTTTATCGATTTTTATCTTATCCCATTTCTCTACAACTCCTACTTTACTGTGGCATTGGCAGCATTCTCTTCTTTAGTGGAGATAGATGCAAAGTAATCATTCAGTACCTCAGCCATGCCCTCTACCTCCACAAGAAGATCTCCTTTTTGGTTCCTACTTGGCTCCACCCTTCCCTTGACGAACCTTTTATTTATATATTCATAAGACTTTTGGATTTCCACTTACGTTACCCACTATCTACTATCATACGGTCCCTTTGTGACTCTTACTTTCTTTTTCAGTTCTCTACTTTTTTTATATTCACTTTTGAGTCTAACCACCTCCCCTTGACTTTCAACGGCATTACAATCGCCGAATTCCCCACCATCAACAACCTGGGGGCCACCATTGACCAGAAACTTAACTGGACCAGCCACATAAATACTGTGGCTACAAGAGCAGGTCAGAGGCTGGGTATTCTGTAGCAAGCAACATGCTACAGACAACATCCCAGCTGTAGTGCTGAAGACTTGTGCTCCAGAATTGGCCGCGAGTCCAGCCAAGCTGTTCCAGTACAGCCACAACACTGGCATCTACGTGATAATGTGGAAAATTGCCCAGGTATGTCCACATAAAGCAGGACAAATCCAATCCGGCCAATTACCGCCCCATCAGTCTACTCTCAATCATCAGCAAAGTGATGGAAGGTGTCATCGACAGTGCTATCAAGCGGCACTTACTCACCAATAACCTGCTCACTGATGCTCAGTTTGGGTTCCGCCAGGACCACTCGGCTCCAGACCTCATTACAGCCTTGGTCCAAACATTGACAAAAGAGCTGAATTCCAGAGGTGAGGTGAGAGTGACTGCCCTTGACATCAAGGCAGCATTTGACCGAGTGTGGTACCAAGGAGCCCTAGTAAAATTGAAGTCAAAGGGAATCGGGGAAAACTCTCCAGAGGCTGGAGTCATACCTGGTACAAAGGAAGATGGTAGTGGTTGTTGGAGGCCAATCATCTCAGCTCCAGGACATTGCTGCAGGAGTTCCTCAGGGCAGTGTCCTTGGCCCAACCATCTTCAGCTGCTTCATCAATGACCTTCCCTCCATCATAAGGTCAGAAATGGGAATATTCGCTGATGATTGCACAGTGTTCAGTTCCATTCGCAACCCCTCAAATAATGAAGCAGTCCATGCCCGCTTACAGCAAGACCTGGACAACATCCAGGCTTGGGATGATAAGTGGCAAGTAACATTCGTGCCAGGCAATGACTATCTCCAATAAGTGAGAGTCTAACCATCTCCTCTTGACATTCAACGACATTACCATCATTGAATCCCCCACCATCAACATCCTGGAGGTCACTATTGACCAGAAACTTAACTGGACCAGCCACATAAATATTGTGGCTACAAGAGCAGGTCAGAGGCTGGGTATTCTGTGGCAAGTGACTCGCCTCCTGACTCCCTAAAGCCTTTCCACCATCTAGAAGGCACAAGTCAGGAGTATGATGGAATACTCTCCATTTGCCTGGATGAGTGCAGCTCCAACAACACTCAAGAAGCTCAACACCATCTGGGACAAAGCAGTCTGCTTGATTGGCGCCCCATCCACCACCCTAAACATTCACTCCCTTCACCACCGGCGCACCGTGGCTGCAGTGTGTACTATTGACAGGATGCACTGCAGCTACTCGCCAAGGCTTCATCGACAGCCCCTCTCAACCCTGCGACCTCTACCACCTAGAAGGACAAGGGCAGCAGGCACATGGGACCAACACCACCTGCACGTTCCCCTCCAAGTCACACAACATCCCGACTTGGAAATATATCGCCATTACTTCGTCGTCACTGGGTCAAAATCCTGGAACTCCCTACCTAACAGCACTGTGGGAGAATCTTCACCACACGGACTGCAGCGGTTCAAGGCGGCGGCTCACCACCACCTTCTCAAGGGCAATTAGGGATGGGCAATAAATGCTGGCCTTGCCAGTGGTGCCCACATCCCATGCTTGTTTTGCTACTGAATTATGAACCTGACCTTTATCATAAACCTTCTTTTTCTGTTTCATTTTAATCTCTATATCTTTAGGCATCGAGGGCACTCCAGCTTTGAATGCTCTACCTTTTCCCCCTCGTGGGAATGTGTCTAGTCTGTACCTGAGCCATCACCTCTTTGAAGGGCTCCCATTGCTCTTTTACTGTTTTACCTGGCAATCTTTGATTCCAATCCACCTGGGCTAGGTCCCTTTTCAACTCAGTGAAATTAGCCCTCCTCCAGTTGAATATTTTCACATTTGATTTTTTTCTTGTCCTTTTCCATAACTATTCTGAACTAAATTTATTGTGGTAGTGTATGAAAGGGCAAGTTGTTCTAATTGGCATTATCACATGGAAATATTTTTAAATCCATGTGATTCGTGATGGCAGGGGTTTTCGCATAGACTGCCACCTTCCAGTAATATCTGTATTTGTCTTTTGGCAGCTGGTTATACACGGGCAACGTAAATTCACGATCCATATCTCAAACATTTGTGGCCTTGAGGCCAACCTCTCATCTCTTACTGATGCAAGTTTTAACAATCCTGACATTTCAGGTGGCGGTGAATCATCTTTGATGGTGCAAATAGTCAACAAAGCTGTGTCTATCCCTGGCTACAATATCTATTTATGAGCTAGTAGCACAGGCAAAATTTAGGATGGAGTTGCTTCAAAGGTTTTTGGATAGAACTAATTCTCAAGGAGAGCAAGATTCTTTTGGCACCAGTTTACTGTCGACCATCTGCTGATGATTCTCTTTTCACTTATCTGTCACATACAATTGACAAAATCAAACATTTGCCTCCAGGTCATGGATACTCACCAACATTTAACTAACAATCTCTTGGTCAATATGGGAAAATCATTACAAAGGTATCAAAACATTTTTTTGCTTTGAAGGTTCGTTGTTACTATCAGCTTGGCTCAGCAGTAGTACTTTTGTCTTTGAATCATAAGGCTGCGGGTTCAACTCCCATTCCAGGATTTGAACACGTAACCTAGGCTGACTCTTCAGTGGAGTGCTGTATTGCTGGAGGTGTTGTCTTTTGGATGAGATTTTAAATCGAGGCCCCGTCTATCTGTTCAAGTGGACGTAACAAACCCCACAGCACTATTTGAAGAGTAGTAGGGAGTTCTCTCGGTGTCCTGACCAACATTCACCCTTCAACCAATGCCACCAAAACAGATTAACTAGTCATTCAGCTGATTGTGGGACTTGGCTCTGTGCAATGTGCTGAACAGCGTCATGGAAACTTTTACGTCCACCTACGCAGGCAGACACAGTCTTGGTTTAATGTCTCATCCAAATGATAGCACCTCTTAACAATGCCACATTCCTTCGGTGCTGCAGTAAAGTCTTAGCCTAGATTATGTGCTCATGTGTTGCAGTGGGACTTGAATCCACGAACATCTGACTCAAAGGCAAGAGTGTTACCACTGAGCCAAGGTTGACATAGTAATCCCAAGATATATAGCCAAATTGGCTGAACATGCATCGCCAGCGCTTGTTGTTGAGGAAACAGTGCCAAGAATTAAACAGATTCAGTTGTGCTAGGCTGGGCAGGGGTTCATGAACTTTGGATGATGCAAACACCAACTGGCACTGAGGAGCCTTTTTACATTCCTCAGTCTGAGTTCACTGATTTCGTTTACATTGAAAGAACTGGCATCAAGGCATTGGCGACCCATTGACACTGAATTCTAGGTAAACTAAGGACTGCATGCACCCAGTCCTCCCAAGAAGGCAACTATTGGTAGAGTGATGAGAATTATCTTCAAACAGCTCAGATCTTTCTGGTCCGGACATTACTTGAAAATTAGTAGTGAAGTAGCCACCATCACTATATAACATACTCCCTCAAAGATAGTCAAAACAAAGGAAAAATATCCCCAATAGACATTGGAGCCATTCTAAACCTCTAGCCAAGAAAACATCTCTTAAATGAGACTGGCTTTGAACTGTGGGAAAGTGTAACGCACCGTAATCTGCCTGTTTATGATCCCCTACTGCACGATTCTTATTGCACGATCTACCCATCAGGGTCCTTCTGGATGTGAGAAAATACAGCTGAGCCTGAAACTCCTCCCTGGAGAATCTCCAGGGGAAACCACAGAGCCCACTGAATGACCGATTTGACTCCATGAGCAAGACTGTCAGGGATTTTGTGGAACCTGTAAGAGCCATTAATGCATCAGTGGGATGGCAGATTAGACCCTCACAACTTGTAGAATTCTATTGCCTCACTTGGGAATGTCCCCAACTACCCATTGGGAACTGGAGTCCCCTGAAGGAAGGGAGGGGAGGAGATTGCAACTCGAAGAGATGGATGAAACTAATGATCAAATGTCTGAGGATGCATTATCAGGTCAAAACCCCAAATACAGAGATGCCGTAACATGATTGTTGTCCAATGCACTGACTCGAAGTTGTTCCAGCTTCAGAATTAAAGCCTTCCTTTAGATTTCTCACAGAACATATCATGGCACATTACTATGGCTCACAAACACAAAGTCCAGATCAGTATATCTAGATTGTCAAAATATAATCCTATGATAGACTGAGTGTTCATAGTCCACAGGGACTCAACAGAACCTTTACATAATATGCCAGGCGCCGCCTTGACAATGGTACTTTGGGGCTTCTGCCGCCATGGGAAATTCAGCATACCCGGAGACGAGCCCTGATGCTTTCAATCAAGAGTTGACCTGGATTGATGCAGTTGGCTGACAAATTAACCAAAACGTTCTAACCAGGTTAGGATGGCGTTCCATAAGACCTATGGGCAGAATTTGTTCACCAAAGGGCCACACTACTCCAGGCAGCTGCAGAAATAGATAAGAGCTTTTTTTTTGAAGTCTCTTGCTGTTCTTGGAATGTGAGCAACCCTGCCAAGGCCACATTTGTTGAACATCCCTAGTTACCCTGAGAAAGTGGGTCTTCTCCTTTTGAACCACTGTAGTCCTGGTGGTCCCACGATTATGTTAGGCAGGAAATTCTTGGATTTTGGCTCGGTGCAGGAATGATGGTATATGTCCAACTCAGGATGGTTTGTGACTTGGAAAGGAACATGCATGTGGTGATGTTCCCATGATGCTGCTCATGTCCTTCTTGCAGGAAATGTTATCAAGGCTCTGCTCCCAGTGAGAGATGGTAGTATGGGTCACCAAATCAGAAACTTGCCTGACTGAATTACCTTTAGAAACCATAGACCATCAAGACAGCTGCATGTTGGTATTGGTCCAGGTTTAAATACATTTTTTTTTTCTTGATAACGCAGTCAAATTTCACACATCTGGAGTAGCAGACTTATATGCCATATTTACTGAAAAGTTCTGTGAAATCAAATGTGAGGTACCAAAAGTTGAATCACATTACAGTAGTCCAGTCGGACGAATAAACATTGGGCGCAAGGTATTTAAATATCTCCTTTAAAAGTTTGATTCCAGAAACGATATTACATCATGATTACTGCAGTTGGCTTGGCTTTAGATCAAACGAATGAACTGTGATGATCTTGGTCTAGGGCTCCAGAAATGGATCAAGTTTCTTGATGCTCTGCAGAAAATAATTCTAGTGGCTCTTGACATTTCTTGGGTTCTTGATCAGATCGCCCAACCTGATTGAATAATTGGCTTCTTGTGGCATACCTGGTGAGCTGTTTAAACGAGGCATGTAGCTTCCTTAAGGTTGTTAATAACTAGATGTTTATCTTATTGGATTACTTCTCCTACTTAGGGGGCTGCTTAGGGAAATCTAATTTGCCTCACCATGATGCTCTTCTTGATCAATTAGCTGGTGAATGTGATCAAAAGTGACAGCCATTGCTTTCGTGATGACTCCTCAGTCTACAGAGTTGCTTTCTTCCAATTTGAAAGATGAACAATGGTTCAGTCGTTACAAACAGATAAATATAACAGGACAGTGGGCAAACAAGTCTGAGAAGATTCAACAATAGCAACTTGCATTTATATGGTGCCTTTAACAAAGTAAAACATCGCAAGGTGCTTCACGAACGTTATCAGACAAAATTTAACACCGAACCAGGTGATCAAAAGCTTGGTCAAAGAGGAAGATTTTAAGGAACGTCTTAAAAGAGGAGAGAGAGGCAGAGAGGTTTAGGGAAGGACTTTGTTAAGACAAAGTCAAGCAAGTCCACTGTTGGGAGCAAGGGCAGTAAACCAATTTTATAATATTATGCTCCTAGAATAAAACATCACGTAATTGGGAGTGCACTTTCAGAAATTGGGCATAGGTCAGTGAGTTCAGATTGTGGCCTGCAGGATTTTCCATTATTAAAATGAATAGATTTCTGCTGTGACAATTCTGCTACTGTTTTGATGTACCTGGACATTATTGTTTGATGAGTGAGTCCCGAACATGAACTAGATTTATTTTGATTCACATGCAGAGATTTTATTAGACAAATGTGAAGAAAACTTGCCATTTGGGTGAACTTCAATGCAGAAAGCCAGGGTGCTGCTGCGGCCCATATGTTGAAGATTAATCTGGAACATAAAAAGCCCAAGCATATGGAAGATTTGTTTTATCTTGCCATTTTTCTGTCTCCTTGGGTGAGTTTACAATCCCTTGTTTTTGCATAGACATAAATCAACACAAAAAGTAAAAATATAAAGTGTGCTCACTTCCGTTAGAACAGAACAGAGCTGGAATTCTTTGAGCAGTCCAGCATTTCTTTTATGGAGAGGGAGGAAAAAAAAACATTGCATTTAACCAGTGTCTGCCATGGTTTGACACACACCTGAATCAGTAGGTTGTGCATTCAAGCCCCACTCCAGAGACGAGCGCACAATCAGTGCAGTACTGAGGGAGTGGAGCGCTGATGGCAGGTGCCATCTATCAGATGAGATATTAAACCGAGCTCCCATGTGCCCTGTCAAGTGGACATAAAAGATCCCATGGAGCAGGAGAATTCTCCCAGTGTCCTGGCTGACATTTATCCCTCAATCAATACCATCAATACCTGGTCATTAATCTCATTGCTGTTTGTGGGACCTTGCTGTGCGGAAGTTGGTTGCTGCGTTTGACTAATTTACAACAGTGACTACATTTCAAAAATATGTCATCGTCATGGAAGATGATGCGAAAGGTGCTATATAAATGTAAGTTCCTTCTTTTCGTCTGTGAGATGGCATTAGTTTGTATTAATGCTGTTACTTAGTCCTGCTTATTGTTAATTTTTTACAACACTAATGTTTTTTTGCATTGCGTACTGGAATCATTTTTTAAATAAGTAGCTGTGATCCTAAATGTTGAGCAATTGTTTTTATTAGTCTGTATATGTGCTATTTGATCAGAGAGGATGTAATGAGAGGTAAGCAGGCAGTGGAGACTTTATGGATAGAATTAAGAAATAGAAAAGGATTTAAGACTGTAGTGGGAGTTGTGTCCCGCCCCCATGGTAGCAAATGAGAAGTGGCAGAATGTATAAATGCAGAGATTAGACAAGCATGTAGCAAAGGCAGAGTGGTTTTAATTGGGGATTTTAACTTTTCATATTGATTGGGAGAAGCAGATGAGCTCATGTCAGAAAGGTAGTGAATTTCTTGAACAGCTTTCTGCAACAATATGTCCTAGATCCAACAACGGGGCAGGCCATATTTGATTTAATAACAAGTAATTAGTCAGATTTAGTTAACAGCCTAACGGTGCATGAACATTTATCTGATAGCGATTATAATATGATCGAGTTCAATGTTGTATTTGAAAGGGAGAAACCCGTATTAGCTACTAAGATTCTAAATTTAGGCAAGGCCGACTTCAGTGGGATATGAGAGACTGTCCACAGTAAACTGGGCAAATCTGTTAATGGGTAAAATGACAGAAGATCAGTGGGAGGGGTTCAAAAAAGAATTTAATGTGATACAGAACTGGTTTATAACCCTAGGGGGAAAAGCTATACCTGACAAAAAAAAACCCATTGACAACAAAAGAGGTAAGGGACAACAGAAAACTAAAAGAAAAAGCATACAAAAATGCAAAAAATAGCACAGATCCTGGCGACTGGGAGAGATACAAAGAACAGCAAAAGGTGACAAAACAGAGCTACAAAAAGGGAGTATGAAAAGAAACTTGCAAGGGATATCAAAATCAACACAAACATTTTTACAATCATATTTGGAAAAAGAGGGTGGTCAAAAGCAATGTGGGCCCCTTAAAAACTGATGATGGTGATATTGTAAATGAAAATAAGGAAATAGTGGACATGTTAAATAATTACTTTGCATCACTATTTACAGGAGAGGAGGAGGATAGCATGCCAAGGAAACTAAGTTTGAACCCGGGACAGGGACTCACCATAATTATTGTAAGCAAATTACCAGTAATGAAAATAATGGCACTAAAGAGTGACAAATTCCCAGGACCAGATTGTTTCCATCCCAGGGTTTTAAAGGAAGTAGGTGAGAACATTGCAGAAGCCCGAAATACATTCTTCCAAAATTCTCTCGATTCAGGAACCGTTGCTTTAGAGTGGAAAATTGCATATGTCATTCTGCTATTTAAGAAAGGTGAGGGGGAGAAACCAGGGAATCACAGACCAGTTAGCCTAACATCTGTTGTCGGGAAATGACTGGAGTCTATAATTAAGGATAGAGTGACTGAACACCTTGAAAATTTTTAGCTGAGAGAGAGGCAGCATGGATTGTCAAGGGTAGGCCATGCCTGATGAACCTGATTGAATTTTTTGAAGAGGTGACTAAAGTAGTGGACAGGGGAATGTCTATGGATGTTGTTTATATGGACTTCCAGAAGGCAGTCGATAAAGTCCCTCACAAGAGACTGTTAGCTAAGGTTGAGGGCAAATTATTGACTGGGTTCGGAAGTTGGCTGAACGGCAGGAGACAGAGAGTGGGGATAATGGGCAGGCACTCAAATTGGTAGGATGTGACTAGTGGTGTCCCACAGGGATCTGTATTGGGGCCTCAACTATTCACTGTATTTATTAACGACTTAGATGACGGGATAGAGAGCTGCGTGTCCAAGTTTTCCGATGTCACAAAGGTAAGCAGCATTGTAACCAGTGTAGATGGAAGCATAAAATTACAGAGAGATATTAATAGATTAAGTGAATGGGCAAAACTGTGGCAAATGGATTTCAATGTAGGCAAGTGTGAGGGCATCCACTTTGGACCTAAAAAGGATAGATCAGAGTACTTTCTATATAGTGAAAAGCTCAAAACAGTGGAGGTCCAAAGATACTTAAGGGTCCATGTACATAGGTCATTAAAATGTCATGGACAGCTGCAGAAAATAACCAAAAAGGCTAATGGAATGCTGGCCTTTATATCTAGAGAACTAGAATACAAGGGGGGTAGATGTTATGCTGCAGCTATACAAAGCCCTGGTTATTCCACACTTGGAGCACTGTGTTCAGTTCTGGGCACTGCACCTTAGGAAGGATTTATTGGCATTGGAGGGAGTGCAGTGTAGATTTACTCGAATGATACCTGGACTCCAGGGGTTACATTATGAGGCGAGATTACACAAACCAGGGTTGTATTCCCTGGAATTTAGAAGATTAAGGGGTGATTTGATCGAAGTTTTCAAGATATCAAGGAGAACTGATAGGGTAGATAGAGAGAAACTACTTCTGCTGGTTGGGGAGTCTAGGACATGGGGACATAGCCTAAAAATTAGAGCCAGGACTTTCAGGAGTGAAGTTAAGAAACACTTGTACACAAAAAGGGTGGTAGAAGTTCGGAACTCTCTTCCGCAAACGGCAGTTGATGCTAGCTCAGTTGTTAATTTTAAATCTGAGATAGATTTTTGTTAACCAAAGATATTAAAGGATATGGGATTAAGGCGGGTATATGGAGTTAGGTCATAGATCAGCCATGATCTCATTGAATGGCGGAACAGGCTCGAGGGGCTAAATGGTCTACTCCTGCTCTTGTGTTCCTATTTGTTTCACGTGATATGCTGCTGTGGTGTTATCATGTCAACTCTTGTGCCGTGAGTTATGTCTTGTGTACTACCTGGCCAAGCGATATCCTATTGAAAAGAGTTGTGTGCAGGCTTTCTGAGGGGTCCATTGAGAAACGTGTTGCATTCAGATGGCTTTGTCTTCATGCCAGGAAGAGGCCTTTCAGTTCTGGCTGGGGAGGGGGGAAGAGAATACTTTGGGGTGCTTCTCATGTCAGTTACCAAAAGCTTAGGTATTCCAAGGGACTAGTAGCATCTTGAAAGCCACATACTTGTTCCTGTCCTTCTTACATATGTCACTGTTAGAGGTCAAGTTCTGACGGTGATCACTGATCACTGAGTAGAGACTATTGTGCTGCTGCGAGGTCTAAGAATCTCAATATCATGGCTGTCCTGATCAAAACTGGCCTTTATTACATCTTGGATTTCATATTCCAATGCCTCAGCATCATTAATGGGCGTTTTCTTGAGAGATGATTGAACTGTGCTAATTGCACCTCCAGGAAGGATATATTGGCCTCGGAGGGGGTGAAGTGCAGATTCATCAGAATGACACCAGGACTTAAAGGGTTAAATTATGAGGACAGGTTGCATAAACTTGGCTTGTATTCCCTTGAGTTTAGAAGATTGAGGGGTGATGTGATCAAGGTGTGTAAAATGTTAAAAGGATTTGATAGGGTAGATAAGCAGAAACTATTTCCTCCGATGGGTGATCAAGAACAAGGGGACATCATCTTAAAATTAGAACTAGGCCATTCAGAGTGAAATCAGGAAGCACTTTTTCACACACAGCATAGTAGAAGCCTGGAGATAGGTATTACTGGATGTGGGGTGGAATATCAAATACTTCAGGAGCTGACAGCGGCAAACGAGAGTGGTAACTTCCATTCAATCGGTTCTGTCTCTTCATGTCATGAAACGGGGCCTTTAACATTCCCTGAACAGCCAGATGCAATATCTCTATTTAGCATCTCATCCATGATATGGTAACCCCCTAACTGTTACCAACTGAACCAGGTCAGAAGAGGAGAAAGAATAAGAGAATTGAGAAGGTGGCTTAAAAATCATCCCCTCTAATTATTTGAACTGTTACAAGCGCTACCTCATGCACAAAAGAAGTACAGTTGTGAGCAATATTGTAAACTATTTTCAGATGGTTTAAATATATTATCAATGAAGTATCAGAAGGAACTTACCTTTCCTCACAACCCAAGCAAGCTGCTGACATCACAATAGCAAAGTGATCTTTCCTCCCTATATATTCTATTAGATTATTTTTGCACCATTAAATAATTCTGACTATTGTGCAAATTTCTGATATCTCTTTGCAGTTGCAACTGCACTTTCAATTAACATATTACTTCCTACTTTTGGCCCTCACTTCCCATAGCTATGCAACATTTTCAACCTCTGTTTAAATAAACAAGTTTTCAAACTGTGTATAAAGGAAACACAAATGGAAAGAATGTCTTGGAAGGAATTGGTTACTCTGGGATTATAGATATAACGATCTTTTACATATTCAAAGGAGGGCATTTGAGGAGAATTTTGCATGTGAATTAGCTTTGTTTAGTTGAGAGGTTTTTATATTTCTCAGTGGAGTATTCAAAAGTGTAGGTATAGGGAAGTACTCTATGTATACATCTGATTTGTTCCAGGTGGCTATTTTCTATATACTTTCAGCATCTCCTTGGAATTTTATACTGGAACAGGTCATCCAGAACACATCCATTTAATTGATGAACATGTTAATTTGATATGCTTTGGTGATGTCAGCGGAAGAGATTCCTGTAGCTGCATATCAGCAAAGTGATGGAAGGTGTCGTCAACAGTGCTATCAAGCGGCACTTGCTCACCAATAACCTGCTCACCGATGCTCAGTTTGGCTTCCATCAGGACCACTCGGCTCCAGACCTCATTACAGCCTGGTCCAAACATGGACAAAAGAGCTGAATTCCAGACGTGAGGTGAGAGTAACTGCCCTTGACATCAAGGCAGCATTTGACCTAGTAAAATTGAAGTCAGTGGGAATCAGGGAAAACTCTCCAGTGGTTGGAGTCATACCTAGCACAAAGGAAGATGGTAGTGGTTGTTGGAGGCCAATCATCTCAGCCCCAGGACATTGCTGCAGGAGTTCCTCAGGGCAGTGTCTTAGGCCCAACCACCTTCAACTGCTTCATCAATGATCTTCCCTCCATCATAAGGTCAGAAATGGGGATGTTCGCTGATGATTGCACAGTGTTCAGTTCCATTCGCAACCCCTCAGATAATGAAGCAGTCTGTGCCTGCATGCAGCAAGACCTGGACAACATCCAGGCTTGGGCTGATAACTGGCAAGTAACATTTGTGCCAGAGAAGTGCCAGGCAATTACCATCTCGAACAAGAGAGAATCCAACCACCTCCTCTTAACATTCATTTGCATTATCATCGCCGAATCCCCTATCAACATCATCCTGGGGGTCACCATTGACAAGAAACTTAACTGGACCAGCCACATTAATACTGTGGCTACAAGAGCAGGTCAGAGACTGGGTATTTTGTGGCAAGTGACTCACCTCCTGACTCCCCAAAGCCTTTCCACCATCTACACGGCACAAGTCAGGAGTGTGATGGAATACTCTCCACTTGCCTGGATGAGAGCAGCCCCAACAACACCCAAGAAGCTCGACACCATCCAGGACAAAGCAGCCTGCTTGATTGGCACCCCATCCACCACCCTAAACATTCACTCCCTTCACCACCGGCGCACCGTGGCTGCAGTGTGTACCATCTACAGGATGCAGTGTAGCAACTTGCCAAGGCTTCTTCGACAGCACCTCCCAAACCCACGACCTCTACCACAAGGGCAGCAGGCACATGGGAACAACACCACCTACGTGTTCCCTTCCAAGTCACACACCATCCCAGCTTGGAAATATATCGCTGTTCCTTTGTCGTCACTGGGTCAAAATCCTGGAACTCCCGTCCTAACAGCACTGTGGGAGAATCTTCACCACACGGACTGCAGCGGTTCAAGAAGGTGGCTCACCACCACCTTCTTGAGGACAATTAGGGATGGGCAATAAATGCTGGCCTCGCCAGCGATGCCCACATCCCGTGAATGAATAATAAAGAAAAAACGCCTACTTTTACAGGCATGTAGCAAAAGCTCGGTGAAGGAGAAGAAAATAGGTTGTTCTGCCCACTGCCTCAGAAGGGGCCTACTTTGTTCTCCAAGTCATGGACATGCTTCATTGGAGATCACAGTCACTTTTGTTACTTGATGCTTAGTTAAGTGCATTTTTGGAGGGGATGGGGGAAGAATATGCCTCCTCTTTCCTGCGTTTTCTTCCTTCACTGCTTTTATCCAAACCCACCCAGTCCTAGCATGTTCCTCCTCCTTCCAAGGTGGCAAGTGGCCTTAGTGCCTTTCCTTCAGCGTTGTGGCTTAGAATAGGAGCCTAGCAGAGTGGGTGATCATTCCACTGTGTTATTCTCTTGTACTTCAATGCGTAGTGCCATCATGCTAAATACGCTTACGTATAATTGTATTCCAAAAATACAAAGAGGCACAAGGCAATACTGCAACAAGTCGTTCAGGTCACATTATAAAACTACAAATTAATTTGTCGTCTTTGCGGTATACTATTAGGTGTAAAAATGTTAGAATGTGGAACTCTCTACCGCAAAGAGTCGTTGAGGCTTATGGCATTGATGCATTTAATGGGAAGCTAGATAACATGGGGGAGAAAGGAATGGAAGGTTATGTTCGGATTAGATGAAGTAGAGGTGGAAGGAGGCTTGTGTGGAGCGTAAACCCTGGCATAGACCAGTTGGGCTGAATGGCCTGTTTCTGTGCTGTACATTTTATGTAATTCTATGTAATCATTGATTATACTTTACTGGATTTGCAGTAGCGTCACAAAATTTGCCCTATAAGAATATTTTTAACTCCAAGTAGAAAGTTACTGATGAAACTGGTAATTTGTCACTACTAAATGAGGAGGACAGAAAACTCCGTTTCAGTTCAAGGTATGAAAGATTAAAAGCTAGTATTTAATTTTTAGCAGGATTTTATCGATTTAAGAAGTTATTTATTTTTACATCCGATTTCTCCTTTACTCTTCTCTCCTGAAGGCATTGACCCCTTGATAGGAGCCAAGCCATATCCTGCCTTCATCTGATGTCCATGCATGTGGAGTTAGAACAGGGGTGGGGGGTATAGTGAAATGCAGATTTGAGTGCCCCTTCTCTGAAATCTTCCGTACTGAGAGGTGTGTCTTTTGGATGAGACATTAAACTGAGCCTCCGCTTGCATTTTCAGATGGATGTAAAAGATCCCATGACGCTCTTCAAAGAAGAGCAGGGAATTCTCTTGCTATCCTGATGGACATTTATCCCTCAACTAACATCATGGAGAAGTTAAATTTCTGCACATATGAAGAAAAACTGATGTTGACATAGCTAAGGATGATGTTGAGAGAGATCTAAGGGTATTTATATACTCAGCACTCAACATATCAAATGAAAGGAACAGAATCCCGTATATAGCCAATCAAGACAGAAGTTGGAAAAAGTCCTGCTTGAACTGCAAAGGTGTTCTGGCCAGACCTCCCCTTTTAGTACTGTGCCCAGTTGTGTTCACCATGATGCAAAGGAGACATCTAACCCCAGAGGCAATGAATGGAAGAGACACAAAGCAGACAGTATTGAGCTGTGAGAAACAAACTGGAGAAACTTAGATTTTCAGCTTTTAAGGTATACAAGATAGTAAACAGTATAGAAAGGGTAAATCTGGAACACTAGTTCAAGTTGAACTGTGACAGTAGGACAAAGTTTAAACTGGCAAAAGGTAAATTTAGGAGTGATACCAGGAATTTCCTCACACATGAGATGCACTTTCAGGTAAAGTAGTGAAAAGTGGACTGCTTCATAGTCCAACTGAAAGTTCCAGGTCTTTTTGTGCACTATGATTGTTAGGGTCACTGCTTGACAAGCACTGTAGTTGGCAAAGGAGCACCGGTAAGAACAGGAAAGGGTTGCCCATGGTAACAGGTGACATTCAAGTCATGCAGTGAGGTCCCATTGTTAAACTATGTGAGGGTCCATCATACCACGTAGAGCTACCTAGGAATGGTGAAAGAAATGTGCCTAAGGCGACGGAGACTGAGCCTTAGCGGTGGGACTGAGTGAGCTGTGTCATCTCCTTTAGAAAGACCTATTGACAAGATATAACATCTGTCCAACACTGCTAGTGGCCCTCAATTGGTATGCATTAGACTCCATCCAGGTGAACACTGGGGACATTTGCAGTGTTGGCCACTTTCCTGTATACAGATGTATTATTCAGCAGAGCCAATGACTTTGCTAGTGATCAGTAACACCAGTATGAAAGGGCAACCTAATTTTACAGGTCTGGATTTCCTTTAGTCTGGCGAGTAATAGATTACATCTGTGTTGCCGATCAGGGCCATGTGCACATTGCTGTGTCTTGTATGAATCAAGAGGGATGTTCTTTTCTTGTCTCATGATTCTGTGCTAACGGTTGCTGGCGTGCGCCCAGTAGCACAGAACCATGCAGGTCAGTCATTGATTTCCTGAAAGCTGTCACAATGCATTAATTTTCAAGCAATTTTGTGTGTCACCCTGACATGAAGGAGAAGCAAGTATGGAAGGATGGCTAACTGGGAGATCTTGGCTACCACCTGCTGCAATGGCTCATGGCACCATTATGTTAATGACGAACAGACGCAGAACATGTAAACAGTGAAGCTCATGCTGCATTTAAAATAGTTATCGCACATACCATTAGTTTGTTAAATGTTTCGACTGATCAAGGAAAGGTTACGTTACAACACTGCCAAGGTTTCACAAATAATTTTCATCTGTGTGCTACATTGCCTGGACCTGCACCTAAAGTGCTGTAAGCTGCAGGGCTACGGACCGGGTGCTGGAGGGTGGGATTAGAATGGGCACCTGGTTGTTCTTCAAGCCGGCGTGGACACGATGGGCCAAATGGCCGCCTTCTGTGCTGCATCTTTTCTATGGTTTCTATTGCATTGCCCTGCAAAGAGGCTTTGCCTCATAAGCTCAAGAACAGGATGCCAAAGCCATGGGAGAGCAAAATGCTGAAAATGACAATGAGGAATTGGTTGCTGAACCAGGAAGGCAGTAAAGAACGCTGGTGCACCAGACACTGCTTCAAGGTGCCTTCTAGTGAATGCCTGAACTACATTATTTCTTAATGCTGCAATCTACATTTGCAAAATAACCTTCCACAAACCAACTTCTCCTTACTTTTTGCAGCACAGTAACTCAAATATTTCCAACTTTCACTGGGCCTCTGCATTAATCAAAACAATTACAAATAAGTAATCAGCACCACGTTCAGATCAATTTTTAAAAATATATATGTTCATTCCTGGGAAATGGACTTCACTAGCAAAGCTGGCATTTATTGCCCGGGTTGTCTTTGAGAAGGTGGTGGTGAGCCTTCCTCTTGAACTGCTGCAGTCCGTGTGGTGAAAGTGCTCCCACAGTGGTGTTCGGTAGGGAGTTCCAGAATTTTGACCCAGCAACAATGAAGAAACAGCGATATTTGGCCAAGTCGGGATCGTGTGTGACTTGGAGGTGAAATTGGAGGTTGGAGGTGCTGGTGTTCTCATTAGCATCATGCTCTTGTCTAGTTGGTGGAGGTCGTGGGTTTGGGAGGTGCTGCCAAAGAAATCTTGGTGACTGATTGCTCTGCATCCTGTAGATGGTGCACACTGCAGCCACAGTACACTGGTGGTACAGAGAGTGGATGTTTGAGCTGGTGGATGGGGTGTCAATTAAATCCTGAGTGGTGAGTTTTGTTGCAGTTATACCCATCCAGGCACGTGGAGAATATTCCATCATACTTTTGACTTATGCCTTGTCGGTGGTCGAGAGGCTGTGGAGAGTCAGATGGTGAGCCACTCACCATAGAATACCCAGCCTCTGACCGGCTCTAGTAGCCATGGTATTTATGTGGCTGGTCCAGTTCAGTTTCTGGTCTGTGGTGACCCCCAGGATGTTGATGGTGGGGCATACGGCAATGGTAATGCCAGCTGCAGAGCTGTACTGACAGCCTGTTGGGTTTTTGATGGCCCAACGCTCCTTGGTAAGGGCCCTGTATCATCAGGGGATATGCAATTGAAGGCTGTACTACAGCTGTCAGAAACAGGAACTTGCATGCATGCCAGTGCTGTCTACAATGAAGACAACCTTTCATGTTACATAGATGTGGGTAGTGGATTGCTCCCTTTCTTCTCTGAACCTTAGTCACATTATTATATGCATGGTGCCAATAATTTACGTGGATAATCCTGCTCACAAAGTATACTCTTTTTAAAGCAGGCCTTGAGAGGACTGAATCCCTAGGTGCTGCAGGAGACGTTGAAGAGTATTGGCTTCAACTACCAGCACCACTCGCTCCCAATCACCTATGCAATGTGACTTGATCCTGTGCTACCTCCGACCTCACGGTCTAACAATGCTAGCTGTGCTAAATTTGGCAGAAGCATTGGTAGTGACTCAGGGTCCTATGAGCTGCTCGCCAGCATGGGTCCACTGGTTGTAGGTTTTTTCTTCCTTTCCTTAAAAAAAAACAATAAAATGTCGCACTCAGCCTCACGTAACCATGTTTAAGCACTACTTTCATTGCAGTATATTCCATGTGAAGTTACTGTTGCATGTGACAACAACAATAGAACAACATTACGAATCCATTTTATGAATTGATGCTTCAGGTGTGGAGTTTCACAGTACGGGAATGCATGTCAGGAATTTGAGTGGAGTGCCGTGTCAGTGTCTGGATTTCAGATCTGCATTTCCGTTGCACTGGGAGACACGACTGGACCATCAGGGCACTAGCCAGGAGCTTGGGGTGTGTTTCCGGCTTCACCATCCCCCACTTCCTCAATGCTGTCCTGCCCAGTTATTTCCCCAATGTAGTCAGTGGTTCAAATTGCTTGGTACCATATCCTGTTAGTCATCTGGTCCTGCAAGCAGAATATTGAAAGCGCATAGGGCACTGATGATGTAATCATAGAATGGTTACAGCACAGAAGGAGGCCATTCGGCCCATCCAGCCTGTGCTGATATAGTTGCACAGCTTAATGCACATTATGCATACAACCAAGTAAGGTTGCATATTTTTTGTTCAAAGTCCCTCTAAGAATTATTGTGCACACAGGTTGCTACATAAATTTCCTGATAGCGACTGCAGCATCCATTCTAAATGTTTGTCAAACATTCCATGCTGTGATTCCATGGCTGCACTGCACATAGCTAACCCACTCTTGCTGCTTAGTATCTACCAACATTAAAGGATTAAGCTGTTTGCAGAGAGGACCTCTTTTTACATGGGTACACGGGAAGTGTTTATCTTGGAGAGCAGAATTCTTGAACTCTTGACCTCTTCTTGATGACTTTCCAATGCCTGCAGGTGCAGGAGACAGGATTCACACTTTCTGCCATCACCTCCCCTGCGTATTGCACCAGGCACTTGGAGAACAGATCAGTCTACTCCCTGCATGCTTCCCAGAGAGCATTCAGTGCCTGCTCTGTAAATCCCACTTTTCTAACTCTGGTGTGCTGCATTCCACGGTAGTTTTAGTCAGTTAACAGCTGCCTTTGCTTCCCCAGTGCTATTTCAGCTGCTTAAATGCCTCCTAATTGCAGTTCACAACTGAGTGACAATTATTGCGTGTTCCACTTCATTGGCCCACTGTTTGGATGTTAAAGTGCATGTTTTAGGCATCCATTAAAAAGATAAAAAGTTTGCATTAAATATCTTTTTTAGTAATCTTCAAAAACTCTCGTGAAAACTTAGTTCAGTCCTCATTAGTGCACCAACGGAGATTGCTAGTAAGAAAAAAAAGACTTACATTTATGTAGCGCCTTTCACGACCTCAGGACGTCTCAAAGCAGTTTACAGCCAATGAAGTACTTTTTGAAGTGTAGTCACTGTTGGAATGTAGAAAATGTGGCAACCAAATTGCACACAGCAAGCTCCCACAAACAGCAATGTGATAATGACCAGATAATCTGTTCTAGTGTTGGCTGAGGGATAAATATTGGCCAGGACACCGGGGATATCTCCCCTGCTTTTCTTCGAAATAGTGCCATGGGATCTTTTACGTCCATCCGAGAGGTTTAAAGTCTCATCCGAAAGACGGCACCTCCGACCGTGCAGCACTCCTTCAGTACTGCACTGGAATATCAGCCTAGATTTTGTGCCCAAGTCTCTGGAGTGAGGCGCGATTGCTACCACTGAGCCACGGCTGAAATGGTTTTAAAATGTTTCCGTATGCAGCGATATACGTACACTATAGGCTGAATAGCTCAGTAAAAATACAAATGTAATGTTTCTGTCAATCACTGTAATGCAGAACATGTAACACTGAAGGATCTGTTAAGCAGAGTTTCATTTGCACGTGCCAATAAAAATAACAGTCTCCTTTGAATGACAATCTCTGGAGTGGGACTTGAACCCACCACATTTTGACTCTGAGATGATATTGCTACCAACTGAGCCACAGCTGACACATAACTTTGTAGTGCCTGCAAAGAATCTCAAGCAAACGTTTTTTTAAGGCTCTTGGTCTGAGGATCCAATGAGGCCGACCAACATGGAGGAGCAGGAACTCTGATCACAGTTTCCTCTGTCCGGTGTGCGGATCGGGCTGGTAATTCCTACCTCTCGTCACTGGAGAACAAGACAACATAGTGGAGGTGGGTCTATCCCATCATTCATCGCGATAATGAAATACAGTTAATGAAACAAAATCATTCTATCGTTTTAGTAAAGGTTTTTTGTCACCGTTGTGAATACTGGGAGTGTCCTGGCTCCCTAGCTGTCACTTGCTTTCTCTCATTTTCCAATGACATAAGAGAACAAATCCCACAACCAGGCAGCTTGTGAAGATTGAAAAGTACTAGAGGGAATGGAGACCAAGAGAAAGTAAGAGCAGTAAATTATGATTTTAAAAAGAGGAGAGATGAAGAAGACACAAGCTGCTGCTTTCGGCCCATGTGACTGATGCAGCTGCTCTTTTCAGATATGTTTGAGTGGGTGCCTCAAGTATATGACTTGTGGCTGAAATTTTCACACCGAGGTTTTGTCCAGCATTTACAGCCCTGGTTTAATGTTTCCTGTAGTACACCAACTCCTTCCCGGAACTGATGGCTTTTGAGGTGAAATGCCCGATAGCCAAATCATTTCAGAAAACAAAAATTGAATTAGAAAAAGCAACAGTTTATTTTGTTTTTCAACAAAACAATCTTTAAGTAGTGTTTTTTTTAGGGAGAGCATCAAGGAAGTGATTATAGGACCTGTCCATCAATTTTGATTGATATAAAGGCAGCAGCATTGAGGGATAAGGCCTGCTTTGCACTGAAGTTTCATCTGAAACTGGTTTTAAAAGGAAGAAAAAACTTGCATTTATATTGCATCTTTCATGACCTCAGGATGTCCCAAAGTGCTTCACAGCCGATGAAGTGACTTTTGAAGTGTAGTCACTGTTGTAATGTAGGAAATGCGGCAGCCAATTTGCGCACAGCAAGGTCCCACAGCAATGTGGTGATGACCAGATAATCTGTTTTTTTAGTGATGTTGGTTGGGGGATAAATATTGGTCAGGACACCAGGGAGAACTCCCCTGCTCTGTTTCGAATAGTACCATGGCATCTTTTACGTCCACCTGAGAGGGCAGACGGGACCTTGGTTTAACATCTCATCCGATGAACAGCACCAAGTTGGACTGAGGTGTTGAAAGTCTACAAATGTGGCTCATCTCGTCAGAGAAGCTGTAGTGATAAACACTGAGAAATAGCAAACGGAGTTTACAATGTATATGGTCCATGACATGGGAGTGTTTGAAATAGACATTCTATGCTAAAAGTGGAGAAATGTCCTAAATCCCTAGTACTGATATCCCTCACCTTAAGCAGCACAAAGCCCCACCCAAAAAAATACTTTCAAGGGGCTTTCTTTCCTCATCTAATTTGAAACTGGCAGAAGGGCTCACAGTTTTGCCATGTTGGTTCCAATATTCCAAATTTTCTGTTGAAGGACTGTAGATTCTTTTTATTTCATGCTCTATAATGCTCCACAGAATGATGTAAAATAAATATGTAGTATTGATGTCATTCTGGATTTAAGCGGTTTTAGATCACATGCAGTTGATGTAAATGAGAAATTTAATGCCGAGTGCAACTATTCGACAAGAAAAATATATCTCTTCCTTTTGACAATGTGATATTATTGGTGTTGACATAAAGTTGCATGTTGTGTATATGATCCATCTGGAGCCAATTTGTATTTTCATTGTTCTTGCATGTTTCCTTCCCATTTTCCCTTCAAAGTGAAAACATTTAAATAGGGAACAAGAAACCAAATGTAACTGAACTGATTAATCTTACCGCATTTAGATTTAGCGAGTCATCTTAGAGTAACTTCAAAAAAAACAAAAAACTTCCAATTAAGAAATTTATAAGCTGTGCATTTTTCCATAACTTACTTTTAACAAATGTGCAAACATAGAATCGCTAGACTAAATTGCAAAAGAAACTTTTTTGATCAGAACATAATAAGCATTCAGTGTTGATTTTGATGTGACAAAATGAAACATTTTGTTCAAGATTTAGCTTGAGGTTGAGTTCTTCAATTCTGTCATGGTACATAAGGAATTCAAAACCAGCTTCATTCAGAGAAAGCCTAACCTGGCTTAACTTGGTACAATGTGGTGATGATTTGTTGGTCGTTCGGCAGTTCGCCTGAGGGAGGAGTTAAGCCACTCAATTCAAATACAAGCATGGTGTATGACTTGTTAAGCTACGTGCCTGAGTTTTTTTAATGGAACATAATTATTTAAATGTTGCTTGGTTCTGGTTACTGTTTAGGGGGATTTATCAGCCTGCTCGGTTCAAATCACTGAGTCTGTCGGAGAATTTTGATGAAGCAAGTGACATTCTGTAATCTTTGAAGTGAATCTGTGTGAAACTAGCCGGTACTTCTGTGGTTGGTGAAAATATAATGTTAATTAAGATTTAGCTTGGTATTATAGGTGTAAAATAATTGTATCGCACTGTGACAAGAGACTTGTTAAACTTACTACTATTGTAAGTATGTTATAATGCTAATATTTGCTTGTTCATTTAATGACTTTGTTGGGTAGTTGGAGCCTAAAATAAGGTCTGGTGTAGAGCTTTTCTTTTATCTTTTGAAGAAAGGGAGGATTGTGTGGAGGCATCTGATAGAACCAGTAGCTTGAGATCATCTACAAAAAGGGCTCTCTGTTCACTTCTTGAGCACATTATAAATTGCTCCTCTATTTCAGGGCAAGTGAAAACACTCTCTGGGGCATAGGCATGTGAGGGTTCACCTATGAGACTAATCTGAAACATGGAAATAAGAAAAGTCCAGGGTGAAAGAGACCCAAAAATGTTAGACACGATGTTTTAACCATGGGAGATGCTGTGCACCATCCAGTCCTGTAGGCGGTAGTGCTGACTTATGAAAGCAGGTGCCAGTGTTGTATTGCTTGGGTTCACTGGAAGTTGTTGTCCCACTGAGTTATGGGAAGCAAAAGAAATAAATTCTCATGCAGTCTAAAACAGCAGTTGGACCACTTGTGCTTTCCCCCTCCGACCCATTCTCCAAACCTCCAGAAGTCAGGATGTGTTTCATAGAAGTCACCTAAAATCCCAAAGCACTCGATGAATTTTATATTGGTGTCCCTGATTCTGTAGAGCTTCAGGGTCAAATTGGAAAAAAATGTGCGGCCTAAAATCTTAGTGATTACAATTGTGATGGAAAATTGCTTCATTCCTGAGTCACGGGAGGTCCCTATGGTTGGAAAAGATATCCCCTACTCCTTTGTTATCCCCAGAAAGACATGAGGTTTCAGAGACTATGGCACCAAAAAGTTTAAAAATATTCCTCAATGGCAAAATTGAAGATGATCCCTTTGCCTTACCTAATGCTGCCAGAGTTGTGAGGCAGTGGAATTCAATTCCAGGGTTAGTGGTTGATGCATTCACTATGTTAAATTCAAGATTAGATTGGATAGGTGGATGAAGGAAAAGGTGATGAAGGAATATGGGAACAGGGTGGGTAAATGTGATGAAGACTGTTAGCTGATGTGGACTTAGGCGCAGACTAGTTGGGCACAAGGGATTATTTCCGTGTTGCAACTTCTATGTATTTTCATTTATAGACCTAAATTTTAGAGATCTTGCTACCAAGTGAGGGGCCTCCTCTGCTGGCTGTGCACAACAGGGAATCACTAGCACGATTCAAAGGAAATCGTGGGAAACGCATCCACGATTTCCCCAACACATGTGCGCCTGAGTTCCTCTTAAACTCTCTTGGCAGGTGAAGCTCCCTGTGAGTGTGTGATTTTGTACAATTGCCACTGATGTGGATTCCTAACATAATTGTCACTACGTTCTTAGACACGAGTAAATGTGTCCCAAGTGTGGTGAGTTGTTAGTGATTGCAGTTGCAGCTAGTTTTTGGTTTTGTGGACTACAAATGAATCACAAGGACCCATTGCTCGAGGCTCCTTGCCATCAACATGAGCTCAGAAAATTATCCTGATACTAGCCAGGACCGTAGATTTCTACATTGTACATTGTTCAGATTACCAAAAGGCAATATTGCCACAAATACTTGAGTTTCCATGGCTACGGAAAGAACTATCAATGCTAGGTACGCACTTTTGGAATCACTTAGCTCCCAGATTTCACAAAGTGCTTTTCATTAGAAGTAGTAGCTTGGAGCTGCCATCCATATTCAGTTGATTGCCTCATTTAAACATTGGGGCAGAAATGGCTCGTGAAATAGTGGTGAGCTCAACAGCACTCTCCGTTGTTAGTGGCGAAGTGGAGGAGCAAGTTCCGGCATTCGTACATGTGCAGTGAAATCTGGAAATCCGGAACTTGCTCCTACTGGTTCGCTGGCGATAAGACAGCTTCGAATTAAAGGGACATCGCACGCTGCAATCAGAGAAACCATTGAAAAATTGCAGACTTGCTTATCGACCCAGCTGGGAAGTAACAAATTACATCACGAAACAGGTATGCTTAAAAATACCAGGTCTAAACTAAGTTTTAACAGTGCGGTAAGTCTTAATGACTGCCAGACAATTAAAAGTTAACTTTTTAAAAAGATGGAATCTCATTACTCATTTTAATAGTTTTTGGTCATTAAAAATTATTTTTTCACTTTTTTTCCCTTCAGTTTCTTTTATTTAGTTCAATTATTTCTTACCCCTTTTTTTCCACCGTCTATAACTGTTTTTACATTGATTTTAATGTTAAACCATGAAGTGAAAGATACACCATTCCAAGCCTGCAGAGACAGTGAACGCAGCTTGACAAAAATGCTGTGACCTGATCGGTCCTCTTGACTCTCCCAAGGTCCTAGCTTCGCTTGAACTGACGCTGGGCTCTTCCCCGCTTCCTATTCGAGGAAGTGCCCGAAGAAAAGTAAGTTAATGGGTTAGTATAAATCTATAGAGCGGCGAGCAGTGTTGGTTTGCCACTCCGAGTAATTTCTGTCCCGTTAACTCGGGATTGTCAAGACAGCCATTGTACAAGCTCTTCAATTTGTAGGCAGAATTGGTTTTCCGAACAGGAGCAGCTTTCAGTTACAATTTACATGAGACCTGAAATTGTAGGAACATTTGCTAGTTTCCCAGGAGCGGTCATTCTCCCACCAGGCGATTGTTGATCCTTGCATTCAAAAATGTCAGCTTTTTATTCAATTCCCAATAAAATACAACTTCAGGACGCTGAGGTTAATAGCAGCATCCATCTCTATAGTTATGTGTACACATCTCCCTGAGACATCAACAACTCAAGCTAATCTTCATGCAATCACCCATGATCACCTACTTCTGTCATGCTACTGATGGACCAAAGCAGTAACTTTACGAACTCTCACTCCTAGCATGGAGCCTTTCCCGCATGGAGCCTTTCCCGCATGGAGCCTTTCCCGCATGGAGCCTTTCCCGCATGGAGCCTTGCCTGCAGGGAGCGCATATTTGGAATTTGGGCATGGACTTCCCATGATTTTCCATCAATTACCATTAATGGGGAGTAAGCACCTGAATTCCTTTTTAGCAGGTGAACCTCCTTGCTGAGGGAGTGTAATTTTGCAGCTCCAGTCTGTGACATATTAGTTCTGCTGACATAATATACTAGCAGGGTTCCAACTTATATTGCCACCACCATCTTAGATGTTAGTCCATGTACTGTATGTGTGATGAGGAATTAAATTCAGCTGCAGATAACTTTTGGATCTGTGGATCTCAACACATGCACATTGTTACGAAGGAACCAAATCGCTGTGATTTTATTATTGTGCTACAATTGTTTTTGCAATTATCTAATTCTAATATATTGCATTTTTGGCACTAAAAAAAGGTATTCATGACACTGATACTATGAATCTCAATTTTGTGCCCTAATAATTTTTTTTAAAAATAGAAGCATCTCTCTATATTATTTTTTAAATTAAACCAAGATGGTTAATGTTTTATGTATCAGTATGCCCTTGGGCAGCTGCGCAACAGATGTACTTAGATTCTTTTAAACCAGAAAGTAATATTAAGGTTCCAGAACGTAAATAACAATTGTAGCATTTTATGAAGAGTAGCTATATAAGACTGTTTGCCAATATTTTCACGATCAAGGCCATGAGTAGGCTTTTTATTGATGTATGTCAAACGCAAGCACTTCTGAGACTGTAAACAAGATTATTGTCTGCCTATTGTAGGTAATGTTATACGAAACTACACATATTGTTGTAGGTAGACTGGAGTCTGCTTTGTGCCACTGGCTATAAATATAGGGAAATGGTGTACAGATGTCGGGTTTTTATGTGATGAACAGTTCGATAGCCTTGATGCAATTGCTCGATTTCAGCTTGTGGGATTGCTGACTTATTCAGCTCCCTGTTCATGGTGAAAGTAGAACGTTTAAATATTGTAGATTTTTGCGTAGGGAATTCATTTTTCTCCTTTCATTTTTCTCCTTGCATGCACGCTGTGCATGCAAGAATGTTTGATTGCGGAATAATTGTTTAAGTGCATTAGAATTGCTTTTATATATTAAAAAAATGTCGGGATGAATTTCTTGCCAGCTGGTACACTCAGCATTGGAGATGCTTTTGGTGGAGGTATAGCCATTGTGCTTATAGTGAACAATCAATCATATGCCACCACAATGGGCAGCAAGTAGCCATAGCTTTGTATGCTCCTCCCTGCAGCTGGGAGTTTAAGCATAGGGTGCCTGGATCTGCAGGCTCAGTTTCAACTTTCAGAGAAGGTCGGGGAAGCTAAAGCCCATCTTTATCACACCTTACTGAAATATGGAATAGTCATTTCTTTTGTCATGAAGTGGACCCTTGATCTGCATGGAGTGAGGTTGATAATCTGGAAAAATGAAGACCATTGCTTGAGGGTATAGGCACATAGTAACAGGAGTAGGCCATTCAGGTCCTCGAACCTATACTACCATTGTCAGCTGATCTGTACCTCAACTCCATTTACCTGCCTGAGATCCATATCTTTTGATACCCTTACCTAGCAAAAAATCTGTTAATCTCAGCTGTGAAAATTTCAATTGACCCAGCAACCACAGCTGGTTCAGGTACTGAGGTAGGAATCTAATAACCATTTAAAAGTGAACCTTGATGGAATACTCACCTGGGTGTTATATGCAATTGACGCAACAACCCCCAAGAGAGATGAATAATAACATATTGTTTTTCCTAAATTTCTGGAAAATTATCTTTTTTTAGGTGTTCAATTTCTTGGTCTCCTTTTCAGAACAACATTATATTTTTGGGGGCGGGGGTGCTAGGCATTGTGCATATAATGCATATTATATTGGGGCATTGTGCATATAATGCATGTATTATATTGGGGCATTGTGCATATAATGCATGTATTATATTGGGGCATTGTGCATATAATGCATGTATTATATTGGGGCATTGTGCATACAGTATATGGATTATTTTGGGGGAGTCATTATACATAGAGTACTTGGATTATCTTGGAAGGGGGGACATTGTACGTACAGTCCATGGATTATTTTTCACCTGGAGGTGGCTTTGCTGGTCCTTCAATTCTCGAAGGTGGATGCAGCCAAACAGCAGATACAAATCTGAAAGGGGAGGGAAACTTATTTCTTGTGTATAATTTAAAAATCTTTACTTATCATTATGCAGTTTGCATATTGAGGAAAATTATATTTTGCTGCAAAATGGATCTCTGGAAAATATAGTTAATGACATTTGTACATAGACAATCACAAAAATCACAGACTTACTCAGTGTACAAGTGTTCATTTACAAACCATCTTAATACAGGTGCTGACAATGAATGGTAAATCAGTGAGAGCAGTGCACAGAGACTGCAGCCCTCTGTTTAAGTATTGCCTTTTCTGAGACTGGAACAATCTCAGGACAGAGTGCCCTTTCGTAAGCACCTGCAGAGTTGAATAGCTGCATTGTACCATAGTCATTACCAAGGAGGGTAAATACTGTCCACTACAAAAAAAATACACGGGAAAGGGAATGGAATTTTTGATTTTTGCAAATTATTTACAGTGTCCTGCATAAATTAATAATACATTTTTATTTTTTGTTGCCAGATTTATTTTCTCTGCAATATATGTAACATCTGGTTGCTGATAACTTTACTAAGAATTGTGCTTTTACAGAATAAGACTTCCTTTTTCTGCATATTGTGCAACTGCATGTCCCTGTACAGTGCTGTTTGCATACTTACTGGAATTCAATATGTACAAAAATACTTGCTTTGAATCCACCCAGTTAAAGGGAATGGCGATGAGCTGGAAGAGTTTTGTATTGCTTTTCTCTTGTTGCCACACACCAATAATGCCATTGTGCTTGCAAACTAATGAGAAAATAAAGATTTACCAAATACAGTCCACTCCTGATAATTCAAAGTAGATTTTTTAGGGTATAAAAAAACCCCAAATTATCCAGTAGTTCAAATTAAACAATTGAGATGAGTTATTCAGTAATCTGAATTAGGCAACTTTGGATTGACAGTGGACCGTACTTGTTCTGAAGAGGAAATCTCTTAAAATGTGAAACTGTTTTATTCTAATATTTGTTTTGTGCTTAAAGTGACAGTAAAGTATTTCCGCTTTGTTTACGCAGTGATAACACATACTTGACTTAAGATAGCTTGGTATGGGATGAAAAGACAGAACATTACTGCACCACATTTCTCCTAAAATGCAGCATCAGTTACACAGCAACTTCAGATAAAGAACCAAATATGTGTTCAGCCATCCATCTTGATTATGTTCAAGATTATTAACTCCTGCTAAAATTAGATCTTTGTTGAAATAAACTTATTACGTCGGAGTAGATTATGATGAAGCCATTAAGACTTGGCTGTAGTTTTAATTGCCATCTTGTCCATTGAGCTGAATGATGTAAAATCAAATTGGAAGTAGGTTGGCACAGAGTGTAGTGTTTTAAAAAGATAATTCCATCGGGAGTGTTTGACCTGCAAGCTCATGGAGAAGGAAACTAATTTCAGGAGATCAAAAATGACACAAGCCAACTGCGTTTATTGTCATTCATTCCCAGTTCTAAATTAGTGTCGGCGATATTTGTGCCTGAATGCTTAACATTTTATTATTTTTTCTTGGGGTGTGGGTGTCACTGGCAAGGCTGGCATTTATTACCCATGCCTGGTTGTCCTTGAGAAGGTGGTGGTGAGTTGCTGCCTTGAACCAACTGCAGTCCATGTGGTGAAGGTGCTCCCACAATGCTGTTAGGTAGGGTGTTGCAGGATTTTGACCCAGCGACCATGAAGGCATGGTAAAATATATGCCCAAGTCGGGATGGTGTGTGACTTGGAGGGGGACTTGGAGGTGATGGTGTTCCCATGCACCTGCTGCCCTTGTCCTTCTAAGTGGTGGAGATTGTAGGTTTGGGAGTTGCTGCTAAGACAAGACATTCCTCTGTCTTCTATTTTAAATGGGTTAATATCTCGGTCAAAAATAGAGGTCGAGGAATATTACTGAAAGTAATTTGCAACAATATGTTTTTGAACCTTTTTGAAAATTCTAAATATTTTGTTGAAACAATACAGAAGTTGTGAAACAATAGTGGCTAATTCCATTTATAGTGAACATAACATTTTCTTTGTTTTCAAGTATATTAATTTGAAAATACAAATTTAAACAACATGTATAATACAATTTTAAGATGTTCAATACTCTTTTATAATATATATCTGTAGTGTGGAGTGCTCACTTTTCAAAAACATGGATTTTGGCTTCTAGTATGTTCTGCATATGATGATGATTAAACGTATTTTATTTCTGGAACAAAGGGTTTGTTTTAAAGACATTAAATTGGCTTTAGTTCTATTCAGTTTCAAAGTCTTATAAACGTGGAAAATGTGTCAAACCAACAATTATGGTTTCTACATTAAAGAGTATGATTAGTTATTAATGAAGTGAGTGGATTTTCTCTGTTTATTTTGAAAGCTACTGATCTTACATTTTTCATTCCTGGTGACAGAAAATCATGACACATCATTTGATCAAAATGTTCAGATTGTTATGCTGTTTATCTTATTTAACAAAAGTTAAGAAATAAATGTACTTATGCCTTCCTTTCTTGAGTAGGTTTATTTATTTTTATTTAATCAGTGAATAGACCCAAGATCAATTACTGTAAAGTTCCACTCATACATGTGGAGCAAAGACAATAGGTAGCAAAATTATAGGAATAACATTGACTCTTTTCGAAACTACACTAAAACTTTTGGCGCTCGCTACTACTGCAAACTTACCACCTTACTTATTCTTTGTAGTGATCGAACAAGTGCAATATAAAGTAACATTGTGTGGATAGTTTTAATGCCATGAGTGTTAAAAAGTTGACAGCAATGCAGAGATGAAAGCTTGCAGTACAATTTTTTTGACTTGAGTGTATACGTACTTGCAGCTCAGATCAGATACAAGTTGGTATTGTAAGGCAATATTAATTCCTTTGCGATGATTTGCCCTTGCCATTTTGGCCTTTGATCATAATATAAAGTCTTGTTCCAGTAAAAGGTAATTTCATTTTCTAAATTGTTTAGCCTCTTGTACTGGAGATCAATTAAGGGTAACTTGTGCAGTGACCACATCAATGGAAACTGAATTAAGGCTTATGTACATATTCACATTAGCTAATGATTCCTATATGCTGCTATTAATAACCAGGTTTATTAGGTATTTCTGGACTGACATGACTTACCCCACCTAGTTTGGCATGTTGATTGTTTAAGACATAAAAAGAAAGGCTTGCATTTATATGGGGGCCTTTCACGTCCTCAGGACATCCCAAAGCACTTTACAGCCAAAGAAATTCTTTTGAAATATTGTAATGTAGGGAAACGTGGCAGCCAATTTGTGCACAGCAAGATCCCACAAGCCAAAAGGTGATAATGACCAGACAATCTGTTTTAGCGCTGTTGGTTGAGGGGTAAATATTGGCTAGGACACCGGGGAGAACTCCCCTGCTCTTCTTTAAAATAGTGCCATGGGATCTTTTACATCCACCTGAGAGGGCAGATGAGGTATCGGTTTAACGTCTCATCCAAAAGATGGCACCTCCGACAGTGCAGCACTTCCTAAGCCAGTGCTGCACTGGCCTGTCAGCCTAGATTTTGTGCTGAAGTCTCTGGAGTGGGGTTTGAACCCACAACCTTCTGACTCAAAAAGGCGAGAGTGCTGTCACAGCTGAAATGGTTTTAAAATGTTTTGGTAAGCAGCTGTATATGTAAACTATAGGCAGTACAGCTCAGTAAAAATAGAAGTGTAATGTTTCTGTCAATGAAGGTAATGCAGAATATGTAACACTGAAGGACCTGTTAAGCAGAGTTTCATTTGCACATGCCAATAAAAATAACAGTCTGCTTTGAATGACAGACCTGTCATTCTGAGAGTGTTGATTTAGATTGTGTCATTCATCAGCATAATTAAAAAGTAGACAAAAACCTATGATGCATGGAAGAAGGATGGTTTTGAATTAATGCTCTAGACTAAATTATGTAAGGAAGGCTGTTGCTTGTTAAATCACTAGTGTTAACCCTTAGACTGCTGGCAGTTCAAGGAAATTCTTGTCTCCCTGGACTTGCTGCTTTTGCAATTTTTTTGTGGTCCTGTGCTGTAAACCTCCCCTCTCCCACCTCCCCAAAACTAATACATTTAAAAAAGTTGCTCAAACATCAGAAATGGCTTCTTACTATTTTAGTTTTAGGTTAATATTACAGTAAATGTAATATGTCCTTTTCTCTCATCATTGATTCTCTCTGTGGGTAAAGTTAAAGAAAAATTATTTTATTTAAGCACCATTGGTCAATCACCAATGATATCCTGTGTGTCTATGGCATGCCATCCCTCCGTGATCTCTGTGTCCTTTGATTATAATCATCTCTCTAGCCGCTCACTCAGACCATTGCCTCTTCTGGGAGATTCGAGGACAAAATCTAGGCTGACACTCCGGTGCAATACTGAGGGAGTGCTGCACTGTTGGAGAGGCCATCTTTTGGATGAGACGTTAAACCGAGGCCCATCTGCCCTCTCAGGTGGACAGAAAAGATCCCATGGCACTGTTCGAAGAGCAGGGGAGCTCTCCCCAGTGTCCTGGCCAATATTTATCTCTCAACCAACACCATTAAAATAGATTACCTGGTCATTATCACATTGCTGTTTGTGGAATCTTGCTGTGTGCAAATTGGCTGCCACGTTTCCTACATAACAATAGTGACTACACTTCAAAAGTACTTCATTGGCTGTAAAGCGCTGAAGTCGTGAGAAGTGCTATATAGATGCCAGCTCTTTCTTTTCTCTCTGTCGTCCACCTCTGTTGCACCACCTTTCATAATTCTATCTCTTGCAGTCTCATTTTCTCTGATGGTCCATTAACGTGCCCCCAAGCTCCAAACTCAGTATCCTTGTATTTTTAATAAATATGTGGCTTCTCAGCAATATTATGTGTAACCATGGGAGCAGCTTCAATATGTGTACTGCTGACAGCCAGCATTACCTCTCTTTATTGCCACTCTTGATCCCATGACTGTTGCACTGCTGTCTGACTGTCTGTCCAACATAGACCGAGAGGAGCCAGAGCTTCCTCTAACTAAACATAGGGAAGATACAATCCATTATTTTTGTTCTTGCCAGAAACACCACACTTGAGGCCCTGATTCCATCCAGTTCCCTATCTGCTCATTCAGACTGAACCCACATTGCTGCCTTTCTTGACGCTCAGCTGAAATTCAAACCCCAGATCCATCTTATCACGAAGACCGTCTATTGGCAATTATGAAATATAGCACACCTCAATCCATACCCCAAATCCACTGTTTTTAAAGCCTTCAGCCATGTCTTTGTCATCTCCAGGCTTAATTTTAACAACCGTAACACCCATTGGCCTCACCACACAAAGTCCAACTCATCCACCCTCATCCTATTCTGTTCCTGGTTGAGTCCGGGGTTGTAAAGGTCACTGTACTTATTCTTGGCCTTGGATAGTAAAGTCATTGATGCACTCTAACATAGTGTAAAGAGGATGTCATGAGTGGCAAACATGCTTAGTACAATCCATTCGTGGAAGGTGTGGCTGTCTCGTTTTACCTTGCCTGATCGGTAACTGCATTCAGTGTCTTGCAGCACTAAGTGGCAACGTGTGAGGTTTTTGAGTTGTCACTGATTGCCCTGGCCAGCATTTTCCACTTGCCCTGAGCTGCTCCCTCGTCTGTCAGTCTCAGACATAGTGTCCCTAAACTCCTGCAGGAACACTTCTATATCAGAATCTGTAAAGAAGGGGACTTTGTTCCCTGTAGTAGTCTTGTCTGATATTTTCAGATTAACATTTTTCTGTGCTGCTTCCGAAATGATGATCCGTGTTGTGGCTCTTTGAGAAGCTGCAGGCCTTTAAGATACTATTTCCCACCTCCAAATGGCTGAGTGCCTAATGAGACCATACTTGGAGTACTGTGAACAATTCTGGTCACCATGTTACAAAAAGTATATAGCAGCACTGGAGAAGGTACAAAAAAGATTTACTAGGATGTAAGAACGGGATATGACGCTCGACTCATCGATCGACAGTTCCGACGGGCCACAGCAAAAAATCGCATAGACCTCCTCAGGAGACTAACACGGGACGCAACCAACAGAGTACCCTTTGTCGTCCAGTACTTCCCCGGAGCGGAGAAACTACGCCATGTTCTCCGCAGCCTTCAACATGTCATCAATGAGGACAAACACCTCGCTATGGCCATCCCCACACCTCCACTACTCGCCTTTAAACAGCCACCCAACCTCAAACAGACCATCGTTCGCAGCAAACTACCTAGCTTTCAAGAGAACAGCGTCCACGACGCCACACAACCCTGCCACGGTAACCTCTGCAAGACATGCCAGATCATCGACACAGATACCACCATCACACGAGATGACACCACCCACCAGGTGCATGGTTCATACTCCTGTGACTCAGCCAACGTTGTCTACCTCATACGTTGCAGGAAAGGATGCCCCAGAGCATGGTACATTGGCGAGACCATGCAGACGCTGCGACAACGGATGAACGGACACCGCGCAACAATCGCCAAACAGGAGGGTTCCCTCCCAGTCGGGGAACACTTCAGCAGTCATGGACATTCATCCACCGACCTTCGGGTAAGCGTACTCCAAGGCGGCCTTCGAGACACACGACAACGCAAAATCGTCGAGCAGAAATTGATAGCCAAGTTCCGCACCCATGAGGACGGCCTCAACCGGGATCTTGGGTTCATGTCACGCTACACGTTACCCCACCAGCGAACAAATGTTATCTGTTTTTAATATAATGGGTCATTTGCTGGCTCTTTCTGCCTCTCTCTGTGTTTTTTTTTCTCTCTTTTTTTTTCCCTGTTTGTTTTTTTGTTGAATGTGTATTCGGAGGTTCTGCAGGTAACACCTCTCTGTCTGAACACGGTGATTGCCTTGGCAACGGGCAGTTGCAGGGGCAGTCTGTAAACACCATGTATTATTGTTCAATATGTATAAATGCGTAGGCTTCAAGGAGATCTTGAAACATTTGCCTGAGGAAGGAGAAAATCTCCGAAAGCTTGTGAATTTAAAATAAAATTGCTGGACTATAACTTGGTGTTGTAAAATTGTTTACAATTGTCAACCCCAGTCCATCACCGGCATCTCCACAGGATGATAGAACTGAGAGGTTATAACTATTAGGAAAGATTGAACAAGCTCTTTCCTCTAGAAAAGAGCAGACTGAGGGATGACCATAATCTTAACGATAGAGGTCTTTAAGATTACGAAAGGCTTTGATAGGGTAGATGTAGAGAAGATGTTTCCCTTGCGGGTGAGACCAGAACTAGTGGCCAGAAATAAACAAACTGTAGTCACTAATAAAGCCAATCGGGAATTCAGGAGAAACTTCCTTATCCAGAGAGTGGTTAGAATGTGGAACTTGTTACCACAAGGAGTAATTGAGGCAACTAGCATAGATGCATTTAAGGGGAATCTAAACAAACACATCAGGGAGAAAGGACTAGAAGGATATGTTGATGGCATTAGATGAAAGGAGGGAGGAGGCTCGTGTGGAGCATAAACACCGGCACGGACCTGTTGGGCCGAATGGCCTGTTTCTGTGCTGTACATTCTATGTAATACTGTGTAACATTTCAATGCCTGGAGCTTGCTCAAATTATGCAGATGGTTCTGATCCCACAAACTATGATGGGGTCAGCTCCAGTGTCATTAAGCAGGCAGAATTCCTGCTTTGCCACGCTTTCGGTGGAGATTACAGTCTGATAGAAAATCCAAGCTAAATTGTGTTGTTGCTACTTTTACTTCTGTGAGTGCAAAATGCTATGGGATAGGATTTGCAAGGCTCTGCACTACTGGCGAGGCCTTATACGCTGTCGTCACAGGTTGGAAAATTAGGTGCCCACACTCTCAAGCCTCATTTGTGGGGTTACTCAGTTTTTCAACCAGTAATTGGCCATATAATGAGTTTATGCTACTATCATATCTGTCCTCATTTAAATGTTAGCATCCCATTGTACAGTTGTAGGTCTAGAATTTTGAGTTTTGGGTGATGTTGTGCCCACAGGCTGAGCTTCATCCATTTTTAAAAAAAAAAGTGGGTGCACAGCAATCCTGTGGAACTCACCAGACCTCTTAAAGCAAGAACATAAGTTTGGAATTTTTTTTGTGTTTTGATTTTAATTTTCCCTTTGTTGCAATTTGCTCCATGCATTAGTTGGTTCGGTTGATAGACCTCTGTTTTTGCACCTTTTCTTTCCTGTCAAAGTTTTTATTTTTGTAGTGCTGGCTTTGGCGTGGAACCTTACAAAAAGATGAGCTTGGGTATTTCTTCGGGGGTTCAGAATGTATTGCATAATTGAGATGAGGAAAAAGAGCCAACAAAGGTAGGTGCAATGATCCCTGAGGCATTCTGGCCACATCAGTGACTGACCCAGGAGCTGCACCTGGACATGTCAGAGGAGCACTGTATTTCCACTGTCTAAAAGTGGGCTGCCTCAGAGTTGTGCCATCCATTGTGCAGTGAGCTGCACGCAACATCTGGATTGGGGGCAGATCTTTTTGTGGAAGTTAAGAATACCACACCATGAATTACCTACGTTCGAACAGTGATTACACTTCAAAAGTACTTCATTGGCTATAAAGCGCTTTGAGACGTCCTGAGGTTGTGAAAGGTGTTCTATAAATGCAAATCTTTTTCATGAAGCTTTCATGCTATTGTATCCTTCCAAGCTACCCCAGAAGACATCTGCCACATCAGGCAGCCTGCAGCGGACACATGTAACAGGGAAGTGACAACTGCAGTACTTCCAAGGGACAACACCTTCATCCTTTTCCTGTGGAAAGGAGGCATCAGCTGGGCAGGGAGCCCAGCATTCACAGATGGATAGGTTTCCTTCAAGTGTAATCACAGGTGATACCGATATGGGCATCATGGCTCTTCTCATCAGTCCCATGCCCTTCGTGAACAGAAAGAGTTTGCACTTAATGTTCAAGTGATATCTGACCACAGAATCCTCATTGTGCAGATCAGTGTCTGTTATCTTGGAAGCAGCTATGATGTCTTCATAATCTGGCTGTCGATGCGCCAGTATTATTTGAAGGGGTGGGTAGCACTTAAAAGTTCAGGCCTACCCTTTGCTTCCTTGTCGACCGTCACCACCAAGAACGTTCTAGATGCCTCGGTATTTGTTTGCTGTTCCTTGACTACCACCTCTGCATGCAAAAAATACTATGCCAGACAGCTTAGACACAATCAAAGATCATGTGCACAAGATCAATGGTGGTTTTGCCATGCTGGAAATGGTATTACTTGGACAGTGTGGTGGTTCTCAACTTAGGTTTGTGCAATGCTTGATGAGCCATACAAGAAGTGTGTGTAAGAGGGAGGACTGCACTCACCTTTGCCTTGCTCTTGAAAGCAAATACACCTTTTCCTTGTTTGTAGCCAGGTATGAGAGTTGAGTCTCTGCATTGACTAGGTCAGTGACCTTCCTCTCTGAAGGAGCCAAGTGCAGCTGGCTTTTATCCCAAGTAGGACCACTCTCCTTTGAACCAGTCTCGTGGCTTGTGGGTGTTGGTTCATGAAAACATCATTTAGCTAATGTGGTGCCCATATTCAAAACGGGAACAAACAGACACAGGCAACTATATAGTCTTATTTCCATTCCATGTAAAATAATGGAATTGATTATCAGAGTAAACGTGAGGATCATCTGTATAGCAATACATAGTTAACAGTAGTCAGCATGGATTCAGGAGGAGAAGATCCTGCTTGACCAGCCTCGTCAACCTCCTAACCAAATCCTAACCCCTCCAAAGGGCTTTTGATAAAGTTCCACATGAAAGGCTATTAATTAAAACTCAAAGCAGTGAGGATTCAGGGTGAACCAGGAGAATGGATAAGAAACTGGCTGAAGGATTGGAAACAATGGCTCCGATATTAATGGGGACGATGTGGGAAAGCCCAGCAGCGCGTCGAAAATCCTGCAGCGCTGGGGATGCGGAGGACCTGTCGATCTTAACAACGTCATTAAAATAATGTGCTATAGTCTCCTGCCCGACAGCCTGGACAGCAGGCGGGAATGCAAACAAGCGGCAGGAGGCCGCAGCCGGCAGCCCCTGGGGATGGTCCCCGGCAGTTAGTGGGGAGGGAGACTCGGGGCCACAATCGGAGGACGGGGGTTGGGGGAAGCATTTCAAGGCTCTGGTTGGGGGGGTGCGGGGGTGCGATGGGGAGACTGAGAGGTCAGGCCCACGATCAGGAGGGGACGGGGGGGGGGTAGCCCGGTTCATGGGAGGCCCAAGGCTTCCTCGTGAGGCCTGAAGGAGCACTCCTCTCCCACAAGAAAACCTGAAAAATAAACCGGCTCCTGGCAGGTTTTGCCTGACTGAGCGGACACTGACCCCCCGCCTCCGCCACTCAGGCTCTGGTTAATATTGCAGATCGTCAGTGCACCGGATCTGCATATTTAAAGCAGGATTCCGCTTCCCTCCTGCGGGTTTCCTGCTCGTCCGCTCAAAGGAGTGAGTTAATATGGGGACATGGCGGGAAGGAAGAGGGATCGGTGGGGGTAACGGACGCTCGTTATTTTAAATGCACCCCCCCCCCAGCCCTGGTCCAGTTTCCACCAGGTGGGAGCTGTTAAAATTGGAGCCAATGAGTACTGATTTGTTGATGGGGGAAGTACTGAGTGGGGTGCCTCAGGGCTCGGTGCTTGGAAAATTACCGTTTCTAAAGTAGGTATGTGTTGTATTCAGAAACCCAATGCAAAATGGTTAAATTTGCACGATACGAAACTGGGAGGCGGAGTGGAATCTGAGGAAGCAGATCAAATTGCAGAATGAGTTGGTCAAAATATGTAAGTGGGCTAAAGAATGGCAGATTAATACAGACGTGTAAAGTGCTACCCATTGGATGTAAAGATAGACAATAATCCTACTTCATTAATGGTGTTGAAATAGCGGAGGATGAACCTACAGGAGTCCGAGGAATCTTAGTGGATTTGGCACTAAATGCAGAGCAGCAATCAATAAAGCAAAAACGATATTGAACTACATAGCGACAACAGTAGAATATAAGACCCAGGAGGTAATGATGAACGTTTATAGTGCTGTGGTCAGACTGCATTCAGTTCTGGACACCAAGAAAAAAAAGACACACATTCAAACGATGGGGTCAGTGCAGAGAAGAGCTACTGGCTGATCCCCACCGTCAGGAGTCTGAGGTATGAAGTAAGACAGCATAGACTTTGGCTTTTCACCCTAGAAATGAGGTGACTGAGGTGATCTTATAGACGTATACAAGATTGTTAAGGGTCTAGAAAAAGTTAACCCAGAATATTGCTTCAAATGAAACTGTGGAAGCAAAACTCAAGAATGCAGGTTCAAACTAGTAAAAGGAACTTTAGGACTAACAGCAGAAAATTCTTCTTCACACAAATGAGGATCAATATGTGGAATAAACTTCCAGATAGATTAGTGGAGGCAAAAGCTCTTGAATCATTTCAGAAACAGTTGGATGGTACAATTGGAGGTGGGTGAAGATCTCTCTGGATGGATGGACCAAATGACCTTCATCCGTGTTCATCATGTGATCTTGTGAACACTTGTAGCTCCCTGTTATATATCATCTAATGTGCAGCATGTGACTAGCACTTTTATGAAGACAGAAGTATTATTTTTCCAGTGGTGTACAATTTACTGGGTTGGTGTTTGCTGGAAGTATAAGGAAGCATCATTGTAACTTTTGTTCTAACAGAAAAATACAGTAATCTATTGTGGACAAAATTTATATGCAGGATTATTCAGAAAGCAATTTACAAAATGATTCCAGTCACTTTATTGTCGTACCAGACTTACTTTGATTTTGAATTATACCATTCGCTTTCCAAGTCTCATTTTTCAGGTTTTTTTTGACCTTTGTAAAGGAGTATAGTTGAGTGAACACTGGACTCCTTCATCACTTCAGTGCCAAAGCTGCTTCGTGAGTTTACTGGAAGCATCTGAAAGTGGATATTAGTGACTTGACTTCTGACTGTTGTGCCTGGAAGGGAAGGGAATGCCTCCACCAATAGCAAGACAAAGAGTTGATGAAACTCAAGAAAATGCAAGTGAATAATAAAATAGTCTGGTAGGCAGTACAAATAATTGGCAAAGCTTAGCATCGAGAGTTTTATTCTGAAAACAATACTGGCCTGGAACTAAATCAATCAAAAGTTACCATGTATTTATTCCAGATAGCAAAGCGGTGTAATCATCAAGGCTGGAATTCTATCCCTCCAGTCCCTCCCTTTTCCCTTCCTCTCCCCTCCATTCCTCCCACCATTTATAATCAACTCCACTCGAGAGTTTTGTAAAATAAATTGATTACATAAGTATACTTAACAATCAACTTTTAATGTCAGATAATATCCCAAATTGCTTTGCAGAGGCGTAATGCAATAAAAATATATATTGTAGATAAAACTTGTACACAGTAGGATTATTCAACAACCAAGGAAACCTGAAAAATTATAGAAATAGATCATTTCTAGAGAAAGAAGTGGAAACCAGCTGCATTTTGAAACTACATGTGCAGCTTGTAGGCAATACTCAAGTGTACAGTAAAGCTGCTGTGCCTTGTGCTCATAAGCAAGGAATGTTGTAGTAAAGAACTTTTAAGAGCTGTATTTTGGTCTGTTAATTTTAGCAAAAAAAGTAGACGTGTCTAAACGGTAAAGCAGTATAAGATAGAAAGTGCTAAGGAACTGTTTGTCCATGTTTAATGCTGCTCTGAGGATTGATCCTATCTAAAAATGGGTTTAAGAAGGCCAATTTAATTTGTTTAACACTAATTGTGAAAACCTTCTGAAGAATTGTGCAATGTCGGAGATAATAAGGAAGAGAGTTATTTATCTCCAGATCAGATCTGGAGTTAGTGATGTTAAAGTAGCCAAATATTTCAAAACATCACTACAGCAGTGATAGAATTGAGAATTGCAGAGGAGTTTTCTGCCCTAGGTTTCAGATATAATGGCTATTGCCAGGTATCTCTCAGTGCAGCAGCAAGGGGGGGAAGATAGCCTAGAGAGGGCCACCTCTAGCCCAGGCAGTGGACCTATTGCACCAGGGTCACTTACCTGGAGCTAATGAAGCCTCAGTGCATGAATAGGCTCAGGCTCAACAGGGAAGCTGGAGAAAATGCTGGAAATACTCAGCAGGTCAGGCAGCATCTGTGGAGAAAGAAACAGAGTTAAAGTTTCAGGCCCGATGACCTTTCGTCAGGATCCTCATTTACTGAGGACGCCTTGGGTATCCTGCACGCTTGCACCTTTTGTATTGTGAAGTTAATCAAACAGGCCATGATTATTTTGGATCCCATAGCTGGGCTCAGAAGAAGCACATCAACTGAGTGGGCAAGGCAGTGGATTATTTGCTTTATTTAGTACAGTGTGCTCCACAGTAGTCCTTGTTGAACCTGGTCCCCCCCCCATTGCATTTATGTTCTGCTATTAGGGAGTTTTTCAGTGGAATTGGCAGCCATGGTTATGGAGGATAGCTCTGCTCTCCTATGGGCCAACTGTCCAGCTTAGCCTTGTACAGCTGCATAATTAAGTATAATGGATGATTTCTGGATATCGGGCATTTACATACATTATGATTCGGTGATCAGACACTAATTGTTGAATTAAAGCTCTTTCTGTTTATGTAAGCCATTGAGATGATGTATGTGTGTGTGGAGTCCTATTGCTCACATGGGTGCCATCTATTATATCCTGTGCTTTTGAGAACCCTACCATTTATGTAAAATGTTGTGCTGTCCAGTTGATACTTGCATCACTCCCTTTAGAAGGCAAGTATCGCCCCTTGCAAACAATGCATCTGTCTCTTTGATACACTGGTACACTGGAGACTGGCTGATCTGGCAGGCCACCACTGCGATGGATTGGAAGGATTCAGTGACATAAATGCTGAAAGCTATGGTGATCTTCATAGCTAAAGAATGAGCTGTCCCTGTTTTAGATGTTGTCTGCAGGTAAGCCTGAAGGAGATGGCATAATTATTTAAGCTAGGCTCAGTTGAAAAAATTGAGTTCAAGCTTGCTTATGTTTTGGGAGAAGCCTTGGTATTGTGTTGACTTTTTGCTCGCTGCATTAGTCCATGTTCCTGTAGAGTGTGCCAGTTTTGCATGTTCAGATATGCTCGTGAAGCAGAGGTAGCGAAGACAGTGTTCCTCTGATGTGCCTAAATAAGAGTGTGGAGTCTGTAAAGGTGGTTCCGAGGGTACTGACAAGTGGACATATCCCTCAGATGTTGTCACACCTGCGTTTGATGACCCCTTAGGAACCCATCTTCCTCATCTAAGTTATGTAGCTGTACGAGCACTCTGAAAGGAATTCCCATCTTCAACACTTTGTTTGCTACAAGTTGAATTGCAGCAAACAGTACCACCAGGAATTTAAAAAAAAATACTATCCACTCTTTGTTTACAGTTACGTGCAAGTTTTGTCTTTAAACATAAGAGCAGTGTGGATTGAGGCGAGCTCATTTGGCCCACGTGAATCCTTTTGCAGTGATCAACTTTCTTTGTCATCATAGCAAGGTAATGTAATTTGCATAATCCCATTTTCACTACTATGAAGGTGATTCCATATCCCTCCTTATCCTTCTTGATCTGCAGCCTTTGTGATGATTGACCGCTTTTGTCCATTGCCTGCTCCCTGGTCAATCTTTTTTTTTTACACTCAATCCTCTCTCAACATTTCTTGCAATGACTTCTCTCCCTCACCTGCAGTCACCTTGCCCAAGGTTCCATCCACTGATTCACCATCCCCAAGCACATTGAGTTCAAAATCTTTCTCCTCATTTATAGATTTCTCCCTGGCTTCACTCTGTGCAAACCCATCTAGCCATATGTCCTCATTTTTACTTTCTGCTCTTCTGAATCTGGATGTTCCCTCCCTTTGCTCCATTATTATAGACCATCACTCTAGTATTCTCCTCCTAAGTCTATCTACCTTACTACATATATCCCTACCTGCAAAAGTTTCCTCAAAACCTATTGCTTAGAACATGTCTTTGATTACCTCATTAACCTTCTCCTCATGCAGGGCTATTTTTGTTAGAACAGAGGAGATGACAGGGTGATTTGATAGGGGTATTTAAAATTGTGAAGGAATGGGACAGAATAGATAGAAACAGATTGTTTCCAGTGATTGAGGGGCATAGAGAAAAGGGACACAGATATAAGATTAAGTGTAAGAGATCTAGGACAGAGAGCAGGAGAAATCTTTTTAGACAGAGGGCCGTAGAATATTCCACTAGAGTTAATGCTTGAAGCAGTGACCAGGTCAACAGTTAAGAATAGGTTAGATTGGTGGTTGAAGGAAAGGGGAATAAAGGAATTTGGGAACAGACTGGACACATGGGATTCGGACTAGTGCTCACATGGAGGATAAACACCAATTGTGGACAGATTGGGCCAAATGGCTGTTTCCATGTTGTAATGTCTTTGTAATTCTGTGTAATTTCTGCTTGGTGTATGTGAAGCCTCTTAGGAATTTTCACTGCCTTAAAGGCACTATATAAATGTAAGTTGCCAATTCCTTGCAAACATTCCTCTGTTTGAGACCAGTATTTCCTGGATATATCCTTAATGACTTTGACTCTCATTTTTTTGCTACTTTTCAGTATAATTCTTGCCTTGGACTTATGTTTTTTTACACTTGTTCTACGTATCCTGCCAAGTTGTAATAGTAGTGAGGACAGAACTTAATTTCCGTGTGACGCATGTTTGTTGCTCCCATAGCATATTTGGCAGCGTTCTGCCATACCGGAAAGGTCCTGCTATTTTACCGTAATGCAGTTGATAGGGGCAAGCAATGTTATCTAGGATAACAGGCTTTTCCTCGTGGTGGTTCAGCCATCTTATAAAAACATTGTGTACTCCACAGCTGGATTGAACTTCTGGGCATTCATTTTACGAGTTAGGTTCTTGAGAAAGAGTTAACGGGCCCTGTTTAGAGGAGTATGATTGGTTGTGTTTTGTTTCCCCCCACAAGCCACACATTTCAAAATTGCATATTTCTGTGGGTCATAAATGCTTTTCTTTTTAAAACAAAAAGGGAATTTATTCCACAAAAGAGTATGGTAGTAGGTTTTTGTGTATCTTATGTAGTTTTATGTAAAGTTTTTTTAAAAAAAAGTCTCCAAAAATACTTAGTTGAACAAGCTCCATTCTAATCACGCAGGGTACTTTCAAGTTATTTTGTTTTGTCACAAAGGGTGGTAGAAGTTTGGAACTCTCTTCTGCAAACGGCAATTGATACTAGCTCAATTGCTAAATTTAAATCTGAGATAGATAGCTTTTTGGCAACCAAAGATATTAAGGGATATGGGCCAAAGGCAGGTATATGGAGTTAGATCAGCCATGATCTTATCAAATGGCGGAGCAGGCACGAGGGGCTGAATGGCCTATTCCTGTTCCTATGTTCCTATGTTCTTCCAGTAGCTCTTTTATTCCCATGAAGTCCTGGGTAGGAAGGTGAGAATAAGAGTGCAGTTTATACTGCTGTCTCCAAGAGGTATATTCCCGTGTATCAGAGATCTGGACTTCTACCAGATCTACTTGTCATCAAAGAATTTATGAACACTGAGTACACCCAGGTTTTCTTTCAGACTACTCTTGCAACTTCCAAATTACTGTGGACCACTGACACGCCCTACGTTCATGCTTAAAAAAAAATGCTTCAGAGATAATAATGGATAAATAACTGTTTCATTATAGCATCTGGCAGTGTACTTCCTAATGCGCCTTGCCAAGTTACGAAGTGTTTCAACAAACTTACAGTATTAAAGAAGATTAGAAATAACTATGGTGTTTGATGTTATTCCAGTCAGTTTGTGATGTGAATTGATAACAAGCTTTGATGCCTTAGCCAAAATATGTAAGTACCAAATTGTGCACTTTTGGTGCATTAACACACACGAAATGCCGAGCTAAAGCATAATTAATTAATTCTTTCTTTCTCAATGTTTATATCATTTCATTAGGGAATCCAAGCTATTTTAAACTTGAAAAGAAAATATTTTAGTTGTCCGATCATTTGTGCTAAATTTGCACAGAATCAACTTGCAACCTGACCATTTCCTTTTGTATGATTCATTTGTGTTTAATGGCCAAAGGTGGAAGGCGAATTAAGTGGGATAATTGATACTCCTCTCTTTTGAAGTCTTGATTCAAGAATGTATAAATATTACTTTCTTATAAACACAATTAGTGCATTCATTCAAATTGAATTAACATTAATAATGATACAATGGCCCACCCTCACATCTGTGCCTGATCTTTGGGTAAAGCTTGTGATTGTTGGAGGATTTTTAATCAGATATGATATTTTGGCTAAGAGCAATGGTACCTCCAGTGGCAACTTGATTTTCCAACTGGCAGTAGTGATAAAAATGGACAGTCACCAGGTTTATCTTCCTTCCCCTCACCTTTTTTGAAGCCCAGCTGGGGATCCCTTCAGAGTTTGGGAAATGGAATGGCTGAGTTTCTATTATCCAATTGCTTTTTTTCTTTGCTTCCTTGCCGTCGATGCTGTGATCAATATGCACAACACAATTTAAACACATTTTTGCTGCATGCTTTCTATCCCACACCACCCCTGTCCTCGCTGATCTACATTGGCTCTGTCACTCAACACCTCACATTTAAAATTCTCATCCTCATGTTTAAATTCCTTGATGGCCTTGCTATTCCATGGGGTAAATTTTAACTCTGAACCGTGAAGGCGAGGTGCGGGGAAGATTTCCGGGTGTGAAACCCGGAAGGTAAGTGGGCGGAGATCGGGCCTTTAATGAGGCCCATCATTTGCACTTCCGGGTTTCGCGCCCGGCAGCCAGCCTGGCTGGTAGGCAGGAAGGCCTGCTACAGCAGGCCGCAGCCAGGGATCATGGGCCAGGGAGAAGATCGGGGGGCTGGGGAGGAGTTCGGAGGGCCGAGGAACAGATCGGATGGGGGGGGTCCTGGAATAAGATTGGGGGGAGGGGGTGGTGGGAAGAAGATTGGAGGTCGGGTGAAGAGTTGAAGGTAGGTGGGATCCACCTAATGGCGGGGGGTGGGGGGTGGAGGGAAGGAGAAGAGGTAGGTTGGCCGATTGCGGGGGTCCTGCCGGTCAGCTGATCTTGGGCCTCTGAAGCACTCCTGCTCCTCCTGACCCACAAGTAGTGCAATAAAGGCACTCACCTCAAGGATCCAGCCCTTCCTGCCTGCTTTCACCTAATATGAATCAGAAGCGAAGGGAAACCCAAACAGGAAAGGCTAAATTTGTTTTATTATTCCAATACACAAAATATTAAGTACCTCAAGTATCTCAATGAGGTACATTGCCCTTTTAAGCATCGGCCTGCTGCTTTAAATGGGGGTGGGACTGCCTGGTGTCTGCTCTCTACAAGCATACAAACCTGCCTGAGTTAAACCCAGAAGTGGATGTGTTGGAGCCGGGATGTGGTCCCACTCTGAAAACGGAGGATTTTTACTCCCCACCCGCCCCCAACCCACCCGTTCTTGGTGGTTAAAATTTACCTCAATGTCTCTGTAATATCCTCCAGCCTTACAACCCCTCCCTCGAATGCCCCGTTTTTCTGACTCTGACCTCTTGTGCCCTCCCTTTGCCCCACTATTGGTGGATGTGCCTTCAGCAATCTGAAATTCCATTCTTAAACCCCTCTCCTTTAACACTCTCGTTAAAACCAACCTCTTTGACCAAGCTTTTGGTCACCTCTACTAATAGCTCCTTCTTTGGCTTAACATACAGCTTTTGATTTACACCTCTGTGAAATGCTTTGGGATGTTTTTCTATGTTAAAGATGCGACATGAATGTAAGTTGTTGAATTATCACCATTGCAGTACGCTTGTTCACTCAGACTAGGTGCGAAAAAAAGAAAGACTTGCCTTTATATAGCACCTTTCATGACTTCAGGACGTCCCAAAGTGCTTCACTGCCAATTAAATACTTTTGAAGTATAGTCACTGTTGTAATAATGGATACGCAGCAGCCAATGTACGCACAGAAAGGTCCAACAAACAGCAATGTGATAATGACCAGATAATCGGTGTTAGTGATGTTAGTTGAGCGATAAATATTGGCCAGGACACTGGGGAGAACTCCCCATCTCTTTTTCAAAATAGTGCCTTGGGATCTATTACGTCCTCCTGAGAGGCAGACTGGGCCTCGGTTTAACATCGAATTCGAAAGACGGCACCTCCGAAGTATCAGACTGGATTTTATGTTCCATTAGCCATGAGGTTTTGTCCTCAGTGGAAGGAACCTCCGTAACTATACTAATTATGGAATATCCTTTTCTGAAGAAATCAAAATAATATCTAAAAGGTTTTGATAGAGAAAATAAGGTGAAATGTTTTCCAGCGGCAGAGCGATCGGCAACCAGAGGATACAGATTTAAAGTAATTGGCAAAAGAACCAGAAGGGAAATGAGGAGAATTTTTTTTACGCAGTGAGTTTTTATGATCTGGAATGCGCTGCCTGAAAGGGTGGTGGAAGCAGATTCAATAATAACTTTCAAAAGGGAATTGGATAAGTACTTGAAGGGGAAACATTTGCAGGGCTATGGGGAAAGGGCAGGGGAATGGGACTAATTGGACAGCTCTGTCAGAGCCGGCACAGGCACGATGGGCCGAATGGCGGCCTCCTGTTCTCTGATTCTACAAAATTGTGACTTCTCTTCTCCATAGTCATTTGAAAACCAAAAAAAAACCTAGAGAAAGGAAGACAGTTTCTTACAGCAGTACATTCAACGGTTCTGATAACTATTGATTTTTTTAAGTACATAAGAACATAAGAAATAGGAGCAGCGGTAGGCCATACGGCCCCTCGAGCCTGATCTGCTATTCAATCAGATCATGGCTGATCTTTGACCTCAACTCCACTTTCCCGCCCTATCCTCATATCCCTTGATTTCCCCTAGAGTCCAAAAATCTATCCATCTCAGTCATGATTATATTCAGTGATTCAGCATCCACAGCCCTCTGGGGAAGAGAATTCCAAAGATTCACAACTTTCTGCGTGAAGAAATTCCTCCGCATCTCAGTCTTGAATGGCCGACCCCTTATTCTGCAACAATGCCCCCTAGTTCTAGACTCTAGCAAGGGGAAACAATCTCTACAGCATCTACCCTGTTAAGCCCCCTCAGAATCTTATATGTTTCAATGAGATCACCTCTCATTCTTCTAAATTCCAGAGAGTATAGGCCCGTCCTACTCAATCTCTCCTCATAGGACAACCCTCTTGTCCACGGAGTCAATCTCGTGAACCTTCGTTTTACTGCCTCCAAGGCAAGTATATCCTTCCTTAGGTAAGGAGACCAAAACTGGACACAGTACTCCAGGTGAGGTCTCACCAAAGCCCTGTACAATTGCAGTAAGAATTCCTTATTCTTGTCCTCCAACCCTCTTGCAATAAAGGCCAACATGCCATTTGCTTTCCTAATTGCCTGCTGTACCTGCATACTAACTTGTGTTTCTTGTATGAGGATACCCAAGTCTCTGAACACCAACATTTAATAGTTTCTCACCATTTAAAAAAAATATTCTGCTTTTATATTCTTCCTACCTCACATTTCCCCTCATTATACTCCATCTGCCACCTTTTTGCCCACTCACTTAATCTGTCTATATCCCTTTGCAGACTCGTGTAACTTGTACTTGTAACGCCTTCACTTTGACATCTAGGGTATAACTTTCTGAGCATCCACTGGCAGCAGAGAATCTCTGACGGTAGTATGTATCAGAGGATCGTAGCCTGCAATTTTCTGACTAGCATTGCTGAGGGAGGAAGTTCCCACATCAAGCCAAAGCCACAGTCTTCAGATGTAAATGGACCCTTGGTCAGAATTCCCTGTTGAATGGTATCATAGGCTCACAGCACCTGTGTTACACATTTTACTTTATAGCAGGTTCTACTTTGTGAAACTATATTACAGATCTCTAATATCTAATTTACTGCATTCAAATGACGAGTTTAAAAAATGTTGTGCATTTCCCATTGGTTCAGTAGCTTTTCGTAAGTTCTTTTTAATTGCAGAATTCATCAAGTCACCATTGTGAGATGGATAAAAATTCATAATGAAAAGAGAATGGAATTACAGTTTTTTTTAATGCCACTTGCATGTTCCTGTTTCTAATACTCGAAGTTACAAGACTAGAAAAGACCATTGTAGTTAATCTGGCTGGTCCCATTGTTGTATCGAAATCAAACAAAGAAGAGGCAAATTGTGATCCTCAGTTGAAAAGGTAGGCAAGCAATGGGAAAGAGATGAATTATGATCCTTGGTTGAGAGGGTAAGCTCGTACCTTGCTTCAGGAACCATGCTTTTGTTGCTGTCAAGTGTACAAAGTGGATTAAGTTGACTTCTGAAATAAAAAGAGAAAATGCTGGAAATACTCAGCAAGTCAGGCAGCATCTGTGGAGAAAGAAACAGAGTTAACATTTCAGGCCGATGACCTTTCGTCAGAATGTCAGTTCTGACGAAGGGGCATCGACCTGAAACGTTAACTCTGTTTCTTTCTCCACAGACGCTGCCTGACTTGCTGAGTATTTCCAGCATTTTCTCTTTTTATTTCAGATTTCCAGCATCTGCAGTATTTTGCTTTTCATTAAGTTGACTTCTGATCTGTATTTTGCTTCCACTGGTTATCTTTTCTCAGCCATTTGGCATGTCCTACCACGCCACTCCGATATGAATGTAATTCTAGTCAGCCACATCACCAATGAGATGGCACACTGCCTTGGATGTGTTTCATCGCATCCTTAAGATACAATTATAATCAAAACAAAATTTCAGTGTGCTTACCTCAGTCAGAACCTTCTGAAAAATTCTCAGTGTTTCCATATGTTGCTGTGCTGCATCGATTGTTAATAATACGAGATTCAGTTTTGGGAAAATGGTCAGGTTTTCCTTCAATAGCAAAGCCATGTTTGGCACACTGTATGGAAAGTACTTATAACTAAAAATGTCCAGGAAACTAAAATAGCCATGTCATAAAATTATGGAAAATGGGTTTGCGGCAGTAATCTTCTTTATACTGACTTCCTAATCCCTGCTGCGCTGTGCAAGCGATTAGTAGTGACTAAATGTTCTCTACACATAAGTAAGGAAATATTAGAACATTGGACTTCTAGGCTGCTGTTGCACACCTCCCAGTAGCCAGGTTCAGAGTTCAACAGCTCATCTTCGAATGACATCATAACACTTGACAGTGTGAAGAAAAAAAAATGACAGAGCGGGAGGGAAGAATAGGCAGATAGAATTAGAGGATGGGGCCAAAATATCAGCTGAAGAGAAACATTTTACATGGCTTTTAAAGCAGTCTGGATGGAAGTAAGGCAGAGGGTTTTTGGGAATCAGTTCCAGAAGGTGGGAACATGGTGGCTGAAAGAACGATCACCGATGTTGGGAGTGTAGAGACAAGAAACAAGGAGTGGACCAGTATCATGAGGTCTTTCAACTGCTCTCTTGGCTGGAGATGGGCTATAGTGAGGAAGGATCAAGGTAAAAGAACATCTTTAGAAAGAGGAAGGTGTGTCCTCAAACATATGTTACAGAATTTTGGGTTGAAAGTTCAGAACATTCCAATATACTGCCAGCAATAAAACCTTAGGAAATGCAACAATAGCACTAACACCAAACTTGTAGATTCTCCCGAGTCTTGGGAAATAATCGGGTATTACTACTGGCTGTTAGACATGGAAACAGGAATTGTTTCAGAAAGGAGCATGAGAGAAGCAACTCATATTTCAATTTTCCTCTTTTACCAACTTTGCCAGAGAAAAAGCCAACAAATGTTGTTTATTTACTTAACAGATAATTCATCTCTCCTAAAATAGATCTCTGTCCATGTGGGAATTTGTACACATGTTGCCAGACATCCAGAGGTTTCAAATCTATTTAAAAAGAACTTCAACACCCACTAAATTCTCCACTAAAATAGCCACCACAGTCGGCAGAAGTTGCTGCAAGTAGTTTTAAATTAGAAGCAAATTGTATTGGTGGACGCCTTATGGGGAATAGTAATTTTAACCAGAATAGTTTTTGATTCTGCTTTACTGATGCAGACACCACGCTGCCAGGCAAGGAAAAAGTTGCTGGCTTCTTCAACACTGTTAATTGTTAACTCAATGAGTTTTGATATTTGTTTCAGGAGCAAAAAATTCTATGTGTGTGGCTTTGATTTGGGTTATTTCTAGCAGCAGGAAATTTGGTCCTTTGCCAAGTTTTTGTGGTGCACTTTGTTTGACCTACACCACATTAATTTTACAGTGGTTTTACTTCAGTAATATCATTCAAAAAATTATATGTCTTGTTTGTGAGCAATTATGATGAGAAGCATGTAAAGATGGCTGGAACGGAGAGATTTTCACCAATATTTTTTGCGTTTTTGGGAGAAATTGTAGTGACAGTTGAAAGGATACATCATTAATGTAGGTTGTATCTTTTTCACACAACAGGCCTTACATTCCCATTACTAACTCAAAACTGTGGTATTTTGAGTATAGTTTGTATATATTGGTAGTGAACCAAGTTCTTGGCAAATACCAATATTTATTTTTTCCAAGTACTGAAGTTGCCAAAGAAGAGGAGAATCTCAATTAAGATGTCAAAGAACTAGTTCAAGTCAAATTTATAAGTTTCAACTGAGATGCGTAAGATTGAATAGCTGAAAAATAAGAGCTTGGGCTTGAATAAAGTAGACAATAAAAGCAAAAAAACTGTTATATGGTACTGAGAAAAAGGGAGAGTAAGGCAAAATATGAAAGATAGTTGAGGGCCACAGCAATAAAAATTAAGGTAGAAAGAGGAAATTGCCAAACAAGCAATTTGCAATGGATATAATTATGAAATGGAATTTAAATAATGTTTGTAATGTTCATCTCAGGAGGAAGGTTACAAACAAATTAATCACAAAAAGTCAAGGGATGGAGGAATTCTTAAGTCAGTTCTTCACTGGAGACCATTGCTGACTCCACAAAAAAGAATGCAGAGATAATTATGGCAGAAGGAATTATTGAAAAGCTGGAAACGTTGGAGGAGATAAGAAACTGGAGTTTATTTTCTGAGGCGGCTGTGGCATTGCGTAGTTGTATTATGCTACACTATGAAATAGTTGCGATACAGTTTTACATCTCTGCTTCCCCATGTGACGAGTTTGCAATTTCAACCAGGCATTTGGGTGAATCTGTGGGCGGGAACAAAGGATTGAAAATTCCTGGTGCGCATCATGTTGTAAAATGATGTGCTCACAGCCCGCAATGTTGTCCTTTCAAATTAATGGATAGAAAATCGCAGACTGGGAGTGTGCACTTTTGTAATACGCACTCCCAGTGTTCTAGGAGTTGCATGGCAATTTTTTTTTTAACTCCAAAGGGAGAGGGCAAGATTGGAGTTTGATTTAACTTGAAGCGCTCATGAGTACCTAATGTACTTCCTAGCTTGGGTGTAAACACTGGTGCATGCAGGAACGTGGCGCATGTTTTACTTTCTTTTTAAAAGGAACTGAAGCATGACCCCAGATATTATAGACTGGTTGATCTGACGTCGATAGACATTTTTGAATTATGAGGGATACAGTTTCGAGCAATCTGGTTGATTTTCTGAATGTGCGCTACTGGCAGATGCATATCCCCCAGCTGCCCATATCGGAAAATCTTAAACTATGGGCCTGCTATATTCTAATAATGCTAGCCATTGGGTGAGCCTCTCAATCAATCGTGCACATTTGTAAAATTGGCCTTTAAATCCCACCTTTCACTGGCTATTTAACAAGATCTTTAGATCACAATGGAGGACAGATGGAATTGGGGGGCAAGTAGCAAACAACACTGATGAGAAAGATTGGGGTAATTAACAAGGTGGTTATTCAAGTTATTAAAAAGTAATTAATGGTGGTTCCCAAGGATGAGTTTTTGGATGATACCATCCATCGTGAACAAAACCAGCCTAGAATGGAACTGCAAGCAGAATTTTTAATTTGTTAATGATCCTAACACAGGATGCCAGAGTCCACTACGGTTTCAAATCATAGTTTGGAGATGTACAACATCCAAATGTCAAGCTACTCATCATTACATGGCAACAACATCAATTTTGTCAATTGTCAATTTTGAAGGAACCATTATATAGAACATACAGCACAGAAACAGGACATTCGGCCCAACATGTTTATGCTCCTCCCTCCCTATTTCATGAAACCCCATCAGCGTTTCCTTCTATTCCTTTCTCCCTCATGTGTTTACCTAGCTTCCCCTTAAATGCACCTATGCTACTTGCCTCAACTACTCCTTCTGGTACTTTAAAAAGATGCATTTGTTTCTATTCTATAGTTCCTTTCTGTATTTTACTTCTACTATTTGCTGTTTTTCTGTCTTTTTGTGAGACTTGACACCCTTCTCCTGTTCTGTATTATATATTTTCCTTGATCTCTGAGATGCTAATCGATGTTTGGGAAAGTGTAACGACCACCCTAGTTAGTACTCTATCTGTATTATTGGTGGGAAAAAATTCAACCTGACTTTCTGATGTCATGCTATTGCAACAAATCACAATTAAACTTTTATTTCATCACTTTTTTAATGTGTAGCGAGGAACACTCTTTTTAACCTCCCACCGGCCTTCAATATCCTAATGATACGCATCACTGCTGATGAAGAGGATTGGCTGGAACCAAGTATTCAGCAATAAGGTGCACAAGAGCAACTTAAGAGAGCTGTCCCTCTGCTTTTTGCTCCTTGTTTTCAATACAGTGGCTTCCCCCAGCACTTCTCCATAGTAAAAATTCAGATCAGCAACATGGCATATGGCAAACATCATCACTTTTGGGAGACTATAGAATAACCAAATGCTAAACATGTAATTATCGGATGCACAAAAAGAGTGTACAATTACAGAGAATGTACAGCACAGAAACAGGCCATTCGGCCCAACAGGATTATGCCGGTGTTTATGCTTCATGAGCCTCCCCCCTTCCTACTTCATCTAACCCTATCAGCATACCCTTCTGCTCAATAAGATCAACACACAACCTAACTCAATGTGGTCTCGCAAACTAAATAATGCATTTTGAATATTTAGGATAAAATGATTACTGAACGGTAAATCTTCCAATGGATTTTAAAATAATATGCATGAAGTATGATATCTTGGATTAAGGTGAATTTAATATGGGATTCTAAAATGAACGGAGAATTGGGTTAATTAAATTTGAATCTGATTAAATTGAATTTTCTTGGTGGACCCTTCAGCTGAAAAGTTCTTCACAGGAGTCAGTTGGTGCTTTACTTCAAGTGTCCCTGAAGGTGCACTAACACTCACTCTCGTCTGCACAACCACCAGCATAGAAATTGACACCCTGGCTTGTACAGGTAGTAAGTTCGAGGGGCCTGCAATTGGTGATTCACGGAGCACAAGTGAGCAGGTGCAGGACAGCCTAGGAAAGGGCACACCAGAGGTCTATCTCACACATCCTACATTACAACAGTGACTGCACTTCAAAAGTACTTAATTGGCTGTAAAGCGCTTTGGGGCATCCTGAGGTTGCGAAAGGCGCTATATAAATGCAAAATACTTTCATTCTTTATATCTAATGCTGCTGAGGGGGACAGAGATGCAGACATTAGGAGCCCAACCTATAGAAGAAAATGCTTTCTGTTCAGTAATTTGAGTGTATTGGCATGCTAGCTAGGGAGCTTCTGCAACAATTTGGAGAGCAGAAGGAGTCCACTAGTGAGTCGTGTGGGGTTCTGACCCACGGCATTGACACTCTGCGGTCAACCATGGGTTTGGGCCTTCCATGCAGGAGTCTGTGGCACCAGTCGTAGCAACTCTCGTAGGGATGGTCATATTGGGGCTGTGGAGGCTCTGGGCTGCACCATCTCCTCCGTCCTGGACAGCCAGGACACCAAGGGGCTTCAATCGGTCTGCTCTCCCACAGATCAGTGGGAGTGCTGACCGCATCCCAATAGCAGGGGCAGTTGTGCAATGTGAGTGGAACATGTTGTCTCCTCAAGATGACAGCATGTCTGCACTCTCACCACCCACTCTACCAGTGCTTACCCTGATGCCAGAAAGCCCCTGAGCCAGTTTGCCACAGCAGATACAGACTTGCGACAACCTGCAGTGGGGCCCTCTCACGCCTGAGGTCCTAGAGGTCGCTGATCCACAAGCATCTCAAGAGCCCGTGACAGAGCTCCAGCTTTTCTGCTGAGCCTCATAGGAGCACTAGAGTACAGTGGTGGAGGTAGGTTTGGCTGCCTAAGGGGACTGAATTCCAGATTGACAGGAAGGGCACTGAACTGGGGAATGCCGACCTACCAAGCCTGAAGGCCAAGTTGGGAATCGCACAGACTTGCAGGCCGAACCTGGAGGCCGAAGACAGGTAACTGAGGTTTCTGGGAGTGAAATGGAGCCGGTTCTCCAAAGGCGCGTTGGCCACTCAAGGTGATAGGGTGGTCGTGACAGCCCCACCCCCTACTCCCCCACTGGCTCTCTCACTCCTGGAGTAGGTAGGAGAGCACCTAAGAGATGCTCTGTGGGCTTACACTAGGGTGATTGTTAGAGTGCTGGCATTTATGTAAGCCAGTAAAATGGTAATGCTTTTTGAAATGTTTGTGTGCACATAGTGCACCTGTTAGTAGCTGGTGGCCCCACGATGTAAGTTAACAAGAAATTAGGATTGGTCTGTGGGAGGATGCAGTTTATTGGAGGGTGGAAGGACAGAGACAGGTGTTGGACATGACTGTTAATGCAAGGGAGCAAATAAAATGTTCAACCGAAGCAATTCAATGAGCTGCTTGCTGAAGAGCTCTGAACGCAGGAAAGTGTTGGAGTCCTCCTGCTTGCTCATCATCCTCTGTGTCATCAGTGTTCTCTCCCTCATCATACTGAAGGTCCTCGTCCAATGGTGACGACAAGTGGTGTTCCCATTGCAAGGCAAAGTTCTGCAGCATACAGCAAACCACTATCGTACGGGATACTCTTTATGACTTGTTTTTCACCAGACCTATCCAGGCAGAGGGATTCTTGCTTGAGTAGTCCAGTGTTCCACTCAATGAGGGCTCTAGTTGGAATCCAATTGTAGCACAGATCGGTTGCCGAGTGTTGGTTCCTGAGAGGAGTCATTAGCCAAGTGTGCAGAGGGATAGCCCTGGTCAGGATTGCTGTGCAGAGGATTGGGATAAAATAAGAGAGTCATGGCAATTGCTGGGCAAATGGGCACAGGCCTGCAAGATGTGCTGCAGGTTATCATGCTCCAGTTGCACATTAATAGAGTGGAAGGCCGTACGATTCATGAAGTCAGTGTGAAGGAATCTGCAGGGGCGACTTGGATGCGGTCAGTGACGTTCTGGACTTGGACGAGATCCTGCAATCTGCGCGAATCCCTGCTGCTTCCAGTTATCCAGGGGGAAGTGATGAAAGTGTTTGCTCTGGCAAATTTGGCATCGGTCACCTGCTTAAAGCAAACATGGACTGCAGACTGACTGACATTACTGGTCTCCCCAGTGGCAGCCTGGAAGGAGCTGGAGGCAAAGAAGCTCAGGGCTGCACTAGCGGTGACAGTGGGTAGCAGATAATGTTGCAGGTGGTGACACAATTCTATGACATCATCCATAGAGAAGCACTGCTCCTCAGAGAAAAGCAGGTACGTTGCCGTTGCCATGGACCTGCACCCCCTCTTGGGAGGGTAAGGATTCCTGTGAACAGGCCTCCTTCTATTTGGTATTAAAGAAAGAACAAACTAGCCACTTTCACGACCTCAGGATGACCCAGAGCGCTTTACAGCTGATGAAGTACTTTTGAAATGTAGTCACTGTTGTAATGTAGGAATTGCGGCAGCCAATTTGTGCACAGTTGTAGCTCTGTTGCTCTTTTCTCCTCCTCTAGCTGAAGAGACATTGCCAGAAGGATCCCTGTGAAGAGAAAGTGTTTCCAAAAGCCTCTTACTGGTTCAGAATGTTGTACAGCCATTGCAAGTATTTTAATGTAGTCTAAGTGGCAAAAAAAACCCCACAGTGTAATAGAAGCAAAATGTCCCTCAAAACCTTCCAGCATTTTGATTAACTGAGAGTGGGTGAGGAATCATTTTAATACTGCTGGAAATGGCCACCTCCCATTTTATACCACCCAAGATTTATGGGTGGGTTGGCTAACTGGTGGTAGCAACTCAAGTGAAGAGGTTGGGGTCTTAACTATATCATTTGACCCCAATTTTCATATTTTAATGAGGCCCCTGTCTGTCTGCAGTGGGAGCTTTGGCCTCCTAGATCAATTACATAGAATTATATAGAATGTCAGTTGTGGGTCAGTTGGTAGCACTCTCGCCTCTGAGTCAGAGGGTTGTGGGTTCAAGTCCCCCTCCCGAGACTTGAGCATATAATCCAGGCTGATATTCTAGTACAGAATTGAGGGAGTGCTACACTGTCGGAGGTGCTGTCTTTCGGATGAGACGTTAAACCGAGGCTCCGTCTGCCCCCTTGGGTGAATGTAATAGATCCCATGGCACTATTTGAAGAAGAGCAGGGGAGTTCTCCCAGGTGTCTTGGTCAATATTTATCCCTCAAACAACATCACAAAGCAGATTATCTGGTTATTATCACATTGCTATTTGTGGGACCTTGCTGTGCGCAAATTGGCTGCCGTGTTTCCTACATTACAACAGTGACTACAATTCAAGAAAAGTAATTCATTGGCTGTAAAGTGCTTTGGGATATCCTGAGGGCGTGAAAGGTGCTATATGAATAAGTTCTTTCTTTTAAAATGTACAGCACAGAAACAGGCCCTTTGGCCCAACTGGTCTTTGTCTGTGATAATGCTCCATACGAGCCTCCTCCCTCCCTCCCTCCTTCATCTACTGCCATCAGCATGTCCTTCTATTCCTTTCTCTCTCATGTCTTTATCTAGCTTCCCCTTAAATGCATCAATGCACGTCGCCTTAGTGGTAGTGAGATCTACATTCAAAGCGCACTCTCTGGATAAAAAAGTTTCTCCTGAATTCCCTATTGGATTTATTACTGACCATCTCATATTTATGGCTCCGAGTTCTGGTCTCCCCATCAAGTGGAAACATCTTGTCTACGTGTACCTTATCAAACCCTTTTATAACCTTACAGACCTCTATCAGGTCACCCCTCAGCAGTCTCTTCCAGAGAAAGGAACCCTAGCCTGCTCAAGGTCTGCCTGAAAATTGGAACAGGTGGATGTTCCAATTATCTCCGCACTCCTCCCTTGTTTTTAACACATAACTGGGGTGGTAGCGAGATGAAAATTGCCCCACTGACTGCATGCCACAGTGCCAAAAACATATTTTACTCGATGGCACAACACACACCTACGCATTACCAGTGTGTATTTAGGTGTTCTTTTGGTGTACTTTTGCAGTATTACCATTATCTTCTAGAGTGCCAGAGAGACATGATCTCACATGCTGAATAGTACAGATTGTTTCATTGATTGCCTAATGTTTACATTACAGTAACAAATGGGTCAAAGTATGCTGCTCAGGAACCTTGTCCAATTTGGTATGGGGGTCCTATTGCTCTGAGCCTGTAGTTTTGGGTGGCCAAAGGCTAAAATGGGTACTTAATCCTATTGCTGCCACAGCTCCATGCTATCCTTATTGGCAAAGAAGCCCATCAGCCTACATAACTTGAAGTCCTGTGTATAGTGCCATCACACATTAAATCTGTGAATGGCACATTAAGGCTGTCTGTAGCAGAGAAAAAAATTCAGAAGGATAATTTACGAGTTTGTAGCAGGGACCTCATGTATCGGAAATACGGGCACGCAGTGTCCACGATTTTCTGAATGGTCCAGACTATCCATGAGCAATCTCATGGGAGATTGGTTAGTGTATATGATGCTGCTTCTTTATGTGTAGGATTAAAGGGCTTTCTTTCCTGCCTCCCCTGTACTTGAAGAATTGCCACTAACGGGAATAGGAGGCAAAATGCATTGCTTTTTTTTTGTGTGTGCCACTCCATTGTGTCAGTGTCAAACATCTGTTGCTCAAACACTGTTTAGCAGCAACGTAACTGAAGAAAAATCTTGCCTATTTCCTTTTCAGTAACAAAAATATGTTCAACATAATCAGTGTCTGTTATCTGCTCATGGGAAATGCAGAAAGAGTTTCAAATTCAAACTTCTGCCAGTACAATCGAAAACTGATTCCCCTTCAAAGTGCAATATTGCAGCGGAAGAAATTGTCATTCAGTAATCAGATTTAATGATAAAACAGCTTTTTATGTTGTTTTAACTTGTACACAAAGTTCGCCTGACCAATTTGATTGTTTTCCATTTTAAAACTAGAACTTGTAGCTTAAAAAGGAAAAACATTTTACTCAAAGGACTTGTTTATGTTTAAAGATACAGATAATGTCACACTTGCTGCCAATCCTTGCAATTTTGTAGAATCATAGAAATTACATCTTAGAAGGAGGCCACTTGGCCCTTTGGTACTTTTTCATCCAGAGCTGTAAACTCTAATCCCATTTCCTTGGTCTTCCTTTTCAAATACGTACCTATTTTTCAGTGATGTCGCACTCTCTGTTTTAGTAATTCCTTGTGTGCTCCAACTTCCAATAATCCTCTGTTTGAAAATATTTCTTCTAACCTCCCATTTTCTTCTACTTATAACCCTCAGTCCATGCCTCCTCTTGCTGATTTGCCAAGCAATGGAATCAATCTTTTACTATTTGTCCCTCTCAAAACCTTTCATGATTTTGAAAATCTCTCAGATTAGCCCCCTAACCTTTTCTGTTCTTGTGAAAAATCTGCAGTTTTTGAGATTGTCTTCATAGCTATAAAGTCTTATTTCCTGTATCGTTCTAGTGAATCTCCACTGTATGCTCGAACATCCTGTCTATAATGCGGTTCTTCGAACTGCATGCATTGCTTCAGTTGTGACCCAATCAATTTCTCTTACAATTCCAACATCACTTCATTGCTTTTATATTCAATGCACCTGTGCATAAAACCCTGAATCCTATTTGCCTTTTCTACTTGAGCTTTCTTCCTTAAAGATCTGTGTGTCCTTTGGTGTCTGTTCCTTCACTCTGTCCAGGGTCTTGTTGTTTTGGTTATACTTCCTTTCCCCAAAATGCACTAGAGCATATTTCTCAATGAACTGCAGCTGTTATGTAGCTGCACACTCTGCTAACCTGTCTTAAATCTCCCATCAATCTCCTGAATTCCTCCCCAGCTTGCCATGCTCCCTAATTTGATTGCCTAGCCATCCCTCTAACCATGCTAATATCTTCCCACTTATACAATGTTTTTGTAACAAATGAGGCACCCCATCAAACAGCTTCTGAAACTCCATACATTCCCACAATATTCTCTTTATACGTTGTGATTGCCTCATTTGTCAGTCAAGCATGATCTGGCATTTACAAATCAATGCCAATTGCCCCGATCAGCTCATACCTTTCTAATGGCTCCCTAATTTCACCCAGTATTATGAACTCTAGAAATTTACTTTCAACCAAGGTAAAACTATTTGGTCTAATAAACCAGTACCTTACAGCAGCCTCATTCACACCTACTGTAGCAAACACAAGCATATCCACCATGGGGGAATGAGATAGTTTGAGGAGAGCAGGCCATCAATTATGCCCTGGAATCCTGCAGAAATTGCAAGGGGGAAATTATGAAATTGTTTGCTGTGATCAGCAGTGCCTCAGTAACTTGCTTGATGCATCTGCGCATTGCTGATTGACTGACGTTGCTGATTCCTTTGATGGAGGTTATCTGCAGGTAGGATTTGAGCTGATGGCACAACTTTCCCCCCCTCCTTGCTAAAGCAGAGCCTGTAAAGCCAGTTTTGTTTTGGGGGGTGGGAGGGGGGGGGGGCGCGGAAGGTGGAAAGTATTTCCAGGTGAGTTGTGGCTGGACCTATAGGCATTGCTGCATGGACAAGAACACTCTACCTCTGGTAAACTTGACCCTGCCTTGCATACCTCCTTTCATCCTCTTTCCCCCTGTAAATAAAAAAGAAAGGAGTCTCCATTGGAATTTTCGTGCCCAGAATTTTTATTGTAGCAATGAAGAATCTTGGTGTCAAAAATATGGAACAAAAGCCTCCAAAAATAAACACAATGCCAGAAAAAAAACACATCAAAGAATTCAGCTGTCGCAAGTCCAAAGTTGAAATTCATTTTCATATACACTCCAAATAAGCTGCTCCCACCAACAAATGTCTCATGCTGATCACCCATTTCATACGGGTGATCTGAGTGCACAGGGCATTCCATGAATAAAAATCGTGGAATCACACCTAGGCGAATTTGAGTTTCACACATTTTCATCTTAAAATGAGACGCTCTTTTTTTGCTCACTTGAAGGCCATTCCACTGTGTATCAACCCTTGTGTATTATAAATAGTCAGATCAGTTATACAGCCATTTTTAGTCAAGGGTGATGTATGAGTTTAATAGTTCCTTTCATAAATTAGATACGAATTTACTGCAACTGATATTAAATTGGATGTGCCATATGTGCAGTGTTAAATCAGAATCAAAATTGATTGTTGCCAAGATAAATGCTTGATCTGATTGACTAGTCAAATGTGCTTTGTTTTCATTTGAAAATTGAATGCATTTGCCATAAATTCCACAAATGATTTCTATACTAAGAAACAAACGTGCATTTTTTAGTCAACTGGAACACACAAGCCTGGCTTGTTAAATGCTGTTACGTTTAAAAATGCAATGGCAAAAAAAAATGCTTGAAATGCAAAATACATATTTTTTTTTAAACTTCAGAGTTGTGTTTTCTTTCATTTATTTAAAATGAAAATTAGTGATTGAAATTGGGAAAAAGAGTAATATGCTGCATAATTAAATCAGCTTTGGCCATTTGGTTCTGAACTTAAGGTGTTTCAGGGTCTTTCACTCTTAGTTTCTAAAGTTCCATATGAAAGGTGTACGTTGACTAGTCGTGAAATAGGGAAAGTATTTTCAAAAGTGAATCTGATAGTGTAATTTGTCAGCGATAAGACAGAAAATCCATCATGGTAAGTCTATCAAATATTTCCCTATAACTAGTCAATGAATGAAGTATGCACGTCATGAAGAGTTTCCTCTCACTTTATTACACCTCCACTGGACTACATGCAAAGCACTCAGACAACTTTACTAAAGCAAAATGCTTCAAATGCTGGACATCTGAAATAAAAACAGAAAATGCTGGAAATACCTAGCAGGTCAGGCAGCATCTGTGGAGAGAGAAACAGAGTCAACGTTTCAGGTCGATGACGTTTCATCAGAACTGGAAGAAGTTAGAGATTTTATCAGTTTATAAGCAAATGCAGAGCCGGGGAAAAGGGTGTGGGGTGGAGGAGGGGGGATAGAACAAAGGGAAAGGCCTGTGATCGGGTGGAGAGTAGGAGTGATTAAATGACAAAATGGATGATAGTGCATGGCAAATGGGGGTGGTGAAGGGACAAGTAAAGAAACAACAGATGGGTCCAGAGGAGGTGTAAATGGTTACATGAATCATTACCAGCTGTCTGAGAAAATGGGAGCAATGATTATGATCTGAAGTTCGCAAGTTCGAGGAACAGCACCTTATCTTTCGATTTAGGCCTATGGTGACTGCAGAGTCCACTGCTCATACATCCAGTCATGAATAAGCAATCTGTTGAACTGTACTCCACCAAGGAGAATGTGGCAACTGCAGAGCCCCAGTGACGAGGTCCTTCACACAGTGGGAGTATCTATAATGCATGCTCACAGTGCTGCTATGAAGGTCTTGGGCTCCAGTCTTGTCTAGCTTCAGCATTCATGGGGATCCTCATTGCTGCCCGGGGACTGGACGTGCTGAGGGAGTACCCAGTGGATGGCTGGAATAGGCACAGAAGGAGCTACCATCTGCTCGTCAATGATGTTTCTCACCCATCCAACCCTCCTGCTCAAATGACAGAAGGTGCTGGAAGCCAGTAGATATGTTGGAAGCAGTTATGAGGCCATCTCATCAAACTGGACAAGAAGACATGGGGCCATCTTCATCTCAAGAGGCTCTCATGAAGACTTGGCACCTTGCTGGGGAAGCACCTGTAAGGAGCACTAGAAAATGTTCCAGAAGACCGTTATCATACACTGTTATCAAGAACAAACACTGAAGTAAAACACATTGGCCCTAAATTCCACCGAGGTTGTCCGAGTCTCCCATCGTAACTCTGGTGGGAGACAGGTGGAATCTCCAAAAATTGGCAGAACTGGGTTATGTCCTATTTTGTTGTTTATTCAAGGTTCCACTCGTCTCCTGCCAGAGTTAGGATGGGATGCTGGTAAACTCCCACAGAATCTTGGAACCACTAGGCAAACACACTCATCATTTTGAGTACTGAACGTGGTTGTACTTTATTTCACCTTTGTACAGAATTTTTTTTCCCAATGGTGTAGAATAAGGTACAACAGACCAAGGGTGGGGCATCAGTGATATTTGAGTTAGTGTAGAGAATAATGTTAATGAAGGTGTATTGGCTCACTGCATTATGCGCATGTTTGGACAGGATTGTTAATGTACATCAGGTATTTTGTTGAAGGTCAATGGGAATCAGGGGGAAAGTCTCCAGTGGCTGGATGAGTGCAGCTCCAACAACACTCAAGAAGCTTGACACCATCCAGGACAAAGCAACCCGCTTGATTGGCACCCCATCCACCACCCTAAACATTCACTTTTTTCACCACCAGCGCACTGTGGCTGCAGTGCGTACCATCTACAGGATACACTGCAGTGACTTGCCAAGGCTTCTTCGGCAGCACCTCCCAAACCCGCGACCTCTGCCACCTAGAAGGACAAGGGCAACAGGCACATGGGAACAACACCACCTGCACGTTCCCCTCCAAGTCACGCAAGTTCCCCTCCAAGTCTCACACCATCCCGACTTGGAAATATATCGCCGTTCCTTCATCGTCGTTGGGTCAAAATCTTGGAACTCCCTACTTAACAGCACTGGGAGAACCTTCACCACACGGACTGCGGCGGTTCAGGAAGGTGGCTCACCACCACTTTCTGAAGGGCAATTAGGGATGGGCAATAAATGCTGGCCTTGCCAGTGATGCCCACATCCCATGAACGAATAAAAAAACAAGTCTCGTCTGAGAGCTTGGTGCGTGAATCATCTCTGTTGTAAAATTGTTTTAGAAGAAATGTCTTCTGACTCATTGTCAGGGCCTTGCTCTCCCCTTGGCTTTGAGCAGGCTGCCTCTTCCTTTTCTATCTGCTTCATTGTTAGACCTCTCTGGATGTGGAAGTTGTGCAGCATGCAGGAGACAACAAGAATCTTTAAAGATCCTGGTGGGGCTGTCCTTGAATACATTTATTGATCTTGTCCAGTCATCTGTGGTGCTGCTTCAAGATGCCTACAGTTCACTAGTGGGCCCAGATTTTTCTGCAAAGGCCAGATTGGCAACGTACATCATAAATCTCTAGTGCACTGATGTCCCCGTTGCTAACTTGCTCCAAATTTTGTTTGTATTCTAATTAGAATGTGCCACAGGAAGCATAACAATGAATCAGGCACTCGGTGGCGATCTAACGGCTGAAGTTACGACACAGTGACCATCCGGAACTGGGGGAGGGTTTCAGCGAATGGAAGTGTAATGACTTAAATAAACTTTAATCTACAATTATTTGAAGTTGTAGTGTCCCTTTTCAAATTGAGAGATCTTTATCTGTTTCACTGCTGTGTGATCTAAGAATTCAGGACACTCTGTTGCTATATTATAAATTATTGATAATTTCGGAATAAAATAATTATTTGACTGTTATTTTCGTCGATTATGAGGACATAAAATGAGCTACACTAGCTAACCTTGAATTTTTAACTTATTGAAAAGTTCTGCTTTTGAGTAAGACTGAAGGTCACAAATTTATGTGACAGCCAAAATTTACATAATGACATGCTGACTTTCCCCTGAGCAGATGGGCTTGAAATGATTTTTGAGGTATATGTACATCGATTCACTTATAACTGATCGAAACAATAGTGATTGGGAAGCAAATTAAAATTATTAGAAAATATATGTTTGTTGTGTTAATGGCTTTAGTGTGAGGTTGAGCATTGTGAGGAAATAGAGAAATGGTCATTTAAATTCCAAAGACAATCTCATAAATTGAATGGTCGTACGGCGCACAGATCAAAATTCAACAGGAGAAAAAACAATCAAATGCCTTTTGCGGATTTGAATTCGTCTAGGCTGGAGAAAATCTCGCAATGCATCTGAAAGCATTGACTAATTATATGTGAAAATCCATGGAAGGAAGAGATTGGATATGTTTAGTGCCTTCCACAATCCCAAGATGTTGCAAAGCACTTCATATCCAATGAAGTACTTATGAAGTGTTGCCACTGTTGTAATGCAGGAAAACATGGCAGCCAATTTCTGCACAGCAAGGTCCCGCAAACAGCAATGAGAGAAATGTCCAGTTAGTCTGTTTTAATGATGTTGGTTCAAGGATAAATGTCAGCCAGGACCAAGGAGAGAACTCCCCTGCTACTCTTCAAGTAGTCCCATGGGATCTTTTCAGACAGGGCCTCAGTTTAATATCTTATCCAAAAGACGGCCCCTCCGATAATGCAGTGCTTCCCCCAGTACTACACTGAAGTGTCAGCCGAGAATATGTGTTGCAGTCTTTGAAGTGTGACTTGAACTCTCAACTTTCTGACTCAGAGGCGAGAATGCTAAACACTGAGCCAAGGCCGACATTATGAGATTCCTCCATTGATGCCTCTATAAATTTCATAATTTCTCTGCAGTTCAGGGGCAGTGATGAGGAGTGTCTCATTCTATGAATTTATGTAGTTGCTATTTTTTTTAATTGAACAATATTATAATGCCATTCTATATACAATACTTCAGGTAAATGGCCAGCGTCTGAAGCTTGTTTATGTATTCCTGGTTTGCACAAAATGTGAAGAGATCTATAGCACAGAGACAGGCCATTCGGCCCAACTGGTCTACAACCAGTTGCAGCTCTACCCAACAGGCCATCAGCACACCACCATCGCAGTTTCTTACCTTAGATATAGGAAAAGATAAATTGGATTTTAAAAAAAAAGACTGAGTGGGTAATTTTCGGAGGATGAATTGGCACTGTTGTGCATGATTTTCTGACCATAATATACAGAAAATCATGGGCATCGTGCCTGTGGTTCAAACGAGTGAGGTTCCTTGGGATTGGTATATACTCTGGAAATTTAGACCGGAAAGTTAGCCACAGTAAGATGGCAAGCTACAGATGGCATCCACATATGAACAGGCACTCCAAATATTAGAATGAATTGGCAACTCACTAGACATTGCTAAGATGGAAAAAATGTCAAACAGGAGTAAGAAGAGACCACAAATGCTGGAATAAATTTGGATAAGCTCGTCGAGGTGCTTGTTTGTTGTAATAAATCCCAAGCTGCTTGATCCATCAAACAGCACAATTGTAATTTACTGTTTACGTTGAATTTTCAATGGGCTTTTAAACTGCTGTATCGAAATGTGATTTATAAAATCTCAAAGATAGTTTGTATTTAACCAAATAAAAATTGCAGTTTGTTCCTCCCAAGCATTTTTTTTTCATTCAAAGTTTGGACCTCAATCAATATTGAGTATAAAGGCTGATTTTACTTCCATTATGCTTCCAATGAGGATCCTCATCCTCAGGAGAACATGTGCCTGAAACCCTGGCACGCTGTGTACGATATTGGTGGCCATTAAAATTCATGGTCAGAAAGTCCCGCACAGTCCACTGAGCATCTTCAGTAGCTGAGAACCCTTGCTGGCTGCTCAAAGCTGAAAAATTGCCCAATAATATTCATAAGTATATTTTTGTCCATTGCTTCCCTCGGCCTGACCTTCGTTCCCCAGTGTGCTATCTATTATTTTTAGTTATAGTTTTATAGCTTCCCATCCAGTTTAACACACATTCAGAGAGCAATTTGACAAGAAGAGCTTGCTCCTTTTTCCGGGAAGTTCATGTTGCATTCAATGCTTTTTTAAAAAAAAAACACAATTTAAAGGGATTTCTGAATCAAGTCTCGAGGGATCAGGTGGTCGCATCAGTCTCTCGCACACCAGATTGTCCTCTTTTCCTACAAAGACCTTTACCGAAGGCACTTTTTATCTTGTATATAGGAATTCTTTAATCTGTAAATAGTTAAGAGCTGAAATAGTTAAGAATTGTGCTAAAAGCTGTGAGATCATCACTTATTACCATTCAGATTGATAGATTGTCAAAACTAAAGGTCGTTTTTTGTGTTGATAGTGGTTAAGATATCTGGCAGTATTATTTTTACTCTGGGGTGATGGCTTAAGGGTCGTTTCATTCTGGTGGCAATTATATTAAATTACTGTTCTTTTAAAAATGTAGAAAATAGATATTTAACAACATTCTAGATACATGCAAGGAGCAGTTTTTGTCACTTGTGAAATAAAAGTTGTGGTCTACTCCTGATTCTATCTGGATGACTGATTTGGGGACTTATAAAACCCAAGCTTGGCACTGCCTGATCATTATTTCTTGATTTCCCTTGTCTTTTGTCCTATTCTTTGAACCCTGGTGATGTCCTGCGATGTGGGACTTGCCCTTTCACCTAAGTTTCTTGGTTTAAAAAAAAATAACAATTTTTTTTTTACTATATATACAAGAACATGATTAAAAATACTTAATATTTAAGTAAAAGGCAGATTTGGAGCTGATGTAGTTGCTGAATAACATGTAGGTTAAACTGTGGTACGTAGGTGATAAGTGATTAAAAAGCAATAATCTCATTGTGGGTTTCAGATCAAATTGTAACCCATGATACCAAAGCTTCATTAGATTGTAAGTATCATCTGAACTGTGAAATGAGATTGCAGCCTTGAGATCATGTCCCTGTATCATGTATTTTCATATGTACTGTAGAGTTTGTCGAGATAGTATCATGTAATTTTGGCTCAGTATTCCTTGTAGCACGTATCACACTGTAGTTGTAATTGTCAAGTTTATTGATTTGTGAATATAATATAGCACAATAATGAACTGAGGGGTTTAGATGACAGCATAAAAGGAAAAGAATGGACTTGCATTTATGTAGCACCTTTCAGACTTTGGGACATCCCAAAGCTTTACAGCCAATTCCACACTTTTTGAAGTGTTGTAATTTAGGGAAAGGCAGCAGCCAATTTGTACACAACAAGATCCCACAAACAGCAATGAGATACATGACCAGATAACTTGTTTTCTAGTGATGGTTGAGGGATAAATATTGACCAGGACACTGGGGAGAACTTCGCCCGCTCTTCTTCAAAATAGTGCTATGGGATCTTTTACGTCCACCTGAGAGGGCAGACGGGACCTTGGTTTAACATCTCATCCAAAAGACGGCACCTCTGACAGAACAGCACTCCCTCAGTACTGCACTGGGGTGTCAACCTAGATTATGTGCAAAAGTTTTGGAGTGGGGCTTGAACCTGTAACCTCCTGACTCGTTCTTTTATGAGAATTTGGAAAAAAAATAAGTGATTTGTTTGCCTTTGTAGCACTTGCTGGTTCACGAAATGTACATTTGAAAAACACATTAAGGAATTTGATTGCGTGACTTTCTCCTGGTAAGAGCAATATTTTTCTTTGCTAACTTGTATTCCTTGGCAATATATAAGATTAGTGCATTTTCTAGCTTTACTATTTACTACCATATGCGGGGTGAAAGAAATATGTTCAATTTGCTGCTTTTATAGATGTTATAGCATGATATTTCTATTGTGTTTTCAGTTGAGCCTCTATTTCTTTCAACATTAAGGCCATTAAAAAAAAATTCTCTGAGGGGATACAGCAACAAAGAGACCTGGGAGTGTACGAACACAAATCTTTGAAGGTGGCAGGATAAGTTGATAAAGCTGTTTTTAAAAAAAAATATGTGGGATCCTTAGCTTCATAAATAGAGGAATAGAGCACAAAAACAAAGGAGTTATGCTAAAACTTTATAAAACACTGGTTAGGCTTCAGCTGGGAGTATTGTGTCCAATTCTGGGCACCACACTCTAGGAAGGATGTCAAGCCTTGGAGAAGGTGCAGAGAAGATTAACTAGAATGGTGCCAGGGATGAGGGACTTCAGTTATATGGAGAGTCTAGAGAAGTTGGGATTGTTCACATTAGAGCAGAGAAGGTTATGGGGAGATTTAATAGATATTCAAAATTTTGAGGGGTTTTGATAGAGTGGGGCAAATACATTCCTCTGGCATTCCTGAGGAACTATTCCCATTGGCAAGAAGGTCATTAACCAGCAGACACAGATTTAAGGTAATTGGCAAAAGAACCAGAGGGGAGATGAGAATGCTTTTACACAGTGAGTTATGATGATCTGGAAAGTACTGCCTGAAAAGGTGATGGAAGTAGACTCAATGGTATTATGTTGAGATAGGGAATTGGATATATACTTGGAAAGGAAAAATTTGCAGGGCTATGGGGAAAGGGCAGGGGAGTGGAACTAATTGGATAGCTCTTTCAAAGAGCACAGGCACGATGGGCTGAATGGTCGTCTTCTGTGCTGTATTATTCTATGATTCTAGAACACATTTTTTTTAAAACTACCAAACTACCATTGTGTACAAATACTTGCAGGCCAGTCGAATCAAAAAAAGAGGAGATAGTGTTTGCAATGCACTGAAAATGCCAACCTCTGGTGCATCACTTCCGTTTTTAGATAGAGGTAAAGCAACTTACACAATATTAGGCTAAAAGTTACACTTGGCAATATCAGCTAATGAACACTTCACTTGTGTATATAACATTCCTCTATCCACTATTTTAATAATGGTGGTGTTAACCCATTTAAAATAAGCAGGTTAATGCTTTCAGTAAAATAGCCGCACAGGAATGCCAGAGGAATGTGTTAAGTATTTGCCCACCGATTTTGCCAAGAGTAATTTCTAAACTAACAAATTCAGTTAATCGCATTCTAGAGCTAAGATCTAATCTCTTATATAAATAAGTCAAACAATATGTTTAAGCAAAAAAATCAATTCTGGCTCTGGAATTATTCTAATTTCGGGTCCAGGATTGGAATGAGAGTCTCCCTTCCCCAATCCAGCATTGGAAAGATAAAACCCCTCCTTCCATTTCCTCGGCTTAGAGGAATGGACAAATCTACTAGGTGGAATATATAGCATTCAGATTCAATGACATATCCACTTAAGAACAAGTATGGTGGGTAATAAATGAGGTGGTAAATCAAAACACCAGCTCGGGTGAACAGTAAGTTTTAAAATCAGACCAATTTTAAAAATATATGTGTGTGTATATATACTATGTATGACTCATGATTACATGTGGTGATACTGTCTATTATGTTGGTCAGTGTAATTTTTATATCCGTAGCAGTGAGGAAGAATCAAAATTGTAAAATAAAAAATAGCTTCAGCTTGGGTTTGTTTTGCTACTCTTATTTCAAAGCAAAATAATGGTGGAAATGAGCTTCAGGATCACCTCTAATGCTTTATATGCTGAATTAAAATATGCGCATGCAATTTTGATAATGTGAATTGCATTTATTAGCAGCAGCTCTAGTGTCCATGCAATCCCTCAGTGCCCATTTACAGTGAAGCCAACTAGAGATACTAGAGAAAAGTGATTCCTTTCGCAATGGGCTCATTCCATTTCTCTCAGGCACCCACCCTGCTTTGCTGTGGTGGACTCCACCAACTAAAATTACTGCCATCTTTTCAGTAAACCTTTCACTTGTTTTCCTGGATGTCATTGTTAACCAGAACCAGTCGTCACCACCTAATCTTACATGCTTCTAACCATTTACTTTGGTTCTCAAAAGCCTTGTATTTCCTTGCAAAATTTCACTGAGTTGTTGTGTTAGGCAACTATTTAGTGAAAAACTAAATTATATGCCTTTTATTTTGGGAAACTCGCGTCTGGTTTAATGTTCATACTGGTTATTTTTACATTTCTCTATGGATTATGAAGAGAACATCAACTCCTTACTCTGAGCCACAGAACTTAGAATGTATATTTGAAATATGTTGATGCACACGTTCCTGTAAACATGGGTTGCGGTGTGAATAATCCAATCCATTAATATTGTGTGTTTTTTAGATCTGATGCAACAATAGGGACCTATTGTTGTCTGTCAGTGCTCAGAAATACTCATGTCTAGACATTTATGACTGCATAGAGATATAGGGACAAATCTTCCTGGAAAAATAATGGCGAGTTCATGACACACGTCATTATTAATGCGCAAATCGGCCAGCAAGTTCAGGGGAAGCAGTGAATCAAGGGATATGGGGATATGTGAATTGCGAATATCCAGAACATGCTGCTTGATTTATGCCACTCCACCGTTTTGCTTTGCACAAACGGCATCTCTCCCTTAGCCTCTGGTTATTTTTAAGAACTTGCTGAATTTGCACATTAATTGCCCATGTCCAACAGTTATGGCGTTCGAGGGCAAAATCGACTGATATTCTTGTTTCTGTGACCCTTGTTGGAAGTGCTTGGGTGTGGACATTGGATGAAGACAGGATGGGGCTTACATGCAATGGTCCCCACGTTGAGTTGCCTCCTAATGCTTACTGACGTGACGCACGTATGAATAATGTGAGGTAACGGTGACCCGAGCCCATGGAACCGTACCCCAGGAAGGAGGCAACTTCTTCATAAGAAGGCAGGGAAGAAAATTGACGAGGCTTTTCTTCAAAAAAAAATGACCATGTATTTTCAAATCCCTTCCTAAAATGAAGTGAATAGCACTGAACACAGCTGTCCATTTTCTTTGTTAAGTTAGAAGCGATCTTCTAAACTTATCATTTTTCTTACTCATTGATGTACATAGGCTTGTTTGGGTGCATACTGCAGCAATTTCAAATTCATCATTGAATGATTTGTTTTGTAATTTGATAAAACAGGACATTTTTTTATTGAATTTAGTGATGCACCAACCTAGAACTTTGGATGACATTTCCTTCATAAATAAATGGAGAAACTAGGGGTTATTTTCATAGTAGGCAATCGTGACTTTCTGATATATGCTGCTGGCCAGTGAGAACATAAGAACGTTAGAAATAGAAGCAGGACTAGGCCATACGGCCCCTCGGGCCTGCTCTGCCATTCAATAAGATCGTGGTCAATCTTCGACCTCAACTCCAGTTTCCTGTCCTATCCCTATATCCCTTGATTCCCTTAGTGTCCAGAAATCTCTTGATCACAATCTTGAATATACTCAACAGCTGAGCATCCACAGCCCTCTGAGGTAGAGAATTCCAAAGATTCATGACTTTCTGAGTGAAGAAATTTTTCCTCATCTCGGTCCTAAATGGCTGACTTGTATCTTGAGACTATGACCTCTAGTTCTAGACTCTCCAGCCAGGAGAAACAGCCTCTCAGCATCTACCCTGTCATGCCCTCTCAGAAATTTATATGTTTCAATGAGATCACCTCTCATTCATCTAAACTCCAGACAGTAGGCCTAGTCTACTCCATCTTTCACCATTGGACAACCCTCTCATCCCAGGAATCAATCCAGTGAACCTTTGTGGCACCCCGTCTAAGGCAAGTATATCCTTCCTTAGGTAAGGTGACCAAAACAGTACACAGTACTCCAGATGTGGTCTCACCAGAGCCCTATGTAATTGCAGCAAGTTTTCCTTACTCTTATACTCCAACCCCCTTGCAATAAAGGCTAACACACCATTTGCCTTCCTAATTGCTTGTTACCTGCATGTTAACTTTCTGTGATTTGTGTACAAGGGCACCTAAATCCCTCTGACTACCAACATTTCTTAGTGTCTCATCTTTTTAAAAAAAAAAATTCTGCTTTTCTATTCTTCCCACCAAAGTGAATAACCTCACATTTCCTCACATTATACTCCATCAGCCACCTTCTCGCCCACTCACTTAACCTGTCCATATCCCTTTGCAGTCTCTCTGCGTCCTCCTCACAGCTTACTTTCCCACCTAGCTTTGTATTGTCAGCAAACTTGGATACATTACACTCTGTCCCCTCATCTAAGTCATCGATATATATTGTAAACAGCTGAGGTCTAAGCACTGATCCTTGTGGCACCCCACCAGTTACAACCTGTCAACCCGAAAATGACCCATTTATCCCTACTCTGTTTTCCTTCCGTTAACCAATCCTCAATCCACGCTAATATAATACCCCCAAACCTATGAGTCCTAATCTTGTGTAACCTCTTGTGTGGCACCTTATCGCATGCCTTTTCAAATCCAAATATATTACATCCACTGGTTCCGGCTTATCTACCCTCCTAGTTACACCCTGAGAAAACTCTAATAGATTTTTCAAACATGATTTCCCTTTCATAAAACCATATTGATTCGGCCTAACATGTTCTGATTTTCTAAGTGCCCTGTTACTACATCCTTAATAATAGATTCCAGCATTTTCCCTGCTACTGATGTCCGGCTAACTGGCATGTATAAATTTAAATCTGAGATAGATAGCTTTTTGGCAACCAAAGGTATTAAGGGATATGGGCCAAAGGCAGGTATATGGAGCTAGATCACAGATCAGCCATGATCTTATCAAATGGCGGAGCAGGCACGAGGGGCTGAATGGCCTACTCCTCTTCCTATGTTCCTATGTAGTTCCCTGTTTTCTCTCCCTCCTTTCTTGAATAGCAGGGTTACATTTGTTACCTTCCAATCCACGGAGACTGTTCCAGAATCTAGGGAATTCTGGAAGATCCAAACCAATACATCCACTATCTCTGCAGCCACCTCTTCTAAAACCCTAGGATGTAGGCTTTCAGGTCCAGGGGATTTGTCGGCTGTTAGCCCCATTAATTTCTCCAGTACTTTTTCTTTGCTAATATTAATTATTTGAAGTTCCTCCCTCTCATTAGACCCTTGGTTGCCAATTCTTTCTGGTATGTTTTTTGTGCCTTCTACAGATACAAAATATTTGTTTAACATCTCTGCCAATTCCTTATTTCCCCCTTATAATTTCTCCTGTGTCTGCTTCTAAGGGGCCCACGTTTGCTTTCGCTACTCTCTTCCTTTTTACATACTTGGAGAAGCTCTTAGAATCTGTTTTTATATTTCTTGCTAGTTTACTTTCATATTCAATTTTCTCCCTCTATCAATTTCTTGGTTATCCTGTGCTGATTTCTAAAAACCCTCCCAATCCTCAAGTTCACTATGCTTTGGCAACAGTGTAAGCCTCCTTTTAATCTAATACTATCCTTAAGTTCTTTAGTTGGCCACGGTTGGATCATTTTTCCCTGTGGAGTTTTTATTCTTGAAGGGAATGTGTATTCGTTGAGAATTATGAATTATTTCTTTAAATGTTTGCCATTGCTTATCCACCATGATACCTTTTAATCTAATTTCCCAATCTGCTATAGCCAACTCGCCCCCTCGTTCCTACGTAATTGTCTTTGTTTAAATTTAAGACCCTAGTTTCAGACTTAACTACATCACTCTCAAACTCAATTATGAAATTCTATCATATTATGATCACTCATCCCCAGAGGATCCTTAACTATAAGATTACTAATTAACCCTGTCTCATTACACAATAATAGATCTAAAATAGCCTGTTCCTTAGTTGGTTCCTCGACATATTGTTCTAGAAAACTGTCTCGAATGCATTCCATGAACTCCAAACTACTTTTGCCAATTGGGTTTGCCCAGTCTATATGAAGATTAACCCCACCCCCCCGCACCCCCGCCGATTGTTGCATTAGCCTTGCTACATGCTCCTCTAATTTCCTGTCCAACACTGTAACTACTGTTAAGGGTCCTATAAACTACTCCTACCAATGTTTTCTGCCCCTTGTTATTTCTTAACTCCATTTCTACATTCTGATTTTCTGAGCTAAGATCCTTTCTCACTACTGTCCTTATCTCATCCTTTATCATTAGGGCTAGCCCCCCTCCTTTTCCATTTTTGCCTGTCTTTTTTCTAAAAGTCAAGTACCCTGGAATATTTAGTTCCAAACCTTGGTCACCCTGCAACCATGTCTCCGTAATGGCTACTAGATCAAACCCATTTATCTCTATTTGTGCCATTAATTCATCTATCTTGTTACGAATGCTTCTTGCATTCAGATATACCGCCTTTAATTTTAACTTTTTTTACTATTTTTCCCTGATGTGACCTTAGTCGCTAATGCCCTATTATCTTAGTTAAACACTCTGACCCTTCCTGACACACTCTGCTTGTTTTTACCCAAATCACTACTCTGCTCCACAGCCTTGACTTTTCTCTTTAGACTGAAATTTATCCTTACCTGAACCTTCCACCCGTCCCGGCCCCACCTTATTATTTTAAAGCCCTATCTACTGCCCTAGTTATTTGATTCGCCAGGACACTGGTCCCAGCCCGGTTTAAGTGGAGCACGTCCCAATGGAACAGCTCCCTCTTTCCCCAGTACTGATGCCAATGCCCCATGAATTGAAACCCCTGACTCCCAAACCACTCTTTGAGCCATGCATTTAACCCTCTGATCTGTTTGACCCTATGCCAATTTGCATGTGGCTCAGGTAGCAATTGAGATTATTACCTTTTGAGGATCTGCTTTTTAATTTGGAGCCTAGCTCCTCAAACGCCCTCAGCAGAACCTCATTCCTAGTTCTACCTATGTTGTTGGTTCTTACTGGATCCTTTCTTCTCCAGCCGCGAGGAAATGTCCTGAACCCTGGCACCGGGCAGGCAACACAGCCTCTGGGACTCCCGGTCGCGGCTGCAGAGAACAAACCTATCCCCCTGACTATACTATCCCCTAACACTAACACATTCCTTTTCGCTCCCCCCACTTGAATGGCCTCCTGTATCACAGTGCCGTGGTCAATTTGCCCATCCTTCCTGCAGTCTTTGTTCTCATCCACACAGTAGCAAGTACCTCGTACCTATTGGACAAGGGCAAAGGCTTCACCACTGCGCCCTGGGTCCCCATACCTGCCTGACTCGCAGTCACATCCTCATGTCCCTGACCACTGACCAAATCTAAACTACCGCCTAACCTAAGGGGTGTGACAGTCCCCTGGATCAAAGTGTCCCGGTAACTCTTCCCCCCCCCCTTCCCTCCCCTCCCTGATGCATCGCAATGTCTGCACCTCGGACTCCAGTTCAACAATTCTGAGCCGAAGTTCCTCGATGTACAGACACTTACTGCAGATGTGGTTGCCCAGGATCACGCTGCTCTCCATAAATTCCCAAATGCTGCAATTATGGCACAACACCTGCACTGCTATCTCTATCTAATCTGTCACTTATTTGTATGTAATTAATTCACTTGGTTTATTTTTAATTATTTTAAAAATTAATTTATCTAGTTTAAGTTATTAAATTAATAAAGTATTTGCAAGTTACAGGTTCATAGTTTAAACCACTCTCCTAGCTTAGAGAGCAAAAAAATATATTACTCACCAACCTGCTGTCCTCTGTCACTCTTTCAAACTTCTGCCTCTGTTTGAGTTGGTCTCAGCTTTATATCCCCGCCCTGCTCTCGGTCACTGGTCCCTCTCCTTTATATCCCCGCCCTGCTCTCGGTCACTGGTCCCTCTCCTTTATATCCCCGCCCTGCTCTCGGTCACTGGTCCCTCTCCTTTATATCCCCGCCCTGCTCTCGGTCACTGCTCCCTCTCCTTTATATCCCCGCCCTGCTCTCGGTCACTGCTCCCTCTCCTTTGTATCCCCGCCCTGCTCTCGGTCACTGCTCCCTCTCCTTTGTATCCCCGCCCTGCTCTCGGCCACTGCTCCCTCTCCTTTGTATCCCCGCCCTGCTCTCGGTCACTGCTCCCTCTCCTTTTTATCCCCGCCCTGCTCTCGGTCTCTGGTCTGGCTCTGCTCTTGAGCCTTCGCTCCCACTCCTTTTATCTCCAGTAACCACTAAAATCTAAAAACTCTAACCAATGGACTAAATACTTACTGACTTAACCTCGGTGTTCCTCCTTGCCTTGTTTTGATTCCTTGTGCAGCTCCCTTTATGCCCCGTTCAGTCTTAGTCTATAGTTCTTCGGTTTAAATCACTTAGCACCTCCTTCCTCCTCTGCACCTAATTCCCACCCTCACCAAATTCCCAGTTGAAAGCCCTCACTCTGCTGGTGCTTCACTCCGTTAGAGGCTCACTCTCTGTCTCACCTCTGTGCTCAAGTGTTGAGGTTGGGAAAGAGGTAAGGTGAGGTTCCCCATTATGTTTTATGTAAGGACAGGTAATATAGAAAATCAAAATTTGCTTACGTCCTAAATCTTCTGAGGCATAAGGTAAAGTACATAGATTTCTAAATCTAACAGCATTGGATGGGAGGAAGTATTTTGCATGTCGCATTAAGGTAAATTCTTCGATCTTGCACTCTGAAGAGAATGTGGGTCAGAGAATTGGCTTTACATTGCTGTCGTCCTATTTCCCATCCACATTCCCTTTCAGTGCACCTCCCTCGCTAGGAGCACAGGATCAGTGAATTCACTGATCCTGTGCTTGAGGACCGTAGAGTGTCAGTCACAATGAATGCCCTGTTAGAAAGCATAAACTGACTTGGAATAGTTGGGAGTTAAGGTCTGGTCCTTGAGAGAGAGAGAGAGAGAGAGCCATAACAGAGATTTATATTAGGGTGGGGTGTGTTGTCCTTTACAGAAATTAAATACAGAATGCCACTGAAAAGTAAATCCAAAAAATTGCTGTATCCATGCAGAACTTATTATAAATGACAGCTGCCATTACTTCTTTGACAAGAGTGGCTCAAGTTTTTAGGCTTCATGATCATCTAATTTTATAATGAGAATTAAATACATTGCTGCCCTTGTGGTTGAAGTTCTGAAACAGCTGGATTATGTTCAGTGGGAGACTCAAACATGATGCTTTTTATGATTTTTGACTTGGTATATCAGTTTCCTTAATCTTTATATCTTGCAAGTAATTCTCATTATCCGATACTTTGTTCTTCCTTTCTAGAGATCGGACATGATGTGCTTTTTAACCTTCTTTGCCTCTACTTATTTTCTTCCCCATTTGTATTATCTTGCAATAAAAATGATCTAAAAAATTACTGGGGGAGATAAGTACACAGAGTTTCTCCTTATGAGGAAAAAAGGATTTAATTTGGGAGGTAACTGCATGATTGTGTCGGTGTGATCACTGCTAAGTGACCCTTTCACTATTTCCTCTTCATACAGTAGGGATCTACCTTTCCCAATTTCATAAGAGAATGGGCTTACTGAAGATTTTCATTTCTGTTAAACTTGAATATTAGTCAAAATAAAATAGGAAATTTCCATAAAGTTTGTCACTTCAGTGTGTCACTTCATTTCTGTTTGGGAAAAATAGTCGGCAATGCATCACAATAAGATGAAAACATAGGTCTGTTCGATATAGGCATTGAGGAATCAGTTTGTAACATTATGGCTGCAATTGCCATTAGAAGTCAGAGGCAGAAAATTTATAGAAGATAAAAGAGCAAACAACAACAACTTCACTGGCCTTTCATTTGCTGCTTTTCAGTATTTCCTTCGCCATAGCCTTAGCTGTCTAAGCCCTAAGCTCTGAAATTCTCTCCCTAAGCCTCTCTACCTCTCTCTCTCCTCCTTTAAGACACTCCTTAAAACCTACCTCTTTGACCAGGTTTTTGTCATCTGTCCTAATATCTCCTTATTTGGCTAGGTGTCAAGTTTTGTCTGCCATTTTACTACGTTAAAGGCATATATAAATGCAAGTTGTTCTTTTTGTAGCATCTTACTGAGCACGAGTTGGCTGCTGTATTTACCCACCAAACAGCAGTGACTGCACTTCAAAGAACAGTTTGTTGGAGGTGAAGCACTTTGGGATGTCCTGAGAAACCTGAGGCACTAGATAAATACAAATTCTTTCTGGCTAGATGCTTTCTAATGATGGAAAGGCTGAGCAATCAAGGAAGTTGTTTGTTTAAGGAACATCACGAGAAGGTGGCAGATGGAGTATAATGTGGGGAAATGTGAAATTATCCACTTTGGTGGGAAGAATAGAAAAGCAGAACATTTTTTAATAGGTGGGAGACTAAGAAATGTTGGTAGTCAGAGGGATTTGGGTGTTCTTGAATCACAAAGTTAACATGCAGGTACAACAAGCAATTAGGAAGGCAAATGGTATGTTAGCCTTTATTGCAAGGGGGTTGGAGTATAAGAGTAAGGAGGTCTTGCTGCAATTATATAGGGCCCTGGTGAGACCACACTTGGAGTACGGTGTAGGATCTTGGTCTCCTTACCTAGAGGGGGTGCAACAAAGGTTCATTAGATTGATTCCTGGGATGAGAGGGTTATCCTATGGGGAAAGATTGAGTAGACTGGACCTATATTGTCTGGAGTTTAGATGAATGAGAGGTGATCTCATTGAAACATATAAGATTCTGCGAGGGCTTGATAGGGTAGATCTGAGAGGCTGTTTCCACTGGCTGGAGAGTCTAGAACTAGGGACCATAGTCAATGTTCCCTCTAATTATTTTCGGCCGTGTGCGGAATGAATTTGGGTTTGTGTACCAATATAAAGGCTGTATGCGCCACTGTAAAAAAAAATCACAACTTGGAATAGAACAACTTTTTAGAAAACATTATTCGGGGTATATAACAAACAGAACAAATATACAAAAAATGGCTAATTGTAACAATGTAATGTTATATTGGCTGATAAATTTATATAATTTACGAAATGGGTTTCTTAAGTTGCACTGGGATTGAGCAGACTAGTCTCGTTATATTTTATTAAAAATTACCTGATGGGAACGATTCCCATCAGCTTTTTGTTGAATCAGCTTAATGACTCTGATTCAAACAGAAATTAATTGTGTGCGATCAGAATTTTTAAATTGAGTCAGAAATACAAAACAACTGTCAAATCAGTTAGTGTGAATTTGGGGATAGGGAGCCCAACGTCATTGAATCCTCAGCAGGGTTTAAAAAATTATTGCATTACAGTTGAACATTTTGCAGGTCTCATTACTTTTGGCTGCCTCTATATAACGCAGGGAGCAGTTTGGATATGAAGAACCTGAACTGAGGGAGGCAACGGACAAAGATAAAGAGAGACTATCCTTGGGGCAACTGAGGGCTTTTGGATACCAGTTGTATCAAAAATTTAAATCAACTTCATTGTTTTGATTGCAATGTACCAATGTGATTGGAAAGTATAGCACAATTATAGAAGGATCTTTAATATGAAATATGGAAATTGATGAACAATTATTACAGTATGCCACATAATTTGGGTTCATTTGTAGTTTACTTCAGAATGTCAAATAGGACGGTGACAAAAATTGTTAATTGCACTAATTGTAAACTCCCTCCAGTGTTATTGTGACTAATGTCTTAAATATGTTTGTCTCTAGACTAAAGTAACAGTTCTCCACAATTCGCACTAGAGGTGAAAAGCTTTCATTTAATTGAACGCATCTCCTGACTGAATCCTTGCTGAGGTTTTCTGATTGGAAACTCACCCCTTCATGATATAACTGGTGTGTGTGTAGTGTAAAAGTTTAAATATATATATATATATATATATATACACTATTTCTTCTATCTATATCCATCCATCCATCGGACAGTATACTATTTGTGGACACCAGAATCTGAGTAGCTGTACCACTGACCTGCACATTCGCAATACAACGCTGCCGTCCAACCTAACTTTAACTCCTGCCTTTGCTGCAATGATTGGTAGCTGACGTCACCTCAGCAGTGTCTCCACCAGAGAGCACTGGTTTGGTGCGCGGACAGAATGATGACATGCGCGGCACATAACGAACTGCTGCACGGCGACGCACGCGTGCAGCTTAGAGGGAACAGTGGTCATAGTCTCAAGATAAGGGATTGGCCATTTAGGACCGAGATGAAGAGGAATTTCTTCACTGAGTGTTGTGAGTCTTTGGAATTCTCTACCCCAGAGGGCTGTGGATGCTCGGCTGTTGAGTATATTCGAGGCTGAGATCGATAGATTTTTGGACACCAGGGGAATCGAGGGATATGGGGATAGGTTGTGAAATAGGAGTTGAGGTAGAAGATCAACCATAATCTTATTGAATGGCGGAGCAGGCTCGAGGGGCCGAACGGCCTACTCCTTCTCCTATTTCTTATGTTCTTGTCACTTAGTGTCATACAACCAGCAAACTACTTGCATTTCATATATTTTCACCATTATCTGATGATTATGCTAATAGCAATAGTTGGAAGATTGAAATTACATACTTTAAAACTATTACTGTGTAGGAATTCTGCAGCATAATTTCTGAGGACTTGTAGTATAAAGGAAAGATAGTCACTGTTGTAATGTAGGGAAATGCAGCAGGCAATTTGCACACAGCAAGGTGCCACAAAGTGCTATATAAAGGCAAGTTTGTTCTTTCTTTAAATAGTGATTTATGCTGCAGAGCAAAGTATATCTTGAATCACTTAAACTCTTTTTCCACAACAAATGGTTTGAATCAACAAGCTTTTAAGTCAGTCGTTTAGATATTGCACTTCGCATTTGTGAAGGAACTTTGGCAAGGCTTAGAGGAACAATCCAGCTTTGATCATCTGAGTTCTTTTTTGGAATCACTTGAAGTTACAAAAACTAGCTTTTATCAAAGTACATAATAAAAGAAACAGTTGTATATTGTATTATGTGCCAGCTGGAAATGCATCTATGAAAATCAAGAAGTTGGGGTCTTGAATTGCCAACCATCAAATGTTGCATCACCAAAAGGATTCAAACTAGGATGCCACATTTTACCTAAATATTGAACTAATGGTATGCTTCAATGATCAAATCTCTTATCACAGCATCAGCCGTGGCTCAATGGTAGCACACTCGCCTCTGAGCAAGACGGTTGTGAGTTCAAGTCCCACGTCAGAGACTTGAGCATAAAGTCTGGGCTGACACCCCAGTGCGGTACTGAGGGACCGTTATTCACGTGTGAAGCCTTGATAGTGAGTTTTAGCAGATTGCTCAAGTGCGGGGGCATTATGTCCGAGTCTGATCAGTAAATCATGCAACATCCACACCCATGCACGTCCAGCATGGTTGCTAATAGCGATCAGGATGGAGAACCCTGGCCCACCCCTCCCTAACACAATGGCAATAATTCTAATTGTAACGGCCTTGCTGTTACGATGGCAATGTTGCTTTTTTTGTATATCATGCTACTGTAGTACAGGTTTTGCATTGACACCATTGAGAGCCTAGTGCATCACTGGACATATTTTAGAAATAAACCTTGCTTCTCATATATCCCAGTTTCCTTCAAAACATAAGACTTTACAGAACCAGAAATAACCATCTCTATTCGTCGGATAGGTACCAAAGATCACAGACCTATAACCTTACTTTGTTTCTGAAACGAGCAATTTAAAAAAAATTCTGTAAGGTACCAACCAGCATTTTTTCCAGTAACTGAAATTTCTAATGTCCAGAGTAAGGTAACAACCTTATTCTGGACATTAGAAATTTCAGTTACTGGAAAAAATGCTGGTTGAAATTATTTTCCAAGCTTTTTGATTTGATTGGTTCATCTTTCTTTTATTGATCGTCTCTCTCGGCTGGTCGTTTTAGACCGGTTGTTTTCATAAACCCTTAGAGTTTCTCCACTTTTGATTCATACATTCCCTACCTCTTCATTTTTGATTGCTGCTTTTTTACTTTGAGCCATCAACAAACTGATGGTGAAAGTGTGATTATTATGGGAAGTAAGCATTACACAACAGGAAGTGTGTGCAGATGCAGGACTTCTGATATATGACTTATAAAGCAGATCATCTCTGGTGTTGCACACAAGAGGTCAAAGGATGTGCTGTTTTATAAGGACTGGAGTGTATTATTCTGCTATTATTCTTGCTTTATTTCTCTTTTCTGAAAAGATTTTTGAAAGACATTTGTATACGAGTCAATCAGCTGCAAGAAATGTGTCTACAATATATTTGCCTACAATTAAGTATGGCAGAGAATTGTGACGCATGAAGTGTGATGTGACGGGCAGGAAATATGCACATATTTATCTCATTACTAGCAGACTTGTGTGGCATTGCTCAGAGTAAGCCAGATAATATGCTGTATATAAGGACAGGAATGCTACTACATGCAATGCACAATGTATTGCTAAGGCGTAAAGTTACAGGAAGTCAATGTCACTCAGCAAGAAGTATGTGCACATGCAAGACAAAAGTAAACATTAGTTGAGTTTGTACCCATGGGCAGTTAACAAGCTGCAGACATGGTGGGTCTCCCTCTGCCCGCTGAGCTACCTTGGCAACGTCCCAATTTTAAAATTCTCACCCTTGCTTTCAAACCCCTCCATGGCCTCTCCCCACCTCCAGCCCTAAAACCCTCTGAGCTCCTCCAATTCTTGTGCCTCCTCGATTTTAATCGTTCCGCCATTGGCGGACGTGCCTTCAGCTGCCCAGGCCCTGAGTTCTGTAATTCTCCCCTTGAATCTCTACCCCTCGCTCCTCCTTTAAGATCTGTCCTAATATCTCCTTATGTGGCTCAGTGTAAAATTTCATCACCTGGGTGGTAACCTGGTATATCTTGCCCATTGTGGAAGCCATGGGCGGGTTCTACACTGGGAAGGTGATCCGCTTTGCCAGGTTACTGTTCATGTGGCGAAGTTGAACCCTGATGATCTTTGTTTCCTTATGGTTTTTCTCAAGTGTGACATCGATATACTTTAAAAACTGTTTTTCATGTTAAAAAAAGAACTATCGTCTGGATAAGGGAACAGGTTTTAGTTAGGCAAATTCAAGCACTTTACATTTGCTTTCTGTGGGTTTCCATGTAAAAGCAGATCTCGGTGAGCCTACAGAGATCAGCTCTCCTGTTTGAAAGTATAAGCAAGAGACCAGTGCTTAGACCTTGCTTACCCAAAACACATTGTAGTGTCAGAACTGCCTTTTGTAAACATATAACTTGAACACAGGTACATTATTATCACATCAAAATAGTTTGATGTATTAACTGTTCTAATTATTTCACCCTGGAAACTTTTTACAGGAAAATATTCGCTTCAGTTAATATTGTACAGATCAAGTGTGAAACCTTTAACGATGTTGGATTATTCATACATTTGTATTGTTTAGGTTGTTCTGTGTTGATTGTCATTCGAGATATTGCTTGTTCCAAATTCAATGTAATAATGTCTGATTTTAGAGACCGTTTGCTGTTAGTATTTGTTATTTATTGAAGGGGATTCACAGTCCCAGTAAATGACTCTACTTTAAAAAGCCTTATTTTTAACATCAGGAGGTTGACATTCCATCTGTACAGAGTAACTAATCATAGAACTTTGTACATCATTGTTGATGGACACAACACTGCATTCTGTTTAAATGAGGAAGTACTGGAATGTATTCCTTTCAGCTGTGTGTTGTTCACAATTATTTCTATTTTAAGTATTGGCCTAGATGTAATCTATTGGGATTTTCTTCACCTTATTTTAAGGATAGGAAAAAGTTGTATATTAAATTTTGGCAGCACCTGCATGCAGTGAGTAAGCAGAGAGGCTACATAGCTCAATGGCACACATTAATGTTTTATTATTAACTTAGTGTAAACAGCATTGATTCACCCCACGCTGCTATTGCAGGTCTCATGATTCATTGTCCTACAGTAATGCTAGTGGTGCTTTTGTAATGCTTTCAAATTTACAAATACAGAGACAACTAGAGTGGAAGGAATTGATGGATTGTTAACCCCCCAGGGCTGGGGAGGAGTTATTTGTCTGTCATCGGACCAAATGCCGTGAGGAAAATGGGATCAGCTTTTCGGGGCATTGGATCTCACAGCATCTTTATTTCTATGTTGCCAAAGGATTGATTAAATTGTTGAAGTCCTGAAAAATTAAATTACGAATAAGAGAGAGAGCCTGAGTGAGTGAGAGTGTGTGAAAAATGATGCAAGGTGGGTTTTCACGTACCCAGTACAAAGTTCTTAGTGTAAACACTAATAGGAGATTTAAACTCATTTAGCAGCAGGGGATATTTTAAGCACTGAAAAGTTCAAGGATGGTTTCAGGCTGACAGTTGATGGGAGAAGAGTTGCTTGGATTACACTGCGTGTGAAAGAAATGTTGTTTATTTAAAATCATGATGTGGAGATGCCGCTGATGGACTGGGGTTGACAATTGTAAACAATTTTACAACACCAAGTTATAGTTCAAATAAAATCGTTGGACTATAACTTGGTGTTGTAAAATTGTTTACAATATTTTAAATCAGTAATTGTAAGGAATACAAATGCCAGTTCAGTATTGACCATGCGACCCAACCAGGAGATTTTAGTGGGTGTTTGCTTGCAACATGTCCAAGGATCTTAACAGCCTAAAGTGAAAGTTTGCTTCAAGTGACAGAACTTCTCATTGCTAACATATTACATCAAATAACAGAACCCTTCTGGAATGTCTTCCCCACTTTTCATGTTCTATCGCAGCACTGAGAAGCACGCAGATACGTAGGGGTAAATTTCAACCCCAAGCGTGGGTGGGTTGGGAGCGGGTGGGTAGTAAAAAAAATACTAAGTTTTCGGAGCAGGACCGCATCCCGGCTCCAACGTGCCTACTTCCAGATTTGATCCAGAGGCCTTTGAGTGCGCCTGTGTTTCTGACACCTCGAGGTCCAGTGGGACGATATTTAAAGGGCCAATTTAGGTCTTGAAAGTACTTAATCCTGTTAACTTTTTGTACATTGAGTTACACAAACAATTTTAACTTCTCCTTAACTTGTCTCCCATGGCCTCTGAAACACACCATGGAAATGGAGGTGAGTTACAGCCTGCGCTCATTTGGACCTTTTACACATGTTTGACACATGAAGAAAAGGTGAGTTTTTGCATCAGGGCAATCAGTTCTCTCAGACAAACCTTTGGCTGGGAGTTCTTTGTGTTTAGACTGAGAATTCTTTGTTCGCACTCGGAATTCTTGTGTTCAGACATATTTACCTACATTTTGGATCCCATCAAACTGACATCCTCAGGATGGGAGGCGCAATGGATTTATTCTGCAGTACATCTGAGGAGGAGGCACATCACCATCTGCGGCATGACGTGCTGTTCTGGGAGTTGCAGGTGCACAAGACAGAGGTGCACAACAAGGACCTTCAGAGGAGCAGAGAGGGGTCCAACGGAGGGGCCGAGGTTGCAGGAGGCACTATCCACATGAGAGGGTCTACAGACAGAGGCTGAACTTCCTGGTCCCCTCTGAGGAGCAGTGCCTACGCAGGCTGAGATTGAGTTGCCAGGTGGTCACAGACATCTACAGGCTCCTTCATGCAGAGCTGCTCCTGGTTGGCCTGGTGACCACGCATCGCCCGTCGCAGTTAAAGTCACCACTGCCTTCAATTTCTTTGCCTCTGGATCCTTCCAGGGTGCCACAGGTGATATCACCAGGGTCTCTGTCACCTGCACATAAGTGTATACGACAGATCACGGATGGCTTGTTTGTCAGGGTATCCACCTATGTCAACTTCCCCTGCGACGACATCAGCCAACCTGAGAGGGCAGTGGGTTTCAACTCTCTGGCTGGCTTCCCACGGTTGCAGTCCGAGGACCTGCACGTGAGTCAGGACTGTTCGTTAACCGAAAGGGTTATCGCTCCATCAATGCACAGCTGGTTTGCGACCACTGGAAGAGGTTTCTGCAGGTGTTGTAAGATTCTCAAAATTCACAGATCCCCCAAAAACTCAGAGAAAAACCCTAAAGAAATTCACCTTTACCCTGAGTATGGGAAAACTTTGGCCATTGACTATAATCCTAAAATGGAAGGATAGTTGAGAGGTCACCAGACGAAATCTACAACCCACACGTGGAAGGTGGGAGAATTACTGCTTCAGACATGTCTCTGTTTTAATGCAAAACGGACAGCAGGGGGTCGATAAGCACTCCCATTGAAAGAGATAACTGTTTCCAGACTGGTGGGGCCATGCTTTTGTTTTAATGCAAAACCTATCAACACCTAGGACGTTGGATACAAAAGGAAGCCTTATGTGACAAGCTCTAAATCAGAATTAAAAACAATGACACATTGGGAGAAGCAATTTGCAATATGATTGGGACCATCAAAAGGCCATCAAAGAACTTTGTAAGAACTGTTTAAAACAGACCATTGTAGAAGAGACAGCCACAAGGCGAAAGCTCTCTCTCTCTCTCTCTCTCTCTCTCTCTCTCTCTCACTGGCTCTGGTGGGCTGCTTGTGTTGGTTCTGCCTGTGTCTGGAAAGAAGAGCAGTTTGTAGTTTCCAGCAAACAACAAGGCGAGGGGAAGGCAGTTTGACAAGGAAGATCAGCAGCTCTAGAAGCAGGCCGACACACAAGAAACTGTCTTGGTTCTGCCTGTGTCTGGAAAGAAGAGCAGTTTCCAGCAGACAACAAGGAAAGCAGTTCGACAGGGAAGGTCAGCAGCTCTAGAAGCACGCCGACACACAAGAAGAAACCAGAGCAACAGTCCCAGTGACCATCAGACACCTCGTGGCAACAAGGGCCTTACGAAACAACCAACCGAATATTATCACCAACCAACCGGGTAATATTGAGCCACCGCGACCAAAGAGAACCAACTCGGGAGAAAACCGAAGACCCGCAAAGTTACTACTCTACAATCTATTTCTGACTTACCTCTGGGTGAATTACTGTCAAGGTTTCATTTGGTGAGCATTATCCCTGGTCCTTTAGAGTCCAACCTAGCTAGTACAGTGGGATTGGGAGGGGTGAGGTATCCTTCTACTGTAATTTCCCTCGCGTGTACTGTAGTGTTCCCCATTTTATTAGAGTGTTAAGATTGTTGTGTTGTATTTCCTCTCTTGAATAAAGGTCAAAGTTTCTTGCACCAAAACCAGTTGTCTGCTGCACTTTGTCACAACCCCCAAATAAGTCCAAGGTCTAGAACCCAGGGAGTGGGAGCGATTCGAACCGCTCAGTAGTCAGAGGTGAAGCTGACACACACCACCACCCCCTACAGTGTGTGCCAAATTCCCTGGCAGCAGCCATGATTCCTTCATTTTGCGGGAGTCCAACATCCCGGCCCTCTTCCACGGACAAGACAGACTTAAGAGCTGGTTCTTTGGAGACAAGGGATACCCCCTGCAGACGTGTCTCGTGACACCTATGAGAAACCCCACCAACGAGGCACAACAGCGGTATAACGACAGTCACATTACCGCCAGGTCTGTCATTAAACAAGCCATAGGAATGCTGAAGACGCGCTTCAGGTGCCTGAATTGATCTGGGTGAGCCCTTCGCTACTCACCAGCGAGGGTGTGCGGAATATTAGTCATGTGTTGCGTCCGACACAACATCACTCAACAGAGAGGGTTACAAGTGGAGGAGCTCCAATGCGCTAATGAAGCATCCTCGTCTGCCAGCAACATTGAAGAAGACGATGAATTAATAGTCACTTGGACCAGTGTGGATTAATAAAGGAAAGCCAGCAAGGATTTGTTAAAGGCAAATTGTGTTTAACTAATTTGATTGAGTTTTTTGATGAGGTAACAGAGAGGGTTGATGAGAGCAATGCAGTTGATGTGTACGAGGACTTTCAAAAGGCATTTGATAAAGTGCCGCATAATAGGCTTGTCAGCAAAATTGAAGCCCGTAGAATAAAAGGGGCAGTGGCAGCATGGATACGAAAGTGGCTAAGTGACAGAGTAATGGTGAATGATTGATTACTTTTTGGACTGGAGGAAGGTATACAGTGGTGTTCCCTAGGGGTCGGTACTAGGACCACTACTTTTTTTTGATATACATTAATGACTTGGACTTGGGTGTACAGGGCACAATTTCAAAATTTGCAGACGATACAAAACTTGGAAGTGTAGTAAACAGGCTGGTAAAATGGGCGGACACATGACAGATGAAATTTAACGCAGAGCAGTGTGAAGTGATACATTCTGGCAGGAAGAACGCGGAGAATCAATATAAACTAAAGGGGGTGCAGGAACAGAGAGACCTGGGGGTATATGTGCACAAATACTTTGAAGGTGGCAGGACAGGTTGAGAAAGTGTTTTTTTAAAAAAAGCATACAGGATCCTGGGCTTTATAAATAAAGGCATAGAGTACAAAAGCAAGGAAGTTATGATGAACCTTTATAAAACACTGGTTTGGCCACAACTGGAGTATTGTGTCCAGTTCTGGGCATAGCACTTTACGAAGGATGTGAGGGCCTTAGAGAGGGTGCAGAAAAGATTTGCTAGAATGGTTCCAGGAATGAGGGACTTCGGTTATGCAGATAGACTGGAGAAGCTGGGGTTGTTTTCCTTAGAGCAGAGAAGGTGAAGAAGAGATTTGATCGGAGTGTTCAAAATGATGAAGGTTTTAGATAAAGTAAATTAAGAGAAACTGTTCCCATTGGCAGAAGGGTCGAGAACCAGAGGACACTGATTTAAGGTGATGGGCAAAAGAACCAAAGGTGACCTGAGCGAGTGGTTGAGTTGGACTGTATTGCCTGAAAGGGTGGTGGATGCAGATTCAATCGTGGCTTTCAAAAAGGAATTGGATAAATAATTGAAGGGAAAAAAATTGCAGGGCTACAGGGAAAGAATGGGGGAATGGGACTAACTGGATTGCTCTTACAAAGAGCCAGCACAGGCTCAATGGGCTGAATGGCCTCCTTCTGTGCTGTAACCATTCTATGATTCTCTCTGATGAAGAGGAGGAGGAGGAAGATAGAAAACCCATTGGCAGAGCAGCAGCATACATGGCTGCTCGTGATGCCAGAGAGTCATTCGTACCTAGTACGTTCTTAGGTTCTCATAAGGAGATCTGCACAATGAAGATAGTGAAGTATTCAGACCACCTGGAACAACCACCAACATCGCCCCCTCCCCCCGCACTTTGTTTGCGCAAAACAGTCCTTCAACCACACATACACTCATTGTAAACGCACCCAATAGGTGGCATCAAGTCTTGGCGTTCATGATGAAGCACATGAAAGGAAGCTTTCACAAAAGGGACTCGAATGGACAAGACGTTGCAGTGGTGGTGACAATTACAACGTTTAATGTGCGTATAAGAAAAAAACAAATATTAACGAAAAACATTACATTTCGTCAGAAACCCTTGTGCTTACTTTTGGTGATGACAAAACCTTAACCTTCCTCTTCCCAGTGCTTCTTCGTGGTGCATCCCCTGTAGCTTCAGCAGAGTTATGGCAGTTTGCTCAGGACCCTGCCCTGATTGCTGAGATGCTCTCGACTTGCACCCTCTGGGTTTTGGGCCCGTATAGACCTTGCCAAAGACTGCTCCAGCTGCACCCGTTCAGGGGCAGACTTGGTCATCGGGAGATGAGGCAGAATTGCGGGTACTGGTTGAGGTGGGGGGAGGCAACGGGTAAGACATGGGAGTGCTTTGAGTGGAGTTCCCACTTCCATGTCCCCTTTTGCCATCATCCCTCTCTTGGGCCACGGCCGCATCACTCCCACCACTCTGCTGGACAACAGCTTGGAGCACATCTGTGAGGCATTCTAAGGCCATGGCTAAAGCATCTCCGCCTGTTTAAGGCGGCAGAAAAGTTGGCATCCTGAGTCCGCACGGTCGTTGTCATGGCCTGAATGGACTCATTTGTGAGCCGTGCTCGAAGTTCAATGGAAGCTGCCAATCTCTCCATCGCAGACATTCCCGCACTTACCAGTGCCACCAATCCACTAATGCTGGAGGTGGACTCTTCCATCCTCTCCGCTATTATGGAGAGTGTGCGAGGCACGTCGTCCAGTACCTTGCAAAGGTGCAGCTGGACCTCTCTCGTTCAACATCTGCGTCCAGCTGAGCAGAGCTTGGAGAGGAGTGCGCCCCCCGACACGGACTCTCCACAGCTGCCACTGCCACCAGTGTCTGCTCGTGCTCACTTGTGAGTGGTGAATCACCAGGTGACAACCCGGCTAACTCTTTAACAGGACCCAGCGAAGTGCCAGTATCCGTGCTGGAGCACAGCTGGATATGATGTGACGGTGCTCCCTCAGAGGAATGGAGCTCCTCTGAGGAATTACCTTTTTTCCACAGCGGCTGCCTCTTCATCAATCCTTGAAGGCCCTGGAAGAGAACATGAACCAATATTAAATATTCATCGGAGAAGTTACAATCTTTCCAATGGCCATACTGAGGTGTGGAACAGTTCAATCATTGATACCATCAATTCATGATGTGTGTGAAGGATGTTAAAGTTCTGTCACTGGCCGTCGGCGGGTTGCCACTCTTGCTATCTCCGACGGTCCAACATGCACCCATGTTCAACTGATGTCCGTCGCCTCCTCCCCCGCATCTGTCGGGAAATTTTGTGGTGGCCCCCCCTCCAGTTCTGCTCCTCTCTCATGCATTTTACGCTCTCTTCTACAAAAGGAGAAAGAACAGATGTGTGAGTGACTGAAGGTGACAATGGTTACATTGCTTTGGGTGAGGCTGAGAATGAAACAGATGCATCAGAGGGTGAGTATCAGACAGATTCATCACATTGCATCAGGATTGGGGTGAGTGGCAGTGGTGGGTACACAAATGGGGAGGTGAGGAAGTGCACAGAAAGTGAAGGTAAGTTGATGATGAGTCTTAAGTGGGTGTGAGGAGTGTTATGATTGAGTAGGCTTGATAACACAGTGTGAAAGGAGGGGGAGTTCTTTTAACAGAATGTGGGTGAATCACCAAATGCACTTACTTTTCCTGACCGTGTTAGGTCATTAAACCGCTTTCTGCATTGCACCTATGACCTGGGCACCATGGTCCTGCTGCTGAGCTCCTCTGCCACCTCCAGCCACACCTTTGTGGCAGAAGCAGGGCTCTTCCTCCTGTCATCTGAGTACAGGAAGTCCCTCCTGCTTCTCACACCAGCCAGTAGCAGCTCAAGGGAGGAGTCGCTGAAACGGGGTGCTGCCTTCGGCCTACGATGCTGCATTCTGGAAGCCCCCCCCTTTCTCCTTCAAAATCCATTTTTGCAATGGCCCTTTAAATACTCCAGTTCACAGCACGTCAAGTTGGTGCGCAGTACGCCCACTGCACAGCTTGGAGGCATGAAACCCGGAAGTAAAATTAAGGGCCCTCAATTCAGTCGCGCTCGCTCAAACCGACACGCAAAAATTTTTTCCGTGTTTCCCACGTGACTTTCTGCCGCCAGGTTAAAATTATGCCCTTAGACTCCAACAAATGAAAGTAAGGAAGGATTTGAAACAGCAACCAGAAATCAAAGTCTGGCACCCAATCCCTTCGACAGTCAGCAGGCAGCAAACCCATAAATTAGAAGGGAACACTGTGGTGTCGTATCTATCATTTTATTTGTTGAAAGATGGAATGTTCGAACTAAAAATGATAATGTTAGTCTGTGGGATTCAAGCATTTTTGCACATTATAATGAAGCGTCCACTAGAGTCAGTGTTTCAATCGCATGATATAAAATGTAACTAACTAAGAATCCTGTAATGAGGGACGGATATAGTTCTCATTAATCACCTTCTAGGTCTATGAGGGAGTAAGTTAAGTGCTCCATAAGCAAAGAAAAACATTTCAGAAGATAAATTTTATTTATTTGGATATTTTACTTTGACAGCACATCAATGAGATTAGGTTTCTCTTATGCTCTGTTACAAGTAAGAGACCTCACAATATTCACTCTGACCTACTCTTAAGCAGTATTCCTACCTGATGATTAGATACTATGAGAGAGGCTGGATACAGGCTGCGTTGTTATCCAAAGGTGATCTGGTTTAGGGCTATGATAGTGAAAGGAAGAAGTTGCATTTGTATGACACCTTATCACATCTTCAGGATATCTCAAAGGGCTTTATAACCAATGAATTAATTCTGAAGTACAGTCACTTGTTGTTACATAGGCAAATACAGCAAACAATTTGCAAACAGCGTAAGTTCCACAAACAGCAAATGAATGACCAGATACTTATTAGTTCAGGGACAAATGTTAGCTAGGACACCGAGAATTTCCTGCTCTTCAAAATGGTGCCATGGGACATTTTTAATATCCTCCTGAACAAGTGGAATTAATGTCTCATCCGAAAGATGGTTCACATTTCAAACCTTAGTAATAATGTAAATCTCCAGCAAACTTTTGATCACTTACTTATGAAGTGGAGGTAATTTAGTATTCTTAATGAAGAAAAATGTTTTTGTAGGATCTGACCTCATACAGTGAATCAGTTCTGGCTTTGCTCATGAAGCTAAGTAATTATGAAATATTAGTTATAATCCATAGCTGTCACTGCTCTATATCGATTTATTGGATTCTGACATGATGTGGTTAGGCATTCAGTAAAGCAACATAGAATATCATCTTAGACTGTATGTTTCATATAATGGAATTATTAATTATTAGGCATCTCACTCTCAGTTCCCCCTTTAAAAATAAAAACAGATTCAAAGAATTGTAAGTAACATCAATACTGCCTAGTTCTGACCATTTTGGACATCACGCTTAAAGGCATTAATGATTTTGACTGTGAGGGAGCTGAATCAACACTGGTAGAGATACAGTCAAAAACACAGGGTTAATTCATCATTAACTCTGTGTTCCTCGGAAGCTCGATCTACTATTCTTGACCTGGAGTACTTAGCGATGACGCTGGGGCCTAGACATTCATTGGCACCGTGCTCATTTTACAGGCATAAAAGGGGGCGCATAAGTGTCCAATATGCAGCGTGGAGTGCGTGCACATTCCATGCCTGATGTGTGCCACCCATCATGTTGGTAAGGGCTCCTGTAAAGGTGCCAGGGGTGTGCCTCAAACAGGCTTTAGACCTGTTGCATATGCAAATAGGAGGCCTAGCGTCTAGTTTTGGGGCCCCTCTTCAAAATTCCCGATTGCCTGCCTCCCTCCCCCCAACACCTCAATTTGGGCGGGATCCAATTTCTAGTCCTGTGTTCCCAAAATAGAAAAATAAGTATTTCTTTGCACTTCTGGACTTGAAAACCTTTCCAAGCTGGTATCCTTTAGTAATGTTATCAATACTTGCAGCTTAAACAGAATTTTTTTGGAAGTCAACTAAAATAGACAGGACAAAACTAAGGGAAGATGATCATTGTATTTTTTTCAAAGCCATCCTTGGTAGTCTGGGTAAGTGCACTAACATCTTCATTGAAGTCCTGGGTTAGAATCCAGCACAGACTCACTGAATATAAATTTTCTCTCATGCCCAGCGCAAAGGCTGCTACATGAGATGAAATTAGATCAAAATCATTTTCCCAGTGTCCTACGTGGAATGAGTAAGAGAACCCTCAACCCAAGTCCTTGTAGGCTCCGGCCCACAACTTAAACTGTTCCCATTTCTTCACAAAACTGGTGCTAAATTATTAGTCTCAATCGAAGAGGCTGCATGTTGGCTGGTGAAGGAGGTGGAAAAATTCACACTGGTGCCTTCTGATGGGTGTTGAGGCATATCGACGCAGGACAGATGCTCTGCACCTGGCCACTCCGCCTGGGAGCGCTTGACTTTGGTTGCGCAAAATGCAATGAAGGAGTTTGAATTATTTCAAAAGGAAGGGGGTAGAAAGAGAGTTCTGAAAGAATGTTGATTCTCCATTGCATTGTTGCAGTGAAGTGTTGAGGAAAGGCCAGGCACTTCTGTGTGGTTGATGGGAGGGAAATTTACAGCCCTAACCCTTCCTTCACCTTTTCAAAAAGATTTATTTTTCCCGGATGACTAAGACAATGAATTACCTCTAACCAAGAGAGAAGGTGGGGAACCTAGCTTTTGGCAATGCAACTGAACCATCAGCAAGGGACAAGGTTATAATTTTCTCTCCCTCCAACATAAAAATTAGAGTGCTAATTTATTCAGACTGGGGACTGAGTTAACCTAGTTATAAAGTCTATAGGAAAGATAGGGAAACTGATAGAGGGGGAGAAGTAGACTTATTGAAGTAATTTCATCCTTAATCACTGATAAGAAAGGATATGACGAGAGGTAAGCAGGCAGTGGAGACTTTATGGCTAGAATTAAGAAATAGAAAAGGATTTAAGACTGTAGTGGGAGTTGTGTCCAGCTCCCCTGGCAGTAGCTGTGAAGTGGCAGAATGTATAAATGCAGAGATTAGATAAGTATGTAGCAAAGGCAGAGTGGTTTTAATTGGGGGATTTTAACTTTCATATTGATTGGGAGAAGCAGACGAGCTCATGTCAGAAAGGTAGTGAATTTCTTGTGAGTTCAGGACAGCTTTCTGCAACAATGTGTCCTCGAGCCAACAAGGGGGCAGGCCATCTTAGATTTAATAACGAGTAATGAGCCAGATTTAGTTAACAGCCTAACAGTGCGTGAACATTTATCTGATAGCGATCATAATCTGATCGAGGTCAGCGTTGTGTTTGAAAGGGAGAAACCCGTATCAGCTACTAGGATTCTAAATTTAGGTAAGGCCAACTTCAATGGGATGAGACAGATAATGTGCACAGTAAACTGGGTAAAGAAACAGAAGATCAGTGATCAGAAGGTGTTCAGAAAAAGAACTTGTGATACAGAACCAGTTTATGCCCCTAAGGGGCAAGAGCTCTACTTGTCAAAAAAAACAGCCATGGACAACAGAAGAGGTAAGGGACAACAGAAAACAGAGAAAAAGAATACAAAAATGCAAAAAATAGCACAGATCCTGGTGACTGGGAGAGATACAAAGAACAGCCAAGGGTGACAAAACAGACAGTAAGAGCTTCAAAAAAGGTGTGAAAAGAAACTTGCAAGGGATATCAAAATCAACACACAAATTTTTACAATTATATTAGGAAAAAGAGGGAGGTCAAGGGCAATGTGGACTCCTTAAAAACTGATAATGGTGATATTGTAAATGACAATAAGGAAGTGGTGGACATGTTAAATTACTTTGCATCAGTATTTACAATAAAGGAAGAGGATACTCTGCCGGAGATCCCAAGGAATTGAATTTTGAATTGGGGCGGGGACCCACCATAACTAAAGTAATGAAGAAACTAATGGCATTAAAGAGTGATAAATCACCCGGACCAGATGGTTTCCATCCCAAGGTTTTAAAGGAATTAGGTGTGAACATTGCAGAAGCCCTAACTATAATCTTCCAAAGTTCTCTCAATTCAGGAACCGTTCCTTTAGAGTGGAAAATTGCACATGTCATTCTGCTATTTAAGAAAGGTGAAAGAGGGAAACCGGGGAATTATAGACCAGTTAGCCTAACATCTGTTGTTGGGAAATTACTAGAGTCTATAATTAAGGATAGAGTGACAGAACCGTGAAGATTTTTAGCTGATCATGGATTTGTAAAGGGTAGGTCATGCCTGACGAACCTGATTGAATTTTTTTTGAAGAGGTGACTAAAGTAGTGGATGGGGAATGTCTATGGATGTTGTTTATATGGACTTCTAGAAGGCATTCGATAAAGTCCCTCACAAGAGACTGTTTAGCTAAAGTTGAAGCTCGTAGAATTGGGGGCAAATTATTGACCGGGTTCAGAAATTGGCTGAGCGGCAGGAGACAGAGAGCAGAGATAATGGGCAGGTACTCAAATTGGCAGGATGTGACTAGTGGTGTCCCACAAGGATCTGTGTTGAGGCCTCAACTATTTACTGTATTTATTAATGACTTAGGATAGAGAGCCACATATCCAAATTTGCCAATGACACAAAGATAGGCAGCATTGTAAGCAGTGTAGATGGAAGCATAAAATTACAAAGAGATATTAATAGATTAAGTGAATGGGCAAAACTGTGGCAAATGGATTTCAATGTAGGCAAGTGTGAGGTCATCCACATTGGACCTAAAAAGGATAGATCAGAGTACTTTCTATCTAGTGAAAAGCTCGAAACAGTGGAGGTCCAAAGAGACTGAGGGGTCCATGTACACAGATCATTAAAATGTCATGGATAGGTGCAGAAAATAATCAAAAAGGCTAATGGAATGCTGGCCTTTATATCTAGAGGACTAGAATACAAGGAGGTAGAAGTTATGCTACAGCCATACAAGCCCTGGTTAGACCACACCTGGAGTACTGTGTTCAGTTCTGAACACCGAACCTTAGGAAGGATATATTGGCCTTGGAGGGAGTGCAGCGTAGATTTACTAGAATGATTCCTGGATTCCAAGGGTTAAATTAAGAGGAGAGATTACACAAACTAGGGTTGTATTCCCTGGAATTTAGAAGATACGGTAGATAGAGAGAAACTATTTCTGCTGGTTGGGGAATCTCTGATACGGGGACATTACCTAAAAATTAGAGCCAGGAATTTCGGGAGTGAAGTTAGGAAACATTTCTATACGCAAAGGGTAGTAGAAGTTTGGAACTCTCTTCTGCAAACGGCAGTTGATGCTAGCTCAATTGTTAATTTTAAATCTGAGATTGATAGATTTTTGATAGCCCCATATCCTTTAATACCTTTGGTCAAGGCGGGTATATGGAGTTAGGTCACAGATCAGCCATGATCTCATTGAATGGTGGAACAGGCTCGAGGGGCTAAATGGCCTCCTCCTGTTCCTATGTTCTTATTTTGATGATTTCATCATATTGTACATATTATAAGTAGGTAAAGTTTCTTAACCTGCACTGCTGGAGGGTATGTATGGAATGCATTATACAAATGGATGGATTAGTATGTCATTAAAGAGCAAGTAAAGTATGTAGTAATTTGCAATTTGAATGCGGCCAGGACTGTTGGCTTTGAAAGCTTGGAGCGACTGAGCATAGAACCTGGTATGAGTAGCAAACATAAGTGAAATTTCCTGGATGTTAAAACCACTACAAATTAGGGAGAACGAAAGAAAACAATTTCAGGGTTAATTTGAGCTCCTGTTAGAAACTTAACATTTGCCTTCCAGCAACAATATATGCATGTTGTTTATTTGAGCAGTCACAGCCAAAAGTGTTTTATTTAAGTGCTTATTCACCAGCTCCTTTAGCCCCCACATGATTTCATCAGCACAGTCTGTTTGCTGGTTCTGATTCTCCTGCTGGCAGTGAGAAGTGGTATCTCACGAGGCCGTTTGATGGTGTGCAGGTGCAACTGCTTGCTGGGGAACTCGACCAGTAGAATGGAGAGCTTTTTTCATTAAATTCTCAAGAATTATAGCTGTTTATAAAATGTAATGATTTTCAGCAAATCAAAATGTCAACACTAAGACATCAAATGCAAATTTTGAAAGAAAAAAGCTGTGGTCAGTTTTAAATTCCAGACTGCAGTCAGTGGTGTCATCTAGATTGCCGAACATTTTTCTTTAAAAACCAAATTCCATGGCGAGAGCTCAAGAGGCTATGTTTTGTGACCTTGACATGAACAGCAACCCTCTCCTGGGGCATAGGCTCTTTCAACCATCAGTAGTGGAAGAGATACGTGCGTTTGCTCTGAGACTTGAGAGGCATTTAAAAATTAGCCCATGCACTCAATTTAAGTCCAACTGGTGTCATTTCATTTTTGTTGCAGAAGCTGTTGTGCCTTACGATCCAGTTGCCAGTTTTCCAGTGTTACCACCCTTTATACTGTGGGGCATATTCTGGTAACACCAGAACCACTGCACAGATACAGGATTTCTTGCCGTTGTTCGACGACTGAGTTCATGACTAGTGTACTCACCGTACGTCACCAGTAATGCCAAGTAGAACTCCTTGCAGGCCAGCAGTGTAAATCTTGCAATGCTGGGCTCAAAGCTCAGTCTGTCAGTGGGCAGAATCAACTGGCAATTCCGTCAGTAAGAAGCATGGCTAACACCTATTTATCTTTGCTCCTTGTGATATTTTCCCTCTAGAGGCATTAAACAAAACCATGTTGTGAGATAATATTTCTTCCTCCGGAGATGTCAATGCTGCCTCATAAATATAACAGCAAGGCCACCTCAGGAGACAGCACTGTAATATAAATGGGATATTGGTTGTAATTTGCTGAAAAGCATTGTTCTCCAGCTGGGTTCTTGAAAAGGTGGCTTTGAACAAGTCAATTGTTTCTTTATTAATAAAATTATTGAAGGATTATGTGAGTGTGCCTCCAACAAAATATGTCAGACAGGAGTGCCGAAGAACACTTTTTGTAGATTAAAGGCGAAACGATCTGTTTAAAAACATATATAAAATGGCGCATTATCTCTCCAGTATGCTACTACACAATGATAAAGCAAGGGTTCACTGTATAATTGCCCACACAGTAAATTCTGGTATCAGTTGTGCAGAATTGTGCAAATTACATAGAAATTACAATATGGAAGCAAACTGTTTGGCCCAACCAGTCCGTGTTGGTCTTTACCCTTCGTTTGAGCACAGTCCTAATCCCATGTGTCCACTCTATTTCCCCTTTCCTCCAGCCACCTATCTACCCTATTCTTAAATGTTGACCTGAGGGTAGTGGCGACACTAAGTCAAGGTTAGGTGTTGCCCCACTGTGAAGGAGGCAACTCATCCCAGACCAATCGGATAAACCTCCGAGTGTGCAACTGGAGTGACACTGCCTTCCAGAACAACTCTGACAGTTGAGAAACCAAAGTAACAATGTGCTTTTCTTTAAGACAGCAATGAATAAAGTGATAATAACAATAGCAGATTTTTTTTTTCAAAATTGTAGACTATCTGTCTTTGCTTTCTTCAGTTTGCAAGCCTGCAGAGAAAAATCAGTGCAGTACTGTAGCTAACTACACTGAGAAATACAATGAAGTCAAAGGTTAGTTAAGTACTCTCAAGCTAGTTCTGTTTTCGAGTTTAGTCAATTGCATTAATCCCGATTTCTGCATTTTCCCTCCTGTATTCATCCAGCAGTAGTTCAAAAGTGCAGCAAAAATATCTTCTTGAAAATGCTTTATATTTAGCATTGCAGGTAATGTATTTAATACAGCTTGCTGGGGATAGGGCAAAACTTAGACTGACATGAGCGTCACAGGTATTTTTACATATCCCAGTTAATATTTTAAAAAGTCTGTTATTAATACTGGGAGTTTCCAATGGAAATACAGTACAATAAAAATAATCTCTTTGGTAGAGACGATAAAACATAAACATTAAAATTCTTAATTCTATCAAATTATTGTATTGATTACTTAAAATTCTTCATACCCTGATACATTTGTCACTACTGAGTATGTGTTTGCATTTTCTTTGAAAATGTTGTGTTAATTTAGTAATCAAATACGTGCAAAGGCTCATTTTTATCGGCAAGAAAACTAAAAATTCTAGCGCTGAAAGTGTTTCTTAGCTTTAAAGAAGGGCGCTATTATTTGAATGCCTCATTCACAAGTTAGAATCATAGAATGGTTACAGCATGGAAGGAGGCCATTCGGCCCATCGAGTCCGCACCGGCTCTATGCAATAGCAATCCAGCTAGTCCCACTCCCCCGCCCTATCCCCGTAACCCAGCAATTTTTTTCCTTTCAAGTACTTATCCAGTTCCCTTTTGAAAGCCATAATTGAATCTACCTCCACCACCCCCTCAGGCAGTGAACTCCAGATCCTAACCACTTGCTGTGCAAAAAAAGTTTTTCCTCCTGTCACCTTTTGGTTCTTTTGCCAATCACCTTAAATCTATGCCCTCTGGTTCTTGACCCTTCCGCCAATGGGAACAGTTTCTCTCTATCTACCTTATCGAGACCCTTCATGATTTTGAATACCTCTATCAAATCTCCTCGCAACCATCTCTGTTCCAAGGAGAACAACCCTAGCTTCTCCAGTCTATCCACGTAACTAAAGTCCCTCATCCCTGGAATCATTCTAGTAAATCTTTTCTGCACCTTCTCTAAGGCCTTCACATCTTTCCTAAAGTGTGGTGCCCAGAACTGGACACAATACTGTAGTTGTGGCCAAGCCAGTGTTTTATAAAGGTTCAACATAACTTCCTTATTTGTGTTCTCTGTCTCTATTTATAAAGCCTAGTATCCCGTATGCTTTTTTTAACCGCTTTCTCAACCTGCCCTGCAAACCTCAATGCTTTGCACACATATACCCCCCAATCTCTCTGTTCCTGTACCCTTTTTAGAATTGTGTCCTCTAGCTTATATTGCCTCTCCTCGTTCTTCCTACCGAAATGTATCACTTCGCATTTTTCTGCATTAAATTTCATCTGCCATGTGTCCGCCTATGCCACCAGCCTGTCTATATTCTCTTGAAGTCTATCACTATCCTCCTCACTGTTTACTACCCTTCCAAGTTTTGCATCATATGCAAATTTTGAAATTGTGCCCTGTACATCCAAGCCATTAATATATATCAAGAAAAAAGTGGTCCCAGCACCGACCCCTGGGGAAATACCACTGTACTCTTCCCTGCAGTCCGAAAAACAACCTTTCACCACTACTCTGTTTCCTGTTACATAGCCAATTCTGTATCCATGTTGCTACTGCCCCCTTTATTCCATGGGCTTCAATCTTGATGACAAGCCTACCATGTGGCACTTTAACAAACGCCTTTTGAAAGTCTTTATACATCACATCAACTGCATTGCCCTCATCGACCCTCTCTGTAACCTCATCAAATAAACTGTATCAAGTTAGTTAAACACGATTTGCTGTGCTGGCTTTCCCTAATCAATCCACACTCGCCCAAGTGACTGTTAATTCTGTCCCGGATTATCGTTTCTAAAAGATTCCCCACCACTGAGGCTAAACTGACTGGCCTGTAGTTGCTGGGTTTATCCCTACATCCTTTTTTGAACAAAGGTGTAACATTTGCAATTCTCCAGTCCTCTGGCACCACCCCCGTATCTAAGGATGTTTGGAAGATTATGGCCAGTACTTCCGCAATTTCCACCCTTACTTCCCTCAGTAACCTAGGATGCATCCCATTCGGACAGAGTGACTTATCTACTTTAAGTACAGCTAGCCTTTCAAGTACCTCTTCTTTATCAATTTTTAGCCCATCCAGTATCTTAACTATATCTTCCTTTATTGAGTCTTTAGCAACATCTTCTTCCTTGGTAAAGACAGATGCAAAGTACTCATTTAGAACCTCGGTCATGCCCTCTGCCTCCAAGAGTAGATCTCCTTTATGGTCCCTAATCGGCCCCACCCCTCCTCTTACTACCTGTTTTCTGTTTACATGCCTGTAGAAGACTTTTGGATTCCCTTTTATGTTAGCTGCCAGTCTATTCTCATACTCTCTCTTTGCCCCTCTTATTTCCTTTTTCACTTCCCCTCTGAACTTTCTATATTCTGCCTGGTTCTCACTTGTGTTATCAACCTGACATCTGTCATATGCCCCTTTTTTCTCTTTCATCTTACTCACTATCTCTTGTCATCCAGGGAGCTCTGGCTTTAGTTGCCCTACCTTTCTCCCTTGTGGGACTGTGCCTAGACTGTACGCGAATCATCTCCTCCTTAAAGGCCGCCCAGTGTTCAATTACAGTTTTGCCTGCCAATCTTTGATTCCAATTAACCTGGGCTGGATCTGTTCTCATCCCATTGAAATTGGCCCTCCTCCAATTGAGTATTTTTACTTGAGTGGACCGTGTCCTTTTCCATAGCTATTCTAAACCTTATGGTACTATGATTGCTGCTCCTTCAATGCTCTCCCACTGACACTTGCTCCACTTGGCCCACCTCAATCCCTAGAATCAAGTCCAGCAATGCCTCCTTCCTCGTTGGACCAGAAACGTACTGGTTAAGAAAGTTATCCTGAACACATTTCAAAAATTCCTCCCCCTCTTTGCCCCTTATTGTTATCCCAGTCTATATTAGGATAGTTGAAATCCCCAATTGTCACTACTCTATAGCTTTTGCATCGCTCTAATTTCCCTGCAAATTTGCTCCTCTATATCCTTCCCACTAGTTGGTCACCTATAGAATACATCCAGTAGTGTAATGGCAATATAAGTTAGTATATGTTAACAATAAATATTGAATGGGTACCAGTTAAAAGGTCAGCAGTACCACGTTGCAGTCTCTTGAGCATTGGTCATAGACCAACAGAACAGTGTTTAGCTTCACTTGATCTCTGCTGACAAGATCGACTGCAGTACTTGGCAGTAAGTTAATGCCCTGGGTTGATTCCCTGCGGTAACAGATGTATTTTCAGAAATTAATAGCAAAGTGTGAAATATAAATGGCAATATTTTGGTGAGGGTCCAAAAATATTTAGGGAAAACCTGGTATATAAGTCACATATTATTAACTGTCTTTGAAGAAAAGCAAGGCATTGGAGTAATGGCTCAGTGTGTATGTAACCTTGTACTAAATCAGTTCATTGAAGGGTGCCAATGAACAAGTACAATGTAAACTGAGTGACATGAATAACTACATCACTCTCCTGCATCATTTCTTCTGCATCAGTAGTCAGTGCACATTAAAATAGCAATGTAGTAGCACAGGTCTATACCTGAAATGTTCCTTCCAATGGTTATATTGCCTCAAAAACTTAGTTACAGGTATAGTTCCAACATAGTATTCTTGCCAAATATTGTTTTCTGTTTCAGAATACCTTGGTTTGATATCATATTTTAAAATAAAGTGCCCTTTTCAGGCAACCTGTTGGAGAGACCAGCACAATCATGTGTTTGACACATCGCAGTGCACCTATACATAATATCGAGGTGCATTTTCCTCACTGTATTGTGAAAAAGTTGAAATGCACAAGCTGGAGAGGAATGCTGTTGGACCATTCATAAATTTGGTAGGAAATTAACAAGCCTCCAGCAAGCCTTGAGATTAAAAGGGTTTTTAATTGGGGAAATATGGAATAGATTCCCAGCTGAAATGGTTAATGCCAATGAACGCCTTTAAAGGATATGTAATACCTCCAAGTATATGTAATTGGAAGTATATGAGCTGGAGGTTTCTATTGATAAGTGCAGATAAGGATGAAAAATAACGTGTGTGACATGAGCATTTGGAACATTGGAAATGGTAAGTCCAGAAACGTCACTGATGAATAATGTGGGCTGTAAGGATAGATATTTGGGAATTTTACCTTTTTGAAATTCAGTCCTTTTGAGTAAGACCATGTGAAATGGATCAGGTTATTCCTCACTGAAAAGCTTTCTTTGCGGAAAATTTATTACAGAGACGTTTAAGGGAATGTGCTGGCCAAACGGAGAATTAACTGGCTCGCTGCAAGTGTGGATCAGAAAATGGCAGCAGCATGCCAGCAACTTTTCAAACTCCGCTTATGGCAAGCCAGGTACCTTGTCATGGCTGAAGTCTTGGAGCATCCACCCTTCAAATCAAAATTAACGTTTGAACTGTATTGTAGATATCTTGCAAAAAACTGCAAGCATTTTCTCTCTTTTATTAAGTATGACAGTGATTTTATTCAGTGTGATTTTACTCTCTTGTAGACGTCAAGGATCACACGTTCAGATGAGGATAAAGATACTGGCTGGGATGCGTGGGGATCGTGGAGTGACTGTTCTAGGACTTGTGGTGGAGGAGCCTCCTACTCCCTGAGACGATGCTTAAATGGCAGGTGAGGATAAAATTGTTATATTAGAAATGTAACGCCGCATCATGTGTCTCACAAACATCTTAAAATACTTCACGTGCATTGATTTAAATTGAAGGCAGCGACTGTTGTTATCTCGGCAAACAGGCAGCCATTTGGTGCACAGCAAGATCCCACAAATAGCAATAGTTAATCTGTTTGTGGTAGTGTAGGTTGAGACAAGAATGTTGGCCAGTCCGGCGAGCTCCCTTCTCTACTTGAAAGAGAGACCTTTAATGCCTTCATGAACAAGCAGATTTAAAGCCTAGTTGATTGCACTGCTGAAAGCAGAAGGAGGAGGATCCATGCCATTTAGAAAAAAATATGATGGACCCTACCAGAGCCATGTTGTCAAGGTGTCACTAATGGAATCCCCATGACCTTCGAGGAGCTTAAGCAGAATGCAGTGGCCACAAGAACAGAAAGAGATTATACTCATCAAATTGTAGCTGGTAAGTAAGCACCAGCATCTTGCCATTCAGCTCAATGCCCATTTCCCTGGCAATGGTTACAATGCATCCATTTTAAGGCAACAGTCTATCCCGGCTTATTTGAGGGTTAAAACAGCCTGCCAGAATAGCATCTTGACGACCGAGGCTATCGTCTTTACCAATAGCTAAAAACACCCTGAAGGAGTTTACTGAGATAGGGACGTCCACTACAGTATACCCCGGAGCTGTTTTCCAGTCCACGGTAGGGTGCAATCCAGAGACTGCACAGTTGTGGGTAGTGAACTTTTCCACACTTTCCCTCCATGGCCTCACTCCTCCCTATCTCAGTAAACTCCTTCAGCACTATAACCCCGCAAGAATTCGGCATTCCTCCAACTCTGGGCTCTTGTGCATCCCCACTTCCTTCGCCCCACCATTGGCGGCTGTGCCTCCAGCCGTCTAGGCCCTAAACTCTGGAATTCCCTCCCCAAAACAATTTGCCTCTCCATCTTTCTCCTCCTTTAAGATGCTGCTTAAAACCAACCTCTTTAACTAAGCGTTTGGTCACCTGTCCTAATGTCTCCTCCTTTGACTTGGTGTCAATTTTTGCCTGAATACGCTCCTGTAAAGCATCTTGTAACGTTTTACTATGTTAAAGGCACTATGTATGAGCAAGTTGTTGCAGTCAGATTCTTCCAAGTGTTTTCTTATTGAATATGATACAGTCAGCACGGCATATTGATGCATTAGAAAAAGTTGCACTACTTTTGCCCTGTTATAGACTGATGATAAGTGGACATTCTGGCAGATTGCCTCCTGATCACCCCTAATCCAGGACTCTCTTTCTTGACTTCCACATCTTACACTGGGTACTACCACCCAGATTTGTATGGTGTGAAGATATAACCCTATAAAATAATACTTGACCAGACTATTAATTTGGTTAAGGAGATCTTACAGAAGAAAATCAGTCCATAGAGCATGACTCGGGAGATTGCTTGATGCATAAAAGCCTGTTTAACTAAGGCCATACTGCAGCTTTTGCTGTGCAAATGTCTCCAGTTTATTTGTTTGGATAAGGTTATGAACCAAGACTATTCTGTGGTTTACCCAGAGGGAGAAGGAATGATTGGCTACACCAGACTGCAAATCAGGTTGTTTAATCTTCAGCCAAAGAAAGAAAAGCCAAAATCTGAACATATTGCTGGGTCGCCGAGTTCCACCCATCTGCTAAGCAGTCCATTGTTTCAACAATACTATATAAAAAAATATTGCAAAACCAGACAGCAAAAATGCAGTTTTGGTGCTAGTGCTCCAATTTTATTTGTTTTACATACTGATTCGTGCACTGTCCATCGCCAAACTGTCCCAGTAATTTCCGCTCTTGCACAAGCTGCCACCTGAAACACAAAGAGAAACAAAGAATTCCACACTGACAGGCACCTGGCCTCTGCTCAACCCTTAGCGGTCGCTGTCCTGCATTGAAACCCCTTTCTGCTCATTTCCTCAGTCTTCCTGGCATCGGTTACTTAAGCTTGGTTGCAGATCTGTCAGACAACAAATTGTAGCACATAAAATTGATTGGGATCATCACATTCTGATCATAATGTTTTCATATCCATATCAAAAGATGGGTCTAAAAACACTGGAGGAAATAGGCTGAGAGAATTTCTAGAAAGCTGCAGATGAATCTATTAAACCTTCTGAAAAATAACAGGCAGCAGCAATTGGTTCTGATTTAATTCCTGGTCACAGGGCTCTTGCAGATTGGGGAGAAATATCAGACCTCAACACAGGATGAACCCATGTGTCCATCTAGACTGTATTTTGTTAAACCGAGGTCCCGTCTGGCCTCTCGGGTGGATGTAAAAGATCCCATGGTACTATTTCGAAGAAGAGCAGGGGAGTTCTCCCCAGGAGTCCTGGCCAATATTTATCTCTCAACCAACATCACTAAAACAGATTATCTGTTCACTATCACATTGCTGTTTATGGGACCTTGCTATGCGTAAATTGGCTGCCACATTTCCTACATTACAACAATGACTACACTTCAAGAAAGTACTTCATTGGCTGTAAAGTGCTTTGGGACGTCCTGAGGTTGTGAAAGGCGCTATACAAATGCAAGTCTGTCCTTTCTTTCGCCTTTCTCTTTTTCTCTCTTTCTCTTTTTTTCTCTCTCTTTCTCCTTTTCTCTTTCTCTCCCTTTCTCTCGTTCTCCTTTCTCTTTTTCTTTCTCTCCTTTCTTTCCTTTCTTTCACTCTCCCTTTTGCTTTTTCTTTCTTTTCATTCTCTCTTTTATTCTCTTTCTTTCTTTTGTTCTCTTTTTCTCTCGTTCTCTTTTTCTCTTCTTTCTCCTTTTTTTCCTCTATCTTTCATGTGACTTGCTTCAAAGAGGTGAAACAATTGTACTTTTTCCAACCTATTCCTTGATATTGCACATCGTAGGAGCATAGCCAATAGACCATTGCTGATACATGATCAACATTCCCCAAATCCACAGTACTGTATATGTTATAATCAATTGTCAGAATTAAATATTTTGCTTGCAATAAACACACTGAGTAAGATATTTGTACTGCCTGACTTGCCAAGTAATACAATCAAATTGTGAACTCAGCACCAGTTTGGAACTAAATGGTTCTATATGGCAATCTTTAATTTCAATGCTTATCTCTTCCAGCCTTCAATTTAGGGAAGTTCAGTTTTACAGAAAGGAATGTGGAGATTGTGCAAGTAGAGCATTTTTCCATTTTTTAAACAGAAACATTTGCAATTGTTGTTCGTCCCAGAGTTCTGGTACTAATGGATGTGATACAAAAATATGCGAGATAAAAAGGTCAGTCCAGTCGAAGTCGATGATGGTTTTTAACTTACTTGGTTTTGCAAAGTAAGAAAGTAGGCCATTAATTTGAGCAGTTGTGAACTTTGGTGTCCCGTTAACATCATTTCTAGATAAACGCATGCATGACCCAATATACATGTTCCATTTATTCACATTTTGTAAAATTCTTGTTCCAAACCTAGCATTTAAGTTTATTTTCCAATTATGCATTTTACTAGGTTCAGCGCTTAAATGGAGTCAATTTGCTACAACAGGACAACAATTCAGCCCCCCCCCCCCCCCGGTGACTCTGTGGGTAAATAAGAGTATTATGTCAGTTCAAAAAAGGCTCTTGAACCCATTAGAACCACCCCAATTGAGAGCCCATGTATGATTGTTCTATCATGGGCTCCTCCCCTCAACCTCACTCCCGGTCATTACTAATTGATTCCCTACTTCCTCAATTCCTTACCCCACCCATGAACTGTCTGGAGCGACACTGAGTCATACAGACTGAAAGTATCATCTTTTAAACTTGTTCTTTGCTGAGCTATCTGATCTTAATCCAGAGTCGCATTGGGGGCATTAGAATTGTTCCCTGTGTTCCTGGGATACGAAGTGGGAGGGAAAATCAACCAGGGTTCCCCCTCTTAATCACCATCCAACTATATCTGCTGGAAAGTGCATGTGTGTGGACTTTGGGTGAGGACATGATTGGCCTAGACTGTGGTTTCCAATGGTCAAGTAATCTGCTGAGACTCATTGTCTAGGCTCACAAATGAACAAAGGCTAGATACCCGAGGGTTGTTGGTGTCCAATAGACCTTAACCCTGTATGCTTACAGGAAAGATGGAGAAACAAAACAAAAGTGATCAATATTGTATGAAGTATGCTTTGCTCAAATATTCTAAGTTGCATTTTTATAGTTTGAATTGTTGACTGAATGAAACTGTGGTTTAAATATATCCAAATTGGCTTTATGTGGAGTTCTATAGAAATCTTGACCCAGGCAAACATTTCTTGGGAAACCAGTTATGCATTGATCAGGATTCAGCTGTAGTAGGTTGTGAACTGAGTCCCAGGACTGTTACTTGAACTCATTTGCATTTGTCGAGAATTTGCTGTTTGTTTGGAGACTAGTGATGATAGCAGATTTGGAGAACTCTACATTACAAAATCCCTCACTTTCTTAGCTGGAGGGCAGTGTATGATGGTAAGCAGACGCCTATCGGGGAGAAAATGGAAAGAAAAACTGACATATGAGCTAAATAGAGAGAACATAATTTCATTTAATTATTTTTCTGTGCTGTAGAAAGTCATTAGAATGATTTACATAAGTGCTTCTGTTGTACTGAAAGTTTGTTCCATTCTAGTTCATGCTCTTCAGATTATTCTTAAACAAAAAACCGGGGCCCAAAAATTCCATGATATTTTTGACAACGTGACGTGTGGAAATTATGTTATAAGCAGATACGCCAAGCAGAAGTGTTCCTTTTGAAGCTGCCTAAAGTTTGGAATTTTTTGTTTTTGGGATTTACTTGCAACAAGTCCCGTTCACCCATCACCCTTGTGCTCGCTGACCTACGTTGGCTCCCGGTCCGGCAACACCTCAATTTTAAAATTCCATTCCTTGTGTTCAAATCCCTTCATGGCCTCCCCACTCCCTACCTCTGTAACCTCCTCCAGCCCTACAACCCTCCGTGATCTCTGCACTCATTCAATTCTGGCCTCATGCGCATCCCCGAGTTCCATCACTCCACCATTGGTGGCCGTGTATTCAGCTGCCTAGGCCCTAAGCTCTGGAATTCCCTCCTTCAACCTCTCCACCTCTCTTCCTCTCTCTCCTCTTTAAGGTGCTGCTTAAAACCTACTTCTTTTCAATCTTTTGGTCATCTGTCCTGATATCATCTTATATGGTTCGGTGTCAAATTTTGTCAGGTAACCCTTCTGTGAAGTGCCTTGGGGTGTTTTTACTATGTTAAAGGGGCTATATAAAGGCAAGTTATTGTTGACTCTTGGCAGCAGCATGACCAGGCCATTCAATTTTATTATGTTGCTGGTTTCCCCAAAGGTCAGGGGGCAATAGATGGCACTGCAGGCTTCAACTGCAACCATTGAATTTCCTAAATAGAAAGGGATTCAACACTCTCAATAGGTTGTAGCAACAAATGAGGAAGAGGATCCACAATGTAAATGCATGTTGCGTTATCCTGCATTCATACAAGGTGAGTTGAAGGGTGGCCTTTGGGGTAACACACCCTGCTCGTCCAGAGTACGTTTTATATCTGTTTGCAGGAGAAGTTGGCCCATAACCATCTTGAAAGAACCAGGTCAGCATGGGAACCTCCAAACTTTTGCCCCATCAACAGACATGAAGAAGATGCTCCTCAATTGTGAGAGTGGGGAAGGTGAGCTTGGTGGCTTTGTGTGACCACAAGGCCAGTGCCTTCCTTTACTTAGCCTTACTGCTCTCTCTGCAAGCTCACTCATTCACTAAATGTTGGCATGTAGTGCAGCCCAGAGGCATGGAATAGAGCACCAGGTGACGCTCACTGCACAATTGAGGAGGAGAAAATTGAAGTGGCAACTGAGAAAACCAAGCGAGTGCCAGCTTCATATGTTCCTCTGCTGCAGAACCCATAGTGCTTATCTCATGGGAGCTGCCTATAGAAGGGATCTCACTGATCAGCAGAAGCAATTCTTGCAACTCCCTGAGAATGTTTACAGCATCCTCCAAGATCTGTCGGACAATGTCCAGAACAACTGGTGCAGGACAGATTCACAAACCTGCAGGCCACTGTGGAACACGAGGCAACTCCATGGCCACATGGAGGTGGAGCTCCTGAGGGCAGAGGCCCAAAGCCTTAAGGCAGCTTCTGTCCTGATAGCTGTGATGGAGTTGTTAAGAACTTGGCTGCAGTCTACAGGGTTTTTCCTGGGGAAGGATTGAATATGCTAGGTGGGGGGGTGGGGGAATCAACTTTTGACAGTGCTTATTGCAGATTTGACATTTCTCAAGAGGTGTCTGTTCCAGCACAAAAAGCTGGACATGCTGAAGGACAGCCTAGCGTTCGGGTCACGTTTAGCAGGGGCATGCATGAGGCAGCTGCCTCTCAGGGTGCTGTCACATCTGCCCCACCCTAGCTGAACCCCCTCGATGGTCTGAAATAATTGTAAGCTGTGAGTAGGAGAAGGCAGCCAGATTTACTATCAAACATACTGCCAGCAGCTGCAGGGCCATCTAATGACTGAGCACCTGGAAGTACAAAGCCATGTGCATCATATGATGAACAGCAGCCTTCTACCACACTAATGCCACCCATTGGGGTATTACTTAAGAAGAATACTAGAGGACAAACACCGCAGACGAATCACTAAAGGAAAACACCGTGCATGAAGTATTATTTGAGCATATACAATTCATTGTTTGGGAAATGTAATGATGGCACATGATTTGAATGTAATGTTGAGAGTTAATAACGTTGAGACTGATGCCTAAAAAAGGCAAGTACACTGGGCCAAAATGGAGGACGAGAAGGCCTCTACCGGGCCCTCTTTCTTCATTAGGAGACCTTGGGCTATTTCAGCCGTAACACCAGGCTGACTGCCACCATTCACTAGGCAATCCCAGGGAACGATGGCAAGAAGAGCGGGTGGAAAATGGGCTGGGATGCTGGGCCTCACCTCCCTGCTGGCATTTACATGAGGCTGGTGGGAAAAGGGTGGCCAATGGTGGTCTCAGCAGGAGGAGGAAAATTCATGTCGGAGCAGGGAGCCGTTCATGTCCCATTTACCTGCCATTTCCCTGGTTTAAGACTGAACCATTAAATCTGTAATATGCTCATCTCATATGGTGAGCTGGGAGAGAAGTAACCCCTCAAACTGTCAAATTGCATGTTGGAGCAATTACTATCCATTTGCATGGAATTATAAGGTTTAATGAATCTCTTGCATGCTCTTAGAGAGGCATCACGTAAGGTAGAAAATTTTAGATCCAAAATTGGAGATTCAACCTGGTTGATACATCCTTTACTTTGCTCTCACCACGTATGAGTGTGCCCATGGTAAATAACGCTGCAAAATTGTCCTTAAGCAAGTCTCTGGCGATGTTTGCCAGACTACATCCCAACATTTATAACGTGAGTAATATGAAAGAGGTTGGAACAGATTCTCACCCTCCACACTCGTGAACATATGGTACCCCATCCACCAAGTTATTTCACCTGCAGTTTGACCCTTGGCACTTCTTCGATGAAGCAAACTGCATTCATTAATGTTTGATTTGAAACTGGGCAAGAGATTGCCTCTGTTTTTACCTTGGTTTACATTTGTTTAAAAAAAAGAAAGACTTTCATTTCTATAGCGCTTTTCATGATTTCGGGACGTCCCAAAGCGCTTTACAGCCGATGAAGTACTTCTTGAAGTGTAGTCACTGTTGTAGTGTAGGGAATACGGCAGCCAATTTGCACACAGCAAGGTGCCACAAAACAGCAATGTGATAATGGCCAGATAATTTTTTTTAGTGGTTTGTTACTGTACGTTTGTAGTGCATTATTTTACTTGTGATGTTGCCCTTGATAGCTGGCTCCACAACTCCTAGTTTCTAAAACTGGGGGCGTGTTTAGGTATTTTAGCATCAGAAACCGCTTGCATAATGAATAATAAGAACAGTAGCTTCTTGTGTTTGAGAGAAAAACAGATTATTCACTATAATCTTGAACAGACTTGGAATTTTGTTCAGAGAAAGTTCTTTTTAAAAGACATAATTGTGATTGGTACACAAGACAAAATGGACACTAATGTATTCTGAATCTGTTGCATGTCCTTTAATGGTGGTTAACTATACATAATAGATTTATTTTTTTAAAAACATCAGCGTAGAAGGGAATTTTATTTTGCTAGTGAACATTTGATCATGATAGTTGTAGGAAATGTTTGGGGGGAGAAAAAAAAGTTTTATAAGCTCAGCCTTTCAGGATTGACTATGTTTGTTCATGCTCAGTGGGATTTCAGTCAATGACTGGTTTCATTATACATAAGCCCTGGCAGGTATTTTCTACTAATGTTTTGACAGGTGAAGCAAAATTTAGCTTGATTCAGAACCAGAGCGAAAGCCCTTGTCAAGAATGATTTCATTTGCTGTACTAGGCTTATGGTCCTGGCTGAAGACCCAAATTTATTAGTAGTGAAGAGCATTAAAAATTATCGGGGATTAGAGGATTTGGACCATGGAGGCTTCCTTTGTTGAGTCATGCGCATATGTTAAAACGACTTTATAATGGAAGCATTTGTAAACTGTTTCACACGTGTTCATTTTATGTTTTGAAAGCTTGTTCTCTACGTCTTTTTTTTTATTTCCTGTCTCTCAGGCGCTGTGAAGGGCGGAACATTAGGTACAAAACCTGCAGCAATGTGGTAAGTACTGAATAAAATGCATCTGATCAGTAATTATATATGAATTACTACACTCTTTGCTGTTGTAGATCGAGAAATTACACTGGATGAGCTGGTTTCCTTTTGAGTGTGTGTTTTGTTAGTGCTCATGATGTTAGCATTTATAAACAAAATATTTTTCCAATCTCAGGTACTGATAACTTGACCTCCACAAAATTGGAATTATCCAATAATTTGAATTAACCAATGCTTAAGCATGAATTATCAGATAATTTTAAAGAAGCAACTTTGAATTAAGAGGGGTGGATTGTATTATCGTGCTAGCCATGGTGAGGGATGTCACTCCTAGGGAATTGCATGTTTTCAGTTTTTGGACACCCATTGTCAGTATCGGCCACTTCTGGATCAGATATAACAGAGTCCTATTTCAACCTCGTCCTTGGAAGAGCATCCTATACAATACCAGTTTGAATTTTTCCACTTCTCTCATGAGTCACCCTTATGCTCCCTCTCAGTAAATTTAGCACTATAATGCTAACTTGTAGACTGTGCTGTGTTTCGGTCCGGCACCCAGTCGGAACTGGATTAAGACTGTCCAAATCAATTTTAAGTTGGACCTGTCAGCCGGAAAAAGAGAGGATATTTTCATCCTGTTAATCTCACTTGATTTGAGCCCAGAAGTAAAGATTAAAGGATAGTGGCACTTCGTCTTGTGTAATTTTGTAAAATCAGCGTTCATGTCGACAAAGGTGGTAAGTTTTCCATGTACCTAAGCAGTTCAAACCAGATTTAGTTGTTCAGGAATCTGTATGGGTTGCCCTCAAATTATGGTTTATGCATAGTCAAGATGGAAATTGTCCAAGGGGGTAAGCAGCACAGGTTGTAAAGCCAATACTGTTTTGGGTATCTGCTGGTGGTCTACAGCTGTTTGGACTGAGGCAGTGTTAGTGTTCCCTGCCCCACCACAGGGGTATGCTGTTGTCTCTGAGACCTTGATTACAACTCCACCTCATATATTCCCAAAGGAGTACATAGAACCTCGTAAGACTAACAGGCGAATTATTATTACTCCCATGCTCGGGATGAATGACTACACTGAAAGCCTTGAAATTATGCCCTGTAAATGTTAGTGCATCGATCTTAATGCATTTGTATAAAATACCTTTGTTTGCTATTTTAACAGAGACATTAATCCGTTGAGCATCTCCCTTAAAATAGTAGAAAAAGGAATTTCACACAAATGTGTTAAGCTTTGGAACGCTAACCTTTCCACAGCATAATTTCAAGGCCTAAGCCTGGATTTTCTGTCTAGGTCACTAATTTACTGCCTAAGCCAGGTAGCCCTGATCAGAAAATTGGTTCCATTACACTGGAGCTCTGCCATTTTTTGCCTGCCTATTTCCAGCCTACATTTCTGGCATTTGCAGGAAGTACTAGCCCATTTTTGGGTGATTACATACAAATGAGGCAAAACTGATACCATACGCCCCATTTTTCTCTCATTTCCACCTCCGTTTCATTTCTGCTGTATAAAACGAGCATTCAGGGCAAGCAAACCTACAGCCCAGTTTCATCACAGGTGGATAAGGTCACAACCATTTATAACTTTTATTATGGGGTGATTCCTGGCCTTCCAGGCAACCAATATAGATTCCTGAGAAACTAAATCTGGTTTGAACTGCCGAGGTACATGGAAAACTGTGAGGACAACAGTATCATTTACCAATCGATTGTGCATAATGCAAGTTAAGTAATGGATGTATTGTTTGCTGGAACAAGCAATTTCATCTTATTCCCCATGGGTAATCAGCGGTAAATTATGGAGTGGGGAGATTGTTGAGGATCCAAGGAGTCACAGGTTGCACACATACTTTATGTGCTCCCCTTCTCAATGCTACGACCTACGTCAACAGGAAAAGATGCCACTCTCTCAATGCGCAGCTTGTTTGGAAGTAACCGCATCTCACATTATGTCACTTTCCTGGGTGGGAGTGGTGGAACACCTACTTTTTAAGGCAGTCTCCTGTTTCAGCATGTTTTGATCCAGAAAGGCAATTCTCTGGGTGGCCTCTGGGAGTGATCAAGGTTGTCCCCTGCAGCCATGACTGACATTTGTGTGGTTTCTCAGGATATGAGCTAATCACTGGTATAATGAACTCCATTATACCTGTGCTCAGAGCAATAATTCAGCACACCACTGATGCTCTGAAGAAATGCTTCAGCTGTCTGGATCAATCTGTAACTAAAATTAAGCACTTTTGTCGGTTAAATTAGTTGTAGGATTCTATCTTGCTGAACATAAAGATGTAAAAACAATAGAATAGTGATAATGGAGAACTTCAGTTATCCTAATATAGATTGGAGGGAAAAACAGTGTAAAGGGCAAGAAGGAGGAGGAATTCCTGAAATGTGGTACAGGAGAACTTTCTTGATCAGTATGTTTCCAGCTCAACGAGGAAGGAAGCAGTGCTGGATCTAGTTCTGGGCAATGGAACGGGAGAACATTTGGGAAACAGTGATCACAATATCATTAGGTTTAGAGTAGTTATGGAAAAGGAAAAAGAACAATTAAAAGTGAAGATACTCAACTTGAGGAGGGCTAATTTCATTGAGTTGAAAAGGGATCTGGCCCAGGTAGAATGGAAACAAAGATTATCAGGTAAATGAGCAATGGGAGGCCTTCATGGAGGAGATAGTTTGGGTACAGACTAGACACATTCCTATGAGGGGGAAAAGGTAGGACATCCAAAGTTAGAGCTCCCTGGATGACTGAAGAAATTGGGATTCAAATGAAACAGAAAAAGGAGGCTTATGATAAATCAAAAACAAAATACTGCAGATGCTGGAAATCTGAAATAAAAACAGAAAATGCTGGAAATACTCAGCGAGTCAGGCAGCATCTGTGGAGAAAGAAACAGAGTTAACATTTCAGGTCGATGACCCTTCAACAGAACTGGAAGAAGTTGAAGATTAAACAGTTTTTAAGCAAGCACAGAGCCAGGGAAAGTGGGAGGGGAGGAAAGAACAAAAGGGAAGGTCTCTGATAGGGTGGAGGGCAGGAGTGATTAAATGACAAAAGGGATGATAGTGCAAGGCAAGGAGGGTGATGATGGGACAAGTAAAGAAACAAACGATGGGTCTCGAGGAGCTACAAATGGCAACATCAGAACCATTACCAGTACCTGCTGTCTGGAAAAAATGGGAACAGTGGTTATGATCTGAAGTTATTGAAATTAGTGTTGAGTCTGGAAGTTTGTAAAGGGCCTGATCTAAAGATGAGGTGCTGTTCCTCGAGCTTTCGTTGAGCTTCATTGCAACAATGTAAGTGGCCGAGGTCAGAATGAGAGTGGGACGGGGAATTAAAATGGCAAGCGACCGGCAGGTCAGGGTCATGCTTGCGGACTGAGCGGAGGTTTTCAGCAAAGCGATCACCCAATCTGAGTTTGGTCTCCCCATTGTAGAGGAGACCGCATCATGAGCAGCGAATACAGTATACTAAATTGAAAGTAGTACAAGTAAATCACTGTTTCACCTGGAAGGAGTGTTTGGGGCCCTGGACGATGGGAAGGGAGGAGGTGAAAGGGCAGGTGTTGCATCTCTTGCGCTCGTATGGGAAGGTGCCGTTGGGAGGAGAGCGGGTGTTGGGGGTGATGGAAGAGTGGACCACGTTGTTGGGGAGGGAGCGGTCCCTTCGGAATGTTGAAAGGGGAGGGGAGGACGTGTTTGGTGGTGGCATCGCGCTGAAGGTGGCGGAAATGGTGGAGGATGATACGATGAATGTGGAGACACCCTCCCAGAACCATGAGAGGGTCCCCCTTGTCCTCACCTTCCACCCCGTCAGCCTCCACATTCAACAGATCGGGGCCCATCTCACAGGTCATAACACAGATTAGTGAATTAAGCCATTCTACTGTATTCACTTTGGTCAGGAACAGAGGCTGAGAGATGTCTTTAAACTTTACTGTAAGTGGCAGATGTTCTTGTGTGGACAAACACCCTAGATAACTGACAACCTGTGAATGACTGTTAAATGCAATTATGACAGACGCCGTTGTCTAATGTCCTTTTTTTCAGTATATCTTCAAAGGACATTGTGTGGTGTACCTATATCTGACTTTATGCTCGTCAGCAGTCAGTTTGAGCTAAATCAGTAAGTGACCATGTTTCAAAGGTCAATTTTATATTGAGAGGTTGTAAAGAAGTGTCTTTTTTTTGCTTTGAAATTTCAAAAATAGTAAAGGATGTAAACGTACTGTTTGCACCAAATACCGTTCTTGAAGCTGTTTAACATGAAATAAATTAGTCTGTTATTTTATAGCCTGAGCCTCAGTCTGATGGTGTATATTCAATCCGCTTACCAAAGATGAGAATATCACTTGGTGGTACATGATATATTCTAGTAAGGCAGAATACAGTAGCCATGATTCTCTGTACGGTCACTTGATTCCACTACGTTTATCTACATATTGGGAAGATAAAGACACACTCTGGTTCATTGAGGAATGCAAAATCCACTTGCGGGTATGGCCATTGCCACTTGAGTATTATATATAGCATAAAAACATAATATGAGACTTTGGCAATATAGTCCTGCTTTGGTCTCAAGTATTATGCTTTGAACAAAATTTACCATGTAATTTTGTTGGAATCTTGTTTTGAAAAATAGTATTATAAACCAGGTATTATTCATAGTTGTTTGTATTTAGAAAGATTGACTCGGGGAGGAATCTCTTTGCGAATATGCCAATGATGAGAAATTATATTTGAAGGCAAAATAGTAACGCCTATGGAAATTATTAGTTCTGCATAAGCATAAAATGATTAAAAAGTCAGCATGGACAGCCTTTGGGTATAATTGTATTGAGGCCTACAGTTACAAGCAACCAACAGCCAATTGAAATGTGCAAGAAACAATGTCTGAATAGTTCCCAAATGCGATTTTGTATTACATTTTCACTTTTTATATTTTTAAAAGGTTCTCGAATGGAATGATAGGGTTAGATGAAGTAGGGAGGGAGGAGGCTTGTGTGGAGCATAAACACCGGCATGCACCTGTTGGGCCGAATGGCCTGTTTCTATGCTGTACGTTCCTTGTAATTCTATGCAATTATGTTTGTGTGTTGCATGTTGCACAACGTTGCCTTAATAAAGAGGCCTCATTGTGGATTCCTTGAAGGAGGAAGGCCCCCATGGAGAGGAGGAGATCAGTAAGAGGAGCAGCCATAGCCTGAAAAGAAAATGGAAGACATACGGTTTCCAGCTCCAAGAGAATTTTGTACCATTCTTACACAGGAGATCTTCTCTTGACTACCATAACTGGCCAATGCATTAATAATCATTTGTATATCTCTCCTTTTCCCCACAACGATGCCATCCTCTACAGCCTTTTATCTGTGCAACAACTCTCAAAGATCCCTGTGGAAAAAAATTGAGTTTTTTTGATTTAACAGCTGTTTCTTTAAATCCAGTCATAGCACATAAGCAGTTCTGTGCGATTGGTTTAGTCTGTATATGACGGACAATTCCTTTGTAAATGTGAAGGACCTGATATTCAAATTCCGGGAAGCCCCAGTAACATTTTTGGGATTTAATAGGAGCTGTTCTGTTTAAATCAACAAGTCAACTTGGAGAATTTCTGAAACTCCTGGAAGAGAACTCCTGAAATCATGTCCTAATTTCCAAGAAGCAATTTAGATGAATGAAGATTTCCATGGTGATGATAAATTCAAGAAAGAAAAACACCGAGTGTCTGAAAGTTATTGACAAAGCGTTAGCTTAGTTCTTAGAGTTCTAAGCTTTTTATTATTTTGTCCACTTTTGTTAGAATGGAGGGGATTACAGGCTGATTTCGATGGAGGTGTTTAAAATTATGAAGGGATGGGGCAGAGTAAATAGAAACAGACTTTCCAATGATTGATAGGTACAGAATGAGGAGACATACATATAAGATTAAACGTAAGAGAGTTAGGACAGGGCAGGAGTAACCTTTTTACACAGGGTTGTGAGGCTATGGAATGCATTACCAGAGTTATTGTTTGAAGCAGAGACCATGTCAACATTTAAGAACAGGTTAGGTAGGTAGGAAAAGGGAATAAAAGAATATGAGCATGGGGGACGATCTGATGAGATTAGGACTACTGCTCGCATGGAGGATAAACACCAACATAATGGGGTGTTTGGGCCATTTCTGTGTTGTACTTTCTATGTGATTCTGTGTAACTGACTTTCTACTGTAAATATATAATTTTATTTTATAACTGTTAAACAATGAACAAGCGAATAATCTAATAAAATCACTTAGCATCTTAAATTTTAAACAAGATCTGGCCTACTGCTTTTGAAAGCTGGAAAGGAGTCCAATGGAGCTACAGAATAAGTTCATGTAACTAAAAGCAATTACCAGACGGAGTCTGCTGGGTGAAAACTTACCAAGATCTCGGGCAAGGATAGACACACTCAAAGATACAGGGGGTTGGGATTCCCCCACGAGAGTGACCCAAGATATGAGAACCAAAATAATTTGCAGTCAGAAGGGTAAAGAAGACCCGATTTCATTATCTCATTGAAACATATATTGACAGGGTAAATGCTAAGAGGCTGTTTCCCCTGGCTGGAGAGTCTGGAACTAGGGGTCATGGTCTCAAGATAAGGGGTCGGCCATTTAGGACTGTGATGAGGAAAATTTTCTTCAGTCAGAGGGTTGTGAATCTTTGGAATTCTCTACCTTCACTCCCTCCACCAGTGGTGCACCATGGCTGCAGTGTGTACCATCCACAGGATGCACTGCATCAACTCGTCAAGGCTTCTTCGACAGCACCTCCCAAACCCGCAACTTCTACCACCTAGAAGGACAAGGGCAGCAGACGCATGGGAACACCACCACCTGCACATTCCTCTCCAAAACACACCATCCTGACTTGGAAATATATCGCCGTTCCTTCGTCATTGCTGGGTTAAAATCCTGGAACTCCCTACCTAACGCCACTGTGGGAGTACCTTCACCACAGCAGTTCAAGAAGGTGGCTCACCACCATCTTCTCGAGGGCAATTTGGGCTGGATAATAAATGCTAGCCTTGCCAGCGACGCCGACATCCCATGAATCATAGAATCTTAGAAATCATAGGTTACAGCACAGAAGGAGGCCATTCGGCCCATCGAGTCAGCGCCGGCTCTATGCAACAGCAATCCAGCTAGTCCCACTCCCCCGCCCTATCCCCGTAGCCCTCCAAATTTTTTCCTTTCAAGTACTTTCAAGTTCGCTTCTGAAGGCCATGATTGAACCTGCCTCCACCACCCCCTCGGGCAGTGCATTCCAAATCCTAAGCACTCGCTGAGTTTTTTTTAAAAAAGTTTTTCCTCATGTCACCTTTGGTTCTTTTGCCAATCACCTTAAATCTATGTTCTCTGGTCCTTGACCCTTCCACCTATGGGAAGAGTTTCTCTCTATCTGCTCTGTCTAGACCCTGAATGAATAATTTTAAAAAATCTCCAGAGGGTTGGAATTATCTACCCCAAAGGGCTGTGGGTGCTCAGTCGTTGAGTATATTCAAGACTGAGATCGATAGATTTTTGGACAGTAAGGGAATCAAGGGATATGGGGATAGGGGGGGGAAATGGAGTCAAGGTGGATGATCAGCCAAGATCTTATTGAATGGCGGAGCAGGCTCGAGGGGCTGTATGGCCAACTCCTGCTCCTATTTCTTATGACCTAGCACATGCAATCAACTTCACACCTTTCCAAGAGAAGTATCTGCACACACAACTTTAATACTACCAGAATTTTAATGACATTATAGTGTTTATTGTTTCAATGGTGATTCTTCTTGGTGACAATTTGTGATATATGTACTCTGAAACCTAGTCTTTTGCTTCTCCTCAGTGCCACTTCAATGCAAGGCTGCTTTACTACAATAGGAACCTCCTATAACTGAGATGGCTCTTGCCTAATGACAGCTAAGTCATGAGATGCATTTGCTGCTGGCTGCACCTCTTGTGCGGCTGCAGAGGGTCCTTTCTGCCACATGTGTAGGCATCAGAAGAGACTGGTGGGGGGACGTACTGCCATCCTGAGAGACCATCATCTATGCTTATTTCTGCCGTGCCACCAGGTCTGGGCACTGGTGCAGCGTGGCCCCTAATCTGTAGGAAAAGCAGACTGAATGGTACCAGTAAGACTGGTGAAGCCCTACCTCACAGTTGTCTGTAACTAGTTGGTACACCTGTCAAAGCCAGAAGAGGCCTCCACTGTAGATTCCTTGAAGCTGCCATATGCTCCGATGTGAACTGCAGAGTTATTAAATTAGCCTGTAAAGTATTGCCCACGCTGATTCTGAATTCATTCACCTGAGCTGCGATCTGTAGCACACTGTCTGGTGTAGATCGCGGTGCCTGCACTGACACTTGATGCTTTGTAGGGATTGTTCTTTTGAAATCTGGACATGTAAGATTTAGCACCCCATATTCTTTAGCTAAGAAGCAACTTGCCTAAACTTCCAGTTACTGGTCTCTTTTTTTTTTTCCACCCCCCCCCACCTCCTGTGCCTACTGCTGTTCACTTATTCTGTGTGTCACTCAGTGCACCCACTCTGGCTCGCTCTCTCGGGATAGATATCTCCGAGCTGAAGTCTGAGAGAATAGCACAAGTGACCGAGTGCATGCTGTGAAGTGCTGGCAATGCCGGATGCAGTATAACGTCTGTGTTTACTTCCTCCGGCACATTTAGAAGAGGAAGAGAGATCCGAATGGCCCCCGCAGGAGTGGAGCTCACGTCACTTTCAGTCAAAAGGGTGAACTAAGGGTTACATGATATGGTTTAATGAAGGTTAATGTGGGCACAGTGGGATGAGAAGGAAAAGAAGCAGAATAGTATCGTGAACCCACAGCTTAGACGCATCCTGCTACTTTCTCTGACAGCCTCCATGTCTTCTCCCCTGCACACACTCCCCCCGCCCCCCCCCCCCCCCCACAAAGGATTGGATGTGCCTCCTCCTTATGGACCTTTTGTCATCGTAGTGTGACATAAGAGGCAATTACATTCCATGAAAGATATTTCAGTGAGCGAGTGGTCAATCCATGAAATAGACCCCCTAGGGAGACGGTGCAAGCAGTTAGTATTGATTCATTCAAATATAAATTAGGTAGATTTCTTTCAGAAACTAACATTTTGGGATACAGTACATGAGTAATTTGAGACATGATGTGGTAAGTGTAAGGAGGAAAAAGGTTCCCAAAGCTCTCCACAATTTAGTTTCCTCGCCTCATGTCTGGGTCTGTTGTAGACTAATTGAAAGAGATTGATTGCTATGATTAGCCAACAACTTCATTATCATTATATCTTGCGACTACCAGGATGGTAGAAGACGAAGTAGATGGACCCGTGGTCTTTTCTCGTCTAGCAGTTCCTATGTTGCAGGCCAAGGGTGGGGTTGTAGAGGGTGCACCACACCATCCCGTGGGCATTGATAGTAAGCAATTGAAGCACTTTAACAGAGTACGAGGGGCAGATCATTGTAAGTGGAGGACGTGATTGGTACAGTGCCATCGTGGACGTGTTGGCTGCCTTCTCCTATTATTGCCTGAGCTGGTGAGGATATTAAACTGCACGAAGTGGCTGCACGCAGAGTGGTTGAGTTCGTACGCGCTTCCCTGGGCAGCTCTCCTTGAAGGCCTGTGCTGCTCGTTGCCAAACAGAGGCCTGCTCTCCAGCTCTTCCACAGCTGCATCAGAGAACACTGGGACTCTCTCTGCCCTCCTGCTGACTTGATGGACAGTGTTGGAACTAAATTTCTTCCGTGCAACAAAACTGTTTCTCACAAAGCCTGGTTCTTGAAAGCTGCACATTATTTCCCCACCCTTCAACAGGCAAACTTCTATTCAGAGGCGTTCATGATACTTAGAACTTGTCCAAGATATTTTAATGAGGCTCAGCCTGGAAATTATGGCTGGTTTAGTGCTCACTATGTCGGGGAGTTGTGATTCGTGCCTTGCCTACTTCACACCTAATCAGAGAATCTAGGCTCCAGAGTGTAACTGCTTTGCAGATTAGTCATGAGAAAGCTATGTATTTTCAAATACAGTTCTTTAATGGATTGCTATTTAATTATTTTAGAACTCTAGTATTCATAGGTAGCAGACACTAGATAAATTTTACCAAAGGAACTTGTCTTCCAATTGAATGATCACCAGATATGCGAACAGATTATTTATACATAAGGAATTGTAATTGTTGGAGCATGCTAATATTTGCTGATATTTAAAGCTGGTTTTATGAGGTTTACACTGATAGTGCACGCCACTAAAGCAGCTGAGATTACCTGTAGAATCTTCATCTAATGGAGGGTCCTCCATATTCTGTGCTCCTCCTAATTTTCTCTCATTAATGTGAAAAAGTGAAGGAGATTGTGGATGGTTTTGCTGCGATAAGCTTAGAGCTCCATTCACCAGCAATAAACCGCTGATTACTTTTTTTACATTAATAAAGAGCTATCCGTCTTTAATTAAAATTGAGAAATGTAGAATTGCATAGAGTCTACGACACAGAAACAGGTCGTTCGGCCCAAATGATCTATACCGCCGTTTATACTCCACACGAGCCTCCTCCAACCCAAAACGTAAAGGTGATCTGCTTGAAGAGTTTGCTTTTCACATAACTGGTGTGAAGCTGAAGCAGTGTGAGTAACTACATTGATTGATTAATGATCAGATTGGTTGCCTTAATGTGCAGTTACGCTACAGTTCCTGTGCAAGTGTGACGTAAAAATGTTGAACCTATACAAAGTATGAAGTATAACTGCCCTTATGAGCAGCATGGAGTTACTGATATGTGGTTAGTAAAGCTAGTTTAGTGAATGTCTTAAGTGATGCTTGTGTAATTGCTAAGTAATATATTTCCTGTTGCAAATATAATGTCCCTTGGTTGTCTCCTGGAATTTACTTTCTCCATTAAATAAAGGTAGGCTGGAGTGCGTCACAAGGCGGAAACGCATCAAGATGTTTAAATAACTTCATCAATTTTAAGGTCTAAGTTCAGGTAGTTTATCAATGTCTTGTGAACCCAGAGATGTATCATGCCCTTGAAATGAACTCTAGCCTTTTTTCTTTACTTGTGTGTAATGTATACAAGGTTGGAGTTTATGGTGGCTGTTTCATTCCACTTTTGGCAAGTTTTGTTTAGTTGCCAGTGGTGTGTGTCCTGGTTGACAGTGATGGATGGCAGCTCCCATTGTTATATTACACAATTTGATCTGAAGGGCTGTTGTGCAATGCGATTGAACTGCAGGGATATTAAGGGTACTTTTTTGACTTTCTGGACTGATTGGGGAGTCTCGCCCACCGGGAGTGTGTACCGGAAATTCGGGGATATGCTGCACATATGTTGCAACATTTCCCACCCATGTTTACAGTCTTCTGGTTGAGGCTCCCAACTGGGAATGTAGAGTCAGAAAATTGCTGCTATTGGATTTTATTTCACTGCATGTCATAGGAAATAGCATACAATATGTGTGTTTAGGGAAAGATTGAATTAAGGGAGAGAGAAATTAGAGACAGAAAGGAAAAGTAAGAAAATCAAAAATTAACATTTTGACATTGTTAAAATCTCCGAAAACAATTCACATCCTGAAGGAATGCGACTCCACACTTATAACTGTTCACTTTTTGGACAAGAGAGGTTGACTATCAGTCATTAACAATTAACATGTTGTTAGGTGTACTAACACTGCTAATTTCTAGACTTAACTATCTGTAGCACGTTTAATGGGCAATTAATGTGCAAATGCATCAACTTCATGAAAAATTACGGGGAGGTTAAAGGTGAGATGCCGTTTTTGCGAAACTAACGATGGAGCGACGCAAATCGGCCAGCACTTGTAGCAATTCGCAACTCACGGGGCCCCTCTACCTCGCCACAAGTTGCTGGTCGATTTGTGCGTTAATAACCGTGCGTCGTTCAGACACCGTTATTTTTTCAGCAAAATCTGGACTTATGTCTTTTCTCTATAGTTTTACATAAATTAAGACATCAACTGGCAACTTCCTCAACATCAAGCATCCACAACCGCGGGGCCATTCTAATGTGACAACCACACCGCAATGATATGATGATATGGACTTTTATCTCACTGTGTTTTGTGTGAGGAAAACCCTATGGTGCACATTTCCTCTACACAAGAACCTCACTTCCTGTATCTTTGTTTTTTTCGTCATGCCTATATTTCTGTCACCATTGGGTGTCATGCCTTGGTATTTTACATATAGATTGTATACCTTTTAGTCCTCCCAACGCTAGGTGGTGCTGCTGCTCCTCAAACCTCCATTTTCCACATTGGTCCTATAGGGGGCTCAGTGGGCAAATTTTCTTAAAAAAAAATTTCTTGGCCTATTTTAATTTTAAATCAGTTTGCCTCTCTTTGCCTTCTTCACTCCCCCTCTGTCTATGGACCTTAGGCTACCCTGTTCTTCATTCACACACAGGCTCTGCTCCACTGTTCTCAGCAGGCTTAGGGTCTGCCTCTTTGCCTGCTCGAATGCTCTGCTCTCTCACTGTCTGCAGGCTGAGAGCCTCCCTTACTTTTGCCCACTCTGTTCTTCCACTGTTGGTTTCACCCACTCGTGGACTCTGCACCCCATATTGGGTTGGGAGAGGTCAGTGCTGGATAAGACTGTGGGTCCATCTAATACATCGTCCTCCCATTCTAGCAGATGTAACTGATGATGTGTTTCTCTCCCAAGACACTTTGACCTTGAGATCTAAGTTACTTCTACGATCTCCCTAGATAAGCGATTCCAAAAACTGACCACCCTCTCACTGAAGTAATGCTCTCTTACATCCCCACTCCTTTTCTCCTTTTAGTTGTGCCTCTTTGATCTGACAATGAAAAGAGGAGGGAGGCAGAAATAGAAACAGCAACATCAACATGAACATGAGAGAGACCATTTAATCCAATTTACTGTGAACAAAATCATGGGCGATCTGCTAGTAGTAGAAAAATTACCTCTTCATGAATGCAAAAAGTGGATTTTTTCTCTTTTAATGTTCTTCCTGCTTGATGCTGCAGCAAAGATGTAAATCAGCAACTGCTTCCTGATCTCTGCAAATGAAGCTTGATAGCTCACTGCTAGATGATCCACAGGAATGACCTCGAGTTTTTCCTTGCTTCCTGTTGGAAAATTCCTTACCATCACCGACAGCGCCGCTGAGAATAGGAACTCCTGGTATCAGAAATCATGGCTTCAAATCTAGTTCTAGCACTAGGCCGCCACGTATGTTGTTTCCTTCATCAATTTATTTTCCCAGTTCAGCCCTTCTCCAGTGTTTCGCTGTGATATTTCAGATACTAGATGTAATAACTTGCAAAGTTGCATATCTTTTATTAAATGAATGTCAGGATTCGCCATCTTATTTCTGAAGGAGCATCTTGAACACACATCACTTGAGGTCACCTGGCACTGGGTTACATTCCTGGGGGAAAGAAAGGCTTCTTCGACAGAACCTCCCAAATCCACGACCTCTACCACCTAGAAGAACAAGAGCAGCAGGCGCATGGGAACAACACCACCTGCACGTTCGCCTCCAAGTCACACACCATCCCGACTTGGAAATATATCGCCGTTCCTTCATCGTCGCTGGGTCAAAATCTTGGAACCCCCTTTCTAACAGCACAATGGGAGAACCTTCACCACACGGACTGCAGTGGTTCAAGAAAGCGGCTCACCACCACCTTCTCAAGGGCAATTAGGGATGGGCAACAAATACTGGCCTTGCCAGCGACGCCCACATCCCATGAACGAATGGAAAAAAAAGGGGCCAGATTTTGCTGGAGCAGGGCATCGCGCGACGCGTCCCGTTTGTTAGACTTACGATTGCACGTTTTAAGTGTTAACATTTTTTTGTGCACAAAGTTGCTGGCAGCTCGAGCCGATAACGAGGCAGCAAGGGCAACAGGGTATTAGGGACCTTGATGAGCAATGGGCCAACCAATGAGATTAATGGATTGAGAAATAATCAGAGGAAGGATTGTGAATTGGAGTGGGTGAATCCAACTCAGGTACAGAAAGAGAAATAGATTGGATTAAGGGAAGGAGAAAGGACAGACAAAGGAAAAGTAAGAAAAAATGTAAAACCTTTAAAATTTGACATTTTAAGAATCTCCTGAAACAATTCACAACCTGAAGGAATGAGACTCCACACTTATTGTTTACTTTCTGGGCAAAAGAGGTTAATTGGCAATCATGAACAATTCTAATGTCATTAAAAGGGTACTTACGCTGATATTTACTGGACTTAACTTTCTGTGACGAGTTTATTGGGCAATTAATGTGCAAATGCAGCAACTTCATGGAAATCAGAGGGCGGTTAATCGCGAGATGCTGCTTTCGTGAAGCAAAATCTGGCCCATGGCCTTTGAGGGATTTGTGATGTCATGGTACTGTGACATCAGAGGAACCCCCATGCGATCCCTTTGCATATTGTCACCCCATATAAGGCAAGTCCTGCTCCTCGGGGTTCGGATTGTTCTTGTCTAGGTGTGGAAGAATAGAAGGCAATGGCTGTATAAGAGTAAGGGGAGACTGTGAGGGAACAACCGGTAATCTCTCTCCCACTTTGCATCCTCAACGCACCACCTGTAGGACAAAATATCCAAAAGCACTAGCGCTCCTAGATAGGTGTTTAGGGAAGATAAAGGAAGAAATAATTTTCATTTATATGGAATCTTTTTATGTCCTCAGAATGTCCCCAGAAGCTTTAGAAATATGGATTACATTCAAAATCAAGTCACTGTTATTATGTAAGCAAGTGCAGCTGCCAAAAAGAAACCATGATGAATGACCAGTTAATCTGTTTTTGGTTAAAAGAAGAATATTGGCCAGTTCATCCTACTCTTTGAATAATGCTTTGGGTGAATTTATATCCAACTGAGTAGACTGATGGGGCTTTAGTTTACCATTCATGTGAAAGCATTTCTGAGAATGCAACATCTGATTAGATTAAGTGCTCAAGCCTGTAGATTTTCTGGTCATTAGAATCATTGGATTGTTATAGCACAGAAGGAGGCCATTCGGCCCATCGAGCCCGTGCCAGCTCTTTTTAAGAGCAATCCAGTTAGCCCCATTCCCCTCCTCTTTCCCCGTAGCCATGCAAGTTTTTTCCCTTCAAGTATTTATCCAAGCTCTTTTTGAAAGCCACAATTGAATCTGCTTCCACCAACCATTCAGGCAGCACATTCCAGATCATAACTACTTGCTGCGTAAAATAGTTTTTCCTCATGTCGCCTTTGGTTCTTTTGCCAGTCACCTTAAATCTGTGTCCTCTGGTTCTCCATTCTTCTGCCAGCGGGAACAGCTTCTCGTTATTTACTTTATCTGAATCCTTTTGGTGGTGAACGGGTTTGTTTTTTGGACTGGAGGGAGGTATAAAGCAGTGTTCCTCAGGGGTCTATGCTGGGACCACTGCTTTTCTTGATGTATGTTAATGACTTGGACTTGGGGGTACAGGGCACAATTTCCAAATTTTCAGATGACACAAAACTTGGAAGGGTAGTAAACAGTGAGGAGGACTGTGATAGACTTCAAGAGGATATAGACAGGCTGGTGGCATGGGCGGACACGTGGCAGATGAAATTTAACGCAGAAAAATGCGAAGTGATACATTTCAGTAGGAAAAATGAGGAGAGGCAATATAAACTAGCGGGCACAACTCTAAAAGGGGTACAGGAACAGAGAGATCTGGGGGTATATGTGCACAAATCATTGAAGGTGCCAGGACAGGTTAAGAAAGCGGTTAAAAAAGCACACTGGATCCTGGGCTTTATAAATAGAGGCATAGAGTATCAAAGTATAGAAGTCATAATGAACCATTTATAAAACACTGGTTCGGTCACAACTGGAGTACTGTGTCCAGTTCTGGGCACCACACTTTAGGAAAGATCTGAAGGCCTTAGAGAGGGTGCAGAAGAGATTTACTGGAATGATTCCAGGGTTGAAGGCCTTTAGTTACGTAGATAGACTGGAGAAGCTGGGGTTGTTCTCCATGGAACAGAGATGGTTGCGAGGATATTTGATAGAGGTATTCAAAATCTATCTACTCTGTCTCTCTATCTTGACAGAGTAGATAAAGAGAAACTGTTCCCATTGGCGGAAGGGTCAAGGACCAGAGGACATAGATTTAAGGTGATTGGCAAAAGAACCAAAGGTGACATGAGGAAAAATGTTTTTACACAGCGAGTGGTTAGGATCTGGAATGCACTGCCCGAGGAGGTGGTGAAGGCAGATTCAATCATGGCCTTCAAAAGAGAACTGGATAAGTACTTGAAAGGAAAACATTTGCAGGGATCAACTTAACTTAACTTTCACATCCTTCCTAAAGTGTGGTGCCCATAATGGACACAATATTCCAGCTGTGGCCGAACCAGTGTTTTGTAAAGGTTCAACATGACTTTTCTTGCTTTTCTACTTTATGGCTCTACTTACAAAGTCCAGGATCGCGTATGCTCTTTTTTAAACTGCTTTCTCAACCTGTCCTGCCACCTTCAAAGATTTGTGCGCATATACCCCCAAGTCTCTCTGTTCCTGCACCCACTTTAGAATTGTACTATTTAGTTTATATTGCCTCTCCTCATTCTTCCTGCCGACATTTATCACTTCGCACTTCTCTACATTAAATTTCACCTGCCATTCCGCCAGCCTGTCTATGTCCTCTTGAAGTCTATTACTATCCTTCTCACTGCTTACTACACTTCCAAGTTTTGTATCAGCTGCAAATTTTGAAATTGTGCCCTGTACCCCCAAGTCCAAGTCATTAATATATATCAATCAGAAAAAAGCAGTGGTCCTAGTACCGGCCCCTGGGGAACACCACTGTATACCTTCCACCAGTCCGAAAACCAACCGTTCGACGCTACTCCGTTTTCTGTCACTTAGCCAATTTTGTATCCATGCTGCCACTGCCCATTTTATTCCATGGGCTTTAATTTTGCTGTTTGTGGGAGTAACCTTGCTGTGTTTCCCTACATAACAATGGTGACTATCCTTCAAAAGTATTTCATTGCCTGTAAAGTGCTGTCCTGAGGTCATGAAAGGCCCTATATAAATGCAAGTTCTTTTTATCAACTGAGCCAATCTGGCAAATTGCGCCAAGTAGCTGCGCAATACGTACTTTTCACATCGACTTGCTTGAGCGAAGCTAAAGATGTGGCCTTTGGGATGGGTGCTTGCCTTGAGGTGGTAGTAATAAAGAACATATTCCATTTAACCAATAAGCAAGATGTAATCTGGTCACTCGCTTACCTAAGGTCTTAGCACCAAAAGAAACAAAATGTTGGTTTGACTTTCTGAGAGACTTCTTCCTATCTGCATAGCTTGTTAGGATGGAGTGAGCATTTTTGGAGTGCACGTACCTTTCACTATCTTGAATCGTGAGGATAGGGCTAAATAAATTAGGGATGACCGTCTCCTGGCTCAGTTGAAATGGTGACATTACCTTGGTTAGGAATCACAGATGGGTCCGAAGAACTGCAAGATCTAGATACTGGATAAAATCTGATTCTCGCTTACTCTTCTTGCTGAAACCAAAACTATTGGGAATGTGGCTTTTCAGGTGAAAAAGGTGTTCAAGGATTCAAAGGAAAAGACTGGTTTGAACAATATTTAGGTCCCAATTTGAGATTGGGTGTGAACGATTTGGAAGTAATCATTCTATATTTTGATTAAAGTGGGAACCTAAAAAGTGTTCTCTTAACAAATCTTAGGAAGGAGGATCATTGAAGGCTGATATTACGGCCACAAGCACTCAAAGGACGCTCAGCCTCCGTTGAAGCTAGACTTAAAAATCTAAGGTAATTCAGAATCAAAGTCACCCTGAAGGAGAGAGGGTCTAGATCTCCAGAACAGTGTTATTGCGCAAACTTATGCAATGGAGGGTTGTACGATATTTAGAATTTTACAGCACAGAAACAAGCCATTTGGTGCTATGCTGGTGTTTATGCTCAGGCTCAGGATGTGAGGGTACAAACCTGATGGGACCAGGGATTTCTCCAAAAGAGAGGTCAATAAGACTGGAAGGGAAGTAAACCAACCTGGGGCAGAGAGACTGCATCTGTGGGAACTAAATTGGAGATATCTGCAGTGACGAGGTCAAATGGCAGTCATCTGATCACACTACCTGAATTATTTTGAGAAGCGTCCTCTTCTTGAACCCCTCCTGCAAGAGATCCTCTGCGAGATCTGTTTAGATCCCCGAGACTGAGAATAGTGGTTTTATTGGGGCCATGATGTGGTACAAGTAAAAGTTGCCTCTTTCTTCACCCTTTTGAATTTGCTTGACAGCACCGGATGACTGAGTGCCATCTATTTCAGAGCCTGATATCTGTGTCAGCTGTGAATTTGACCAGATCACCCTGCAGAAGTTAGGGGGAGGGAGGCTGGGCTGGAAATGCAAGGACAGCCTTTGACTGTCTCCAGAACCCAAATGTCCAGGATGATCTTCTCCATTTCATTTTCAATTGAACCAAGCAGTCTCTCACCGTGGAGATACATGGATATGGAGTCAGAGGCCTTGATTTACTTGGGGTTGAGGGGGGGCTGGAAGGGTACGGGGGAGCCAGGTAGCGTGCAACGAACCTAGTAAAGCTGAGGATGTGGAGGCCCTTCCGAACTTAACGGCAGGGCCTCATTTAAATAAATCTACACAGAATCCTGCCTGACAACTGGCCAGATTGACTACCTGGCGGGTGAGAGCGGGAATTTGCGGCAGTTAGTGGGAAGTGGACCGAGGGAGCTCGATGTGGGTCTCATGGATGAGATGAGCGTGAAGAAAATGGGGGAGAACTATAAAGAGATTGGGGCACTGGCGCCTGGACGCAAGAGGTGAAGGGCAGGATGCAATGAAGGCAGCTGCAGGAATGGTTTTGATCTTTGTGATAAATAAATCCATTACCCGATATGGACAGATAACCATTGGGTAGTGGTCACTGGAAAGGAATTCTTATACTTAGTTGAGGAATGTCCATTCCAGAAGCAATTGGAGTGGAATAATTATGCTTTGCAGATAAGCAAACTGAAGGGAGCATTGGATAGAATGCCGAATCTTGCTGTTTCAATTTCAATAATTTTTTTTCTTGCATAGTTGACCGCCTCCAGTTACTTCATTGTAATAAGGAAGAGCTACGTACACAAAATAAAAATTGTTGGACTATAACTTGGTGTTGTAAAATTGTTTACAATTGTCAACCCCAGTCCATCACCGGCATCTCCACATCATGACTACACAAAATTCATAAGACATCCATCCCTGCCATTGTTCCTCACACAAACACTCTCTCCTCACTCACCTCATCCATGTATGCTTTCTCATTGTTGCTTTTTTTCTCTCTCTCCTCTCTTTCTTTTCTCTCTCTTCACCCTCTCTTTTATTTACCCCTTTTATCTTTACACACACACACACACACACACACACACACACACACACCCCTACCTCCCTCAGGATAATTTACCAAAAATACATTTCTCAGTTAAATGCAAACAAATATATGTGTGTATGCAGAGTTCCTATGTTGTAGATAGGTAGTGATCAGCATGCTAATGTGTTCTATTGAACACAATTTGTTTTAAAAATCCTAGCATCCTTTGTAAACTCCCTCAATACTTGAACAACAGTGATTTCTGATGAAAAACATTAGATTAATATTGCTGCTTAAATATGAATACCACTTGCAATGATTTATTGGCTCATCAAATATTCTGCAGAACATCTCCCTTAAGCTCACAATATACTATTTCCAATTGGATAATTCTTCTATGAAGAATTTTATCATTAATCTTTATTATTGTTCGTGCCAAATTTTATATGCGTTCTTGTTGGCGGAGTCCAGATTGGAAGTAGTACACTATCTTGAGCTTCTTAATTTGTGGGCTGGATTTCCTTCTTGCACATACAGTACATTAAATGGTGGTTAATAATTTAACCTTTGCCACTTTCTTTTTTTAATAGTCACAAGAATGCACAACTTGTGTGCTTGCTTAAAGTTAGGATTCATAAGAGTTCCCCGAAGCTAACGCACCACCATTGACTTATCTCAAAACACCAGCCAGAATACCGCTTAACCAGATGGTCAGTTCACCAGTGTAAGGTGTGCACGTTAGCCCAGCCCAGATGTGGTATGCACAGCTTCTTATCGAAATGGAGGGTGGGAAGGGAAGGAAGAGAGCACAGGCATCAATTTGTAAATCAAGGATACAGTAATTGGCATCAGGGAAAGGCAAAGAAGGAACACACAACCAGAGGATCAAGCAGGTGTGGAAGAGCATCACCTGCCTGTGAACATAGGGTCACATACCTAGAAAGCTAGCCACTCTTGAAAATGTCTGACTTGAAGAAAAACTGGAATGAGATTGGGGCTGAAGAAGGCATGATTGCCAATGACTGGAGTCCTAACGTCTGCACTATCCCTGTTCAGTCACTTTGTGATTCCGACCTCACAGGACTGGCTAAAAAGGAAATGATCATTTCGGAGAAAGAACATGTGCACCTGCCTCTTGCCTCCTTGGAGAACATGCTACAAGCAGTTGCTATCTGGGTGGGTAATGTTGTGCAGTAAAGGTTTTCAGTTCTGCAAACTGCCATCGAGCAGTGTGTTGTATCAGTGCCACCTCCAAGGGAGACTTCAGGCACACAGGTGTTGAGCACAGTAGGAGCATTTCTGAGGAAAGATTGCACTGATGTTGAGCGGTATTGAAGTCCAATTTCTAAGACTGAATAACAGATGGCTTCAACGAATTTGGAATCAGACTTCAGAGAACCATGAGTTCTACAGCCCGAATAAGGCAAGCCATTTCTGCCACACAAGCAGGGCTATTGGTGCCAGTAGCATATAGAGGCAGGTGGTCAGTTGAATTGCAAACTTGTCCTGAGACAACTTATGAAGCCAAACACCTTTTTTTCACCATTACAGCCTAGACAGATACAAAGATCAAGCTAGTGCTTGTAGCAAAAGGGGAATCACAGCAGAACATCATGTTAAACACGCAGTGTATTTTAAACTATTGTTTCCAGTAAAGATATGATGAACCAGTAAACTAGGTAATCATTATTTTCTTTCTACATGTTTGCTTGTAAAAGTTTAGTTTTAAACAAAAAGTCCAATGAAACATAAAAATGGGTTTCAAGGAAAGATGTCCCCAATTATAGCCAAGCAAAACAGTTATATGCGTCCTTCAGTGGTTGCCCTGCATCTGCTAGTTCCTTAGGATGCTCTTTCTACTCATGATCCATGGCTTGTGCCTGCTCATTTTCCACAAACTGACCTATGCTTCTTTCTACAGTTACGTTATGCAGGAAGTGACTGCCGTTCAGTCAGCTGTCTGGATATATTGTAGAGCAATCCAAAAATTGGAAGCAAAACTTGTAGTATCTTCAAGTTCATAATCATCAGCAGATTTGTCTCATGGGGCATGCAAGTCTTGTTCAATGTCCATATAGTAGCTACCATTATCGTCTCAAGTCCAGGCTTATCATTCTTCCCCACAGCGTCATCTTCACTGGCATCACGTGGGACTAGATACGCAGCATACATCAGATCCACTAATAGTCCCTGGATCCAGTGCTGTCCACATCCACTATTCACTGAACAATTTCTTTCACAGTTAGTGTTTGCGTATGAGCTCCAGGAATGAAGATGTGTGCCTTGTAAGGCATCCAACTATTCTGTCTTAATTGCATAGTGGCCTTCATGCATTTGTTCCCATTGTATCCAGCAGCTGCAACACATGCATCTGTTGACCCTCTAAAAACAGTTTTAACACCAGATAATAATTTGTCACTAATGACTGTTGAACACCACTGCGAAATCCAGGAGTATATTCAGGAACAGAGTTACACTGGTTTCAGCGTGCTATCTTCGAGAGTCTGTTCTGTTCTTTTCTATTCTGTCAGCAGCCACGCTACTTATATTTATACCTAACTAACCTTGCTTTAACCAGAACCACAAAGCCATCTATTTATCACAGAGGGGTACAGTTCCCACGTCTAACTCAGACGCCCTGAAGCACGTCGCTATTAAAACCGAAGCAGGCGGGTTGGGGTCGGGCTTCGCAAATTTGATGATTTAAACCCCCCCCAAACTGACCCTGTCCCTCCCGTTATGGGGGGGTTAAAACTCCCCCCTCTCTGTCTGTACGTCTGTACAACTGAAAGTGACCTGAGTAATGGCATTAGGTTGTTATCAGATGCACACCCAGACGTTGCAGCGTTAACAAAGCTAACATTCAACTCTGATAACACTCACTGCTTTACCCATACAAGGATTCCAGTAATTTTTCCATTCTAGGAAAAGTGCTCAGCAGTATAACAACATACTGACCTACTTAACAGTGTCTCAACAGCCTACAGTAATTTTTCATTATAGCAAAATATCACCGTGACAAGACTGGAAGAGTTGATAATGTTGCACAGCTGTACAAGGTTTGTGGTCATATTGTTCCGGCTAGCCACATGGCCTATGTTGCATCGCAGGCATTGCTAGGTGAGTTTGTGGTTTTTTTGGTAGCATTTTCTTGAGAGAAGCCATTGGCGAGCATCTGAGTGAAACCAGGATTTAATATTAGGGATAGCAGTAGACCTAACGACCCATAAAGTAGTAACTCAATCCAGCATAAATACCTTGTCCATCCTTTTAGGATGTACTGTCACATGAGGGCCCCTTGGACATGCTACTGTGGATAATCTCTTCCTTCTACATATAATAGGTTATGCAGAGATGAGCCTCTAACTCGCTGATCCTTGCCAAGTCCTCTGCTGTTTCTTGGAAGAATCCTGTGATTAAAAATGTTGAATGCCATTGTAAGTTTTACCGCTATTAGGAATGCAGTGCTCACACTGCTCCCTAGCTGCAGCTTTAGTTCCAGGAGATGGTGCAGTGCATCTGTGCCTTCCTTTGTGAGGCATAACTTCCTCACGTAGTACTCTTTGGTAAAGTTAAGATAACTGTCACCTCCAGCTGACATTCTATCTAGGGTAGTACCAGGTGGTCTTGGTCCTTCTATGGTCAGAACAGGGGTGGGAGAAGGTATTGTCGGGCTTGGAGAAGCACAAGTGCCTGAGCCACAAGGAACCTTCAAACAGTTTTTTAAAAAAGTAATTGCCTTACCTGGGCCTCTTCTGGGCCGCTAGCTTTTGCTGGTGGGTTCAAGACTCTGCGGGCCTTAGATGGACCCGTAGTTAAAATGGCGTGTGCACCCAATGACGACTTCGGGATGCGACTTTGCCATTTAAATTAGGCTCTTCTGGGTGGGCGACTTGTGCCTGAATTCAGGCAAGGTAATGTGGGGGGTGGGAATGTATCAGGAACACTTCATGAATTCCCCCCTGCCATCTTAGGCCCCGGCCTGCACTGCTCCCGCTGGACTGGGGGTTAAAATCAGGTCTTCAGTTTCTGTTAATTCAGAGTTATTACTTCCCTTACCTTTTATTTCCCTTACCCATGGGGTTGTTTTGTTTAAAGTATTTACTGTATTCCGTTGAGAATGTTATTCATAAGTGTTTTGAAAGTTGAATTCTTCCTTTTTTAGTGACTTTTATTTCATGCTTATGAAGAAGAGGAATTCCTTAATGTTGCAAATTCAAATTGATGGCTGTGCCAGACTTTCAAGTCGTAAAGTATAGCATGCACAAGCATCTTACATCAAATCTAGCATGTGCTGTGTGCGCAGAAAATAAAAGAAAGATTTGCATTTATAAAGCACTTTTCATGACATCCCAAAGCACTTTACAGCCAATTAAGTACTTTTGAAGTGTAGTCCTTGTTGTAATGTAGAAAACACGGTAGCCAATTTGCGCACAGCAAGATCCCACAAACAACAATGACCAGATAATCTGTTTTAGTGATAATGTTTGAGCGATAATTATTGGCCAGGACACCGGAGAGAACTCCCCTGCTCTTCTTCAAATCGTGCCATGGGATCTTTTATGTCCACCTGGGAGGGTGGACTTGGGCCTTGCTTTAATTTATCATCTGAAAGACTGCACCTCCGTCAGTGCAGCGGAATCTCAGCACACCTGTCAGCCTAGGTTTTGTGCCCAAGTCCTTGGAGTAGGGTTTGAGCCCACAACCTTCTGATGCAGAGGTGATTGTGCTACTACTGAGCCACAGCTAACACCTAGTAGAGCCGCAGAAAGATGGATTGATATAAACTATTCATGTAATTGTTTGTAATGCTGAAATAAGGGAAAGATTTTGGAGCTTCACATGATGGGAGTGCATATTGGGAATTTAGGTGGGGAAGTCAGTGTGCTTGATTCACACATCTTGTGGCTCTTCTCTGGATGTGCATCTATCACTTGAATGTCTCCGAACTGGACACAGTAATCATGATGATATAGCCTGACCCGAGTACTGTGTAATTTGATCATGACTTCTTCTGACTTGCATTCTACAGTTTTGGCAATGTAGTTCAAAACTCTATTGACTTTATTGATTGTTGCTCTGCAGTGATTGGACGTGTTGAGTCTACTAAGATTCCTAAATGTCTTTCAACTTCATTCTTGGCTATTGCAGCATCTTTCATAAAGTAGACGTGTTGACCACTTTTCCTTCCACTATGCAGTACTTTACACTTCCCTGGATTAAATTTCATCTGCCATTGTTCTGAACATTTATATCTTTTATCTAGCTCATTTGGTAATTTCTAAGGTGCCTCCTCCGATTCCATTGCCTCCTGGTTTAGTCTTATCTGCACATTTGCATTGAGTTTCTGAGTCCATGTCATTGATGTAAATTGGGAACAATAATGGCCCCAACACCAATCCCTGGGGCACCCACTCTGTACAACCCCCTCCATCCCAACTCACCTCTTCCAATGGGTATCTGTTGTTTTCTACTCATCAAAATTGTTATCCATACACAAGATTTACCCTGAATTCTCACAGCATTCAACTTAACTAATAGCCTTTCCTGTGGAACTTTGACAGAAGCCTTCTGGAAGTCCAGTACAACACGTCATAAGGCTTACCACATTGTGGTAGTGTATGCTTTAGAGAATTTTGAGCAGAATTACTGTATCCATAGCTAATGAGAGGCTCTGTGTGAAAAAGTTGGAGAAACAATAGCTAATCAAACTATTAAATATTGTACAAGATGTATAGATAAAGACGGAATCAATATTTTTATAAGATGAATTATTCCTAGGGGATCACAATTAAAAAGGTGATCAGTTGTCCACATATCCATTTTTGACTTCCCCCTTTTCCCTCTCAAACAATTTGAAATGCACAATACAGCAGCACCTTTGTTGCTTGGAAATAAACTTGCATTCACTAATTGCTATTGTTATCTTTGATTTTGCAGCCCAATTCAGTTGTCTTTTTAAATACAATGGTGTTGAAATTAATGACAGTTTGGGATTTCAGTTACTGCCTCTGCTAAAATAGTGCAAAGAGGAATTTCAGACAAGTAACTCTGAGCACAAAACCATTCATCCACACACTTTTTTAAAACCCCAAATATTCTTGTGGTTTTTTTATTTACATCTTTTAAAAGTAGCATTTTCTGCCAATATTGCATTTTTTGCACTGTGTGTGGAAAGGGTTTCAGCCGAACAAAATTAGTTTATTTATGTACCATTAAATCACAACTTTTCTGGTATACCTCAACCTTGGAGCTGATTTGCAATATGGGCCTTGGCCCGTCAGCTAGGTTTCTCAATATTACATTGAGCATTTGTACAATAGCATCCCACAGTGTCAGTTCAAGGTCGGTATGTTGTTTATTTTCACATGAAGTAAAACACAAAGTAAAGTACAGCGTACAGAAACTTTGATTAGTTTTTCTGAAGTTCACTTTTCGTTTTTGTCTTTGCTTAAGGATTGCCCTCCAGAGGCTGGCGACTTCAGACATCAGCAGTGCTCTGCACACAATGATGTGAAATACCAAGGACAGTATTATGAGTGGATTCCCCTCTATAATGATCAAGAAGCTCAGTGTGCACTGAAGTGTCGGGCCCGGGCAACAACTTTAGTTGTGGAGTTGTCACCGAAAGTGCTTGATGGTACCCGATGCAACACCGAGTCTTTGAACATGTGCATCAGTGGAATTTGTCAGGTAACTTTTTGTACCCTTCTGTAATTATCAGTGATGATCCTGTGCTTTCAAAGCAGATTTTTGTTGGAGCCAGTCCATAGATACAGACAGTTGTGCATTAAAAATAGAATATTAATTGCGAGTAACTATAGAACTGACGTGTTTCCTAAACCTTTGCGTATTTGCCTGGCAAAAACATATACTCTTAAATCTTACAACTCGTGTCCAAACATCTTGAGAACAAGAAACAATACTGACTGTGAAGGAAAAGTGAATGTTGCTTTAAAAGGCTTTACCACAAAAAATAAAGTACCACAAATAAAGCATTAAAGAGATGAAACTTTGCTTTAGTTTCTGCTTTTGGACCATTTATAATAATATCCAAAATAATATAATTTCCTGTTCTTTAGTGCTATTTTCTTACATTTTTCCATTTCCCCTTATCTAATAGGATAGGTTGGAAATTTGCTTCCAGGTCAATGATGCTATATGGTCACATAAGAAAAGCCCAGGGTATTGGACCTCTGATTTTTCCCTTACATTCTGTAGCAATGATTGGCCTCTGTTCGGTGGCTCACTGTATTGGCATGGCTAAGTTTAGAAAATTAACCCTATGGAAAATCATGGATGCAACCCTGTTTTTTTTAAATAAAGAAGCCAAACTAAAGGACCAGGGCCCATTGTGTAAGACCCCAGCCATGTTGAAAAGAGTAAAAGAGATGACTGCATGAATCAGGAAGTCGTGATTAGTTGATGCCAAATTTTGTTTTTTACGCCTGAAGATTGTAAGACCAAGGAAGGGCTGAGGGAGGTTAGGAGTTTGACAGTGTTGAGATCCTGGGAAAGAAGAATGGGAAACTGATGGGTCTTGATTTTAGTGAAGTGGGAATGTAGGGAGGAGGGAGAGTTTGTAGGATAGAGTGTTTGAAATTTAAAACTAACAAGAAAAATGTTACGGTGAGCACTGACTGTAGTAATGGTGCTAAAAAAAGAGATATTGATATTGATAAAATAGAGAGTGAGACACAAGAACATTTGACATGGAGAGAGGGAATGGAGGCTGGAGGTCCTCGAAAGATTGCTTATCTTATTCTGGAGCGTAAGTGCTCAAATAGTCGTCTTAGATGGGAAGCGGTACTTAAGCCTGGAATAGACATAGGCTTTATAAAGAGTAAAGAGTTATTGAGGGTGAAAGAAGTGTTTGGCACAGAAGAGGAAACCACAGGTCAAAAGACATAGTGAAGCCAAAAATGTTGAAAAATGAAGGATTAAGGGTGGAGCCATCAGAGGTAAGAGGCTATACCTCTAGATTAGACTCGTGAGAGACATGAAGAAACTGTAGAGTAAATTTTCTGCTTGAATGCTCCTGGCGTGGAACCTGCTGGGAGTGCATATCGGGAAATTGTGCATACACAGCCTACAATTTTCTTTCCATTAATTTTACATGGATGATAAATTATGGGCTGTCTACACGATTTACTGCTGTATGTTCCCAGTAGGCAATGCTCCATGCCAGGAGCTTGCAAGTGAAAAATTGACCCTTGTGTCTTTGTAGAATTTAAAGAAACAAGGTTTTCTTTGCTCCATTGAAGGGCATGGAAGAGATGTAGTAATGCAGCTAATATTCTGCAGGTCTGAAGATTGAGTTTTAAGACGTACCACCTAAAGCGAGCCAACAAATAGATAGTGGAATCGTCATTAAAAGAGTGGGCAAGGTTTGGATGGTGAGTGGAGTCGGTCATGGATATGAAGGAATGAGGTGGAACAGAGAACAAAGCCCAGCCTGAGGGAATTCGGGAGTTACTGAAATAAGATTCAGAGGATGAGGCATCAACTGCAGCACAGGTGGAGCATTTTAAGGCGAAATTAAATAGACATGTACATAGCTTTGTTAGGCTGCCACACAATATTAATTTGTTTAGTAGCACACAGCACCAAAGCCTTTTTAGTTGGCCAAGGCAACAAATCTATTTTTTATATTATATGTATAAATATTTTTATATATATTTATATAAAATTAAAGTCTTGTGTGAGCATACACTTCCTGTCTACTTTTCTGTCATGATTTTGGTCATGCTCTTATGTCACCTTCTGCCTATTTAAATATTTGGAATGGAAATCCATTCTAAACATTTGCCAGTAATGATAGAGTTCTAGGTGATGCACAGAGTGTTTCTGAAGTCTCTTTCCCAGCTCTGTTGTCACCTTGTGTATTTAAAAAAAGACTCATATTCATCAACTGACTAGGCACAGCGTTACAGGCAATCTACTAGTAATATAATAACGCTTACACTTATACAGTGACTTATCACACAGAAACATCTCAAAGTGCCTCACACGCAATCAATAACTTTTGAAAAGCAGTGACAGCTGCTATGTAGCAATGATGGGTATTGGCCAAGAGAAGAGTTCCCGAGGTGTATAACATAGGCGACAAGATCATTAGTGGAATGGTGATTCAGGACAGAGCTTACATGTGATGGGTAATTTGAAAATTAGCGGTTTCCATGACTTCAGAAGGTATCAATAATAGGGTGATAGGTAGGATAAGAGGGGATTCCCTTTCATGGGTTTAGGGCAGTGCTTTCAAACTTTTCTACATGGGAAATATTGACATGTTTCCAGGAATCCACTGCAAATATCGACACAATCCTGAGGAGCTCCTGTTTTAATTTTTGAAAAATATCATCAGCTACCCAAAGGAAAACAGTTATCTTTGCAGAAAGTGTTTTTTTTTATTCATACACAGCAACAAAAAAACATGCTAGTAAGCCAACAAAAGCAGAAAAAGTCTGTAGTACAGAATTTTCACCATCTAAAGTCCATAGACACTGATTTCCAACACTCTAGTTTTGGGTGGACGTGCAACATTTCAAGTAGAAGTAAAGATGGACTGGGATTGAGAGGGATTGAAGAGATGGAATAGGACAGCAAAATATTTAGAGACGGTTTGAAGATGATAGGAAGGCTACTCTAAGGACCAGAGATCATCTTGTAGTGTAGAAATTGGAGGATCTGACAGTCCTGATATAGACGCAACTTAATATCTGTCATGATGGTCGAACAGAATGTTGAAATGATGGAGGTTCTTTACCAAGAGCATTGAGTTTACATTTGAAGGGAAAAGTGAGTCTGAAATGCCAAGATTCTTTTTAGGGCCAACATGATGGAAGAGAGATAGAAAAGAGGATTTGTAGAAATTACAGAAGACAGGTGGAGGTGTTTAGTGAAAGAATTCCAAAGTATGGGGACATGATTGCTGAAGGCTCTTCCATCACTGGTGGTGCAGAGGGTGGGCAGAAATATATAGGTGTCCAGAATCATGAAGAGTGGAAGATGCAAGCTGAGATAAAGAAGAGGTTTCAGGGTAGGGTGGAGCAGACATGTTGGAATTTGTAAATGAGGACAAGGATTATGGCCCAGGATAAGAAACTGTAGTTATGAGCAGAGAATTCAGATCCTACGTCTGGGATATAATAAATAGATAAAGAGAATGCCTTCTGATTGGGGAAGTCACTGATGAGAGGTCATCAATTTAAAATCATCAATGAATGAGTGAGGAGATTGTTGTTGGAACGTGCAATGCTTTGCCACAGGGAGCAGTTCAAGTCGAGAACGTTGCTTCATTTAAGGAAAGAATAAATTAACATTTGAAGCAGGTGATATAGGGCTATTGGGAGAGAAAGGCAGTGGGATTAGTTTTGAATTGTTAAAACAAAAAGCTAGCACATACGTGATTAACAAATGACCATTTGTACTGAAAACCTGTATTGTTCTGCCTGTGTTAGCTACTCCACTTGCTGCTGGGTACAATTATTTTCAGGCATGTCCCTTTAGTATAAGGAAGCTTTTCATTGTAACAAGTCAAGCTGTCAGCCCTAATCTCAATCCATCCCAGCCAAAAACATGGCTTCATCAGTTGCCAATACTTTCCCCAGAACAACTTCTCTTGAGAATGGTCTCTCATAATATACCACACTGTCTCCATGTAACAGTTCACCCTTCCCATTCAAGAGAGGCCCTCAGTCGCACGACGCATCATATTTATGAAAATCAACCCTGGTACATCCTGCACAAAATGTGATAACACTACAAAAATGTGATGTCAACAAAAGGAAAAAAACTAAATGATAAGAGATGGCCAGGACATGTTTATGGTCATAGGAAAGGGAAATCAAGATGAGGGTTTATGATGTCTTCATAGAATCATTTAGCATAGAAGGAGGCCATTCGATCCATCATGTCTGTGCTGGCTCTTTGAAAGAGCTATCCCATTAGTCCCGCTCCACTGCTCTTTCCCCATAGCCCTGAAAATTTCTCCTTTTCAAGTATTTATCCAGTTCCCTTTTGAAAGTTACTATTGAATCTGCTTCCACCACCCTTTCAGGCAGTGCATTCCTGATCATAACAACTCTGCGTAAAAAAAATACTTCTCATCTACCCCTTGGTTCTTGTCTTAACGGAGTAGATGCCCCAAAAAGTGCCCTGTGGGCAATACTTACTTTAATATTCAGCTAATGAATGAAAAAGAGTTGCTTTGTGTGAAGTGATTTCCATTTTGGTCTCTGCTTTATTGTAAGGCCCCTTTTTAATTGACAGTGGTATTCAAGCCGTTTAAGGTTGGAAAAGCAAACGTACTGCAGTCAGTAAAGAAGCTCTTTCCTAACTTAAAAAATAATCTATGTCGAGCCTGTAGCTTGATAAAGAGAGTGTAGTATGACTCTTAACCTTCACTGTACTCAGTAAAAAGGAAACTATCTCACTGAGTGAAGCTGTGGATAAGAAATGAAGGATTGTTGATTCACTGACCGAAACAGAACAGGGCATTTTACACATGGTATTGAATGTTTTGGTGCTTACTGCTGGCTGTCACTTTGTAATTATAGAATCCACTCTGCAACATTTTTCCATAGTTCAATATTTAGACTCCATTAAGGATGCTTTTGAGTAAATGTCCTTCTGGGCATCTAAATGGCCTTATTCAGCTGCAATTCAAGGGACACAAGGTTAGTCTTTTGTTCGGCATTGCCACTGACCCTGATAATTCAGTAACTGACAACTGACATTTGATTTATAAATAGTAACTTAATTCTGCGATTGTTACTGAACTTAAATGCTGAAGGAGGGTTATTTCAGTCGAATGGCAGAGTGTATTTATGTGTGGGAACTGTTAAACAGGAATGCACAGTTCCATCCAGATTTTAGTCCCTCTCATTCACAGGCATTTTGCATTTTTCATCAGTGACATTAAACAGACATCTTCACTGCCCCAAGCAGAACACAAGAGACAAATGGCATTGTTCTGTAAAATATCAGTGCTTAATGTTTTTGAAGAATGAAATGTCTGTCGCAAAACATTGCATGGAATGAAGAAGTCAAAAAGGATAAGACTTGCAGAATAAAATACATTTTAGAAAATTAACTTTAAACCGATATGCCCCATGGAGCTTATTTTTAAAGATGTTTTACATATTTGAATATTGTGCATTTTCAATAATCCCCTTTTAAAGATTTTTAAAGTAAAAATGTAACGCCGATGTTTTGACTTTCACCAAAATAGTGTAGCAATAGAGGCCTGCTTATAATTTCTGTATCTGCACATGGCAAAGTTGAGTGAAGATGCAGAAGAGGAACATTTAAGGGCTTTTTCGCCATTGAGTATATGCATAAAAATGTTGGGCATGGCAGGGGTGGAGATTGGGGCGGAGAGCTGGGGATGGGGGGGTGATTACTTTGTTGATTGTGGCCCAACGGGCGGTCCCTTTAAGGACTGCCTTTTAGGCCGCATATAGGCCTGGATTTCCTGATTGTAGCCGGCATCGGTTTCAAACCAGTCTTGCAGTGGGGGCCTCAAACAGGCGTTAGGTTAAGTGTGAACCTGAGTGCAGCTTACAGATGTATGCTGATGGTTCTCAGCACCTATTTTTCTGCCAGTGCTTCTGATCATGTCGCCGTGTTGTCTCGACTACCTGTCTGACATCAAGCCCTGGAAGCCAACGGTTCCTTCAGCTGATCATCAATACCAAAGCAATTTTGTTCAGCTACCACAAGAAACTTAGTTACTGATTCTGTTTCTTCTCCCCATCCGTGGCTGCTCACTCAGACTAAATCCAAATGTGTGCAATCCTTCTGATGCTGTTCAACCCTGAGCCAAATTTCAACCCCACCCATATCCAGTCCACTGCAACGACCTCTCACTTGAAACATTGCCTGCCCACGCTCTACTTCACCTCACTGCTGCCAAAACCCACATCCATGCTTTTGTCACCTGTAGGCTCAGTTTCTCCAAAGTTGCCCTTGACTCTTCCCAATTAGCGCCCATCACACACAAACCCCAACACACCTATCTCCCTCGACCAGGCTGATCTCTACTGACTCCTTGCCCTGCTGCATGTCCAGGATAAGACGGTCTGCTTGATCGGCAGCCCATTAACCACCTGAAACATCCACTCCCTCTACCACCAGCACACCATGGCTGCAGTGTGTACGACCTATAGGATGCACTGCAGCAACTCACCATGGCTTCTTCGACAGTACTTCCAAAACCCCACGACCTCCACCACCAAGAAGGACAAGGGCAGCAGGTGCATAGGAACACCATCACCTCCAAGTTCCCCTCCAAGTCACACACACATCCCGACTTGGACATATATCGCCGTTCCTTCATCATTGCTGGGTAAATATCCTGGAACTCCCTACCTCACAGCATTGTAGGAGTACTGTCACCACATGGACTGCAGCAGTTCAAGAAGAAGGCTTACCGCTACCTTCTCAAGGGCAACTAGGTATGGACAATAAATGCCGGCCTTGCCAGCGATGCCCATATCCCAATAATGAATAAAAAAGCAAAAAGGCCAAATTCAAAATGCTTATCATTGTTTTAACTCCACCCTACCTGTGCAATCTTCTCCAGTTCTGTATTCCAGTATGCAAATTTTGTTCTTCCGACTCTGGTTTTGTGCATTCTTCTCCCCTGGCTCAAGACCCTTCATCCATCATGTCTCTTCCCAAAGCTATTTGCCATGCTACACTTTCCCTCTTTCAAAAGCCTCCTCACAGCTTATGTCTTTGACCTTGCTTTCAACTATTCCTCCTAACTTCCTGCTCAGTGCCCACCATTCTAACTGGTGACAGTAATGTTGCAATAATGGTACTGGATGAACACCCCAAAATCTTGAGTTCAAAACCCACTATGGCAAGTTGTGAAATTGACTTCAATAAATCTGGTAATTTGTGGGGTAGCACCACAAAATAAAATGACCAAGAAAGCTATCGGCTTGTTGTATGTAACCAGCTGGTTCACTAATGTCCTTCAGGAAAAGGAATCTATCGCTAACGCAACTGGGACAGTACTACCAAAATACCAAGTCACCATCTTCGCCTACAAACTAGATAGATAGATAGATTGATTGATTAATTAATTCTAAAGGGGGTGCAGGAACAGAGAGACCTGGGACTATATGGGCACAGGTCGTTGAAGGTGGCAGGACAGGTTGAGAAAGCGGTTAAGAAAGCATACAGGATCCTGGGCTTTATAAATAGAGGCATAGAGTACAAAAGCAAGGAAGTTATGATGAACCTTTATAAAACACTGGTTTGGCCATAACTCGAGTATTGTCAAATTCTGGGCACCGCACTTTAGGAAGGATGTGAAGGCCTTAGAGAGAGTGCAGAAAAGATTTACTAGAATGGTTCCAGGGATGAAGGACTTCAGTTATGTAGATAGACTGGAGAAGCTGGGGTTGTTCTCCTTAGAACAGAGAAGGTTGAGAGGAGATTTGATAGAGGTGCTCAAAATCATGAAAGGTCTAGACAGAGTGGATAGAGAGAAACTGTTCCCATCGGCGGAAGGGTCGAGAACCAGAGGACACAGATTTAGGGTGATTGGCAAAAGAACCAAAGGCGACACGAAGAAAAACTTTTTTATGCAGCGAGTGGTTATGTTCTGGAATGCACTGCCTGAAAGCGTGGTGGAGGCAGATTCAATCGTGGCTTTCAAAAGGTAAATTGGATAAGTACTTGAAAGAAAAAAAATTGCAGGGCCACAGGGAAAGGGCAATGGATTGGGATTAGTTAGATTGCTCTTGCTGAAAGCTGGCATGGGCTCGATGGGCCAAATGGCCTCCTTCTGTGCTGTAACCATTCTATGATTTTTCAATACTATCGGTCTAGACCCACATATGAACAGTGACAGATAAGAAAAGACTCTCTGCTCCATCTAAATGATTTCAGTCCATAGTATAAAGTGTTTATGATCTGGGATCCCAAATATTTAATCTCCGATTGTAGCCAGTTAAAAGGAAAACAGGCTGGTACCATTCTAGACTTTACTTATTTGCATTAACACAACATGTTTCATATCATCAGAACATCCCAAAGTGCTTCACAGCCAATGGATTTTGAAGTGTAGTCACTGTTGTTAATGTAGGCTATTGTGGCCGCCAATCTGCATACAGCGAGGTCCCACAAACAGCAATGAGATAAATGACCAGGTGAACTGTTTTAGTGATGTTGGGTAAGGGATAAATAATAACATCCACAAGGGTAATGCTGAGTTTCTCACATAAAAAATTATAATACAGGCTACCTTTGTCATCAAGTTCTACTCTCATTTTTCATTAGCTTGTTTTCTTGGCTCTAGTCGTTGAAGCTAAAGCTTTAATCTAACTGAGAACGGAGAAAGGGGTAGGAGCCACAACACCTTGTTCACATCTACGATTTTTGCCGTATGTTCACATCCCATAAATCTCCCTGCATTGAGTTTCGGAACTCAGGTGACCTGTCAAGGAAAAACGCATTACTGGAAATGAAAAACCTGGGACCAATTTCAAAGTGAAAATTCAAATGTAATTTTTTTTCTAGTTCAAACTTCAAAAACTTCTGTTCGAATTACATAAACCAAATAAAGGGTTTCTCATTTTTGTGCTGATGCTATAAACTTCAGCTGAGAAGTTAACGTTAACTAAGTCGAGAATTACTTAACTGCATTCTGCCATGGTTAAAAGGGGGTGGGTGTTCTGTCTGTCATGGTGGTCATTGTTTTAATGACTGTGATATGAAAAAGACATTCTAATCAGTACATTGCAGTATCATGGGAGTCTACTTGTGTGGCTGTACAACTACAGTGATTGAATCATAGAAATCATACATCACAGAAGGAGGCCATTCAGCCCATCATGCCTATGCCGGCTCTTTGAAAGAGCTATCCAATTAGTCCCACTCCCTTGCTCTTTCCGCATAGCCCTGCAATTTTTTCCTTTTCAGGTATTTATCAAATTCCCTTTTGAAAGTTATTATTGAATCTGCTTTCACCACCCTTTCAGGCAGAGCATTCCAGATCATAACAACTCGCTGTGTGAAAAAAAAATTCTCCTCATCTCCCCCCTGGTTCTTTTGCCAATTACCTTAAATCTGTGTCCTCTGGTTACCGACCCTCCTGAGTAGAAACAGTTTCTCCTTATTTACTCTATGAAAACCCCTCATAATGTGGATAATGCAATTTTTTTGCTTCGTTAAAGGATCTTTGCCTGGTGAGGTCTCACATAATACAGGCTGCCCAACCAAAGGGTAGATTTATTAATATTAAATTTACTTCAGAAGTGCTTTCCCAGTATGTGTTAAATTTCTCATTGCATAGTAAAAGTTGAATTCTCACTTTTTAAAATATATGCTGGTAGGTCGAGCACGGCGTTGCTCACCGGAATTTCGGAGCATGGAACGTGTTTCCTGATTTTTACGGTGGCTACGCAATTCCTGTTCCTTCTCTGAAGCAACACCCTTACTGTAGTCCCAGCTCAGGCCCCTGGAAACATTCCCCTGAGTGACACTTGGAGTTTTAACCAATGAAGAAAAAGGAAAAATAACATTCCACTAATGAGAAAGAAGAAAATGGACAGATGTTCAGAGAAGCAGTAGGCCGGAGTTTTAACCATTCCCATGCTAGGAGTCCCTGAAATGAACTGGTGGGGTGGAGACAATGGATAAGTATCATGGAATCCAACGACTTTTGAAAATTTCTATTTTTTTTTGAGGAATGTGACTTTTCTTTATGAAAGAGAATTTTCTCAGAGTTATTGAAATGGACTTTGTTGGTGTTTAAATATTTTTTGAAGTGCATGTGAAATTTAAGCCACCCGCTTGCTTTTGTATCCTTTGGACATGTAAGCCATTTGCCCGTGACTTGTGGACGCCCTCAATCAAGCCCTGCAGACATACCAGATGCAAACCTTTTAATTACATAGATATTTCCAGTTTTTTAGTGTCATGAATCATTCCTGCTTAAGACAGTGGGCTGGTGATTTATTCCCAGGCTTGCTTCTACCAATCTTGGACCAGTCAAAAGTATGTAATCCTAACCTAGGATGGCTTGCTCTCCAATTATCATTCTCCAGCTTTCCGTAGGGACATGGTCTCTACTTAGTGCTGGTTCTGACAGCATGGCTGAGATCAGAAAAGGCCAAGATTTTCTGCTAATTAGTGGAATTGGGACGTCTACCTGATTTTCTGGCCTTTGGTTCAGTAGCATCATTTTGGTGGGTCCCTCAGTCTCTGCCAAGGAGTCCACCTGGAATGGCGCCAGGGGATAGCTACAGCAGGCCTCAGAGGCCTTTTGCAGTATACTGGTGGCCACTTGGGTGGCTGAAGATGAAAAATGCTTGAGCTATTGAAACTTTAACTGGCCCGTCAAATGCCCCTAACAATGCTGAATGTCAGGGACAATTAAGGGTCCCTTGCGGACAGTGTTGCCATAGCGCAAATGACAGAAATACGTCATCTGATGCATTTCCTGTCATTTGCATATGATTATAATACACCCTTCACTTCAAGGCAGAAGTTCATTGGTTCCATCCAAACGATGGCACCTCTGACAATGCAGCTCTCTATCAGCACTGCACTGAAGTGTCTCCCTTGCCCCCAGAGGTTTGGATGCGTATATTGTATGTTCCCTGTCACTTGCATTGGGAACTCCTGGAAGCAGCGGGGGTGAGCCAGAAGCAATGTAACTTGAATGGAAAATCTCGGCCACTGTGTGAGAATTATAGCCATGAACCTGCGTGCCACTAATCAGCGTCACAGAGAACTCCTGTGTGACAAAAGGAGTTGCTGGCATAGGTGTACTATTCCGAACACTAGTTTCAATTATCAGCAGTTTTTTTTTCAGCCTTCACTTTTTTTCTCATTTCTATTCAAAATTGAGTAAATGATACTTAAGGGGAATAGATTGGTACATTGGGATCGTTGGTATGGGGTCCAGGATGATTCAGTGACTTGAATAGGAAAAATTTGCAGGGCTATGGGGAAAGAGTAGGGGAGTGGGACTAATTGGATAGCTCTGCTACCCATTGCAATTGTTCCATCAATGTTTCACCCACATGCTGGCTATGAGAGAGTTGCATTATGGCACACTAGGAGAATGCTCCTTTTTGCAGCTACCAGTGACACTGACATTAGCCTGCATGTTGTGGGGAGCTTACTTGTCAGTAGGTACGTGTGGCAAGCACATACCCAGATCTGCCAGGATGAAAGGACCTGTCATTCTCTGTGGCCTTCCGGAGTAAAATAAAACAAATGGGGGAGGGGGGATCAGACAGGAAAACCTCTAGCGTGCATCCTACAAGCACACAACAGCTGCATTAATTCGGAAAACAGAGCAAACTAACTACTGACCACACGGAGATCAACAAGGAATTCTATGCCATCTCTCTCTGGTAGGTAGGTCCTTTAGGCTTGCATTGCTGGCAGCTTTTTATCAACTTTAAGGATGTCGGGCAGACCTTTTGTTCAATGTTCTGCCTGCAGAGTGCATAGATCTCCATAAACATGGTCTCAATGGTCAATAGGAAGTTGTTGGTGGTCTTTTCAGATATCTGCCCACGGGTTGGGGAAGTCTTCTGCAGATCTGTGGCTGGGATTTGTGTTGTGCTGTTTTTACTGCTCTTTCAGGGTGTGTCATCCTTGAAGCTCATGGGGATCGGTCCTCCAAGAGTGATATTGGGGTTTGTGCTGCTGTATTTTCTGGTGTAGGCATCAGGTAATTGGGAGCATTGGTGGTGGGGAAGGGGCTGCCATCTAGTCACACAGTATGGAGTGAAGTAAAACCATCTGTGGGTGAGGGGTGTGTCTTGGACTCATGGAGGGATTTTGTACTGGAGCTCTCTGCCCTGTCTCTGTCCTACCTGGGGATGGAATTGTTGGTGTTGGGAGCACCATATCTACTTCAGTTTCTTTTTGGTAATGGAGGGACACTTTCATCTTAGAAGCAAGGTCCTTGATGATCCATTGCAGGAGCTTTGTTCAAGAAGGGCTTTCTGCAGCTGTTGTAACTTGGGGAGCAACTGCAATGGGCAGGTCAGCATCCATAGATTATGCTACAACAAGCACTCCTGTGGACACTGATGAGCAGCATTTCAGATGGACACATGAAAGGGCTGAAAGCCAGCAGTTAATTGCTGATCTTGCCAGCTTGCTTACAGCGGAGCCTTCGAGCATGTAACTTGAGTCCTTGCTGTTGGTGGGCAAGGCACTCCATGTGCACTCAGCCCTGATACTTGGTTCCTTACTTGACGTATAGGGGCAGATAATGCAATCCCAGCACTAATGCGCAGGACCACGTTTTCAGCCCCTTCAAATAGGTTAACGAGCAAGATGTCTTTGAAAATCCTTTCAGCTTTAAAATGCAAAACATTTTATGAATGCTACTGGCCACAGTTTCATGCTAAAATTTGCCAAATAAACCTGTCCACGCAATACATCAATCTTTGAGCGTGGTTCCAAAATAAGTCCAGAAAACGGCTTTTTTCTTTCTCTCTGAAGAGAACAGAGGTATGTCAAGTGAACATAATGGAAGATTTCCTCTCTCTTATTTCTTTCAATCATAAAGACATTCCTTATACTTAAATTTACAACTTTGCTTACTAATAATTTAAATCAAGATCTGCATTACAGCAGATGCTGATTTAAATGGATGTTTGTCATCATGGGGTGACCATCCAGAATTCAGCTTCAGCGTCATATGCGAATTAAATGGCTTGTTGCGACAGCCGCTGACATGCATGCAACATTGGGATAGCAGGACTTTTGACCCCCAGTGGCCAAATATCACATTCCAAGGAGAACACCTGAACAATCTCGAAGAGAGCACTGTGTTCCAATATCGAAATTTCGGAATGTCTGGCAATCAATCTCCTCTCCCACAAATTCTCTCGCTCAACACTGGATGCTAATGTTGCTCCTAGCCAGAAACGTTCTGTCATACAAAACGTATAGAGGAGTGATGCCTGCAATGGATAGACTGAATGGAGCAGAACTTAAGAGCCATGGTATTGGGAGTCCATTGCACGTTCAGCAGCAGTGTTTTTTTTTTATTTGTTCATGGGATGTGGGCATCGCTGGCAAAGCCAGCATTTATTGCCCATCCCTAATTGCCCTTGAGAAGGTGGTGGTGAGCCGCCTTCTTGAACCGCTGCAGTTCGTGTGGTGAAGGTTCTCCCACAGTGCTGTTAGGAAGGGAGTTCCAGGATTTTGACTCAGCGACGATGAAGGAACGGCGATATATTTCCAAGTCAGGATGGTGTGTGACTTGGTGGGGAATGTGTAAGTAGTGTCGTTCCGATGTGCCTGCTGCCCTTGTCCTTCTAGGTGGTAGAGTCGCAGGTTTGGGAGATTCTGTCGAAGAAGCCTTAGCGAGTTGCTGCAGTGCATCCTGTAGGTGGTACACACTGCAGCCACGGTGCGCTGGTGGTGAAGGGAGTGAATGTTTAGGGTGGTGGATGGGGTGCCAATCCAGCGGGCTGCTTTGTCTTGAGTGTTGTTGGAGCTGCACTCATCCAGGCAAGTGGAGAGCATTCCATCATACTCCTGACTTGTGCCTCGTAGATGATGGAAAGGCTTTGGGGAGTCAGGAGGTGAGTCACTCGCCGCAGAATACCCAGCCTCTGACCTGCTCTTGTAGCCACAGTATTTATGTGGCTGGTCCAGTTAAGTTTCTGGTCAATGGTGACCCCCAGGATGTTGATGGAGGGGGATTCGGCGATGGTAATGCCATTGAATGTCAAGGGGAGGTGGTTAGACTCTCTCTCTTGTTGGAGATGGTCATTGCCTGGCCCTTGTCTGGCACGAATGTTACTTCCCACTTATGAGCCCAAGCCTGGATGTTGTCCAGGTCTTGCTGCATGTGGGCTCGGACTGCTTCATTATCTGAGGGGTTGCGAATGGAACTGAACAGTGTGCAATCATCAGCGAACAAGCCCATTTCTGACCTTATGATGGAGGAAAGGTCATTGATGAAGCAGCTGAAGATGGTTGGGCCCAGGACACTGCCCTGAGGAACTCCTGCAGCATTGTCCTGGGGCTGAGATGATTGGCCTCCAACAACCACTACCATCTTCCTTTGTGCTAGGTATGACTCCAACCACTGGAGAGTTTTCCCCCTGATTCCCATTGACTTCAATTTTACTACGGCTCCTTGGTGTCCCACTCGGTCAAATGCTGCCTTGATGTCAAGGGCAGTCACTCTCACTTCACCTCTGAAATTCAGCTCTTTTTTCCATGTTTGGACCAAGGCTGTAATGAGGTCTGGAGCTGAGTGGTCCTGGCGGAACCCAAACTGAGCATCGGTGAGCTGGTTATTGGTGAGTAAGTGCCGCTTGATAGCACTGTCGACGACACCTTCCATCACTTTGCTGATGATTGAGAGTAGTCTGATGGGGCGGTAATTGGCCGGATTGGATTTGACCTGCTTTTTGTGGACGTGACATACCTGGGCAATTTTCCACATTGTCGGGTAGATGCCAGTGTTGTAGCTGTACTGGAACAGTTTGGCTCGAGGTGAGGCTAGTTCTGGAGCACAAGCCTTCAGCACTACAGCCGGGATGTTGTTTGGGTCCATTGCCTTTGCTGTATCCAGTGCACTCAGCCGTTTCTTGATATCACGTGGAGTGAATCGAATTGGCTGAAGACTGGCTTCTGTGATGGTGGGGATATTGGGAGGAGGCAGAGATGGATCATCCACTCGGCACTTCTGAAACACACAAGTCTCATTTCTGCAGTATCAGTACAATTTTTGGTAAATTACAGCAGATACAGAATAAATGGGTGATATCAAGGGATGGCTCAAAAATTCAGCTTCAGGTGCAATTCAAATGGCCTGAAGTCATTGGTGCCGACTTGAGCATAATATTGGGGAGAGCAGACATGAGGGGTGTTTCTCTGCTCCAAGCAAATGGCCTAAGGAATCTCTAACTCCTTAAAAAAAAAATTACTTCCGAACTCCCTGTAAGCCAGTGCTTATGTTTAAAGCTGAATTCGGATCCGAGCTTCAGGTTTCCTCAATTGCCTTTGACCTCCAGAACTGAAGTACAAATCAACAAAACCTCGAGCCTGTAAATTACTGTGTGCATTGTTATGTGGATGTTTATTGCATTGGTATCAAATTTCTGTCTCCATTATTTTAACAGAGAAGTCAATCAATTTACTTTAAATGGTGTGGAATACATTAAGCTTGATAACACAGTAATTAGGAATTCTCCTCTTTAACTATCTAAAGTTGAAATCTAGTAGGCTCAGCCAAACTCGTATTTTGTTATTAAGTTGTAAAATGAACCTTCCCACAATCTGCACAAGATTAAAGAACTCCCAACTGTTTGTGGTGTATCAATGTTTAGACTACTGTAAAAAGGGGCAGATGGTTGGGATCAAACAGAGATTGCTTAAATAATAGAAACTGAGTAATGTATGTCCCGCTCATTTTATTTACAAGTCTCTGCATGGTTAAAAAAAAATCTAGCTTCCATAAGTCAAAGAAAATGATCCTCTTCAAGACCCATAGTGGATTTTATAATGATTCTGTTTGGATTTGATCTTTCTAATTTCTTGTGGTTACTAGATTCCATTTTCACTAAGTAGAGGCCATGGCAGGATACATTTTGTGCTGTGAACTATAATAATTCATAGGGCTCTGTTACATGCCTGAATAGTAAATGGATTTAATGGGCTGCATCGTGCATAGTACAAAAATTAGGAAGTGATGGTTCAGTTGTACACAGCCTTGGTCAGACCCCATCTGAAGTACTGCATTCAGTTTTGGACACCGTATCTCAGGAAGGATATATTGGCCTTGGTGGGGGTACCATGCAGATTCACCAGAATTATACCAGGGCTTAAAGGGTTAAATTATGAGGCCAGGTTGCATCATCTTGGCTTGAATTCCCTTGTGTTTAGAAGACTGAGGGATGATCTGATCGAGGTGTTTAAGATGTTAAATGGGTAGATATAGAGAAATTGTTTCCTCTGGTGGAGGAATCCAGAAAAAGAGGGCATAATAAAATGAGAGCTAAGCCATTTAGCGGTGAAATCAGGAAGCACTTTTTCAAGTAAAGGGTAGTGGAAATCTGGAACGCGCTCCATCAGAAGGCTGTGGATGCTGGGTCAACTGAAATTTTCAAGATTGAGATCGATAGATTTTTGTTGGGTAAAGGAATCAAAGGATATGGAACAAACTCAGGTAAATGGAGCTGAGGTACAGATCAGTCGTGATTTAATTGAACAGTGGAAGGGCAGGAGGACTGCAGCAGTTCAAGTAGATCGCCCACCACTATCCTCTCAGAGCAAATAGGATGGGCTATAAATATGACCTTGCCAGCTTCACCCACATCCCAAAAACAATTCAAAAAATATCCTAAATCATTTATATAAATGTTTAAAGTTTAGTACCACTAGAAATTGAGCCTTGCAAGACCAAAATGACAAAGGATGGCAGACCAAAACAGTTGAATCAGTCAAAGAAAGCACTAATGAACTTGTATTTATATAATGCCTTTCATGACATCCTGAAGCACTTCATAGACAATGAAGCACTTTTGATGCCAAGTCATTCTCGTAATGTAGGAAATGCGGCAGCTAATTTGCGTGCAGCAAGGTCCCATAAACAGCAATAAATGACTAGATAATTTGTTTTCTTTCGTGATGTTGGTTGAGGGATAAGTGTTGGCTAGGACACCAGGAGAACTCAGAACTCACTTGTTCTTCTGGTGCCAGGGATCTTTTACGTCCACCTCAGAGGGCAGGCAGAGCCTCGGTTTAGCTTAAAAGACTGCACCAAGCACAACTAAATGTAGAAAAGTTTAAATTCTTTTAAGCAATGATTTTTACATTTAGAATAATTCACATTTTCTCTCCTGCACTTGCTTCTCTAAAGATACAAAATAATCTTAAATTGTTATGTGTTTCTGCTCCCTCTCCCCAAGAACATACCAGTTCTACATGTCTCCAGCTTGTTGATTGACCTGTCAGTCAGCATTGACATCAGCGTTCTGATCTGCAGCCAGGCCTTTAAGTGAACCACTATTTATTTCAAGAATGCGGAGCAGTTACACCTTTTAGCCTTAAAGGCACACACATCTAACTTCTATTTGTAATGTTCCTGTCCTTATAAAACTGCACCTCCTCTGATTTACTGTGAGCATTGCCATGGGAGATTCACTAGTAGTTAATTAAAAAAAGCGATTGCTTTATTCAGCGAAGTGTAATCCAATCTGTGTTGTAAAGAACACTTGGATGCCTCTGAAGTATCTGAATGGATGTGGCCGAGCACTAATCAGAGCAATAGTGTACACTTCCTGTTCAATATTTTGCATGGCAATTGAGGGAAGATGAACTGTTTTAACTGAAGTAAAACCTTTGTTTATGGTCTATTTTCATCCAGCATCCTTCTGAGGTGAGAATTGAATATGAAACTCGAACAAGTACCTCAAATTGCACCCAGAATATGATCAGAATATTCCTCGACATTGAGTTTTTATCCTGTGTTTGATTTTCTTGAATATTTAACTATCAGATACAAGTGTTGTCCAACTCGTGTGCATTTTTGATCCAAGATTCCAGCATTAATATCGATAGTTTACTGTTCTTTTTCTCTGCATCTGCTATTTCCCCTAAGTTCTGCCTTGCACTCCTTCCTTCTCAGACTGACAGCCATTCTGCACAGTTCACTTCAAGCCTGTAAATTGCTGTTGCATGTGTGAGGGAGGCTCGAGAAAGGGAAATAATTTTTTTTTTAAAAAGATAACATCAAGATTTTTGGAAAAATATACAATTGGGTTATGAATTTTGAAAGCTATTTTAGAATTAAGCAGCTGTTCTTAAAGCAAGGAAGGGAAACTTGATTACGTAAAAACTATAAATGCTGCCATCATTAGCTACAACCCAGTCCTTGGGAGCTAAGTCATGGGAAAAATAATTTCAGGTCCAAGAAGCATTATAACAGATGGGACAGTTTAAAACCTTTTGTATCCCTGCTCAGTAAGAGTAGGCCAGTGACTTCCAGTGCTAACATTATTTAGTGCTATACAAAATAGCAGCATTCTATTCCCCAAATTAACATCAGCTTAGGATTCCTGCATTGTGTCCTAATGGATAATATGGGAATAGACTAATCCTCTTTAATATGGTCTATTAGTGCTGCCAGCAGTTGTTCTTTCCCTCTAGTGTTGTGCAGGCCGCGGTTTTGTAGGACTGATAATATCACTGAAAAGGTACTGTAGCTGTGATATGCTGACATTCTTATTAGTCTAGAAATTACTGTTTGCATCACATGTTTGTATGAAGTTACTTTGTCTGCCATTTTAATGTTTGCATTGATCTATTTACTTTAAACACCAATATCTCTCAAATGTTTGGAGGGAAAATGAAATTATGGCTAAACTTCAAAATTGGAAAAAAAAAGTAATCATGTTTTAACAGAGAATTAGTTGCTTAAAAGAGAGGAATCTGAAGAGAGTGAAATTAGACCAAATGGCTCATATAGAGAAAAATACCAGCAGAGATATTTTATAGACCGAGTGGTCTGTTTCTGAGCTATAACATTCTGTAATTCTACTCAATTAACAATGAAGCACATATGACAAAAATAGGGATTGTGTCTTTTTGGTCTATAATTTTAAGTAGCAAATTTGGCTAAGTTTAAAATGGAGGCAGCTCCTTCCTCCTAGTGATCAAAATGTTAATGTATATGCAATTTAATATATATATTTCCAATTGTTGTTATGGTAGTATAGTGGAGTTGTCCCAGGGATGAGACATAACTCCCAATTCATTGTCCCATTGTTTATTAAAATGTGAAGATTGTTTATATTTTGTTTGCTTGATTGTTGCAAAAAAACCTTGCTGCTACATCAAGGAAACTAACTGGCTTCTAATATCTAGTCCTGTGATTGCATCCGTCCGCTGAGACACATCAAAGTCTGTGGGATTTGGGGGCTCATATATTCTACGTGTGACAACTTTGCCTGAAAGGCCCATTTCAAGACTGCATTGTGTTGACCAAGGAACAAGAGAAGGTCAATCTGTTTCCAAAAAAACTATTCCATTCTATGAAATTTTAAGAAAAGCTGTAAGTAATATTTGCTGCACCATAGGGACTTAACCACACAAAGACTGACAACCGAGAAAGATAAATTCACCACTTGTGGACAGCTTCCTGACCTCTCGCACATTTATTGTACTGCATAATATTTTTCACTGTGCTTTTGCTTTCAAAAATCCTTTTAATTGTAAATTAATCTAGTCAGGACCTCCGAAAGAGCTTAGAGGCCAATTAATTACCTTTGAAAGGTAGTCACTGTTGTTATGTCAGCAAAGGTGGCAGCCAGTGTGCACACAGCAAGATCCTAGAGACAGTAAATAAATGATTGACCAGTTAATCTGTTTTCTGTGGTGTTAGTTGAATGAGAAATATTGGCCAGGACTCTGAGGAGATTCCCTGTCCCTCTTCAAGTAATGTCATGGGATTTTTGTTACATTAACCTGAACAGGTAGAGCGGGAGATGGTTTAACATTTCAGGCGCACAATGGCACCTCTGACAATGCCGCTCTAGTTCGTAATTTACCACGATCGGGCTTCCTTTATGGATCTTGGGTATACTAGCTCAGTACAGTACCGTTTAAAAGGCACTGGTTTCAGTTCATAAAAGGCTGTGTCTACTTACAGAAAACCCGAGTCGAAGCAGCATGATCTTGTTGAAATCATTTTTTTTTGCACTTTTGTTGGACTTAGCAACATTAACCATGTTTTTTTAGTTTGTAAATTACTCTGAGCAGTGTTATTGCACTTATCACTTAACACATAAGGCTGGAAGTTGCTGTAAGCGATGTTATGGTATTTGCATCCAATGTGTTTGTATTAAATTTTTCATTCCACTGTCTTGAGAAGAGAAAATGAGTTAGTGCTTCCATCAAAGGAATTTGGTACAAACATGTTAGTGCTCAAACCATAATATCTGTTACAGTAATTTGCGGGTTTATGCGACTTGATATTCAATTAAAATGTATAAGGCTTTAAAGCTCTATATCTGTATTGTTTTGCTAAACCCGGATGATGCAGAAAGAACAAACTTATATTGACATGACACTTTATCAAATCCTCAGGATGTAACAAAGTGTTTCACAACAGATGAATTACTTTGTGAAACGTAATTGTTATATCAACAAATGCTGCAGCCAATTTGTGCAAAGCAAAGTCACAGATAAATGACCAGTTCATGTGTTTTTGGTTGAGGGAAGAATGCTGGCAAGGATACTGGAGATACTCCCTGCTTGTTAGAGTAGTGCTATGGGATCTTTCACATCCACCTAAATAGGCAGATGGGGGCCTCGGTTTAATGTCTCATCAGACAAATGGCTCCCATTAATGGCACCTCTGGCAATGCAGCACTCCCTCAGTACTGCACTGGAATGTCGGTACAGACTATGAGCTCAAGTGCTGGAGATGGACTCAAACTCACAACCTTTTGGCTCAGAGGCAAAAGTGTTACCAACTGAACCAAGTTCATACTTAGATAATCATTAGAATGTTGATGACTGGATTGAGCAATGTAGCCATATTTATCAAAATAGACTTGTAAATTGCTAGCAATTGGGCTTGACTTGGATCTCCCAATAAATACATGTAACCTTATAGTAAAATGAAGGCACACTTGAAGGTCCATGCAGCAGAAGAATTCATTTCACATATTTGATACAGATTCTTTGATTTTTATATAATGCTGTGAAATTGTCCAGAAATTAAACTGTACGTTAGGCATTCCAAACAAATTAATAGTCAAATAAAGTGAGTTGCACTGTGACAGAATGAGGCCAGCTTCAAAATGTAAAGGGTAACATTAAAAATAAACAGAATTCCTGAAACCTGAGCTTGTGTACTGTCGGCTTCAGCCTTCTCTTGACTGTGATGTTGTTGTTGGCAGGTGGTGGGCTGTGATCGGCAACTTGGGAGTAAAGCCAAGGAAGACAACTGTGGAGTTTGTGCAGGCAGTGATTCAACATGCAGACTTGTACGAGGACAGTCCAAATCACACGTGTCTCCTGAAAAATGTGCGTCTATGATTTTATGTTGTTAAAAGTTTTTACGTCACCTGCCTATTAACAAAATACTTATTCTGCAACCTCAATTAGCAGAGAGCTTGAGATTTATTTTTAAAGGAGAATTATCGATAAGGTGGTTGGTACTTTTTCAGCTAGTTTGTTGCTTAATGTTTCTTTCAAGCTCCTCCCAACAGCCTAGTGGGTAGAGGCACTATCTGGTGTAGCACTGATCAGTGCAGAGTAGAAGATCCCAGCTTTGATTCTCTCTATTGCGTTAGCACATCTCAGAGTGGAAGGGAAAGATTGGGAGAGGGGGAAATGGGAAAGGGGAGGCTTTTCCAATTGGCCTTCGCATCCTGTCCTGCTATCCAGTGACTCCTGCTGAAAAATATACAGGTGTACACATCGGGTAAGAAGAGGATCAAGCTGAACTGTGATATGCTCCCTCGTGTAGACTCACAAATGAAGAAAACTTGCGAGGCACTAATGGACTACATTTGCCGTGCAAGAGTCTGAGAATTGACCCTTTTGGTCACTATGCCTTAGTATTACACCAGAACGTTACTCTCTAGGCTATCGAGGTAGCCCAGTCTAATTTTACTTGCAAATTTGTTTAAAACCTATGGCTACAATGTCCCTTTTTTTTTCATGTGAAAAGTGGCACTGAATTTAAAAAAAAACATTTTTCTAGTCTATATAATATTGTTAAAAAACTACAGGGTTCCTCATGATTCCTTTATTTTTAGATTAAATCCTGTGATTCTGTAAGACAAATTAATCCTGTATCACAAGATTATTCTAAAGTTTGATGTAATTATTTCAATAAGAACACATCCTAAATACGGTTACCTGTTGAGACAAAACATGCAGTGAGCTTTACATTTATTCTCCATTACCTCAACTCGATTTTTGCTGCTTCTCCAAAGAATGTGAGATTAAAATTATAAATTTGATTTTCCTTTGTCATGTCCTTGATCGAGCTACTGTAAGTGGATGTTGGTGATGTTTTAGGGCAAAAAAATCTTTTAACATTGATTGTTCAGCAGGTTTACAAAATGAATAGCTGAGCTATCCAGACTGGGAAGGGCCCAGGTTTGATCCCTGGTCTATGCTGAGTTAGCTAATCTCATTCGAGTTGACGGTACCAATGGTACAATTTACTTATTCATCCTGGGTTTGGGGGGCGTAAGAAGAAAAACAGCCAAGGCGCCAGCTTCTGACCGCCATCCAGCAACCCCTGATGCAAGTGTACATGTGTGTGAATGTTAGGCGAGTGCAGAATTAGTCTGGAACCTTGCCTTTAGAAGGGAAAGGGAAGGAAACTAGAAAGGAAAATAAATACAATAGATGTGCAACTGACTACTCCATAGGTAAGTCGTGGAACAATAGGTACATTGCTTAACATGTTGATCTGAAATTCACCTTTGAAAGATTCATTTTAAACTGCTTAGTGCTGCTGCTAGACTAAGAGAGAAGAATTTCCAGTTTAATACATTAAGTGTTTGTATCTGTTATCCCACAACATAATATCCAGCCAAATTTGATGTGACTGGAGTCCCTATTTCTAAAAAGTAGCCTAAAAATAAAGATGGTAAATAGTGACTGCCAGATCCACATAATGTTTGAATCATTTTGGTTGTGTCGGTGGACAGAAAGGCCATGAGTTGGAGCTAAGAAGCAAGCCATCAAGGAATTGGAAGACATGGGACTGTTTTCAGCCTTGCAAAACGTAGACATTTTACATTCATGAGATCACTAAAAATGCTCTTTATGCTACATCGGGCTGAAATTTAGCCTGAAGCAACCCTGCTGTAACACTGCAGTAGCTTTTCTGACTATTGGGTCTGTTCAGATGATTTAACAAGATCCTTATTGTTAAATACTACCTGGTGTTTGTAATAATTCAGGCATTTCCTTTTTTTCCCCGACTGCATGTCTAACATGATTGTAAATAGAGCGAGGTGTCCATTTCTACCCGCCTGTTGTTTTTGCTGAAGTGCACAGCCACGTCGATGCTTTGCATTCTCTGTATGAGGTGGCAGGTTGTACAGTCACTAAACGACATGCAATTCAAACAGGCGTGATAAAGCAGTCAACGGTAAAGAAGCACTGATTCCTAAAATGTCAAGTGTCGAATGATTTTCAAGCTGTTCTAAATTTACAGTGTAATTTTATTATGCTTCTGCATTAATTGGCTCCATGGCTAGTGTTATATTACCGCTAGCAAATGGCTAAGATGACTATATGCTGTGTTCTGTTTAAGTGACACCAATATAATGATTTAAAACTTGTGTACCTGACCATACATTGAAATCTGATTCTTTTTTAATAAATTAAACACACTTTAATCATACAAAAAATGTAACCATTTTGAAACTTCTTAACATGTTTATAATACTCTTGGATATTTAAATCCCTAAAGTTTTTAAAGTTATTTTCAAGATGTAATGTAAACACAACTTTGTTTCCATAAAGACGTGCCATGTACCTCCAACCTCCTGGTATGGAATTTGGCAGAATCTCAGCCCTGTTAAGTGCTATGATGAGTGAAAACAGAAATGGCAACCTCAGCACTTAACGTCAAAGGTAATAACTAGAAGGAGCAGTAGGAATTTGACAACTTTTTTTTTCATATTCAAGATTGTGGCAGCAAAACTGGATTTGAACTTTTTTTTTCCCCCAAAAGCCAAAATTAAGCAGAAGTATGATTAGTGATGTCGTTACCTAACCCATTCCCAGACTTTGGATAACATAATCAAATAATACAGTTATCAGATGTTGCAGTCCAAAGAATACAACGTTATTTTTCATGAAAACTTTATTATTCTACCCTGGTAAGTGAAGCACTCAGGAGTACTGTCCAAAAACTAATGGTTGACTGACAACCTCACAAGCTACTTTTACCTTGAACATGCTGAACCTAGTTCTTAAAATGTCGAGATCATATGCATGATGTCATCTCACTTTGGTTCTTTTTATCTTCTAAATGTATGGCAAAGCAATCATTGCTAATGAGTTATTACAAATCATGCTTGCTGCTGTCACTATTTGGATTCTTAAGCTGTAGAGTGAAGCCACAGACAAGTTTTGGCTTAGATTGATCCCTCACATTCTGGGTCGGAGCCAGAATCAGATTCAATGTAATATGGTGTGCAATCATACTTTCTGACACTCTTGACAGCTCACGCCCAAAAAGAAGTGTCATGTGAATATCCAGGGCAGTAAAAACAGTTCAGTGTGATGGATTAATAAGTGCTAACTGTCAGTTGATGCACATCAGACACGCAACTGATTTTCATTTCTGTAACCATTCAGTGGAAGACACAGTGATTGCTGTTCCATATGGGAGTCGCCATGTCAAAATCACGTTGAAAGGACCTGCCCACCTTTGTAAGTTTGATTTTTAAAATGCTTTTCCTTGCTACTTATTGTGGAGAAATATAAATAAAGCTTTAGCAATCATCAATAAATACAGCATAACGGCATAGGAATTGCATGGTGTGCCTCTTTAATCTTGAAGCATTGACTTTCATGCTGTCACTCAATTTTGATTAAGTAACAACCCTGTATTGCTTTCACTAACTAGGATAGTTGTATTCTTACAAATAACAGGAACCGTGCCAGTGTTTAAACAAAAAAAATTCTTCAAATGTAATTGTTTTCTGAGCTCTGTGACTTAGTGCAAAAACACCTGTTAATAGTAACTGTGATACTTGGGAAACGCACATTAAAAAATGTCAGTGCATGGAGAACTGCTAACAACAACTAAATATCTTAAATCAGTTTTTATTTCACTCATTTGATCATCTACCTGATAGGTTTTATACAAATATTATGGAATTTGTCAACTCCACACATACAAGGTCAGAACATTATGTTTAGTAATTATAAAATCAGCTTTCCATAAAAGCACATTGTGTTTCTTAAAGCTGCACCCCCCCACCCCTGACAATGTCTACTTAAATGAATTCTTGGAAAAAAATATATATATAGTTTTAAAATTGTTTAAGTGTAATTTTTTCCAGTGGTAATTCAATTTTTCTGATCTAAACTTCAGATTTTCTATCAGTTGTGCAGTTTAAAGCTCTCGCCATTGTTTTAAGTCCCACGTCGTAGGTTACTCCCTGACTGAGAAAGCAGCTGGGTGACCTGTTACCAAACCCCTGCCAATGCCTATCATGAGCCAGTCCCTGGGAGCCTCTTCATCCTGTAGGAATATATCTCTCCCTTATCATGACTCGCTCAGACAGCCAAACTAACTATGCAGGAACCTACCATTTGGAGAACAAGAAAGGTAACATGCATCCTATAATTGGCTCGAATTAACTAACTGGACAGCAGTGAGTTTAAACTGAGCAGAGTCATCTTCAAAGTTGATTGTCATGGGTTTAAATTTCCATCTAACAATTGCAATAAAACGTGGAAGAAAATTTTCAGTAGTTTTTCAGAAGCATGATAATATAAATACTGTAAGAAGAATGGAGAAATGCATCATGGCTGGAGTCTAGTCATCCAATCATGTTTACAAATGACCTTTAATGAGGCGATTGAGAAAGAAGAGGTTGATGTTAAGGAATTGTCTTTTACAACCCAACCTCTACCTCCTGTTTGGTTGAACTTCCTGCCGCATTTCTGGCCTGAATGCTTTACATTTGGTGATTACCGCTAATTGTCCCAAATGCAATGACAAATTTACTTGCCAAAAGAAGTACCAATGCCTAGAACTTTAGGTTATGTGTTTCACCACCCCAGACTAGGACTGTGAATGCACACCTTGCATCCCTTAAGCAACTATTGCAACAGATTACAATACAAAACCTACATAGGCACGTGGCCACTAATCTGAGAATATGCTAATCTTGATTTAGCCAGTACCTAAAATGGCAACCATTTGTATCTCAATCTTGATACCTGATTCTACTAACCAACATGGGAGAGTGCTTTCATCTCAGTTATCCAAAATATTTCTTTAATATTAATCCTACTAACTGGTTAATTCTGCTCAATATCAGCTGTGGGTGGGGGAGGGATATCAAATCTGAATGAGTCTAAACACCCTCCTCTGAGTTGCGGAATGTGGTACCTTGGAATGATTCAGTAAAATGCTTTTATGGATTGAATGAGAATTTTCTCTTTTACCTAATGGTTATTTGCCTTACTGAAAAGATTACCTAAGCCAAAGAAAACAACACTGCAGAATCTACACAACCCATTGGATAGAACAGCCATGATGGAGACAGAGAGCTTTTTTGTATATGTTTCCCCACATTGTTAACTTCTTACAAATTGAATGAAAAGAATAAATGATAATCAAGGCTAATTGGTGTAGGTTTATAAACTAAACTGCTGCAGGGCACCTTGTGGAAGCTATCACTTGAATTGCAAGTGTGTCACGAGAATGCATGGGTCAAATCAGCAACAAAAGATATGCTATAATTTTAACCTGGTTATGGGAGCATCCGTAAGTTCTATGGGAGGATGGCATTTGAGCTTTTTCCTGATATTTTCCCTCTTATGTATTATGAAAATTCTATATTTTTCTTTGCAAACAATACTGATTTGGAAACATAAAAGAACTTCAAATCAATTCAGTAATGATGGGATAATGACACTGAAATTCCTTGGGGGTACCGAGCAGTCTCTTACTGTAACTCCAAAAGGAGACTGACGGAGCGCCCAAGTAAATGGTGGAGGCTGGTTGTGCTGGACCCCGGCCATTACTGAGAGTTTCCTGGCACTCTTGTAAGGGGTAGAACCTTCTTCTGGCCTTTGAAAGGCAAATGACGGTAAGGGGGCAGAGCCTGGGCAGGAACTGCCTATGCCAGGAGTTCCGCTCCTTAGGCTGGACTGAGACCTGCTGTATTAGTGGAGGTCGGCACACCGAGTGAAATGTAGTGTACCAGCCTCCTTAGGGGCCTGAGGGGACCATGACTGGGGTGGAGGGTGGTGGTGGTGGGGTGGGGGGGGGGGCGGCGGTGAGGGGGTGGCTGGGCACCCCTGGAATTGGCAGGCAGAGGCCGAAGTTTCTTGGCGAGTGGGGTAGGTGGGCAGCAGACATGCACACAAAGTGGTGCCCGTACTTGACTGCCTTGTGCTAATTAGGTGCTTTCCGATTGCTCTTGCAAACTCCAGCAGGGTCAATGCTGTTGGCAACTGGCGTGCGCAATCCTGCCGTTACCATTGGGATCGGGGCCCGAGGAATTTCAGGCTGAATATGCCTATCTAGACCCTCTGTTTGCTACAGGGTTTCTGTGTGTTCTCACTTGCCATGTTGTCTTCTATCTGAGACACAGATTGAGTAAGATATTTCCCTTCTGGCTCTTTCAACTCTCTCCCATCTTTGTGAAGTTGCTCTGATGGTTTTCACTCTTTGTTGATGCCTATTTTTTCAATTAACAACATATAATTCTGTCCTTTTTCCCCGAATGATCTCACTTTTTAAAGTCTGGTCTTATTCATTTTCCCTCTTATTTCTGTTTTCTCCACTTGCGCTCTCTCTCACTTTTATGATGTCTGCCTGCATCTTATTCTCCCTCAGGTATTGAAAGTCCATCTCCACCTATCAGTTCGCAACACAAGCTGGCAAAATCTCACCAATAAGTAGTTCTTTTCACAAATCAGAAGACATTAACAGCTCATTACTTTTTTGAAACGTTGTAAGCATTTCACAATATTTCAGTCAGTTTGTGAGTTTGTCAGGTATACTACAGCGCATTACAAAAGCATGTTCAGGATATTATCCCTCCCTTGCATACACTGTGTACATAGGAAAATTATGATAATTTTTGATTATCCTTTACTGAAGCATGTACATTTTGCAGGAATAATATGTAAAATTTCCATCTTATTACATCTGTTCAACTCTTGGATTGGATCATAGGATTGAGCAGGAATTATACTTTTAATTTAATAAATCTGCTGTTAAGTCTATATTGTTCTAATGTAAAAAAAGAAAGACTTGCATTTATACAGCACCTTTCATGGCATCAGGACGTCCAAATGCATTTCACAGTGTAGTCACTGTTGTAATGTAGGTAACGCAGCAGCAAGATCCCACAAACAGCAAAGAGCAGATATTCTGTATTTTGTGGCATTGGTTGAAGGATAAATATTGGCCTGGATGCCGGGAAGAACTCCCCTGCTATTCTTCAAAATGGTGCCATGGGAACTTTTACATCCACCTGAGAGGGCAGGTTTAACATCTCATCCGAAAGATGGCACCTCCCTCTGTAGTGCATTGGAGTGTCAGCCTAGATTATGTGTGCAAATCTTTGGGGTGGGACTTGAACCCACAAACTTCTGACTCAGAGGTGAGAGAGCTACCACTGAACCACGGCTGACCATATCGTGGACTGTATTAGCATCTATAAAATTCTTAACCTCGTGAAATGTCACCATGGTTGAATTTCTTACATATTTTGATTTAAATCAAACACCCTTTTCAGCTGGAAAATTTATGAAATGTATGAAACATTTTCAAGGGAAAAATCAGCAGGCAGCATAGCATGTTAAAGTACTTCAAAGTAAAATAAGGAAGCATTGGGTACAGGACTACACAGTACTGCAGCTTACATAGTCTGAGCTGTTCACTATGTTCTCCCACCTCATTTCTTAACTTTTCACAAAAATCTGTTTTAAATTTACACTCCGCTGACTTAATTCAATAAAATAATGTGTGGATGTTTTTTTTTCCCGATGATTTATGGTATTAAAAATATGAGGGCAATTTTGTGGGCAAAACCTCATGTGAGCATGTACAATGTACAGACCTTGCGGGCTAGCAAATTCAGCCAGCTAAAGAACACTGCAAGAGACCAGCAAGTATGAACATTGCCTGGAGTCACTAATTAACCAGTTAGGTAGGTTTAGTAACTAACTGCTGATTAACCAGTTAGGCAGGTTTACTGGCTAACCGCTGATTAACCGGTTAGGTAGGTTCAACGGCTAACTGCTGATTAACCGGTTAGGTAGGTTCAACGGCTAACCGCTGATTAACCAGTTAGGTAGGTTCAACAGCTAACCGCTGATTAACCGGTTAGGCAGGTTTACTGGCTAACTGCTGATTAACCAGTTAGGCAGGTTCAACGGCTAACTGCTGATTAACCGGTTAGGTAGGTTCAACAGCTAACCGCTGATTAACCGGTTAAGCAGGTTTACTGGCTAACTGCTGATTAACCGGTTAGGTAGGTTCAATGGCTAACTGCTGATTAACCGGTTAGGTAGGTTCAACAGCTAACTGCTGATTAACCGGTTAGGTAGGTTCAACAGTTAGCTAATAAAGGACATAACCCATTTGCCCACCATGAATAACATGTTGAACTTCAATTCTCAAAAAACACAGGTGTACAGGATATACCAGGAGAAATGGAAGGAACACTTTAGGTCATAATTAGAACATTTTAATAAGTCCCAGGCCAGGGCAGTCTACATGTTTGACTGAGGTGAAGCTGTTGAGCTCATCTCCAATTCTGCAGTCTCTTGCCAATGCATTCGGCCAATGCCGTCCTGTCTAATATTGGTTCACATCAATTTCTGGTGCTTGGTTCCACATAGTGTTGGGACAGCTGCAAGGTCAGGGCAACAGTATTAGCTGATGCAATCTCCTGTGTTAAGTCCAACGATTATCTTCGTAGATAGGATCTTATCAAAGCTTAAGAATTGTGACCACTATTTTTCTACATTCTGATGCTAATCAAAATCAGGAGTCGTCATACCCCAGGCTGTGCTGGCTACCTAGAATGCTTCATGTATTTTCTGAACAAATACTTTTTATCCTTGACTATTTGCCAGTCCAACCTGAAGTCCTCTCTCTTGCCTGCCATTCATCAGATGTACATAGGAGACTCCCTCTCAGATGCCCTGTGCGTACCAGTAAAATGATACAACTCCTTTCTTTCCAGTTCTCACAGTAAGTGACAATCTCAGTGTGCTATTGGAAGGAACAGCACCGGAAGATCTGCCTTGCAGTACTAGTCACTGAATCTCTATCATTTAGCGAATTACAGCAGAGGGCAGCAGAAATATTTTGCTGACTTACACCGTGCAGCTGGGATGGAGACTGAGTGGAGCCTTGAATGGGTGACATGGTATGATAGGGACCCATAGCTGTTGCGTCATGGAGATCAGAGATAATCACTGTAGAAAGTGAGGATCACAATGGATGGGAGGGAATGCCTGATTTTCCTTCCCAGCCCTCCTAGGTTATGCTGGTCAACTGGCATTACCAGTGAGGAAATTCAGATTCCCCCATCTCTTGGACACTGCTCAATGAAGAAGACCTGTTCCATACTAGAAATGTATTCGGGCTGTTAGTCCTCTACAAGAAAATGACTGGAGTAGTATCAAAGAGTTGCCAATGCTTAATTCAGACCTTAATATTAATGCCAGGAACACAAGAAATGCTGCAGCTGCACCTGAACATTCTGAATCAATCCAAGAAATCTACACAACTCTTCATACACCACCATTCCTGCCTCTGGAACTCCCTTGCAGAAAGCTTTGTTGCTCAAAATATTCTTTTGCATACAAAAGTTCAAATGCTGAATTAATCAAGACTTGCTATGCCAGTGCAGTTTCTTCAGAGTCTTTCTGTGCCCCAGCAACCATTTGGGTTGGTCTTTTTCCTTGTTATAGCTGCCTATTGCTGCATGCTGTGGCTATGCTGCCAGTATGGAAAGATAACTTTTTTTAAATACAAAATCTAGAACAACTGAGCGTGGCTGCATTGACATTGTGTTAATGAAAAGTCCTTACAGTTGAAACAAATGCTGATTCAAATCTGCATTTTGAACTCAAAACTTGCTGTTTATTGTTTTGAGTAAGTATATTGTTACACTATTTAGCCCAAATCATTTGGAGAATTAACATTTCAGAATGTGAGATGCATCCAATATGTTTATTCTGAACTTCTTCAGATGAAGAAACCACTTGAAAGCACTGCTATAGTTGAAAGTTTGGTACTGTTCCAGTAATATATGAACCAGACCATGTAGAACTGGTGTACTGTGACTGTCCAAATTGACAAGTGAGCAATAAACTACTGATTGGTTGTCAATGGAAAAACTACGCTCAAGCTACTATCCAGAGCTGTGAATCTAACACCTCTGGACCACCCTAATAAATATCTGGTTTCAATCTCACCGCACCAAACAGTTTAAAAATCTGTAGTCAGCAAACTTGAAAACAAGATCATAAAAGTGCAATGAATGCATTTCAAATCCAACCGATTTTGGAAAATTAAAACTAACTCAGACAATTACATATATAACCAGTTGAATGAGTCTCTTCATAATTTCATCAGAGTACCACGTGCAAGCTGACATTGGTGCATTCTGGAAGTTGTAGTTGTTTGCTGGTTGAGCCTCCACATTCAAGCAAACTCGAGGAGCTGAGCACAAACTCCATGGCTGCAAATGGGCTCAAGCCCCAGGTCCCATTAAAACATGCAGGCCTGAAAGAGGGGGGACTCTTTGGAAGCATTTTGAATATGCACTGGATAAAGTTAGAATAGCAGGGGCTTAGTGGAAGAAACTGGTTTTCAGACACTTGATTTTATGGTGGCGGCTGGGTTTCGACTAGTAGCTTCTCTCAATCTCTAGTGAAGTGGTTTTCAATCAATTTACCTTTTAGTCATTTAAATATTTGATCAAATCAGCATGGTTAATTTAACAGATGGTGGCTATTTAAGCTAATTATGAAAGTGTAATGTACACTTTTGAGGTGTAGCAGATTACACCCAAGACTTCATCATATTTAAGAAAGAAAAACTTGCATTTATATAGCATCTTTCATGATCTCAGGACGTTTCAAAGCATTGTACAAGCCAACAAAGTACTTTTGAAGTGTAGTCACATGTTGTAATGGAGGAAACATTTAAATTTGTAGATCGCATGTTGCATTGCCTGTGGATAGTCTAGGACCTGGAGTGCAGTTTCCGATGTTTATTATGTTCCTGCAGCAGCCGAAGTGAGACACTGATTTGCCCATCAGTACAATACAGCTAATTTACTAAAGCAATATTTCACATGACATAATTTACTGATAGTGAAAGATACAGGGCCTCACAGATATAATGTTTGTAATACTATTTACCTACCACTTTACAAAACTTGTTTAAGATGCAAGTAACTTTTTTCCATTTGGTGACTGATATTTGCTGTTTTGGGAATGGTAGCTTTGGGGAAAAAAAATATGATTTTGATTGGTTATTGGGTGTTAATTCACAGCATTCTCCATCTGTTCAGTTAGTGGAACTGGGTTTTACCTGCTTCATACTTAGCCAATGAGGTACTTGAGCCAATCAGCATGGTTTAACCTTTTCATAATTTCATGTGCATGATGCTTTTGAGAGGTGTGACATTTCAGTTCCACAGAAGACTTTTAACTATATAGATGTAGTTAACCTAATTATTAACCATCTGCTATATATTTTAAATGCCAATATTTATTGCTTTTGGTTTTACACTGACCTTTATTTCTACGATTTTCAATGGAAATGATAATGGACTGCAATTGCTTCATCGTGTACAGTATTGATTGAGATTGGTGGTGCAGTTCTGGTAGTTCAAGAGTCCTGGGCTTCAATGGAACGTCGTCGATGGTGGTTATCAAGCTGGAATATGGGATTAGAGTAGACAGGGCTGATGGCCGGCGCGGACATGATGGGCCGAAGGGCCTCTATCCGTGCTGTATAACTCTATGACTCTATGACTCTACCCAAAAATCCACGGGACCATTTATGCCACGTTGCATCTTGAAGGTGGCTCTTCCACCTGACAATTGAACATAGCACCGACCTCACTGTAAATTGCGAGCTCAGCTCCATTGGCATTGGCTGAGCACTGCTCTTGTGTAAAATGGGAGTAATTCCTACATTACAACAGTGACTACACTTCAAAAGTACTTTATTGAGCTGCAAAGCGCTTTGGGATGTCCTGAGGATGTGAAAGGCGCTATATAAATGCAAGTTCGTTCTTTCTTTACTGTGCTGAGGAAATAGAAGTTGCAGGTACGGGCCTTTTTAAAATCCTGGAATGCCTGAAGATTTCAGCAGCAGGCTGGGGTTGCAGCAGGTAAGTCGTGAATATACTGCCAGACTGAGTTCACTGTTAGATATATGTAACAGATGGCTCATGTGAGATTTTGTAGTACATTTAAAGCATGTTTTAAGTTTTCAAAACATTTGGCTGTAAACCACTAACACTTTTCACTTCTATTGATTTCCTTTCAAAAAAAAACTTTTTCAGCAACATCCACCTGTAAAAAGAATGAAAAACTTGTATTTATTTAGCACCTTCCATGACCTCAGGACATCCCAAAGTGCTTTACAACCAATTAAGTACTTTTGAAGTGTAGTCACTGTTGTAATGTAGGAAACGTAGTAGCCAATTTGCACACAGCAAGGTCCCACAAACAGTAATGAAACGAATGACCAGATAATCTGTTGACTGGGACTACATGCAAAGCACTGAGTCAACTTCACTAAAACAAAATACTGCGGATGCTGGAAATCTGTAATATAAACAGAAAATGCTGGAAACACTCAGCAGGTCAGGCAGCATCTGTGGAGAGAGAAACAGAGTTAATGTTTCAGGTCAATGACCTTTCATTTATAGAAGGTTGGTTAACAGCTTTTACAATCCTGCATCTAAGAGAAAAGCTGAGCTGATGGTTACCCATCCAAATAGGCTAAGCAGAAAATTGTTTCTTTTTAACTGCAGGTCTCACTTGTTGGGTGAGATCCTAAAAAATAGTGTCAGAGGCAAGGGATGTATTGTAGCCCAGTAGTATCTAAGATTGGTTCTATGCTCTTAATCCATATACTGCTACTGGGACTATGGAATTGCAGGCTCTCTGGGCCTGTGGATCACACACCCATTGCAAAAACAGCCTGATTTTAATTTCTCTTGAAACAAATGGAAATGAAAATCGTGTGGGTTGTATAACAGGCGGGCAGTCCACTCCACTAGTTTAATGTCCAAGAGGTGAAAGTGAAAATTAGCACTTTCTTTGCTCACGTTGCAACAGTGAAGTAAACACTAATATTACAGTAATAAAGCCATTCAGAATACCAAGATTACCTTCAAGGTTTTAAAATGAACCCTTTAGTACAAAAAAATAAATACAATTTTACATTAAAAATAAACTTTGTCTTTTTTCTTCCCATCATTTCTTCTCCATTCCTACCTTTACTTCATTTCTATCTCATAAAACTTGATTTCTGTAATTATTTTTCCAGCGTCTTCAGTCCAATTGTCCATTTTGGATATGAGAACCATGTCCAAGAGGTTTGCCTTTAACAGACTGCAAACTATCGCCAAACACTCCTTTTTCCAGCCTATTACGGCCTGGAGGTTTAAAGATTCATGTGGTTATGTCTCCGATTTAACCAGTTCAATCTTTGATGATGTTGCTTGGCAAGTTATCGCAACAGTATCCCAGGCCGTGTCTCCTTGCAAATACAAGATAACTCATCAGAGGCATAGGGAAAGTTAAGCAAATGTTTCTGAGCTGGATCGCATTATGGATATAGTCAGACCACTACACTGCACTAACTGTACAAAGCACTAGCTCCCTTGGCAATGTGGGAACTTGACCTGTGGCGTGCAGCTGGTCAGATGTGACAGATATATTTTACTGTGTTACCTTGATATTCTTTAGTTTTTGCTTGATTATATTTTGGGATCAGTAGAAATGTCATAGTTTTTCTTCTTGGAGATTTGATTTGCGGGGTGATGATCCAAGTTGCAATTGTTAAAATGCTCTAAGAGCTATCCTACGACTAATGACTCATAATTACTGCTCAAGCATATAGCATTTTGTAAATTGGTTTCTTAAATTACTGCTGCAGTAAGTTAAGAGACTTACTGGAGGGAGGTAGAGGGGAGAAAAAGAATGGTGACTCAAACCAAATTATATTTTTTGTATTTTACATTTTAGGGTTTTTTCCTTTTTTCCCAATATGAGCTGGCAAAGACTCAATGCACCAAATGGCCTCCTTCTGTGCAGCAAACTTTTATGGTTCAACTTAATTTTACGAGTCTAAGTTTATATATTGTGAATTATTTTAGTCATGGTGGCCACTAAAGTTAGACATATACGATGAGCAGCAGTGTGATGAGTAATTAGAATATTGCAACTAAGATTTTGTTCATGTACGCCTAATTAAATTGGAGCAGTGATCTTGCATATCAGGTCCACGGTAGTCCATCTGAATGGAATGATATATAACTTATCATACTTGGAATTAGACTTGGAAAGTTTAGTTTCTGAAATTTGTGGATTTCCTTGGCATTACTTGCGGTGAGTTGGATGATGTGCTGTTTTGTGCTGGAGTACAATGTCAGGTGGCACACAATGTCTTGCAGTATGATTGAACTTCCATGGGCTTTGCTCATGGGCAAAAAAAGAAATTGAGGGATGTATTTTCCACTCCTGGAAGCCACATATTGAGGTTTGAACTCACTAAAATCACACAAAAGCCCACTGGTCAGGGACTGGCTCACATCTTTCCTCAAAGGCAATCTATGTTCAGATCTTACACTTTCCAAATTTAAAAGAAAGCAGATTTCTGAAAAGCAATGTTTTCTGCAGACATTTGAGAGTGTCTCAAAAATCCTGCTAAGTTGTGGAGGAGTCCATTACCCACGCCTACCACTAAACTGAGCTGCAGTCCAGGATGGAGCATTTGGCAACTACAGAGCCATCTGCAGCACATCTGGACCATTCAGCTCCCCCATCCACTCAAATGATAGTAGATGTGCCAGAAAGCAGGCAGGAACAGCCAATACTGCAACTGCATACATAATGGAACCAGATGCATGGTCATCTCATGATGCAGACTCCCACTGAAACCCAATAGACAACTACCTCACTTATGGCTTGCCACCGGGAGAGGATCTGGAAGGAGCACTAAATGAGGTGCTGGAAAGAACGTGCATTATATAGAGCACAAGTCACTCAGGGTGTCACCAAGGGGGAAGCACAGACTAAACACACTAGGCACATTTTTTTGCAAATTATTGAAGTCTTTACACGTTTGTTATGTTTAAATTGTATGTCTTACATGTGTGTAGATGATAGCAGAAACAATTTTTAAAAGGTATTTAGAGCAATTCCATTCAGTTCCTTGTCTGCCTTTGTTATTGGTAGCTGTTTGCTCATTCTGAATTGGTGGTTTTGGAAAATTATAATTGGTAGTTTTTATTCCCACATGTTACTTGCTCATTGGTACATTCCTGAATTGTGTTCCATGAATATGTGACATCTGGGGGACACACATTGCACATTAGGTGGGAGCATGGACATGTCATGTGATTGGGGGCCTGTATGCTTGGTTTAGATATAGGGGTCAACTATAATTCTAGGTTTCTGAAAGAGGCGCCTGAAGAAAAAAGTTAGTAAAGGTATTGAAAGCAATGAAAAAGAAATGGACAGGTACGGTATTCATGCGAAATATGTAACTTTTAACATTTTTATTATGTGACAAACTTTATTTTGCGCCTGTGATTTTTGAGTTTGTGGCTGATAGGTTTTTGAAAGAAGATTTGATTGAGTTTTTTTTACACAGTGGTCATAGTTACAGAGCTGTGTTTTTAAAATTTTATTTCAGCGAATGAAGAGGTGTGACACAGAAAGTGTGATGATGACACACTGGCAATACACACAGTGAGACATTTTTAAAATAATACTTGGGGATCTCCCATCATATTGCTCAACATAAAATAGACATTATGCTCTTGCAAGAGCATGGTACAGTATGGAAGTGGGGGAAAGGTGTGCACCTCCAGTGAAAATAAGAACTTGCATTTATAAAGCATCTTTAATGTAGTAAAACACCCTAAGGCACTTCACAGGAGTGCTTTCAGACAAAATTTGACACTGAAACAAGTAAAGATATTAGGGCAGTTGAGATGGGTTTTAAGGAGTGACTTAAAAGAGGAGAGAGAGGCGGAGTGGCTTAGGGATGGAATTACAGGGCTTAGAGCCTACACAGATGTAAGAAAAGCACTATACAAGCTTTCTACATTATTGTAAACCTCGTGTTAATGTAAAATATACATGTTAGTTTAGCTGCGAACAAAGGGCTTGCTGTCAATCCAAACAAGCTTTTTATGACCTTGTGAAAGAGATGGCCTCTTTAGGATGGCACCAGATGCTCATTAGCCAAAAGGGGAGTCATCTGGAGTTTTATTATGCTTGGTATGAAGATAAGGTCTATGGACATTTTGGAGGCCACTAATCATTAGGGAGCTGTTGGTACCAAAATGTTGCATTCTTAAGGGAGATGACTGATAGCAGCCTTGAGGTTGATTGATGGAAAGCTCATAACAGAGCTAATTGTGTTTAAAACGTTATATAAGTTGGGTGCTTTTTGGTAACTAATCAGAACGTTCTCAGGGACACCTCTGGACTGCCCAACAATTAGGACTCTGGAGGTCCTTGTTACAACCTGATAAAGTTGATCATGTATCGATCTCATCAGCATGCTTGATTGTACTCTTGTATTTTAACCTCTTTGTTACTTGTTATAACTTCTTAACAAAGTAATTCTACTTCGGAACGAACCACCTTGCGACCTTTTGATTAAGGACTCGAACAGTAAAAGTAGAAGCATTTTTACTTACAACAGCTAAGGGCACGCCCGCCATTGGTGGGGTGAAGGAAATCTGGGATGCCCAAGAGGCCAGAATTTGAGGAGCGCAGAGATCTCAGGATTGTAGGAAAGAAGTGCCTAAACCCTCTGCCCAGAGACAGTGAAAGGAAGTGTTTTATTTGAATGGCTCCTGGAAAATAAAGAATTACTGTTTCCCTTACTCACTAGCTGCATAAACAAATCTTTATGTAAATAAAGTAAAGATGAAAAGTGCTGGAAATACACAGCAGGTCAGTCAGCATCAGTAAAGGGAAAAGGGCAGGTTAACATTTTGGGGGTGAAACATCATCAGAACTGAAATCTAAAATAAGGGCAAGAATTTGAATAAGTTTGGAAAAAAAATAGAGAGCGAAAAAGCAAACTGGGAAAAACAACTGATACACCAATCATAGAGGGATAATGGGTAGATTGCAAATTGTACAGAAAACTTGGCAATGGAAAGGCATTAAAAGAACAAAAGAATGGACAATTAGATGAGGCTGGAAAGGCATAGGAGAGTAGCCACAAACACAGAGTGATAAATGGGGAGGGGAGGAAGAAGAGAGAAGAAATTACAAATGCAGGAGGTCTGAAATGAAAACAGAAAATGCTGTCAAAACATTGGGTCTGCTTGTCCAGAAAAGGGAAAAGGAACGAAGTAACACCATGGGCACAAATCACTCCATCACTGCATTCTGATGAAGGCTCTGCACCTAAAACATCAACCCACCTTCTCTCCCTGTATAACAACACATCCATCCCACATCGCCAGGACCCACTGCTGTGAAGAAAATGGAAGATATAACTAAGGTCTGAAGTTACTGTTAAGATTAGAGGGTTACAGAGTGATCAGGAGAAAGATGAGACACCATCCCTGAACCTTGCCTTGAGCCTGGTTGGAACTCTTTTATTTATGTAAATAATGATTATTCTCAAATTCCCCGTATAACCAATACATAGCACAAGTGATTTAATCAACTCCTTCTGTATTTGCTTGTCCGTTTAAAAAAAAAATTATAATTTTCCTCTGAAAAATCTTTTAAAATTCACCTTTCATCTTGTTTTCAAATCAGCTGGAAAAACAAACAATCCCATAATTTGTATCATAACCTTAAGAAAAATATGCTTTGATTTTTGCATTGAGTAAAATAAGTAACGTTCTTGGTAAACAGTGATTGTTTTCAAGTTCTAAATGTAAGCAAAATGAAGCCTGCCTGCTGTAGTAGCCTGATGAAAGACATGAGAGTTTAATAATAGTTTGAAGTATTTAATTATTAAAATATTTTTACGTTTTTAAAAAAATATATTTTTGACACAGGAAAGATTGGTTGATTTTTTTTTGCTTTTTTTGGTAGATTTTCTTCAATTCTCATAATTACTGAGGTCTAATTTCCTGCAGCTGAAAGGATTTTGCAGAAAATTAGTTATTTCATTGGTTTAGTTTCTGCTAATTTTTATTGCTAGGCTTTTGCCACTTCTCATGGAGAAAAGTGTTGTTTTTGGTGAGTTAGAGATTATGCTGTTTTATAGCAGCAGAGATGTTATACCATGTAAAAAAAAAAGTACGACGGCCTCTGGATCGACAGTGACTGAATTAGTCAGAATGACTTTTACTGCATTGTATTCTGAGTGATTTAATGTTCAAATTGAACAATTCTGTCCATTTTTCCAGGAAAAGTGTAGATCCTTTGCATTTGAACTCATTTTTTATTTGAGAGATCTCTGCATTAAAGGTAAGATATAGACCAGTGTTAGGAAAATGAAGCAATCAGCATGAATATGATATTGCAGATGCTTACTGGCCTGTGTGTATGTTTGTAAATACTATAATATGATCATCTGGTTTGTGTAACTCAGCAAATTTGGCCACGTTTGTCCTACTTTATCTGGCAAATGTGTAAAAGTAGTATGGAAGTAATCTTTTCAAGAACATGTTTGTATCTGTAAATATGCTGGTCTTTTATAGTGCAGCCAAGCTGAGGTAGCTGCGCCAGTTATTATAACAAAGTTACACTGTTTTGGGGTTTGTATCATTGGGAAAAAATGAAAACCACTATGTTCATAATTAATTCCAAGAGTGCTGTGTAACTGGATCTGGTATGTATCTGCCATTGTACTGCTCATACTGTCAGCATGTGAAGGAACATGTTCCTGCACAGAATTATTCTTAAAGCTGCATTTTCTACAGTTATTTTTGCAAAGTTAAAATGTGTGCCAATTTATGGTATAGCGAAAGAAAAAATGCAATTGAATCAAGTTCTAATAATATATTTTAGTGTTCGCACACAAACATGTTTGCTGTCTATTTAATCTGCCTATAAAACTGTTAATCATAGCTGACTACACAATGTGATGATGTAATTGTGTCACCCATATATATGTGTAAATTAATTTTCTTAGTAATATTGATTCCCTGTATTATAATATAGTTTTCGGATCTGAGTTTTTTTTTTAGTCGATATAATTTTATTTAAAGCAGTGTTCCCTTTTTCTCCTACTCTGTGCCTGTTATCTTTTTTTCTTTATCTTTTTTCCCACCTGTCTTCCATTTGTTACTAACCTGTCTGCCTATCAGATGTTGACATTTTTGGAGTTCAGTGCTGTTCCCTCTCCTTTTTCAACGAGAGAAACTAAACACAGTAGTTCCTGTGAAAGATCCTAATCCCAGCACTGGTAACATCTGGCTGGCAGACCAGCTGTGAACAGAAGGCAAATACACATGGAATAGTGGGTTAGCTGAGGTTCGCAGATAAAGTAAAAAAAAAATAGGCCACAAATGGCCTGCAATCTGCCCTATAAAGAACTGTTGTCATAGGCTTTAATTTCCGTTGTGTGATCGCTGCATTCAGTTTACCAGTCTGTCCATAACTTCTGCGTTTGCAGCTTTTACGCTTTAATGCAGTTTATTTCTCTGGGATCATTTTACCTGTTCCATCTCCAGCTAAAGAGCAGCAATGTTCTCAGGCCCCCCCCACAGAAGCTTCCCTATAGTTCACCAGAGTGAATTCCTCCCTAGCTGCATAGTCTTCATTATTCAGCTTCTCCCTTTAGTTGCCAAGTCAGGAATGAGTTATGCCTTCTGTTGAGTACATTGTATAGCCACTGCATCTAACATCTGGACTCTTACTCCATGCCTCCTTTCACATAACAGACTTTGCCTGAAAGAGACAAACAGTTGCTTAACTAAGGTACAAGCATCTTCAGGAAAGGGAGGGAGGGTAAAGGAAGAAAATTGGAAGGAAAATAGGAGAAAAATCATACATAAGTATACAACTTCAAGAAAGGCAATGTAAATAAAATTAATACTTCTGAATGATTTCACCAGGGTTACCTAGATGGACTGCAGTGGTCTTTTCCGGTCCTTTACGTTCCTTTGATTGATGGTTTAGGGAAAAATAGACCACCCCTGGATTACTGATCACTGCTTTGGACACAGAGGTGATGAGCTCCAATTTCACTTGGTGGTTAGTTAACCATTAGAGGTTGCCTTTCAAAGGAATTTGTGACAATCTTTTAAATGGTGAAAGGCTGTAGAATATATTCATTGTACACAAATGAAAACAAATCCTTCCCAGAACGGGGGATAGTATATTCCCTCAGCCTACATGCATATCCCTCATAAAGGAGAGCTTTCACTTTTTTTCTGTATGCGTGAACGAAACAGTCTGTTCTGTCAAAAGTATTCCTGGGATTCAAACCCAGGATCGGCTCTTTATGATGCAGGTGCTTTAAGCCACCATGTCAAAAGCCAGTCCTTGAATTTAAGGGGCTAAATTTGCCAATCTAATCTACAGTTATCTTGAACTACTGGAGGTGTGCAGCTTTGAACATTGTGTGTTGGCATATTCTCTCCGCGCTAAAGGAGTGACAGTTCTTCACAATGGATTAACTCATCTTAAAACAAGCATGGAGCACTGTGGTTACTCATCAGGACCCAAGGATGCCAAATTAATACAAATGTACTTAGTGAGTATTAACTCATTCAAGAGATGGGAAAGGCAAAGCTGCTCACAGCCATTGTGTGATCTTTGGGCTGAGGAGCTGAAGTTGTAGGAACGTTGACTTTTTAAATTGCTCCCATAAGGTTGAGCTCGTGCTGCCGGAATTGAGTACTCAGGAAATTGGCTGGGGGAGGGGAGCTTGGAAGCTAAGCCCACCAATCATAATGAGCCATTCTGATTCAGCTGGAAATGTAATTGCGCTAAGTTTTAAATTTGCAAGTAGGAAAGAGCTGAAGGGGGGCAATGGCCTTGTGAATCAAAACAGTCAGTTGCTGCTCCCATTCTTAGCCCAGGTAAACTGAAACTAGTGCAGGGGGAAAATTAGATTTCATCAACACACCCTGTGGATCGTATTGCAAAGAGAGATTGGAAGCGAAGACCATCCAGGACAAAATTTTGCTGCTTTCAGCACCATCCGATGCAACCACCATTAGCTCAAGACTGGTTTTGATATTGACAGAAATACACAACAGGAGGAAGTGCAAGACCTCAACAGGTTGCAGAAAGTAGTGACAGATACTCTCAACAAGACCAAAGTCCAGCCTCATGTCTTCAGGCTGAGTCACATGCTCCATTTTTTGAGAAATAGAGCAGGTAGCTGAGATACTTCTGAGAACAAGCAGTTACCAAGATTGTGCTGCTGGAGCCAAGACAATAGCTCTTTATCACCTGCCGGTCTCTTGAGTGAATAGTGGTTGCATGCTTTCCCTTCAATTTCTTCTCACACCAAGGATTCTTCATGAGATGGGGCACAGAAAACATTGCCATTCTTGTCGGCACCCATTTCCAGAGGAATACTTGGTTTTAGTACTTTGTGTTTCAGTATCAATTGAACTTTGAACCTGCTAACTCAGGTGGAAGGACAGATGCTGCACAGCAATGGGAAGATTTCCTGTTGATCACTCATATTTTAAGAGGGCCATCTTAGTAAAGCAGGGTTTCCTCACAACACTTCTTGCATCTGGAAAAAACCTCCAGTATGAAAGCTCATAATAGTTAGTGGAAGTGCTTTCAGTGCACATGTGAGGGTAATAACTGTAAACTATTGGGGTGTGATAGTCCAGTGATGTTCTTTTAATTTTAAATGTTGTTGGACCAGGAACTTCCACTTGGCTCTTTGAGAGTTCATGTTGTTACAATTTCTGCTTGTCAATTGTTATTTAGCAGGATTGCCAATTGGGGAAAACCCTACAGATTCCAAATTTCCGAAAGACATCTGGAAAGTCAGCCTGTTGACAGAAACCTTGAATGTGGGATTGAAGTTTTTTTTTGAGCAGACTTTTATCAGTCATTTGAATATAGGGCCTTGTATGATCCCAAGTTTCTCGCACTGTTTTGGCAAAAAAAAGTTAGTGGGGTTTTTTGGCACACCGCTTAATTGCATGTAACATTGTTCACGGTCAGACGATGATCAAATTCTTTTTCTCTATTTATACTGGCGCTTGGACAGGCCTGAGAGAGAATAGCAGCAGCAAAAATATTAAAACTTATACTGGCGCCTGGATGAGCTGAGGGCACAGTAGCAGCAATAAAAGGTTCTCACTTCAACCCCAGTTTCCACATTAATAGAGGCCTCCTGCCTGGAACAGTCAGGTACTCTGGCCGCCTTTCTCAGGACTGACCCTAGATGGCAGAGGTCTGAGCGCCAGTGTAAACGGAGTGATAAGTGACCCGACTTAATTTTCAGGCCACTGCCACCTCGTTCACACTGGGCAGATGCAGTTAAAATTGTCCCTGTCGAGAGTGTGACCTTCTGGGAGCGCTATGGTCAGTTTAGATGAGAGGAATGCAGAAGCTTTTTGAACAGAGGTCAATAGAATGCTTGAAATTAAATTTAAACTGTTAAAACGATGAAAGTAATTTACTTAAAACGGAAGAGGCTGCAGCTATGGAAAGAAGCTTTGATCAGCAGACTCTAGAAGTACAGCTAGTCCTGGCGCGACAGGGACCGTGACAACTCATTGATCAGATTAAAGTGAGATATCCCATTTAAAACACCACCTACAGGCATGATGGGGAATCCTGACAGCTAACTGTGGATATTTTAATATTGCAAATTCCACAGGAAATGTTTACATAGCAGTTTTCAATTGAGTGCATCAGCCATATAAGAAATGTAGTTTATTTTAGATGGGGCAGAGCAATTCTTGAACTCCATTCAGTATTTGCCCAAATAAAATTGAGCTTCACTTCTCTCAGGAAATTATAGTCATAAAGTTTTATCCACTATCTCACATTTCTTAAATTGAGAAGAAGCATCACTTAATTCATGTACACTGAGGTTTAGCTTTCTCTTCAGGTAGCACAAAATATTTAAACAAATCTAAACAGTAGTTCAGATGTAAAATAAGAAAACTGGGTGGGGCGGTACTTTCAATTTTAACCTTTTCCCGGCAGGAAATGCACGGGATTGGATCAGCTGCCTGTTTTACTCTCCGAAAGTAAAATAGGGTGGGGTGTAAAACGGCCGGTCATCCTATCCCGTCAGTTTCCCACCGGGTGGGTTAGGTTTAAATCACCCCCCAAGGAACGAGAAAGGGTCATTCAGCCCATTAGTCTTTCTACCCCACCTATTTAATGTCTTGAAGGAAGGTTCTGAATAAATACTCATGGATTCCCAAAGGTAATTAAACAACAATCCAGCATATCAATTTCCCATGAAGAAAAGTCTTTGGGTTAACCCATCCCTAAGCAGAGATTTGGGAATTGGAGTAATGGAATGTCTTTCTTTGTGTTACTCCCTTGTGCAACAGTTAGGTCACAGCCAATTCTGTTTGTGTATCAGCGACCTCTTGGGCTAACGTACACAGGACTGCCCTCAAATTTATCTATAAGGCAGCTATCTGAAGCAGCTTATATACATTTCAAAAGCATTATTGTATTAATGAGACAGCTCAGGACAGGAAGCATTGCAGGACTGCAATATTTGAAGTGCTCTGGTCATGTAGTTCCAAATAATTTCACAACCAGTTGGTATATTTGTCAGAGGGGATTAACAAGCGAGCAAAGCGGATTGACTATCTGCTGTAGAATGTGTTCTTTGAAAGAATTCAAAATGTCTACATCCAAAACTCATACCCAGTCCATCCCTGAATTCTTTTTCTGAGCTAGTGCTCATTTAATTTGTGTGTAGGACATTGCATTCAAAATCTTAATGCTGCTTCACGTAGTCAAAACTACAGATGCAATTCAGAGCAAGCCCTTAGATACTATGGAATAGGAATCAATCAATCCAAATGGAAGAGCAATGAAGAGAATTTCTCAAATGGTCACAGTTCCTGGATGATTATGTCCCCTTTGTGAGATGATGGTAATGTTTTATTTGTATGTAAGGGTTGAACTTTCAAAGCATGAAGACGACCAAAGCTATGGCAGGTAATCCAACACTCTACAGATAATGTGCTTGAGCCAATTTGAATTTCCATTCACTTATGATCTATTAACATTTCTCCATGAACACATTTAGAAAACTGTAGCTGCTCAATGAATCTGTGTAATAGATCCCAAACTTTGTTATGTAGAAGATGTCAAATGTCAAACAAGTTGGAAGGAGACAGGGTACTGAGTTAGATGATCAGCCATGATCATTTTGAATGGCGGAGCAGGCCCGAAGGGCTGAATAACCTACTCTTGCTCCTATTTTCTACGTTTCTATGAGACAAATGTATAACTATCTGAAACCTATTTATTTCAGACATGGAATCAAAAACTCTGCAAGGACGTAAAGGAGACCACAACTTAAACGCTTCGGGAATATCTGTCATTGAGAATACCACAGTCGAGTTTCAGAAAAGTTCTGATAAAGAAGTTCTGAAGATGCAGGGCCCACTAGGCGCAGATTTTATTATTAAGGTAATTATGTAAGTTTTGATATTTCTTAACACATGCAAAATAGTTTACTGTGGAACTGCCATCTTCAAAGTCATGTTGTCAATATTAATCTAAATAGCACTGAGGCCATAAGGAGTAATCATCAGGGTTTACAGTAACGGGTCATGCATAACCTATCTTGTGCAATTCTTGGAGGAGATAAACAAACTAGAGGCTATACAGTATCTATAATTTACTTGGAATTTCAGCAGGCATTGCTGGAGTTATTCATGTGAGACTCAAAGAAGACTAAGGTTATGAAGTTAATGGCAAATTAGCTAGCTATATTGAAAACTACATGATTAGGCAGAGTCAGCATGGTTTTATGAAAGGGAAATCAGGTTTAACAAATCTATTAGAGTTTTTTGAGGATGTAACTAGCAGCGTAGATAAAGGGGAACCAGTGGATGTAGTATATTTAGATTTTCAAAAGGCATTCAATAAGGTGCCACATAAAAGGTTGTTACACAAGATAAGGGCTCATGGGGTTGGGGGTAATAGCATGGATAGAGGATTGGTTAGCGGACAGAAAACAGTGTAAGAATAAACGGGTCATTTTCAGGTTGGCAGGCTGTAACTAATGGGGTGCCACAAGGATCGGTGTTTGGTCCTCAACTATTTACAATCTATATTAATGACTTAGATGAAGGGACCAAGTGTAACGTTTCCAAGTTTACTGCTGATACAAAGCTTGGTGGGAAAGTAAGCTGTGGGGAGGACACAAAGAGTCTGCAAAGGGATAGCAACAGGTTAAATGGGTGGGCAGGAAGGTGGGAGATGGAGCATAATGTGGGGAAATGTGAGGTTATTCACTTTGGTAGGAAAAATAGAAAAACTGAATTTTTTTAAATGGTGAGAAACTATTAAATGTTGGTATTCAGAGGGATTTGGGTGTCCTTGTACACAAAACACAGAAAATTAACATGCAGGTACAGCACGCAATAAGGAAGGCAAATGGTATGTTGGCTTTTATTGCAAGAGGTTTGGAGTACAAGAGTAAGGAAGTTTTGCTGCAATTGTACAGGGCTTTAGTGAGACCACACCTGGAGTATTGTGTGCAGTTTTGGTCTCCTTACCTAAGGAAGGACATACTTGCCTTAGAGACGGTGCAACGAAAGTTCATTTGATTAATTCCTGGGATGAGAGGGTTGTCCTATGAGAAGAGGTAGAGTAGAATGGGCTTATACTCTCTGGAGTTTAGAAGAATGAGAGGTGATCTCATTGAAACATATAAGATTCTGAGAGGAGTTTCCCCCAGCTGGAGAGTCTAGAACTAGAGGGCATAGTCTCAGGATAAAGGGTCAGACATTTAGGACTGAGATGAGGAATTTCTTCACTCAGAGGGTTGTGAATCTTTGGAATTATCTACCCCAAAGGGCTGTGGATGCTGAGTCGTTGAATATATTCAAGACTGAGATCGATAGATTTTTGGACTCCAAGGGAATTAAGGGATATGGGGATCGGGCGGGAAAGTGGAGTTGAGGTCAGAGATCAGCCATGATCTTATTGAATGGCAGAACAGGCTCGAGGGACTGTATGGCCTACTCCTGCTCCTATTTCTTATGTTCTCATGTTCTTACTGAGTTGTCAATAGAAAACAGATTGTAGTGGAAAATGGACAATCTGTCTGAGGGGTAGTGATTAGGAGTTCAATCGGGTCTTTTCTGGATACCATGCTTCTCATACTATTCTAAGTGACTTAGAGAAGAATACTTCTGGTAATAATTATAAACATAATTGATGATATCAAGCTATATGGCCAGGCCACAAAATAATGAATAATAATTAGCAATAATAATTAACATTCAGAGATATCTGGACTAATCAAGTAGATTGAGGAAATAATCCTAGAAAATTTTCGATGATGTAAGTTAATGTACACTGGAACAAAAAAAAGCAAATTTGACCACAGTGTAAAGGTGGAGAAGGAAAGGGGGTTGTTAGCAGCTTTGCTCAGTAGTAGCATTTTTGCCTCTGACTTAGAAGGTCTTGAGCATATAATCTTGGTTGACAGTTCAATATAGTACTGAAGGAATGCTGCATTGTTGGATGAGATATTAAACTCAGGCCCCTGCTGCCTGTTCAAGTGGACATTAAAGATCACAATGGAGCGAGGGAGTTTTCCTGATGTCCTGGCCAACATTTCCCCCCTCAACCAACACCACCAAAAACAGATCAACTTGTCATTTACCTCATTGCTGTTTGTAGGACATTATGTGCAAATTGACTGCTTGTTTACTTAAATAACAATAGCGACTATACTTCAAAAATCAATCCATTGGTTGTGAAGCATTTTAAGACATCGCGAGGGTATAAAAGGTGTTACGTGAATGGAAGTTCTTCCTACTTTCTTGCTTGTGACTATTGACCAGTCATCAAAAGCTTCCAGTTAATGTAAAGCTGTTATCAAAAAAAGAGCATCAAATCCAACGCACGGGTATTTCACTACAAATTGAAAGAAGTTATTCTCATCTTGTATGGATCAAGTTTGAGACAATATGTGTAGTTTTTGACATCTGACCTTCAAAAGGACATTGGTGCATTATAGGGGGTTCAGAATTGAACAGCAAAGTTGATTCTAGGAGTTGAGTCCAAGTCAAAAGCAAAGACTCAAAGCACTAAACTTGCTTTAACGAGAGGAAAAAAGAACTCAAGCAAAATAAGTGTTGAGAGGAACAGATAATTGAATTTAAGCAAGTTTTTTGATTTTTTACTGTGAGCACAGAACTGACAAACATGGAATTAATATTAACAAGCTTGAAGTGAGACTAGGGATGAAAAGAAACCGTTTTCCCCAGTTGAGTAGTGGATGTGTGGATCAAATTGTGAGCAAATACATGCTGACATCGCTTAAATCCTTCAAAGAGGAACTGATTAAATATCTGGTTGGATACAGGATTAGATGTTCTGGAGATAGATATAGACTACATAGTTAAATACACCACAAGGCACAAAGGTCCTCTACTGTGGTGCTATGTCCAGAACTGAACGCAATACTCCAGATGGGGAGTATTAGAGCAAAAGATGGAGGAAGAATAAGGTCCATGGAGAACAGCAAGCCGAGGCTGAATTGTGAAGTGTAAGGACTGATGAATATTCTGGACCTTTGCTTGCCTTTGGAGATCAGGGAGTATTTATGGAGCATTTTAGTTTAGGAGATTAAATAGATTGGGTAGATTGTACAATAGGATAGGTTGTACATGATCTGTGGAAGGGGAGGAAAAGTAGACCCTTGAACAAAAATTAATCTTTGGTTCAGCCAAAACCATTCTTTGGATGCCTTTTCCCACTTGTAAGCCAGCCAACAAAGTTCAAAATTGCTCATTCTCTTGAATATGTTATATAAAATAAGAGTTAGCTGGTTTATGTGATGATTTGAATGCAGTCTCAGAGTTCCTATGTCTAAACAAACCACTCAAGCTTGGCTTCTACTATTTGACATTATTAGAACTGCTTCATTGTGTTGCACACTTTTGCCAACTTTCCTATGAACTAATAAGGTTAGGGGATAAAACTTGTGCTTACTCCACTGTATGCTGTTGTGTTTTTTGGGTTATTACACCAGATAGGGTCCAACTCCCGTAAGTGGACCTAGCGTCCATTAAGAATTAGTGTGTCCGCTTTGATACTCAATATCCAGGTAAATGTAACAGGACTAGCTTATTCATACATCATGTGCCAGCCATGCGATCTCTTCGATTTTGGTAGGCAGAAGAATACCAGACTGTGGCTCAGACAAACATATTTAATATAAAACAGGTTAAAGAACATTACTTATGTACAAACGGTACATTTACATTAATTACAAACTTTTAGCAATCTCTCAGTGTCAAAATAACAACGATACATCTTCTGCGATAATCATCCACATAAGCCTGATCCTCAAAACACAGTAACTTACCTCTTATGTAGCTACCATGGAGCCCTCTAACTGGGTTTGTATCTCTGACTGTTTCAGACTGACTAGATTGTTTGTCAAAGGGTTTTCAAAGAATAAACTCCTCTCACAAACCTGATTGAAGTTTTCTACACAGATACAGCTGCCAATCAAATTCATTACTTTATAAAGATCCCTACACGTGAACCACATAGGATGTTTGAATTGAACGGAATCGCTTGACGCATTGATCAGTTTCGAACCTTATCAAGCTGTGACTACAGGAAATTGTCACAGCTATCATGGATACTGCTGAACAGACATCAGCATATTAAATTCACTTTTGTTCCACAGGAACAAATTAACGATGTATATTAATACCTTCAGAATACCAAAGTGTAATATATATTTTGTGCAGCTTGAAAAGTTCTCTCACTATTCCTAAATTTAATCCTGTGTGAAAATCCAATAAATAATCCATCATGAACATAAATACTTATTTTTGTCACACACAGAATTAAAATATGTGAATATTGAACAGCATTTATATGACACCTTATCACATAGAAACATAGAAAATAGGAGCAAGAGTAGGCCATTTGGCCCTACGGTCCTGCTCCGCCATTCAAAATGATCATGGCTGATCATCTAACTCAGTATCCTGTTCCCGCTTTTTCCCCATATCCCTTGATCCCTTTAGCATTAAGAAATATATCTATTTCCTTCTTGAATACATCGAATGACTTGGCCTTCACTGCCTTCTATGGTAGAGAATTCCACAGGTTCACCACCCTCTGAGTGAAGAAATTTCTCCTCATCTCAGTTCTAAATGGCATACCCCCTATCCTGAGACTGTGACCCCCAGTTCTGGACTCCCCAGCCATCAGGAACATCCTCTCTGCATCCAGTCTGTCGAGTCCTGTTAGAATTTTATATGTTTCAATGAGATCACCTCTCATTCTTCTAAACTCTAGTGAATATGGGACTAATCGATCAGTCCTGCCATCCCAGGAATCAGTCTGGTAAACCTTCGTTGCACTTCCTCCATGGCAAGGACATCCTTCCTCAGATAAGGAGACCAAAACTGCACACAATACTCCAGATGTGGTCTCACCAAGGCCTTGTACAACTGCAGTAAGACATCCCTGCTCCTGTACTCAAATCCTCTTGCAATGAAGGCCAACATACCATTCGCCTTCCTAACTGCTTGCTGCACCTGAATGCTCGTTTTCAGTGACTGGTGTACAAGGACACCCAGATCTCGTTGCACCTCCCCTTTTCCCAATCTATCACCATTCAGATAATAATCTGCCTTTCTGTTTTTACAACCAAAGTGGATAACCTCACATTTATCCACGTTATACTGCATCTGCCGTGTTCTTGCCCACTCACCCAACTTGTCTAAATCACATTGGAGCCTCTTTGCATCCTCCTCACAGCTCACATTCCACCCCAGCTTTGTGTCGTTTGCAAACTTGGAAATGTTACATTTAGTTCCCTCATCCAAATCATTGATATATATTGTGAATAGCTGGGGCCCAAGCACTGATCCCTGCGGCACCCCACTAGTCACTGCCTGCCAACCAGAAAAAGACCCATTTATTCCTACTCTCTGCTTCCTGTCTGTCAACCAATTCTCAATCCATGCCAGTAAATTCCCCCCAATCCCATGTGTGTTAATTTTGCACACTAACCTCTTGTGTGGGACCTTATCAAAAGCCTTCTGAAAATCCAAATACACCACATGCACTGGTTCTCCCCTATCTATTCTACTAGTTACATCCTCAAAAAACTCCAGTAAATTTGTTAAGCATGATTTCCCTTTCATAAACCCATGCTGACTTTGTCCAATCCTGTAAATGCCTTCCAAGTGTTCTGTTATCACATCTTTTATAATAGACTCTAGCATTTTCCCCACTACTGATGTTAGGCTAACCGGTCTGTAATTCCCTGTTTTTTCTCTCCCTCCTTTTTTAAATAGTGGGGTTACATTTGCCACCCTCCAATCTGTAGGAACTGTTCCAGAGTCTATAGAATTTTGGAAGATGATCACCAATGCATCCACTATTTCCAGGGCCACTTTCTTTAGTACTCTGGGATGTAGATTATCAGGCCCTGGGGATTTGTCAGCCTTTAGCCCCATTAATTTCCCGAGCACTTTTTTTTATCAATACTGGTTTCCTTCACGTCCTTAGGATGTCCCAAAGTGCTTCATATTCAGTGAATTATATGTGAAATATGTTGGCAAATGCGGTATCACAACAGTTATATGTAAACATGAGACAAATTTTCGGTCCAGCAGGATAGTTTTTTTTTCATTCTTTCTCTGGATGTGGGTGTCGTTGGCAAGGTCAGCATTTATTTCACATCCTTAATTGGTCTTTAGAAGGTGGTGGTGAGCCGCCTTCTTGAACCGCGGCAGTCCGTGTGGTGAAGGTTCTCCCACAGTGCTGTTAGGTAGGAAGTTCCAGGATTTTGACCCAACGACAATGAAGGAACGACGATATATGCCCAAGTCAGGGTGGTACCACGTGCCTTGGAGGAGGGTGTATCCTATGCGCCTGCTGCCCTTGTCCTTCTAGGTGGTGGAGGGTCACAGTTTTATGCAGGATAGTGTTGGCATCTGGGCGGAGAAGGGGCTGGGAAATCGATCTCTTGGGTTATAGCCTCCCATGAGATGATATTGTGGAGTTGTTTTTCAAATTGTACACATCACCTTTATTACCATTAGACACACAGCTTATTTCTTACTTGTGTGAAATCAACACCAAGGCACTGAAGGACAAAAGCTTTCCTCTAGCAAAACCATCTTAACATTATCTCTGACAAAAAAAAAATGGATTTTGGTCACAAATTGTCTCCCAGTTATTTAAGCCAAACAATTTTTATGTGTGTGTAGATTCGAACAGAGGCCTCAATTCTTAAGGGGATCTGCAGGCTGAATGAGCATAAAATCTTGGCTAAAGAAGAACTTTTCCCCTAGGAATTGTTGAATCAAAAATCAAACACGATGAATTATTAAAAATTCATTAAAAAGTTATATAATGTCATCCTAAAATGTTAGATCACTACTAATAAACACCATTTGTTACATACCTTAGCAGAACTGAACAAGGGTAAAACTCATAGTAAGGAAATTAAATACAACTATCTTGTTCCAAATGAGATTTTGTTGAAATGCATTTGTGATCATATTACACTCAAAAGGTCCTTTCAGATCCCTGTATAAACATTAATATGTTTTAATCTGTCTTACTAAATACTGCTGTAAATGAATAGGAAGTTTAGTATTTGAAGCACATTAAATGAATAGCTTTATTGTCATAATATTATTTTTATAATAACATGAACTTTCAACATTTAGTTTCCACTATTGATATCTTCACATGGACTTACTGAGAAATTGGCACTTGCGTTGTGGTTTGTGCCCTGCAATGTGCTCGATGGAAATAAATCAAATAATCATCTTTTCCCTTGTCATCAGAGGCCTCTTGTCTAAAAATGTTATACACACATTATTTAATCTCCCATGGCATTAAAAAAATATTTTCCTGAAGCTATCTCTCTCTCCCAATTTATAATTCTCTCTTTCTTCCTCTCTACCCCCCCTCTCCCTGACATTCTCTCTTTCGTCCACTCTTACTCTCGCTTTCAATTTCCTTTTGTTTCCTCTGTAAGATGTCACACTTCTTCACTCGTTATCGCTGTTTATCTGCAACTTTCTCCCCCACTCTGTCTCTTCCTCTTTCTGTAAGTCTCTCGTTCTCTCTATCTCCTCTCTCCTGTACGTCCGCATTCTTTCTGTTTGCCTCTCACACACTTTCTCTCCCTAGGTCTCCCTCCATTTTTTATTCTTCTCATTGATTTTCCTCTCACCTCTTCTGGGGATCTGGAGCCATACTTGAGGTTCAGATCCTCAGACAGCCAAAGAAGTGATCTTGCCTCTCCTTGGGTATGAAGGGTGGAGTGGAGCTGACTGTTGGGGTGGGGTGGCGTTGTGGCGGTGGTGGTGGTAAGATGCAGCTTTGCTCTGGGTTAAATGGTATTTCGATCATTGTCATGCTATGATATAGAGTTACAGCCCTGATTAGCACTATCCCAACTGCAAGCTGCTGGAACGTCGGTGTAAGGTAACATAGTGCCTGGGCTAGGGTGGGAAAGAAAGGGAGTGTGTGGGAGACTCAGGCTTATATAGGATAGGAGCAAGACACTGGGTCTGGTAAGGACTCAGCACCTGGGCCCTGGTTGGAGGGAGTAGGGAGCTGGCAGGTCAACAGGGCATTTTTTATTTTCTTGGTATCGATTGGATGGCCAATGGAATAAAGGGGGCAGTAGCAACATGGATACAGAATTGGCTAAGGGACAGGAAACAGTGGTGAACAGTTGTTTTTTCGCCTGGAGGGAGGTGTACAGTGGTGTTCCCCAGGGGTCAGTGCTGGGACCACTGCTTTTCTTAATATATGTTAATGACTTGGACTTGGGTGTACAGGGCACAATTTCAAAATTTGCAGATAACACAAAATTTGGAAGGGTAGTGAACAGTGAGGAGGATAGTGATAGACTTCAAGAAGATATAGACAGGCTGGTGGCATGGGCGGACACGTGGCAGATGAAATTTAATGCAGAGAAATGCAAAGTGATACATTTCAGTAGGAAGAACGAGGAGAGGCAATATAAACTAGAGGGCATAACTCTAAAAGGGGTACAGGAACAGAGAGATCTGGGGGAATATGTGCACAAATCGTTGAAGGTGGCAGGGCAGGTTGAGAAAGTTGTTAAAAAGGCATACGGGATCCTGGGTTTTATAAATAGAGGCATAGAGTACAAAAGTATGGAAGTAATGATGAACCTTTATGAAACACTGGTTCGGCCACAACTGGAGTATTGTGTCCAGTTCTGGGCATTGCACTTTAGGAAAGATGTGAAGGCCTTAGAAAGGGTGCAGAAGAGATTTACTAGAATGATTCCAGGGATGAGGGACTTTAGTTACATGGATAAACTGGAGAAGCTGGGGTTTTCTTCTTGGAACAGAGATGGTTGCGAGGAGATTTGATAGAGATATTCAAAATCATGAAGGGTCTCGACAGAGTAGATAGAGAGAAACTGTTTCCATTGGTGGAAGGGTCAAGGACCAGACGACATAGATTTAAGATGATTGGCAAAAGAACCAAAGGTGACATGAGGGAAAACTTTTTTACACAGTGCACTGCCCGAGGGGGTGATGGAGGTAGATTCAACCATGGCCTTCAAAAGGGAATTGGATAAGTACTTGAAAGGAAAAAATTTGCAGGACTACGAGGATAGGGCAGGGGAGTGGGACTAGCTGGATTGCTCTTGCATAGAGCCGGCACGGACTCGACGGGCCGAATGGCCTCCTTCTGTGCTGTAACCTTTCTACAATTCTATGATTGATCGCTTACAGCAAAGTTATGGGTGAAAAAGCTCATTTGTTCTGAGGATAATGCAGGTAAACTCAGTTTTAAAATTGTAAATGTACAACATCTGAAAGAGTAACATTAAACCAACTGGGCCCTGAGCTATCTGAACATCTTTAAACTAGAGCAGTATATAGTCTTTTCTGAAGAATAAATGACAGGTAGGATTTTGCAGTCACTTAGTTCCCAGACACAAAGGACAGACAACGCAGTGTTTTTGGAACAATAGATAGATAATATGCGAATGTAGAAGAACGATGCATTTCAAATACATTGAGACAAAGTAAAATTTGAACTGAAGTGAACTCTCAAATCCCAGACGCTGATCGTTTCATTTGGCAGCTTCAAAAAACATGATACTTTGCATAAGAATGACGACTACATTCTCTGGACTTCTTTCAAAGTTTCCTGTAATTCTGGTCTCAATGTACCTGAACGGTTGACCTCGCATAGCTTGGCCATGCGCTTTGTTGGAAGATTGTAGCACCCAAAGTCAGGTCTTGATTAAAGTTTTCGAATCAGTCAATATGCCCAAAATAGAAGAACAAATTGGCCTTGATAGTCCTCCCGCTTCTTTGCCTAGGTTCTGGAAAGACTCAGCCTGCCTGAAGTATGCTGCACCTGTTGCCTATCACAGTCACAGAGCACCTGGATTTGGTGGACCATGTCATTTGCATGGTCTGGTTGCACCCAAGGTGCAGGCCCGTCGCCACGTAGGCTCTTGAGCCTAAAAATTGGACAGCTGCACATCGCTGAGGCATGTGGAAGCCACCATTGCTGATGGCCTTCTGGATGCTGTTCTGTCTACCTCCTTGGGGCCTGCCATGCCATGCTGCCTGGGCCGCCTTAGACCCTCCGATCTGAGGGTTAACGTGAGCCCCTCAAAATGATTGCGTTTTGGTTGCACGCAAAAGGATCACTCCTTCTTGCCTCATCGACAGCTACTCTTGTTCTGTGCCTAATTAGGTGTAAGCCAAGGTCCACCTATTTATGGAAGCCCTGAAAATCTAGATGTATCTGACATAAGGGGCCTCCGCCCCCTTTCCCTCTCCGTAGCACCTGGAAACTGAGCGTACCACAGGTGCTACAAAGAGAAATATTGGGACCATAATGTAAATTGCAATGAAGTAATTATTTGGAGGAGCCTGGTAATTATTTTGTTGGCAATCCAATGCTAGGGCCTTGTGTTGGTTGTTACTTTCACTCATTCTTCCCAATGAGCATGTTTCACCATACTTCCTGGGGGCTTCCGTACTGCTCAAGCATGCCTTGTTGTGAATCAACTAAGAAGTTACATTGACTACATCATTGCTGTGAGTTCAAGCAACACACACTCCCAACAAAGGAGGATGAGTGCAGCTCCAACAACACTCAAGAAGCTCAACACCATCCAGGACAAAGCAGTCCGCTTGATTGGCACCCCATCCACCACCCTAAACATTCACTCCCTTCACCACCGGTGCACCATGGCTGCAGTGTGTACCATCCACAGGATGCACTGCAGCAATTCGTCAAGGCTTCTTCGACAGCACCTCCCAAACCCGCGACCTCTACCACCTAGAAGGACAAGGGCAGCAGGCACATGGGTACACCACCACCTGCACATTCTCCTCCAAGTCGCACACCATCCCGATTTGGAAATATATCGCCGTTCCTTCATCATCACTGGGTCAAAATCCTGAAACTCCCCACCTAACGGCACTCTGGGAGAACCTTCACCACACGGACTGCAGCAGTTCAAGAAGGCGGCTCATCACCACCTTCTTAAGGGCAATTAAGGATGGGCAGTAAGTGCTGGCTTTGCCAGCGATGCCCACATCCCATGAACGAATTTTTTTTAAAATTGCAGATGAACAACAACAACAACAAATTATATTTATATAGCGCCTTTAAGAGTAGAAAAACATCCCAAGGTGCTTCACAGGGGCATAGTCAGAAAATAATCACAAGAATTTTTATTTAACATGGATGAGTTATGCTTACTGGTTAGCAGCATTGGACTGCACAACAGAATTTATTTAACAAGCAGCAAAGAATCAAGGAATAGCACAGAAAAAGGCCATTGGGCCCATCAAGCCTGTGCTGGTTCTCTGAAACCACTTAATCCTTTTCCCCAGCCCTTTCAAGTTTTTATTTTTCAAATATTTATCCACTTCCCTTTTATAAACAGTTTAACGTACTGCCAGAAGCAACGTTTTTTAGAAAGCGGCCACAAGCCCAGTCTGGCAATTGTGTCCTTCTGGACCCTGCCAGCTCGGTCAGTGGTGGTACTACCGAGCCACTCTTGGTGATGGACATTGAAGTCCCCCACCCAGAGTATATTCTGTACCCGTGCTACCCTCAGTGCTTTCTCCAAGGGGTACTCAACATGGAGCAGTACAGATTCACATCTGAGGGAGGGCGATAGGTGGTATTCAGCAGAGAGTTTCCATGCCCATGTACCCTCTGTGTATTTCTGGTCCAACAAACACAGTTATCTGTAAATTGATCTGGATACACAAGTGTGAGTTATATTAAATAGCTTCATATAGTCAGTAAATTAAGATTTTGTTAAGTTAAACCCTCATTCTCTGCCATGAGTTCCATATTTGTGAAGTCACATGCTAAACGGTTAATACATAATCATCTTCAAGAGTATTAAATGAAACTTTTTTATTAGCACTGCAAAAACATGTATTGTAGTCTACTTGGAACACGATAATGTTATTAATTCTACAAAGATTGCGGCCCATATTTAGGAAAAGTTTGCACAGTGCCAGAACCTGAGCTGTATTTTAAACCACTTACACGGTTCTGACAGCACACCTCAACATTGCCAGTATAACACTGCTTCAGCGCGCAGCCTCTGTTAACACTGAAACTGCCGAATTAGCACCCAGTTAGAGACCAGCTTGTACCCTGGACTTGCATTGATTGTAAAGTTAGCTGTGAGAAGATCTTATTCTCTGGGCTCCATTCAAACTCAGTTTAAAATATTATTTTAAAACTATTATTTGAGCCAACTAGATCATGATAGAGCCAGCTTTTTTTCTTAGGTTCTGAGGATAAGAAATGACTATGATTTTTCTGCAATATCACAAAAGAATCAATTTTACGTGACTATAGCCTAGGAATTGGAGTGAGCCTTGGCTCAGAGGTAGCATTCCCGCCTCTGATTTGGAATGTTACAAGGAACATAGAAACAAGAGTCGGCCATTTAGCCCTTCGAGCCTTTTCTGCCATTCAGTGAGATCATGGCTGACCTGTGATCTAACTCCATATACCCGCCTTAGCCCCATATCCCTTAATACCTTTGGTTAACAAAAATCTATCAATCTCAGATTTAAAATTTAACAATTGAGCTAGCATCAACTGCCATCTGCGGAAGAGAGTTCCAAACTTCTACCACCCTTTGCGTGTAGAAGTGTTTCCTAACTTCACTCCTGAAAATCCTGGCTCTAATTTTTAGACTATGTCCCCTAGTCCTAGACTCCCCAACCAGTGGAAATAGTTTCTCTCTATCTACCCTATCAGTTCCCCTCAATACCTTGAAAACTTCGATCAAATCACCCCTTAATCTTCTAAATTCCAGGGAATACAACCCTAGTTTGTGTAATTTCTCCTCGTAATTTAACCCTTGGAGTCTAGATATCATTCTACTAAATCTACGCTGCACTCCATCCAAGACCAATATATCCCTCCTAAGTTACGGTGCCCAGAACTGAAGACAGTATTTCAGGTGTGATCTAATCAGGACTTTATATAGCCGTAGCTTAACTTCTACCCCTTTGTATTCTAGTCCTCTAGATATAAAGGCCAGCATTCCATTAGCCTTTTTGATTATTTTCTGTCCTGTCCATGACATTTTAATGATCTATATACATGGACCCTTAAGTGTCTTTGGACCTCCACTGTTTTGAGATTTTCACCATTTAGAAAGTACTCTGATCTATCCTTTTTAGGTCCAAAGTGGATGACCTCACACTTGCCAACATTGAAATCCATTTGCCACAGTTTTGCCCATTCACTTAATCTATTAATATCTCTCTGTAATTTTATGCTTCCATCTACACTGCTTACAATGCTGCCTATCTTTGTGTCATTGACAAATTTGGATATGTGGCTCTCTATCCCGTCATCTAAGTCGTTAATAAATATTATGGGTTCAAGCCCCACTCCAGATAGCCCCAGTGCGCAGGAACGTAAGTTTCTGCCTCTGAATACTGGGTTAACATCCAGCAGGGTACAGTGTCTGATGGGAGTGCAGTGGTTACTGCCCCCCCTCCATTGTATCTAGCCGGTATTGGTAGGGAGTTGTGAATCAGGCTATCGACCTGTCCACGTAAAAAGGGATTTCATTACGGAAACAACCTAGAGCAGGATCTGCTGGATATAAAAAGCAGTGGAAGAAATGGACTGCCTCATGTGCCGCTCTGCATGGAAGAGAAAGAAGAAGCATAGCTTGGGAATTGCAATTCCTGTTTTCTTCAAGGGCTCGCTGTGCAGTACTAAAAATTCCCAGGAGAATTTATTCTTGCCGGTTTACACACAGTTTTGCTGTTTTCAGTTTGTGGTGCAAGATACGGGCTTTCTGTCCCATACGGTGGGCCAACCAACGAAAGGAGAGCAGCAGTAATGCTCTAAATTGCAATTAGGCACTTAAGCACCTGAAACAGCACCGGGAAGGAAATGGCACCATATAAATGCAAATATCTTCAGAAAATTTCTGATTGTACTCTATTTTGTTGTAAGGCTACTTCTCTGAGTCTTGTTGACTTCAATAGCCACACTGCGAAGAATGGAGCAAAGGTAACTTAATTTTAACCTGTCTACCAAAAGCACCTCTCCATCCCCCTTTTGGATAGGCCAGATGCACTGCATGGCCTTTTCTGATCTTGTGCTTTACCGTGTTCCTTCCCAAGATTGATCTGATTCATATCTTCCAGGGAACTGGATAAGTATATGAAAGTAAAAAATTTGCAGGCCTACGGGGAAAGGCTGGGGGAGTGGGACTAGCTGGATTGCACTTGCATCGAGCTGGCGCGGACTCGATGGGCCGAATGGCTTCCTTCCGTGCTGTAACCTTTCTATGACTCTGCATTCACCGAGTATAGGAACATAGGAACAGGAGTAGGCCATTCAGCCCCTCGTGCCTGCTCCGCCATTTGATAAGATCATGGCTGATCTGTGATCTAACTCCATATACCTGCCTTTGGCCCATATCCCTTAATACCTTTGGTTGCCAAAAAGCTATCTATCTCAGATTTAAATTTAGCAATTGAGCTAGTATCAATTGCCGTTTGCAGAAGAGAGTTCCAAACTTCTACCACGCTTTGTGTGTAGAAATGTTTTCTAATCTCACTCCTACAAGGTCTGGCTCTAATTTTTAGACTGTGCCCCCTACACCTAGAATCCCCAACCAGCGGAAATAGTTTCTCTCTATCCACCCTATCCGTTCCCCTTAATATCTTAGAAACTTCGATCAGATCACCCCTGAACCTTCTAAACTCTAGAGATTACAACCCCAATTTGTGTAATCTCTCCTCGCAACTTAACCCTTGAAGTCTGTAATTATAATTATGCGTAATTATATACCTTGTATCATTTAACTTGGAGCTGAAAAATCAACCAATCACCTTTTCTATTTCTTACACAGGTAGGAAAGAAGTGTGTGACAGTAAGCAGCAGAAAACCAGCCAATCAAACTAGATTCAGTCACCATTTTTATTTCTAAACCAGCCCATTAAATCTGTATAATCCGACAGAAGCCTGCCTACCTGTCAGGGCCTTTCAGCCCCTCACTTGCTAAGCTGGACTTTGCTGCCTTTTGTTCCGCCCCATTTCCCCCTCACCCTTAATATTGTGCATTGTCTTCTGATTCAAGTGGCTGCAGCAATCACAGTCGCTTCTTCAGTACCAAAAGCAAGGAACCCGAACCAGAATCCAGCCATAAAACGATCGTTACAATTATCCTGTGCTTACATTTGGAACATAACACCAGTAGGAAATTGCCTTTGCAGCATGAATAAACTCCAGTGAACTTTCATTCTGGTTTTTAAATTGCCATCTAAACTTAGGACTTTGAATTTTCTCCACTGACAATATCAAGCTACATTTTTACTAAGTATAAATTAAATGATGTTGCAAAGTGGTATTGAATGGAATTTAGCATATACATAAGCTGTGATGTAAATATACAATGAGAAATACTTTAGGTTGGGCTCCAGAATGAAGTGTGCACAGGGAAGTGAGAAGTAGCATGTTCAAGGTGAAGGGAGGCCCCTACTATGAAATTCTAGTGTAAACGGAGAGGGGCAGAAGGAATGTGATTTTAAACCGGATATCCCAAATCTGCAGGATGGGTAGGATATTACTGACTAGGTCAAATCAATTGGTTAGATAAGAGTTAAATTTAAAAGTGCAAAGATAAATGAACTGTCAAAAAAAAAAGCAATCTCACAATTTCTGTGCTGCAAAATTCTGTCCTGTCCAGTCTTATGATTTATGGTGTTATGTAATATCTGCATTTTATAAGAAAAAAACAGTTTACCCACATCACCAAAGCCCTGAAATTGATGCTGCTCCCTCAATCGAGGATTTTGGGGAGAATGCTGCTCATCTGCCCATTAACCCCCGATACTGAAGTGTTTCCAGTCCTCTGCAAAGTACATGACCTCTTGACTATGCAATGGGCTGGACAGCGGAGTGTGTGCACTGCTGAGTAGCTGCGCAGCATTTAAATGGCTTAAGCAGCTACTTAAACAGCTGCATCTTCACAGTGGGGTGGAGGGGGGTCTGCAGGGCAGGGGTTAACATTCTGAAGTTCCTAGAAAATTGGGCCTACTTGAGCAAGAACTCTTAGTTCTGATGAAACAAGCAGTGGAGCTGCTGCTTTGGGAAGTATAGGAAAGGAGAGAACTGCACTGTGTGGGTAAGGAGGGCTGTCCTGCGTGAATCAGAAGGCACCCTCCTCAAAAGCATTTGGTGCTTCAGGGTACCGGTATTATGCTAAATAATTCTGTTGGTTGCATGGGCCTTGTTGTATCTGTGCTCAGCTTCCGGCTGCTACAAGAGTGCCTTTGGCAGGAATGAAAAAGGCAGCCTTGGTAACATAAAAACATAAGAAATAGGAGTAGGCCACATGGCCCCTCGAGCCTGCTCCGCCATTCAATAAGATCATGGCTGATCTTCGACCTCAACTCCACTTTCCTGCCTGATCCCCATATTCCTTGATTCCCCTAGAGTCCAGAAATCTGTCTATCTCAGCCTTGAATGTATTCAACGACTCAGCATCCAACAGGCCTCTGGGGTAGAGAATTCCAAAGATTCACAACCCTCTGAGTGAAGAAATTCCTTCTCATCTTAGTCTTAAATGGCCGACCCCTTATCCTGCGACTATGCCCCCTAGTTCTAAACTCTCAGCATCTACCTTGTCGAGCCCCCTCATAATCTTATATGTTTCAATTAGATCACCTCTCATTCTTCTGAACTCCAGAGAGTATAGGCCCATTGTACTCAACCTCGCCTCATAGGACAACCCTCTCATCCCAGGAATTAATCTAGAGAACCTTCGCTGCACTGCCTCTGAAGCAAGTATATCCTTCCTTAGATAATGAGATCAAAACTGTACACAGTACTCCAGGTGAGGTCTCAACAAAGCCCTGTACAATTGTAGTAAGACTTCCTTACTTTTATAATCCAACCCCCTTGTAATAAAGGCCAACATTCCATTTGCTTTCTTAATTACTTGCTGTACCTGCATGCTAACATTTTGTACTTCTTGTACGAGGACACCCAATTCTCTCTGAACACCTACATTTAATAGTTTCTCACCATTTAAAAAATATTCTGTGTTTCTATTCTTCCTGCCAAAGTGAATAACCTCACATTCCCCCACTCCATCTGCCACCATCTTGCCCCCTCATTTAACCTGTCTATATCCCTTTGCAGACTTTTTGTGTCCTCCTCACAGCTTACTTTCCCACCTAGCTTTGTATTGTCAGCAAACTTGGATACGTTACACTCGGTCCCTTCATCTGTCATTAATATAGTTTGTAAATAGCTGAGGCCCAAGCACCAATCCTTGCAGCCTGCCAGCCTGAAAATGACCTGTTTATCCCTACTTTGTGTTTCCTGTCCATTAACCAATCCTCTATCCATGCTAATATGTTACCCCCCAACCCCATCAGCCCTTATCTTGTGTAGCAACCTTTTATATGGCACCTTATCAAATGCCTTTTGAAAATCTAAATATACGACATCTACTGGTTCCCCTTTATCTACCCTGCTAGTTGCATCATCAAAAAACTCTAATAGGGAAATCGTGTTTGACAAATCTTTCATAAAACCATATTGACTCTGCCTAATCATATTATGATTTTCTAAGTGCCCTGTTACCACTTCCTTTAATAATGGATTCCAGCATTTTCCCAACGACTGATGTCAGGCTAACTGGCCTGTAGTTCCCTGTTTTCTCTCTCTCTCCTTTCTTGAATAGCAGGGTCACATTTGCTACCTTCCAATCTACTGGGACAGTTCTAGAATCTAGGGAATTTTGGAAGATCATAACCAATGCATCCACTATCTCTGCAGCCACCTCTTTTGGAACCCTCAGATGTAGACCATCCGATCCAGGGGATTTATCAGCTTTTAGTCCCATTAGTCCTCTAGTACTTTTTCTCTACTGATATTAATTACTTTAAGATCCTCACTCTCATTAGACCCCTGTTTCCCCACTATTTCTGGTATGTTTTTTGTGTCTTCTACTGTGAAGACAGATATAAAATATTTGTTTAACGTCTCTGCCATTTCCTGATTGCCCATTATGATTTCCCTGTCTCAGCCTCTAAGGGACCAACATTTACTTTTGCTACTCTCTTCCTTTTTACATACTTGTAGAAGCTCTTACAATCCGTTTTTATATTTCTTGCTTGTTTACTTTCATATTCTATTTTCTCTCATCAATTTTTTGGTCATCCTTTGTTGGTTTCTAAAACTCTCTCAATCGTCAGGCCTCTTCTTTTAATCTAATACTATCCTTAACTTCTTTTGTTAGCCAAGGGTGGATCACATTTCCCGTGGAGTTATTTCTCAATGGAATGTATATTTGTTGAGAATCTTGTAATATTTCTTTAAATGTTTGCCATTGCTTTTCAACCGTCGTACCATTTAATTTAATTTCCCAATCTACCTTAGCCAACTCTCCCCTCATACCTATATAATTGGGTTTATTTAAGTTTAAGACTCTAGTTTCTGACTTAAGTAAGTCACCCTCAAACTCAATGTTGAAATTCTATCATATTATGATCGCTCTTCCCCAGAGGTTCTTTTACTGTGAGATTACTAATTAACGATCTAAAATAACCTGTTCCCTGGTTGGTTCCATGATGTATTGCTCTCGGAAACTGCCTCAAATACATTCTATGAACTCATCCTCTAATCTATCTTTGCCAATTTGATTTGCCCAGTCTGTATGAAGATTACAGTCCCCCACGATTGCTGCATTACCTTTGTTACAAGTTCCTATTATTTCATGATTAATACTCTGTCCAACGGTATTGCTACTCCCACCACTGTTTTCTGCCCCATGTTATTTCTTATTTCCACCCATATTGATTCTACTTCCTGATCTTCTGAGCCAAGATCCTTTCTCACCACTGTCCTTATGTCATCCTTTATTATTAGGGATACACCCACTCCCGTTCCATTCTGCCTATCTTTTCTAAACGTCATGTACCCTGGAATATTTCGTTCTCAACCTTGGTCACTTTGCAATCGTGTCTCCGTCTCTCAAGAGCCACCTTACAGTCTGCTTTTGCCTTCAGAGAAACTTGGCACAGATGACTCACAAATTTAAAGCATATTGGTACTGGATAGAAGGATGTTATGTAGAGAAACAAAGAACTTGCATTTATATATTGTCTTTCAAGACCTCAGGACATCCCAAAACACTTTACAACCAATTAAGTTAGTCACTGGATGGAGGAGAACCACTTTCTGTTCATGTAGGCCATTGTATCTTGCCTCAGGACCCAGACAGCTGTGTAGGAGACATCAATCACCCTCTATGTATATTTTGAAAATCCAGCCGTCTCATGAAATTGGGCTGCCCTGTTATGCTGTTGGTGCTATTCATTGGGGAAACATCAGTCAGCTGTTTGGTGTATTTTTGCACGGCAAACTGATGTTCCCTGCTCTAGCCTGGAAGGAGCTGGAGGCATAGAAGCTGATGGCTATGGTCATGTGGACAGCCACTAGCAGCGCTGCCCCTATAAGCAAGGTTGGCTGCAGGTGTCCTTGAAGCAAATGGCATGTCTGTAACTGCCGCCCTGCTAAACCTGAGCCTCTAGAGATGGCTGTCCTAAGGCCTGTAAATACAATGGGTGCCATACCAACTGGTGCAGGCTGTCCCCCTCTGGTGCCATTTAACATCCCTCACAGCCTTTCTCTGCTACTGCTCATTATCCCCCCACTAAATCAAGCGACTGAAAGCAATTTTTGTAGCTGTAAACATTCTACCTGCAAAAACGGATTGGCACTGCTGTACTTGGCTTCTGACCCCAATATGCAAGAGTCTGACTGAGCTCTAATGGCCATTTGTTTTGGGTGAGATTTTATGTACAATGCACAAAGACGACAACTTTACAGGCTGCGCCTTGGAGTATCTCCAATGCCTCCCAATTTGCATGCCAAAGAATAACACAAGAATTTTAAGACCGGCATTCAGTAGGCAGGAAGCATGCAAACCTTAGATTCCCCCTGAGACTGCTAGTCAGTATCGCTGATAGCTGCTGCATAATACTTTATGCCAACAGCAGTTTTTAGGCTCCAATATCAAAGAAGTGGGAAATATGAGAATATAAATGACTACATCATAGAACTAAGTAGGAATGTTAATGACTAATTGTATTGGAATTTCCTGCACTGTCCTGACTGAAATGGGGTGGGTTAATAGGGGAAAATGAAGGAAAATCAGACAGTATTGTGTTTGTGTTCTGGTCTCTACTTCCCACCCACCATATGTAAATTACAGTGGGGAGGCAGAACTCGACAAGCCACCCCATTTCCCTTCCTTCTGCTAGTGATTCCGCTGTCCCCAGGGACCACAAGGAGAGGGGTGGCTGTCGTCCTTGGACAACAGTGGAAGGCTATCTGATGTCCCTTTTGGAAGGAGAGTGTCTTCTTCCTTCTATTAGGCCTCAGACTTTTTTAGGGCTCAATCCAGTCCGGGACCTAAAACTGCCAAGTTCCTCCTGCCTTGAGAAGGTGGTGGTGGGCCTCCTTCTTGAACTGCTGGTAGTGGCCTGATACAACTGAGTGGCTTACCAGGCCACTTCAGAGGGCAATTAAGAGTCAACCATGTTGGTGTGGGACTGGAGTCACATATAGGCCAGACCAGGTAAGGAAGGCAGGTTTCCATCCGTAAAGGACATCAGTGAACCTGTTGAGTCTTTCTACAATCCGACAGCTTCATGGTCACTTTTACTGATACCAGCTTTTTATTTCCAGATTTTCAAAAACTGAATTGAAATTCTCAAACGGCCCTGATGGGATTTGAACTCTCATTCTTTGGGTTACTACTAGTCCAGTAACATAAACACTACATCACCGTACCCCTTCAAGGCTTTTCAAAGCTCTCCTGCCTTTAAAGGGTCCCACCTCTTCAGGTGCCCCACCACCAGCACTTTCCTCCATGGCAGTGGCGGGCTCCCACCCTTCACAACTAATGACCCTGGCGCAGGAAAATGGGTCGGGGTCACGGCAGGATTGGGGTGGTGGGTGGAAGTCCTGCCCTGACCCTCCTGGTGGAAGTCCTGCCCTGACCCTAAGGACGATCCAGTGTATTATTTCTGCAAATCAGTTTCATTTGTGGATGAAAACTGGAAAATCAAAATCTCTTAAATTTCTCTGGAGGCTTCACAAAGAGATATTGCTACAACCTGCAATATTAAGTCTCAAGTAATTTTCACTAGTCAGAGTTTCACGTTTGTAATACTTGTTAATGTGTTTACCAAACACCTAAGTTGTGATGTGTTTAACTTACACTATAAACACCCCCCCCTTACAGAAAAATATGTATGAAAGAGTCCTTAATGTAAAATAGTTCTGTATGGGCGGAAATGTTTACAGAACAGAAACTAAATTTAGTCGCTTTATATATGAGCTATCCTATCTCAGAAACCCAAACAACCGACCCAGATGAATCATTAAGATATTTTCACTTTGCCCGTCCAACGTATTGGCCCTCTATCAATATCTGCCGCATTTTGAAAGTGTATTTAATCAATGTTCTTTCCCTCCTTTAATTGTTACAGACTAGGTACGTTTCTTCGAAGGACAGTATAGTCCAGTTCATGTTCTATCAACCAATCAGCCACCAGTGGAGAGAGACCGATTTCTACCCATGTACTGTGACTTGTGGAGGAGGTAACAAATTATTTCAGAAGTCCTGTGTGTTTTTACATATTAAATTTTTTTTTGAAATGGAGGCTACCCTGAATCCCTTTATATTGGGGATAAGTACATTTGTGTCCGAAATATTTTTGTCGTCCTTCCTTTTCCCCCAGTTTTTGCCTGGCCCCTCCTAAAGGTGTTGATACCTTGCTGCTCGATCCCCAGAAAACTCGGTTAATCCCGGGGATGAGGGGGTGAGTAGATTGGGACTCTACTCATTGGAGTTCAGAAGAATGAGAGGCAATCTTATTGAAACATATAAGATTGTGAAGGGGCTTGATCGGGTGGATGCGGTAAGGATGTTCCCAAGGATGGGTGAAACTAGAACTAGGGGGCATAATCTTAGAATAAGGGGCTGCTCTTTCAAAACTGAGATGAGGAGAAACTTCTTCACTCAGAGGGTGGTAGGTCTGTGGAATTTGCTGCCCCAAGAAGCTGTGGAAGCTACATCATTAAATAAATTTAAAACAGAAATAGACAGTTTCCTAGAAGTGAAGGGAATTAGGGGTTACGGGGAGCGGGCAGGAAATTGGACATGAATTTAAATTTGAGGTTAGGATCAGATCAGCCATGATCTTATTGAATGGCGGAGCAGGCTCGAGGGGCCGATTGGCCTACTCCTGCTCCTGTTTCTTATGTTCTTATGTTCCCTTCCTGGCTACGTTTTGACGGTAAATGTTAGCAGGCTATTTGACCACGAGAGGGGGAGGGAAGGGCATTGTCGCCAAGCCTGATCCTGTCCTCACCTGATGTAGACTCTCATGGACTTCCATCAAAGGTGCCTGGATAGAGATCAGGAGTGGGAAGTCTGGCTGATTTGCCCCTCCTTAACCAAGGAATGCTGAGGTGAATTGTGGTGCCCTGCCATTGCAGTTGAGATCAGCTAACTCAGTGTGGAATGATTGAATCTGGAAACTTCCTGGTAAATCTGGGACCCCTTTTTCCTTATGACTCAGCTGCCTTAACCATCTGTGCCAAGGAGGAGCTTAAAAAATGTAAATAGCCCCCTGTTTTGGTGAGCCTATTGAGAAATGCATCACAAACTTTAGTTAACATTCCGTGTCAAGTACGACATTTACCGTGTTTATTTTATCCCATCTCTTTTAAGGTTACCAGCTTAGCTCTGCAGAGTGTGTGGATATACGTTCAGGCCGTGTTGTTCCTGAACACTCCTGCAATTACTATCCAGAAAACAAAAAACCCAAGCCCAAACTACAGGAGTGCAACATGGATCACTGTCCTTCCAGGTGTGTTTATGTGTAAGGGCAGAAACTGTGCAGAGCTTTACTAGCTGTGAGCGCAGGTTGGAGTCAGGGCTGTGATGTTGGTTCTGCACCCCTGCTTGCAGCTAGTAAAGCTCGGTGTCAGTATTGGATGCTCATAATTTCTGCTCTGTAATGACTTTTATTACCTGGCAGCAAAGAAATTAACTTCCCTAACAATTGTTCGAGACAGTTTAAAATGCGAGAGGTTAGAATGAAGGCTTTGGAACAAGTAGGAGAGACAGTGAGTATGTACATTTATAACTCCTAGATAAAGCACAGGAACACAAGATGGAAAATAAATCAACATTCTGCAAATCTGAGCTTTTATAATGGCACCATTTTAGTTCAGAGTCCGGGAGACTGGCGCCTAGCGTATAAGCTACTAAATCAGACTCCTTTAAAAAATGTCTCACCACAAAATAAAATCTCTGCATGAGTCTGCCATCAGTGTAAGGGGTTTAGTAGTGTAAATGCTAGGAGATGCCCCCTGACACCAGTCTCCTAGAATCCCATCTAAACCAGTGCCAATATAAAAATGGCACAGCTGAAGCTACTAACAGTGAGAAGTTCCATCATCTGCTGTGGCCAACTTCTTTCTCCCACCCCCTTGATCACCACCACAAAAGATGGAAAAGGCATTGATGGGACATGTGCCAGTCAGAGTTAGTGATAGTCAGCTTCTACATTAGAGTGGAAAAGCACCAGGCAGTCGATGCTTCCTTTCTGGGGATCTGTAAAATCAGAGCCCCTCATAAATATGTAAGCACACCCATTGGAGGTGGCGGGACAGGTTGAGAAGATGAGAATTTAACCCCCACTTCCAGGCACCAGAAGAAGAGCAGCTCATTCCAACCACGTGCTAAGGTAGGGTAGGGGAGCTCTTTAATGCCCCAACACAACTATTTCCCCCCTGTAACCACCATTAGTAAAATACCATGATCCTGAACTACTCTAGATACCACTATGTGAACAGACGGTGTGTGTTAATGGATGCTCCTGCAAAAATCATGAAAGTAACAGCTCTACTGTTGTGTAAACTAATGTAAAACTCTTGAGTTTCATATCATATTAATAAGCTGGACCTAGAGTCTAGCATCCACTGATGTGTGGAATTTTTGTTGTAATTTGGCATCCTAATACAATTACTGTTGGCATTAAACTAAATGCCACCAACAAGTGTGCATTCATGGTGAGCAACATCTATTGCTAGGCTACGAAGCACTAACTTACTGCCCATTTCCCAGCTGTGTTAATATTGTGGTTAATAGAAGTGGCTCATGGATAACAATTCACAATAAATGAAAGCTGGTGTCAGTGTAGGTACCTGTATATCTATTGTATTTTAGAAATGATGAGTAATTTCAGGATTCCAAAGGTACTTTGTGGGTAGATGGCACTGCCAACTTAGTGTTTACATAACAAATTGAAGATAATTGGACACGGCCTATTCTCAGAGAGTTGTTCTTATCGAGGTGTATAACATAGTTAACAGTATCGAAAAGGCAAATTCAGGTTATTACCTTAAAATTAAATTGCCAAAGTAGAACAAAGAGCCATGAGTTCAAACTTAATGGTAAATTTAGGACTGATCTCAGGAAGGTCATCTTCAAAGAAACAAAAGATGGGTCTAGAGGAGCTGTAAATGGCAACGGCAGAACCATTACCAGCACCTGCTGTCCAAAAAAATGGGAACAGTGGTTATGATCTGAAGTTATTGACATCAGTTTTGAGTCTGGAAGTTTGTAAAGTGCCTAATCGAAAGATGAGGTGCTGTTCCTCAAGCTTCCATTGAGATTCATTGGAACAGTGCTAGAGGCCGAGGGGGGACCAATACTTGGAATGGATTCCCAAACTGGGTAGTGGAGATGCGAACCCTGGAATCATTTAGGGATCAACTGGACATTGTAATGGAGGGGACTGTAGGGTCTTTCCAGATGGATTAATTAAGAGCAGCAACGTGGCCTTATGAATTGATAAATATGTAACACATAATAAATTGTGCATTACTGTGATAGTGTAATGGTTTAGTTTATCCTCTGATACCTGAAATGCAGGAAAAATTGCTTCTCTGTGCCAGCATGGCTTATTCAGCTTTCTGATATCACCTCCTCTACTATGGCGAGCATTTATCTTACCATGTGTAGCATACATTACAGGTGTTAATAGCATGTAAGGAGATGCAACACCTGCCCTTTCACCTCCTCCCTTCCCATAGTCCCAGGCCCCAAACACTCCTTCCAGGTGAAACAGCGATTTACTTGTACTACGTTCAATTTACTATACTGTATTCGCTGCTCACAATGCTGTCTCCTCTACATTGGGGAGACCAAATGCAGATTGAGTGATCAATTTGCTGAACACCTCTGCTCTGTCCGCAAGCGTAACCCTGACCTGTCAGTCACTTGCCATTTTAATTCCCTGTCCCGCTCCCACTCTGACCCCTCTCTCTTCGGCCTCTTACATTGTTGCAATGAAGCTCAATGTAAGCTCGAGGAACAGCACCTCATCTTTCGATTAGGCACTTTACAAACTTCCAGATGCAACCCTGATTTCAGTAACTTCAGATCATAACCACTATTCCCATTTTTTCGGACAGCAGTTGCTGGTAATGGTTCTGATGTTGCCATTTACAGCTCCTCTAGACCCATCTTTTGTTGCTTTACTTGTCCCATTCCCACCCTCCTTATCTTGAACCATCAGCCCTTTTGTCGTTTAATCACTCCTGCCCTCCACCCTATTAGAGACCTTCCATTTTGTTCTTTCCTCTCCCACTTTGCCTGGCTCTGTAGTTGCTTAAAAACTGTTAAATCTTTAACTTCTTCCAGTTCTGACGAAGGGTCATCGACCTGAAATGTTAACTCATTTTTTTCCTCCATAGATGCTGCCTGACCTGCTGAGTATTTCCAGCATTTTCTGCTTTTATTTCAGATTTCCAGCATCTGTAGTGTTTTGCTTTTTCTTTTTGTTTTATCTAAATTGACTTTGTCTCTCTTGCAGTGATGGCTTCAAGCAACTTGCAATTTATGATCATTTTCAGCCACTTCCTCGGTATGTATAACTTCATACTGCACACTGAGTTAACGTAGTAAATATTGAATTACCACCTATCAACCACTGTGTAAATATAATGGGCTGGAAATTGCTCATAAAATAACGGGGAGCCTAACAGTGCTCACTGTTGTTAATGGGCAAATCGAAGAGCAAGTTCCAGCGGCCGCACATGCACAGTCAAATGCAGAAATCTGGAACTTGCTCTTCCTGATTCACCAGTGATGTGAAAGCTTCGTGTTAAAGGGACCTCGCTGGCTGCAATCAGTGGACTGGCGTGAACTTGCTCTCCTGCCCAGATGGAAACTAACTAATCTCCCGCGAAAAAGGTACAGTGAGTTTTTTTAGGCCTAAACTAACTTTTAACGGCAGGGTAAATATTAATGATTGGCAAACAACCTCTCTAGCACTGAAAATTAACTTTTTAAAATGTGGTGTTTCATTACTCCTGATTTCAATAGCTTTTGGACATTTATTAAAAAAATTAAATTAAAATTTTTTTTTTTATTTTTTCTTTCTGTCTCTTTTATCTTAGTCTTTAAATCTTGCCCTCTCTTTATTTTGCTTTCTCTATCTCATTTTATTGAACATTTACTAATCTGATCAGGCACTTCCTGGTTTTTAGTCCGTGCGGTTTGTCAATTGTGTTTCGCTTCCTGATTCTTGCAGCGTGGCTTGCTTCAAGCTGATTGGTTGAGGGGACATATAAGGTCCTTTCCCCGCTCACACAGCCCGGGAAAGAACACTGCTTTTTTTTTTAAAAACTGATTTCAAGGAAGCTGTGATCAAAAAGAATGCGGTTACTTCATGGGTAAATTCAAATCTCATGAGCAACAAGCACTGTTGGTTTGTAGCTCAGAGCAATTTAGGGCCCAGTGTAGTTGTCAGCAAAAGGTTTACAGAACTGGTTCGTCTTTAGGTCCAAAACAAACACGAACTTGGTATTACATTACTGTTATCAGAGAATATTTTGACGGTAAGTTCTTGTTGATCTGTTTATTCATTATGAAATCTTTATCCAGAATTATTCTCTTGCAGTAAATCGCTTTGGTAATTTTTATAGTTACACTCTCCCCTTTCTATCCTGGTTTCACTGGGTCACAAAGCAGCCATGGCTGAGGTGGGTAAATTGCTCCTCGGTCTCCATTAGAGCCCTCTGAAAATGGCTACAAGGAGGCCTGCCAAGTGGTTTTCCCATTTTTCTCTCTCTCACTCCTTTAATTTTGACTTATCGTATTTCAGGTTTCTTATTTGACAGCTTCTTAATCTCTTTCTTGACTACTGCTTGAATGGTTCCATTTCCCTTACTGCAGAGCTCTTAGGCTTGCTCATTCTGTTGTACTGCTTCTGGCCAGTAAATCAATTTTGTTCATTTCCTGCACTATTCCTGGGCAGAAAAGGCACATAAAGACCACCACCTAGTTGTCAAGATTAAGCATTAATGTGGTAAACCTGGTGCTCACACCCTGAGATAGGATCACAATCATTATTCATATCATTATACTTGTTCACCACAATGTAAGGATCTTGGTCATGGGCCTATAATTTTTTCGCTTCACCAGCAGCACAACTAGCATTGTGGACTAGTTGGAATTCACAGATCTTTTGTTATAGTCATACCAGAAGTTCTGAGAGCCAGTTTTCCTCCTGGTTCCCAGGGTGCTATACAAGATGTACTGGGAACAGGGGAAAGTCATCAGAAAATGACATATTGGCTGTGCCAGCCCTGGCTGTTCAATATACTGCCACCCATGGGTAGGGTTTGCTCCTTTGGCTTTGCAGGGGTCTGGCTTTTCATCCAGTCCTGGACTGGGGAATTCATCAGAAATGCTCCCTCTCCTTCACCGTAAGTGCAGCAAAAAGATCCTTTAAGTCACACTTTGGCGAAGTTTCAGCGGTGGAGCAGCTCCGAGAAATGTCCCAGTCCTGGACTTTTTTTTGACTGTCTGGTTATTAAAGCTCTGTTTAAACAAGGTTTTCTCTTGATACTAGTTCCCATTAAAAGTCAACAAATGGACTTAAACAATTAATTGTTTGCTGAATAGTGTGTTAAGTCAATTAGCTATACAGTAGGTGGGGTACGTTATATTTTAGAGTAACATTGAGTTGAAGCCTTGTTCCATCCATTTAAATATTGAGCAGAAAATTGTGGGCTAGGAGTGTGCAATTTTATGATGTGCATTTCCGCAGGGTGCTTTTGCTCTCATAGCCCTTCATAAACCACTGCTCATAGGAATGCCTTTTGATGTCTTGCTTGGCAGGCTACATGGAAACTACACCAAGATAGGCTTCCCGTGGTTCTAAATGAGACCTCTTTGTAGTTCTTAAGTTAATGTACCCACAGTTTGAGCATCTTTGAACATGGGAATCATTGGCTCACAGAGCTAGTGAACTACAGGCCTCAGTTGTGGAACACCTTTACTTGATGTAACATGAAGATTGAGTTGTTTTTAGGATTCACATGAGATGTCTCACTTAGCTTATTTCCCAATTTCATGTAAGTGATGAAATTGTCCTTCCCTCATTTTACCCACCGTTGCATCAACCATTCATGGACCATGTGTTTCTCTGAGTGAATGCTCATAGAGTTCTCTTGGTTCTGTGTTCAGCAACCCCAGAAGCTTAATCAAGATAGTTATTTGTGTTCTGTAAAGAGGAGGCTAGGCAATTTGGTAACTAAACAACAGATAGCAAAACAGCTGGTGGAATGCATTCTTAACTATTACAATCTGACAGATCCAAATTTCGGCCATCTAATGTCAAGGTGGAAATTTTTGTTGGCATGCTTAACATGTGGCTTCTTCAGAAACCATGAAGTTTGGCCAAATTCCTACAGTGTGTGAAGGCAAAGACCCTACAAGGTAGATAATTTAGCATGAAGCAGCTATGGAGTGCTCAATACTTGTGAAGAATGGTTCCACTAAAATGTAGAAAGTTTCAATTTATCCAGAGGCCATGCATCAGTGAAGCACCACTGACAAAATTATACCTGGGACGCTTGAGCGCTGTTTGTGAGGCTCACGTTACAGGTGACAGGGCAGTGGGACAAAGCTACTTTATGAAGTCTTCAACAGTTTCATCAAACTATTCCACTGAAGACTTATTAATGTTTTATTAGAGTAATTGATTTACTGATGGCCTTGCTTATAAATAGTCCCCAACACACAGTGCACTGCTGGGTTGACTTTGTCTCGGTATATGGCATTTGCTTGGAGTGTACTATAGTTCATACATTACAACAGTGACTACAATTCAGAAGTACTTAGTTGGCTGTAAAGCACTTTGGGACGTCCTGAGGTCGTGAAAGGCGTGTTGTAATTGCAAGTTCTTTCTCTCTTTCTCTCTCTTTCTTTCTGTCTTTCTCCCTCTCTCTTTCTATTGCAGTTGAATGTTCCAGTCAGCCTGTTGTAATGTACAGTTGACAATTGATATTAAAGGTACCAGTGGAATAGCTTGAAATTTATATATACTGTTTGTTTATTGCTGAGTGCATTCTTTTCTGATGTCACAAAAGTTCATGAGAAGGAAATATGTTTTAATATGCATTAGATATTAGATTGCAAGAAATGTTGCTTAGTTCAGTCTGATGGTACCTGCTATCAAATAGCAACCTCAGTGAACTTTTTTTGCACAATGAACTTGACTAGTTTACTTTGTGCCAATTCACATTCTGCTGGAACTCAAGAGGTTGCTTAATTGTATAATTTCACTAAGCAACGTGATATCTGAAGAGCACCACATCTAAGAGTAGATTTTCTGAGTCCTTGCACATAGTCAGATACCTTACACGCTACAATTTTGGAAAATCGCAGGTAGTGTGCCTGCAATTTTCCGATATGTGCTCAGGACATGCAAAGCACCTTGCACACCTTGCACACTATGCAAGGCACCTTGCACATGTGAGGGTTTGTGTGCTGATTTTCCTTTGCTTTTCACCTGAGGAATACTTATTCCTAGGAGAAAGGGCAGAGATGTTTGACGCTGGCCCCCTTACATTGCCCCTGGGATTTCTGGGGTTTTCCTGAGCAAGGGCCCATCAGCTTTCCCTCGATTGAGCAGAGCCATGTTAATGAGGTGACCTCTTGGGCCTCCCACCGCATCTTCTTTTTCACATTCCTGGTTGGGCAACCATTTTGAGGGGCACTCAGAAGTAGTGGGCCTTAGGCTTTGTGCTAGTCCCTCTCCAATCAGAACAAAGACACTGGACCAAAAGCAAGTCTCTCTTTCCCCCCCCCCTCCCCCAGGGAACGGGCCCCAACGCCAGTGGCCATAGAGGTGGAAGAAAGCAGTCTTAGCAATGGATTGGATGTAAGGAAGGAATTTGACCTTGGTTTTGAGTAGTTTGCCAAGGCCCCCTATTGTGAAAATGATGTGATGTGAAGAATCTATTGAATATACCTGCCATATCCTGATCATCTGGAATAGTTTTATCCAACTTATCCTGTAATGAACCCATTGTTTTTTGATCATCCTTCTACTTTTAACAAAATTGCAAAAACTTGCTACCCTGTGTGATTTGTCTTTCTACTTCTGATTTAGTATTTTTAATTCTTCACTTAAGTTGCCCCTTGTATGAATCCCAGTCATTCCAATTTTTAAAATATCTTTTTTTTATTTAGTTTCCTTCTATCCTCCTTATTAAACCACTCTTTAGGACTTGCTATGTTTCTGCTTTGTTAGACAGAATATACCTTTTTTTATCTCCTCCTACATAATAACCTTTACTATAGTAGCCTGCCTTACAGTCAATTTGTTTTTATACCTCCTTTCTGGTATTACCCGACTCATTGAACCAGGGGGATATTGCTATCCCCCCATGATTAACAAATTATGACCCTCTAATCATACATCGAATTATCTAATCTGTTTATTCCTTCATTTGGGTTCCCCAGTATTGACAGCCAGAATAAAATATCCTTGTTCGGTTGTCGAGGAAAGACAAACTGGGCCGCATATGCAAGGCCATTGTTGATGGTAGCCGTGCTTTCAGCTGCCTAGGCCCTAAGCTCTGGACTCCCCTTCCTAAACCTCTCTACCTCTCTCTCTTCCTTTAAGACACTCGTTAAAACCTACTTCTTTGACCAAGCTTTTGGCCACCTGTCCTAATATCTCCTTATGTGGCTCAGTGTCAATTTATTTTTTAATAACGCTCCTGTGAAGCGCCTTGGGACATTTTACTATGTTAAAGGTACTATATAAATGCAAGTTGTTGTTGATGATGCCTCAGTGTTGTTAGGAACATAAGAACAGGAGTAGGCCATTCAGCCCCTCGAGCCTGTTCCGCCATTCAATGAGATCATAGCTGATCTGCGACCGAACTCCATATACCCACCTTAGCCCCATATCCCTTAATACCTTTGGTTAACAAAAATCTATCAATTTCATTTAAAATTAACAATTGAGCTCGCATCAACTGCCGTTTGCGGAAGAGAGTTCCAAACTTCTACCACCCTTTGTGTGTACAAGTGTTTCCTAACTTCACTCCTGAAAGTCCTGGCTCTAATTTTTAGACGATGTCCCTTAGTCATAGACTCCCAACCAGCAGAAATAGTTTCTTTCTATCTACCATATCAGTTCCCCTTACTATCTTGAAAACTTCTATCAAATCACCGCTCAATCTTCTAAATTCCCGGGAATACAACCTTAGTTTGTGTAATCCCTCCTCATAATTTAACCCTTGGAGTCCAGGTATCATTCTAGTAAATCTACGTGGCACTCCCTCCAAGGCCAATATATCCTTCCTAAGGTGCAGTGCCCAGAACTGAACACAGTACTCCAGGTGTGGTCTAACCAGGGCTTTGTATAGCTGTAGCATAACTTCTACCCTCTTGTATTCTAGTCCTCCAGATATAAAGGCCAGTGTTCCATTAGCCGTTTGGGTTATTTTCTGTACCTGTCCATGATATTTTAATGACCGATGTCCCTAAGTCTCTTTTGGACCTCCACTGTTTCAAGCTTTTCATTAAAAGTTGTTGGTCATGAAAAACTTCAGTAGGTGGGGAGCCGAGGACTATTTGTGCTGATTTACATTGCAAACTGGGCTCGTATCACAGCTTTGGCTGACATCTGCGCTTGAACTTTCCCCAAATAGAAAACTGCCTGTTTCATCCAGGTTGCAGGTAAAACACCAAACAGATGTGGTATGTGTTCCCTATGTGAAGGAAGGACATTTTAGTAGGGAATGCAACTTGCATTGATCTTCAGTACTTTCTGCCAACCAGCCCCAAAATGATATTGATGGAGGTCAGGGGGATATGTGCAGTACCTAGCTGCCCTTTAGTCATGTGCATATCTGGTATATTGGCACCAGATTTTGGGATAACACACATCCATTCATTTTAGCCCTGTAGCCTATGAATAAGGGAAAATATGGATGATTACTTTACAAGTATACTTATAACTTGCAACACAACTTACAAGGAAGAACAATATCATGGGTATACTGCTACTCTAACCAAGTTTTTTCTCGTAGAATGTACCAGAATACAATTTTTGTTTTTCACAACTGGATAAAGTTGATTATTGCTGTTTTTCTTGGCATTTCTTTCCGTGTTTAGATTTTCATTAGTGGTCTGAAGTAATGCGGCAGGCTCACTTTCTAACCGCTCTGTGCCAGTTTACAAGGTGCTGACAGGCTTGTTATAAAAATGCTCAACAGGAAATCAGAACTAAATCCTTTCAGTTGCTGCTAACAATTTTATTTCAGTTTGTTTCTTTGTTGCTTGGCTTTTTAAAAACATTCTTAATTTCTCCTGTCTTCACCACTTTCAGTAAGTCAGTATAATACAGCATAATTTTGTCTCCAATTGAATTAATTGCGTTTTTTTCCATTTAAAGTCTGTGGAATGTCTGTTTTGAGTATTTGAAAAGTGGAGCGGATTGTTTAAGGTGCTGCCCCAAGGCAGAGATGTCTTCTAATCTGTCTTGTGTTTTGTGTGTTGCAGCTGTTTCAGATGTTTTGTATGTTTATGATTTCACCAATCCATCTTAAATGGTGCGAGGTCCATGTGATTTATTTAGCAAACATTTTTGAGATCATTTAACTTGAAAACAAGTGATGCCTTTTGACCTTCCAGCTTCCTGCTGTGTTAAAGAGGTGGTTACCTCAGATAAGCTGCCATTGATTTATGTCATTTGAGTTTTAGCTCCCATGTGCAGTAAAAATGCATAAAGTTTAATATTCATCAGTCTAGTTATTTATATTCAAGATTGGATCATTAACTTTACTTGTTTGCTATTTTTTAAAATTCGTTCATGGGATGTGGGCGTCGCTGGCGAGGCCGGCATTTATTGCCCATCCCTAATTGCCCTTGAGAAGGTGGTGGTGAGCCGCCTTCTTGAACCGCTGCAGTCCGTGTGGTGAAGGTTCTCCCACAGTGCTGTTAGGAAGGGAGTTCCAGGATTTTGACCCAACGACGATGAAGGAACGGCGATATATTTCCAAGTCGGGATGGTGTGTGACTTGGAAGGGAACGTGCAGGTGGTGTTGTTCCCATGTACCTGCTGCTCTTGTCCTTCTAGGTGGTGGAGGTCGCGGGTTTGGGAGGTGCTGTTGAAGAAGCCTTGGCGAGTTGCTGCAGTGCATCCTGTGGATGATACACACTGCAGCCTCTGACCTGCTCTTGTAGCCACAGTATTTATGTGGCTGGTCCAGTTAAGTTTCTGGTCAATGGTGACCCCCAGGATGTTGATGGGGGATTCGGTGATGGTAATGCAGTTGAATGTCAAGGGGAGGTGGTTAGACTCTCTCTTGTTGGAGATGGTCATTGCCTGGCACTTGTCTGGCGCAAATGTTACTTGCCACTTATGAGCCCAAGCCTGGATGTTGTCCAGGTCTTGCTGCATTCGGGCTAGGACTGCTTCATTATTTGAGGGGTTGCGAATGGAACTGAACACTGTGCAATCATCAGCGAACATCCCCATTTCTGACCTTATGATGGAGGGAAGGTCATTGATGAAGCAGCTGAAGATGGTTGGGCTGAGGACACTGCCCTGAGGAACTCCTGCAGCAATGTGCTGGGGCTGAGATGATTGGCCTCCAAGAACGACTACCATCTTCCTTTGTGCTAGGTATGACTCCAGCCACTGGAGAGTTTTCCTCCTGATTCCCATTGACTTCAATTTTACTCGGGCTCCTTGGTGCCACACTCGGTCAAATGCTGCCTTGATGTCAAGGGCAGTCACTCTCACCTCACCTCTGGAATTCAGCTCTTTTGTCTATGTTTGGACCAAGGCTGTAATGAGGTCTGGAGCCGAGTGGTCCTGGCGGAACCCAAACTGAGCATCGGTGAGCAGGTTATTGGTGAGTAAGTGCCGCTTGATAGCACTGTCGACGACACCTTCCATCACTTTGCTGATGATTGAGAGTAGACTGATGGTGCGGTAATTGGCCGGATTGGATTAGTCCTGCTTTTTGTGGTCAGAACATACCTGGGCAATTTTCCACATTGTTGGGTAGATGCCAGTGTTGTAGCTGTACTGGAACGGCTTGGCTAGAGGTGCAGCTAGTTTTGAAGCACAAGTCTTCAGCACTACAGCTGGGATGTTGTCGGGGCCCATAGCCTTTGCTGTATCCAGTGCACTCAGCCGTTTCTTGATATCACGTGGAATAAATCGAATTGGCTTCCGTGATGGTGGGGATATCGGGAGGAGGCCGAGATGGATCATCCGCTCGGCACTTCTGGCTGAAGATGGTTGCAAACGCTTCAGCCTTGTCTTTTGCACTCACATGCTGGATTCCGCCATCGTTGAGGATGGGAATGTTTACAAAGCCTCCTCCTCTCGTTAGTTGTTTCATTGTCCACCACCATTCATGACTGGATATGGCAGGACTGCAGAGCTTTGATCTGATCCGTTGGTTGTGGAATTGCTTAGCTCTGTCTATAGCATGTTGCTTCCGCTGTTTAGCATGCATGTAGTCCTGAGTTGTAGCTTCACCAGGTTGGCACCTCATTTTTAGATATGCCTGGTGCTGCTCCTGGCATGCTCTTCTACACTCCTCATTGAACCAGGGTTGATCCCCTGGCTTGTTGGTAATGGTAGAGTGAGGAATATGCCAGGCCATGAGGTTACAGATTGTGCTGGAATACAATTCTGCTGCTGCTGCTGGCCCACAGCGCCTCATGGATGCCCAGTTTTGAGCTGCTAGATCTGTTCTGAATCTATCCCATTTAGCACGGTGGTAGTGCCACACAACACGTTGGATGGTGTCCTCAGTGCGAAGACGGGACTTCATCTCCACGAGGACTGTGCGGTGGTCACTCCTACCAATACTGTCATGGACAGATGCATCTGCGACAGGTAGATTGGTGAGGACAAGGTCAAGTAAGTTTTTCCCTCGTGTTGGTTCGCTCACCACCTGCCATAGGCCCAATCTGGCAGCTATGTCCTTCAGGACTCTGCCAGCTCGGTCAGTGGTGGTGCTACCGAGCCACTCTTGGTGATGGACATTGAAGTCCCCCATCCAGAGTACATTCGGTGCTCTTGCTACCCTCAGTGCTTCCTCCAAGTGATGTTCAACATGGAGGAGGACTGATTCATCAGCTGAGGGAGGGCGGTAGGTGGTAATCAGCAGGAGGTTTCCTTGCCCATGTTTGACCTGATGCCATGAGATTTCATGGGGTCCAGTGTCAATGTTGAGGACTCCCAGGGCCATCCCCTCCTGACTGTATATCACTGTACCGCCACCTCTGGTCAGTCTGTTCTGCCGGTGGGACAGGACATACCCAGGGATGGTGATGGAAGAGTCTGGGACGTGGCTGAAAAGTATGATTCTGTGAGTACGGCTATGTCAGGCTGTTGCTTGACTAGTCTGTGGGACAGCTCTCCCAATTTTGGTACATGCCCCCAGATGTTAGTGAGGAGGACTTTGCAGGGTCGACTGGGCTTGGTCTGCCTTTGTCGTGTCTGGTGCCTAGTGGTCCGTCCGGTTTTATTCTTATTGTGACTTTTTTTAGCGAGATTTTACAACTGAGTGGCTTGCTAGGCCATTTCAGAGGGCAATTATGAATCAATCACATTGCTGTGGGTCTGGAGTCACATATAGGTTAGATTAGGTAAGGACGGCAGGTTTCCTTCCCTAAAGGACATTAGTGAACCAGATGGGTTATTACGACAATCCGGTAGTTTCATGGCCACCATTACTGATACTCTTATTTTAATTCCAGATTTTATTTAATTAATTGAATTTAATTAATTGAATTTAAATTCCCCATCTGCCATGGCGGGATTTGAACTCATGACTCTGGATTATTAGTCCAGTAACATAACCACTATGCAACCGTACCTGTTAATACTACATATTAGAATTGCAATAAAATCAAACTATTCATAAGAAGATGCAGTAAAACACTATGAATTACTCCATCCCGCCCAAGAAATAATTATTAATACCTGAAAGTTCCTGTTGTCAGTAGGCCCAGAATAGTGTCGTCCTCATCTCAACAGAAGAACTGATTTGTTTATTTGCAGTATTTCCCATCTCCTCCTCAATGGTATAATGCCAAGATTGTTTCATTACATAAAAGTTTGAAATGGATTGACCTATCCACATCGCAGTCTCGTGGGACAAACATTTACATTCCTATAAGCCATTATTTTTTAAATAAAATGTCTGCACAAATTACTGAGTCAAGTTAATTTCTTACTCGATTTTATCACTGTATTTTGGGGATTTTCACCTTAAAAATAGTACAAATAGTTATCTGGCATTTTAATTGGTGCTGGTTAGGTAGGGAGTCTGAATTGTAATAACATATGCAACTAACCTGGTGGGAATCAATCTGCTAGTTTGTACAAATAAATGTATTTAAGCAAGTGGATTATATGTACAAAGGAAATAATTGTGAGATATTTAGAAAATTGCAAGCTAATAGTCCGTTCTGCATAGAACTCAAGAGTAGGAAAGAATCAGTAACATGAAACAAGAATGTCTTTTTAAAAAAAAAGGCATGCTGAGTAAAGCCTGTAAATTACCGTGAGTAATTTTATCGTACCGATTGCATAAATACTCGTATCAAATTTCTCCCTCTGCTATTAGAATGGAGGTGTTAACCCATTTATTTTGCAGAGAGGAATTTGATGCGAATGTGTTCAGAAATTTCCAGTTTATCATTGCCGGTATGGTCTCTGTTCATTTGTAAAAAGGGTATGATCAGATTTTGCATCGAAAGAAAAAAAAAGGACTTGCATTAATATCGTACCTTACATGGCATCAGGACGTCCTAAAGCGCTTTACAGCCAATGAAGTACTTTTTTGAAGTGTAGTCGCATTTATAACATAGGAAACGCAGCAGCCAATTTGCACTCAGCAAGGTCCCACAAACAGCAATGTAATAAATGACCAGATAATCTGTTTTTAGGTGGTGAGGAAGCGTTTCTGCAGCTAGAGCATAGTGGAGAATAGCTGGTGCATTGCCCGCAGTTTTCTGATGTATAATAGGATTCCTCACCAGGAGCATGTACCTGCAAAACGACACCAATGTATTCTACCGTTACTTGTACAGACTACAATTTTGGAGCCATTACACTTGTGTTCAAGAGCAGCAGAGGTTTATTTTTAAAATCTCTAGCTTTTAATAACTTTCCTTCTCTGTTTTAAAAAGGCCATTTGCTAACAGGCTGAGTCAGGACAGGACAATCTGGAACACAGGTTTTTTTTAGCACCGATATCAGTATCGTGATGATTGGCTTACACGAGGATATGATTATGTTAGTTTTCCCTGACTGTGAAGTAAAGATTCCAGATGTACTGTGGCATCCCAAATAGTGGCCAAGCTGAAAATTAACCAGAAACATTCCCAACAGTGGCAGACATGTTCAAATGGCAAACAGTCGTGCAGCTGAAACTCAGACCATATGGGTTGTGAGGCTGCTGCTCTGCTACCTGTTTATCCTGCCACTTTAACCAATATTTACCCTAATAATCAAGAATTACGGGTCTTTCAAATAACCCCAGTAATTCTTTGCACTGTGCTCCATTGGTAGAAATCATTTTTAACTAAGTAATTCATGTTACATGCTACCTGCACTTTGTTATATAGTTCTGCTACAAGCATTTAATCTGATGAGGGTGAGAAGGGATCTGCTTATCTATAATAAAAAAAAATGATATTTTGCTCAGATGAAATAAGCAATGTACCCTAATTATTATAGTTGCTGAAACTTGAGATTTGGCTCAGTTGGTATAATTATTAGCCCTGAGTCAGAAGGTTGTGGTTGCTGCTTCATTGCAGTGCTTAAGGAGTGCGGCATTGTTGGAGGTGCAAACCTTCAGATGAGACTTTAAAACATCTGCCTGCTCAGGTGGATGCTAAGGAACACTCTGTTCGATGAAGAGCAGGGGTTTCTGGTGTACTTAAACAACGCCACCAAAAAAATACATAAGGTCATTCATTCACTTTCTCTTTGTGGGACTTTGCTGTTTGCATATTGGCTGCTGTGTTTGCCAACGTAACAACAGTAACTGCATTTTAAAAGTAATCCATTGCTTGTAAAGTGCTTTGGGATGTCCTTTGGATGTGATAAGGCACTACATAAATACATAGAAAGCTACTTCCCAACAAAGGTACAGTAAAATTAAAATTGTAGTGTAGTTTGAGATAAAAGAAGTTTAGATTCTGATGTTTGCTAGGACAGCTGTGGCCTAGAAATTACTCTTTTGTGGTAATCACACTGTTACAGAGCATTCATGAACTTGCAGTTCAGTCAATGTTTAGTGCAAGATAGCGGGAGTTATAGCAGTTGCAACGGATTTGGTAAGGAAACAACAAATAGGCAAATTCTGCACTGCCAGCTCAGAGCCTCACTGGACAGGAGCGTGGGTCAGAGACAGAGCTACAACACTGAAACACCCAATCCCCAACCTGCACTCCCACTGAGCGAGGCACTTCGCTGGCAGCACAGAATCTCTCAATAAACCTTAAAGTTACAAAGCAAGTTTTGTGAGGTGGTAGGTAAATGGTTTTACAATTATTCTTTCTGTGAGGCTGATGTCTTTAAGAATCAGTAAATGTTTAATATTTTTTTACCTTATGTCAGTTTTGTGATGTATGGCCTTAGTGAATTTGCTTTATTACAGCAATGGGTGAACCATTGTTACATTCAGGTTGCACCATCAGAAAATCTACTCTAGGTTTTCACTCCCAGTGACTAACACCAAGGGAAATCTTCTAATACATGCAGGTTATTCTGATAATATTTATTGGATCATGCTTTATTTTACCAGTTGGGAGAACAATCCTTGGACTGCATGTTCAGTTTTCTGTGGAGGTGGAATACAAACTCGAAGTGTGCCTTGTATTGAAGAGAACATGTTTGGTGAAATTATTCCGGTGGAAGAGTGGAAGTGCATGTACACTTTTAGACCTACACTAATTCAAAACTGCAACCTTTTTGACTGCCCGAAATGGATTGCCATGGAATGGTCGCCAGTAAGACATCCTCTTTTTTTTCAGCTCTTTACACATGACTGTATTGTTTTGCGGGTTAATTGGTTATCTCTGCATAAATTAAATCTGTTTGGACACAACAGCCCAGATTTTCCAACCGATGTTATTTATACACCACCGATAACCCATTTGGTTTGCCATCAGTGTTAAAATTCTCCAATTGTAACGTCCAGGCTCACATTTTGAATATTAAATCCAATACTTCAGCATTTTTGTTATATTAGTTGATAACCGTAAGAAATAGATAGTCAATAAAGTGAACCTTAGTTCAATGTTAATGTAAGCATTATGGAGAGGAGAGAGTGTGCAAACTTAGATTGTTTCATAGCTGATATATGTTTGATTTAATGTCACAGAAAACTAAAACTAGTGCTGTACTGAAATACACTCTTTGATAGAGGAAATGAAATGAATAAAAACAATAAATAAGAGCACCGTTACTGGCGATGACAGTCACTAATCCTATTTTGATTGTTTTAACAGCTAATATATACTCTTTTGTGAACAAGAAGCTGGTAAGAATCTTTTTTTTCCCTTACAGTGCACGGTAACATGTGGTCGAGGCCTTCGTTACAGGGTTGTACTGTGTATAGACTACCGAGGGCAGCATACTGGGGGGTGTAACTCGCAGCTCAAACCGCACATAAAGGAAGAGTGTACTGTGCCAATTCCATGTTATAAAACAAAAGGTAATTATACAACAAAATGCCTTTCTCGCTGTCTGTACGACAACTCTAATCCTCCACAATCTGCTAATTGAGAGGAAAGATTTCTTTCCAATGCCGGGAACCATTAAATTGAGTAATCTTGTATAAAATTCAGTTCTAGGATTCAATAGCAATGTGTTCAGTAATTTTGTCCATTATGGACCACCAATTAATCATGGTTTTCTTTTTAAATGTTATGTATGTCATATTTTACGAAACATGTCGCAATTTTATGATCCTTCAGTCTTCTAGCCCCACTTCTCTCTTAGGAACCACCCCCTTCGCAGTCTCAGCTGCCAGCTTTTCATAAAGGCATCATCTATAAGCGATCCCTCAGCAACATTATCTGTAAATATTTGGTTAGCTTCCGTCCTTATGCCATTACCACCCAATTTTACCTCTGCTCTGCTGCTGTTGACTTCCCAATTGCTGCCATGGAGTCTCAACATTGACAAGATAGAAGCCATCTTGGTCAGAAACTTGGCATCCCTGTCACTGATTCTATTTCCCTTTCCTGACTGCTGTTGCAAGCTGAACCATTGATTTCCTGTTTAACGTTGAGCTGAGCTTCAAACCGTGCATCCACTCTATTACCAAATATGCCTACAACATCCTTACCCCTGCAACATCGCTATGTACCTACATCATCCCTGTGCCTTTGTAATCTCATGGTTTCATTTCTTCCCAAGTTCCACCTATAAACTCCAACACATTCAGAACCACTTCTGTCCCACACTGTTGTACTCCATTTGCTTCCATCCTCAGCACACGAACTTTAAAATCCTTGTTCTCGCTTTTGAACCCTTCAGTGACCTTGATCCGCCCCACCCCTGCACTCTCCTCCAGCCCTACATGGGAGCTATTCCTTCATCCAAGTTATTAATATATATGGTGAAAACCTGAGACATCAATACAGACCCCTGGGGAACACTACTTGTTACATCCCGACAATCAGAGAACAAACTTTTAAATCCCTACTCTCTCTCTCCTATCTCCCAACTAATTACCAATCCATGTCAGAAGGTTACCTCTAATTCCATGCGCTTTCATTTTTGCTAATAATCTCTTGTTCAGAACCTTCTGGAAGTCTATATAGACAACACCTATAGACACTCCCCTATCCACCATGCTAGTGAGCGCCTCAAAAAATTCAACTAGATTAGTCAGACATGACCTACCCTTCACAAATCCATGCTGACTCTCTTTGATGTTCAGAGGGATTTGGATGTCCTTGTACACGAAACAGAAAGTTAACACGCAGGTACAGCAAGCAATTAAAAAAGCAAATGGTATGTTGTCCTTTAGTGCAAAGGGGTTGGAGTACAAGAGTAAGGAAGTCTTGCTGCAGTTGTTAAAGGGCTTTGGTGAGACCACACCTGGAGTACTATGTACAGTTTTGGTCTCCTTATCTAAAGAAGGATATACTTGCCTTAGAGGCGGTGCAACGAAGGTTCACTAGATTGATTCCTGGGATGAGAGAGAGGGTTGTCCTATGAGGAAAGATTGAGTAGAATGAGCCTGTACTCTCTGGAGTTTAGATGAAAGAGGTGATCTCATTGAAACATATAAGATTCTGAGAGGGCTTGACAGGGTAGATGCTGAGAGGATGTTTCCCCTGGCTGGAGAGTCTAGAACTAGGGGACATAGTCTCAGGTTAAGGGTTCGGACATTTAGGACTGAGATGAGGAGGAATTTCTTCACTGAGGGTTGTGAATCTTTGGAATTCTCTATCCCAGAGGGCTGTGGATGCTCAGTCGTTGAGTATATTCAAGGCTGAGATCGATAGATTTTTGGACTCTAAGGGAATCAAGGGATATGGGGATCGGGCCGGGAAGTGGAGTTGAAGCCAAAGATCAGGCGCAGACTCAATGGGCCAAATGGTCTCCTTCCATGCTGCAACATTTCTATGATTCTATCAGCCATGATCTTATTGAATGGCGGAGCAGGCTTGAGAGGCTGTATGGCCTACTGCTGCTATTTCTTATGTTGATCAAATGATATCTGTTCAAGTGCTCAGTAACTCTGTCTCTGATGATAGATTCCAATAACTTCCCTACAATTAATGTTAAACTGACAGGTCTGCAGTTACCTGGTTTCTTTCACCTTCCCTTCTTAAATAATGAAGTGACATTTGCAATTTTCCAATCCAAAGGCACAACTCCTATAACATACTGAAGGCACGAATTCCATACGAATGTATTATCTATTTGTATGAAAATTCATCAGTGTAATTGCAAGGCCTGTTTATCCGTGTGATTCAGTAAATATGTCACTGGTGTCCTGCTTTTAGTAGAAGTTAGGATGAGCTAAACGAGCAAAGAATTAAGTGAGTCCAGAGGACTGGTCAAAAGAAATTACAAGCAGGGTCCAGAGGGGAAAAAAAAGGAGTCTCAGGCTCCTAGCTTTGCAGATAATATCTATCCCACAGGATTAGTAAATCACGTTATCTCAGAAAATGGCTCCATAGGTTGTATTTCTGTTTGATTTAAAATGCACTGCAACATTTTTAGGACTTCAATTGGGGAAGTAACATGATTAAACTGACGGAAAGGAATTCTTAATTGAATAGTACAATGTAATTATTGTTTTGAATGAGTCTGGGGACCCATGGGTTTGATATATGCGTGGTATTTCCAGAAAAACTTCCTGTGGAAGCCAAAGTACCCTGGATTAAACAAGCACAGGAACTGCTGGAACCGAGAGCTGCATCTGAGGAGCCAACGTGAGTTCATGGGTTTTCATTTTCACGTTATGCTTAATGTTGTATTTGTTTAATAATGACACACGCAACAAATGTACTCATGATCTAATGGACTGAAACTTGTGCTGATCTTTGTGGATTGGTGACATTGCTTTCACTTCAAATAGTGGGATACTTTTAGAACTTAGGGCAGTTGTCTTGTTTTACTTCAAGGTCGTATTTATTGACAAGGGGTGGCTGAGAGTCTGCATCAAATGTTCTTTTTCTCAGAAAACTCTAAACATGTTGCAGTATACTACTTCTGAAATGATTTTCCTTTTCAGCCATCCAAAACTGCTTATTGCATCCTTGTTCTGCATACAGTTGAAAACATGCAAAAAATCTGGATAAGCTTGTAATTATATATTCACATCCTTGAAATCAGACAAAGACGACCTTTACTGTTTAGTTAGAAGCTAATTTCATAAATCCACCATGATTTTTATTAGATCTAGAAGACTATATGCTGTCAATTCAAGCATTTGTAATCAGGATGTCAAATAGGTTCATTGTGAATTTATGTATACTTGAATTTATAGGCAGAAGAAATAGTTGAATAGCCAAGAGTTAAACCAACATATGAATTGACAATCTTTGGGTTAATGTTTATGCTCATTGGTGTAAAGGATGCCATTGAACACTTTTTACACTTTGGCTACAATGTAGCAATAAGTATCTCTCAGGTCAGGCACAACACAGCTGGTTACAAGGAGTTGTTCCATGCTGCAGCTCTAGGCCTCTCATACTTGCACTCTCTGATCTCAGTTCAAGGCCCTGTAGTGCAGCAAGCAGGGATCCAGAGGGGAAAATCGGACCCATCATTTTTTTAATCTTTAAGTATGAAAATGTTCTCTAAAAGTCTGTTAACAAATGTATTACAGGCAGTTAGCATTTAGCTGTGCATCAGATTGTGACTCCCATGAGAGAGAATGTCTGCACTGCAGAAGTAACATGTAGTTCAGTAGCATAGTGGTTGATGGACATTCCATCATCTGGACATCTTATGGTGAATGAGCTTTCATGTGCCAGCAAACCTTCACTATACATCAGAGCAAGTTAAATATTAAGAACAGCCATTGACTGATTTAAGGAAAGCCATAATGAATATGAGTGAGTGATGCTAATAGAGCCGAGCGTAGAAGTAACAAGAATGCATTCCTAAGAATTTTGGTGGCTGTTTTTAAACGCAGTGGAGCTAATCCAGATCCATTTGTCAAACTTTTGAAGATTTACATTACGGAACATTGATAATGTTTAACTTTCAGAAGGTGAATTTCATAATCCTTTGTCTTAACAAAAATGGAGGATTGACTCTTCTTTAAAAGAATGTACTTTTGTTGAGTGATTTTGTACAGTGGAATGCCATAAAAATGTTTTATTGAGCAGGAAAGATTTTTTGAGGGTGAAAATGTGTTATGTACTTGGGCCCCATTCTACTGGGTGGTTCCTTTTCATAAAGTAAGTTTTGTTTTGTGCAACAGGGACTTAATTCAGTAGTTTCAGCAATATAGTGGTCACTCTATTGTGCTGCATATTGTCAAAGAAATGGGGTCAGTACAGGGGAGTAGGACCACAACATCTCCAACCTCATGCAAATCTAAAATGGCAAGCTTGACACAGATGAAAAGGAAGGTTTTTTAAAAAGTAATGCATAGTCTTTAATAGGTGAAGTCTTCGTTGTTCTGATCAAGCTGTTAGAAAATTGTGCCAAGCGTCAGCCTAAAGCAGTTGCAGATCAGGTAGAGAACAGATTAGGAAGGATGTCATTGGAACAAACTGTTATCAAATTCCTCTCTCTGCAACTATTTTTTTATTCATTCATGGGATGTGGGCGTCGCTGGCAAGGCCGGCATTTATTGCCCATCCCTAATTGCCCTTAAGAAGGTGGTGGTGAGCCACCTTCTTGAACCGCTGCTGTCCATGTGGTGAAGGTTCTCCCACAGTTCTGTGTCTTTTTGTAGCAGGATTGTACAACTGAGTGGCTTGCTGGCCATTTAAGAATCAGCCACATTGCTGTGGGTCTGGAGTCACATATAGGCCAGACCAGGTAAGGACAGCGGGTTTCCTTCCCTAAAGGACATGAGTGAACCAGATGGGTTTTTACGACAATCTGGTAGTTTCATGGTCACCGTTACTGATACTAGCTTTTAAACTCAATTTAAATTCCCCAGCTGCCGTGGCGGGATTGGAACTCATGTCTCCAGATTATTAGTCCGGGCCCCTGGATCACTAGCTGGTAACATAACCACTATGCTACCATATCCTTTGGTAACTTTAACAGAGGTGTTATAGCCCCAACAATATGCCTTAATCCCAACTTCAGAGGCGCAGTTATCAAATGGGCTTTGAACTAACACCTACTGCCATAGACACTAAGCATCAGAAACTGTGGCATCACCGCGAAGGAGATGAATCAGCTCCAGCCTCCAGGAAATAAGAAGGGTGAAGAGGGACTCCATGATGTGGATGAGGTGTTATTGCCAGCAAGCAAACAGCATCAGCAGATCATTGGCACATTTTTTAGCTGACCTCCAAAAGTGTCGTTTGTCCAAATGCCGTGGAGCTTTGATAATTGGCTCCTCCTCTTGTGTGAGATGGCAGGGAGCGTAACTGCACTTCAAAGTGTAATTTACAAACTGCACTATGGACTGTAATAGTCGTTATTTTCTCGTATCTTCACAGGTTCATTCCTGAGCCCTGGTCACAATGCAGTACTTCGTGTGGAGTTGGCAAACAAGTACGAATAGTCAAGTGCCGTGTTCTGCTTTCATTTTCTCAAACAGAGGAGGAGCTGCCAGATGAGGAATGTGAAGAAGACAAACCTCCCACTGAGCAAGCTTGTTACTCAGTGCCCTGTGATGGTGTTACTGCTACGTATGAATCAGAGGTGGCCTACTATGATCGTGATGACAATGAGATGGAAGAGCAGTTTGACTGGGAGTATGAAGGTTTCACCCCATGCTCAGCTTCATGTTTAAGAGGTATTTTGTTATTTAAATTTGTCGTTGAGCGTCTTAATTCTCTTTGGCCCTGAAACTATGCTGTATGACAATAGTGTCCGATCATTTCATCTTTCCATTATGTCAGCAGAAACGTTGACCCAAATTAATGTCAATAGGCTGTTTGATCACAGGAAGCATCACAACGCAGCCTGATTCTGTTCTCACCCGACCTCAATGCATGTAAACTTCCAGGGATGGTCAGAAGGTAGTGATCAGGAGCGTGAGCCCCAGGCAGGTTTCCTTTCCTTTGCTAAGGGGTGCTGAGGCTAATTTGAAGGTTCTACCAGATTATTCAGTACAGGACATGGGTTGAAGTTGTGACCGTTCATGGTCCATGTGGTTGAGCTCGTGGACACCTTCACTTATCTTCTTTTAAAGCTGGCACTGCCCTGCACTGTGGGCTTTGGTTCTTCATCTAGTTTGTCAATTTAAAAAAAAGATAGTAACACGTTCGTTATTTCATGATGAATTAAACAAAATTAAAATGGAACAAAAGGTAAAATGCACACCTTAAAACATCTTAAACAGATTTGTTGCCATAAATAAGTATCAAAATAACAGGTAACAATGAAGATAAACTCCTATCTCATGGTGCATATTATCCGTAGAGGCTACAGCCTGGAAAATATTGTTTGTGTGCAATTGAGGGTAAACAGAGCATTTCTTAATGTTTTTGAGAGTTACTGAGCTCACTGGTTAACCCTCCATTTTACTGTTGCCTGGAGCGGCACTCAAACACGCACTTCATCGCTGATAGACCAGGCTAGCCAATGAAGTAGCAGAAGCGATAATCCTGACAATCATCGGAGAAGTGCAACAATGAGACATCTAAATAGGGCAATGGAGCCCTAGGAACTGCTTACTGAACAATAGTACTGAAGAAAGGAGCATCGCCGAGGGAGAAGACCCAGATTTACCGACCCGTCGCTGGAAGTCCCACTGAAAGGTTCCTGGGAGGGGAGGGACGCACTTTATGCGACGGATGGCCACTTTGTTCTTCTCTACCATGATCCCTAAAAATACCTGCATACCAGGCAAAGGGAAGAGATAGCAAAAGGGTGACTGCAGTGTCCAGAATGAGCAAGAGTTGTAATGATGTCAGTCCTCAAAAAAAAAAAAACCTGCTAAGGTAAGTCAAAAACACTGATCCATATGACAAGCACCTGTCCCAAGCACACATGCAAAACTGTCCTCTCTGTAATAGTTTAATGCTTTAATGCTGGAAGATGCTATGCAGCAAGACTAAGTTACCTAAATGCAATGCCGCGATAACAAAATCAGGAATGCTTTGTTTGAATGGGGACACTTGGGATGGATTTTATTGGTACAATTAAGAAGTAGTAGGGTAATTTATGCAGGGCGACGATTCTTAAAGGAGCTGTACACAAGAAAGATGCATCCTTAATTTGTAGCACACGTAAGGCCCTTGAAGCTGTGCAGCCAAGGGACATTGTCACTGCACACACTTTTAATACTTCTCTATTATTCTTCTGCTCATAGGATAAGATGGCTTTTAATCACCATTAACAATTTGATAAAGGAGGTGGCTTGTAGCAATTTAAGCCATTGACTACGTTATGTTCTTCTAGACAGATTTCTGGACTCCAGTGGAATCAAAGAATATGGGGATCGGGCAGGAAAGTGGAGTTGAGGACGAAGATCAGCCATGGATTGATTGAATGGTGGAGCAGGGTCGAGGGGCCACATGGCCTACTCCTGCTCCTATTTCTAATGTTCTTATGTCTACTTATAAAGAGGCTGCCTTTGAAATCATTAGCTGTGAGACCACTGAGGGAGTGAGGGACAATAAAGCAAGATGCTTCTCCCTGGCTTATGGCTAATACTATAATAGTCATGTTATTTAATGACCTTCTGAGTGACTATCACACAGTCACTGTAGTAAAATCAGAGTGTATCATGAAATGGGAGTAGTGCTTAAAAGTGGTTACTTGAGACAGCGTTTTGTCATTTCATCTTTCAAGTTCCCCTCCAAGTCACACACTATCCCCATTTGCATATATATCACTTTAATGTCCCTGGGTCAAAATCCTGGAACTCCCTACCTAACATCACTGTGGGAGTACCTTCACCACACGGACTGCAGCGATTCAAGAAGAAGGCCCACCATCACCTTCTCCAGGGCAACTAGGAGTGGGCAATAAATGTTGGCTTTCTAGTGACTTCCCCATCCCGAGAATAAATTTTTAAAAATTCTATTTTCTTAGGAATGAAAGATTACTGCCACAGCTGGCATCCTGGAGCAAGTCAGCACCTCACTGCATCCCGAGTCACTATCAACACCTCTGCAAAACACCAGCACCCATCCTAAAAGATGTAGATTATGAGGCCCAGCAAGTATTATAGGGTGGGAGACCTTGCATGGGTGAGGAACTGCTACTGGCTGGAAGTTCAGCATGGTTCCTGCCTCTGCTGCAGTGCCTAGGGATCCAGGCCTCACATGGTCTGCTGTCTGCGCAGCATTATCGACATGAATCACTGTGTCTCTGCAAAATACACTGCAAGGTTTGGAGACTAATGCGGAGGAGTCTCTGTGAAATCAGGGCTGGTCACTTGTCTGCCCTGTGGGGTAGGTGGCGACTCTTGTGGCAGGTGTAACAGGGCCTTAAGTGGTGCAGGTGGTAAATACCGTAGGAGTGTCTCTCTCAAATGCTCGGAGTGCTGTTACAGATGCCTGAGGCACAAATCAATACGTGCTCTCTTGACTAGCTTCAACGTGCTGGATAGAGACAACCCTGATCTAGGGATTCATTGACGTCATAGCTGCCCAAAGTTCCATTTTCAAACACATCAGTGGATGTTCTGAGGGAGTGCCTGGAGCTACTACAGATCAGGTGGTTGGCTTTAAATCAACAACACATCTAAGCCATTGAACATTCTTCAAATAAATGATTGCCTTACAACAAAGGCATAATAAAAGCTCCTGAGGAAGTGAGCATTGGCCTGCATGTTCCTGTGTTGGTGGTCAGCTACCAGCCGGACATTGAGGGAATAAAACCTCTTTCATGTAGGGTACAGCATTGTGCACAGAGGCTTGAATGGCAAAATGGATGGAATCAATGACCGTTGGATTCTGTGATTGCCAGCCGATCTGTAGAACTCTGTTGCCCTCTTATACCGCTGCTGCTGGTCACGCTGAATAAAGCACCCTGTTGCAAGCATACGTTTGTGACTAATCCTGGAGCAGTATTAATCCTGTTCAAAGATTATTTTTACCCATCCTCTAGAAGTGAGAAATAGGAAACAACTCATAGTCTTCTGTTAAAAATGTATGAACCATGCTGGTGTAAAAATTGCACCCAAGAAGTCAAGTCATGAAAAATTCATGTGAAGATGTGTTTTTTGCATTGGCATATGTAACTGATGTATTTTGTATACTTAATTTACACTATCTAGGAGTCCTTATGGTATATGAGTTCTCATGGTATACTATACAAGTTCTCATGGTATACTATCTAGAAGTTCTTATGGTTTACCATCTGGGCGTGCTCATTGTATACTATCTAAAAGTTCTTTACTCAATTATCTGATTTAGCATTGTGTCAAAGTGTCAGTTAATCAACTTGTGCTACATGTGTGCCATTCCTGATTCCTTTGATAATTCTGTGTTTATTTTCACTCTCAGGGAAACAGGAAACAATAGTTGTATGTCGTAATAAACATACACAAGAAAGCGTGGATGCCAGTTTGTGTGACAACTTCAAACGTCCTCCACATATGGTTCGAGCCTGCGGTACTAAGCCTTGTCCTCCCAGGTATGTTTCGTTCTTAATATTTGGGAATCAATCTTTAAAGCAGTCTCACTATTTGGATTTTATAATTTGTGTTCTTAATTAAATGAGAAATTCAACAAGAGCCTACAGTGTTGTGAAGGGAGCTACGTGGCCACTTATTGGTGTCTTTCAGTCGCCAGAAAAGAAAAAAGAAAGACGAGCATTTGTACAGCGCCTTTCCCAACCTCAGATCATCCCAAAGCGCTATACAGATAATGAAGTACTTTTTTGTAGTGTGGTCACTGTTGTAATGTAGAAAATGCGGCAGCGTTTTTGCACACAGCAAGGTCCTACAAACAGCAATATGATTATGATCAGATAAACTGTTTTAGTGATGTTGGTTGAGGGATAAATATTGGCCAGGACACCGAAGAGAACTCCCCTGCTCTTCGCAATAGTGCCATGGGATCTTTTACATCCATCTGAGAGGGCAGACGGTTTAACAATGTCAGATGCTAACATTGCCACAATGTTAGGCTGTTGCTTCGAGGCAGGAGGGGAACAGATGTTTTGTGTAAAGCTCCCCACAGTTCACTCTCGGTTCTTATGACGCCACTGAAGTCGAAAATCTCAATCTGGGCGTTTCCGCCTCGGCCCATTCCGCCTCATTGGAGTGTCAGAGTAGCCTCCCGAATAATGCAGTGCTGACCCCAGTGCAGTCTCCAAGGTCAAGCTGATATGCATATTTTCAGTGGTCTGGGGTTTTGCCACTTGGGAGGAGAATGGAGGAGGTGGGGGAGTGGGTGCTGGTGGGTGGTAAATAGTGGCGGCTGCTGCTAAGTGGTGCAGTAGTTGGAGCAGCTTAAAGGGCCAGGCAGCCACACTGATAACTGATCCATTGATTCTTGCCTGCATTGTCCTTTTAAATTCTGTTTGACATCCTACCTGGCCTGGCATTGCTGGGGTTGTTCGCATCCAGCATTCGTGAGGTGACAATAGTGGAAAATATAAAACATCGCTCCGCCGTTATTGCTTCAGTTCAATGTACCTATCCATATTTAGACAGGTATTACATCATGCTAAAACATGAACAGGGATTCAGCATTCCCACCTGATTTTCCACCCTTCTACTGCAGGAAAGGCAGGGACAATTACAACCTACAATATATACCTCTAACCACCAGTTTCAAGTCTAAAACTGTTTTAAAAGGATACCTGAAAGATCCTGCACCAGTTCAGATTTATAGTATTTAGGATTATTAGACGATACAAGCAACATATGGCAAACACAACAAGGCTGCACTCGCAAACACAGCCTAGCGAGGCTGGACTGCAGATCAGAGAGTTGAGGCGAAGTGTTCAAGCCTTGATTCCAGCTCACACTGCCGTCTTGCGTGACTCAGCCCCAGGAGTGCAGCCTCACTGCATTTGAATTTATACTTCCTCTTTTAAAAAGTGAGATAAATCCTTAAAATCTAGGTTGACTTGCGTTTTCCACTGAACAAACGATGTGAAATTAAATGATTTGAGGACAGAAGAAAGTATGGAAGAGGAACAGGCCAAAAAGCCCACTGAGCCTGTTCCTTCCACTGATCATCTACAGTCTTAACTTATTGCCCTGCTCCAGGGAAACGAAATGTGATAGGACGATCATCGGTTTTGATGGGAGAATGAGCTAGAAAAGCCTCCCTCAACTGTACTTAACCAGTTTGTGACTTCCATCAGTAAATGAAAACTAGTAATGCATCACCATACTGACATTTAAAAATTATTTTTTTGTTTGACATTTCATGTTGTTCTCAATGTTTTTAGTCTAAATTTTAACACTGCCTCATAATGCAGTGGAAGTTACTTGAAACCATTCTAGAATTCACCAAGCAACAACTACAAGAAGATACTTAGAGTAAAATTGGGCTGTGTGTTATTGGTGTGTAAATTCCAAAGATTTCCTTTCTCTGCTATTTTAATGGAGGCATTAACCACCTCCTTATTGCTCTAGCAAAGAGTTAGCACAGGCACGATGGGCCAAATGGCCACCTCCTGTGCTATAAACTTCTATGGCTCTAGAAAGGATTTTCATATCAATGCAATTTGCGTACTAATTACACTAATATTGTACACTAATATTGCAGAGTGGAATTCTGTCCCCTTAAAATGCTGCCACCCATGTAATAAGACATATTGGGCCGGATTTTGCTGTAAATATAATGGTGAGGCTGACAGCGCTCACCGTTATTTATGTGCAGATTGGACAGTAACTTCTGGCGACCGCACTTGCGCAGTTAAACGCGGAAATCTGGAAGTTGCTGTACCAGATCCCTGCTCCTTCAAAAGCTGCGTGAAAACGGCATCTCGACGTCTGACTCACCATTTAAATGTATTGAATGGTGTGAAGTTCCTGTAATTACCTCATGGATATGGACTAAGCTTGCCAAAAAAAGCTACGTCTTGTCCATTCCTGGCGCCGTTTGTTTGCCGCTCACTGCAAAATCCGGCCCATTCATGAACAAGTCTGATCAATTGAAATATGCTTTTTTAGGATACAAGTGATGACTAGTGTACTAAAATAACTGCATTCTGTTTACAGAGCACTGAAAATACATAGACTTGAGAATATTTTCTGCTTGAATCAGGATTACATATGTTGAAGTGTTATGCCTGCATCTGGAATCTTATTGAATTAGAAATAACTGGGAAATAATTTGATGCATTTTAATTTTTATGCTTGGATCAGAATTCTGTTTCTAGCTAAACTGTATTAATTTTTTAAGATTAGAAGACAAAATTAACGTGTTATTTTGCTGTCTGTTAATGTCCAAGCAAATCAGTCTATCCTAAGGCCAAAGCTGTTAAAATTGCTATTGGGTTTTTTATTATTTGTCCTTGTGATGTGAATGACACTGGCAAGGCAGTATTTATTGCCCATCCCTAGTTGCCCTAAGGGCATTAAGAGTCAATCATGTAGAGCCACATGTTCGGACAGCAGTTTCCCTTCCCTGAAGGACATTAATGAACAACGAACCAACAACTTCCATAGTAATTTTTCATGTTGCTAGCCCACAAATATTGAAATCAGTTTCACATCTTGCTGAGATGGGTTCTGAATTCATGAGGCTCGATTGTCAAAGGAAATTGCAGGTGCGTTGGGGGCAGGGTGTCTGCGAAAATTGGGGACGTCCCGAGCGGATGAGGAAGCCGGCTCCAACCCGCCAACTTCTGGGTTCCCCCCAGACGCGTCTGTGTGCGCTCGTGCCTCATGAATGCAGAAGTTCCACCGGCAGTTAAAGCCGGCGGGATGATAGTCAACACAGTGATTTAGATAGTTTAAGTATTTGAACTAGTTATTTTCATGCTGATTGAGGCAGGGGACTGATTTTCATTCAGCCTCAGCGTCTTTCTCGTGCTTTGGGAAACACACCATGGGGGTGATTTTAAACCCCAAGAACGGGTGGGTTGGGGGCGGGTGGGAGTTGAAAATCATTTTTTTGGGGGCGCAACCACAAAATGTTCGGACTCTGCATTCCCAGTGGGAAGCCTGTACTTTTACAAGCCAACGTTAAACCAGAAATAAAGCCGGGTTGCTGTCACGACCAAAAAAATAACTATTTTCAACTCCCACCTGCCCCCGACCCGTCTGTTCTTAGGGTTTAAAATCACCCCCCATGTCTTTGGAGACGTGTTTCAGCCGGCAGCCAGTTGGACATTGAAATGCTTGTTTGACAGATGGGGAAAAAAGGTGAGTTATTGCAGCAGGGCACTCTGGTCTTTCAGACAAACTTTTGGCTGGGAGATAGAATCATAGAAGTTACAACATGGAAACAGGCCCTTCGGCCCAACACGTCCATGTCGCCCAGTTTATACCACTAAGCTAGTCCCAATTGCCTGCACTTGGCCCATATCCCTCTATACCCATCTTACCCATGTAACTGTCCAAATGCTTTTTAAAAGACAAAATTGGACCCGCCTCTACTACTGCCTCTGGCAGCTCGTTCCAGACACTCACCACCCTTTGAGTGAAAAAATTGCCCCTCTGGACCCTTTTGTATCTCTCCCCTCTCACCTTAAATCTATGTCCCCTCGTTATAGACTCCCCTACCTTTGGGAAAAGATTTTGACTATCGACCTTATCTATGCCCCTCATTATTTTATAGACTTCTATAAGATCACCCCTTAATCTCCTACTCTCCAGGGAAAAAAGTCCCAGTCTATCTTTGTGTTTACACTGAAAATTCTTTGTTTCCACTCAGAATTCTTCTGTTCACACATAGTTACCAACTTTTCAGACCCCCTCAAACTGACACTATCAGGATGGGGGGGGGGGGGGGTGGGGCGCCATGTTTGCATTCACCACCACATCCGAGGATGAGCAACATCAACAGCCCGACCAGGCACGGTATGCACTTCTGCCACTTGGAGCTCCACAACACAGTGCTGCGCCGCAGGCACCTGCAGAAGAGCACAGAGGGCAACAACAGAGAGAGCGACGTCGCAGGAGGCACTAACCTCGCCACAGGGCCTACAGACCGAGGCTCAGCTTCCTGGACCTCTCTGAGGAGCAGTGCATATGGGGGCCAAGAGTGAGTCGTCAGGTGGTCACAGATATCTGCAGCCTCCTTCATGCCAAGCTGCTCCCGGCTGGGCCGAGCGGCATCTCATTACCCGTCGCTGTCAAAGTCACCACTGCTCTCAACCTTTTCGTCTCCAGATCATTCCAGGGTGCCACCGGGGACATCGCCAGGGTCTCTCAGGTGTCTGCACACAAGTGCATAAGGCAGGTCACCGATGGCTTGTTTCGCAGGGCCTCGCAATATGTCAACTTCCCCAGGGACGACCTCAGCCAGACTGAGAGGGCATGGGATTCCACTCTGTGGCTGGCTTCCCACCGGTACAGGGTGCGATCGATTGCACCCATATAGCAATACGAGCACCTCCACATGAGCCAGGACTGTTCATCAACAAGAAGGGGTATCACTCCATCAACATTCAGCTGGTTTGTGACCACCGCAAAAGATTCCTTCACATGTGCACCAGATTCCCTGGCAGCTGCCACGATTCCTTCATTCTGAGGGAATCCAACATCCCAGGGCTCTTCCACGCACCGAACACCCTTAAGGGCTGGTTCCTCAAGACGAGGGATACCCTCTTCACACGTGGCTCATGACACCTCTGAGGAACCCCACCACCGAGCAACAGCATGGATACGACAGCCACATCACCACCAGGTCTACAATTGAGCATGCTATAGGGCTGCTCAAGATGCAATTTAGGTGTCTCGATCGTTCTGGGGGAGCGCTTCAAAATGCACCAGACAGAGTGGGACGGATTATAGTAGTGTGTTGTGTCCTGCACAACATGGCACAACAGAGAGGAAGTGCCTCTTGAGGGAGGCCCCATCCACATTGAGGAGGAGGAGGAGGATGAACACATGGCCAGAGCAGCGGCTCACCTGGCTGCTCGTGAGGCCCGGGAGTCACTGATATGTGAACGGTTCTTCTAATATCAATCCTTAGACCACCTGGAAAGATTAGTGCCAACACCAGCCCCCCGCACGAAACAGTCCTGCAACTACTATAAAGTGACCCATTGGGTGGCATCAAGTGTCGCCGTTCATGGTGAAGCTCGTGAAAGGGCACTATCACAAAAGCCAGTCAAGAATGGGCAAGACGTGGCAGTAGTGGTAAGAATGATAACATTTAATGTGAATATAACAAAAACCAAATATAAATTAAAAACATGACAGTCTGTCAGACACCCTTGTACATACCCTTCGTGATCACAATACCTTAGCCTTTTTCTTCCTGCTACTTCTACATGGTGCATCCCCTGTGGCTGCAGCAGAGGTAGTGGCAGGTTGCTCATGATTGTGGCCAGACTGCTTAGATGCTTTCGGCCTACGCCCTCTGGGTTTTGGAACCCAGAGGGCCCCTCCAAAGACTGCACCTGTGCAGAGGCAGACTCGGCCACCTGGAGAGGAGGCACCATTGTGGGTACTGGTTGAGAGATGGGCAACGGGTGAGACAGTGGAGCGCTTTGAGTGGCGTCCCCACTTCCATGTCCCCTTTCGCCATCATCCCTCCCCTGAGCCAGGGTCACATTATTCCTACCACTCCGCTGGACAACAGTTTGGAGGATATATGTGATGCCTTGGAAGGACAGTGATGGTGTATCTGTCTGCCTGTTTAAAGCAGCAGAATGTTGCTCACCCTGAGTCCGAATGACTGTTGTCAGGGCCTGAATGGACTCGTTTGTGAGCCGTGCTTGAAGCTGAACAGAAGCTAGCCTTCTCTCCATCGCAGACATTCCCGCACTTACCTGTGCCGCCATTCCACTAATGCAGGATTTGGACGCCTCTATCCTCTGCACTATTATGGAGAGTGCGCGTGGCACCTGTTCCAGTACCTCGCAAATGTGCTGCTGTCCCTCCTTTTTAAAGGATGGCCCCTGGGGTTCAGCATCTGCGTCCAGCTGAGCAGAGCCTGGAGAGGAGTGCACCTACCGATGTGGATTCTCCACAGCTGCCCCTGCCACCAGTGCCTGCTCGTGCTCGCTTGTGTGTGGTGACTCACCAGGTGCCAACCCAACTGACTGAGCACTGGGACCCACTGAGATGTGAGTATCTGCGCTGGTGGATGACTCGCTACGATGTGACGGTGCGCCCTCAGAGGCCTGAAGCTCCTCTGAGGAATCATCACTGCAGTCGTTGAAGGGCCTGGAAGAGAACAGAAGGCAATATTAAGCAAGATCACAGATGTGTCATGTTGCGATGAGCATACTGAGGTGTTCTACATACCAAGCATTGTTAACATCAATTCACATTGTGTGCGATGAATGTTAAAGTTGTGTCACCAGACGTTTGTGGGGTGCCAGTCTCGGCGTCCCCGACGGACAGGCACTTGAGGGTGCAGCTGATCTGCAGGGCGTGCTGCTCCACGTCTGTGAGGACCACTCCTTCTTGTGGCCCCCCTGCAGTCCTGGCCTTCTCACGTGCATTCTGAGCTCTCTTCTGGAAGGGGAGAAAGTACAGAGATGTGAGTGAGTGCTGGTGAAGTGGCCAGCCGATGAATGCACTGCTTTGGGTGAGGCAGACCGTGAAAGAGATACATCAGAAGGTAAGTATGAGACAGAGCCATCACATTGGATGCGGATTGAGGTGAGTGGTAGTGGTGGGGTGATTAATGGGGAGGTGAGGAAGTGCAGGTAAGTTGAGGATGAGACTAAAGTGGATGTGAGGAGTGATGTGATAGAGTAGAATTGGCAGTGCAGAGTGAGTTGTTGGCGTGGGGGGAGGTGGGAAACGGTGATGTGGAACAGGGAATGCAGGAGAATCAGTAAGTGTACTCACTTTTGCTGACCTAGTTAGGTTATTGAACCGCTTCCTGCACTGGATCCAGGTGCGGGAGATGTTGCTGCTGCTGGTGACCTCCTCTGCCACCTCGAGCCAGGCCGCCTTGGCGACAGAGGCAGGGCACTTCCTTCCGCCCACAGGATAAAAGACTTCCCTCCTCCTTCTCCTCACCCTGGCCAGTAGCTGCTGCAGAGAGGCATCATTAGACCTTGGAGCAGCCTTGCCCATGTGCTGCTCCATTGCGCCTTTTGGTGTGCGCTGCAGCAAAAGCCTTTGGAGCAATGGCCCTTCAAATAGAGCCGCTCCAGCTGACAGCCTGTGATGCGGGTGCGCAGTCCGCCCACTGCGCAGCTTTCGGACGGCAAACCCGGAAGCCATGTTAAGGGCCACCAATTAACTTGCAATCGCGTGGGAAACAGTAGTATTTTATTAGTCGGGTTACCCATGCGCCCATTGACCCCCCCCCCCCCCGCCCCCATATTGCCGTCCCACCGCCCTTTGAAAATCGGGGCCCGTGATCTTGGGTAGTTAGTCCAGTAGTATAATCACTAGGCTACATGCTTATAAAAACAAAGTTTTAAATGAAAACTTATAAATGTTTCTTTTAAAGCCAAGATTAATGCATGTTTACATAAATATCAGCTATTAAACTTTGGGTAATACAGAATGTTTGAAGACAGGGCTATAAAAAGGTCTATAAAAGCTTGGGATAGAGTGTTTGAACTGTATATAGTGCAGAATGTTCACTAATGTGCTGCAGGATGATGTTACAGGACATCGACCCATGGCCCCCAGTCCCGTGGATTCCCCAAATGGTGAAATCATCTCAGTCCAATCACTGGGGAAGCCATTTCCCTGAGGGAGGGGAAAATCATCCTGCACCATACTCTTGTACCTCCTAGTGACTGGTTGGTTATAAAGGACCTGAGAGCAGATTTCTTGCTTATTTTGTCATGTGGACATGGTGCAGTTGAACTAAGTAAACAGGGGAAATTAAAAGGTGATTTCCTTTAGAACTCATTTCCGTAAAATTAGAAGAGACACTTGGGACCTTGTACCTCTTTCAAATAACCAGAAATGTACTTGTGGTATGAACTGTAGAATAGCATTATTCTTAATTCTTATGATTGTTTATTTTTTCGACTGATTTGCTTTCAGTTTCTTTGCATATTTCTAAGTTTTTCTTCATTGGAACGTGACCTGTTGGAAATATCCTTGAAATTTGTGTGTATAGTTTTCAGTATCATTAAGGGCCATGTTTTCATTTTGTATGTTAATTAGAAAGAAATTTATGTAGTGCCTTATCATGCCAGTACATCTAAAAGCAATTCACATGCAACAAGTTACTTTTGAAGCACGAGTTATCAGGGAGGCCAAGCCAGTAGAAAGCGGTAAGGGACTTTTCTTTTAACCACTACTCTGACACACCTTCCCTGAGAAATTCGCAAGATATAAATGAAAAGTGAGATCAGAGCTCCAAATCAGACCTAGAGTTAGTGCTGTTAATGAAAGACAAATTTTCACTTACAGTGTTGACTGACAAATAGGACAGCCAAGTTTTCATTTCCATAATATGGGCACAGTGGCTACTGATGACTATTTCATAGTACTACAAGAATTGGAGAAGATGGTGTACTATAAGTGAACAACTCAAAGAACAAACTGTCCCAGAGAGCAGATCGACTGCAACAGACGTCGCTATGTCACTTGAGGAGCCACACAAGCTTAGCAGGGAGGGTGTGACTAAGATGTGTACCTGATCTATGATTCCTGCGGAGACCCTCAACCATCCACACTGCACTACCAGTGACAGTGAGCATTACCACTGCCTTCAACTTTTATGGTACAGGGTCCTTCCCAGGCATCCGCAGGGGTCTGTGGCTTTGGGAGCTATTGCTGTATTAAGGAGATAACTAATGCCAAGTTGTCCTATGCACTCACCTACATACGCATCAGCCAGTGACCAGGTACAGCTTTGCCAACTTCATTTGGCCAAGGTAAAGAACATCATTGGCGTGTAGTGGTTCATGCGCCTAAAAGCATAACTAAATAAGAGGAGAATTTCTGGTCAGTACAAAATCTTGCACCAATGTAAAATGGACGTTAGAGCCTGGGAAATCAGGTGGTGATTGATTTTGCTGGCTACCTGCTGGACTTGCACTGCTCATGAATTTCTGGCTCCTGTAGAGTGTCCTCACACAGAATGTGCAAGAGTCTCATTTCAATAATCAGATACACAAGTTAGATTTTTTTTAGCAGCATTGATACGAAATCCAGAAGAGTGCGAGGACATAGGGCATGCAAGTGTGGATTGGGGAGTGTGTCATGGTGCCACCCTCGATCTGTGAGACCACTGAAAAGTTTACCAGGAAAAAGAAAGACTTATCGTGCCTGAGTATGTTTGACATAATCCTACTGTTAGCGAGGGGAATGATAAAGAAGCATCTCATGTGAGTAGGCAGCTGGTTGAAGGGAACGTCTATGGCTCTGAGGTTCTTCTCCATGATCCCGCCTGAACTTTGTAGGCCTGTTGAGCTGCCGTCTGTGGGGTGCTTCTGCCTCTTCAAATCCTTCCCTGCCTCTTGTGGAGCCAGTGTGGTCCGCTGGAGTATCCCCACCATTTCCTTCGGGGCCGATGCCAGACTCCCTCTTGGTGGGGATCCTACTGGGAGTCTGCTGTCTATTTTCGATGCCCTGATCCAGGGAAGTCCTGTCCTGTCAGAACTCTGAACCGAAGAGAATATTCCCAGCCAACGTGTGCGTTCTAGCCATGTCCATGCAGTGCACTGAAAACTGATAAGAACGGCACTCAGTTACCTTGGCAAAATTTGCAAGTGTTGAATTTTTTTCCCATCTGGGAGCATGACCTCTTTACAGCAGAAACTGCGTTCGCCTGCTTGGCCATTTCTGTCTAGGCAGCCCTGACAGCCGCTTAATGAGAGTGCCATTCAGAAGCAAATGTGGCATACCTCCTTGCGATGACTTCCTTCAACGAAACCTCCCAGGTTATCTTGGAAAAGGCAGCTGTCCTCCCTCCCCTCCGGGAACGTTCAGACTCCTGGCTCATTTTGCCACAGCTCGCAACAAAACCAGATGAATGGGAAAATTTTCTGAAGATTAAAAAGTGCTGATGCAGCTTTAATCCTGTCTCTTTGAGCTCTGCACTCCCACAATGTGATGCAAATTGCACTGGGAGCGCAACATCCACACGCAAGTGAGGGCACCTCGGAAAACCCAGGGAGGTTTCTTGCCTGTGACAGAAGCAAAACGCTCTTATGCCTCCTATGTGCTGGGAGTGAAACTTCCGCCCCGACGTTTTAAAGAGTTGTAAGGTTTGATCTTCCAGTCATGTTCACCAGGAAGAAATATTACACACAAATGTTTCACTTCGTAACCAATGAAAGTTTTAGCAGCTCCTCAATTAGATGTTGTGCAGATCAGTGCAATTTTCTATGGCTATTGCTGTTTATACACTTGTGTTCCTTTGTTTGTTTCCCTTCCCTTATGGCCAATACAGAAAAAAACGAAGGAAACATGTTTTTTAGATTACTAACACAGATGGAATGAAGAGTTGATTTGACTCTGGGCAGCCAGTAACAGATCAGAAAATTTGAATTAAAGCACATAAGGGTCATCGCCTCTGATCCCTGTCAGACATGAGTGCTGCTTTAAATCACATTTGTGATACTTGTATGTGGCTGACCCTCGACTGAGGCACACTCACACCAAGGATTTGCTTATTGTTGTCCTGGCAAGGACAAAACCTCAAGCATATTCAATTAGAGAAGCCAATCATACACTTAAATCAGCCAGTAAGTAAATCCATTGATAGTGAATGTTCCCTCAACAAGTCTATCTGACCTAAATCATTTCGCCATCTCAATCCTGAAAGTCTTTATTAGTTCTTTTAAAGAAACCATATGGCACTGGAGTTACTTACTACGTGGGGGGAAAAAACCCAGACATTTGCCATAAGGGCCAGTGGGAGTCGGGGACGTCACCACTCAGGAGAACAACCATCTTAAAATAGACAAAATTTGGCTTTTTCGCCATCCATTTCCATTATTGGGGATAATCAAGATTCCACTCTCGAAGAGTGTTGAGGCGAGTTTTCTAAAAAGGTTGTTCATCTGCTGATTACACACTATGAACTGCACCTAAAAAATATCAACAGTGAAATTCCCCCAAAAAATCTTACAGCTACTGGAAACAGACTGACTATATTATTGAAAATTCTGAGAGGAGTCCAAAACATCTGACTTTTCGGTGCTAAGTTAATTCACAGTCTGTCAGTACTATGTTATTGACAGCTAGCATATATGATTTGTTAGTTCAGTATATAATTGAAAACATCACTTCATATTGCTTGTTAACACAGCTGTAATGTCTGTCGCCTTTACTGTATCTACAGTTCATACATTTTAATAGAAGTCTTCTTTGAAAAATAATGTGTCTTTAAGTACTCTGGATTCATAGAAAACTATCCATCTCATGAGAAATTATTCAACTGTATCGCAGCACCAGTGTCCGTAATGGTCAGGAAGCCATCAAGTTTTCTGATGGAGTTGGACTCTAAAAGAAAGAGCGAACTTGGATTTATTTAGCGCCTTTCACAACCTTAGGTCGTCCCAAAGCCAATGAAGTACTTTTGAAGTGTAATCACTGTTGTAATGTAGGAAACGCAGCAGCCAATTTGCGCACAGCAAGGTCCCACAAACAGCAATGAAATAAATGTCCAGATCATCTGTGTCAGTGGTGTTGGTTGAGGGATAAATATTGGCCAGGACACAGAGAGAACTCCCCTGCTCTTCTTCAAATAGCACCACGGGATCTAATACATCCACTTGAGACTCAAAAGCAGCATAATAATGTCAAAAAAAATGGTGCAATGTCAAACACAACGACAATGTAATGCTGGAGCAACAGAAATGCTACCTGAAAACATTTTGGAATAAAAATAAGTTTTAAATGGCTCAACCACCGAAGACCACCTCCATTCAAAAGATAAAATCCACAACGTTAAAATGTACCACTCTTTAAAAATGCCGGAATAATCGATTACCCACCAGCATTCACAATGGCATAGTTTAAGAGAGTAATTAATGCAGAAGCATAGTGTGAGAAATAGAACAAAATTAGCTGGAAGTAGGGCAAAACCAATAAACCTTGACAAGAAAGGGAGGGGTGAACCAGTTTATTTTAAATGGGTTATTGCTTCCTTTCAAATAGCGGAGAAAAGAATTTGAGTTAATTGATGACGTTGCTCATAGTAATTTTCAGGCTTATATTCCCGTGCCTTGTATTCGTGGACAGTCACACAGCTTTGTATGTGCACTGTTATGCAAAATTGAAATGAAAGGACAGTGACACTTGTTAAATTTTTTAAAAAAATAATAATCCTACGCTAATGAGTAGCTGAGCCATATCAACCAGAAAGGCCCCAGGTGGATCTTAGATGGGACAGCATTACAATTATAGAATCATAGAATTTCACAGAAGGAGGCCATTCAGCCCATTGTGTCTGTGCTGGCTCTTTGAACGAGCAATCCAATTCGCCCCACTCGCCATAGCCCTGCAATTTTTTTCCCTTCAATTTATTCAGTTCTCTTTTGAAAGTAACTATTGAATCTGCTTTAGGGCTTGTGGGCAAGTGATATGAACATAAGAAAAAGGAGCAGGAGTAGGCCATGTGGCCGCTCGAGCCTGCTCCGCCACTCAATAAGATCATAGCTGATCTTCGACCTCAACTCCACTTTCCTGCCCGATCCCCGTATCCCTCGATGGAGCGATTAACACACTGTTTGGTGACTGGCAAAGTGAGGTCAACCACCGCCGCTTCTCATCTATAGGCTCTTCTTGGCCGCTAGTCCTTCCCCGTTTGGCCGCTGAGCCCTTTCTTCCATGTCACTGCTACCTACCCAATCACCCACTTCATCAACTGCTCCTGATGCGGCTGGACCCTCCCCCTTCCATGCTTCCAACAGATGCCTCTACCCGGAGACATGGACCAGGTATTGAAGCCGCCTGGAGCAGAGGGCTTTGATTGTTTTTTTTTTATTATGGAGATTACGAAGGAAGGACCTGGTGAGGATCCCGCTGCTGCCCTTCCACTCCTCTTTCCCCCTTCCACCAGGTCACACCTTTTCTTTCCCCCCATCCCCCCATCCTCCCCTCTTACCCCACTCTCTCCCCCTATCTCCTCCACTGCCACCCTTCTTCCTCCTCATTCCTCCCGTAATGGAGCTCACCTGCTTCTCCATCCATTAATTTAAATGGGTGGAAAATTAGGGACGCTCTGTTCCGCACATGCAATCCTCCTTGCCCAATTTTCCCCCCTCCACTCCATCCAGGTGATCCTTTATACCCAACGCAGTAAGAAGAAAATACGCCCTCTTGCGTGAGTGGCAATAATTTTGACCTTGAGTTTTTGTCATAATTTTTTTGCTGGAATGCGGATGTGATTGTCTAGAACATGTAATACTTACATTTATACCGAATTACTGCATCAAAAAACCTAGCCCTTTTCACATAAGGAATGACTCTGTGCCCCTCATTGCTGCTAGGTGTCCAAGCACAGCAGCAGTGTCCCACAAACAGTGATAGAAATGAATTAGTCTGGCTTTTGGTGATATTGGTTGAAGGAGGAATGCTGTCCAGGAACTCTTGACTTTACTTCAAATAATTCCATGGCATCTTTATTGTTCCTGTAAATCACTGGAACAAATAGATGAAAGGGGTAATTTTTCCATTTTGCACTGTCAGCAGGGATCCTTACCTGTGGGAAATTTCTATGCATATTGGAAATTTGGATGGCCATAAAATTGTCTACAGCGCTTCCCCAGATTCAGTGTTTCCTCTCAACAATGGGTACTTGTTAATTGACAATAAATAATGAAAACAAATATGTGTCTCTAAATGATAACAAATAGAAATATACTTCAATAAAAGAAAGACTTGCATTTATATAGCACCCTTCATGACCTTTGGAGGTCCCAAAGCACTTTATAGCCAATGAAGTACTTTTGAAGTGTAGTCACTGTTGTAATGTAGCAAACACGGCAGCCAATTTGTGCACAGCAAGGTCCCACAAACAGCAATGTGATAACGACCAGATAATCTATTTTTAGTGATGTTGGTTGAGGGATAAATATTGGCCTGCTCACACGTCACACATGTAAATTTCTGTGTCACATTTAAGAAAAAGGTATTTTTAAAAAAAGAAAGAAAACCAGAAATTCCCTGCTCCCCACAGTCCTGGTCCCACCAGGGTATATATTCCATTTATATTTGATCTTCTTTGATAAAGTGTGGATTTTGCTTTGTTAAATTGAAGCTAACTCTGCAGATAATACTTTCCAGAGCCCTATTTCCTCTCCATAGACTTTGATCGTTCAACAGTAGCCTGATGATAAATTGATATTGAAATGCTGAGACATGAAAAAAAAAATTCTTTTGAAGAGCAAAATTGAAACAGATGATGGCTATAAGTTTGGAAATTGATGACATGAGAATTAAAACAAAGACAATAGAATCCAGTAGCACTTTTTCAGCCATATCCATTGCCACTGAATTTCATCAAGAATATTTGTAATCACTGTCGGTTTCAATTTCCTCTTGGCAACCTTACTTCGATGTAAAATCATAGCAGTGTAACAGTCTTGTCCTTTTCTGGTATTTGAAATGGCACTGTGTACCCACTAAGCCAGATGGAATGATTTGCGTTAATGAGCTGTGGTATTTGTCGTTATGGGTTTTGAAAGAATGCTCGTCGATCAGGCTGTTCATTCGAACTTAAATAGAACTCATCAGGAGTGGGAAGAGTCTGCAAAGTTCTCCTTATGTTTCGTCAGCGCTCTCGCTGTAAACAAAAATGTCTTCCTCATGCACACTACATCTCGATCACTACGTCTAGAGTTGGTGTCCCATTCAGCCCACCTTACAGGTTGATTATCTGATGATATGTTCAGATCTTCCAATTGCTTCCGACAACTTCTATGGAAGAAACAATCACAAGGCACTGGCACATCATGTAGCAGTCATTGCAATTTTTTCCCCCTCTATCTCCCCCAAATGTGGAACTTATGCTGCGGTATGGTTCTATCATCACTGCCTCATCCAAATGGCTGTTCTTCATCGTAAGCCTCGGTAGTGAATGTCAAGGGACTTCTCAACCATGGGGGCATTGCAGCTCAGCCCTATCTCTGTGCTTTCCAGCAAGTTCAAAAGAAACCATGTAGCAGTGGGAAGCCTTGGCTGATTTTTTTTCTTTCCCGAGTTCAACAGCACTAAGGTTAGTTTTAGTAGTCTCATCTCAGCTAAGATTAGCTTTCTCAGATGTACATTGTGGGATCTTCCTTGATATGGATACTTCAGTGCCACATCATGCAATGCTGAACCACAGGGGAGCTATTCAACAATCATTTGACTCTTTTTCTAGAGTTCTGTTTTAAAAGCTTACCTGGATCAAAAAATTAATAATATGCTGGATATTGTAGTTTGCTCTGTAAAGGTCACTGAGTCTCGATTGGCCACCGTGAATGAGAGAATCTTGGAGACTGAGATGTGGATCAGGTAATGGCAGATGTGGTGAAAGATAGTTTTGATAGATCAGTCTTCACTAATGAAGATTCTGGACAGTTTCTAAATACAGTTAAATTGGCCTGGAAATCTATAACACTTGTAGATGTTAGCCGGGCATGGGTTATCAAGAAAGTCAGAGGCAGTAAGGAACAACTAACATGGTTTTAGAAGTAATGGCTTTATGACTGTTTTGGAACTTTTTGAAAAAGTGACATAGAATTTACAGCACAGAAACAGGCCATTCAGCCCAACAGCCCAATATTTGTGTTTATGTGCCACATGAGCCCCAATCCACATCACTTCATCTCACCCTATCAACATGTCCTTCTATTCCTTTCTCCCTCGTGTATTTATCTAGCTTCCCCTTAAAAGCATGTATGCTATTCACCTCAACTACTCCATGTGGCAGCAAGTTCCACATTCTAACCATTCTCTGAGTAAAGAAGTTTCTCCTGACCTCCTTATTGGATTTATTAGTGACTACCTTGTATTTATGATCCCCAGTTTTGGAATATCCCACCAGTGTCGAACCCCTTCATAATTTTAAAGACCTCTGTCTGGTCACCCCTCAGCCTTATCTTGTCCAGAGAAAAGAGCCCCAGCCTGTTTAGTCTTTCCTGGTGGTTATAACGTCTTCGACCTGGTATCATCCTTATGAATCCTTTTTAATTCTCCAGTGCTTCTATATCATTTTTGGAAACCAGAACTGTGCATTGTATTTTTAAGTGTGGTCTAACCAAGGTTCGATATAACTTTAACAGAACTTCTCTGCTTTTGAATTCTATTCCTCTAGAAATGAACCCCAGTGCTTTACATTTTTTTTATGACTTTGTTGATCTGTGTTGCTACTTTAAATGATTTGTGAATCTGTACCCCAAGTCCCTTTGCGCCTCTACCCCATTTAGACTCTTATTTTCCAAGGATTGGTGGCCTCCTTATTCCTCCTATCAAAATGCACCACCTCACACTTATCTAAACTGAAATTAATTTGCCACTGACATGCCCAGTGTGAAAGATTGTAAACGTCGTCTTGTATTTTGTCGCAATCTTCTTCAGTATTAACTATACCTCCCAATTAAGTGTCGTCCTCAAATTTTGATATTGTACTTGCGATTCCCGAGTCCAAATCATTTATGTAAATGGTGAACAACAGTAGTCCCAGTACCAATCCCTGTGGAGCACCACTTCCCACTTTCCGCCAGTCTGAGTAACTACCTTTTACCCCTAGTCTCTCTCTTCTGTTTTGTAGACAATCTGCTATCCATTCTGCTACTTGACCCCTAACTCCACATGCTCTGACCTTAGTCCCGAGTCTACTATGCAGTACCTTATCAAAGGCCTTTTGAAAGTCCAAGTTTATTACATCCACTGCATTACCCTTGTCTATTCTTTCTGTTACTTCAAAGAATTCAATAAAGTTGGTCAAGCATGACATTCCTTTTTGAAATCCACACTGCCTATTCTTTACTATATTTTCCATTTCTAGATGTTTTTTTGTTACATCTTTTGAGTAAAGATTCCATTATCTTTTCTACCACCAACGTTAAGCTAATTGGTCTATAATTCCCTGGATTTGTTCCATCTCCCTTTTTAAATATAGGAATAACATTAACTGTCCACCAGTTTTCTAGTGAAATTCTGGTTTCGATAGAATTTTTATATAATATATATATATATATATATATAATAATTGTGCCTCTTCTATCTCTACCCTGACTTCTTTTAATATGCGCAGATGCAATCCATCCGGACCAGGGGTTTTATCCTCTCTAAGTTAGACTAGTTTATCAATTATCTCCTTCCTTTCTATCTTAAATGTCTTGATATCCTTTTTGATCTCTTCTAACATCATGTCTATTTGTTAGTCTCCCTGGTAAATACTGAGGCAAAATAATTGTTCAATATTTCTGCCATTTCATTATTATTACCTGTGAGTTTATCTTGTGCATCCCTTAGTGACCCTATCCCCTGATTTTCCTTTTGTTACTTATGTGTCTGCAGAATACTTTTCTATTTCTTTTTATATTCTTGGATAATTTAATTAAGTAGTTCCTCTTTGCCTTCCTAATTGCTTTTTTTTTTGCTTCTTTCCTAACCTCTTTGTATCCTTTTTTGTCATCTTTTCCTTTGTTATCTATGTACTTAGAGTATGCCTTTTTTTTCAGTTTCAATTTTGCCCTTATCTCTTTATTCATCCATGGTGTTTCATTATTGGCTAGTTTATTCTTGTTTTTTAGCGGAATATATTTCTCCTGAATTCTATTGATCACCATTTTAAGTATTTCCCACTGCTGTTTTATTTCTTTGTCAGTATTTTTTTCCAGTTTATCTTCCCTCATCCTCATCTCTTCAAATATAGCTTTTTTCCAATCTATTACTTTGATCTTTGTCTTATGTCTTTCTCAATCATCTTAAATCTTATTATGTTGTGATTGCTATTGGTTAGATTTGATGAGAACTGTGCATTGGATTTTCAGAAGGCATTGAAAGAGTTCTGAGTGTGAGGCTTTCAATAATATGCAGCAGGCCAAGTGTGACATCGGTGAAAAGGTATAAAAGTTGCATCAAAACATAACTGCTTTTTAAATTTTTGTTAGCTATGGATTAGTGGGAAATTATCTGTATAATGAAATGTTTTTCACCTGGTGCATATTCAATATGCTGGAAGGGATGAGAAAGTGTCCCACATGTCCATATAATGCAACCATATGGTTGCTTTTTAGTTAATGGGAAATTTGAGCCATTCAAGAATCATGTAAAAATGCTCTGCACTTCACAAATAAGGGAACATCTTTGAGTTTGGAGGGGGGGTGGGGAATGAAAGGCTTAACATCATGACAGGGAAATGGGAAACTGTCATTCATCACTCTTTTTAACTCTCCCCATCTCCCTGCCTGCTTCGGGATAGAAATATTGATTTCCCAATCTGCCCCTATTCTCTTCTGTCCCCTAGTTTTAAATTGCTTCGGGAGTCCTCATTTATCTTTCTACCTGCATCAAGGGCCGAGTCCCTCTATTCTCAGGCTTGCATTTTGCTCCTTTCTAGAGCTGCCATTTTTGACTTAGCCCTTTTGCAATGTGTTTGGGGCTACCGTGCAGGCATGATCTGTGTGTGCTGTGCATGATTTTGCTGGATCACACCAAGCTATTCAGTGTTGGTTTTTGCCCTCAGTTATGTGACCAATATTCCTAGTTACAAGTTCAAAGGTGCAGGAGACAAGACAACAATTAGATCAAAAATTAAAGAAAAGTTGAACTAGAGTAACAAAGGAGAGAAAGAAGAATGAAAAGACAGAGGAAATAAAGAACTTGCATTGATATATGTTCCAAAGTACTTCACAGCCAATAAAGTACTTGAAGTGTAGTTGCTGTTGTAATGTAGATAGACGCAGCAGCCAATTTGCGCACAGCAAGGTCCCACAAACAGCAATGAGATAAATGACCAGATAATCTGGTGGTGTTGGTTTAGGACCAAATATTGGCCAGGACACAGGGAGAACACCCCTGCTCTTCAAATACAGCCATGGGATCTTTTATGTCTACCTGAGAAGACAGGCGGAGCCTCAGTTTAACGTCTCATCTAAAAGATGGCAGGGCAGTATTGTACTGGAGTGTCAGCCAAGATTATGTGCAGAAGTCTCTGGAGTGAGGCTTGAACCCACAACCTTCTGACTCAGAGGTGAGAATGCTGTAAGTTAATGGAAGTCAGAAAGACAAGATTTAGAGAAAAAAAGGCTAAGCTTTAGGAAGAAGTATTACTAAAGCAGAAAGTAATGGCAGGGGAAAAAGACAAGGGTGGAACAGAGTACTTTAAAGTACAGAGCCAAAGGAAGAACCAAAGCATCAAGAAACAATAAGAATAATGAGCAATAATCCATTGAATATATCTTGATGCAAAATAGTTTTGGGTGCATATTAACCCAAAAGCAACAGTATAACTTTGGAGTTAAACCCCAATCTCTTGACTCTGAACAAATTAAAGACAAGAGGTCTGAAATGATGTCCAGAACTTGTGGTCACATTGTTTGGGCTTTGCATTTTATGGAGGGTAACTCCAGTCTGTGTCTATAATGTGTTACAAACCTTATTTTCAGTGAGAAATAAAGATGTGGCCAAAAGCAATTTCAAAAATATTTTGAGTGATTTCATCAGTTTGGTTATTTTTGTTGGTAGTTTTTCCTGACTGGTCATTCTGGATTGCTTGTTTTTGTACATTCTTAGTCTCATTGTACAGAGCACTTTCTAAATGGTGAAAAGCTGAAAACAGTGGAGGTCCAAGTATATAGATCATTAAAATATCATGGACAGGTACAGAAAATAATCAGAAAAGCTAATGGAATGCTGGCCTTTATATCTAGAGGACGAGAATACAAGGGGGTAGAAGTTATGCTACAGCTATACAAAGCCCCGGTTAGACCACACCTGCAGTACTGTGTTCAGTTCTGGTCACGGCACCTTAGGAAGGATATATTGGCCTTGGAGGGAGTGCAGCGTAGATTTACTAGAATGAAACCTGGACTCCAAGGGTTAAATTACAAGGAGGGATTACACAAACTAGGGTTGTATTCCTGGAATTTAGAAGATTGAGGGGTGATTTGATCTAAGTTTAAGATATTAAGGGGATCTGATAGGGTAGATAGAAAGAAACTATTTACACTGATTGGGGTGTCTAGGTCTAGGGGACATAGTCTAAAAATTAGATTAAAAGCAAAATACTGCAGGTGCTGAAAATCTGAAATAAATCTGAAATAAAAACAGAAAATGCTGGAGAAGCTCAGCAAGTCAGGCAGCATCGACCTGAAACGTTAACTCTGTTTCTTTCTCCACACATGCTGCCTGACTTGCTGAGCTTCTTCAGCATTTTCTGTGTTTATTCCTAAAAATTAGAGCCAGGACTTTCAGGAGTGAAGTTAGGAAACACTTCTACACACAAACGGTGGTAGAAGTTTGGAACTCTCTTCCGCAAACGGCAATTGGTGCTAGCTCAGTTGTTAATTTTAAATGAGATTGATAGATTTTTGTTAACCAAAGGTATTAAGGGATATGGGGCTAAGGCAGGTATATGGAGTTAGGTCACAGATCAGCCATAATCTCATTGAATGGCGGAACAGGCTCGAGGGGCTAAATGGCCTACTCCTGTTCCTATGTTCCATTGTAAGTTTCTCTAAGTGCTTTTCCCATTGTCCATTTCTTCAGTTGTAAATTATCATTCGCTCAAATTCATATTCGTAAAACAATCTGTTGCAAGTGTGACGCCAAAGTGTAACAGACAAAAGCACTCACTGGATACGAGCATATAAGGTCTGTCTTAATTTCTTGTTAATGTTCTTTGTTTTCTTAAGAATTTCATATCAAAAACCTCAATTGGTGAAATAATGTAAACTATTGTTGCAGTAACGGTACATATGCAAAGATTTCTGACAGTTACTGTTTTCTGTTCTGTTCCCATAAACTATAGTAGAGAAATTCACAGTGGTATTCCTTGCTTAACCCTGCAGCTGTCCACAGATCACACACTTTGTTCCTGTTATGTGATATTGTGTTCACCCTCTCTGCTATATGCCTTCTGTTTGTTCTCTGCTTATCCTTCATGTATTATTACAACTATCTTCACTCTTTTAGAACAAAACCACACCACTATGTTTTTGATTCTTTCTGCTTACTCAGTTGGGGCTCTTCTTTAATGGTTCCTCTCTCTGTCTTGGATTTTGTTCCAATTTTCTCCTCTTCTTCCCTCTCCAGAACATGCTAAGCTCTAGTACCATGAGTGCCAGCTTGCCTCTGTCGGTCCAGTCAGCAAGAAGGCAATTTTAACCTAACTCACCGGGCAGGAAACTCATGAGATTGGGTGGAACGCTGGTGTTACACATCACCGGATTTTACTCTCCACTGATTTTGAAGGCAATAATTTGGAGCGAGGAGCCAGACGTAATAGGGATAACTGAAACATATGAAAATAATTAACTGGAGGATGGCTAATTTCAGTGAGTTAAAAAAGGATCTTCAAGGAGGAGTTGGTTCGGATACAGAGTAGACACATTCCTACGAGGGGGAAAGGAAGGGCATCCAAAGCTAGAGCTCCCTGGATGACTAACGATATAGAGACTAAAATGAAACTGAAAAAGGAGGCTCATGATGAATGTGAAGCTCATAATACAGTGGAGCACCAGGCTGAATACAGAGAGTACAGAGGAGATCTAAAAAAGGGAATAAGAGAGGCAATGAGAGAGTATGAGAATAGATTAGTGGCTAACATAAAAGGAAACCCATAAGTCTTTTACAAACATATAAATAGTAAAAGGGTAGTCAAAGGAAGATTGGGACCGATTAGGGACAAAAAAGGAGATCTTTTTGTGGAGGCAGAGGGCATGGCTGAGGTAATAAATGAATACTTTGCATCTGAGAAGAGGATGTTGCCATTGCAGCAATAAAGGAGGAGCTAGTAACAATATTAGATAGGATAGAAATAGATAAAGAGGAGATACTTCAAAGATTGGCAGTACTCAAAGTTGAAAAGTCACCCGGTCCAAATGGGATGTATCCTAGGTTTCTGTGGGAAGTAAGGGTGGAAATTGCATAGGCTTTAGCCACAATCTTCCAATCCTCTTAAGATATGCGGATGGTGCCAGAGGACTGGAGGACTGCAAATGTTACAGCCCTGTTCAAAAAAAGGGAGAGTGATAAACCCGGCAATTACAGGCCAGTTAGCCTAACGACAGTTGTAGGGAAACTATTAAAGACAATAATCCGGGACAAAATTAATTAGCACTTGGAAAAATATGGACTAATAAATAAAAGTCAGCACGGATTTGTTAAAAAAAAAATCATGTTTGACTTATTTGATTGAGTTCTTTGATGAAGTAATGGAGAGGGTAGTGCGGTTGACGTATATAGGGACTTTCAAAAGTATTTGATAAAGTAACACATAATGTTAGCAAATTAAAGCCCATGGAGTTAAAGGGACAGTGGCAGCATGGATACAAAATGGCGAAGGGACAGAAAGCAGAGATTAGTGGTGAACGGTTGTTTTTCAGATTGGAGGGAAGTATACAGTGGTGTTCCCCAGGGGTCAGTATTAGGACCACTGCTCTTTTTGATATTTATTAATGACCCAGACTTGGGTATAATTTCAAGAAGTTTGCAGATGACACGAAACTCAGAAATGTAGTAAACAATGTGGAGGATAGTAACAGACTTCAGGAGGACATAGACAGACTGATGAAATGGGCAGACACATGGCAGATGAAATTTAACGCAGAGAAGTGTGAAGTGAGACATTTTAGTAGGAATAATGAGGAGAGGCAATATAAACTAAATGATACAATTTTAAAGGGGGTGCAGGAACAGAGAGACCTGGGGGTGCACATATACAAATCTTTGAAGGTGGCAGGACAAGTTGAGAAGGCTGTTAAAAAGCACATGGGATCATGGATATGTGAGTATTACTATTTTTTTTAATCTCTAAATTAGGGCAGTGGATTAAATTAAGAGCTTAAATCAATAACTTAAAGTAGATAAACTAATTAGCTCATAAAACAAAGTATAGCGAGTGAATAAAAACTCTAATAAAGTAAATCGGAGAGCCCGGAGGTAAGGGAGCTCGAGCGTTAGGGAGAGAGGTAAAAAAGAACAGTTAAAGTGAAGTCAGCACAAGGAAAGGAGCCGATTGGTGAGTAGCTGGGTGAGTGTTTTGTTCTTTTTGTCCAAATCAGGGATAAGCCTTAAGTTTGTTTCAGTTGAGTTTAGTTAATAATCTAATAAACCGAGGCATGGCAGGGCACCTCAGTCCCATCGAATGCACGGCCTGTGCCACGTGGGAACTCCAGGATGCTTCCCGTGTCCTGGACAAACACATGTGCAGGAAGTGTTGTCAGCTGGAGGAGCTCGAGCTTCTGGTTTCGGAGCTCGAGCAGCGGCTGGCATCACTGCAGTGCATCCGCGAGGCTGAGAGCGACGTGGATCGCACGTTTCAGGAGGTGGTCACCCCACAGCTTAAGAAAGTGCAGGCAGAGAGGGAATGGGTGACCACCAGACAGACGAGGAGGACCAGGCAGGTATTGCATGAGTTCCCTGAGTGCATCTCGCTCTCTAACCAGACTGGTGAGGGCGATGGTTCCACTGGGGACTACAGCCAGAGCCAAGTCCACGGCACCATGGGTGACTCAGTTGTATGGGGGGGAGGAGGAAGGTCAGGAAAGCAATAAAGATAGGGGATTCAATAGTTAGGGGAACAGACAGGCGTTTCTGCAGCTGCAGATGTGATTCCAGGATGGTATCTTGCCTCCCTGGTGCCAGGGTCAAGGATGTCACTGGCTGCAGAACATTCTGAGGGGGGAGGGTGAACAGCCAGAGGTCGTGGTCGATATCGGTACCAATGACATAGATAGAAAGAGGGATGAGGTCCTGCAGGCAGATTTTAGGGAGCTAGGAAAGAAGAAGGATCTCAAAGGTAATAACCTCCGGATTACTCCCAATGCCACGTGCCAATGAGTACAGAAATAGGAGGATAGAGCAGACTTATGTGTGGCTGGAGGGATGGTGCAGGAGGGAGGGCTTTAGATTCCTGGGGCATTGGGACTGGTTCTGGAGGAAGTGGGGCCTGTACAAGCCGGATGGGTTGCATCTCAACAGGCCGGGACCAATATCGTCACGGGAAGGTTTGTTAGTGCTGTTGGGGAAGTTTTAAACTAGCTTGACAGGGAGATGAGCATAGATTCAGAAGAGAGAGAAGCAGAGCTGGAAATGGAAGACAGAAAATTAGTAAGCGAGTTTGAAAGGCAGAGGAAACAAAGGTTAGAAAATAGACAACAAAGAAGTTTGGCAGTGCTTAATGGTATATACCTCAATGCAAGTAGTGAATAAGGCAGATGAGCTGAGGGCACAGATAGACATGTGGAAGTATGATATCATAGCTATTACTGAAACATGGGTTAAAGAAGGGCAGGAATGGCAGCTCAAGATTCCTGGTTACAGGGTTTTCAGATGAGATAGCGGGAGGGATAAAAAAGAAGGAGGGGGGCATCAAAATATTGGTTAAAGAAACAATTACAGCTGTGAGGAGAGATGATATGTTAGAAGGATCATCAAATGAGGCCATATGGGTTGAACTGAAGAACAAAAAAGGGGCAGTCACATTGCTGGGAGTGTACTATAGACCCCCAGTCAGAGGGAGATAGAAGAGCAAATGTGTAAGCAAATTTCTGCAAAACAATAGGGGAGTAACAGTGGGGGATTTCAACTACCCGAATATTAACTGGGATAGAATCAGTGTAAAAGGTATAGAGTGCGCAGAATTCTTAAAATGCATTCAGGAGAACTTTTTTAGCCAGCACATAGCAAGCCCAACATGAAAGTTCTGGACTTAATTTTAGGGGATGAAGCTGGGCAGGTGGAAGGAGTATCAATGGGAGAACATTTTGGTGGTAGTGATCATAATTCAGTTAGATTTAACATAGTTATGTAAAGATACACCAGAAGTAAATGTTCTCAGTTTTACTAAGCTGAGATGTGAATCAGCAAAAGTGGACTGGAAACAGCAATGTGAAGGTAAATCAGTGAGAGGCATTCAAGAAGGAGATAGTGAGGGTTCAGAGCAAATACATTCCCACAAAGAAAAAGGGTGGGACTCTCAAATCTAGAGCCCCCCTGGATGTCGAGCAGCATTTTTTTTTATTATTCATTCATGGGATGTGGGCGTCGTAGCGAGACCAGCATTTATTGCCCATCACTAATTGCCCTCGAGAAGATGGTGGTGAGCTGCCTTCTTGAACCGCTGTAGTCCGTGGGGGAAGGTTCTCTCACAGTGCTGTTAGGAAGGGAGTTCCGGGATTTTGACCCAGCAACGAAGAAGGAACGTCGATATATTTCCAAGTCGGGATGGTGTGTGACTTGGAGGGGAACGTGCAGGTGGTGTTGTTCCCATGTGCCTGCTGCCCTTGTCCTTCTAGGTGGTAGAGGTCGCGGGTTTGGGAGGTGCTGTCGAAGAAGCCTTGGCGAGTTGCTGCAGTGCCTCCTGTGGATGGTACACACTGCAACCACTGTGCGCCGGTGGTGAAGGGAGTGAATGTTTAGGGTGATGGATGGGGTGCCAATCAAGCGGGCTGCTTTGTCCTGGATAGTGTCGAGCTTCTTGAGTGTTGTTGGAGCTGCACTCATCCAGGCAAGTTGAGAGTATTCAATCACACTCCTGACTTGTGCCTTCTAGATGGTGAAAAGGCTTTGTGGAGTCAGGCGATGAGTCACTCGCCGCAGAATACACAGCCTCTGACCTGCTCTTGTAGCCACAGTATTTATGTGGCAGGTCCAGTTAAGTTTCTGGTCAATGGTGATCCCCAGGATATTAATGGTGGGGGATTCGGCAATGGTAATGCCGTTGAATGTCAAGGGGAGGTGGTTAGACTCTCTCTTGTTGGAGATGGTCATTGCCGGGCACTTATCTGGCGCAAATGTTAATTGCCACTTATTAGCCCCAGCCTGGATGTTGTCTAGGTCTTGCTGCATACGGGCTCGGACTGCTTCATTATCTGAGGGGTTGCGAATGGAACTGAACACTGTGCAATCATCAGCGAACATCCCCATTTCTGACCTTATGATGGAGGGAAGGTCATTGATGAAGCATCTGAAGATGGTTGGGCCGAGGACACTGCCCTGAGGAACTCCTGCAGCAATGTCCTGGGGCTGAGATGATTGGCCTCCAACAACCACTACCATCTTCCTTTGTGCTAGGTATGACTGCAGCCACTGGAGGGTTTTCCCCCTGATTCCCATTGACTTCAATTTTACTAGGGCTCCTTGGTGCCACACTCGGTCAAATGCTGCCTTGATGTCAAGGGCAGTCACTCTCACCTCACCTCTGGAATTCAGCTCTTTTGTCCATGTTTGGACCAAGGCTGTAATGAGGTCTGGAGCCGAGTGGTCCTGGCGGAACCCAAACTGAGCATCGGTGAGCAGGTTATTGGTGAGTAAGTGCCGCTTGATAGCACTGTTGACGACACCTTCCATCACTTTGCTGATGATTGAGAATAGTCTGATGGGGCGGTAATTGGCCGGATTGGATTTGTCCTGCTTTTTGTGGACAGGATATACCTGGGCAATTTTCCACATTGTCGGGTAGATGCCAGTGTTGTGGCTGTACTGGAACAGCTTGGCTCGAGGTGCAGCTAGTTCTGGAGCACAAGTCTTCAGCACTACAGCTGGTATGTTGTCCTTTGCTGTATCCAGTGCACTCCGCCATTTCTTGGTATCACGTGGAGTGAATCGAATTGGCTGAAGACTTGCTTCTGTGATGGTGGCATACAGGATAGGATAAGGCAAGAAAGGGAAGCTTATGTCAGGCACTGAGAGCTCAATACTGCAGAAAGCCTAGAGAAGTGTAGAAAGTGCAGGGGTGAAATTAAAAAAGAAATTAGGAAAGCATAGAGAGGGCATGAAAAAATATTGGCAAGTAAAATCAAGGAAAACCCAAAGATGTTTTATAAATACATAAAGAGCAAAAGGATAACGAAGGAAAGAGTAGAGCCTATTAGAGTCCAAAAAGGACTCTGTGTGTAGGCGGAAGATGTGGGTATGGTTCTTAATGAAAACTTTGCGTCTGTCTTCACAAAAGAGGGGGATGATGCAGACATTGTAGTTGAGGAGGAGTGTGTAATATTGGATGGGGTAAACATTGTGAGAGAGGGAATATTAAGGGGTTTAGCATCCTTGAAAGTAGATATATTGCCAGGCCAAGATGAAATGCATCCCAGGCTCTTGAGAAGCAAGGAAGGAAATAGCAGAGGCTCTGACCATCATTTTCCAACCCCCTCTGGCTACAGGCGTGGTACTGGAGGACTGTTAACGTTGTGCCGTTGTTTAAAAAGGGCAAAAAGGATAGACTGAGTGATTAGAGGCTAGTCAGCCTGATCTCAGTGGTGGACAAAGTATTGGAAAAAATTCTGAGGGACAACATTGATCGCATTTAGAAAGGCACGGATTAATCAAGGACAGTCAGCATGGATTTGTTAAGGGAATGTCATGTCTGACTAACTTGATTGAATTTTTTGAAGCGGTAACAAGGAGGGTCGATGAGAGTAGCACTTTGGTTTTGCCTGGATGCATTTTAGCAACGCTTTTGACAAGGTCCCAACGTGGCGGACTGGTCAGAAAAGTAAAAGTCCATGGGATCCAAGGGAAAGTGGCAAATTGGATCCAAAATTGGCTCAGTGACAGGAAGCAAAGGGTAATGTCGATGGGTGTTTTTGTGACTGGAAGGCTGTTTACAGTAGGGTTCCGCAGGGCTCAATACTATGTCCCTTGCTTTTCATGGTATATATCAATGATTTAGACTTAAATGTAGGGGGCATGATTAACAAGTTTGCAGATGATTAAAAAATTGACCGTGTGGTTGATAGTGAGGAAAAAAGCTGTAGACTGCAGGAAGATATCAATGGACTGGTCAGGTGGGCAGAAAAGTGGCAAATGGAATTCAATCTAGAGAAGTGTGAGGTAATGCATAGGGGGAAGGCAAACAAGGCAAGGGAATACACAATAAATGGTAGGATACTGAGAAGTGTAGAGGAACAAAGTGACCTTGGAGTGCATGTCCACAGATCCTTGCAAGTAGCAGGACAGGTAGATAAGGTGGTTGAGAATGCCTACGGGATACTTTCCTTTATTAGCCGAGGCATAGAATGTAAGAGATGGGAGGTTATGCTAGAACTGTATAAAACACTAGTTAGGCCACAGCTAGAGTACAGCGGAAAGTTCTGGTCACCACATTACAGGAAAGATGTGATTGCACTAGAGAGAGTACAGAGGAGATTTACGAGGCTGTTGCCAGGACTGGAGAATTTTAACTATGAGGAAAGGTTGGATAGGCTGGGGTTGTTTTCTTTGGAACAGGGGAGGCTGAGGGGAGATTTAATTGAGGTGTGTCAAATTGAGGGGCCTAGGTAGTGTGGATAGGAAGGACCTATTTCCCTTAGCAGAGAGGTCAATCATCAGGGGGCATAGATTAAAGTAGTTGGTAGAAGGATTGGAGGGGAGCTGAGGAGAAATGTTTTCACCCAGAGGGTGGTGGGGGTCTGGAACACACTGCTTGAAAGGGTGGTAGAGGCAGAAACCCTCAACTCATTTAAAAAGTACTTGGATATGTAGTTGAAGTGCTGTAACCTATAAGGCAATGGACCAAGAGCTGGCAAGTGGGATTAGGCTGGGTAGCTCTTTTTCAGCCGGCACAGACATGATGGGCTGAATGACCGCCCTCTGTGCCATAAATTTCTATGATTCAAAACCTTTATAAAACACTGGTCAGGCCTCAGGTGGAGTATTGTGTTCAATTCCAGGCACCGCACTTTAGGAGGAATGTCAAGGTTTTAGAGAGGTTGCAGAAGAGATTTACTCGAATGGTACCAGGGATGAGGGACTTCAGTTATGCGGAGAGATTGGAGAAGCTTAGAACGGAGAAGGTGAAGGGGAGATTTGATAGAGGTGTTTTTTTTTAATTCGTTCATGGGATGTGGGCGTCGCTGGGCGAGGCCGGCATTTGTTGCCCACCCCTAATTGCCCTTGAGAAGGTAGTGGTGAGCCGCCTTCTTGAACCGCTGCAGTCCGTGTGGTGAAGGTTCTCCCACAGTGCTGTTAGGAAGGGAGTTCCAGGATTTTGACCCAGCGACGATGAAGGAACGGCGATATATTTCCAAGTCGGGATGGTTTGTGACTTGGAGGGGAACGTGCAGGTGGTGTTGTTCCCATGTGCCTGCTGCTCTTGTCCTTCTCGGTGGTAGAAGTCGCGGGTTTGGGAGGTGCTGTCGAAGAAGCCTTGGCGAGTTGCTGCAGTGCATCCTGTGGATGGTACACACTGCAGCCACAGTGCGCCGGTGGTGAAGGGAGTGAATGTTTAGGGTGGTGGATGGGGTGCCAATCAAGCGGGCTGCTTTGTCCTGGATGGTGTCGAGCTTCTTGAGTGTTGGAGCTGCACAATATCATGAATGAATTTGATGGAATAAATAAGGAGAAACTGTTTCCAGTGGCAGAAGGGTCGGTAACCAGAGGACACAGATTTTAGGTGATTGGCAAAAGAGCCAGAGGCGACATGAGGGAATCTATTTTTACGCAGCGAGTTGTAATGATGGGGAATGCACTGCCTGAAAGGGCGGTGGAAGCAGATTCAGTAGTAACTTTCAAAAGGGAATTGGATAAATACTTGAAGGAAATAACTTTACAGGGGTATGGGGAAGGAGCAAGAGGAAGGTATTAATTGGATAGCTCTTTCAAAGCCGGCACAGGCATGATGGGCTGAATGGCCGCCTCCTGTGCTGTACATACTATGCTACTATGATAATTAACAGGACTGGCAGTTATATATAATGCCAAGTATTGCAGGATATAACATATTTAAAAAGGATAATAAAGGAAGAAGGGTACCTGTACTAATTAGAGATAAAATAAAGGCAGTAGAAAAGAGGGACATAAGTAACATTAAGATAGAAACAGAATCCATATGGATTGAGACAAAGGATAAGAAGGGATCTTAATGCTCTACAGACATTAGACATTACAGACTGCCTAATGTCTGTAGAATATCCATAGAAATATGTAGGCAAATCTACAAAATGAGTAAAAGACATAGAATAATAATCATGGGAGGTTGCAACTACCCACAGATAAACTGTCAAGAAAGGGTAGGGAAAAGGGAATGGAGTTTGTACAGTGTGTTCAGAACTCCTTTCTTATCGAGTACGTAAGAAGCCCAACAATGGAGGAATCACTACTGGATCTAGTAATGGTAAATGAACCAGAGGAGATAAGAGAAGTAAGTGTAGCGGAACATCTAGGCAATAGCGATCATAACATAATAAGATTTAAAATAGTGATTGAGAAAGATATAAATAAGACAAAGACCAAAGTAATAGATTGGAAGAAAGCTAATTTTGCGCGGATGAGAATGGAACTAGGGAAGGTAAACAGGAAAAAAAATTGACAGGCAAAAATAAAGAACAGCAGTGAGAAATATTTAATGGCGATCAATAGAGTTCAGGAGAAATATATTCCTGTTTTTTAAAAAAAGAACAAACTAGCCAATAATGCAGCACCATGGATGAATAAAGAGATAAGGGTAAAATTGAAAGGAAAAAAAGCGTACACTAAATACATGGACAACCTCAGCCCCAGGACATTGCTGCAGGAGTTCCTCAGGGCAGTGTCCTAGGCCCAACCATCTTCATCTGCTTCATCAATGACCGTCCCTCCATCCTAAGGTCAGAAATGGGGATGTTCGCTGATGATTGCACAGTGTTCAGTTCCATTCGCAACCCCTCAAATAATGAAGCAGTCCGTGCCTGCATGCAGCAAGACGTGGACAATATCCAGGCTTGGGATGATAAGGGGTATAGAATCATAGAATCATAGAATCATAGAAGTTACAACATGGAAACAGGCCCTTCGGCCCAACATGTCCATGTCGCCCAGTTTATACCACTAAGCTAGTCCCAATTGCCTGCACTTGGCCCATATCCCTCTATACCCATCTTACCCATGTAACTGTCCAAATGCTTTTTAAAAGACAAAATTGTACCCGCCTCTACTACTGCCTCTGGCAGCTCGTTCCAGACACTCACCACCCTTTGAGTGAAAAAATTGCCCCTCTGGACCCTTTTGTATCTCTCCCCTCTCACCTTAAATCTATGCCCCCTCGTTATAGACTCCCCTACCTTTGGGAAAACACTTTGACTATCGACCTTATCTATGCCCCTCATTATTTTATAGACTTCTATAAGATCACCCCTTAACCTCCTACTCTCCAGGGAAAAAAGTCCCAGTCTGTCTAACCTCTCCCTGTAAGTCAAACCATCAAGTCCCGGTAGCATCCTAGTAAATCTTTTCTGCACTCTTTCTAGTTTAATAATATCCTTTCTATAATAGGGTGACCAGAACTGTACACAGTACTCCAAGTGTGGCCTCACCAATGCCCTGTACAACTTCAACAAGACATCCCAACTCCTGCATTCAATGTTCTGACCAATGAAACCAAGCATGCCGAATGCCTTCTTCACCACCCTATCCACCTGTGACTCCACTTTCAAGGAGCTATGAATCTGTACTCCTAGATCTCTTTGTTCTATAACTCTCCCCAACGCCCTACCATTAACGGAGTAGGTCCTGGCCCGATTCGATCTACCAAAATGCATCACCTCACATTTATCTAAATTAAACTCCATCTGCCATTCATCGGCCCACTGGCCCAATTGATCAAGATCCCGTTGCAATCCCAGATAACCTTCTTCACTGTCCACAATGCCACCAATCTTGGTGTCATCTGCAAACTTACTAACCATGCCTCCTAAATTCTCATCCACATCATTAATATAAATAACAAATAACAGCGGACCCAGCACCGATCCCTGAGGCACACCGCTGGACACAGGCATCCAGTTTGAAAAACAACCCTCTACAACCACCCTCTGTCTTCTGTCGTCAAGCCAATTTTGTATCCAATTGGCTACCTCACCTTGGATCCCGTGAGATTTAATCTTATGTAACAACCTACCATGCGGTACCTTGTCAAAGGCTTTGCTGAAGTCCATGTAGACCACGTCTACTGCACAGCCCTCATCTATCTTCTTGGTTACCCCTTCAAAAAACTCAATCAAATTCGTGAGACATGATTTTCCTCTCACAAAACCATGCTGACTGTTCCTAATTAGTCCCTGCCTCTCCAAATGCCTGTAGATCCTGTCCCTCAGAATACCCTCTAACAACTTACCCACTACAGATGTCAGGCTCACTGGTCTGTAGTTCCCAGGCTTTTCCCTGCCGCCCTTCTTAAACAAAGGCACAACATTTGCTACCCTCCAATCTTCAGGCACCTCACCTGTAGCGGTGGATGATTCAAATATCTCTGCTAGGGGACCCGCAATTTCCTCCCTAACCTCCCATAACGTCCTGGGATACATTTCATCAGGTCCCGGAGATTTATCTACCTTGATGCGCGTTAAGACTTCCAGCACCTCCCTCTCTGTAATATGTACACTCCTCAAGACATCACTATTTATTTCCCCAAGTTCCCTAACATCCATGCCTTTCTCAACCGTAAATACCGATGTGAAATATTCATTCAGGATCTCACCCATTTCTTGTGGTTCCGCACATAGATGACCTTGTTGATCCTTAAGAGGCCCTACTCTCTCCCTAGTTACCCTTTTGCCCTTTATGTATTTGTAGAAGCTCTTTGGATTCACCTTTGCCTGATCTGCCAAAGCAATCTCATATCCCCTTTTTGCCCTCCTGATTTCTCTCTTAACTCTACTCCGGCAATCTCTATACTCTTCAAGGGATCCACTTGATCCCAGCTGCCTATGCATGTCATATGCCTCCTTCTTCTTTTTGACGAGTGCCTCAATCTCCCGAGTCATCCAAGGTTCCCTACTTCTACCAGCCTTGCCCTTCACTTATAAGGAATGTGCTTACCCTGAACCCTGGTTAACACACTTTTGAAAGCCTCCCACTTACCAGACATCCCTTTGCCTGCCAACAGACTCTCCCAATCAACTTCTGTAAGTAACATTTGCGCCAGACAAGTGCCAGGCAATGACCATCTCCAACAAGAGAGTGTCTAAGCACCTTCCCTTGACATTCAAAGACATTACCATCGCCGAATCCCCCACCATCAACATCCTGGGGTCACCATTGACCAGAAACTTAGCTGGACCAGCCACATAAATACTGTGGCTACAAGAGCAGGTCAGAGGCTGGGTATTCTGCAGCGAGTGACTCATCTCCTGACTCCCCAAAGCCTTTCCACCATCTACAAGGCACAAGTCAGGAGTGTGATGGAATACTCTCCACTTGCCTGGATGAGTGCAGCTCCAACAACACTCAAGAAGCTCGACATCATCCAGGACAAAGCAGCCTGCTTGATTGGCACCCCATCCACCACCCTAAACATTCATTCCCTTCACCACCAGCGCACCGTGGCTGCAGTGTGTACCATCCACAGGATGCACTGCAGCAACGCGCCAAGGCTTCTTCAACAGCACCTCCCAAACCCACGACCTCTACCACCTAAAAGGGCAAGAGCAGCAGACACATGGGAACAACCACCTGCATGTTCCCCTCCAAGTCACACACCATCCTGACTTGGAAATATATCACCGTTCCTTCATCGTCGCTGGGTCAAAATCCTGGAACTCCCTTCCTAACAGCACTGTGGGAGAACCTTCACCATTCGGACTGCAGTGGTTCAAGAAGGCGGCTCACCACCACCTTCTCGAGCAATTAGGGATGGGCAATAAATGCTGGCCTTGCCAGCGACACCCACATCCCATGAATGAATTTTAAAAAAATAAAGTAGAGAATGACAAAAGGGAATACGAAGAGATTAGAAAAGAAGTTTTTTTTTAAAAAAAACACAATTAGAAAACCAAAAAGAAACTACGAAATTAAATTATCGAGGAATATAAAAAGAAATAGTTCAGTATTCTACAGACACATAAATAACACAAGAAAAATCAAGTCAGTGAAAGGGCCACTAAGGGATGCACGCGATAAACTGACAGGTAATGACAGCAGAATGGCAGACATATTGAATAGTTATGTTCCCTCAGTATTTACCAGGGAGACTAACAACGTGGGTATGATGTTAGAAGGAAAGATTAAAAAGGATATAAAATCATTTAAGATGGAAAGGGTGGGGTGGGGGGTGATAAATTGATGAACTAATCAAACTTAGAGAGGATAAAACCCCTGATCTGGATGGATTGTATCCACGCATATTAAAAGAAGTTATGGGAAAGATAGCAGAGGAACTGTTACAAAAAATAAAAATTCATTCCAAAGGGGAATAGTGCCAGAGGACTGGTGGACAGCTAATGTTATTCCTATATTTAAAAAAGGAGAAAGAACAAATCCAGGGAGCTATAGAGCAGTTAGTTTAACATTGGTGTTTGGAAAGATAATGGAATCTTTACTCAAAGGTGTAATAGAAAATCATCTAGAAACCAAAAGTATAATAAATGATAATCAACATAGATTTCAAAAGGGGAAGGTCATACTTGACCAACCTTACTGATTTCTTTGAAGAAGTAACAGAAAGAGTAGACAAGGGTAATGCAGTAGATGTAATATATTTCGATTTTCAAAAGGCCTTCGATAAGGTACCACATAATAGACTCATGACTGAGGTCAAAACATATGGAGTCAGGGGACAGGTAGCAGAATGGATAGCAAACTGGCCGCAAAACAGAAAACCAAAGAGTAGAGGTTAAAGGTAGTTACTCAGACTGACAAAAGGTGGGAAGTGGTGTTCGACAGGGATTGGTGCCGGGACCACTGTTGTTCACAATTTACATTAATGATTTGGACTCTGGAATCGGAAGTACAATTTCAAAATTTGCAGATGCCGCCAAATTGGAAGGTGTAGTTAATACAAAGGAAGAATGCGAAAAAATACAGGAAGATGTGAATAAACTTGCAGAACGGGCGTGTAAATGGCAAATGAATTTCAATATCGATAAGTGTGAGGAAGAATAAGGAGACCACATACTGCTTGGATAATAAGAGTCTAATTGGAGTAGAGGAGCAAAGGGATCTAGGGGTACAGATACAGAAATCACTAAAAGTAGCAACATAGGTTAATAAGGCCCATTAAAAAAGCTAACCAAGCACTGGGGTTCATTTCCAGAGGGATAGAATTGAAAAGCAGAGAAGTTATGTTAAACTTGTATGGAACCTTGGTTAGACCACACTTGGAGTACTGTGTGCACAGTTCTGGTCTCCATATTATAAAAATGATATAGAGGCATTGGAGAAAAGATTCACAAGGATGATACCAGAACTGAGTGGATATACTTATCAGGAGAGGCTAAACAATCTGGGAGGATTGAGAAGGCTGAGGGATGACCTGATAGAGGTCTTCAAGATAATGAAAGGGTTTGATAGGGTAGACGTAGAGCAAATGTTTTCACTTGTGGGGGTGTCTAAAACTAGAGGTCATAAATATAAGATAGTCACTAATAAATCCAATAGAGAATTCAGGAGAAACTTCTTTCCCCAAAGAGTGGTACAAATTTGGATTGCGCTACCACAAGGAGTAGTTGAGGCAAATAGCACAGGTGCATTTAAGGGGAAGCGAGATAAGCACATGAGGGAGAAAGGAATAGAAGGAAATGCTGATAGGGTTAGTTGAAGAAGGGTGGGAGGAGGCTCGTGTGGAGCATAATAAACGCTGGCATAGACAAGTTGGGCCGAATGGCTTGTTTCTGTGCTTTGGCCTCTGTAACTATGTGCCTTTTTCTTTGGCGAGATTACTTCGTATCCATCAGGGCAGTGCAGGAACTTCATACCATTCCATTCATTTGAACAGTGAGTCAGCCAGCGAGATGTCCTTCCCGCGAAGCTTAGGAGAAGCAGGGCACCTGGTAGGGCAAGCTCTGAATTTCTGCGTTTGACTGCGCATGTGCGAACGCTAGAAGCTGCTCTACCATTTGCACAGAAACAACAGTGAACGCTGTTAGCCTCGCTGTTATTTGTAGAACTAAAATTGGCCCAATGAGATTTCGTACTTTTTATAATTTTTCCCTAATTCTCTGCCAACTCCCAAATTATTGCTCTACCTTCCCATTATCCTCTTCTGTCAGTAGGGCATGACCAATCAGTTGATGTCATCATTGTTGGCGCTCCCTCTTCAGCTAATCTGACGGAGAATGGTAAAATTGCTTCCTAGGTGCACTCCAAGTATGAATATCCTTTGAGATTAGGACTTGAATATATAGAAACATAGAAAATAGGAGCAAGAGTAGGCCATTCGGCCCTTTGGGCCTGCTCCACCATTCAAAATGATCATGGCTCATCGTCCAACTCTGTACCCTGTTCCCGCTTTTTCCCCATATCCCTTGATCCCTTTAGCATTAAGAAATATACCTATCTCCTTCTTGAATACATCTAATGACTTGGCCTCCACTGCCTTCTGTGGTAGAGAATTCCACAGGTTCACCACTTCTCTGAGTGAAGAAATTTCTCCTCATCTCGGTTCTAAATGGCATACCCCGTGTCCTGAGACTGTGACCCCTGGTTCTGGACTCCCCATCCATCGGGAAGATCCTCCCTGCATCTAGTCTGTCTAGTCCTGTTAGAATTTTGTATGTTTCGATGAGATCACCCCTCATTCTTCTAAACTCTAGTGAATATAGGCCTAGTCGACCCAATCTCTCCTCATACGTCAGTCCTGCCATCCCAGGCATCAGTCTGGTAAACCTTTGTTGCACTCCCTCCATGGCAAGGACATCCTTCCTCAGATAAGGAGACCAATACTGCGCACAATACTCCAGATGTGGTCTCACCAAGGTCCTGTATAACTGGAATAAGACATCCTTGCTCCTGTACTCAAATCTTCTTGCAATGAAGGCCAACATACCATTCGCCTTCCTAACTGCTTGCTGCACCTGAATGCTTGCTTTCAGCAACTGGTGTACAAGGACACCCAGGTCTCGTTGCACCTCCCCTTTTCCCAATCTATCACCATTCAGATAGAATTATAGAAGTTTACAACATGGAATCAGGCCCTTCGGCCCAACATGTCCATGTCGCCCAGTTTATGCCACTAAGCTAGTCCCAATTGCCTGTACTTGGCCCATATCCCTCTATACCCATCTTACCCATGTAACTGTCCAAATGCTTTTTAAAAGACAAAATTGTACCCGCCTCTACTACTGCCTCTGGCAGCTCGTTCCAGACACTCACCACCCTTTGAGTGAAAAAATTGCCCCTCTGGACCCATTTGTATCTCTCCCCTCTCACTTTAAATCTATGCCCCCTCGTTATAGACTCCCCTACCGTTGGGAAAAGATTTTGACTATCTACCTTATCTATGCCCCTCATTATTTTATAGACTTCTATAAGATCACGCCTAAACCTCCTACTCTCCAGGGAAAAAAGTCTCAGTCTATCCAACCTCTCCCTGTAAGTCAAACCATCAAGTCCCGGTAGCATCCTAGTAAATCTTTTCTGCACTCTTTCTAGTTTAATAATATCCTTTCTATAATAGGGTGACCAGAACTGTACACAGTATTCCAAGTGTGGCCTTACTAATGTCTTGTACAACTTCAACAAGACATCCCAACTCCTGTATTCAATGTTCTGACCAATGAAACCAAGCATGCTGAATGCCTTCTTCACCACCCTATCCACCTGTGACTCCACTTTGGATAATAACCTGCCTTTCTGTTTTTACAACCAAAGTGGATAACCTCACATTTATCCACGTTATACTGTACCTGCCATGTTCTTGCCCACTCACCCAACTTGTCTAAATCACATTGGAGCCTCTTTGCATCCTCCTCACAGCTCACATTCCACCCCAGCTTTGTGTCGTCTGCAAACTTGGAAATGTTACATTCAGTTCCCTCATCCAAATCATTGATATATATTGTGAATAGCTGGGGCCCAAGCACCGATCCCTGCGGTACCCCACTAGTCACTGCCTGCCAACCAGAAAAAGACCCGTTTATTCCTACTCTCTGCTTCCTGTCTGTCAACCAATTCTCAATCCATGCCCGTATATTCCCCCCAATCCCATGTGCTTTAATTTTGCACACTAACCTCTTGTGTTGGGACCTTATCAAAAGCCTTCTGAAAATCCAAGTACACCTCATCCACTGGTTCTCCCCTATCTATTCTACTAGTTACAACCTCAAAAAACTCCAGTAGATTTGTTAAGCATGATTTCCCTTTCATAAACCCATGCTGACTTTGTCCAATCCCGTTAATGCCTTCCAAGTGTTCTGTTATCACATCTTTTATAATAGACTCTAGCATTTTCCCCACTACTGATTTTAGGCTAACTGGTCTGTAATTCCCTGTGTTTTCTTTCCCTCCTTTTTTAAATAGTGGGGTTACATTTGCCACCCTCCAATCTGTAGGAACTGTTGCAGAGTCTATAGAATTTTGGAAGATGATCACCAATGCATCCACTATTTCCAGGGCCACTTCCTTTAGTACTCTGGGATGTAGATTATCAGGCCCTGGGGATTTGTCAGCCTTTAGCCCCATTAATTTCCCGAGCACTATTTTCTTACTAATACTGGTTTCCTTCAGTTCCTCCCTCTCACTAGACCCTTGGGTCCCTAACATTTCCGGGAGGTTATTTGTGTCCTCCTTTGTGAAGACAGAACCAAAGTATATGCTTAATTGTTTTGCCATTTCTTTGTTCCCCGTTATAATTTCCCCCATTTCTGACTGTAAGGGACCTACATTTCTCTTCACTAATATTTTTCTCTTGACATTTATGCTTTCATGCTTTTACAGTCAGTTTTTATGTTCCCTGCTAGTTTACTCTCATACTCTATTTTTCCCCTCTTAATCAATCTCTTTGTTCTCCTTTGCTGAATTCTGAACCGTTCCCAATCCTCAGGCTTGCCGCTTTTTCTGGCAATTTTATATGACTCCTCTTTGGATCTAATACTATCCCTAATTTCTTTTGTAAGCCACAGTTGAGCCACCTTTCCTGTTTTATTTTTGCGCCAGACAGGAATGAATAATTGTTGTAATTCCTGCACACATTCTTTAAATATTAGCCATTGCCTATCCACCGTCATCCCTTTTAGTAAAGTTCCCCAATCTATCATAGCCAACTCGCACCTCATACTACGTAATTTCCTTTATTTAGATTCAGGACCCTAGTTTCGGATTCAACTACTTCACTCTCCATTTTAATGAGGAATTCTATCATGTTATGGTCGCTCTTCCCTAAGGGACCCCGCACAACAAGATTGTTAATTAATCCTTTCTCATTACACAATACCCAGTCCAGGATCGCCTGTTCGCTAGTTGGTTCCTCAACATATTGGTCTAGAAAACCATCACGTACACACTCCAGGAATTCCTCCCCCACAGTATTATTGCTAATTTGTTTGTCCAATCTCAATGTAGATTAAAGTCACCCATGATTATAGTTGTACCCTTCTTGTATGTATCTCTAATTTCCTGTTTAATGCCCTCCCCTACATCTCCACTACTGTTTGGGGGCCTATAGACAACTCCCACCAACGTTTTCTGCCCCTTGGTGTTTCTTAGCACCACCCATACAGATTCCACATTGTGATTTTCTGAGCCAATATCCTTCCTCACTATTGCATTGATTTCCTCATTTTACTAACAACACTACCCCACCTCCTTTCCCTTTTTCCCTGTCCTTCCTAAATATTGATTACCCCTGGATGTTCAATTTCCATCCTTGATCACCCTGCAGCCATGATTCCATAATCGCAACTGTATCATACCCGTTAATATCTATCTGCGCTGTTAATTCATCTTGCTTATTGCGAATACTCCATGCATTAAGACACAATGTCTTTAGACTTGTCTTTTTAAGATTGCTAGTCATAGTTTTATTATGCACTATGGCCCTATTTGTTTTTCGCCTTTGTTTTCTCTGCCTTCCACTATTGCTTCTTCCCTATCTGCCTTCTGTTTCTATCCCTGTTTCCCCCTCCTCTGTCTCCCTGCTCAGGTTCCCATCCCCCTGCCATTCTAGTTTAAACCTTCCTCAACAGCACTAGCAAACACCCCCGCGAGGACATCGGTCCCAGTCCTGTTCGGGTGTAACTCGTCCCGCTTGTACAGGTCCCACCTTCCCCAGAACCAGCCCCAATGTCCCAGGAATCTAAATCCCTCCCTCCTACACCACCCCTGCAGCTACGCATCCATCTGGTCTATTCTCCTGTTCCTATACTCACTAGCACGTGGCATTGGTAGTAATCCTGAGATCATCACCTTTGAAGTCCTGCTTTTTAATTTATCTCCTAACTCCTTAAATTCACCTTGCAGGACCTCATCCCTTTTTTTGTTACCTATGTCGTTGGTACCGATATGGACCATGACTACTGGCTGTTCACCCTCTACCTCCAGAATGCCCTGCAGCTGCTCTGTGACATCCTTGACCCTAGCACCAGGGAGGCAACATACCATCCTGGAGTCACGTTTGCAGCCACAGAAACGCCTACCTGTTCCCCTTACAATTGAATACCCTATCACTATAGCCCTGCCACTCTTATTCCTCCCCTCCTGTGCAGCAGAGCCACCCGTGGTGCCACGAACTTGGCTCTTGCTGCTTTCCCTTGATAAGCCATCTCCCCCAACAGCATCCTAAGTGGTATATCTGTTTGAGAGGGAGATGGCCCCAGGGGACTCCTGCTCTACCTGCCTAATCCTTTTACTCTGCCTGGCGGTCACCCATTTCCTTTCTGCCTGCGTAATCTTTACCTGCGGTGTGACCACCTCACTGAACATTCTATCCACGATAATCTCAGCATCGCGGATGCTCCACAGTGAATCCACCCGCAGCTCTAGCTCCGAAATGCGGTTAGCCAGTAGCTGCAGCTGGACACACTTCCTGAACACATGGTCGCCAGGGACACAGGTAGTGTCCATGACTTCCCACATAGTGCAGGAGGAGCATATCACGGGTGCGAGCTCTGCTGCCGTGACTTGCCTTAGATTAAGCTCGTTAGTTACTCCCTTAAGGAATTTACTCCTTTAAATTACTCTTAATTTAGAGAATGTTAACTACACTGGGGACCTTGATTCACTAAAAAAAACGCTTTTTGCTATAAGACCTGCAGACCTTCCCTTTCTTTTTACTTTAATTACTGCACTGTAGAATAGTAGAAATACTCACCTGAACCTACTTACCAATCAGCTGCCTCCCCTGCGCCGCGTCACTTTTTCACTGGTGACGTCACCTCTGGAACTCAGCTGCTGGTCTCAGTTTATCCGCCTCCGACCTCCTTTAGCTCAGCTCTCCCGCTCTCGGGCCCTCCTTTATCCCCCTCCGATCTCCCTTAGCTCAGCTCTCCCGCTCTCGGGCCCTCCTTTATCCCCCTCCGACCTCCTTTAGCTCAGCACTCCCGCTCTCGGGCCCTCCTTTATCCCCTCCGATCTCTCTTAGCTCAGCTCTCCCGCTCTCGGGCCCTCCTTTATCCCCTCCGATCTCTCTTAGCTCAGCACTCCCGCTCTCGGGCCCTCCTTTATCCCCTCCGATCTCTCTTAGCTCAGCACTCCCGCTCTCGGGCCCTCCTTTATCTGCTCCGATCTCGCTCAGCTCAGCTCTCCCGCTCTTGGGCCCTCCTTTATCCGCTTCCGATCTCGCTCAACCTGCCAACTGTCGACCGATATGCTAACAGTCAGTGTCTTGGGGGCCTGGTCGGTGTTAACTAATACACATCAGCACTACCGACATCCTTCTGCTGTTCCTGTCTTCCCCCCACCACCCTCGTCCCACTCCTACTGAATGCAGTCACTAGTGCACGAGGCCAGCCCATTCCTCCTGTATATAAATCTCACAGCTGAGGGTCAAAGCCTTTATTGTTGTAGATACCAGACTGCAAAACAGCGAGATTTTAAACATCACTGTGCATCAATGTATTGGTCTAAACGGAAACATTGCAAAGAAATTTTTAGGTAATTACTATAAATGTGCATTTGTGTACTGAAGTTATGCCAGAGCTATCGTAATTTAGTACGAAGCTATCGAGCTGTTTGGGGAACAATAAATTCACTTGACTCTTTGGCATAAACACAAAGAGCTGGATTTCAGGCCCCAGTCTGGTATCCATTTAATAATTTAACACATAGTTACAACCATGTAATGCGTATCAAATTCCCAGTTAGCAAAATAAAATCTTGTTTCTGGACTGAAAGTGAGAGACTTGGGGTTATGTTGTGCTCATCTCTTTAGCATATTAGTGACAGTTTTTAACCTATTATATGCATGTGTCAAGAATTAATAGAATTGGATACTGTGGAAAAAATGTTTTCTGGCAGTAACAAGAGTTATACAGATGGAAACTAATCTTTCCAAGTTATTTCTACATTTTTCTGAGCCTTTGGTAATATAATGCTGTTTTATTCTCATCCAATACTATTGGGTACAGTACCTGAAGTTCAAGATGGCAGTTGACCATGATAACACTTGCAAGAAAACCTGTTTACACCTCTCCTTTTTTTTGGTAACATTTGCAACCCTTCAGTCCTCTGGCACCACTCCCATATCCAAGGAGGATTGAAAAAGTGTGGCCAAAACCTCCGCAATTTCCACCCTTATTTCCCTCAACAACCTTGGTTAGATCCCATCTGGACCGGGTGACCTTTCCACTTTGGGCATTGCCTACCTTTTAAGTATTTCCTCTTTATCTATTTTTATCCTATCCAATTTCCCTACTCCCTCCTCCTTTACTGTCACATTGGCAGCATCCTTTTCTTTTGTGAAGACAGATGTAAAGTACTCATTTAGTACCTCAGCCATGCCTTCTACCTCCATAAAAAGATTTCTTTTTTGGTCTCTAATAGGCCCCACCCTTCCTTTGATCTTTGCCTTATGTCTCTGGCCTCAATTTTCAATCCCCGTTAAATATACAAATTGTGCCGTTGGACTGGAGAGTAGCTGATGTAACATCATTGTTCAAGAACAGAGAGAAAGATAAACCAGGTAACTATAGACCAGATAGTCAGTTGTAAGCAAACTCTTAGAATCCATAATTCAAGATACAATCAATGGTTATTTAGAAATGCATGAGTTAGTCAAGGACAGTCAGCATGGATTTCTTAAAGGCAAGTCAAGTTTGACAAATTATTAGGAGTTTTTTGAAGAAGTGACCAGTTGGATAGATAACAGTAATGCGGTAGATGTAGTGTAAATGGATTTTCAGGAGGCCTTCAATAAGGTGTCTTGCAAGAGGCTTGTTAGAAAAATTTAGACGTATGGTGCAAAAGAAAATGTAACAACATGGGTGGAAAGTTGGTTGACAGACAGAAAATAAAGCTTAGGGGTTAATGGGTGTTGCTCAGATTGGAGAAGGGCTGGAAGTGGTATACCTCAGGAGTCAATGTCAAGTCCATTTTTGTTCTGATATAAACAGATGATTTGGACTTGGGTATAGGAAACACAACCTTGAAATTTTATGATAATGCAAAAGTGGAAGGTTTGGCAAGCAGCAAGTAGGATCATAAAATACTTCAGGGCAACCCAGCTGGTTAGAAGAATGGACAGACAGGTGGCAGATGCAATTTAATACAGGTAAGTATGAGGTAAAACATTTTGGGAGGAAAAACAAAAAATTGGAGTATAAACTCAATGGAAAGAAACTAAATGGTGTGGATGAACAGAGTTCAAATACATAATTCCCTGAAAGTGAGAGTCCAGGTAAATAAAGCCATAAAAAGGCCCAAAACCGTTTTGCTTTTCATAAATAGGGGCATAGAGTACAAGAGTAAAAAAGTAATGATAAATATATGGAGAACACTGGTTAGGGCTCAGTTAGAGTGCTGTGTACAATTTTGGGCACCCCATTACAGAAAGGACATTAAAGCCATAGAGAGCACATAGTGTAGATTTACCAGGATAATGCCTGGGTTGGGACACTTATAGTTATGATGAGAGGTTTTTTTTTTAAATTATGAAAGGTTTTAATAGTGAATAAGGAAAGACTACAAGGCGAGGTGGGGCAGAATTTTCAACTGCCGGCCCCCTGATCCTTTCTCACCTGAAAAATGGGCCACCAGCAGAGGACAATCTGGTGGGCACCTTGGATATCCATTTGCCCTCCTGCTTCAATTTTCAGGCAGCCCTCCCACCCAAAACATGTGGGAAGCTATTTGAATATGCAAATTGGGGTTCCTATTCCAGCTGTGCCTAGCTATAGATAGATACTGCAGTCACAGAAATACATGTGTTTATATGAGCAATTGTTTCAGTTCTCAGTATAAATGAATAAAAGAAAGGCAGCTGCTGTAACTATTTAGAATGCATTACAAAATATAAAGAGTATGGTAGCCTAATAGTTATGGTACATGGAGATCAGGATTTCAAACACTGCTATGGCAAATTGTGAAATGAAGTTCAATAAACCAGAAAATGACCATGAAAGCTGTCGTTTTCTCATAAAAACCCAACAGCTTCACTGATGTCCTTTACAATAGGGAACATGCCACCCACACCTGGTCTGGGCTACATGTCACTCCAGTCCCACACTGTATGGTTGACTCTTAGGAGGTAATTTTAACCAAACTCGCTCAGTGGGAACCTGACCCGATCAGATCAGCCGCCCAATTTTAATTTCTATTCCACTGAAGCTAAAACCGGGCAGCGTGTAAATCGGGCAGGTGATCTGATCGTCTCAATTTCCCACCAGGCAAGTTCGGTTAAAATGACCCCCTTAACGTCTTCAGGGCAACAAGGGATGGGGAATAAATAATGTCAGTGTTGCCCACATTCCAAGAACAAATATAATAACTTTTAAAAATTTCTTGTCATGTAACATGCTGACTGCTCATTTTTAATTGGTAGTTTTTTGAAGTTCATGATTAGTTGTTTTTATTCCTGCTTGCTCCTTGCCAGCTGGTTCAGTTCTGATTTGTTGCTGTTTTCTGGAACTCCCTCCATAAACCTCTCCTTTCTCACCCACCTTTTAAAGGCTTCTCAAAACCTTTTGATTTTTAACCATCCCAACAACCCAGATCCTCTATTACAGCTTACCAAAATTTTTTTCTCACTGGAATGAATATCTTGGAATGTTTTACTGTGTTAAAGGGGCCACACAAAGACAAGTTATTGTTTTATGAATACAAAATAGCAGCCAATCAGAAAGTGATGTGATGGACAGGCGATGCACCCTATCAGACCCGATTTTATATTGCAGGCGGATCTCACATTGCTCACAGTTGTAATGTCGTACAATGACAGGCGTATTAGGAAATAAATTTTAATCTGAAGTATGTTTGAAGGTGCGGGTGTTCTGCCTCTCTCAACCTGCTCAACAGTGAAGGAAACCTCCAGCTGGTTACGCTAACAACTACTTGTACAGTCACTACGCTTACTGTCAGTGAGCTGAGCCCGTGCCGATTGTCCATAGTAACTAGCTGAATACCTTACTTCAACATGGTGAGCTGAGAGAGGTACAACATGGGGCCATTTCAAAACACCATCATGATTAAAATTCCATTTGTCTCTGACTCCCCCTCTGTTTCTGTAAATCTCTCCTGATTCTGTCTCTGCTCTCCTGTATGTTTCTTTCACAATTTCTATCTTTCTTTCCATGTATTTCCTTCTTTCTTTGATGTTGGGTGCTCAGTTATGCCTCTTCGACACGTTCCCTTTCTCTCTCTCCATCTGTCTCTCCTTCACTCAATCACTCCCCCTCTTCCCTAACGTGTATAGTGTTTGTGTATCTCTTTCTCTCACACACACGCACACTCTCTATTTCGGTCTGTGTCTCTCTCAATTGTCATGTCTGTCTTTCTTTTTCTGTCTCTGCATGCAAAAATGAGCCCTTAAAAAATAATTTCCCTGTCAAAAATTACCTCATAACACATTCCGAAGTTCATTCTTTACCTTGTTTTGAAATCTTTAGGGAAAGAAAACTCATAATTACTGTTATAGTTCACTTGCAGAGAAGCAAACTGATATATATTGGAAGCTTTCTCCACTCACACGTCGGCATGCTGAAAATTTTAGGCGCTTATATTTGCTGGGAGTTGTAGGTGCTGTCTTTTCAGCTGACAGAGCGATGGCTGTGGAGAGGACATTAACTTAAGCCCCAGGCTTCACAGTTAGGCACTGATCTCCAGTGGGAACGTTGTTAGCTACATTTTAATCACAGTAAATATATAAGTAAGCTTAATCGTTTTCTTTAAATTCTGTATTTTTAAAATATCTTTATCTGTTATAAACATTGTTTACAACGCTAGATTTCTCAGCCCGGGAGTTCAACCAAAAGGATTGTTTTAAATGGAGCAAATTGATTGGTTCAGCTTCTCTTTTATATCATTAGTGTCTTTTGCTGTTTCATGCTTAATTTGTTGTTTTGATATGTTCTTAGTAATTCCACCCCAGAAATGTATCTGCTTTCTTCATGTTTAATTTGTGCCTTCTTTGCCTCTTTAGTTGTAAATTGTTGCTCTTTTATGAATATGTGGTTTCAGCTAATCAGATCCGAGCATGATGCAGAAATTTGCCCGGATTTTGCTTATAATCTGATGTCAATGTGTGACACCGGAAGTGTGACGGACAGTATGAAATGCAGGTATTCCCACCGGTAATTTTCATGAGGGTTCTTCCGATCTCCCACTGTAACCTCGGTGGAAGATTGCTGGAAATAAGAACATACGAACATAAGAAATAGCAGCAGGAGTAGACCATACGGCCCCTTTGAGCCTGCTCCACCATTCAATAAAATCATGGCTGATCTTCGACCTCAACTCCACTTTCCCACCCAATCCCCATATCCCTTGATTCCCTTAGTGTCCAAAAATCTATCGATCTCAGTCTTGAATATATTCAACGTCTGAGCATCCACAGCCCTCTGGGATAGAGAATTCCAAAGATTCACAACCCTCTGAGTGAAGAAATTCCTCCTCGTCACAGTCCTAAATGGCTGACACCTTATCCTGAGACTATGACCCCTAGTTCTAGACTTTCCAGCCAGGGGAAACAACCTTTCAGCATCTACCCTGTCAAGCCCCCTCAGAATCTTATATGTTTCAATGAGATCACCTCTCATTCTTCTTAACTCCAGAGAGAAGAGGCCCATTCGACTCAATTACTACTCAACTAGAGAAACCCCATAACCTGCCATTTCTGTGGGGTTTCCGCTAAAGTTATGGTGGGACATCCAGGGACCCCTGTGGAAATACTGCCCCACTGTTTTTATTATAATAATAGACTCTTTAAATCGGTACGATATTATGCCTTGCACAAGAAATAGCTCAGTGAATTGTCCAGTTCAAGTGGTACTTCATATCTGAATACATAAAACCTGGAATTCGGTTCCTGAATTGTAGTCTTGTACTGTTATCGACTTGGAGGTGACAAAGTTATATCTTTTACCACATCCAAAATTAAAACTCACTCATTTACTTTTAGAAATGCCGCTCTTGCTCTTATTTTCAATAGGATCTCACCAGAAAGTTCGATCAGATTGTGAAAAAGACTTGCGTTTATATTGCGATTTTCATGACCTGAGGATGTCCCAAAGCGCTTTATTGCCAATCAAGTACTTTTGAAGTGTAGTCTCTGTTTTAACGTAGGATTAGAAGAAATGATGTAACCATTTTTAAAATTTATAATGATTTTATTGTTTTGCAGTGGAAATAAAATTAGTGATTGATTGTAGCTCCTAAGTAAATGAGTGTAGATTTCATTTAATAGGTGTAATTAAATAAATCTCTACTGACAACTAGTTTCTCATGAGCATCCATGGATTTCCCTTTTGTATAGCCTCAGCTTTTCAGTGACAGTATTCAAAATTCAGTAGGCTCAAGAGACAGTTTAAGTCTGTCCAAATCTCAGGCCCCTCTTGTTAAATACAGTTTGTGCTTGCTAGGAAGTCATTTTTTTTACTGTAATGGACATCCCCAAAGCACAAAGTGCCCTTCGATTGTTCTGTAAATATAAAAGGTTCTATCACCTAAGGCCTCAAAGTCAGATAAACAAGGAAAAACAGCCTGCCGACTCTCAAATGGGTAGAGAAAAGTTAGCCACGACGACCTTTCAACTTTCCAGGAGCTTTGCAGCTACCTGTCTTTGCTTTCGACGTAAGCTTCATATGATTTAAAGATTTATCTTTACCTCAGAGCTCAACTTGGAATGCAATTCACCAAATGTTAATTAAAACCACAACAACTTGCATTTATATAGCGCCTTTAATGTATTAAAACATCCCAAGACGCTTCACAGGAGCATTATCAGACAAAATTTGACACCGAGATATTAGGTCAAGAAGCTTGATCAAAGAGGTAGGTTTTAAGGAGTGTGTTAAAGGAGGAGAGAGAGGTAGAGAGGAGGAGTGGTTTAGGGAGGGAATTCCACAGGAGGCCAGAATTAGAGGAGCGCAGAGATTTCGGAGGGTTGTACATTGTTGTAGTATCAAGCAATAACCATCGATTTTAATAGTGTTATAAATCTTAGACAGGGTGTTATTTGCCTTGAGCAATTTGGAAAGTTTAATTTTCTGGGCTGCCTTTATTTGTAGTGCACAGCCCTAAGTCTGTTAGGAATTCTCCAACCCATTCGACCCCTTGAAGAAAGTCTTTGCAAACTTTCCCTGTGACCCCAAAGCAAGCGGCAGAAAACTTTATCTAATCTGATACACGGTTATCATACATCCTAGGGGTAACTTCACGAGTAGCACAGATCAGAGACTCGGCCACATACTATCCATGACCTTCTGACCATTAATTTTACTGGTTGTAAAATCACAGGCAGAGCCCGCCCAAATTTCTGACAGGTGTTTCTGATGGGCACAGTTCTTCACTGGCAGTATGGGCTCCTATGCTGGTTTCCACCTGCGGTATGACGTTTCCAAGGTCGCTACAGCTCAGGAGCCACGGACCTCCACAAAACATTTTATTATCCCTATTTACACGTATCAAGTATCACTTTTTACGCAGTGAGTTGTTATGACCTGGAATGCACTGTTTTGAAAGGGTGACGGAAGCAGATTCAGTCGTAGGGAATTACATGTATACTTAAAAAGGAAAAGTTTGCAGGGCTATGGGGGAGTGGGACTAATTGGAGCTGGCACAGGCATGTTGGGCCAAATGGCCTCCTTCTGTGCTGTAAGATATCCTTATAACCCTCAATCCTGATAGTGGAGTGGGGGGGCGGTGGGAGTGGGGGGGCGGTGAGGGTGGTGGGATTTGAGAGTGCCGTAATGCTGGTTGTTTAGGAGTAAAGATTCAGCTCCGCCATACTCCCACCCTGTGATATTCTGACAATTAACTTTAATGAGCACAAAATCGCAGGCTGGGTGTCCCTAGCACACACCAGGAGCAGGCATGGCCGAATTTTTATCCCTTAATTTGTTTGAAATAACGATGCAGTCAATCAGTGCTGCATCCCAATTGGGTATGCAGGGGCTATGCACGCTAACACAGAGATCGAGCTAATCATGGAGCAACATGAAGGAGTTTACATCGCCTTCCTAATGAAGGAGTTTGGGTTTAAGTGGAAAAGGTACATGGTGCCTGTTCACAGCTGGCGTTAACACAAGGGAAAGAATGGGAATTTCCTTAAAGTGACTTGAAACGGATAAATTCAGTGTGGAACCTGAGACAAATGCTTTGAATGGTAAGGACAGCCCAGGCTACCTCGATGCAAAAGTGCTCCGCATGCCGAACACCCCTTCTGCCTGCCTAGGCACGTGCTGCCGTCGCTGCCAAGACAATTAATTACGTACTTGTCATGTTGCTTATCTGCACAGAGAAGGCAGAGGTGAAAACTAGTAGCACAAAATTCTGTTTAAATGTTAGCTCTGCCTTGTGAATGATTATGCACAAGTGATCATCACAGGATAGCTGAATTAAATTACACCCGCTGACACTGCGTTTGATACTGGCACATCCTGATTGAATTCTACTTTCCCATACAAGATATTCCAATTGAACACCCAAAGAAGATACCTAAGCATTAGATGTATTTTTGATGTATCAAAATTACTTTTTTTGAACTGACGCAGGAATTAGGCAGTGCTACTGCAAGTTCAGAACAACTTTTGTCACTTTTTTTATTAGGTTGAGCGTACAAGAAGGTAGATTTACAAATGTCCTGATGATGTGCCCAAACTTCACAATATCACAACCACTGCTTAATTTCATTCAAATTACAGACCAGAAAATCTTGGAAATACACAGCAGATGTGCCGGCATCTGAATTGAGAAGGCAGTTTAATGTTTTGATGGAAGTTAAAGGTTCTCCCCCTGAAATGTTTGTTAGTTTTTCAAATGCTGACAGGCTGCTCTGCATTTAGATTTTCAGAATTTGCCTTTTTTTATTATTTAATTGTATTTCTTACATCTGCTGGTGTAACATTTTCCACATATGAGCCTCTCCGCTGGACACTGGATACGATTTCATCCCCACATCAGAAAATGACTGAACTGAGTCACCTCATACTCATGTTGACGAGCAGAATGAAAAGGACAGCACTGGTTATAATTTTTTTACATGTAGAAGAGCAGTAAACTTGGCAACACAGACGTGTGTCAAACCCCTTGGGCACATTGGATCACCCACACTTTTACCGAAACCAATCGAAACGAGCAATAGCTTGGTGAATTAGTCTACTTCCAGTGGAGTCGATTGTAACTTGGGGGCGGGAATCGGGGGGTGCGGAGGGCCAAAGTGGACGGCAATCCGTCTGGTCTCATTTGAATACCTTATAGTTTATAGCGGAAAGCCGCAGGAGAGTCAGGCTGTTGCCAAGGACCCACAGAAGTAGACCCCGGTAAGGTAAGTGAGGAAGAGGAGGGGGGGTGGTGAGATTGGGAACAATTGCGGTCAGGGGAGGAGGGAAAGCCTGGGGCAGGGGAGGCCCATTCTTGCGGGGCCAGAAGCAGCACTCCTGTTCCTCCCGGCCCACGAGGATTCTACATAAATGTCATTGGACCGTGACTTTAAGATTTTAAATGAGGCCCCTGCCTGCAGGGGGAGCTGTGACCGACTTCAAAGTCAGTGAAGATAAAATGGGTGATTTTAAACCCCAAAAACGGGTGGGTTGGGGGCGGGTGGGAGTTGAAAATAGTTGGGGTTTTTTTGGGTCGCAACCGTAAAATTTTCGGACTTTTCTGCGCCGATGTTAAACCCGGAAATAAAGCCGGGCTGTGGTTGCGACCCAAAAAACAACTATTTTCAACCCCCACCCGTTTTTGGGGTTTAAAATCACCCCCAAAATGTCGCCAGGTGGAAACGATGCAGCCTCAGATCAGTAAGTGGACTTAGCAGTGTAGGAACAGGAGTAGGCCATTCAGCCCCTTCTGTTCTGCTATTCAGTGAGATCTTGGCTGATCTGTACCCTAACTCCATTTACCCGCCTTGGTTCCATATCCTTTAGTACCCTTGGCTAGCAAAAATCTTGGATTATGTTAACCCCTCCCGCACACTGTTCCTGCTGGGAATTGATCCTGTAGTCTCTTACCGTTACCGATGTGCATCAGCTTAGAGGGGTGACAAAGTAATGTATCATGTCTGAAATTAAAACTCACTCACTTATAGGAGTTACCGCTATTGCTCTTATTTTCAATACGATCTCACCAGGGAGTTCAAAGCAAAAAGCTCCGGAGGCATGCACACTTCCGTGATCATTTCACTGCCTCACTAGTCATTTCAGATCTTAGGCTATCAACAATTGCATTGCATTAATTGTGAGTGCAAAGTTCAGAACGCAAGACTGGAGTTATACTGCACTCTGCCTGCCAGATAATTCTGCTACCTGGCAGCTATTTTTTTTAATATAGGGAGACAGCAGGTGGCAGCGTCTATGTTCTCATGACATTAAAAAGACTCTACTAAGGTTATGACGTGCTCAGGAATTTCCAACAGCTTGTCTGGACACTTTTTAAACGTGGTTTCACACCAGACTGGTTATAATCGACCCAGTGTGAAGCCCACACAGTGTAAGCTGGCCCACTGGAGTGCACTCGGGAGACAGCTTTGTATCTCGCTCCTGATTTACGCTGCTATTTTGGTGCCATTGTACCTAAAAGTGCTTTGGTCAATGCCAGGTGAGAAGTGTAACCTCAGCCTTTATTACAAAAATATTCTAGCTAGTGTTCTGAGTTATGTGCTGCTTTGGTTGGAAAAATATCCAACTTGGAACATTTTTTTGCATCACGCGTGGTGGCATTTTACCTTCTGATGCTGTTGTTATTGCTTTGTTTGTCAGCAGTGGCTCAGTGGGTAGCACTCTCGCCTCTGAGTCAGAAGGTCATGGGTTCAAATCACACACCAGAGACTTGAGCACAAAATCTAGGCTGACGCTCCAGTGCAGTACTAAGGAAATGCCGAACTGTCGGAGGTACCGTCTTTCGGATGGGATGTTAAACTGATCTTTTACATCCATCTGTCTGCCCTCTCAGGTGATGTAAAAGATCCCATGGCACTATTTTGAAGAAGAGCAAGGGAGTTCTCCCTAGATTCCTGGCCAATATTTATCCCTCAACCAACACCTATAAACAGATTATCTGGTCATTTATCTCATTTCTGTTTGTGGGAGCTTGCTGTGCACAAATTGGCTGCCACATTTCCTACATTACAACAGTGACTACACTTCCAAACAGTACTTCATTGGCTATAAAGTGCTTTGGGGGGCGTCCTGAGGTCGTGAAAGGGGCTATACAAATGCAAGGTTTTTTTCCCCGATGAAACAATTTTAGGAAAAACACATTATTCAAAGGGCAATCAAACCCGGCTAAAGTAACATCATAGGAGATGATTAAATTGTGGCATTACCCGATTTGTCACCCTAACGTAATTAGAATCAGTATGATGGCGATGTTTGCACTCTCAAATAAATTTTATACCAACGTATATCGCATCCAACATCATAACAAACAAAAAGAATGATCTGCAAAGTGTTCCTGCAGCAATATTATTAAACACACAAAGCAGAACAGCACACCATTCCTCTCATTATATCTCTGAATTAACGAAACAGAATTTTAGTCTTGGAGATTTTTACACAAAAATATAAGCATACACTTAAATTAAAATGCCTGATGATGAGGGCCCTGAGAAGTTAGTTCTTTCAAAGCTAAAATGTTCTGATCTACAACAACTTAAATCATTCACGATTAGGAACTGTTTCTAAGATGATTAATCAAAAAATAAGTTTTGTAACGCTGTGATTTGAGCTTCAAACTGGTCATCATATTTTGGCTTTATTTAATTATAATTTGTTATCCAGGTCTCAGGATAGCCTATCTCTTGTGGGATCAATTTTTACTAAGAAACTTGTGAGGACCCATTGAAAACAATTTAACCAGCCGTTCAGAAGTCAAAATATCACCCTTGCCCCTTAATGCCGTGAAACAATGCAATATTTACTCGCTGAATTTCCCCTCAACACAGTTGCACGCAGTTTGCAACAGTACTTTACTGTTCATAAGTAAATTACAGAAATTTATCAAGTTTTTTTTTAAAAAGGACTGAGTAATTCAATGGCCAAATGTGAGGTCAGATATGACCTTTATCTTTTTTTACCTACAGTGAATTTGAACTCAGGCCTCCAGAGGTAAAAGTTAGCGGTGGATGTAGATTCATGGCCAATTGCACCACCCAGGTTTCCATTTCATCCCACAACTGTTGCTGATTAGAGCTTCCATCACAAATTACCAGCAACCTACGAAAATAAATCTGAGCTAATGGAGCCTGGGTCAACTGAATTCACGTGTTGGTATTATATTCTACATGAATCTGCAAGCAATGTCCCTCCCAAACGTGTTCAAACCCCTTGATGTGTAATTTCTCCCACTTCATCAGGTGGGATACAAGTTCGTGGAAAGAATGTAGTGCTACTTGTGGAGTTGGCATACAGACGAGGGATGTTTTCTGTAAACGTACGGTAACGCACGTTGTTGGGGACTCCATCAAGGTTGCTGACCAGGAGTGTTCAGATCCAAAACCCTCGGAATTACAGGCCTGCAATCAGTTTGACTGCCCTCCATCGTGGCATAAGGGAGATTGGCAGCTGGTATGTGACGCTCCGTGAAGTCTTTGTTGGGAAAAAAAATTAAGAAATTGATGTCATAGACATGCTGATTTTCAGATTCTGACAATAATCATTTTAAAAACTCTACAGTTTTTCTGTAGACAGTTACAGATTTGTAGACGATACTTCGTGCAACATGCATACAAAGAGAGGATGGTGCTAAACTAAGATTATTCCGACCCCTGATGGCGTAGGGTCGCCCATTGGGAAACTGACGAGATTGGTTTTATACACCACCCAATTTTACTCTCCGTTTAAGTCAATAGAGAGTAATATTGGATGGGGTGTAAAACCAGTGTTCCACTCGATCCCGTGGGTTTCCCGCCCGGTGAGTTAGGTTAAAATTGCCCCTATGATATCGGGATGATCAAGGAGTCTATTTACACAAGACAGTCATTTGCAGTTGGATCAAGTCTCCGGGCTGGATGCAAGATTTTCGAAGAAAGCAATCAACTCTGCTGCAACCAAGCGCATTTGCCAGACGCTATCAGATTGCCAGTGCAATCTTGGAAGAAATGGCTGGGGATATGATTCAGACTGTTTACACCAGTCTGATTCAAATTACACTGGTTCACAGCCAGCATCAGGAGGTGATAGTTACTCCAAATTTGGAGTAAATAACTCCACTGCCATTTACACTGGCAATACTGACGTGAAACAGCTGCAGATTTAGAGTGAACATAAATTTGAAACTGGATCACGAATCGGAAAAAGAAAAAGCTGATTCTAAGATATCATTGCAAAAAAAAAAATCACCATGATAGACAATGAATGTGGAACTTCTGAAAGTGATACTGAGATAGAATTTAATGATGTGAAATCAAGTCAGGAAAATTGTTTAAAATAATCAGAATACATAATGTTCAACACACCATAAGCTACACTCTAGTTCAACAAATTATGAATCATGTATTATTGTTATTGACTTCTGTAAACTTTGTATGACGTACACTCGAATAGTGCAGCAGACATGTCATAAAATATTTTGTCTAAATGGTGATCAGATGTTGAGCCCATTTAGAAACTTTTTGCAAGTCTGGAAACATCATTTTCTGCCATTTTGCAATTGATGTTTTGATGGGAAAATTGCAGTTTTGTGAATAACACTAGAGGCTGTTAAACAATAATTGGTTGGAGCATTTTATTTAAAGATTATTCAATTTTTTTTAATTTATCGATCTTTCAGAGACTATATATGCTCTTTAAGATTCCTAATATAAAAGGATAGCAAGTGAGTTCAAAAATGTTAGTGTTCCCCTTCTGACGAGTTCATCATCTTTTTATTACAGTGTTCACAAACATGTGGAAGAGGTGTGCAATCTCGCAAAGTCCAGTGCAAACAGCTTTTGACTGATGGAAGTTTTCTAAGCCTTGCTGATGAGTTTTGCCTTGATATTAAGCCTCAGGTGCAGCAACCTTGTGCCAACACTGATTGTCCACCACACCTGGTGTTAGGGAAGTGGTCCAAGGTAAACCTAGCACTAAACCAACCCATCCAAAGAAGATATATGCCTAATTATTGTGTGTCTGTGTGTACATGTTTTTTTGTTGGCATGTGGTTTATGTATGAACTCCCACGTTTTTCAGAGTTTACCATGTTTATATCTTGCAGAATTCTTCTACATAACAGGTAATTAATTGCCCCAGAACATAATCATATTCTGCTTATGATATCTATCCACCATTGTTGATGTTAATCCCATGTTTAAGGACCTGATCCACTTCTCTTTCATTCCCTCTTGCAACCCATTGGCATAGCCTTGGACTGTACTGGAATGTAACAGTATTCTGCTGTAATATGATGAGATCTACAACAGTAGCAACCTGTAATTATACAGCACATTTAGTGTAGTAAACACAACAAGAACAGTTGCCATGTAGTAATAAGAGAAAATTCAATAGAGATGACGCAAGGATGGTCAAAGAGATAGGTCTTGAGGCTTTTGAAGGTCGGATGACGTATAGACAGGTGGGGGGGCTTTAGGGAGAGAGTTCTAGAGAGCAGGACCACGATGACTCAAAGGCTGTGTCACTGAGAAACAAAGGGGTAGATGTAAGAGAGGCCATAGGTAGAAGAGCAGAGGGTGCCGGCTAGCATGTAAGACTGGAGGGGATTGCAGAGTCAGATGGGGTGAGGCCAGGGAGATTCATAAACAGATGGGGATTTTGAATTCAGTGCATTAGGTAGAAGGGAAACCAATGGAGTTTGGCGAAAAGGGAGCAGACCTTTGTGCGGGTGGCAGAGTATTGGACAAATTGCTGGTTACATTGGGACAATTAGGAATAGAAGCAAGCAAGGGTGTTGGAATAGAGATGGACCGAGGAAGGAAAGGGGTCAGTTAACTGCAACAGAGAAATTGAGGTGGACAAGGAGGAATAGCATGCAGCCCCAAACAATGTCATCGCTGACTTTGGTCAAAGTTGGTCTTGGTGCTCTGGGCAGGATGGAAATTGAATTGAATGGATTCAAACATGAAATCTTGGAAGAGGCAAATGCAGAGCTGGGTGGTGACAACATATTTAACGACCTTAGACCTTCACGGTGTTAGTTGGAGAGGATGGAGGGATTGAAGGTTTTTCAGGAAAGATGATCATTGCAATTTTGAAGAACTGGGGAACAGTGTGTGAAGGAAGGAGTTCCTTGACAAAGTCAGTAAGTATTGGGTCATGAAAACTTAGTTAGACAGTCAGGAATCGGGTCAAGAAAGGACTGAGGGCACATGGAGTGAGACGTATGGAAGAGATGAACCTGCTGAGAGAGATCGGGAGAAGCCACATAGTAATATGTGGTCATGGCTGGGATAAGAGGAGGGCTGGTTTGAGTTGAGGTGGAGGAGGCTGAGGCAACAAACCAAATAATCTCAATCTTTGAGATGAAAAAATCCAAGAGCTCCTCCCACAAGTTCAGCAATTTAAAATAATTATGAAGACCATATCTGTTTCAGTTGAACAAATCTTTTCATACATTAATGTAACCCAGTTTTAGTTGCGTGTAATTTAAGTACTCTACTAAAGACTGTTGGCAGTAGAGATTTATATGAGTGATAGTTCAGGAGAAACAGTTTTATATCATCGTCTGTTTCCAGTGTTCTGTAAGCTGCGGAGAAGGAATCCAGAGCAGAGAATGGGTCTGTCGTAGACTCTCAAAAGTTGGCCGGCAGGTCACAGTAAACCGTGGTTTGTGCAGTGGCCTCTCCAATCCACCAGAGATTCAAGCTTGCAGTATGCCTGCATGTAGAAGTAAGTGACTGACTTTAATACTTGACCCCTGAGTCATCTATACCCAAATAAACATCTGGGGTTAATTATAGAAAAAATATGCAACAAATAAAAATAGCAGCAGAAATAACTGATGCTGAGACTGTTGTGTTCCAAACCCACAGTAAGGTGCTGGTATTTTTAGGTCGTGATAATATAGTGCTAACTGATTGATGTTATTTTTCTAAGGAGGAAAGACTCAGAGCTTGATATAGTCCTTTAGAAGAATTTGTTTCACAGTTTCCCCATTTGTTCATTATAAGAATCATATGCAGATGTTAAAACATTCACATCTATGAAAATGTTCTTTTCATTAGGTAAAACAGATTTGTGTTGCTTGACAATTATTTTCCTGGAAAATTACCAGCCTTCATGTGCCAAACGTCTGCAAGCTCCAACTCTTGAAGCAGGTCCAATGGATTTTAAGAGCTATTGCTTACATTAAAAAAACACATGAATAACTTCACATGTATGGATTCCAGACGTACATATTTGATACTTTCCAACTTTTTCATGTATCTTGTGCTTATCAAGATGAGCGTTTTCGATCCTGGGAAATACATTATTCTCTACTTTTTTTTCACCCAGTGCTGAGCATTGCAGAGTCAGGTTTAACACAGGTTCAGCCCAGGTTGGAATTCCCAATGCACTGCCTCAACAGTACCCACATTTTTCTTTTGACAGGCTAACAGTGTAGCAACTTCAGTCTGCTGTTATTGTTTAAAAGAACAAATTAAGTAAACATTTACTAACTTGTGCTTTTTCACCCCAGTCCAGAGCAAGCATAGGGATATCCTGTGCTTTTCTTCCCTAATAAAATTGCCTTGACAGAGACCAGTCCAGGCAGAAGCTGATACACTTAATGATAAATTCACCAAACTGTGCTACCATCTCAGAGAATCAACGCTATTGTGTTTGGTCCTATCTGCAACTCACATTCCCTTTGAATGCCCTTGCCCGGGAGAGTGGGACTGGTAAATGATCTGTCCAGCCCTCCTTCTTCCTATTTTTATGGTTTCCATGATTGAATGTGTGGTCAGGCAATCTGCTCCCAACTTTTCACAGATTCCGCACTGTTGGCCCTCTTTAAGGAGCCATAGAAAAGTAGCTTTGATAGTCAGATTTGGCAACAATCGCAGTAATCAAGCTATCATGTCTAACACTGAGCTACTTACTACCAAGTAAATTGAATTCAATTTTGGGGAAGGGGTGAAATGATGAGACCTCTTGATAAAAGTAATAAATTATTAGCAATACATCTTCATTTTTGCTACTCTTTTGAAGTATGTATTTTAAATAACCTTTAATATTAGCAAGCATCGTTTCCTATTCTAGACGATTTTGTTAACATTTATTTGTGTATTTTCTAGAGCTTAGAAAGGACATAAAAACAAAGGTTTCACAAAAGCAAGTTATTCGTGACCCTCAAATTCTCAGCATCCACAGAGTCTACATTCAAACCAGACAAGAAAAACGTATTCACTTTAGCATAGGAGGCCGAGCCTATCTGCTTCCAAAAACCTCCATTGTTATTCGATGCCCTGTAAGAAGATTCCAGAAATCATTGATCAAATGGGAAAAAGATGGACTCCATCTACAAAATACGAAACAAATCGGAATCACTAAATCAGGATCGCTGAAAATTCATAGCCTTGAAGCGAGGAATATCGGAGTGTACAGTTGCATTGCAGGTCCTGCTCGAGATACCTTTGTCCTCAAGCTGATTGGCAATGATAATAGGTTAATTGAACCACCTGCTTTCACTAAAGCTAAGACGAGACAAAGTGTTGGGCCAGAGAAGATGAGTCACAATGAATCCAACAGACTGGAAGATAAATGGACTCAAATGACCAAGATGTGGCAAAATTGGAGCAAAAAAAACGAATTCTATGTGGATGACAGCCAAACATATGATCATGTTTTCCTGCGCCTACTTGGAAATCATTTGGTTTCAAAAGGAAAGACTAATTTTGCAGAGTTGCATGATTCTCAAGAGCTTTATGCTAAACATCTTGAAAGTTCTATTTTCCAGGGCGCCTATAGTATGGATACTGTACAGTTTGAAGACATCTTACGCAATATAAGTCTATGGATTGAGTCTGGTGAGCTACCTGAAGATTTTGCTGCACAGCTCATGTATCAGTTAGCAGCTGAAGTGTCTAGACCACGGCCAACTGTGGAAAAATGGAAGGTGCCTCTTGATGATAATGCATCAAACTCAAAATTATTAGATAAAGCGCCTAATACATCAGAAACCTCTGTCAATAAAGATATACATCAACAAAGGGAGAAACAAAAGCCTCCTACTATTCTGAGAAAAAAGCAGGCTCCTGTGCTGCCTCAGAAAAATGTCAGTGTAGCAATCGGAACCTTGGCATACCTGGCAGATAATAGCTACAGCGTAACATTAGTTTGTGAAGCTGTTGGAGTCCCTGAGCCACAGGTCACTTGGATGAAGGATGGTGCACCAGTGAAATTTAGTAAAAGGTATGGCATGTTAATGTCACTTTTTATACATTGATATCTATTGAAAGCTTTATCTATTTTAAGAGGTGAACTTGTGTTAATTTAACGATTTTTATTCTCATCCCGAGCATCAATGACTTTGTACGCTACTGTACAATCCAAATGTGCATGGCAGTGCTGTCGGCGAATCAGTCAAAAAGCCATTTGTTAGAACAATTTCTAAGCTCCATGTCTTTCATTATAAGACCTATAGATCTTTCCTGACAGGCAAGAATAGGCTTTTTTTTAAACTGATGGAAACCACATTCTGTAAATCATACATTTATTTAAAGGAGACCATATAATGTAAATGTTGACAGTTATTTCAGTAATTGATTTTACAAACCACAAAAATTGATTATAACAAATTGTACCCTCCGTCCAGAAGCTTCAGCAAACAATGTAGCCTTAAGTATCGGATCCACCAACAAAAGATCTATGATGCCTTCCACTCAGATGAAACTTTATATTAGGATTTGCTTTTAGATCAAGCATCGTGTTATCCCTTGTGTGTGTTTATCTGCAAAGGCATTGTTATTTTTAAATGTGTGGGACCATTTGGCCCACGAGTAAGAGAGGAAGCTTGGAATGTTTCGAGCAAAGACTGAATTTTATGTGATCTTCAGTGACATTGTTTTTTGCTAAGAAGATACAAGTGTCATGTCGCACAATTGTTAGTTGTACATTTAAAGGCAACAAACTGTTAATCATTTTCCAGATTTGTGTTTTTTTTTATTGAAGCTAGTAGCCGTTAGTGAGCAAAGAAGATTACGACTTGAAATTAGGATGTGATGTGGAATGTAGGACAGGACTGAGGGTGCCAAAAGATATTAGAGTCTAGTCCGACTAGGATCAGCTGGTTTTCTGTGAGAAACATTTTACATCTCGTGCATATTGCCAAGTCTCGTTAGAAAACCTGCTGCATACAAGTTCACTCTAAGGTTTAATACTTAGCAGACTGCCAATGTAAGACTTTCTGCAATAGATTATCTTCCTTTGGACATGATTCTGCTGTTTGAGGGATTTCTGTGGATGAATCAGAGCAGCTATAAAACTTTTTGCAAATCTTAAAACTGTTTCCTTACTTTATAATTTTTGTTTATATAAAGATATATTTTTTGATTTATCTTTGAAGTTTTGCCCCTAGATATATCCAATCTAGAGCTCAACCACTGCTCGATGGCCTCCCCAGCATCTGATTCAATCCGATTTCTGTGACCCAGTAAACAGGAGGTGGAGCAACTGCGGGGGCAAGGTAAACATTCCTCATCTTACCAAGATGGGATGTTCCAGACCCCTTGACCCTCTTTTTCTTTCCCCTGTGCTAGCTACATTGTCTTATGCACATAAGGAAGAGACATAAGAATGAGGTTAAAGCACCTGTTCTGTTAGTTTTTGTGGAGAGATCCATTGGTTTATGCCGTTACCATGGAGTAAGCTGTACAGATGTGCAAAGTGACACTTCAGTATAATTCAAATTACAGTCGCCTTTTTAAACCTGCATTTGGTGGTGTTGACAAAAATGTTGTTTTATCAGTGTGTTTTATTTTGATGTAATAGCTTCTGTTTATGCTAAGCAACTTTATAGATGGCGGGGTTAATGCCAAGTTAAACATCTGTTGAAGAGAGAGCTCTGTTTGAGAGTTACCAAACTTTAACAGTTGGATATTAATTTTCTGATCTGGCAGTGGATAATATAATCTAATTCAACCTGGATATCTCAATGCTCTCTATCATAATGATGGTGCTCACTGGTAGAAAGCAAGAAGTTTGAATAAGTAACCTTTCAAATGTTCCCTTGAAAAGTTGCATTTCATCTGGACCAAAGATGTTTCAAATCGTTTATCCCGATATCACCTTTTTATTTTGTGTGTATGTGGCTGAATGCAAGTAAGTGTAGTTATTGTGAGACCAGTTATGCAATAGGTAATTCATTGGTATAAGTTAAAATTATAAATATTTGAGTAAGAATAGAACAAGAGATAAAAGCATGTCCTAAAAAGTAAGGACAATGAGCCTGTACAAAATGTTTGTATTCTTGCATCGTTTGGGTTGTTCTTATACTTTCCATCACCATAAATGACACTGCCCCGAACTATCAAAGAGAGTTAGTGGATATTCTGTGCCTTTGCTCATGAGTAGCACTGCACCTTTAGTGTGGTTTCTGATGTTTGTCATTGTCCCATGACAGCAATTTGCCCATCGTAGTAATACAGCAAACTTACTGAAACAATATATAACACATGATGGATACAAATTAAAAATATTGCACAGCTTACTGAAAGATCCAGGGCCTCCCAGATATAATATTTGCAATACTATATACTTCCCACTTGACAAATGTAAGATGTCAGTAACTTAACTTGATCAAAATTTTGGAAGGAAGAATGAGGCAATATAAACTAAATGGTACAATTTTAAAGGGGGTGCAGGAACAGAGAGATCAGGGGGTTCACATACACAAATCTTTGAAGATGGCAGAACAGGTTGATAAGGCTATTTTAAAAAAAAACATACAGAATGCTGGGCTTTATAAATAGAGGCATAGAGTACAAAAGCAAAGAAGTTATGCTAAACTTTTATAAATCACTGGTTAGGCCTCAGCTGGAGTATTGTGTCCAATTCCAGGCACCGCACTTTAGGAAGGATGTCAAGGCCTTAGAGAGGGTGTAGAGGAGATTTATGAGAATGGTACCAGGGATGAGGGACTTCAGTTATGTGGAGAGATTAGAGAAGCTTGGCTTGTTCTCCTTAGAACAGAGAGAGTTAATAGAGATGTTCAAAATTATGAAGGGTTTTGATAGAGTAAATAAGGAGACAATGGGGGTGATTTTAAACCCCAAGAACAGGTGGTTGGGGTGGGTGGGAGTTGAAACAAGTTGTTTTCTTGGGTTGCAACCGAAAATTTTCGGACTTTGCGTTCCCAGTGGGAAGCCTGTATTTTTCCGTGCCGACGTTAAACCCGGAAATAAAGCCGGGTCGCGACCCAAAAAACAACTATTTTCAATTCCCACCCGCCCCCAACCCACCCGTTCTTGGGGTTTAAAATCCCCCCCCCCACTGTTTCCACTGGCAGGAGGGTCGATAACCAGAGGACACCGTTTTAAGGTAATTTGCAAAAGAACCAAAGGGGAGATGAGACCATTTTTTTGTTATGATCTAGAATGCAGTTCCTGAAAGGGCGGTGGAAGGAAATTCAATCGCAACTTTCAAATGTGAATTGGATAAATACTTGAAAGGAAAAATTTGCAGGGCTATGGGAAAAGAGCAGGGGAGTGGGACTAATTGGATAGATCTTTCAAAGAGCCAGCACAGGCGATTCCACTCTATAACTTCGTACTTGCCTTCCCAAACCGAAGTTAGATTTTTTATTATCCGTTTAATCTGACATTTCCCCTCAGCCCTCACTTGTTTAGATGATAAAAATAGATAGGTACAAACTAAATTCGTCATGGAAAGTTAAGTCATTCCAGTCAAGGTACCCTTTTAACAACATGGCAAGTGTTAATTACTGCCAGTCAACCTCTCTGGCACTGAAAATTAACTATTACAAGTGTGGTGTCTCATTCCTTCAGGTTTTAATTGTTGGAAATTTATTTTTAATTAAAATTAAAATTTTCTTTTGCTTTGTCTCTTTTTCTCTCCCTTAATCCAGTCTTGTTTTCTCTCTATTTCTATTTCTGTACCTGATTCGACATTGAATTCACCCATTCTAATTTATGCTTTCTTCTCGGTCTTTGCGCTGTTAATTTCATAATCCTTCAATCTGGTTAAGGAGATGCGCAGATCCCTGACGCCCTGTCGAGGGCATCGAGCCGTTTCCATCTCCAACTTCCAGCGCAAAATATCATGGAGATTAAACAGACAAGGGCGAGTCTAATTAACGGCAGGCGCCGTTCGTTGACCGATTACAGCAAATTCTGGGCCAATGTTTCTATTTGAACCTTATTGTGCAATTCCTTTCTGAAAGATAGTCCTTTTTGAAGTAGTTTTGTTAGGTCTGGCCAGTTAATATCCAAACATTCCCCAAGCAAACCCTGCCCACGTTACTGTACCTACTGACCAAATATAATGGCAACAGCTGGGTTAACTTAACAGCTACTGGTGATTTGAGCAAATCACAGTTTTTCATCCTATGGATATATGCCCTTTGGAATTGTGATGCTTCTGAGGCAATCTGTTCAGACTGATGCCTTTGAAAGAGGTGACAGTATGGACGTGAGCTAGTTGCATGGTTTGTAATTATATGAATGGATGTATTATTTAAAAAAATACTTGCATTTACATAGCACGTTGGACATCCCGAAGCACTTTACAGCCAATGATTTACTTTTAGAAGTGTAGTCACTGTTCATTTTGTAGCCAAATGCAGCAACCAATTTGTACACCAAGAGCCTACAAACAGCAAACTAAATAAGTGAAAAGTTAATCTGTTTTTGTGGTAATATTGAGGCTGAATGTTGGCCAGAATGCTGGGACAGGCCCTTGCTTTTCTTTGAAGATGTGCCATGGGATCTTTTACATCCACCTGAACAGATAGGCACCTAATCCAAAAGATGGCACTTCTGATAATGCAGCACTCCCGCCACACTGCACTTCAGAATCAGTATTGATTGTGCTCAAAAGCTGGAATTGGACTTGAAGCTAGAACCTGCTGAGTGGTATCACTGAACCAAATTACACCCACTTAATGTTGATATCATTGTACAAGGTTCCCCATCTACATTTAGTATTAAGTTATCTTGTCAAATAAGCCAACTTTCAGATAGTTGGATTAAGGATGGAATTATGTAAAGGAATATAATTGATGGACACATCCTGATGAGGGATACAGTTACAGAGGCCATAAAGAGGTTAATTCTTAAACTAGACTTTGACCATTCATAAAAGACAAGTCGGATACAAAGTTAGATTAATTCAGTGTCAAATGTTAGTTGAACTGTTGCAGGCGGCTTAAAATCATGGTCAGCCCTAAGTACGGCATGGTCTATAACTCCAAAAATGACATTAGCTCACCCCTTCTGTGCTCCAGGCTATTTTATTCATCAACTGCAGATGTATTTAGCATTAAGCAATTCAGCATGTATCTGAACTTAGTTAAGTTACTGTGATGGGCTGCTGATTATATTTCCAGTTGACCCAGGAGTCCTAGCAGAAAATGCAGCATAGCCTTTTCTAGCATTTCTGGTCTCCTTAGTAATCTAGGTGTCTTAGGTGGAACTCTTCACCGGCAAAGAACTAAAATGTATATTTGTAATTGGGATATTATTTTATGAACAGATAAGCCGATTACCTGTTTGTTTTATAATAACATATTAATTAAATACAGATGCATGGAGGTGCAATGTCAAAACTATGTTTATTAAATCTCAAAATGCATTCAGAAATGTATGCCCATTCTATGTGGAAAGCAGGAACCATATTTACCATTGGGCAAATACATCCAGAAGCAACATTTTTGAAGGGCAAGGCCTAACACCTCGAGAATTTTCAGTTAATCAGAGAGAGCCAGCGTGGATTTGTGAAAGGTAGGTCGTGCCTGACAAACCTGATTGAATTTTTTGAAGAGGTGACTAAAGTAGTGGACAGGGGAATGTCAATGGATGTTATTTATATGAACTTCCAGAAGGCATTTGATAAGGTCCCACATAAGAAACTGTTAGCTAAGATGGAAGCCCACGGAATCGAGGGAAAAGTACGGACTTGGTTAGGAAGTTGGCTGAACGAAAGGCGACAGAGAGTAGGGATAATGGGAAGGTACTTACATTGGCAGGATGTGACTAGTGGAGTCCCACAGGGATCTGTCTGGGGCCTCAATTATTCACGATATTTATTAATGACTTAGATGAAGGCATAGAAAGTCTCATATCTAAGTTTGCCGATGACACAAAGATTGGTGGCATTGTAAGCAGTGTAGATGAAAACATAAAATTACAAAGCGATATTGATAGATTAGGTGAATGGGCAAAACTGTGGCAAATGGAATTCAATGTAGACAAATGTGAGGTCATCCACTTTGGATCAAAAAAGGATAGAACAGGGTACTTTCTAAATGGTAAAAAGTTAAAAACAGTGGATGTCCAAAGGGACTTAGGGGTTCAGGTACATCGATCATTGAAGTGTCATGAACAGGTGCAGAAAATAATCAATAAGGCTAATGGAATGTTGGCCTTTATATCTAGAGGACCAGAGTACAAGGGGGCAGAAGTTATGCTGCAGCTGTACAAAACCCTGGTTAGACCACACCTGGAGTACTGTGAGCAGTTCTGGGCACTGCACCTTCGGAAGGATATATTGGCCTTGGATGGAGTGCAGAGTAGGTTTACTAGAATGATACCCGGACTTCAAGGGTTAAGTTACGAGGAGAGATTACACAAATTAGGGTTGTATTCTCTAGAGTTTCGAAGGTTAAGGGGTGATCTGATCAAAGTTTATAAGATATTAAGGGGAACAGATAGGGTGGATAGAGAGAAACTATTTCCGCTGGTTGGGGATTTTAGGAGTAGGGGGCACAGTCTAAAAATTAGAGCCAGACCTTTCAGGAGCGAGATTAGAAAACATTTCTACACACAAAGGGTTGTAGAAGTTTGGAACTCTCTTCCGCAAACGGCAATTGATACTAGCTCAATTGCTAAATTTAAATCTGAGATAAATAGCTTTTTGGCAACCAAAGGTATTAAGGGATATGGGCCAAAGGCAGGTATATGGAGTTAGATCACAGATCAGCCATGATCTTATCAAATGGCGGAGCAGGCACGAGGGGCTGAATGGCCTACTCCTGTTCCTATGTTCCTAACTTAAGAAACTGATATCTGGTTCTCTGCCAAAGTGATGCAATCATGGAGTCTCCTGATTCTTGTTAACAATTATCAGAACTCTCACCATTGTGTAACAGTTTCAATTAGGTACAAGTGTTGTCTCATCTTTGTGGTACCTCTTCTTCAACAGTATGTCAGCCGTGGCTCAGTGAGCAGCACTCTCGCCTCTGAGTGAGAAGGTTGTAGGTTTCAGTCCCACTCCAGAGACTTGGGCACAAAAATCAAGGCTGATACTCCAATGGAGGACTGAGAGAGTGCCGTCTTTTGGATGAGACGTTAAATAAAGGCCCCGTCTATCCTCTCAGGTGAACGCAAAAGATCCCATGGCACTATTGCAAAGAAATTCTCCCCGATGTCCTGGCCTCCATCAAACAAAAAAAACAGATTATCCGGTCATTATCATGTTGCTGTTTGTGGGAGCTTGCTGTGCGCAAATTGGCTACCAGGTTTCCTACATTACAATAATGACTTCACTTAAAAAGTACTTAATTGGATGTGAAGTGCTTTGGGATGTCCTGAGGTAGTGAAAGGTGTTATACAAGTACAGGTTATTTCTTTTGTTTCAACTGGTTCAAGATGCTAGGAGCCAGTAGATGTGTTTGTGCTTTCCCTGCTACTGCAAACAGAACTAATATTGCTCCACACACAAGCTCATTGAGTAGCTACTTTGGTGACTGGAACAGCTGCCTAAGCCTGCTTTTACATTTCTGCTGTCTCAATTGTTTCCTTCCTTTCAATTTGGCTCCTGACATTCATACTCTAATACAAAAATAAATTGGTGTTTCAGTGTAAATAATGAAGAACAGAGAAGTGACTGAGACAAAATAATTTCACGTGAATGAGAGTAATTAACAGGTGCATCCTTCCCAATAGTCGCTAATGGATGTATTTTCCTGACTCTTTGTGAACGCCAAGTTGGTCATAAAGTACTTTTAAAAATTACTTCTGTTGTTGTGGGAGACCCATCAGTTCAAGGAGAAGGTCGCCAACTTATCAGATCAACTAGGGATTGTCAATAAATGCGGTCTGGCTTGCATTGCCTATATCTCATGAACATACAAAAAAGAAGTTGACATTTCTGCAACCTCATGGTCAGGACACCTTTATCGTGGACAACTCAAACAACAATTTGCATTTATATAGCATCTTTAAGGTAGTAAAACATCCCAAGGAATGTTCATGGGAGCATAATCAGACAAAAAAAAATCTCTCTCTCTCCCTCTCTCTCCTACTGAACTTTGCAAAAAGCTAAACTGAGGTAATAGTAGCTCTTGCTGCAACCCCAGCATCAAAGAGTGATGGGTGGAGGAACCCTGTTGTCCGTTGAATGATTACTTTTGGAGGAGAAAAAAGGAATTGTAAATATTGTTCAGGAGTGGTATATGATATTTGGGATACTTTACCAGCAGTTATCTTGGCTACAGGTTATCTACAATTACCTACCTTAGGTGGACCAAGAAGTTGACTGTCATCGGCCAGCCTTAATTTAAGGGACTTGTATAGCCATAAGAGGTGGACCCAGCCACAGATGTTCCCCCAACCTTCTTCTCTAGGCGGACGCCCTGCTCTGCTCTCCTTGTAGTATCATAACATTTACAGCACAGAAGGTGGCTGTTCATCCCATCGTGCCTGTGCTGGTGCTAGCTCTTTAGCTGGATCCGTCTATGCTAATACCATTTCCTTACTCTTTCCCTGTTCTTTTTTCAAATACTTATTCAGTTCTCTTTTAATAGCCATGTGTGCAAAAATATTCTTCTAACTTCCCCCTCAATCTTTTGGCGATAATCCTGTATCCAAGGTCCTATCAATTCATCAACCAGTGGAAGCAGTCTTTCACTATTTACACTCAAAGCCCTTCATAACTTCGAAACCCTCCATTAGATTCAGGGCTTAGAAGGTTACATTATGAGGGAAGGTTGCATAAACATGCCTTGTACTCCCTTGAGTATAGGAGGTTGAGGGGTGATCTGATTGAGGTGTTTAAAATCTTAGAGGAATTTGATCGGGTAGATACGGAGAAACTATTTCCTCTGGTGGGAGGGATCAAGAACGAGGGGACATAATCTTAAAATTAGAGCCGGACTATTTAGGAGGGAAATCAGGAAACACTTTTTTCCACACAAAGGTTAGTGGAAATCTGTAGCGCCCTCCCCCTAAAGGCTGTGGATGCTGAGAGAATTGGAGCTTTCAAGACCGAGATAGATAGATTTCTGTTAGGTAAGGGTATCAAGGGATATGGAGTTAAGGCGTGTAAATGGAGTTGAGGTACAGATCAGCAATGATCGAATTGAATGGCGGAGTAGGCTCGAGGGGCTGAATGGCCTACTCCTGTTCCCATGTAGATTTCCCCCCCCCCCCCATTTAATGTTATGTGTTCCAGTGAAAAAGCCCCACTTTTTCAAGTCTTTGAAACTATAAGCACTTATTGCTGTTATCATTCCAGTAATATTTTAAGGTTCGGCTTTAATATCCTCCTGTAATGAAGTACCCAGAACGGCACACAGTTCTTAACCAGTGTCCTGTATTATAAGCTATCAATTTCCAATATGGATTAGCTTGAATATAATGGGGTCATTATAGCGGGTGTGCACTGGTGGTGGGGAGACTCGCACATATCAGAAAAGTGAGGGCGTGCTGCATTAATTGCTGCCAAGATTCCTCTCCTCCAGCGTGCGCTCAGAAGATTATCCCCAATGTGCAGTGTTTTAAAATGTGTTTCCTTTTCAGAATTTGTCAAATGTAAACTATAATGGTGAATAAAAGTGCTGGAAAGCCCTTAACTCTCCCCCCTGGACTTCATCCCTTTCCCCCTCGGGTCCAGGTTGAGCAACTGGATGGACATCCTGCTCGGGTGGAGTGAATTGATTGAAGGTACTGGGCTGCCCTCTACTGGCCGTTGTGGATCAATTCACCATCGTCCTTAATCCACTCCAACTTTTAAAAACTTTTTGACCGTCTTTCTCCTCCTTTTCACGATTCCATCTTATCGGCAGTTGTCTACAGCTCTCCCTCCTTCAGAAGTGTTTTTTTTTAGTGCCTTTTTGCACCCTAAATTTATTTCATCATCTTCTTCACACAGTGTGGCAGTCTATGATCATCTTTTATGTTTTCCCCTCCATCGCAGGTACCGTTTTGAGACTGTTACTAACACCAATTGCAATGTATTTTCCATCCACTTTTTGATATGGGCCTGCACAAAACACCACAAGCACGACAAACCCCAGCCTGGATGGGAAAGTTTGCAAACTTTGTACCGTGACAGAATTTCACCAGTAAAGTCACAGAGTTTGCACCATGTTCAGAGCTGATACCGTGGTAGCAGGGAGAAACAGCGATCCAAGCAGTGCATGGGAGTGCTGAGGTTAACCCTCAATCATTGCATGCACCCAAAATAAACACAGAAAGGGTCACTTCCACCTTACCTCACATCTCCCTCATTCCTCCCACCCCCACTCCCCGTCCCCTGCCTCACTGTCAGACTGGTTATGGCCTGTGTTCTAGAGCCGGATTGTGCACGTCCATCTGTAAAGGACTCTACATTCAAGAAGGAGCTACGTACCTGACTGCATCTTCTCCAACACGTGTGAGATGGTTTTAACGGCGTATCCATTTGTTCGGTTGCAACATAGCAACTGGTTTTGATGAACTTTCTATTTTGGACAGTTACATGGGTAAGATGGGTATAGAGGGATATGGGCCAAGTGCAGGCAATTGGGACTAGCTTAGTGGTATAAACTGGGCGACATGGACATGTTGGGCCGAAGGGCCTGTTTCCATGTTGTAACTTCTATGATTCTATGATTCTATGAATTTACAGCACAGAAACAGGCCATTCGGCCCAACTGGTCCATGCCAGTGTTTATGCCCCACACGAGCCTCCTCCATCCTTACTTCATCTAATCCTATCAGCATATCCTATTCCTTTCTCCCTCATGTGTTTACCTAGCTTCCCCTTAAATGCATCTATGCTATTTGCCTCAACTACTCCATGTGGTAGCAAGTTCTACATTCTAACCACTGTCTGGGTAAAGAAGTTTCTCCTGAATTCTTTATTGGATTTATTAGTGACCATCTTATATTTCTATCCTCTCGTATTGGACTCCCCCCTCAATTGGAAACATCTTCTCTGTATCTACCCTATCAACCCCTTCATAATTTTAAAGACCTCTATTAGATCACCCCTCAGCCTTCTCTTTTCTAGAAAAAAGAGCCCCAGCCTGTTCAGTCTTTCCTGATTGTTATAACCTCTCAGTTGTGGTATCATCCTTGTAAATCTTTTTTGCACCTTCTCTAGTGCCTCTAGATCCTTTTTGTAATATTGAGACCAGAACAGTGCACAGTACTCCAAGTGTGGTCTAACCAAGGTTCTACACAAATTCTGCTCAATCAACACATTTTAGATTTAGCAGTACACAGACTAGCTTGAAACCTCTTGAAAACCTTATTTGAGGAACGATGACGTTTGATAGTGTGCTTTCAAAAGCATTCCTCTGCCAAGTGTTCTGATCCACATGTTGTAATGAATCCCAGCTTCTAACATTACGCCACCAGACCCACTTCCTTTATCAGTGAATTGTGGATAATAATTCAAACTGTTATCTGTTGGTGTTTGTTTTGCTACACAACTTTCTATAAAGTTTTTTGTGAGGGAAAAAAAGCTAGGCTTTTTGCTCGATGTTTCTTATTAGGACTTTATAAATGACCACTCATTCACTCTGCCTTTTTCCTTGGTACTTTCTGCCTCCGTCAAACTTTGACTTTTAAAACCCTGGCAGTAGTTGGCCCTTTAAATGTGTCACAAGATTGAGGCAGGGAGGAATCTGGAGCCACTTCAGCAAGAGAGTGCATAACTGAAGTCGGCCAACAGGGGAAATGATGAGTGGGAAAGGGATTTCTTAATATAGATTCATCTGAAACAGTTTAGTCTTTCACAGGAGGACCGTAATATCTCTTTATGATATACAACAGCTATGAAGAAATTAGCCTGGGAATACTTATGTACTAACTTAAATAAATAACCTTTTAGGTCTATCAATAGCAGCAGGATGATTTTTTTTGATCTTAGCGTTTTTGAAGTAAGTTACTGAGGGGTAAACTAATGTGCCTTGTGGTATTGGCTTTTTCACGTATGGGAGGGAGACCGGCAGTCCGAGGCTGGTGGGCCAGGTTGATCTAACTTGTGAGCCTCCGATGAAGTGCCTACCTATCTAGCAGCTCCTGTCTAATCCGCTGTCGTTCACTCTGTTTCCAGCATAAATTCCAGCAATTCCAATATGCTTCAGACTGTGTGCAAAGGTCAGCATTTTATATTAAAAATTAAAAGTGCCAATGATTAAAAAAAAATCTCAATTTGGGATGGTGAAATGCCAACGACGGTGTTTATTTCAGTGTCCGTTTGTCTCAGTTGGTAACATTCTCACCTCTGATCAGAAAGTTGTAGCTTCAAGCCCCATTCCTGGATCTAAATACATAATGTTGTAGCATGCAACTACCAGGATGGTAGAAGGCAAAGTAGAGAACTGGATGGACCTTGGTCTTTTTTCCTCTAGCAATTCCTATGTAGGCTGACTGAGGCAGTGCTGCACTGCTGGTAGTGCCGTCTTTCTGCTGAGATGTTAAACCTGCATCCTATCTGCCTGTTCAGAGAGGCATTTAAGGTCCAATGACACTGTTCGGGAGAAGACCAGGGGTCTCTCTGTGTGCTGGCCACCATTCCTCCCTGAGCCAACATTACCAAACAACAAAGAGATATAGCAACAGGAGTTGGCCATTCAGCCCCTCAAACCTGATCCGCCATTCAATTAGATCATGGCTGATCTGTACCTCAACTCTATTTACCTGCCTTTGCTCCATATCCCTTGATATCCTTACTTAACAAAAATCTATCAATCTCAGCCTTGAAAGCTCCAATTGACCCCCAGCATCTATAGCCTTTTGGGGGAGAGAGTCCCAAATTTCTACTGCCCTTTGTGTGAAGAAGTGTTTCCTGATTTCACTCCTGAATGTCCTGGCTCTAATTTTAAGATTATGCCCCCTTGTTCTGGATTCCCCCACCAGAGGAAATAGATTCTCTTTATCGACCCTATCGAATCCTTTAATCATTTTAAACACCTTGATTAGATCACCCCTCAGTCAATCGTCAAGGGAACACCAAGTTTATACAACCTGACCTCATAATTTAACCATTTCAGCCCTGGTATCATTCTGGCGAATCTGGGCCGCACCCCCTCCAAGGCCAATATGTTCTTCCTGAGGTGCTGATCATCCAGCATTAAACACATTTCTGATTGTATATAATTGGCTGATGCATTTGCATACATAGTAATATGATAGTGATTACACCAAAGTAAATCATGTGAAATGCTTTGGGATTTCCCCGCAAGATGTAACATGGTAATGCTATATAAAATACAAGTCTTTGCTATAACGGAGACATGGCATAATTATAAAAAAAATTGTAAACTGGTTGATAACATTTCACGTGTTCTAATGCAGCAAATAGATGGGAAGGGTTTACCGACTGTATTAAAATGTTTACTTGTTGGGCCAACAGGTTCATCTTCCTTTTGCAGTGTGTACATGAGACACCCAGTATTGCTGCAGAAATGTGAATGTGATTTATCATGGCTTGGTAAGCTCTCCTCTGTAAAAGGGGTGACAGTGACACTGCCGCCATGCAGATCAGTTGGGAGGCAGGAGGTGCCATAAGAATACAGGGGGTGGAATTCCTGATTTCACCAAATCTACTGAGAAAGTAGATGTGATTATAAAGTGGTGGAACGCTGCCTTTTCGTTAAAATTCAGCACCTGCAGATTGGATCCCTGATCAGTCCTCTCGGGGTAATGAGCCTGAGTGACCTTAACCTTCTGACTCGTGGGTAAAAATCCACAGCGCAAACTGTGCGTAGTTAGGTACAGATTGACACTTGGAGACAACAATTTGGCAGTTTTGTGACACGTTCTCCCCGAGACGGTCAGGAGCGTGGAAATGGAAATCTTACCCTCAGATTATTTCCCAGAATCTGACTCTTTGTTTCATCCTGGTTCGCTGAGAAAGTTCAAGAGTAACATTAGCAGATAGCTGGCTGCCCGCCTGCTCTTCCCCGTCGACAATGTGTGGCACGAGAGTGAAGAAATAATACATCCAAATCAGAAATAAATTCTGCTGCTTAACATTTCTAAGAGACAAATATTTTCTTGTTATTCCTTTGTGTCTTATGAAAGACTTGGTTACCACAGGATTTCTCAGATTGCTACCCATGCTACACTAGAAAATATCCTACCAGTTGACACAGTGAATTATGATGAGTGCCAACTCTCTAAAGCTTAACCGAGTTCTGCAAAATTTGCACTTCAATACATCTAAACATGAATGGATTTAAACTGCGATTTTTGTAGGCACTGCTTATCGTACCAGTGTTGATTTCTAGGCAAGCACAGCTATAGTGACTTTCTGCTGGTTGTAATGTAGTAAGGGTGTTTCAAAGTTGTTGAAAGTAAGATCGGTATATATTACAAATACATAGCATGTGAGTCACCAACCCTTCGTAACTGAAGTAAATGTATAGATGACTGAATTACAGAAGGTTAAGAGTTTAAAAACATGTATTAGCATGAAATTATGACCTCAAAACATATTTTTGCAAACTTATCATAGTTGATACAGCACAAGAGGAGGCCATTCAACCCGTCATGCCTGTGCTGGTTCTTTGAAAGAGCTATCCAATTAATCCCAATTCCCTGCTCTTTCCCCATGGCCCTGTAAAATTTTTCCTTCAAGTATTTATCCAATTCCCTTTTGAATCTGCTTCCACCACCCTTTCAGGCAATACATTCCAGATCATAACAACTCGCTGCGGAAAAAAAGTGTTTCTCATCTCGCCTCTGGTTCTTTTGCCAATCACCTTAAATCTGTGTCCTCTGGTTACCGACCCTTCTGCCACTGGAAACAGTTTCTCCTTATTTACTCTACCAAACCGTTCATGATTTTGAACACCTCTATCAAATCTCCCCTCAACCTTCTCCGATCTAAGGAGAACTCCACATAGCTGAAGTCCCTTATCCCTGGTATCATTCCAGTAAATCTCTTCCCCAACCTTTCTAAGGCCTTGACATCCTTCCTAAAGTGCGGTAGCCAGAATTGAACACAATATTCCAGCTGAGGCCTAACCAGTGTTTTATAAAGGTTTAGCATAACTTCCTTGCTTTTGTACTCTATGCCTCTATTAATAAAGCCCAGGATCCTTTATGCTTTTTTAACAGCCTCCTCAACTTGTCCTGCCACCTTCAAAGATTTGTGTATGTGCACCCCCAGGTCTCTCTGTTCCTGCACCCCTTTTAAAATTGTACCATTTAGTTTATATTGCCTCTCCTCATTCCTCCTACCAAAATGTATCACTTCTAACTTCTCTGCGTTAAATTTCATCTGCCATGTGTCTGCCCATTTCATCAATCTGTCTTCATCCTCCTGAAGTTTGTTACTATCCTCCACGTTGTTTACTACATTTCCAAGTTTCGTGTCATTGCAAACTTTGAAATTATACCCTCTGTACCCAAGTCCAAGTCATTAATATATATCAAAAAGAGCAGTGGTCCTAATAATATCACCCCTGGGGAACACCACTGTATACTTCCCTCCAGTCTGAGAAACAACCATTCACCACTACTCTCTGCTCTCTGTTCCTTAGCCAATTTTGTATCCATGCTGCCATTGTCCCTTGAATCCCATGGGCTTTAATTTTGCTAACAAGTCTATTATGTAGTACTTTTATCAATTGCCTTTTGAAAGTCCATATACACATCAAGCGCACTACCCTCATCAACCCTCTCCGTTACTTCATCAAAGAAACTTTTTTTCAATGTTTACTTTTCTTGTCCTTCATGAGTTCTACATAGTTCATGTGAATCAAAGCAGTTCGAAGTGATACAACAATGAGGGAGCTGTACTGGATCACTCTTTCACCCAAGTATGCAGCAAACCTCAACCCAGTCACTGGTAACTTATAGAGAGTCCTGGGAATCTATTAACTAAATATTTAGGTCAGTCTGACTGTTGACATATCCTCAGATTAGGAAGAAGAGATTACAAACAATGATAAAGATTACAGTAATATTTGGATACAATCCAGTGTAGTAAATTGACTTTGCTAGTAAGAATCTAACTGTTAAGGGATTTCCATTAAAATGAGTCATGTAATTAAGTTATATTAGTTTCCATGGGTGGAGTATGTTAGAAATTGCTTATGACAAAGTCCTTTTAAAGGACACCATCTCAATGAAAAGTGTATTTACAACAACAACTTTCATTTATATAGCGCCTTTAACATAATAAAACGTCCCAAAGTGCTTCACAGGAGCATTATCAGACAAAATTTCACACTGAGCCCCATAAGGAGGTGTTAGGACAGATGATCAAAAGCTTGGTCAAAGAGGTAGGTTTTAAGGAGCGTCTTGAGAAAGGCGGAGAGGTTTAGGGAGAGAATTCCAGAGCTTAGGGCCTAGGCAGCTGAAGGCATGGCCGCCAATGGTGGAGTGATTAAAATCGGGAATGCGCAAGAGGCAAGAACTGGAGCGCAGAGATCTCGGAGGGTTGTAGGGCTGGAGGAGGTTACAGAGATGGGGAGGGGGGGCGAGGCCATGGAGGGATTTGAAAACAAGGATGAGAATTTTAAAATCAAGGCATTCCCGGACCGGGAGCCAATATAGGTCAGCGAGCACAGGAGTGATGGGAGAACGGGAATTAGTGCGAGTTAGGATACGGGTAGCAGAGTTTTGAATGAGCTCAAGTTTATGGAGGGGGAAGATGGGAGGCCGGCCAGGAGAGCATTAGAATAGTCCAGTCTGGAGCTAACAAAGGCATGGATGAGGGTTTCAGCAGCAGATGAGCTGAGACAGGGGCAAAGGCAGGCGATGTTACAGAGGTTGAAGTAGGCGGTCTTGGTGATGGAGCAGATATGTGGTCGGAAGCTCATCTCAGGGTCAAATAGGACGCCAAGGTTGTGAACGGTCTGGTTCAGCCTCAGACAGTGGCCAGGGAGAAGGATGGAATCGGTGGCTAGGGAACGGAGTTTGCAGCGGGGACCGAAGACAATGGCTTCTGTCTTCCCAATACTTAGTTGGAGAAAATTTTTGCTTGTCCGACATCCGGTACTGAATGAGCAATGTAACGATAGAGACGGTGGAGGAGTCGAGGGAGGTGGTTGTGAGGTAGAGCTGAGTGTCGTCAGCATGTCACAAACCTTTGTAGAGTGAAGACAGATAGAAAAGTTGTCATTTTTATCTTGACGACATGATGTGCAAGTAATATGTTGTGATTTATTTTGACCCAAGTTGCAGCATTGTGTTGTGCGCTCATAAGGCAAGAAAATGGGTAGTCGCTTTTTTTGTGAAGTCGGTGCTCCTTCAAATTTTTCAGGTAGTGTTGCTCATTCGGGAAAGACATCTCAAAATGCTTTACAATGCAGAGAACACCAGCTCCAAGATCCCCTCCAAGTCACACGCCATCCTGACATATATCACTGTTCCTTCATCATCGCTGGATCAGTATCCTAGAATTCCCTAGCTAACATCATTTTGGGAGCACCATCACTACAAGGACTGCAGGGGTTCAAGTAGGAACCCCGCCAACAACCTTGTCAGGGCAAGTAGTGATGGGCAATAAATGTGGTCTTGCCTGCATCCTGAGAACAGATTTTTTCAAAAAGAGAAGGAAGAAAACAGTGCAAAAGAGAATCTTTGATCTGCTTGGTTTTCAATCTGCATTACACAGTGAAACTCCCACATTTTCTGTATCAAAATAGCCTTCCACAGAAATGAATGGGGAAAAGTTGAGTTTAACACTGTGTTTGTAATACAGAGCCAGTTTGAAAAGCAGCTAGGAGCATACGCTCTTGGTGAAATCACCAAATTTATGCTGTGATAATCTCAGAAAGAACAAAATGTCTGCAGTGGCCAAAATGGATGGCTTCTGCTAGCCCAGCTGTCCTTGCCTTAGGCCCTGCTTCTCCCCTACAACATTTGGAGCAGTTTTTAGGAAAACATATACATAATCATGGCTGCTTTGTATCAAGAGACCTCATAAAAATGTAAAACAAGCTCGATTTTTGTGTCTTCTACTGTGAAGACAGATACAAAATATTTGTTTAACGTCTCTGCCATTTCCTTATTCCCCATTATAATTTCTCCTGTCTCAGCCTCTAAGGGACCCATGTTTACTTTTGCTACTCTTTTCCTTTTTACATACTTGTAGAAGCTTTTACAATCTGTTTTTATATTTCTTGCTAGTTTACTCTCGTATTCTATTTTCTCCCTCTATCAATTTTTTTGGTCATCCTTTGCTCGTTTCTAAAACTCTCCCAATCCTCAGGCTTACTACTCTTGGCAACATTATAAGCCTCTTCTTTTAATCCAATACTATATAGTTAGCCACGGATGGATCGCTTTTCCCATGGAGTTTTTATTTCTCAATGAAATGTGTATTCTTTGAGAATTATGAAATATTTCTTTAAATTTTTGCCATTGCTTATCTACCATCATATCTTTTAATCTAATTTCCCAATCAACCTTAGCCAACTCACCCCTCATACCTATGTAATTGGCTTTGTTTAAGTTTAAGACTCTAGTTTTGGACTTAAGCACGTCCCCTTCAAACTCAATATGAAATGCTGTCATATTATGATCACTCTTCCCCAGAGAATCCCTTACTATGAGATTACTAATTAACCCTGTCTCATTACACAAGACCAGATCTAAAATAGCCTATTCCCTGTTTGGTTCCCCGACCTATTGTTCTAGGAACCTGTCTCGAATGCATTCCATGAACTCTTCCTCCAAACTACTTCTGCCAATTTGATTTGCCCAGTCTATATGAAGATTAAAGTCCCCCACGATTATTGCATTACTTTTGTTACAAGCTGCTCTTATTTCTTCATTAGTACTCTGTCCAACAGTATAACTACTGTTAGGGGACCTATAAACTGCTCCCACCAGGGTTTTCTGCCCCTTGTTATTTCTTATCTCCACCCGTACTGATTCTACTTCCTGATCTTCCAAGTCAAGATTCTTTCTCAGTATTGCTACCCTCCCCCACTCCCCCTCCTTTTCCATTTTGTCTGTCTTTTCGAAAAGTCAAGTACCCTGGAATATTTAGTTCCCAAACTTGGTCACCTTGCAACCACGTCTCAGTAATGGTTACTGGATCAAATCCATTTATCTCCATTTGTGCCATTAATTCATCTATCTTGTTACGAATGCTTCATGCATTCAGATAAAGTGCCTTCAATTTTAACTTTTTGCTATTTTTCCCTGATTTGACTCCATTCACTGATGCACTATTACCGTCAAACTCTCTGTCCCTTCCTGACCCACTCTGCTTATCTTTACCCAAATCACTACACTGCTCTATGGCCTTGACTTTTCTCTTTAGATTTATAAATTTACCTCCACCTGAACCCTCTTCACCCCCCCCCCCCCCCCACAACACACTTTTCAGTTTAAAACCCTATCTACTGCCCAATTATTCGATTCACTAGGACACTGGTCACAGCCCAGTTTAAGTGGAGCCCATCCCAATGGATCAACTCCCTCTTTTCCCAGTACTGGTGCCAGTGCCCCATGAATCGAAATCCCTGTCTCCCACACGACTTTTTGAGCCACGCATTTAACTCTCTCTGATCTGTTTGACCCTATGCCATTTTGCATGTGGCTCAGGTAGTAATCCAGAGATTATTACCTTTTGAGGTTTTGCTTATTAATTTGGACTCAAACTCGCTCAGCAGAACCTCATTCCTAGTTCTACCTATGTCGTTGATTCCTACGTGGACCACGACAACTGGATCCTCCCCCTCTTGCTCCAAGTTCTCCTCCAGCCACGAGGAGATACCCTTAACCCTGGCACCGAGCAGACAACACAGCCTTTGGGGCTCCCGGTCGCGGCTGCAGAAAACAGTGTCTATCCCCCTGACTATACTATCCCCTACCTCCACCACATTCCTTTTTACTCCCTCCACTTTAATGGCCTCCTGTACCACGGTGCTGTGGTCAGTTTGCCCATCCTCCCTGCAGCCTTTGTTCTCGCCCACATAGGTAGCAAGTACCTTGTATCTGTTGGACAAGGTCAAAGGCTGAGGCTCCTCCATCACCGCATCCTGGGTCCCCATACCTGCCTGACTCGCAGTCACACCCTCCTGTCCCTGACTACTGACCAAATCTAAATGACTACCTAATCTTAGGTGTGTGTCTGCCTCCTGGATCTAAGTGTCCAGATAACTTTTTTTTTTATTCGTTCACGGGATGTGGGCGTCGCTGGCAAGGCCGGCATTTATTGCCCATCCCTAATTGCCCTCGAGAAGGTGGTGGTGAGCCGCCTTCTTGAACCGCTGCAGTCCGTGTGGTGACGGTTCTCCCACAGTGCTGTTAGGAAGGGAGTTCCAGGATTTTGACCAAGCGACAATGAAGGAACGGCGATATATTTCCAAGTCGGGATGGTGTGTGACTTGGAGGGGAACGTGCAGGTGGTGTTGTTCCCATGCGCCTGCTGCCCTTGTCCTTCCAGGTGGTAGAGGTCGCGGGTTTGGGAGGTGCTGTCGAAGAAGCCTTGGCGAGTTGCTGCAGTGCATCCTGTGGATGGTGCACACTGCAGCCACAGTGCGCCGGTGGTGAAGGGAGTGAATGTTTAGGGTGGTGGATGGGGTGCCAATCAAGCGGGCTGCTTTATCTTGGATGGTGTCGAGCTTCTTGAGTGTTGTTGGAGCTGCACTCATCCAGGCAAGTGGAGAGTATTCCAACACACTCCTGACTTGTGCCCTGTAGGTGGTGGAAAGGCTTTGGGGAGTCAGGAGGTGAGTCACTCGCCGCAGAATACCCAGCCTCTGACCTGCTCTCGTAGCCACAGTATTTATATGGCTGGTCCAGTTAAGTTTCTGGTCAATGGTGACCCCCAGGATGTTGATGGTGGGGGATTCGGCGATGGTAATGCCGTTGAATGTCAAGGGGAGGTGGTTAGACTCTCTCTTGTTGGAGATGGTCATTGCCTGGCACTTATCTGGCGCGAATGTTACTTGCCACTTATCAGCCCAAGCCTGGATGTTGTCCAGGTCTTGCTGCATGCAGGCTCGGACTGCTTCATTATCTGAGGGGTTGCGAATGGAACTGAACACTGTGCAGTCATCAGCGAACATCCCCATTTCTGACCTTATGATGGAGGGAAGGTCATTGATGAAGCAGCTGAAGATGGTTGGGCCTAGGACACTGCCCTGAGGAACTCCTGCAGCAATGCCCTGGGGCTGAGATGCTTGGCCTCCAACAACCACTACCATCTTCCTTTGTGCCAGGTATGACTCCAGCCACTGGAGAGTTTTCCTCCTGATTCCCATTGACTTCAATTTTACTCGGGCTCCTTGGTGCCACACTCGGTCAAATGCTGCCTTGATGTCAAGGGCAGTCACTCTCACCTCACCTCTGGAATTCAGCTCTTTTGTCCATGTTTGGACCAAGGCTGTAATGAGGTCTGGAGCCGAGTGGTCCTGGCGGAACCCAAACTGAGCATCGGTGAGCAGGTTATTGGTGAGTAAGTGCCGCTTGATAGCACTGTCGACGACACCTTCCATCACTTTGCTGATGATTGAGAGTAGACTGATGGGGCGGTAATTGGCCGGATTGGATTTGTCCTGCTTTTTGTGGACAGGACATACCTGGGCAATTTTCCACATTGTCGGGTGGATGCCAGTGTTGTAGCTGTAATGGAACAGCTTGGCTAGAGGCGCAGCTAGTTCTGGAGCACAAGTCTTCAGCACTACAGCTGGGATGTTGTCAGGGCCCATAGCCTTTGCTGTATCCAGTGCACTCAGCCGTTTCTTGATATCACGTGGAGTGAATCGAATTGGCCGAAGACTGGCTTCCGTGATGGTGGGGATATCGGGAGGAGGCTGAGATGGATTATCCACTCGGCACTTCTGGCTGAAGATGGTTGCAAACGCTTCAGCCTTGTCTTTTGCACTCACGTGCTGGATTCCGCCATCATTGAGAATGGGGATGTTTACAGAGCCTCCTCCTCCCGTTAGTTGTTTAATTGTCCACCACCATTCACGACTGGATGTGGCAGGACTGCAGAGCTTCGATCTGATCCGTTGGTTGTGGAATCGCTTAGCTCTGTCTATAGCATGTTGCTTCCGCTGTTTAGCATGCATGTAGTCCTGAGTTGTAGCTTCACCAGGTTGGCACCTCATTTTTAGGTACGCCTGGTGCTGCTCCTGGCATGCTCTTCTACACTCCTCATTGAACCAGGGTTGATCCCCTGGCTTGTTGGTAATGGTAGAGTGAGGAATATGCCGGGCCATGAGGTTACAGATTGTGCTGGAATACAATTCTGCTGCTGCTGATGGCCCACAGCGCCTCATGGATGCCCAGTTTTGAGCTGCTAGATCTGTTCTGAATCTATCCCATTTAGCACGGTGGTAGTGCCACACAACACGTTGGATGGTGTCCTCAGTGCGAAGACGGGATTTCATCTCCACGAGGACTGTGCGGTGGTCACTCCTACCAATACTGTCATGGACAGATGCATTTGCGACAGGTAGATTGGTGAGGACGAGGTCAAGTAAGTTTTTCCCTCGTGTTGGTTCGCTCACCACCTGCCGCAGGCCCAGTCTAGCAGCTATGTCCTTCAGGACTCGGCCAGCTCGGTCAGTAGTGGTGCTACCGAGCCACTCTTGGTGATGGACATTGAAGTCCCCCACCCAAAGTACATTTTGTGCCCTTGCTGCCCTCAGTGCTTCCTCCAAGTGGTGTTCAACATGGAGGAGGACTGATTCATCAGCTGAGGGAGGACGGTAGGTGGTAATCAGCAGGAGGTTTCCTTGCCCATGTTTGACCTGATGCCATGAGATTTCATGGGGTCCAGAGTCAATGTTGAGGACTTCCAGGGCCACTCCCTCCTGACTGTATATCACTGTACCGCCACCTCTGGTGGGTCTATCCTGCCGGTGGGACAGGACATACCCAGGGATGGTGATGGAAGAGTCTGGGACGTTGGCTGAAAGATATGATTCTGTGAGTATGGCTATGTCAGGCTGTTGCTTGACTAGTCTGTGGGACAGCTCTCCCAATTTTGGCACAAGTCCCCAGATGTTAGTAAGGAGGACCTTGCAGGGTCGACTGGGCTTGGTGTTTTGCCGTTGTCGTGTCCGGTGCCTAGTGGTCCGATGCCGGGTGGTCCGTCCGGTTTTATT